>NC_092467.1:14331065-15809815 GCF_047495875.1 Pithys albifrons albifrons
TAGATACTACATGCAGTGGGTAGGTGAGCTTGTAAGACAAGTCCCAGGGCTGCACATCCATCTCCACGTGTACCTGCGTGCATCAGAAGCATCCATCTGATGGGCACTGCAGGCCTGGCTACAATGGCTGCTGCTCAGCTTTGCTAGTCAAGAATTAGGGATTCATGATTTCTACCATTCTACACCCAATCTTCCCACTGTGCCCTTCACAAGTGTCCCCAGGAGAATTCTGAGCCCTGAACTAGTGTGTGTATGACAGAAGTTCAGGTCATGGGAAGTGCCATTTGGACTAGAGAGAGTGAATGAGTCCTTTTGGGGCACCCTGCTGCTTGCATATCCTTGCATTAAGGCTTGCATACCCTGCTCCCTGAGACCAGCAGCAGGAGGTATTTGATCACAGGAAGTAAAAGACACTGCAGACTATCATGGGATGGTTGCTGTTGCCATCCTGAAGCTTTTTTGGGACCCTGGGCAATCACAGTGATTTGGTATGTACTTGGTTGGGTAAGCACTTCATGGGCTTTTCTTAAGAAAAGAGTCTTGAAGTGTGGCACAAAATAATTGCTCCAAAACATGATGGGGTTTGTATGGATATAGAGTCTCAAAGAGAATTTAAGACTTTGTTAATTTTGAAACTTCTGTGAATAGGAACAGGAGAAACGAGAGTATAAGATCTGATTTTAAACTTAGCAAGTCCCACAGACTTCTCTTTCAAATCTTTCAACTATATCTATTTCTGGTTTGGGAGAGAAGTTAGTCATGGTGGTTGTTTTCTGGTTTCCTCTCTCATTTTTGGGGGACTGGTGAGGAAGAAGAAGGGTACCAGTTGGAATTGTGCTAGTGACAGAGCAGCATTTTATAGTAAACTTATGGTAACTTTATGCTGACTGATTTTAAAGGTAGTGAATCCGTTCTGAAAAGCTGAAGAATTTATTCAGATATCCATTTGCTGAGAAAGTTTGAGGTAAAATCCTGGTTATCCCTTACAGGAAAACCTTTCAGACTTCGTTTCACTTGCTGATTGCTGTGGAGGTGATTTTGACTATCCAGCTCAACAGCCGGAAAAAAATGCTTTGGCTGTGCTATCTTTCTGCTTGTTATTTGAATTCCATTGGGGGCAAAAATGCTTGAGTAAGCCACTGGGGTTCATTTATGAAAGAAATTTTTTTCTTCTCTTAAGTCTGATTTCATGAAAACTGCTTAAAGAAACCTGCTGTTTTATGTGTAAGTAGCTTTACACGTTCTCAATAAATTTAGGAGCAGAGGGGGATCAGTGACTGCTGCTGATATAAATGATAAAAGTATTGAAGACCAAAAGCAGGAGAGGAAAAGTACTGGCAGGATTATGAACTATGGAGTTAACATTTTTGTGTGCTGACTGTATTGCTGCTGAATCGCAGGGGAGTTTGGCTTATTTTTTGTTTTAATATAAATAAATCACTGGGCATTCACATGGAACTATAGTAATTGCAAGCATCTCCTTTACATTCTGAGGCAGGGTTGAATGCACAAGTTTTAATAAATCATTTTCTGTGAAATATGCCAGCCTTGTATTCACTGATATTTACATGTACATATTACATATATACGCACCTGTATATATATAACAGTAGAATTTGCATCGATCCATGCTTATTAAACACATTGCACTAATTTCTTACTTGAACAATGCAACTGTGTCAAACTATATCCATTATATAAAATACTGTCAAATAATCTGATGATTTTACACAGCTATCAATCTAGTAACTGTCTACCATGGCACTTTCTAAGCCTGTCACCACGCTCTCTGCAAGTAAATCTCTCTTGAGGCCTGCAAGAAACAGGAACTTATCTATTATTAAAAAAAAAAGAAGGTAATCATACGATGACAGTAACGTGTTCTGGAGCCCTCTTGTATACCCTATCAATTAGTTTTATTCACCTAAGGCAACACCTGCCATGCTGCCAGGTGACCTCTGCTTTTAATTCGAAATACTCTTTCAGGACATTCCTCTGGGATGTATCTTGACAGGTACTGTTGTGTTATATTGTTGCATTTTGTCTTTTAATGATGTGTAAAAGTGCTAGAAGTTTCTTCCTGGTAAGGGAAAACACTCTTCGTCGGTCACAGGGTGAGCCTGAGTTTTGTTTTAGGAACAAAGATTACTCACAACTATGTTATCTCCGCCTATAGTTATTCTGTAGATAACCTGTATTGAAGGAGTTCTCCCTGAAACATTCCTGGTTTTACAGAGTCATGCAGTGTCTAAGGGAACTGAAGCCTTAATCCACTCAGGTGGAGCTCTGGAGCTGTAAAAAGAGTCCCCTTCCAAAAACTGTCTTGAAAGCTTATCACTGAACCTCTCCAAAAGAGCAGACATAGCTTATTAAGTATAGTCAGAAAATTGGTAGTTTTTAAAGTAGATCATATAGCTTAGTATTGATATTGAAGGTGTACTGAGAGAATTTGCATGTTAATGTTACCAGAAGCATTGCATTGAACCTTCAGGAAAAACTTACTGTAAAACTTGATTTTCTGCAACTAGTGAGCAAATAAAAACAGTGGGGTTTTTTATGGACTTCTCAAAAGTTAAATCATGCTGCTGTTTTCCACTGGTTCCTATGCTATAAGTCATTAATATTAATTGCAATTTCATGTTAAAGCTTTAGTCAGGATTCAAAAACATTTAAATATTTCATATAACTAGAAATAAAGTCTTATATTTTGAAAATGATACGATAAAACTGATATATTGTTTCCATTTAAATGTTCTGAAAACTAGTTTTTTACTACTTTGGGTACAAAGTGTCTCAAAATTGGAGTGACTTGGTATACCCATATGATTAAAAAGATCCATTCTATGAAATAATACAAGAACTGTGATCTTATTATATAGAACTTCTGGCTAGCTAACTTTGCAGTTTAAAATAGTGTTTTAGGTGAACTATAAACTGCTGCAAAGAACTTTGCTTTAAAATAAGTAGTAGTCAATAAGTTATAATTGAAGTTCTGTCACTGTTGCATAACTACTGTAATCTTAGCCCACCTACACATCATGGGTGGAATTACAGTTAGAGAACACTAAAATTAAGATATTGAGGAGGGGGAAGAAGGGAGGAATCTTAAAATACTGGGATTAATTTTGTCAAGTTTTAATAATAATGGAATGCTTCACTAATTAAATAACTACTTGTGCTTTGTATGTTTGCATATACAGTGAGAGAGATGTTGCCATTGGTGTCTAGATAGAGCCTCTTCCAATCAACAGCAACCAGCCATCTTGGCAGTTACAGTCCCATTTAGATACACTCAGTTGCATTAACTCTCACTCCTGCCTCTGGAAGTTGTGGCTCATGACACCAGACTGGAATGTACAGTTGGAACTGCTGTTAAAGGTGCTGTTTCTCTGGGGGCTGCAAGTCAGAAGCTCCCTGTGGTACCTACATCAGTTTTCTCCTGAGTTTGTCAGCTATATGGGTTTTTGCAAAATTTGATTCTCTGGTTAAAGCTATTCTAAAATCTTCAACAAGAGTTAAGGTGAGAGTTGACGTTTAGAGATTTCTGGAAGTGAAATACAGTTGCCTCTACTTAAACAAATAAAACACTATTCCATATCAGTTGCCTCGTCTTCCCTACCCCTAAGTGTCAGCAGAGAAGCTGGGTAACAGCAGCATTGGTATTAGGGCATTTTATAGAATGTGCAACTTCTAAAAATAGAAATGTGCTTCAAATATTTAGAAATAGAATCCAGTATGTTTGTTGATGACTTCCTCAAAACTGTGATCATACTGTAAAAGTCTGTGAGGAAATGCATGCATCATAGTGCTTCAGAATATAATGGAAGTGTAGCAATTCATGAAGCTAAAAAATTATTAATGCGCTAAGTTGTCCAACTTGCCACTTTTAAGTGACAATTTTGTCTCTTTCTGGCTTTAAATAGTTTTGCTGCAGTTTGTCATTATTGTTCTTTTCTGTTGCTTTTGGTTTTGTTTTCAATGGGAGTTTTGTCCACAGGACAAAAACAAGGCTTCTTTTCTTCCTAAAGAAAGAAGAATTGCAGTGTTGCTGGTTTTGTCTTTGCCCAGCCTTTTTTTCAGTCAATCTTTTCTTGTTCTTTTTTTTGCCCTCTCCTTTTTAAATAAATTATTGTTGAAAATTTCTAAAGATGTCCATGACCCTATTTTTAGGTAGTGTAGATGGAAGAGTATTTAACTTACAAAGAGCCTTTTAGATTGATTGCTTCAGTTTTTCCTTTGTGTTCTGCACAGAATTATATCCTAAAGAGATTTAACGTATAGGAGGAAGTTTTAGTCTGTAAATCTAATGTCTTTATTCAGTGTTCATATTCTTTCTAATACTTAAACGTGAGAAAGAAAAGTTCAGATTTTTGTACTGAGCATTTTGGTTCAGCTGCATTTTATAGGTTGGTTTTTTTTACAGCTAACAAGGAGATCTGCCCTGACACCGTGGCTGCTTCCCTATACTCTTATTTGTGATGTTAGAAAATTGTTCAGGGTATCAGTAATTTTTTCTCCTTTAATTTTAAAAATCTCCTTTTAAGAATTTTTTCTTTTTTTCAGCTTTGGAAAAGTGATTCTTTAAAGTGTTCTTAAAGTGTATTCTTTTCTTAGTAAATATGATGTTTTGTTTGTTTTTTCTTTAAACAGTATTTCAGTCTATCAAGAAAGAAGATTGTGTACTACACCAGTTTTGACCAGCGGAAACGAGCAAATGCAGCGTTTTTAATAGGTGCATATGCTGTAAGTATTACTGATCACATCAGTACTTCCAGCCTTCCTTCAGAGACTTCTGCTGTGTGTAAAACAGCTTCTCAATGGGTGATCCTTTAGGGAGGGAGACAGATTGTCCTTTCATTCTTCTTTAAGCTGTCTTCTAAAATTCTGCTGCATGTGTTTTAGGAAAAAAGTGTCTTTGAACTAAAATGCTTCTGGTCCTGAGCTGACTGTCACGGAGTTGGCTTGAGTTCTGGAAATCTCTGTTAGGTCAGGTTTTATAGTTGTGTGAAAGCTGGAATTTTTTTTCAGGCCTGAAGTCAAGCTGAAAGCAGGCCTCAATAAATGCTACTATTGGAAGAATTTAAGTCACAGGTTCCTGTAATTAAAACATTTGGCACAAGTATGGCAATATTGTGTAAATGCTCTTGACAAAGGAGATCTGTATAAATTTAGAGATGGAAAAGGTTGGAGATAAGCTCAAATGTTAAAAATCCTTGGGTTAGATTTTAACTCTTCAGAGCAGACATAATAGCACAACTCTACAAAAGGAGGAGTAAGAGCAAATGACTTAGAATGCTTTAAGTTGGTTAATATTTTTGACTGTCCAAGGCTATATTTGATAATGCTGCAATTATTTTCCAATTCTGTGCTTTGTATTATCTTTAAGGAGTCTCCAAATTTGACAGCATATCTTTATGGTATAAAAGATAGTAAGGGACAGGTTTATTGAATACTTTCACTGGATTGCTCTTTTCTGATCCTTCCATCCCCTTGCATACATGGTAGAAGCCTTGGAAAAGGTGGACACTGGACATTTTGAAGGGGATGAAATTATCTGTTTACCTTGTCGAGTACTTCTTGTATGACTTCCTTAAGTCAACTGCAGTTTCTCTCTGGGTAAGGGATTGAAAGGCTGTTACCAGTGATAGGTAGACCCAAGCGGAGAGTGTTGCTGTCCATGAAGAGAATGTCTTGCAAAGCCAGGTTGTAGGAACAGAAAGGGAAGGAAGTACGTAAGATACAAGGCAGAACTGCAGGTAAGGACTGAGCAGCTCAGTAGGACTATGCCATATTTACAGTATTTAAGACTTAAACATGGTGGTAGTCCAATATATTTGGTACTACTTATCTGAAGGAGCTGCTCAGCAGATAAAGGTAGGAAAAGGGGCACACAGTAGTGGGGGAGGGCAGCAGAAATGCCTCTAAAGGAAGTTGAGAGGGGGAACAGAGCACATGGTATGTGTGCCATGGTGTGACTGTGTGTGCTCTGAATGGGCATTTGGTGGCACATCATGCAAGGACTTAGTAGCTCGTGTGTACAGTAAGGTAAATTAGTGTGCCACGACTACGTACATATTTAAGCCTGGCCTAGCCTGTTTTAAGCTGCTCATAGCTCTTAATTACAAGCATATACAAGTGATTTCCATCTGCATTTGATGCTGTTCCTCCCTGTCAGACAAGTAGATGTTTTACATATCTTCTGATTATTGAAGCTCTTAAGTACCTAGAATAATTCTTTATTAAAACAGAACAAAGAAGTATTACTTTTCTGGTTGGAAATATCTTGTGGTCACTTTCCAATTAATCACAATTTAGTATAGTATTGGAAAATGCTTTGCACAAAGTTACACAATATTTTACATAAGTATGTCATCCTAGAGTTATTTCTCTAGATATGTCTTCCTAAACTTGCAGGTGTTACGGGAGTTCCTTCACCTTTGATAATGACTGATACTCATGCCAAAATATTCACAAAATTAATATTTATTCTAAAAAGCCATTCTACCAAATAACGTGATTTTTGTTTTTTAACTGCAGAAGCTTAGCTTTTGTAATCTAGGCATGTTCATTTCATGGTCCAGGAATAATATTTTTGAGTGTTTTACCTGTTCAGTCAGATGCAAGTTCCTGACCTGGAAGTTCAGGGCCATTCTTGAACTGAAGAACTATGGGTAATTGGCAGTTTGACTTGTCACAATTTGAAGGGCCAAATGACAGAAATATGTAATCTGATCTAAGGTCTTCTGGATTTCGTGGGGTTTTTTCTTTGATTCTACAGGCTTTTTGAGACCAGAAAGTCTTTCAGCTATGAACTCGACCAATATGTGAAAGTTAATTGAGAAGGCTTGGTTTATTTGTCCTGGTGTTAAAACATTAAGTGTAAAGTGAAACGTGGAAAGCAGTGGATCAGGTTCTAGGAATGGGTTTCCAGTGGTGATTATGCAACTTAGATTGTTCCATTGAACAGTTTCTTAAACCTGTTGTATTAAAATATCCTATAGCCATTACAATATTTTAATAAGAGAGACATAAATTTGAGTGAAAGTTAAATCATTGTCAATAGCTTGCCTGGGTGTAAAAATTACATTTTCTAAATTTCAGTTCTTAAAATGGACTTTCAGTCCTTTTGGTCTGTTCATGTCTGGTTGTTAAATTATTGTACTTGCTGTTAAGAATTCCACAAAAAATTACTTCTGTTACAAATTCAGGTTAAAAAAAAAGTATTTGAAGTGTTAGAAGAAGTTGCAGAGGTTCCTTACTAATGACCAAGGCTACAGCACAGCTTGGTCAGTGGTGTCAGGAACAGGGTGCTACTGGGTTTTGCAGTGTCTTACCAGGCACAACAGAGACTATATTGAAGCTAGTGTTGTTTTGCTTTTCCTTTCATCTGTTCAGAGATTTTAGTTGTTAGGATCTTTAATCTGGTCTTCCACAATACTTAATCTTTTTTTAAAAAAGAAGTCTTTAGAAATTGTTTTGAAATACTGTTACAAGTACTTTCATGCATCTGGTTTAACTCAGTTTGTCCTTCTGAGGACAATGGGTGAGAGCAAGTGGGTCTAACTGAATCAGACTTAACTCCCCACTTGTTATCAGAGAATGAATTCTTGGAGAAATCTTGAAGGAGAGTGCATTTTCTTCTGTCTCATAACATGTATGAATTGTGGGGTGGGTCTCTTTCTGTATTCTTAGGGTATGTTTTTTTACTGGCTGGAAACCAAGGAACATGTACTTGGTTGTGTACTCTGCTGTCTAGTAAGGATCGAGTTCCTTGGAAGAGGAGAGCAGGAGGAATACTGGGCTGTTGGTGCCAGTGACTGCTCTTGTACGGGCAGAGGAAGAGAGGATATAGATGTATGACACCACTGCTCCTGGTAGATCTAGAGCTTTATTTCTACCCTGTAAAAAACCTGTAGTTACCTCTTCAAATTCTTCAAAGACCAAAATTTAATTAATTATATTGGGCAGTTAAATGTCTGTGGCAAGATGAGCTGGAGGGAAATGACCAGCAAAATCATGTGGCTTGGTTTGCAATATATGTTTGTATGTGTGAAATACACCACTCCAGACTGAATGAATTTCAGTTTTTGTAAATAATGCACTTGCTTAATATGTATTCCAAGTAAGATTTATTTTAGGACCAACTTACTGTACCAAATAGGAATCATAATACAAAGAGATGTGCTTGTATTCTGATTCCTTACTTAAGCCAGTGCAGGTGATTAACGGTGTGAACCTTGGCTTAGGGTGTTACACTAAAGGTATGTTGGTCTCATAGTGATATGTTAAGCTTGTTGAATTGGATGTTTTTATTAATTAGTAGTTTGATGATGAGAATTAGGAATCAAATATATTTGCATTGAAAAAAATCTTCCATCAAGGTGTGGTGCAGAAATGTTTCCTTTGTCAGCTCCCATGATAATATTTTGACTTCTGAAGTTAGACAGAGCCACCACTATAGATGCCTGTTTTTCATCTTAGTATGATATGGAGTCTGTCTTAAACTCTCTCAGGTGAGCAATATGTGATTTTTTTTTTCATTTTTTGTTTAAAGTAGAGGAATTACATAAAATGGAAATCCCAGTTCCTGTTGTCTTCTGTTGATTTCTGAATGTTTTCTTTGTGTGAATGTCTTTCCTGACCTGTATGTGTCAAAGGGGTAGCTCATGAAGGAGTATCGTATCCATTCTTAGGAGTTCAGTGAGCTGAGGGAAGTGAACATCTGGGTAATGACTTTTCAGGCTCAGGACTGATTTTTTTTTTATTTCCTCTTCTTCCATCCCTTTTAGGTAATATACTTAAAGAAAACACCAGAAGAAGCTTACAGGACACTTTTGTCTGGATCTAATCCACCATATCTTCCATTTAGGTATGTGAACACAAGAAATCAGCCTAAATTTTCTGGTTTGGATTTTGCTAAATAAATGTTTTTTCAGATTGTCTTCCTGAAAAATGGTTTCTTCTTTGATACAAACATTATACAAAATGACTGATGTCCAGAAGAAATATTTTTGACACTTGGTCTGTGTTGCAATAATCAATCATTTAGATTGATACAAGTTTTAAGTAAGACCCCAGTCTTGAAAACTGTCATGTTTTGAAAATAGTTCTTAGCGTGTTTGTGATTTAGCGGTTAAACATTTTCTTCATCAGGTATCATGTTTTACTATTTGGAAGTCATTCAAGGCTTTTAAATTACTTAGTCCATGAGTAGCTAAACTTACAGGAATAAAGGGAGTTGGACACTTACATTTTCTCTTTTATACAGAACAAGTACTGATATTCAAGTAATTAAATCTTTCCAATAAATAGTAGATAATTTCCATCAATCTGTCTTTAGTCTCTGTAGTAAAAGCATGTTGAGACCCAATTCTAAGGAGTTTTAGCTATCCGGCTTATCAATAAAGAGGGTGCCAAATTTTTTTCATAGTGTGAACTAAGAAATGTCCTTGTGAATGAGAACAACTCATGGTAGTCTTACACAAACACTGGCAGTAAAAGTCAACTGCAGGAAGGTCAATATCCTCTTTTTCAGTGGATTCAGCATTTTCCAAGTAGTGTTCACTGTCAGCCAGTGCATTTATAAGTGTAGACCTACCTTGGTCTGTATCAAATTCATCTGATTCTTCAGTCACTCAGGAGAAGAGGATCAGATTATCTGTTCTCATACCTTGTATAGGAGCCAGATACAGTGTAAACTACTGGGATGGGAGATACCATGTCAAGACCAGTTTGACTATGAAATCTTAAACTATCAAACACATGTTTTAAGATGATGCTAAATGAGCAATAGCTTTATTGGCAGAGAGTTTGTGCATTAACCTGGTCATCAATACTTTCCAAAGTCCAAGTAGTTCACCAGGCTAGTGGTATCCATATTTTTCAGCTATTTATAAAAGATACTTTGTACAACACATAGGAAAGTCAGTTATTTTAAACATGTCAGCGTTTAACATCTCCGAATTCTGTATAGAATACAAGAGGCATGTACAAAAACAATGTCTTGCATGTGCCTTAGCATTGTTTACATGAGTGTCTTCTCCATGATCTTCCCAGCCACAAAGATGAGGTTCACCAGCCTGTAGTTCTCCAGCACTTTCTTTCTCCCATTCTCAAACATAGGAGCGTTGTTTTCCTTTTTCCAGACACTGCTATGACTTCTCAAATAGGATGGAGAGTGGCTTGACAACAACATCAGCCAGTTCCCTCAGGACCCTGGGATACATCTCATCAGGCCCCATAGCTGAGTAGCTGTGTCTTGTTCACCAATTCAGGACATTTACTGCTTGGAATTACAGTAAATTGCTATGTCTTTAGGTTTTTTTCTCCTCTGCCAAAGTAAAGATTAAGGCATGTAGAAAAGAGGTTCTGACAAAGTCAAGAATGTTATTTGTCAGATGCCAAAATTGTAAGACAGAAAGCCTGGGAGGGATAGTTTGTTTGCAGAGCAGTCTCATATGACCCTGTTTGCTGAAACCAAAGGTTACAGGTCCTTGCCTTGCAACTAATTAATTCCTTTATAAAAATTGTGTTGCCAGTAATTGTAATAATAAAGTTGCTCTTTCTGCTTAACTGGTAAGGAGTAATGAATGTGGTTGGCTCTGTGATTTCTTGTGAGGCTGATAGGAAACACAGTAATAAATGTAGTGACAGAAATCAGTTTCCTCTGAAGTGTTAAATGATTATTCCAGGGAAATCCTCATAAGTTTGGATTAATGAAATTCTATTCCAAGAGGGAATAATTAGCTACTCTAGGATCAGCCAAGGAAGGAGCCAAAATACTGAAGAAACAGCAGTATTTTTATATATAATATTATATATTAAGTACATGTTATGTTTTTCAGGGGAGGGCATACTAACCAAAAACATTGGAGAAGGCAATGGTCAGCAAAAGGGCTACTCAGTTTTTGCTGTCTGGGTTGGCACAATGATTGCAGAAGTATAATTTTTTTATTCCCTTTGTCAGCTTCAGGAGAAGAGAGCAATACATTTATGAAGTAGGAGGTATTCTGAAAAGGAGCTCCTTCGCAGTCATTGTCCATATGTTTCAAGCCCTCAATTGTGTTGGCTAAAACTAAAGCACTTCTGACAGGCTGTGGGTTTTTTGGGGTGGTTTTTCTCTGCTGTGGATGAGTTTTGGTATGTGTTTGGCGTTTTGTTGGATTTTTGAATGCACAGCTTTGGCTCTTTTAGAGAATAAGAGGGAGACAATCTTCTTGAGCAGAGGCAGCCTGTGTCTAGAAGGAAAGTAGTAGTACGAGCTTTTGCTAGACAAATTAAATATCTTGATTTCTTGAACATTCTTTCTTATATGGTGTGGGGCTGGAAAGCACTTCAGTTTCTTTTGGATCTGCTTTGGACTACGTCAGATCTTGGCACTGGATTAGGGTCTAAGCAGATTCCATTACCTGTGGTGTAGTTTGTCCTGGTTGGGAGATGAGTGTGTAGCCTGCCTGTACTGGAGGTGAGACAAAGAGGGGGGAGGAGATAAACTGAAGGATTATGACAAGATAGGAGGCTAGATAGAAATGGGAAGTCTGATAGGGGAGGTGATATTTGGCATATTTGAACTCAGAGTTTGGTATAGATATATAAGGAGCTTAAGAATTACTGGGGCTGAGAGAAGGGCAAGTAGATCTGATGAGGGTTTGCAGTGGAACAATCTAGATAGTGGGGAATAGGAAAGAAATAGTTGAATCCTCCTTCCCTGGTTTTCCAAAGCCTTTGAGATATTTTCACCCGGTGTCCATTCCAAGACATTTGAGAAATCGCTGTTGCAAAGTACAGCATCATACAGAGGCTCAAGCAATTGAACTGGTACTGGCAGCAGCAGCTCTGTATTAGGTAGTAGATCTGCTTGGCATCAGACTAAAGAAACAAGTTGGTGCTATGAGAAAATTTGCACTTCTACATCTTTAGTGTCTTGAAAAGGACTAAAGTGACTCTGATGTACAATTCAAAACATAATCTGAATGCTTTACCACTTCCCTCATATTCTAAAGTCTATGAAGGAAATTATTTGAGATATTAATGATTGTGATTCAGTATTTACTGACTTGAATTTATTCTTGCAGCCTGGAACTTAGATATTATATAACTTCTGTAGTATAGGTCATCTCTGTTTGAGTAGTGAAGAGTTTATCAGGAAGCAATGATCAGTTAAGTGTTACAATTGGACTGTTTAACAAGTTTGTTAATTTGATATCTGAGGTATCCTCTATTTGAAAAAACAGACAACTTTGAATAGGTAGAAGCTGCAAGATTGTCAGATTCTTTGTGGTGAACTGAGGTAGGTTTACATGAAGTGATCACTGGGAAACTGATCTACTTTCATCTAGCTCAGTGACCTCAAAAAGCCTTAATCGGCTTAGGCCTTCAGCTGGTATTTCATTTAAAGACAGCTTCAGCTTTATGGGTCAGAGGTGGAAGGAAGTCAGAATACCCTTCTTACAAGATACATTTTATTTAGTTTTTATGGTAGAAAAACTATAGGTAACTTGAGAGAATAAAGCACCACTGTATTGAGACACTTTGGTCTTATTTTTGGCTGATTCACTGTCACTTGGTGACGCTCTAATCTCTTGAAGATCTTATACTGTACCTTCTAACTTCCATTTAAAAAATGGTGCTAACACTATTTAAAATTGTCAAAAATACCAGTTGCCTCATGTGAAACAGTTTCAGATTTTTTACCTCAAACTACTCTGAATAGACTTAATGTTCAAGAGAAAAAACAAGTATATTTTAGTAGTATTATGTTCAGTCTCTTAATAAAGACATGAATTTCAGGGCTAGATATTAGTTTGCAGCTTTATGAGTTTGTTTCTTTACTGGCAAGTACTGGGTAAACTGTTTTGTTATTGACAGTGTTTAGGGGTTTGGTGACAGGGAAAGCAGCATTATGCAGTATTGAGGTCAGCCACAACTGTGAAGTCGGGTGGGGGATATGCCACTCTAATGCCAGCTCAGATTCATGCTGGATGTGTGTCTCCTAGAAATATTCACATTTTTCTCATTTTGAAAGCAGAGTACTACCAGGTAACAGTTGGTAAAACACTGCTCGAAAAACAAGGTGGTTATGCATTTGACCATAAAAGACTGAAAGAAAACTAATAAAACATGTGATCAGCAACAAAAATCAGAGCACTTCTAAGTACCAGGAGATGTCTGTGTGTGCTCTGTGGTGTACTCTGATATGAAATGAGATTTTCCTTTTTCTTCTAGCTCAGGTTCACTGGCCTCTCTCCCTCTCTCATAGTGTTTCTTATTAATGGATTAGAGATTAAGTGGCTTTTTTCCCCCAGTATTGTTTTTATGTTCTGCATTATTAGATGTCTTATCAGTTAAAGTAGTTATATACATACAGATAAAATAAAAATTATATTTGTTACAGCAAAATAATGTGTAAAATAGACCACGTCTGCTACAATCATATCTTCTATTCATATTTCTCTAAAAATTTTTGTGGTTTGAATTTTATTTCTGACAGCCTCTTCAGAAAAGTGGTACAGCTTTTAAAAATTTTCTGCCCTGGATGTGTTTCCATTGGGTCCTTAAGGATTTTTGCTTGGAAGACTTTTTTATTTGCTAAAACGCTTTTGTGCTAAAATGATCTCTTATCCAGCTTTACTCTGTCAACAATGTATTGTCTGTAAAGTTTGTATTTTGCAGCTTTGATACATTCTGCTTATCTGGTGTAATGAAAATACTTTATGGCTCTTCAATTTTTAAAACTTCCCTGTTGGATATGGAAAGTTTATACGCACTTTAAAGTTCCCTTTCCAAAACATTGTAATTGTGTTTTAATCTAATAATTCAAAAGCTTTTCTAGAGTGCCCTACCTGTAATATGATGCTACCAATGATACAGCTTTTGATTTTCTTAAAAACATTTTCTGTGAACACTGTTTGCTCAAAACTGCTGCATTTATTCTGCTCTTAAGGAATAGGTGAGAATATTCTGCTCTTGAAGTACTTGAGATTGAAGGATCATATTAGTTTAATAAACTTCATAGTACTTGTAGCATGTTTTATCAAAAATGGAAAGTTTTCAATGGAAGGCTGAAATTTTGAATCAGTTAGAGTTTAAATATGTATTTGGATGAAATCTAAAATTTTGCTATTTTGATAAATCGCAGTTCTTAGGACTCTCTCCAAGATATCCTAGAGCAAAGCTATAAAAGATTTCTTTATTGAGTGATAAGAAATAATGTGTTTAGGCAGAATTTTCTTAAAATCAAACTGGTCTGAAGCACACTTGAGTACTTTTTCATTTTTCCACCGTGCATTTTTTTGGTGGTGGTTTGTTTGTTTTTGTTTGGGTTTTTTCCTCAGTTTTGGTGTCTCTTACTATTTAAATATGTTTTGATTTGGAGCCTCATTTCATCTTTGAAAGAGAAATTGTAATTTTCATAGTGGTAGAACTCTGGTTAACCAAAGTGATTTAAAATCTAATTATATCTGAATAACTTTTAATCTCATTTGTAATCAGGTATCAAAATAAAAGCCTGTGAATGAATTCCTAACTAGTAGTCTGTGTTCTTGTCCCTGTTAGACAGAGTAACTCAATTAAGACTTGAACAGTAGTTAAAGTAAGGTTTGCACAGTCGGGAAAGGATGCAAATATTCCTGTTCCAAGACATCATAAATAATTTTATAAAGGGCATGTAATTAGCTGATGTGAAATATGCACTAAAGTAACTTGCAGTGTCCAACTGCATTTACTCTGAGCCACGTCCAGGAGGGGAGTTCTGTGTCATGAACAAGCTTCTAAAAAGGTTTCTTCTTCAGGTTTCTAATTCAGAGTTCTCAGAGGGAGTTGAATAGCTTGAATGTATTCTGTTGTGTGCTGCCTTTCCCTGAGTTCCTAGAATAATTCTGTATATATTAAATTCATTTGTATTAAATCTATAGGGATGCTTCATTTGGGAACTGCACGTACAATCTTACCATCTTGGACTGTTTACAGGGAGTAAATAAGGTAATAACATTTTTCCTTAGCAAAACATCTTTAAATTGATTTTTAAAGCACAAGGGAGAATACTGTTAAAATAGATTAGAAAATCCAGTTTCAAAGCAAAAGGTGTGTGATGAGTAGTATGCTCTCATGAAGCCTAAGTTACTGAGGACTGTGTTTGAGCAGTGACAGCAGAGGGAGGTTGTCCCAGCCTTTGACAGCCTCGTGAACTTCACCTCATGACTTGGAACATGCAAATGCACCTGGCCTGGCTGGAGGCAGCTCTTACCAATGCAAGGCACTGTGCTAGATCTGCTAATAGATCATTTATAACCATGGGTAAGAGGGAATAAGAGGTGGGTAAGTTCAAGTGATACAGCTACTCAGGTATACTGTGACTTAATCTGAGCAGTTTTTGCATGTCCTTGGCCCTAGTCTTCCCCCAAAGCACTTGCTTCAGTGTTTGACATTAATCTTTTCAGAATTGTTTTAAAATAACGAAAACTAAGGTGTCTTTCTGGTGTTCTGATGTCTCACTTTCAGTAGTCCTGGGGAATATTAAGCTCCAATACTGCTTTTTAAAAAAAGTTACATCGCATTTTAATTGGCAGCCTTTCAATTTTGTTCATCATTTCCCATTGATCTTGATGAAGGGAGCAGGCTATATAGGAACAGTTCTCTACAGACACTTTATAGACCACTTGTAATTCTTTAAAGTATGGCAAAACAAGTGTTTTTTAAAAATTGAAGAAAGAGATCAAACTTAATATTTTTAGTTCTGTGGAGGTGGGAAAGGAGCTGTCAGTTAACAGCAAGACTGTAATTTGTGAGGCATTCTACAGATCCTGAAGCTCTGAAGTAGTCAGTGCACTCACTGTAATTTTTCTGCAACAAATACATAGAAAGGACTCTGAGAATCAGTTTTTCCTCCTTTGTTCCCATAAAATTTGTTACTGAATTTTTGTCCAGTTCACCTACAGAGGTAAAAATACTTTAAGCAGAAACCTTGTGCCTTAATTTAAAGTAGTCTTACCTGGATAAATTTGGTGTTTCTGTGCATGTGTATCACATACTGCAAGTTCTGGAGTGCAGCCAGCCAACCATGATTAAATGGAATATATTTCACAAAATCAGCTGTTCAGACAAACCCCTCAGTATCTTGGGTTTCCTGACAGGTCCAGTCACTGAGCCTAATTTGTCTATAACAGAGCTAGCTGTAATTTTGGTTTTGCCCTAAGAAGGTGCTCTGTATATAGCAAATAATGGCGGTCTGAGCATTATTGTTTTTAACTCAGAGATCTGTGATGTGTCTTTATCACACCCTAATCTCAGAATGTTGTGTAATACCTGCACTTCTCAGTATAAATATATGCTGCAGAAATATCTTCTGCCTATTCTTTGGAATAAATTTGGGCTATGAATTCCATAGTTACAGAATTGTTTTCAATATGGTATTATACACAAATCTTCAGTACTAAATTGACATATTTAATAATAGGTCAGTAATCAAATACAAAACTTCTTTCAATCCTGTAATAAACACTGTCTAATGTAGGCTAGTGAATTTTATCTGTGAAATATGTATTAAAAGAAATAACAAAATGCCAGTTATACATAGTACTGTATTGTGTACATGACATTTTGCATAGGTAATATGGTGATAAAACTAGAGTATCATATCTCAGTATTCTCAATGTTTTGTTATGTCCAACTGCATGAAAATGCATTCAAGCATAGAAATCATGGAATGAGTGTATGACAAAAAGGGAATTACTTTTTAACTTGTCATCTGCCATACAGGAAAAACCCACACTTGGGTGGGGAGAATAAAGTTTATGATTTAAGTGATATGCAACAACCTTTTATTCCATCATAATGTCTTTGAAGGGGAAATGAGCCTGATGTGTTTCAGTGACATTGTGGAGTTTTGTTGTCTGTGTTGTTTATCTGTGCAAAATGTAATGTTGTCTTAACGTAAAGGTTGCAGTAAACTTAAACATTTAGGGATTTAGTTCTGATTTTCAAAAAAGTATTATAGAATGAGATTATATCGTATTTCAGTATAAACTGACACCTTGTTGCCTTTTAGGCTTTGCAGCATGGATTTTTTGACTTTAAGACATTTGATGTGGATGAATATGAACACTATGAGGTTTGTACATTTAATAATGAGTTGAATGTGTTTGGTTTACCTAGAATAAGGGTACACAGTGTCCCCCAACTTAAAACATACTGGAAACACATTTTAATTCAAGTAAAACCCAGTGTTCATATGTAAGGTATGTACCTTGAAACCTGTAGGTGAAAAACATGCAGGATTAATACCCTTGCCATTTCAGTGCATCAATCTACTGCTTTCTCACAGCTTTTCTGGCTTCTGGAACCTCTTTCGTGCTTTTCCCAACCTTCCCCCAGGGACACGATCCAAGGTCTCTCAGCTGACTCAAAGAATGTGTTTTCTTTCAGCACTTTTTAGCTGCTTCTTGTGCTCCTATTAGTCACAAATATATGACAAATTTTTTTTATCCCCACATAGATTAAGCACATTCTGAACTTCTCTTTAGAAGTATGCATTATATGGAGATTCTAGTAATGGAAATACATCCAAAATATTTCCCTAATAAAGTCCAGAAAGCTAACAGATGTCATTCATTGTTCTGTCAACCTTCTTAAAACTTAAATTTAGACAAACTCTAGTTGTCTCTGGATGTTTCTAGGACTTTGCAACATATGCACCTTTATCTGCTGGTAGTAGGAAGGTATCTTGCCTTGGAGAAGCTTTAAAATGTGCCTGTGCTGTCCCTGTGCCCTGGGCTGGGTACAGAAGGTGTATGTACATCTGGTCCAGAGTAGCTGTACTGGACCTTGTCTTTAGAACTCCCTTAAATTCTTGAAGCTGTATTGGTTAAGGAGAAAGATACATATTCAGGTATGTAGTACACATCTAGTTTATATATTAAACTCTTTTTAGACTGATGTTGCTTTACTATAGCCAGTATTCTTCCACTGTTTTCCCCTTTATTGCAGTTCTCAGAAAACTTGGAAATAATGAGAATAAAGTTACTTAGTCTGAAAACTTCCATTTTAATAGCATTTCCTATAGCTGTATGTATTTCAGATATGTACTGAAATACTTCATAAATATTCAAGGTGAAGTTAGAAAAGGAATGAATAATGAAAAAACTTAATAGCACAAATCTTTACATATATGTTGTTTGCAATAGGCAGTCTGTAACATAATAACTATTCACAAAACTTGAAAGCATTTGTAGAAGGATTTGTGTGTCTTGTAATGTTTCATAATGGTTAGATTGAGAAATTGGTAAAGCCTTTGCTGAATTACTGAAATTAAATTAACAAAACCAAAAATTTAAGGTATGAAATTGCTGCTTTTTTGCTTAATCTGTGTACAAAAGGAAAAGACCTCTTCTGAAAAATAAATGGTAGTTGGGAATTCTTAGGATTATATATATGTAGTAGGCGTTAGTCTGCCTGAAAAAAGGTATTAAAATAATTGACTAAAGGCATTCCATTATCTTGTTTAATGCTTAACATTATTTTAATTTGTGAAAAGTACATGTGTGTGACTGATGTTTACAGTATGCTGCTTACTGAGTTTAAGAAGCAAGAACTTGGAATCATCTGTAATTTTTTGTCCATTTTTTGGTATGTCTTCTCTTTTTTTACACATCATGGTCAGCTTTATGTTTAGATGTGTCCTGTGGTGTATTTAAAAAACTTTAAGTGTTCCAGGTTTTTGCGGTGTTAGTTCTTCAAATGTGTGGTTATGTGGAGAAAAGTTGCATACGACTTAAATGGAGCAGGCTAAAGGAAATTTTATTTCATGATTATAATTCTTTCATCTTACTACATTATAAAGGCTGCTAATTCCCCTTTTGTTGGACTAGATGTGAACTACTAAAGTTCTTTGTGTTTTTTTAATAATAATGTTTGCATACACATAGATACTTGTAGTTCATATTGGTTAAAATTTAAATTATTTGCCATGGTGCCTGTAACTATAAAGAACTACTTAATTCACAGATAAAAATGGTAATACAAATAAAATACTTCTAACTTACTGAACAGGACTTCTTCCCTAAAGGGAGTAAAGGTGCACCAGTGTTGGGATTGTGGTCTGTGACACAAATCAGGGGGCACGGGGTCCTGCCTTGGCAGTGGGGGTGGTTCTCTGGTGCTTATGCAACCACCGTGTGAGGACATTGGGAGCCAGCCTAATGGGCTCAGTGTGCAAACAGTCAGTGAATTGATTACAGTGATGGCCATTATCAGAGCCTTTCACTCATTAGGATGTTTTGATGAGCTGAGAGCTAAAAGCACAAGCTTAATAATGCAGTTGAACTGAGTGCCATGTCCTTAAAAGTCATGCTGAGAATAACTACATTGCCAAATGAGGAATGAGCAGTCTTCAATTAAAAAAAGAAAAGAAGGCACTTTTGAAGTACAGTTCATATTGTGTGTTTCCAAAGAAGCTTTCATTTTAGCACTGACAGAATTTGAAGAGCCTTTTCAAAGTTTTCATTTAAAAGTGAGCAAGAAATACAAAATGTCAACAGCAAAAGTTTTTAGAATTTAGGGGTTTTATTTGATTTATACTTCTGTGATTACTGGCTCATCAGAGCTTATGCCAGTATGTAAATTTCAGTTTCTACAGGGAAAGAATAATTGGTTTTGTAAGCTAATTGGTTTATCATTTGTTTTCTGTGATTTGGGTTTTTTAGCCAGTGCCTTTTTTCAGAGGCAGAAGTGCCAGAGCAGCATTTTTCTACAGTCTTTGATTAAACATAGAAAAATTTTGGTGTTTGTCAGTGTTGTCATTAACAGGTACCCTAAAACACTGAACCTTTAAAGAATAAGTATCTTAGATAAAGGATCTTTCTGCTTTTGTTGGAAAACTTGCACAAATTTTGTTTCCATTTAATTTCATTAAGCAATTCCTGAGAAGCAGCTAATGGTTAGTTTGTCCTATGTAGGTGGGCTAGCTAATTACATTTGAAGTGTTTTATTTTAATGCAACAAGGACATAGTAAAAAGTAAAATAGAATCTTGAGGAGTTTTTTAACCTTGTTTATACAGATATTAAAGTGCTTTCCTCTTTCTCTTCTGAAATTTTTGTAGCGAGTGGAAAATGGTGACTTCAACTGGATTATTCCAGGAAAATTGCTGGCTTTTAGTGGACCACACCCAAAAAGCAAACTTGAAAATGGTATGGTGTATGTTTTAATGCTATTCTATGATCTTATTTTTTCAGCATGTTAAAGTGTCACAGCAAATGAGAAGAAAATAATAGAGGTTTAAAGATCAGTGTTAATCTTCAGATATAATCATCCAGTGAGCATTTTATATATGACCATAGAACTGAATTTAAACGGTCTTGGAATTCTTTGCTAGAAGCATTTTAATTCTTCTAACAGTCAGTGGTTTTCATTCTGTGACAAAGTGCCTGAGAAACTTGGGCCCCTGGAATCTGACACCTGATACAGTAAATACACAGAATAAAGGTGAGTTGTGTAAAGCACAGAAGGCTGTTAAAAAGTTTGTAATGAAGACTGGGAGAGACTGTAAAAAGAAGCTTGCCTTTACTACTGGAGAAATTGATTTCTAATGGGTATGTAACTGAAAATGGCTAAATTAGCATTAACACATAAAATCCAGCTACAAAACTCTGAATAAACCTCACCCAGGTGAGTGTAAGTACACAGCACAAAGCTACATTTTTCTCATTATGCTGTGACTCTTAATTGCATTTATGGCTTGTCCTAAACTGCTGTGTTGCGGTTGGTCACTGACTTCCCTCCCTGTCCGCCATCTTCATCTAAAGGATCCTTTTATCTCTCAACTGAGAATGGAGGTGATAAAGCTTTCTTAGTTCACAGTAGGGCAAGAATGTCTTTGGTACTGCAGTTTGTTGTTTTACTTGTTTATTCTTTAACTCTTCCCTCTCATCCGTTATACAGATCAGCAATCCATTTCCCTCATGAAGAGTGCTTCCTCTTAAAATATGTTTTTATTCTTTGATCTGCAGCTTGACTATAGATAACCAGCTATTTGAAATGCTGAGTTCATGTGAGTGCCTGGTGTTATGTGTGAAGCCCTCCTTGCAGAGACGAGTCAGCACATTGTTGCACACATACTGAGCTTGGAACATTTTTATTCCTGTTACTTTTTTAAGAGTAGTGGTCTTCATGAGCGTTTTTTGTACAGTTTTTAAATAGCACTTAACACATTTATTCTGAATAAAGTATTAAAACATTTTTATTATTAATGTTCATCGTTAAAAAAAGGCTTTGGGGGCAATTTTCACAGCAGGACTTTGACCTTTATCTATGATAATCAATGATTGTGACTTTTTTTTTCCTGTAGGTTATCCCCTTCATGCACCTGAAGCCTACTTTCCCTATTTCAAGAAACATAACGTCACATCAATCATAAGACTAAACAAAAAAATCTACGAGGCAAAACGCTTTATTGATGCTGGTTTCGAGCACTATGACCTGTTCTTCATAGATGGGAGCACCCCAAGCGACAGCATCGTCCAGAGGTTCCTGAACATCTGTGAGAACGCTGACGGTGCCATTGCTGTACATTGCAAAGGTATGTGCAGATAGAGGTTGAAAATAACTACAAATCCATACAGTTCATCCCAGAAATAAAGCATTTTAAAAGTAACACTTTCTGGTTGTAAAAGTAATACTGCTTATGAAACTGGACTAAAAATATGTGCCAAATATTTGTTATTTTCATGTGTATGTGAAGTTCTTTCATCCTACACTGTTTCTTGCAATAACTGACAGTCTGTTGTTCATTGTTTTGGTTTTTTGTTGGCATCACTTGAAAACTTGAGATTTAGTTGATGCAGGTTTGTCTTTTGCATTGTGCTTTCACAGCATTATGATAATTGGCTCGGAAATGCAAAAGACTAAAAGGTTTTCTTTGTGCTTTTGGACTGTTCTACATTTTTCTGTGGAGTATGAATTCCACATTTCAAGTTAATGTGAGTTATTGTGATTCCAGAATTTCAAACAAGCCTATTTCAGCAAACTAGGCAGAATATGCACAAAATATGCTTAGAACAAAGGCTTTGAAGGCTTCAGCTTGATTTACGTTTTGAGTTGTGGAAGGACATTGTGGAGCCAAATGTCTTGCCAATCAGAAGCAAGAATGATGTTATTCATGATTTTGCCATGAACAATAAACAGGCATATCAGAGATAAATAAGTTTATTTTCTAACAAGTTGTTACAGTTCCTAGAACCTGGAGATTCTGGCATTAATAAGTTGGACATCTGCTAATTGGCTTAATGAGAGTATAAACTGTTGATTAGCCAGGAGAAGGTTGTTACTCTCCAAGCTTGGTTGCTAAAGGAAGATATCATACTGAGTTATATATGTGCTTTCTAATCTGCAATATTTCTGGTCTTTTGTCTGACCATTTAACAAGCAAACCAGCAATCTTATTCCTTCTGGATTTTACATCCTTCTAGATAAGCCTATACAAAGTTAAATCAACAGTTAACTCAGGCTTACCTCAGATTTAATATATTGCAGATGCATTCCAAGCACAGCTTTCACCCTAAAAATCGGTTGCCTCAGAAGTTACAGAATAGTTTAATGCAAAGGATTATAATGGAAAGTTTGTACATTAGCTGGAAATTAAAGAGCTGAAATGGATATTCCCCCATTTAAATTATTCTTACGATCTTGTCTTTCAATGTACAGTTTCTGTTTCTCTCTGTTCTCCTCTTAAAAGCAAGATAAGTTTGTAATTTGGGGGGCAGTGGTTTAAGTTATTCCAAGCTATTGATGTCTAAAATTACATGCTCGTCAGCATTCATTGCTGTCTATCAGATAGTAGTGAATGGTTTTTTGAGTAAGTTTTGTTGCTTTCACAAGAAAACTTGCTTAAAGAGAAAAAGCCACTGGCTCAGAAGACATGGTCTCTGTCGTGATGTGCACATGTGTTTGCATCATGATTTTTAAGTATGTGTTGACCTCTCAAAGGTGCTTTTGTGGTTTTTTAAGCACTGTTTACTTTTCCTAAGTATTAAATACTTGTTCTTTTATATACAGCACTGCAATCCAATTGTGTGATAAAAGGGATACTGAATCAGAAATTCTTTCTTCAAATACTAAGATGGTGAATAACATTGCACAGAAATCTTCTTACCCCCTGTACTTTAATTTGATAATTATGAAACACTCATTACTTCATATGTGACTGTTGATACTTGTGGTTCTGTAGCTGGCCTGGGGAGAACAGGAACGCTGATTGCCTGTTACATCATGAAACACTACAAGTTCACACATGCTGAAGCCATTGCTTGGATAAGAATATGTCGACCAGGCTCTATTATAGGCCCCCAGCAACACTTCCTGGAAGAGTATGTATATACACCTTCTTTGCCAGTAAGATCAGCTGCTTCTCCACATTGTTATCCACCCTGCACTGCTTCTCCCCCACCCCTTTGTTTTGCCTTCTTTGGATGTTTTCTTGGGGTGTAGTGAATTTTTTCTGAAAGTGCTTACCTTTCCATTCATTATTGAACAAGTTTGGGCAGTTGGCTCAGATTACTTAGCTCTTAAGCTTTGCATTAATATTTGTTTTCAAACACAGAAAAGTTTCCAGTGAAATGATACTCTGATGTAAACTGTTGCTCTGTTTTTTCTCTGTTCAGTATAGGAGTTCAGTTTTGTTTCAGTAGTATGTAACAGGGTCTCAGTTCTTGGTTGGAACTGGCGTGACTGGTACCTATCCAGCAAACTTCCTTATTGAGGAGTAATGCATTTCATCAACAAAGCTCAGCCCATGCACCCTGCAGCAATGACATTTCTGAAGGATATAATCTGAAGGATATGATCTTTCATTTTCTGAAAATTGAAATTAGAGTCCTATTCAAGTTTCCATGACTCTGTCCACTTCCACAGTGCAGGCCAGCTGTAGTTCTGCTGCACAATATCTGTATCCAGAAAACTCATACTAATAAGTGGCAAAGTTCTGTATCATAATTTATGCTACTTATGATGTATATAGAAGCATTATTTTGTATTATTTTTTAGTTTGTGTTTTAAAAACCCTTAAAATACAATTGCAGATTCCTGTTTAGTTAATCTCTTTTCCCAGAAGAATTTTGTAAAATGAAGTTTTAGTACTTGTAATATTTCTGTGATGACAACAGACTTGTTTGGTGATTCTAGGATTTTTTGGTGGTTGCTTTTAACCCTTGAGTTTTTAATTTATTTCTTTTTTTTTTGTGATAGATATTCAAATATTTTTTCAGACAAAGATGTTTTGAAGATTCAAATGTTGTCAGTCTGTAAAAGTAGCATGTTTTCATATTTTTATATGTATAAAAATTTGTTGATATGAATGGATTTGGTTTTGTATCCTAAAGGAAACAAGCAATGTTATGGATAGAGGGAGATCACACCCAATCAAAGCAGAAACAGCGAGTAGTTGATGAAAACATTAACAGAGTCCTTTGTGGCTTGAATGACATTTCCATCAGTGACAGCTTGAATAAAGTACAAGACTTGCATCAGTACAGGGAGGTAAGTGTTCTTAGGAAAAATTTCAAACAGACTGAAGCTGAGCTTTTATAACTAGCTGTAGATAACTTTTAAATTCTGGGGGTTTCGGCTTGTATTAGCATTAAATTGCTCTTTCTCAGATGAACTTTCTTATAGGTTGTAATTATAACAAATCTCCACTTTGGTGGGGGGGGGGGAAAGAAAGATGATCAGGTAATGTCATAGGTAATTTTGCAAACTTTAGAAGGTTTTCCAGTCATTCTTTCAGGGATTCAGTTGTTTATTTGAGAATGAAGGAAGACAAAAAATTAGCTTTTGTTTCTACTAGTCAAAAACTTATTCCAAGTGTCTGATTCATAATGCATCAGTGTCTGAATGTCCATCCCTTTATCACAGTGTTATGGATAGATGGGATGATGTGCATGTTTAGGGGAAGGACCTTGTGACTACTTTTTGGGAGCACAGGCACAAAGTCTGAACTAAAGTGAAGATATGTTTGCTTCTGGACTAGTTAAAATCCGAATATGTAGTTTCCTACATTGTAAGAAACAGTTCAGAGGAACTAAGCATTTGATTAATCCCTTCTTAGCTCTGTAATAAGTAAAGAAGTTTTAGGTTGCTGATGGAATTCTTTGCTTGGTGTGAAAGGCCAGGGGTATAGTGAGCATCTTCTTCATATAATTATTAATATAAATTAACATAATCATCTGTCATAATCTGGAAGAGCATATTGAATGCATTTCTGTAAAGGTACTGCTTCCCTATATTTCACTTTTTTACAGATGTCATATTAAAGTTGTATGGGCAGTTAAATGCCTCCCTGACATCCGATCCCGTCAGATCTCGGAAGCTAAGCAGGGTCAGCCCCGGATTAGTACTTGGATGGGAGACCTCCTGGGAAATGCCGGGTGCTGTAGGTTCTAGTCCTGAGGACTTCACTGGCTCTGTCCAAGCTCGCTCGGCCGTGGCAGATGAACCTCAGGACTTAAATGGTGGGGCCAGTTCTGCGCACGCTGAGCCTCACCTAAAATCCACTGCGCAGGCTGGAAGGGCACACCCACGTGGGGACAGCCCTGTCCAAATCTTCGTTCGCGAAGTTTGGCCATACATACATTAAAGTTGTCCAACATTCAGTTTTCAAAACATTTAAATATCCAAAAAGATAATTACTTATCTCAAGAACTCAAACCAGTAATGTTCCCAGTCCCAAAAATGCAAGAGGTCAAAGAATCAGAAGAGGGGACAGCTACATGCAATAACTGTAGGACACGTAAAGACTGTGAAACAAAATCAGCATGTGGCTGAATGATAGGTAACAATGGCCTAGCATGTAATCTCCAGTGAAATCTAGCTAAGATACTTGTATTTTCCTATAATTAATGCAACAGTGAGACCATCACATCATTTTATCAACTTCTCTGTCATTTATGTTGGTTAACGATAGAAACCATTGCTCTGATTTATGCAAAGCAGTGAGTTTCCCTTAAGCACAATAGGAACTGTGGTAGTAAAAATACTTAAAATGAAGTTAAATTAAGCATAATTGGTATAAGGTTTTTTTATTTGGAAAAAAATACCAGTTTTCTTCTTGCGTTGTGTAAATTTCATGTATTTCTCTGTTACTTGGGATACTGTCTCTACTTAGTAGGTGGGTCTTACATAAGTATTTTGAGATCAATCTGAAATTGTAAATATGCGTTTAAACAGTGTTTGTGTACACTTCCAATATTTGTTAGAGTTTTTAGTATTTTCTAAAGCTAGAAAAAGTAGGTATAACTCTGAAATCTGTTCATCCTGTGTTCCTTATTAAGTTTACGTAGGAAAATTTTTTTCAAAATTTATTTTTCTAGAGATCATGAGAACTTTTACTTGTTTATCTTTTAAATGTAATAATCTAGTAAAGTTGAATTTAGCTCCTGTTGCAGGACACACGGCTTTATCTAAATTCCTCATCTTGTGCATAACATAAAATTTTGTTACTGCTTTCCTTTCATGCTGATGATAACTTGAAAAGTAGTTGTGGACAAAGGATTTGGGGTTTGTGTTCTGTAAAAACAGACTTCTGTGAAGTAAATAAATGCTGGCATTAGACTTGAGCATCCTGAACTGACTTTGAGGTCAGATCCTGCACAAATCCTCTGTGAGTGTGTGTGTGTGGTGACACATTTAATGTACTGGGGCTGTGCAAAGAGTAGTGAGTGTGTGTGCAGAGGGTGGGAGATCAGTCTTTGAGAGTTTAATCTCCGTGAAATAGACGTTCAGTACTTTGAAACTACACGGCTTCAAAAGATCTGATATATTCTCTTACTTGCATGTTTTTGTGTTTCCCAGAATGGTTTTGAAGACAAAGCAGACGTGGAAGCTCAGAATGGCATGACACAGGGAGATAAGCTCAATGCCTTAAAGAGTCGGAGACGGCCTTGCTCGGCTACTACTGGAGCTCTGAGGTAATTTACAATTTTAGATTCTGTCCATGCTGTCAGATCTGTGTGGCAAGTGCATGACCTTGTTTAAGGCAGTGGTACTAGTTGTACTACCGTCTGGGTTTGAAATTTCTCTAGGTATATATCTGTTAGTTGCAATTTTGCTTATTAATTTTTTCTTTTCTCTTCAGAATACCTTCTTACTGTGTTACGGTAATAGATAATGTAGAAAAAGAAATCTCAAAACCTTCAGATTTCTATCTAGCATTTTAAAAATTTTGACTTGAACAAAGTATTCTTCAATGAACTTCATTGTCTTTCTGTAATTACTTTTCTGAACCAGTAAAAATAGGAACTGTGAAAATAAACCTGAATTACCTTTCAGCTGTTTAACTGTAAATTAAGGTAGTGATTATCAATGATTCTTAATTCTTGGTCTTGTGTTTTAAGCTAGACACATGAAAATATGCTTGGCAGGGGGGAAAGACTTTTTATCCTTGGATAAAGATTGCTGCTTTTCTTTCTTTAGGCTGCAAGACATGAAACTGCACACCAGGTCAATATCACAGCCCTTCAGGTATAACTTTAAAGTTCTAGTTCTGAATGTATACCACTTGACTTGGGTCTTAATTTTCAGCATTTTGGATCATTGTTGCCACATCAATTGATTAGCAATTTCAGGTTTACTAGAATTGGTAATAAAACACCTGCAAATGGGTTGTTTACCCCATTGAATCTAATATACAACATGTAAGACAAAATTTCTATCATTATAAAGCATTTATACTGAAAAGAGGACATTTTTTTCAGTTTTGTGACCTGGATTTTTGAGTTGGATTACTCCAGATGGCTGACATTGGAAATGTCTGTTTTACCCTTTCTTGATGTGTAATTAAAGTTACTTCTGCTTAATGTCATTCCTTCTGTGCTTGTAATTGGAGATTTGTACCCAAGTTCTTCCATTCTTTAAGGTCTCATCATGGTAATATCCCCTGGAGAAAATTATTGTTTTAATAAACTGTTATGGTCAGCCATAGTGGGAGCATTTTTGAGTAGTCCTGGGTAACATATGTACGACTCAATTTCAAAACATGAAGAACTTCATCGTTAGGAGCCCCACCACAGAGGGAGCTGCATGTTCTGTGCAATGTCTAGGAAATGTTCATGCAGTCATTTGGAAATGGTGATGGTCTCGTGAAGGCTACAGGGTTGTTTTCTTCTCCTCATATTTGCTTTATAAGCATAAAAAGTCTGCTTTCTCAAATTTATGTTTAAAATTTTTGTAAAATTTACTGTAAATATATAAAAAATGGACACTTGGCCTTCATAAATTATCAAGGTGAAATAACTGTATAATAAGGTGCAGCAGGGAGAATTCTTGGAGTGGTATATTTGAAAAGTTTTTTTTAAAAGATACTTGAAAACAGCCAAACTGTTGAATTTTTCCTGTTGAGTTCTCAGACTTAAGAATTCCTACATTTTAAGAGACCATAGTCTCTTTAAGACTGTATGTGTTTGAGATGTGTATTTTATTTATAAAATTTTGCTTCTCACTAAAACTCTGCACTCCTTTTAGGCTGAATACTTCAGGTAGCACAGAAGGAACCCTGTCTCCTCTGAAGGCCTCCAAAGTGATGGCAGTTAACTCACCATCTGCAGAAAGAATAAGCAGACTTTCCACGTCCTCAGGCTCTAACCTCAAAAGGTTCTTTTCTTCTTCTCACTTTCATACCAGTACTTACTGTGTCTTGCAGTGGTTGGCAGCACATGTGCAGTCTGTGAAGCACTTGCTGTTCTTCGGTGTCAGAAGGCTTAAATTTCCTTACAAAGTCATTTGGTGTTCCACTAGCCAAGCTTTAGTTGCCTGCGTATTTAAAAAACAAAGAAAAACGAAAACCTACCCTACTGGTCTGAGAGTTTTCTTGAGATTGTCATCAGAAACAGTATTATGTTGCTAAAGTTTGTGTGTGGGTTTTTTGGGTTTTCTTCCACTTACCTCAGTTCGTAGACGTTTTGCAGGTATTCCCACAGGTCTATATACTGTTACTCTCAGAGGAATACTGAGTGGTAATTAATATGGTTTTTATGAACCCTTGATTTAGTTCCATTTTTACTACTGTCCTAAGTAATTATGTATGTTAAATGAAATACAGAACGATAAATGCATTTTTAATAACTCTGGGCACGAAGATGTACCTGAAGACAGTAACTAACTTGAGATATTTCAGAACACTCTGGTTTTGTTCTCAAATTTTATTATATTACTTCCTGGTTGCTTAGAGGCTTATATCACGTTACTGATTTCAGGAAACAGAAAAGGAGTTCTTAAACTGTTACATGTACACAAAGTACTTCAGAGTAGTTCAGACACTGCCTAAACCTTTCAGCACAATCTTCCACATGTGTGTGTAGTTTGACAGAGGTGAAAGGTGGCCATGGGAGTGCTTAAATAAGTGAAACTTGGGAATTCCTGACAAGGAATTCTGCTTTTCCTTGCTCAGGAGCTAGAAGATGAACCTGTGTGCAAACACAAATTATTTCAGAATGGTCTATTATTCACCTAATGTCTTCTGAATTGTCTGCTACATTTTTGTATATATCTCTACATACCTTGTGTATATTTTTTTCCCTGCATGTGTTTTCCATTCAGCGTTTCCATAAACTCCAGACTAGCCAGTTCTCTAGGGAACCTGTATGCTGCTTCAGATGATGATGAGAGCAAATTGCCATCCTCGTGCTCTAGGCCAGGTTTTTCTGTAAGCCCCATCTCCAGTCAGCTGAATGGCAGCTCGAAGCTGCCACACAGGAATGCCCGTGAGCTGAACAACAACCTGTACAACAGAAGCAGCAGTGGTGGCAACACCCTGAGCAGCCAAACCAGTTTTCACAGCGCCGTGACAGATGAGTACACGTCAGCCTTCCTTTATGGGCCTTACAGCTCCTCCAGCACCATACCACAGTCCATTCATTCCTGTAAGTTCATAGTCAAAACTTTCAGGCATCTGACTGATGCTTTTCTTCCTTGCCTTCTGTAAGCAAAACTGTCATAAAAAAAATCTTAACTCAGCATAATTCTCTGACTTCCTCTAACATTTCTGAACAGCACCCTTGTTGCTACCTGTTTAAGTAATTATCATTTCAGCTGCTTTTTCTGTCCATCTCCTTTAAACATCTAGTACATGAAAGGTTCATGAAAATAAATCACTCCTGAACTTTAACACCTTTTCTGATACCTTTTTTTTTGTCGACTGTCTTACCCTTTGGATTTTATTTCAAATTACCCATAATGTAGTTTGACTTTATTATGTATCTTTATCTTCATGCAGTAACATTTAAAGAAGCTTTCATATGTACCATACCAAATCAAAGATACAACATCCTCAAAGATAGAGCTTATTTGAAAGATTAGTAGTCTTGACCAGAAACCTTCTCTAACACCAAATGTGAAAAGTATTACAGAGCAAGATATTTCTGGTGGTTTCACATTGCAGCTTTCATTCCTCAATGATTTTAAAAACTTGGGTTTATTTTGTGTTCCTTTTCTGTGTGAAAGTCTGTATAAAGAGGATGCACAGATAAATTAATGCAACTTGAAAGTGATTCTATACAAAATGCAGAGAAGAGAGATTAAAGAAACTCTCATTAGGAAGTCAGAAATAACTTTGTCAATTCTAGGGGAAAAAAATGTTACCTGCTATTGTAAATCTAAAACTTACTTAGGAGTTTTGGTTTTCAAAGGTTTGATATCCTCCTAATTATAAAACTTAGTGCAGTGTTTTTAATAGACAATTTTGCCTACAATTAATTGAATGGGTCAGCCTCCATTTACTCGTACCAGCACTTCAGAATTTAATATTTTTTAGCTACTGGAAATTAGCTTTGTCTAAAATTAACTTCAGAATATTACACCTCTGTCTCTTATTTGTTGCAGTATAAAGGAAGTTCAACTTTCTTGTATACTTATGTGGTGAGTCTCTGTCTTAAAGCAGCCAATAACACACATTGCATGTAACTAGTATGTCAGCTGAAAGGATCATTCATGGGTTGTGTTCTTCCTGCAGAAGTGGAGGACCTACCCTCATGTTAACAGGATGTGGCACTACCGCAGTTCAGAAGCCACATGTTTGTAGCTTGGGGTATGAATTGCACTTTCTGAGGACAGATGGCAGTAGGAAATAAATTCTCCTTGTCCTATTGCAGAATTGAATTGCGTGTGTAACTGAACCCTAACCTGCATACAAAGTACATTGAAAAAGGAGTTAGCTGGGGGAGGTGCATTCTGTATTCTCTTTAAGTGCATGGATACTTCCTACTGGGGTAGGATGTGCTTGACCTAAAGCAGCTCTTTAAAATACTTGTTGCTTTCAGATTTCTTTTTTGAAAAGTACGTTTAGCTTCTTACCCACTACAGTTTATCTGGAAATAAATGCCAATATCCCATCATCTTAGGATCACCAAGTGTTGTGCATTGAGTTTTAAAATGAGTTTAAACTTTACTTTAAACAGCAGCAGTAACTTGCTTGCATGGGAGTTCTTAAACATTGCCACATCTTTTCAGTTTTTTGAAGTTGTTTCACCTCTTTAATTTGACTGTGTTTTTCCCTATTACGTGGGATTGAGGTAAACTATGTATAATTGAGACTTCCAGTTGGATGTAGAGATTATATCAGTTTTTCTATGAGGAAACAAGTTCTAGAAAAAGAGGGCTTTAGTTTAATTAATTAAATTCCTTTAGGCATAGAGATGAGGAGAGAGGTGAAAACTGTTTAGCAAGCGGGGAATGTTTGTTTGAGACATATCAATGAGTCTTTCATTTGTTCCTGAACTCTGATTACTCTGAAAATTATCCTTTTTAGGTCTTCCCAGTCTTTAATCCAGCATACTTACAGAAATTCATTCTCAGGAGAACTGACAGAGGCTCCAGTTGGGTATACTGGACCTAAAATAGTACATCAGCAGTGGTTGAGAGCTATCAGTCATCTGAAAGTGTCTGATTTTTTTTTATTTCTCACTTTCAGTATTGTCTCATATTGAATGTATTGAACAATAATTCTCTGGAGAGTCAGTCAATTCCTGTTCTTTTCAGTTGTGTCTTTTGTAAATTATGTGCTGCCAGCAGCATTACTTAGAGGTTTTATCCATATTCTACTTAGAGCTGCATATTATGTGTTAAATATACGCCTGTAAACCTACATGCAGTGCCCTCAGGGGAAGAAACACCGTGTAACTTTATTGGAACTTAGTTATGAAAATGAGCTGACATCTTTCACAATTGGCCACAATTTACAGGAATACCAAATGACAGTATAAGCCTGTACAGAAACAATAAGCACGTTTCCTCAAACAGCTCAGAAAGGTCCAGTGAATATAAAACATTCTGAAAACTAAACACTGTCATCTCCTTTGGAGAGGTAGTTGCCACACCTGAATGCTACAAATAATTTTTAACAATGAAGGCAAAGTTAGTGGGCTTGTTCCATAAGCATAGAATAAGAAATTAAGTGCTGGTGATGCTTTGGGTGTTTTTTTGTGTCTAGATATTTACAGAACTCTAGATTGGCACTACATTTTTCTTTAATCTCATAAACCCTTGAGTTTCAACGTAATGGCATTGACAGAAAAATTTCCCAAATATATGTGGGGAGAGAGGATGAGTTTGCAGTGTAACTGTCTCTTCCACTATTGTAGCATGCCTTTCCTTCTTGGATAAGGATGACTTAGGGAGTTAAAGCAAGGAGTGTTAATTACTGACTGATTTAAGGAAGCGAAAAGGAGCAATTAATGAACAGGTGAAATAGCCATCTTGACAGCAGAGAGGGACTTCCTGCTGGGTGCATTGTGGTAAAGAAGGAAATTAATTGTTGTCTCCCTGCAATAGAACAATTAAGTGACTTCTTAAAACGGATTTAAATGATATAAGTTAGGTGTAGTGTAAAGTTTTAGGTGGAATGGGAAACATTTTTGAAGAAAAAAATAGCGTTCTAAAATGCGCATTTCTCCTGTTTTAAGAAAATCTTTAGTTTTCTTCCTACCTATTTTAATGACTTAGTAATGCATGGAAGGATGTAAAGGTGTAACCTGTGAATAATTCTTGGCTTGATATCATTTACTGCTGAGGAATAAAAGTTATACACAGTTGAATACAGCAAGATATTTAAATAAGATTTTAAATCCAGTCTTCTCTGATAAGTCAGGTGAGATAAAAATACTGGATTTTATATAATATATACTGTGATGTGAGAAGCAGCATTTCTTAGGAAGAATCATGCCATGCAAAGTCTTTGTATCAAAGAACAAGTCTCTGATTTATCTGTAAAGTAATTTTCCTTCAGTATAATAATGGTTAAAAAGTTTTTCTGTTTGGAATTTGTTTTTCAAACCTGTTCTGATGAATGCATTTGCTTCTCAATGCCCCATATGGCCCTGTGCACCTCTCACAGTCACAGTGGAGTGCACCAAATAGTTACCTGTTCTATGCACAACGGAGTGTAGTTACTGTGTTGTCACTGTGATGTCACGGTGTGCAGGAGTAGATTATTTGATCAGTTAATCTCTGAATGCTTTGTGTCTGGCAGTGAGCATCTCACTGGCTAATAGAGATGGTTTATTTTGAGGGCAATATAATTTTTCTGAACGACAAGTCCCACTGATGGAACACATTCATGCTTAAAAATGTTTTACTTATAACCTGAAACTTTCTGTTTCTCTTCATTATGTCACTGTTACAGTCCTTTATTATCTTATTTTCTTGTCATGAAAGTGTCTCATGCTAGTCATGTCCACTTGATTTTCTTTTGATAAGCTAAGTTGGCTCAAATATCCTTTTTGAAAAATGTTCAAATTCTTTAGTTTTAGAAAATCTTTCCAGTCCAGAAAGCTGCTACTCAGAGCTGTCCTGCTTGTTACTCCATAGTTTATCTCCTTTGACTGTAATGCACTGGGAGTTGATGGGGAGAGAAAAAAGAGTTCTTGCCATCAAAAATGCCGACTTGTGTTTTAGTCCCATGTCCTTCATTCCCCCTGGGTTTTGGTTTTTAGGGGATTTTGGTTTTGGTTTTTTTTTATGTGGAACTTTGTGAAAAGCATCATCTGTTTTTACTTTTTTTCCTCCTGTTTTCTTAATGGGATCAAAGAAGGCTGTTCTGCCTTACCACTTCAACCACTGACATCCAGCTATTTTGCTTTTGCTGATATTCTTCAGTGGTCTGAAGCTCATGAGCAAAATATGGAGTGGCATCAAGCCTTAAATACCAGTTCTAACTGGAGCACATCAGATAACGTGTCTGACAGAAGTCTGTTACCTGCACTGGTGCTTTATGTGTATTCACTTAACGCATCAAAGGACTCTTGAATTATACTGATTAATTACCTTTTTTAATTGGCAAAATCTCCCTTACCTGAGTTAGAGATCAAGCTGACCAACTGTAATCACGTACATATTTTAGAAACTCAACTTACCACTCCGATTTGTCTCTCTCTTTGTTAACCATCAACATGGGTGGTGCCAGGAGCATTTTAGGATGGTTAGGACAGTAATTTTTCAGTTCTAATTTATGCTCTTTGAACTCATTAGTGAGAAAATTTGGAATTTCATTTTTATGCAAACACTTTTTTTCCCCCAGTACAGAAGAGAAAGTTACTCAGTACCTTTCTTTTTCTCTGTTTTGTGATGAAACAACATTAATACTGCTGTTCCACATTCCATGTGACAAAAAATAACAACAAAAAATAACCATGACTTCCTGTTGTTGTTGTCTATATGTTTCCCTAATGGTTTTCGTCCTTCATCAGTGCAAGCTTAAATGCCACTTTTTTATCATGTTTGTGCTGATGAACAAGAAGAAAAGCTTGATTTTCAAGAAATAGAAAACTTGCCATTCTAGCTAAGTAGAATAAATATTTTATTTGAAAATTTTACAAACTGGATGTTTTGATTAAACAGAATGTCTCACAATTATAATTTGCAGAACTATTCAGGTAGAATCACATGTAAGGTACTGCAACAAGATTTTAACTTTTTTCTTACAATAGTTCTCAATCCAAATGTCACTCTTTAAAATGCATTTTCATTGGAGAATATGTAACTGGGTAGTCTTAAGATGAGTCACCTTTTGCTTCTATAGTTGTCATGGAAACTGGCAAGACTGAAACATTTAAAAAAAAAAAAGAAAAATGTAGCACTACCTTAATATTCATATACATCATTATACCTGTAGAATAGTGTTTCTTAATAAAATCCTACCACTGATTAATACAGGACAGCCTTTGCAAAAACAAACACTGGTGTATCACACTGCTCTGTCAATTTAGCAGCCTCAAAGGATCACTTCAAGTGTGTCTGCATTTTCTTTACCATATCCTGAGTTAGTTTAGTGGGTCTTGTGCATTCAGGTACTTCTTGCTACTGCAACACTTGTGTTGCAACAATGTTTTGAGAGAGTTGATGCACCATGCAGAAAACTTGAATTTATCTGGGAGAAGTGCATGTTTGAGTGTTAACAAATAGCCCTCAGTCCTGTAGGGTTGTTCCTTGTTAAAAGTGAACTCAGAGCTGACTTGGTCCTGAAGTTGAATGTTTGCAAATACCATTCCACTGCCTGGGGGGATCTGTGGCTTCTTTTCTGTTCCAGGAGCCTTTCCCTGCTGCCTCCTGTTGAAGAGCAAAAATTACAGTGAGCTAAGCAGTTGCTGCAGGATGAACTTCATTAGAAATCCTCACAGTGAAGCTCTTAGTTCTTTGTTTGAATGTCTGATATTTGGGTAGAAATTGCCAGACTTGACACGGCACGGGACCACTGCAGTAGTGCACACTGAGACTTCTCCAGTAATTCATTTTATGCTCTCATCATTGCAATTCAGCAGTCAATTTTCTTTGGTTTTTCCTTCTATTTTTACCTCTATTTTAAATAAAATTTTGTCAAATCCAGATATGACTTGTAAAAGAGGATTGGGGCTTTTTGTTTTTAGTAGAGCTTTCAGAATTGTAGGCCATACTTTGAGTCATGGCAAATGTAAATTTTAAAATAGAAAATTCCTAAGATGATTAAAAAAAAGGGGAAAAAATCACAATTACAGGCTTTGAAACATTACAGTCAATCTCTTCAGAACTGTGAAGAGATTTAAGAGCACAAATTACTTTTCCTCAAAGGAAAAAAAGGAAAGAAAACAAGCCTTCCTGTTATATTTTAATGTTTCAAAATCAAAAGTGAGTCTGTATACTCAGTTGTTATGGTTATCACTATATTTTTAGTAATAGAACTTTATGTGAATTCACATAATTGTCTGGAAAAATGCTGTCTAGATGTAATTATTCCCATATATTCAGAAAAAGCTTTGAGGCATTAGAAATAATTGCTGTGTGAGGCAGAGTTATGATAAGGGTGGGAACACACTGAAAAATATTTCTTCATTTGAAAATAAACAAAATAAACCCCACCTACCCATCTGCAATGAAAATTACCAAAGCACCGTGTTGTTTCCAAGTAATCTGTGCTGCTGGATATCTGTTCTTTTTTACATGTTTCCTTAATTTTTTTCCATGTTTTTGTGACTTGGATTACTAACAATTTTAAGACTTGTGCTTGTTTATATTTAAAGTATGATGTAGAATTCCTGGTTCCTGCTGTCTGCCAAGCAAAAGGCTGGTGGTGTTCACAGTTCTTTGTCAGCCAACACTGGCTGTTCTAAGATCACCAGGAGCATACAGAGCTTTCTGGGCATCTTTCACCTCTCTAAGCTTAAGGGAATCTCTTACCGTACAACATACGGGTTTATATAATTAAATTTCATGCCTTTTTAAAATGTTTGTTAATCACCTTTACTTGGAATTCAGTTTAGATGGATCCATTTCAAATACTGCTCTCATTGAGTGTAACTGTCTTTCTACTTATTAAAATACACATCTGAAAATGAGAAATCTTTGAGGATCATTACAGGGACAGAAGTTTCAGGTGCTCATTAATGAAGGCCTATTCCTCCTGCCTTGCTCTTATTACAGCCAGACCCTTTTTAGTTGGTAATATTCAAATCTATATGCTGACAGCACTTCTTTTTCAACCTGGGAAAGAATATCCAGATGGTCTAGAACTTCAAGATGTGAAATTGCACTTAAAAGACAACTTTGGATATATACACTAAGACTTAAAATATAGGGGGGAAAATGGGTTTGTGATATTAGAAGTCTAAAATTGTATTGTATCTATTATGCACTTCTACTAATAAGTTTCACTGTGGATGCCAAAGAACATTTCTTCTATAGGGACAAGTTGGGAATAGTAGGAAAAGGGAAGGGAAGACTGAGGTTCTGATCTGTCTTAGGACTTGTGTTGATCTCCAGTAGCTCTCCCTAATTCTACTGCAGTTTTAAAACAGGTGTGGGTTTTATTTGCTATTTGTTTAAAACCATATTAATATAGTGATGAGCTCTCACAGATAAGACTTATTATTCATGAGAATGACTTCTTAAACTTACCTAATAAAATGTTTGGATACTGTCAAAACTGATTAATCGGTTTTTAATAAAGTCCTAGACTACCGTAGAAACAGATATTAAATACACTAGACCAGGTTATGCTTTCCTCTAAATTAAACTGACTTCTTACTAATCTAGATGAAACATTTTCAGTACTTCATTTTCATCTGGTTTTAGTATAATAGGATATATTGTAGTATATTAGCATAATTGTGTTGCTCTAGCTTTCATCCCCTCAATAATTAGGTACAAGCATATTTTTCCTATATTATTATCTGAATCAACATCTAAAGTAAGCTTAAATTAAGCACTTGGATTCTGAGTCAGGATAAGTGGAAACAATTCAATTAATAGTAACAGCAATCATGTGTGTTTCAAACACATTTTTAAGGTATTGCTTTAAGGTGGTATTTTAAAGGACTTGCAACACTTTTAAGAATCTCAAGAATCTAGTTTGGAAAAGTAAGTGTAGTTACAGGAAAGCTGATGGGCTTCACTGTATCTAGATTTTAATTTCTTTATTTTATTCATTTATACCTGTGCAGAGATTCAGGTCCCCCTCCAATTCTGTTTCTTTTTCTCCTTCCTGTCCTTCCTCTTTAAGTGAAAGATATGTGTTATTTACAGATATAACCTCTTCAGTGAGTTCTAATCAGTTTTTCTTCTCTGCACAGTCCCTTCAGTCTGAGTATGTTCAGTACTAAAGCCTTGCTGCTTTGGTGAAACCTGCTGAGCTCTTCAAGTTATTATTCTTTATGAAGGAGAACTGAAAAAAGAAGCTGCTCATTAAGAGGAGGAATCTTCAATACAAGATGTATTCAAACCTTAACACCAAGAGAAGGCTTCTTAACAGGAGAAATTTCTTGTTAATGACTACTGCAGATGCACTGATGTTGAATTTATGGAATTTACTACTCCATGATATATACAAATTTAAATTTTTTATGTTGAGACAGGTTGAATATATTTCTAATGAGTTTCATTATGACATTTATTAACTTGTGTACAGTGTTAAAATATGTATGAAGAGAATATTTTGGTACATAAAAATTATGTAAAGATTAGAATATATTTTAATTTAGTGTGTACTTTGCTACAAAAATGTGTATTTTAAAGAATTTGTACATGTTTATCAAAGATACAAAATTTTTTTATGAACAAGATGTTTTTCTTGTTTTATGGGTCCATCATTGCTTAAAGCATAATGTAATTACTCTTTTACTAATTAGTCTTCTGGTAACTTGATGGAAGTCTTAACTAGTGAAAGGCTAGTTAGGACAGTATAAACTAAAAGCACTCAATACATAGTCTGCTTTCCACTTTCAGCTGCTAATGTTTCTTAAGGAAACACTATGAAAGAAAAATAAAGGGAAAATATATTTGTTGAGATGTGATGTAATTACATCTTTCCCTGCAAACAGTAATTTATGTGATGTTTCAATTGTACAATTAACACTTTCTTTCTATTTGTCTTAAAGGAATGTTTTGGTTTTGATGTAGAATGTTAAATTATGCTATGCAATATTTAGTGCAAAAATGCAAGCAGCCCAAACTGAAGTTGGTAAGAATGTATCTGTACATTCAACAGCGCTGCACATTTGTGTGGTTTAACCTACACTTGGCAGTGTGTGTACAATTTCCTTAGTAACACATACTAAATGTTGGAGGTATATTAGTTTTTCATTTATCACTTGGATGCTTCATGCACCTTTACATTTCTTGTTAAACATGTCGCTAAGGTAACCCCTTGTATCATGGAATATTTCTGTCAGTAATGAAGATGCTCTGTAATACATAGTTTAATTAGATGTCACTATCAACGAGACTTAGAATGAGTGTTACAGTGAGGTCGTAGAGATCAGGTGTAAAATTTCTGGAACTCCACAAGGGCTACTAAGGAAAAGAATATAAACAGCTGAGATTATTTGATTTGCCACTAATTTAGAAGACAAAAACAAAACAGATTTGTTACCTATTAGCTTTTACAATATCTACAGAAACTTGAAAATAAAACTCTGTTGTATTGTCAGTCTTCGTTCCTGAAGACCTGTGAATGCCTTGCATTTGCTTTACAACTGAAGTCAAGATAAAGTGCTACATCATTTTTTAAAAATATCAGACCCTAAATTGCTATAGCAAGTTGTACTGAAGGTGTTAATAAGCAATATTGAGAGCAGCTATAAAAATAATTGAATAAAATTTACTGTACCTTTTTTGCAACTGTGTATATATAACATATACACACACAAAGTAGCATATATGTGTGTGCATATATATACAATATACTGTATATAAATTATAGACTAATGGTAAGGTAATTCTACCTCTTATAAAGAATTTTCTCATGTACTTTATTATAAATAGTTTTCCTTAATAAAATATTGATTAATTTTGAAATGTAGATACCTATATATGCGCATACAGCTAATTGATAATAAAATGCCTATATGTCAGTTTCCTTGTTTCTTGTTTTTTTCTTACTTAGATCTGTTGCTAAACTAGTGTGGTTTGATCTCTAATTGAAGATAGCCCTTAAAAATCACCTTTGTTCTTCTAAAGCATGTAATACATTTATAAGTAGGATGATGTTTCAAAATGATATTAGCGTGATAAGGATCTTTTTTGACCAGTCTCTCTTAACTAACCTTGTTGTATTTGCTTTGCATAATGTCAGGTATTTAATCAACATGTTGATATGATGATATAGGAGTTACACTTCAAAATACCATCATGTAAATGTTGTGTCTGAATTGAGAAAACCCTCGTGGGTGAGGAGTCTTGTTGGAGGTGTAACATGCCTTGTCTCTTTTGAACGTGCAACAGCTTTCTTAGTCCCACCAACAGCAGGGTCTTTGTCCCTAAGAATCTAAACTATTATGATTTCATTTAGCTTTTTGTCCTCCCTTCAGTTAAAAACTGGTCACAAATGGTTCTAACATTGTTTAACTCTGTTGCTGATTTTCAGCAAATTTATTGCATTGCATGATTATTTATCTACAGTACTTAATATTCTTGTCAGAAAAGTATCTCCTGCAATAGGAAAAAGTATCTCCTGTGGACAGTATGTGACCTACACAGCCACTCCAAAGAAATAGTAAAGCCAGGAACAGAGCAGATGCTTTAGAAGTTGCCCAAATTCTAGTGACAGTCTAATCTAAGAGCACAATGAAAGGCTCCTGCCACTGCATCCAGATGAATAATGGATGGTGATCTGAAATTGTAAATATAAAGGGAAACCAGCTAATTAAAAAGTTTCTAGTACATAGGAATCAACTTTTCCCTTGGCCTTTTTCTAGACTTCTATTGATTTATTATATGAAATAGGAATGTCACCTAATGTTTGACCTTTTTTGGTTGTTAAAAATAAATGATAAATAAGTATTCTCTAACAATCAGTTTCTTAGCAACAACAAAAAAAATAGGGACAGTGTAAGGTCAGGGAGGTCTTTAGAACCACGTAGCTTTTAAGAAGTATCCTGAAACTTATTTTATATCCTCTATTCACCTATCCTTGAACTTTACCATTTCTGTTCCTTCATATATAAATACATCTTGCTCTGGGAGAACAAGCTGTAGCACATGAAATCTTTAAAGACATGAATGGATGGATTAAATAAATCTAAAGGTCTCTATAGAGCCTATGCTACTGTGGCTAACATCTTATGAAACTGTTCATCATGTCTTTATAAAAGTATGCTTTATGAAGCTTTTTGGCTAGGGAGGTATTTCTTGTTACAAATTCAGAGAATATCTTTCAATTATAGTACTGCAGAAAGAGGAGGATTTTAGTTTCTATAATAACTGTTCTTTACTGACAGCTAAACAATGGAAGGCCTCAAAAGGTTTGACACTTGATTAGATCTACATTGTAAAGTGCAGCAGGCAAAAAATATGGTAATTAAGGGCCTGATCAAGTAAATCACTCAGGTATGTCTTTAACCTTAAGCACATGAGGAATCTAATTAAAAGAGAACATGGATATTCGTGTTTGTAACAAATCCACCTTTGGATCAACAGTTCTGGCAATTACAACCATGAACCTTTCTGCCAAGTAAGAGATGTGCTGTATTGCAACAAAATAATCCATTAACCCACACAAACTAACTTTGTTAACTTAAAATATATATATATATATTATACCTACTTCCTAATATATTATTTTGGGATTGTCATTTGTTAACATCAGGAATTAAGACTATCTAAAAGTGCCTTACAAAGGTACCTTTGGTTAATGTACAGATCCTGCCTTATGAGCTGAGATTGCTTGCTTATGTAGCCTACATATATAACCTACCTGTGAAAGCAACTTTTCTCCTAAACTCATCACAAAGTTAATTAGAAGTCGTTTTCTGGAAGCCTTTTGAGAGGAAATAGTTTCTTTACTGAGTTTCTTATTCTTCTCCAAGGGTAGTAGAGTTGCTGGTAGAATTCCACTAGTAATTATTACCCATTTGGGAAAGGACTGTTAATCCCTACATTTGATCAGTTTTTAGTCCACCTGAGAACCTGCCATTCATCTCTGCAACTAGTTTTGGTGTGAAACCCTTTCAAATGCTACACTGATTCTATGTTACCTGGGTACTTACCAATACCAGTGTTCAGCAGGTTGGCAATGCAGGATTTCCTGGGGGCTGAGACAGACTGAGGTTGATAAAGAAATGTAAAATGTTTAGATTTAGAGCCACCTTCATCAGATAAAAAGTACTGCCTTACCAAGGTTTGGTCTATCCATTGTGTTTGAAAGATTTAATTTGGAAAGTAAATTGCTGTTATAGAGAAGTGCTAAAATTAACTAAGCTTGCAGAAGCATAGTGAGCTTTCTCTTAACAAAAATAAGGTCAGAAAAAATCAGTTTGAGTATTTAGCAGAGGAGTTTCTACAGTAAATAGATGATATTTCAGACAGAAGTGACTGGTACTGGTTTGAAACCTTGATTCAAATAAAAGTTGTGTAAAGCGGTTAGAACCAGAAAACTGGTGAGGCAAGGAAAAAAAGAGTCAGACTGTGTAGTTGGAGTATTTCTGGAGCATGATAGGGTTGGGCTTTTCTTTTTTTTTCCTTCTTGATTTAACAAGTTGAAAATCTGTTGAATAATTCATGAAGAGTGGAAGGGCTGAATCTTCCTGGAATGATATACAGTGTACGTACTGTGGCACAGGAGAAACTGCAAAGCTTTGTATCAGTTGCTGCCGTTTCTGCTGCGGATTCCAAGGTGCTGCTGCTTTTGGTATTTTCACAGCTATAGAAGCCTCACTCGTGCTCTGGTCTGCCAACAGCCATTTGCCTCCCTATGGACCCACCTTCACTAGCTACAGTCTCTGGAATCTGTTGCTACCTACCTGCCTTGGGCACTGCTGTTCTCTGGATCGTTACTGCAACTGTTCTCTGCACCTTGCAGCTTCTGTCACTGAAACCTGCCTTAGAGCCCCTCAGCTGCACATCCTCCTGTGTGCTTGGTGAGGATCCTGCAGCACAACTTCCCACCCAGACAAGGATGGGATTTAGAGGGGAAAGTCAAAACTGAGCTGCATTCAGCGAGATGCCCAACGCCTCTTCCTGGAGTGCTAGCTCGCCTCTGCTGCTGCTCTGGGAGGACTCCGGGACTCGCATCTTTCTGTCGCTGCTCTACGCGGTCTTGGCTATCTCAGGGACTTTATCCAATGTGATGGTCATCTATTTAGTCTTCTCCTTCAAGAAGCTGCAGACAACCAGCAATGCCTTCATCGTGAATGGCTGTGCGGCGGACCTAAGCGTGTGTGCCCTGTGGATGCCCCAGGAGGCCGTGCTGGGGCTGCTGCCTCCCAATTCCTCCTCCCTTCGCTCGGCGGAGTACCGGCTGCTCCGAGGGGGGCTCCTGGGCCTCGGCCTCACCGTCTCCCTGGCCTCGCACCTGCTGGTGGCCTTCAACAGGTACGTGCTCATCACCAAGCTGCCCAGCGTGTACCAGGCCCTCTACCAGCGGAAACATACGGGCTGCATGATCGGGCTGTCCTGGGCCCTCGCCCTGCTGCCGGTGCCGCTGCTGCCCGGGCTCTGGACCGTGGGCTCTGCCCAGTCGGACGGCAGCTCTCGCTACACCGCCCTGCTCCTCGCCCTGGCCGTGCTGGGCCAGACCGCGCTGCTGCTCCACTGCTACCTCGGCATCGTGAGGCGGGTGCGGGGCAGCGCCAAGCGGGTCAGCGTCCTCAACTTCCACCTGCTGCACCAGCTGCCCTTCCCCGCCGCGCCGCCGCCGCCCCGCCGCGCCCAGCGCCGCCTCAGCAGCGTCTCGGTGCTGCTGCTGTGCTGCGTGTTCCTGCTGGGCACCCAGCCGCTGGTGTGGGTGAGCCTCCTGGGCTTCTTCCTGCGCCCGGCGCCGCCGGCGCTGCAGGCCGCCAGCTGGCTGCTGCTCTGCTCGCTCTCGGCGCTCAACCCGCTGCTCTACACGTGGCGCAGCGAGGAGTTCCGCCGGGCCGCGCGCTCCGTGCTGCCCCGCGCCGAGGGCTCTGCGGCCGCCCCGCGCCCCGGCACCGCCCCGCCCTGCCCGCAGCTGCCGCGGCGCCGGGGCACGGCCGCGGGAACGGCCGCGGGAACCGGGAGCGCCGCGGCCGTGCCGCGCTGAGGGGCCGCGGGCAGCGCGGAGGGCGGAACGGGCCTGAGGCCGCCCGGGCCCCGCCACGCCAGCGGGGCTTCCCTTGCTTGTGGTCCTCCTGTCGCTCCCCGCCGACCCCGCGCCCCTCTCCCCTCCCGCCGCACGGACAGGCAGCTGCGGACTCCGGCCGCTCCCCGAGGCACCGGCACGGACATGGCACAGGACGGCCCGGCCGCCCCTCAGCCCCGCGGCCCGCCCCAGAGCCGGCCCGGGCTCCGGCCACGGCGGTGGAGCGCGGAATCTGGGACAAGCGGTAAATATGGCAACGCACGTAACTGTTGTTATGCTCTGAAGATTTCAGTATGAGACAGGCACCTAGACAGCTTTTTCTCAGACGTACTGCAAGTTTGTTTTATAAAATCGATGTAATTCAGCATTTGAAGTAGTTCTTTGAAGTGAGCTCCCTGAACACAAGGTTCGGCTGTGAAGAACTGGCAGGTGCCTCAATACACACACACACACACACACACACCCCAGGAGCTGCTTCCTTTCCCCAGGGTTCCCTAACCTCTGTACTCCATACAAGACCCTCCTTCAACTTTCCCGCAAACTTCTGGATGATGCTGTCTGTGGGAACTGTTTGAAGGGAAAACCCATGTACTTTTGTGGTGATCTGGTTTGGATATTTCGTTTTGGAAACTTTAAGGCCTCTTAATTCACTTCATAAAATGCACTGCAATATGGAAACCAGTGTTGTCCATCTAACCTTGCCACCTCTTCAATTACCAGTTTGTTGTGTTTCTCTTAAATACATTACAGCTGAAGTGCGATTTCACAGCCTCTGCTGTGGCGAATTCCATGTGGCATTTGTAAGGAGGCAGCTCCTCACTCTGAAACTGCAGTGGTGAGTGCCAAAACCCCATTCCTCATAGGAATGTTCTTCAAAGCCTTGTGTTCCTTCTCTGTTGCTTCACCGCCTCCTTCCTCTTTTCCAACAGTTGCTGTTGTTCTCATGGTGATGATACTTAGTTCTCTGCATTTTGGCACAAAAGACTGGAAAGAAGGTACTTGTTTTCTGAATCTGTGGGCATGCACAAGTAGTATCACCTCAATTGTTCTGTCTTGAGAAGAAGACTGGGCACGTGGGAACATAGTGAAGTTTGTCACAAGAGTTTGTCGCATTGGGTGACAGGTTAACACAAACTTAGCAGCTGCTATGAGGATATTTGAATGATGGGACAATAACAAAGAAAATACGTCTAAGATAAAAGGCCCTCTGGCCATATTTTATAATGCACTTTATACTTTGCTTACTTTACCTGATGACATTTGAGTTTCCACTGAGATTGCTCTACGAGAAAGGGAAGTGTTTCTTTTTTTTCCCCAAGTCTAAGACCTGTTAGCTGCCTGTGTTACGATAGTGCATCTAAAATCTCCGTACCTTTATTTCATTTTGCTAAATAAAAAATCTTCATCATCACAGAAAAAATTCTTATTGAGGTCGGGATTTGACAAAGACAATGAACAAAGGCCTGAAAAAGAAAAACTAAAATACTTTTCTTGACATCTTGAAAACTTCTCAACATCTTGAAAACACCTTTAGCCACTTTCAAGGACCTGTGGGAAAGTAAGAGAAGTTTCCCAGAGTTTGAAGCTTACAGAGAGCTGCTTCCTCTGTCTTGAAGACAGTGTTCCTCTGAACACACATGGCATCAGAAGGATGGGGAGGGCTGGCAAGGAAACATGAACATACAAGATATGCAAGGTTCATTTTATCAACACTGTGCACATATCTTGGAAAGCGAAGGAGCCACAATATCCTTGTTGTAGTCTTTCATCCAAATCACAGCAGCTGTGCTTCAGCTAACTTTGTGTAGCAAATGGAGAAGGAAAACTCTTTCAACCACACCTATACCAATACTGGAAAATATTCTGGTTCACTTCCAAAATAAAGCTAAACCAAGGGCCACCCAAGACTAAGACCCTGTTCAACTATAAAATAATGCTTAGGCTGGAACCACAGAGGAGGATACTCATTACCACTTCCCATCATGGCTGAAGGATTGAAGACACTTGGTAAAACTCAATAGTGAACCTAAAGGCAGAAAAAGAAATCAAACTTTAAAATAAAAAATTACAGAACTCTTCCCCCTCATTTTTGACTATGGAACACATTAGTCTAGAATTAAAGCAATAACCTGTTTCAGAATTCAATGTCCAAACCACCAGATAACTGGACCTTCTGGGTTTATTCCCTTGTAAAATTGCATGCAAATTAAATCTGAAATGCCTATATTTTGTATAGACTACATTTTAAATGCAAACATATATAAAAATACTATGATGTAAAAAACTCCAGACAGCTATCCTTATGCTATGCATCAATTCCAGAGAACAACTGGAAATCTCTTGGAAAGTTTGATGTAATTACATCTGACTGTAAATCTTTAACTGTTTTATTATACTCAGGTGACCTAAATAGTATTACTCAGAAAAGAATTTTAATTTAAAGTCATTAAGAAGGACTATTTGTCTCAAGGTCAGTTTCTCTGAGAAATTACTGTTCAGCAAAGTTCTGTATGCCTTGTTCTACAGCCATAATATTTGTATTTCCACATTGTAAATACTCCATGGTAAATTGCAGTGGAAGCTCGGCTTAGCTCAAGTTCTCTTGGCTCTGTGGTGCTGATCTAATTATCACTTTCTGTCATCTATGCTTTACTTTGCAGCTGATTCATGTATGTCCACTTCTAGTTTAATGGTGACTTTTCTTCAATGTGAATTTGTGTCATGCTCAAACAACTAATTTACAGACACAAGGGATATGTTTCCAATTGTCCTTTCAAATGTCTCAACCAACCAATCTTTCAAGAGGTGTAAATGAAGACGGTGGGACATCCTGCCAGCCACTTAAATGAGGATTGCTTGAACAAAGCTGCTCCTTTGCTCTGTTGTTGTGCCAAGCCAAGTTGTCTGAGCATGGCCTGAAGCTGCCCTTCCTGGAATGGCTGGTGTTCACATATATTACCTTGCTTCACATAGATTAGATGGAAGGTGTGATCTCATTAAAGCACTGAACTTACTATACAGTCCTGCAGATCAGCCATGTTGTTCGTGTGCAGTAGGTGCCTATTATTCCTTTGCTATTTTCTCAGGGGTTCTGGAAACAAGAGCAGGTATGGGTTAGTAATAGGCTGGATGAATTGTGTCCAGTTATACTGATGTGCTTGAAAACAGGCATTTTGTGTGTTATGACCCAAGTAAATCTGCCACTCAGTTTGTGGATTGCCCATGCAGAAATACATGTGGGGCCTGCTTCTTAAAGGTAAAATCGTGATGCTTTAAAATAACACCCTGAGGCAGAAATATGGTTATTTGTGAAAATTGCTTGCAGAGGGTGTTCCTGAAGTTATGGCTTGGATTAAATCTTTTGAAGTTACCCTTAATTTAAGGTAGTTATAAAAAGCCACAGAGCTGCTTTGTAGAATTAGGTAGCTACAACAATATGAGCCTCCACCAAAACTGGGCAATCATTGCCCTACACAAAGGTGGGTAAAATAGTACAGGCAGCAAAGTGGAGCTGGGAAAATATGTCAAGAAAAGATGAAGACAGCAGGACAGAGGCATAAATGGTGTGATCTTGAGAACACAGAAGAAGTCTGAAATCCCAAAGAGGCCTGGGATTATGATGAAATTAACCATCTCAAGTTATTTGATTCTTTATATATGTGAGGAAACAGAATTATATGCTTTTCATAATAAATAAAAACATGAACTTGTATTCTCATTTTCTTCTTTTAACTAAGTATTCCATACACCAGCAAATTTTGTTTAAACTCTGAAATAAAAACAGACTAAAGGTATGAATTGCATCAGCATTCTTGTGGAGACTGCATTGAACCACATTACTGGACTGACAAGCAGAGATAACATTTGAGCTCACCTCCAGATTCAGTCAGCCAGAAGCACACTGTGAACCCTTTTTTTCTACCGAGTTGATGCTATTTTTAAAAAAACCCACATACAGATTATTTTCAAATGAAGACATTTAAGTGTACCGTTTCATTAAAGAAAAAAGTGACAACATATACTTTAGCTTTCTATTTCATCTTAAATCACATAACTAGATTATTGCAGTATTCTTTAAATTCAGAAGTCCCTTTCTCAAATGGCAGCGAAAATAGCTTTTCTCGTGACTGTTTAACTTCTAAGAAAGCTACTTTTTTTTGCTCTTTTGTGTCAGTCCTTCCCATGCGCTGTCATCATTCTATCAGAGTAACAGTCTATTTTCTTTCCTTCTTTTTGCCTTTTCTCAGTATTTTCTGTAATTTCCTTCACTAAGGGAACAGTACTTGATCTTGCTGATCAGGACACAACTGATTATGCGGTGTAAGTTTTGGGTGACAACTGTAAACTAAGACTAAAGAATGGAGGGGTCAGTCCCACAAATTTCTACTTAACAGTGAGTAGATTTTGAAGGTGGGCTTTTCCTGTGTAGAGTAGGGGATAAATGCTGTGTCCATATTTAGAGATACTTGCATTTGATTAAGGCCATGTGAAAAATGGACAATATGAGGAGGGGGAAAAAAAAAGTCAAAAGTATTTTGAAGGCTGGAGTAAAAACCTTTGTGGCTGAAGAGTTCAATTTGAATAACTTAACAAAATGGACATCATTACAGAATGTACACCCTTATGCAGGTACTCAAACCAATCTGTTACCATACATGGCGATTTAATAATCTCTTCTGGCTTGGAAAGTATGACCTTAAAGGAAATTAGCTCCACTTTAAGAGTGTGGGCCACCTTGTTTGTTTATTGTCAAGGAGTTCAATGTGGCAAGACCTCCTGTGCATCCTGTCCTGCATCTAGTCTGGATGGGTATTCTTGAAACTAAAGAATTGGAAACAATCCCAAAGAAAAATCACTTGTGGCTGCTTTTTTGCGTGAAGCTTTGGGTTTCTGAAGAGACTTAATAAGTACTCATGGAGGGTTAACTGTTTGGTGTTTAGGGAGAACTATAGGATATCTAACCTGAACTCCAGACATCAAACTTGCCATTAGTTCAGAGCCAAACTTTTGAGAGTTACTCAGAAGGAAGGCAAACTGCCTGTTGGAAGGGGAGCTCAAGCCAAACAAGGGAAGCACCATAGGCTTCAGCAGGCTGAACTAAGCTCTTGTGGGACAACGAGTTGAAAAAATCAATAATAAAAATGTGCCTCTGCCAAAATGTTTCAGCATTCTTTAACTGTCTTTTTTTTCCTGCACTTCTGTGAGATCTTCCTCTGATTCAAAAGTTTTCCTGCTGCTCTTGAACTGGCAGCAGAAAAGCCATAATTGGTATTAATTACTCAAGGAACATAAAAGAAGGAAAGATAAGCCTCATTATCACTGGGCAGAATCATCTCTTGTGGTTCAGGAACCAAGGCACAAGGAACTAGGATGGAGATGCTGTTATTGAAAAGCTTTGCTTAAGACCAAAGAGGCCTCGTATTCAGGCTGTCTGGAGTCTTCACCTCTTCTGTGACAGTCTCAGGGCAGAATTAGAAACACAGCTGTGCTTCAGGTAAAAGCTGACCCATCCTAGTCTGTTCAGAAGCTGATGGAGGTGTAATGTCAGTGTGAAAGCAACATAGTGAGCATTAGCATTAGCACCAGAAGAATACTGTGAAAGAGAGAGCTTGAGAGACAAAGTTGATAAATCAATCAATGGTCACTTCTGTAAAACGTTTCGCAAATTTTCCTTCCTCTTCATTTCACTGAGGTGTCACAGTGAAATATCCTCTATGTTTTCTTTTTACCCCCTGCCTTTCCTTCATGTACTATAGTGCTGGGATAGCCACTGCCTTATCCTAGAACCTCTGCTGCTGACTTTGATGTAACTTCATTAAACATCATTTCTATGATTCTTTATAAACTTTGCATCTTTCATCCTAAGGTTCAGTGAAATGGCTGTAGCAGTGTTGTAGCTGTGGAGACAGGAGCAGCAAGGTTTGAACAGAGTTAATAACCAGAAGTATTGTGAAGATATGTGAGTGGTATTTATTCATATCTGAGTATTACTCCTTTGTCTTCTGTTGCATTTTGTCCATTGCCATCCACAAATATTAGATTAGATTTGTTGTAGGAGTGTCCTTTTCCATAAAAATATCTCTTTGTTTAATCTTTTTTTATAAAGGGAGTATAAAATCTTGCAGGATTTTAAATGTGCAACCATGTTAGCTCCTCCAGTGAGCATAATTGTCCCTCTTTCATTCAACAGAACATCTTCCTTTACTCCCACACTATGTTTTCTCAGTTTGTGGCATTATTTCTCTCAGGTAGATTAAATGAGAGAGTTGGTAGACTGCAACATAGGAAAACACAAAGCAGCCCCACTACTGCTTCTGTTTGATTTCAAGGCAAAGGCATTTTTCATAGCTTTCAATATGGCTATCAGCTTTTTTTGTATGCTGTTAATTTAAGGCGTAGAATTATATTGTGTTTAAAAATAGAGATAAATAGGAACACAAAAATTATTGACTGTATATGAAGAGTAAATGTAAGCTCTGAATTCTGCAGCAGATATCTTGCCTGGCTCTTTGTTGTTTCATATAACTTGTGTACATACAAACAGGATTAGGAAAGTCACATGCAAATATAACAAATGATGGCTCTGAGTTGAATTAAAAGCATGAATTAATTTTCTTCTATCTCATGCATCATTAAATATTACTATTGTACTGTCTACTGATTATCTGTATTATACCTGTCACCTGATAGAAACCACGGTCGTTATGGTAATGTCAAGATTATAATTATAGTCCCTTCTGCACTGTACTCGTACTGTGCTAAAAAAATCCCTGAAAAGGTAGTGTCCCATGCTTGGTACTGGCCTAAACACAAATATATCCTGGGATTGTTGAGGGGGAAAATAGTTTGTTACTGAGTTACTAAAATCAAGGAAATGTATACATGTTCATATATGTGTATATAATTACAAAATATGTAGCCTTTAAAACTATGGTTTTACTCCATTTGACATAAACAAAACTTGTCAGAACTTCTTATCCCTTGAGGAACATCCCTTGAGCTGAGTTTGGTAATTTAAGAATATTAAAAACTGCCGTTACTGCTCAGAGATCAGAGAAATCCCGTGAGAGCTGTTTGGCAGCGTGTGTCGGTGTGGGAGATAAGCCCGTGTCCTCCTGCAGGAACACGTGGGTGCCCCAGGTGTAATGGCTGTGCCTCCCAAGGTCGCTGTCCGGCCAAGTGCTGGTGACCTCTAATGCCCAGAGGCTGATCTGCAAATCAGAGCCAGGACTACTGGGAGACACTCGTTTATGAGGCTGTGGGTTGTGGCAGATAGTTTGTCTTCCCAGAGAATAAAATAGGTGATTACACTTCAGTCTGATTTTTGTAGAATGCAAGGCAGAACTCTGAGAACAAATTTTAAGTCATTATCTGGTAGCTTCTTCAGACTTATTAATACAGTTGGCCTATTCTCTTTTAGATTCAGAAGACACTTTTCATTTAATTATAAAGAAAAAATATTGCATCATCTCCTAAGTATACAAATGTATAAAACAATCCTCTTCCCAAATGTAAAATTGTTCTAGGGCAACCGTATCGAGGACTCTGTGTCAATGCAACTCATGGAACAAATACTTCAAAATAAAAACCCACTACATATAAAATGAAGAGACTTGTACCCATTATTTCATTTAGTAACATCAAACATAGACTATAAATATTAAATTAATATTTTATACTTAATGAATAAACCAGTTATTTATATGTTATTGTTATCTGTAGTTAGAAAATAATTGTTATCAACTTAATCAGGATAGAATGGCACACACAAGTTTATATTTGTCAATGAGATACCTGTAGAAATGCTGAATTGTTCCTTTGTTTCTTGTTCTCATCAGTTGCACAGTACTATATTGAATTACTGGGGTTTTTAATTGATTTTGGGAACAAAGGTGGGGTGAATTGCTGACATATAAATTTGGTAATACTTTGATGTCAATATTTGGTTTCACGCTGAAGTGTACAAAGCTGTTTATAAGCCAGCCATTCTTAGGCTGGCAGAGGTACTTCCTATGTAAATACTTTTATTCAGATGGTCTATAGACAAACTTTGCCAAGAATGTCCTTTAAAACATTTGGTGATCCCAAGGTTGTCTGTAGCTGATAAGGGTATCTGATTCTGGTGGATGCTGTCCCAGTGAGGACAGCTGTGTCTGGATGCTCTTTAGGAACAAGAGGGCTGCTACTCTGCACCTGCTCTTCTGGAGTGGCCATGCAGGGATCTAAGCTGTTCTCCCTCATATGAGCCAGTTGCAAAAGGCCACGACTCCTGTGTCCCTCTAACAGCAGCACATTTATGCCACTTTTACACATTCAGTAGCCCATTTATCCTTGTCTCTTCACAGACTTAAGGTAGCTTATATGGAAAGGAGTAAGGGTATTGAAATTTCAATTAGTTTGCTAATTATTCAGGGATTAAGGCCTTATTACGCCTTAGTCATGTAAGAAGTTTTGTTGAGTAGTAGAAAAATCTTTATTTTGACATTCATTCTGAAGTAAATATTTTAAGACTCAGCTGTTCTAGTACCAGGCATTAGCAGCAGCAGTTCATGTAATGGTGCCAGCTGGGGTAGCAAACCTGCTTGTGGGACACAGCAGGAGGTACCTGACCCTCCTAGCAGTAACAAACACATCAGTGAATTAGAAAGAAAGGAAGATTAAGAAAACTAGATTAGATCTTGTATAGTCCTGGCTCACCAGAAGCTGCCAAGGACATGAGTCAGACCCAGACATGGCAGACCCTTTATCTCTTCTGCTGCTGTGGCCCTTGTTATGCGGTTACACCTCTGTTAGGGGGACTGGGTTTGTTAGGAGTTTGCATGAAGGTAGGTCCTGCATATATTGGAAAGGCAAATGAAACCCGGGCATCTTTGAGTGATCTCAGATTCCAGATGTGTTCAAGGAAATCCATTACCCACACACACACACACACACACAAACACACACACATATCATGTGAAGGAAAAGTAAAAGTTTCTTTCTCTAGCATTTTTCCTTTCTTGACCACTCAGGGAATTTTCCAAGTCTTTTCAAATATTTCTCCTTTGAAAGCAGAGATTTTTCTTTGAGACAAATGCCTTCAGCAATATGAGAGGACTTAGCCATGTTGTCCTTGACATCCTGTGCAGTGTATGTTAGTATTGGTGTGGTGCTAGAACTTTCACAAAGGCACCAACAGCTTGCCTGGAGCATCAGTATGGATCTTCACTTTCCATTTTGAAGGGAAGCGATAAGATCTACTGGAAAGGAAAATGCTTCCTGCCTTTTCAATGGAGGATCAAAAGGGAGCTTATTGTCAGGGTCCCTTATTCAGCTGTATGTCTACATAAAGTCAAGACTCAGCTGACAGCTCTATTAGCATCAGTTCCCTGGCCCTGCTTTTGTTTCATCGCGGCGCTGTGTTCATCACATGGAATTGCTGTGGTCAGGAAAAGAGAAGCTAGATGGCACTATGGTCCAAAGGGATCATGTGCTGCTGGTGGAGAGGGTGAAGCTCCTCTGCAAGCCATCTGGCCTGAAAAGCCTCTAGAATTTAATAGATATCAGGTCAGAATTCCTGAGCCAGAATTATGGAGAGAACAGGCTTTCCACTGATACAATTAGTTAGCTTCTGTTTTTTATAACACTAACAGACTTAAATTTAAGCATAGAGACATGAAAGAGATTGCAGATGTGAAATTTTAGGATTGCCTACAGAGATAAAAATGTGAGAAATAGCTTGTGCATCATAACTTAAACTTATTTGTGTTTATAAGACATACACGTAGATATTTCTGTTCAAGTATGTTATTATGAATGGAAGTAGATAAGCTACGTACCACATGTGTGCAGTTACAGGAAACCAGCACACTCATCTGGTTTGGCCAAGCGAACTAGAAGGGAAAAAATATACCCTAAAGTACTCATTACATTTTCCTTTAATGATTTTTTAATGATAGAGGTAAAGGGACCTGCACTGCCAAAGTATAAATTTTGTTCAAGCAAATATCTTGGGTAATTACTGTAAGACATTCATTAAGTTATCTTTATATACATAAAAATACACATATTTTATTTATAACTATGTTTATAATTGTACATAATGTATTTATAGACACAAAATATATTTTCACTATCAAGTGTCAATTTCCCTAATCTCTATTTTTAGAGCATAATTATTTTTTCACTTGTTTTTATTTAATTAATATAAGAAATTCATCCACTTGTATTTGTATCACAAATGAAAGCCAGACAAGAAAATATTAATGTAGTTTTTATTAAAATTCTAGGGGAAACCAAACTGGTAATTCCTATTTAAGATTACAAGTAGGCAGTTTAAGCCTAAGAATTCCTTAGAAAAATGTCAAAGTTATGAAAACACAAAACAAATTAAAAAAAATATCCCTTTGGAAGGCTGGGGAGGTCTGATCTAATAATGACTTTAAAGGAGGTCTCAACATTTGAAAGTCAATAAATCCCAGTCAGACAAACAACTTTGCATCTGTAGCCTCTAGGCTTCTTCATTAGTATCTTTTGCTTTTGCAGTGAAGGGCCTGCTTGCAACTGCAAAGTTTGAGCCAAGGTCTTTTGCTAAAGGGAGAGTCCTTTTTTTCAAAGGAGTTCAATAGTTGTTGGTTTAGAGGTGAGGTGTTGCTATAAAAGTTACACAAATCAGATGCAAGAAGTAACTGATCTAGTGGTATTTTATCATGGCAGGAGGTAACCAGAGAATACCACACTATTGCTTCAGAGTTCACTATGTCATTAATGTGACAGTAAGAGCTGTGGGTGACCATGTAACTGCTTTGGAAATGCTATAACAGCTTCAAGGTTGGTAGTTGCTAGGGAGGCACTGGAGGAACTTCTGGAAAACCTGCAAAAAAAAAAGAATGATCAAGATGACATTAAAAACTCAGTATAATTACATGGCACTCTGTTTTAAAATAAGAAAAATTAATTTCACAGCAATTATTTTTTACATCCTCCTCCCATTTCAAGATACACTGAATTTGCCAGCTCCTACTTTATTGTGTATTTGATGAATTAGGAGTCTTTTTTAATGCTTGTGCTTAGTATCAGTATACTGGGGGGACATAGTGCAAGTTTAAATGGGAAAAATTATGGTTGCCAAAAGATGGAAAACATGAAAGGCCTCCATCAACAAAATGGCTAACTGGAGTGACTTAAGAACAAAATTCAAAAGAAATTATAACAAATTTAAAAGTCTTTTCCTTCTATCAAGAATATGTGAAAAACTCTATTCCTTTTAGAAACCTATTTGTTGATCTTCCTGTTTGCATCAAATACACAGTTGCCAGAGATTACCCAGAAAAGTGAACACCATCCTGTAAGAAATACCATTCCTCCAGCTCATATTGAGACAGGGCACATCATGAGCCTTGTCCTTAATTAGCCATGATTACTGCTGCTTTATTAAACACCAGTGTTTTTTATTATTATTATTTCTACAGGATTCACACTTTTTTTCCTCTGTGGGGACTTTACCATGCAGTTTGCCACTTGACTCTGAACTTGGGAGAACTGACTGGAGGTTTCAGCCTTCCAAAGCCCTAAGAACTACAGTGGGGCTGATACAGTACTTGGACAGCTGTGAGATTTGTGATGTGCTGCATCAGCAACTAAGAGCAGGACTGTCACAGACCACTACCTGAACTAACAAGATTTATGTGGGTTTTGGTTATTTTTTTTATGCCATTCAAATGCTTTCTCCCTGGAATTCAAGGAAACTCACATTTTGTTTTTTCTGATGATGTGTCAGATCCTTTTAAAGTCTGTGGATGTTGGCTGAACCTTCTGCAGGTTCAGTCTGTAATGGCTAAACTGAATGGCAGCCAAGAAGTTCTCTAACATCTCTTGTAAGTCAAGGGTCATGTTGTATATGGAGCAAAATACACATATAGTGACAGGAAGCAGAGTTCTCCTTATGTTTTTAATAAACAATAGCAGGTCCAACTTTTAGTTATTAGTGATAGGAAGATCCCTTTGTTCTGTCAGATTTCTGTTTCCTGTGACACTCTATAAGGTACATCTCATTCATGTTTGCTGGTATTATTTGTATTTTCTAAATGTGTGATGCAGCACATTCTTAAAAATAACCATCAACTTTGTATATTTTTTTCCAGAAAGTGCTGATACTAAATAAAGTACTAATTTTGGATTGCAGCAGCAGCCAAAAAATAGGCACACTCAGCAAGAAATCCAGAATGATTGGGTTTTTGATTTAGTGTCATAGGTGAACTGAAGAAAGCATGAGTTGATAAATTCAATGTACTCTAAACCGGTATGTTTAAAAATAATTGTTGTAAAAATTAATTTATTTTTTAAAATTGCTTATCACACATTGAAACTGCTTATTTTACTTCACTGTCCTTGGATGAATTTATCCACAAGATGGTTCATCCAAACAGTATATTTTAGGGGCAATGTATTTGTAAAACACTAAACGTAGTAGGATGGTTAAATTTTGGCTGGTGACTGTTTGCAGGAAGTCCAAACAGGGTCTGTGAAATAGTCCTAGAGCATCCTGAGTTTTCTAGCAGAAGACACAGACAGTACATGAAAATATTAACATTGCTGAAGGGTCTTGATTGCTTTGAATTAGTGAACAGTTATTTATTACAATGAAGGTAATATCTGGGCAATACTTGGAGTGCATTAGAAACATACAGCATTCTAATGGAATGTTGAATAGGCTCTTCATTGGTGTGGCATTTTGCACTGTGCTGATTTGAAAAGCAGATTAGAGTTTCAGATGATTATTATGAATACATTTATACTGCAATAGTCACTTAAAAATCACTATTCTGCTTAAAAAAATCTAGTCAATTCATTTGTTTAACATTCTTGGAAAGCACCAAATTAATCATATTTGTTTATTTTAATCATCTGTGAATATTTGCTGCAATATTCTGTTGCAAATGACATGACAAATTTCCAAGGCTGGCTCACTATTTCCAGGAACACCCTAACTCAGTTGCCTTAATTCAGCTATGGTGTGTGTTCCAGGCCGCCTGCTGAAGGGGAGAGGCTGGAGAACAGAGCAAGAGCTGAGGCTGAAGGACCATTTTTTTCTGATTGCCTGAGTTTAGGATGCAAACCCAAGCCCGTTACTGCATTTGCAGGTAAAGGTGCAGCTTGTAGAAAGCCACAGATCTCTTTTCCTCTCCTGTTGAAACTCAGTGTTGCTGACTGTTGTGATAGTTTCTGTGCAGGTGCCCCCTGCCTGTCTGCCCAGACTGGCTGCAGCTTCCACAGTAGTTCCTCACCCACAAGCTCCTTTCCTGGGAGCAGTAGCCTTCCTCTGGGAGCCGACTGTGGGGAAGGACAGAGATTCGTGCTTGCCTCTCACTCCTTTCTTTGTTGTTCTTCTTTCTCTGTTTTCTCTCTGAGAGTAAGTTTTGAACCAGTAATGCAGCTCTAACTGCAATATTTGTGTTACTAGCAGTAATGCCTAAAAGAACTTGCTCCAGCACAGTTGAGGACTAGGGAAAAAAGGTGAGAACATTCACAACCAGTGGAACAGAGCAAAGAGCCTCCCCTCCATACGCATGTTCTGTGGCTGCAGCATCTGTGGGAAGCAGGAGTTAATTTGACATTCCTTTTTTCTTTTCTTTCTGTTCTAGTCTAGTCTTAACAAAATACAAGAGTTACTCCAACAAAAATTAAAGAAGGATTCAATAGCTGACAGAGATTAGGCTTTTACTGGGAAAGAATAGTTACAAGCAGGAGACTTTTGGAACCATACAGGCCCCTGCAGATCTCCACAAAATATCAGGAATGCAACATTCAACTCCATCCATGACTATGGTATTCATTTCTTATTTTATATTTTGAAGTAATAATGGATGTGGGGGGGATTTCCATTTCCTCTCTTTTACAAGGGTATTTCCACAGCTTTCAAACCCTCACTTAACTGTCTGCTGTAATACATATGTACAAACCATCTTCAGTTGTTAATATGTGATTGCTACAGTAAAAGTTTGCTAAAGTTTTACAGAAAGCCCATGAGCCTCTTGAGTTCATTGCTTACTGCTCCACCAACTAAGGGGAGTGTTGCTAGCATTTTTATACCTTCATTTACAATTCTTATTTAATGATTGTAAGAATTCTTTTAGCAAAACATTTAAGCATATATGAGATTTCAGTTCCATAGTTAACTGGAACTACTGCCCTCACTGATATTATGTAAATATTTCAGTATTTTGGAGAACTAATAATCAGAAATACAACTGTGAAGTAATATCTAAATATATTTTTTCAGTTTTGTGAGCATGCATTGTGCTCAAAGCCTACATTGAACATAGTGTGAAGAGTATAAAGAGTATTCTTTTAATCCCATTTGTTTTTGTTTCATTTCATAAATACCATGTTTTATAAATATTTTCCTCTTCCCTTCTTTTTTATTCTCTTGTAGAAAGTTTCAGTTTCAATACCTCAGAATTTCTTTTCAGATTTCTAAGTAGGTGTGGGCTTTTCCAACAAGATAACTGAAAAAGAGAATAGTAGGAAATCTTAATTTAGTTAACTGATTTTGTACAAATGAACTAGCTGGAATGACAGAGCAGGAACTAGGTGGGAAAAGAACAATAGTGTGATTACACAATACTAAGAAGTAATGTAGGGCTAGATGTGGGAAGGATTTGGAAGCAAGGAGTTTGAGAATTTAGCTAGTATTGGAAGTTACAAGACATGTAAATAGGTTAAATACCTGCAAATACTGTGCTATAAAATATCTTACAGTTTTAGCTCTCAGAGCAATTGCAGGCTGCATTCAGGAGTGCCTTGAACTATTAATGGCTTTTGAAAAAGTACCATCTGAGTGATCTTGCTAACTCTTTCCAGGTACAAGTGAAGAAATGTTTACAAAGGAGTGAGAGAGGTGTCCCACATTCTGAGTAACAGGTTGGCTGTAATTCAAAATGTTGAAAACTGACTCTCAGAAAGGCATATTGGAAGAGAAATGACATCATTTAGCATGTGGTCTTGAGAGGACTGGAAAAAGACACAAGAACAGCTATGGTGATAGAAAATATGAGAACTGTCAGTGTAGAAGAGAGTCTTTAAAGATAATAAAAGCAGAATTTTGCAAAACTGGGGAGAGAAAATAAATATGCAAAGGAAAACTGAATGTGCTGAAACTAATGTATAAAGCTGCAGGTGATTTCATAATTAGGGAGAAAGATAGTGAAACTGAAAAGCTGAAAATAAGATGAAACCAAAAGGAAGAGTGTCAAAGTAACTCTTAATTTACTGATAACTGGAAAGAAATTGAAAGAGGAAAGCCCAGGTACTTCAAGAGACACTACTGCAAGAAAGGTTCAAAAGTTTTATATGGCTAATGTGACTTTAAATGCTAGCACTTGGAACTGCTCTACCACAGCAGAATAGCCAAACTTTGATATTGTACAGACTTGGAAAGATAGAATGACAGAACCTTTGGCAGCACATCATCTTCTTTGTTCCATGTTATTGCTGTTTACAGGGACAAGAGAGCTGAACCGTTGCAAGGAACCAGAGGATTCTAAGGCAGGTGATAATCAAGAAGGAAGTATAGACATGTGCTAGTGAAGGAGGAAATATTTTCAGTTTGAGAACAATTTTTTATACCTAGAGAACTATATGCTTGTGGATAGGTCTTGTAGGTACTTTTCAAACAGTAGTGGGTAAAGTGTTTCAGTGCTTTGCACAGTCAGGCTTCCCCAGTCTTGACCTCACCAAAGTAACTTGAGGCATTTGCCGTTGCAATACTGCAAAACTGCTTGGCAGAGAGGGAACTTCCCAAGGGGGAATTTCTGTTTGTAGCTATCTTCTCATAAGTACAGAGCCTTGGCATGTTTGTCTCATGAGATATTTATACTGTGACTACTTACTCCCCAGGCAGTTAAATGCCTCCCTGACATCCGATCCCGTCAGATCTCGGAAGCTAAGCAGGGTCAGCCCCGGATTAGTACTTGGATGGGAGACCTCCTGGGAAATGCCGGGTGCTGTAGATTCTGGTCCTGAGGACTTCACTGTCACTGTCCAAGCTCGCTCGGCCGTGGCAGATGAACCTCAGGACTTAAACGGTGGGGCCAGTTCTGCGCACGCTGAGCCTCACCTAAAATCCACTGCGCAGGCTGGAAGGGCACACCCATGTGGGGACAGCCCTTCCCAAGTCTTCGTTCGCGAAGCCGAGCCACACACTCCCCGCTGCTTGCAGCCATCAGCACACTTGGAAGGCAATTGCATTACTTCTGACTGCCCTAAAGGAAAAGAGCAGAGGAAATTACTGTGAGAGCATGACCTGCAGTTGTCCGTAGAAAAATTATGTACATATTCACACAATGGCAAAGAAGTCATTGGGGATCAGCCATTGGTAATTTTATCAGGAAGGAGCTCTATTAATGTGCACCAACCTATCAAGCAGCTATTGGTAAATGTATTTTGTGGGCTGCTTTGCGTTTTCTGGGTGTAGTTTAGAGCATTTAAGAGAAAAGGAAGTTTAGAAAAGATGATGTTGAGCTTCTGCACCCTATTGACAAAGTAGGATATTATGAATAAAATTGTGTATTTTGTGAACATGTTAAAAGGCAGACTCTTATTTTTGCCATTATATCATGTAGACAATTGTGCATGGGACATGTAGCTGGGAATGATTTGTAGCACAACTAGTTGATGCCTAAGACTTTGACATGAGCAAAGATTTCCCTCACAGCACAGGCCCATCTGAATTCCAAAATTGAGATGATAACAGTAATTATAGAATCATTAAGGTTAGAAAATACCTCCAAGATCATCAAGTCTAACCTTTGAACATTCTGGAGCTTTTGAGACCTCCAGAGCATATACTTTTGTGTCTTTGTTTTAAATAAATCTTTTAAAAATAACAAGTAATATAAAGTTATCTGATATTAAAAAGGCTCAATTCCAGTATTTTTTCTGTTGTAACTCCCTACTACAAATGTTATATCACACAAAACACTCCACTGTAAGGAATCATTGCTGAATCGAAATTCTGCATGAGGATTTTCTCCCCAGAGTCCAAATGTTGCTCTTTGTTTGATGAGCTCTCTGGAGAGATTTTTCATAGTTAACTTTAAGACTTTCTCGTAGGAGCGGGAAGAGGCTGTGCTGTGGAGGGACCCACAGCAGCCACTGCTGGTGCTTGGGTTCAGGCACTGGGCTGTCCACACATGCTGGACTGCTATTCCAGAGTTGCTCCTCATCCAAGCTTTGTTGATCTCAGATTCGTGTTTTATAAGATGGATTTTCAGAGAACAATTTCTTTATCAGGCCTATTTCTAAACAAGAAATGTTTTTCTGGTGTAACAGAAGGACTCCACATGTGTGCTGTTTCAGAGACTAAAATCACAAATTCTGCTTGACTGTGTTATTTCCCTCAGTTTCACTGGAACTTGGGTGCACTTGGTACAGCAAAAATCATTAACTGCTGTCCACAGAAATTGCTGTGAAGATCTGGGTCTTTCTTGGTGTTCTTTCTTTGTAGAAGTGTATGTGTGTGTAGGAAATGGAACAAAATGGCTGTCACTTCCCATGTGAAAAATGTCTAGAAGCTGGATATAGCCAAAAGCTGTTTTTTCAGTTGCTCTGTTATGATACCTTCTCCTTTTAGTCTGGAATCTCCAAGCATTTCCTCATAATCATGAGGATATTACAGCAGTTCCTATCAGTAATGAGATTTAAAAACATTCCCTTCCCTTCTCTTACTGCTTATTCAGAGGCTGGTAGGTGTACTGAGTTGAACAAATTGTTTGAATTGTACTTAGGCCAACAGAGTTGATGTAAATTACCAAAACATGGGAGACAACTGCCACTAATTAATTTATTGGTGTTTTCCACTCACTTCTCTGGAGCACCTTTAACTTTGATTGCCTAGGTTGAGCACCTGAATTTTCAGAGTAATAACCATTCCTTACTACTTTAATTAGGCAAATTATAGTTCTCAGTAACTTCAGTTGGGGTTAATTGATGAAAGTTCAGGTACTAAGAGTCTCCTTTGTAGTCCAACCCCTCATTGATTATCACAGTCAATTTATCGTTTCCTGGGAAGAATAAAAAAGGTGTGCAGGCATGTAAGAAAACTTTAACTCTCTTCTTTCCTATTTTATAGAATGTGGGTTTGCAGCATTAATTTTTAAACAAAATTTTAAATTTTAAACAAAATATCTCATTGCAGAAATTCCAACATATCATGTCAGACTGACAGGGACCATGGGAATTGAGCTCTGCCAGATCAGCGGTGCTGTTGAGCTACAATGAAGGTGCATTTAGGACTATCCTGAGATTATGAAAGCCAGAGCTCAACCATATTTATTTGTTGTGAAGGGAGGGTGTGTATATGGCCCGGTCATACAGAAGATATAGATTTTTTTTTGGTAAAAAGAAAATTGAATTGTTAACATTTGCAGAGTTGTGTTTTACATCTCAAAATAATTAATGTGAACAGCTATCTATTTTTGGGTGCAGAATATTAAAAATTATATTGTAAGAGCAGCATACATACCATGAAATCTACTGAGGACTTTGGTAGTCTATTTTACATGGAATTTGCTAAAATATTGGTGATGTGGTTTTACACTCCCACATGGTTTAATAACCAAGAAGTGGAAAACATGTTTTCTGCTGTATTAGTAAAATATGTATATACATTGGCAATCATATGTGTAGGAAACGATCATGCCTCAAAGCTTAACAGATTGGAAAAAAAAATAAAATATTTTACCCAAGAAATGATTTTGTAGTGATTTTTAAGGATGATGGTAGTATGGAACATTTGCACAGTCAAGTGAATGTTGTCAGGGGTGCAGACATTTTCAAAATAGTCTTAATTGCCTGATAATACCTCAAAGCCTTTATAGGAAAATACAGTCATTCCCATCAACCTGCCTTAAGTCATGAATTGTAAAGACAAAGAGTGGAGACTGGCAAGGCATTGTATTTCCTGATCCAATTTCTTTTTTGGTTTTTTTTTTGTTTTTTTTTTTTTTTGTTTTTTACTTGGAGGAGGCTGTTCATTAAAGTCAGAGAATCAGATCAGTACAGTAAAGCAGCAGGACAGGTCTAAGCAGATTTCATGCTGTTGCAGCCTGCACTTTGAAAATTATTGCTTGAGGTGTCAGGGGAAAAAAGATGCACTATTCAAATTGAGAAATTCTAGAGAAATTCTCTTAAGCATTATCTCTTCTTTACCTGAAAAAATCTTAAATAATTTGGAAGTATGTGAAGGGCTAAGACACAACTTGGGAAGGGCAGTACTTCTTAAGCATCTACTCTCCAGGTTCCTTAAAAGCCTGAATCATTCTCTTTTTATCAAAGAGAGAAAATGGGCTAGTGCTGGAGATACACTTTGAAAGGTACCCTGAGATGGGTTTTGTTTAATTAAATGATGTCAATACAGATTTGACTATGTAATTTTTTTTTTGTTTCTACATATAGCTATTGATGTGGGAGTTTCTAAGAAAGTGTTTTGATCAATAGTCATCTTCACTAGAACAAGTTTGGAAGTACAAAGCGCTTCCATTTTATTAACAGTGTTTGATCCATGACTAATTGCTTTTATCCTGTAAAGCTGTGTTTCTGTAAATGTATCTTGATGGTTTTAACGAGTGCTTTTAAAGTCTGAAACTAAACCTATAGCAGTATGAGCAAACTCTTATTTCAGTGGTTCAGTTTTCCCCCTTTTTTGTCTATTTTTAAGGCTTTTAGTTATTACTGCAGCATCTCAGAAACATGAGATACCCCACAGTGAAAATGAGAAGACAGGCTCTTCATTCAAGTAAGTTACATCAGGTTCTATTCTGGCATGTGACAGTGGTCACTTTGCAGAGCCCTCACAGCTGGATGGAAGCTGAATTTCAGTGACTGGTTTGCAAACAGGGCATAGGGGCTGTAATGAGATGAGCTGTATGCAAGTGAATCTTTTATCATTCAGCATCAGTAGCTGAGGTTTTGAAAAACAGGAAACTGTTCCAGGGTGGAGACTGCAAAAGCACCCACTATTCTTCAGAGGAATTGTGTGAAATGCTTAGGTTTCTGTAACCATAGTTTTCTGTAACGTAGCTGGGGTTTGTTGTTTCAAATGGAAGGCCCTGCCTCCCTTTGCTCCCCAAAATGCTGCGTATAAAAAACTTAGAGGGAAATTTCCAGTGACCTATTGCATTGTTTTAACATTACTTTTCCTAGCAAAGGCTGCTTGTCTTGGCAGTCATTCACAATTCTGAAGTGCTTCCAAAGGACGATAAGGCTCCATCCTCTTTGCATTGGTCCAAAAGAATCAAAATTCAATGGCTAGTTCCAATCCTTGAGAATAACTTTCTGAAGTCACAGCAAGTAAAGAACTTGCAATGCCTGATTGATGGCCCAGAATAAGAAAATCTCATGTATCTTTGTATGGTCAACTCACTCTGGTCACATATTTTTCTGTAGAGAAGCAAATAAAATAATATTTGTTTCTCTCAACTGCCCTAATTTTTTTCCCCAAATAATGTTATCTCTATGATTACTATTACTGTTGTTGTTGCTACTGTTAATGTTGTTATTTTTATTATTAACTCTGATGCTTTAGTACTTAACAATGTTAATAGACATTTATAAAAATATGACTAAAATATAAAATAAAAATCTAAGCTAGGATAGGAAATTAAATGTATTACACAGGGTAACAAGGTCAGCAGGGGTATTGAAAACAATTGTGTACCTGCACCAGGGAGATGAGTTTTGTATTCTGTTGGAGAACACACATGACAATCATGTCAAAATCAAACAAGATATGGGTGAATATTTATTGGGTTTTAACTAAAAATGTTTTCCAACCATTTTTTAAAGGAAACTGAAATTGAGATTGGGTTCTCTCTTTGCTTGTATATGTGTTTTCTGTGCCCTGTAGAGAATATTGAAGATAGATGAAATTCAACATGTAGGTACATGGGCTCAACATTTGAGCTACCCAGAAGGGTTCTAATAGAACTTGGAACATTGTAGCATTTTTTCTCCCTTTGCTACTACAGTTAAGCCTTTAACATTCTTGTGTAGTTCATTCAGGGTGAGTGTTTTCCATCACAGCTTGAATAGCAGCACACCTTTCCTTTGAGCTTCTCAGACAAGGCAAATGGCAGTTTCCATCAGAGACAGCAGCCTTTGGCCTTCACTTACACATGCATAAACAACCTGGTGATACTGGCATTCACCAGCACAGCGAGAAAAACATTTATAAATGAACATAAATTTAAATATACCAGAGATAAGATATAAATTCCCTGTCTTATGGAGAACAGGACTAATAAGCTCATTGTTGAAATGAGTCTTTTTGTTATGGAGTTTCTTAATACTGACAAAAATAGGTGTATTTTATGTATCTTTACTATAAGATAGATTGTAGAAGATATTTTCAGAAGCAATGCAGCATATAGATAAATTGCTAAGTGAAAACTTTTTCTAAAACATCACAGCACAGAGCATTTATGTATTATAAGTATAGGACATAAGGTTTTGTGTTGTAAGGGGTTTTAAAATGTAACTGGAACAGAATATTCTTTCAAAGGGACACAGTGTGATGGGGTTAAACTGCAGACACAAGCACTGAATTGTAGGACGTGTGTTGGTGTCTATATGTCAGCTCACACAGTTAGTGAAGTTCAATAAAACTGGTCTGGGAGGAATGCATAAAAAATAAAAAATTAAGTTTTTACACAGCAATGATTTTAAACTCTAGACTATCATTAACCTTAAATTCAATTTTTTAAAATGTTTTTTATTCTGTCTACTGTGCTTCAATAAGTAAAAATGCCTCGCATTTCCAGTCAAATGTTTCGCATTTCCTTGAATTAAGTAGGTTTTGATTTCTCAAACAGATACTGTCTGATTATATTATAATTTGTAGCTGGGAAACTTTCAGGAAGTTTCTGGCTGTTTTCAGAGATAAAATGCTCAAATTATCCAAATTTATATGCTCCAGTATTTGCCAGTCTGTGTGTTCATTTTTCATTCTGCATGGGGTTTGACTTTTTAATAAAAATTTGTGCTTTTTCACTGTTGAAGGAAAAATCTCTGGAGTAAAGTAAGAAGGAAGTTATGCTTCAAGTAAGGGGACATAATATTCTCGGAAAAAGTGACATATTTAAAACAGAGCATGATGACCCTGACCCATTATGTGCAGCCTTTGTCTTCTGCTGAAGCAACTGCTTTTGATTCCTGCTGTGAGTTAAAACACTGGACTGAGAGTAAATGTTGCTGTTGTGGCAAATGATCTGATCCTCAGGCAGGCTTTTCCAGAGTGTGCTCCTGTCTTGCAGTTCTGCCCTGGGAATGATGGGGATTTCTGTCCAGGTGGCCAACTTTGTCAGGACAATAAATTGATGTTCTTTCTTCTCCATTCTGGAGGAAGTGTGGAGGAGGGAAGATGGTCTTCCTTCCAGAGGACATTTGCCTTTGCCATAGTGATAGAAAAAGCTGATGAAAAAAGAACCCGCAAAACAGAAGGGTCAGAAAACTTATGGCAAAGGAAAAAACAATGGGAATATTGTATATGTCAGGACTCTGGTTGCCATTTCGTAAACAACCTTCTTCCTATTTTTGTGCATTTTACTTGGATATCCTGTTTCTTTCTTTATCCCCTATGTGACATTGGGATTTTGAAAAGGACTGAAGCCATAGAAGGGTTTAATTTATGGTTTCTTTTGTAGAGATTCTCCTGCAAAAATTGAGAAATGTTTGAAGAGTAATAATAAATGCTACTAAAATGGTCAATGTCAACTTTCTCCCAGGAAAAGAATAGAAAGAAACTCAACAGAAAATAGTGATTTTGACTGCATGCATTAGAGATCTACTGTTTCATATATTTCATCTGAAACATCTTTGCATTTTGAGATTAGTTTTGACAGGATCTTCAAGTTGTGCTGCAAAGCCTACTTCTACTCCTTAGGTAAAGATGTTTATTCTTTCTGAAAAAATTAACAAAGTTTTCTACTGTGGCCAAGAACCTTCTGAGCTACAGCCAAGCTTATTTCTTGAGCCATGGGCTGAGTGGTCCAGCATGGCAGGAGCTCATCTAAAAAGTAAAGAATCATGTTCTTCATTTTTTCAGTTACACCAATCCTTGTCAGCAAAGAAGCTTTTTAGCCTTTCAGTTATTTCAGTTTGTAACAGCGGCAAATGTAGTATTTCCAATGCTAAGAAATCATTCTGTAAGACCTTACACAGCTTAGAGAATGATGCAAAATCTAATAGTTTATCTAGAAGATTCTCTGTTGAAGTCCAGAATGAAAACCTAAGTAAGAAGGTGACATGGTTAACTTAGGGAAACTTCAGAGGTGAAGGGCCCACAGGCAGCTTTGTAACCATTGAAGTGCAAAGTCAGTGGATGACAAGGCAGCCAAAATGGGGTGCTGGGACTCAAAGATGTCCTGGGAGTAGCACATTAGTAGCACTTCGCAGGCAGCACCCGCTGTTGTACAATTCAAAACTTGACAGTCTCTGTGCAAAATTGGGCTGCTCAGAAAAGGTTATGTGATAAATTTCAGTGGCATTCTACACTCATGAATGACAGAAATAATTATTTTGTGGAGTTACGGTTAGGGTTAGGGTTAGGCTTCTCTTTTGTGTTAGGATTAGGCTTTGGGTGTTTTTTTACTCTTCATGGCGCAGCATCATTAGCACCTGAGAGCCCAAGGCTGCCACCTTTTCTCTTGGCACAAAGCCCAGTCCCTCCTTGGCACCAGTGGGGCTGGGAAATTGCCGTTTTCCAGCCAAGAGTTGAAGACGGACCAAGATCCCTCTTCGAAAAGGAATCTGTGCACAATTGGGCTGCTCAGAAATGCTTATTTGATAAAGTTCTGTGTCATTCTGAATTGAGGAATTGCAGAAATTATTATTTTGCTTCTGCATGAAGAAAAATATTTTGCAGTTGTAGTGCAGGGGAGATGTCTATAAGGCAGCAGGGTTGCGTTTAAATTAGTAGAGCAGGGCAGGTGTTTCTTGAGTTCTAACTGGACTAGTGTTAATGAATAGTATTAAATTGTATTTTCCTATGCTGTTTACGATAGGGTTTTCAAAGGCTACAAGGTTTAGAAATACATGTCAGTAAATTTGTATTTCCAAAGCTCTTAGATATTTCACAGATTTCTTTGTATTTACTCATAGGATTTTTCTTGTATTGAATTACGCTTTCAAAAACACTAGTGCAATGTAATGTGGCCATCTCTCTCCCTGTGTAAGCGACTGTATCACTTGTGCTTGCACCATTCACTCTCAAGCTTTTATTTTTTTAATCTGCTTTTGGTCAGTTTCAGAGATGGGATTCTGGCATGAAAAATTCTGACTGGGGGTGTTTATGTATTCTGATAAAAGTGTAGGTTTGATTAACCAAAGCCTTAGTGGTGTCTCTAAGTCTGGATACATTATCTGTCCATGTCTGTCTCCTTTTAACAACTACACTGACGAGCACATTTAAACAGGATTTTAATTCTGACACATTGGAGATGGAGGAATAGGAGTGAGATCTGGAGTACTAGCTGTCCTCTGGCCAACTTTCCATGATTCTTACTGGGATTTGGAGGAATATTGAATTAACTGGAAAAACCCTCTTCCTCTTGCAAAAGCAGACTTTTATGTCAAAAGTTTTGGTGTAGAGTTGCATTTCTTTTATTATATGATGGAAAAGATAATAAGCAAATAGTTCTAAATGTAAGGGAGAAATAGCAGCAACAGAACTTACGTATGAAGAAGTTTTGCTTTTGTGGAAGAAGTTAAGTGTAACCTCCAACCCAAAGCATGTAATGTATTTTGTAATATTTGTAAATAAGAATAAGAGAATATTCGCTATAATAGTTTTCATTTGAACTGAATCATCTATATGTAAAAGGACCATTTGTTCTTTTACTTAAGGCACTTAATAAGACAAAACTGTTTTCCTAAATTATGAGAGATACTGAAGGCAATACTAGTTAATGTTTCCCAAATTTTCTTTAATCTCTATTTCCTGTTTTCCATTTTGTCCCATTTTTTGTTCTTTTATCTATTTGTATGCATTTTGTGTTTTATGGAGCAACTGTAAATGATTTCTTGTTTGTCAGAAAAGATTTTAAGTTTTAGCATAAGAACTTAGAATGTTTGAAATAACCCGTTTTACTGTTCTTTGGAATAGCCTCTCATTATGTGAATTCTGGAAATTTTACAAAGAAATCTGTAGCTGAGTCTGACATTCACACACACCTGGAATAGTGAGTTTTTCAGAGAAGCACCTGTGTAATCTATCTCTGTTTAAAGCACTATTATATTGGCAGGAATGGTAGATTTCTCTTTAACAGAAAGATCTTAAAGCTGCCTGGGACTGCTGGGTAATTCCTGTATGTGCCTATGGGAAGGAGGAAGGTGCTGTCACTGTTCCTGAACACTTCTGTATGTTGGAAACCCACATGTGACAGCCTACACTCTGTCACTGCAGGCTCTTGACATTCCATGTGCTTGAGAGCACACTGAATAATGTAAACATTTTGGGTTTGAGACACAGAGACCAATTACAGCCAGGATGAAACTGCAGCTTCTCAATCACAGGCTTGCATTGTGTTTAACCTTCAGTGTCCTTAAGGAGTTACTGAGATCTTGTCACAACTCTAACTACTTGTAACTTGGTTATCATGAGATTGCTCAGAAATCACAGACAACTTCCTGCTTGGTTTCATGTACTGTTTCTTCTAACTATATCATGACAGGATTGCCAGGTGTTCACAATGGTTCTCCTTATAGCTATGTGCCAGAAAAGTGCTATTCACAGGCAAGTCCAATAGATAATTGTGTCTGTCAGTCAAACACTAACTTAGTTGTCTGAGTTTTTGTTTTAGTTTTCCATCTAAGAAAGCATTGGAAGGATAAACTGAATCTATAATACAAATCCTGGAGAAAACAGGTGAATGCCATAGTATGGAATGCATTTATTGAAACATTAAATTTTATTAAGAGGAATAAGAACATAAAAGATTGAGGTAAGTTTACAGATAATTCACAGAAACAAAACTAACTTCACAGCTGGCGGAATCATCAACTGCTCATATATTCATAACAATCTGCAGCTTTAGTCTAAATTATTATAATTTTTCAACTGTACTGTCCAATCCTTTTGAAAACTTAGAAAGCAGTTGTTTCTTGTACTAAAACAGTAATATGATGATCTAGTAGAAACTAATAAACAGTGAAGATTAATTTAGTGATTGCTTTCCCCCGGGTAGTTACAGATTTTTAAACACACACTGTAAACTTTTCAATCTTGTGATAAATTTCTGTTCATTCTTGTAAGCATTCTGTGCTATAGATGTCACCTGAAAATCTGTCCTCCTTTATTTTAGATGTGCAAACATTCTAGCAATCTTTAAAAATAAATTTTATCTAGTAATTTTCCAATTAATAAATTGCATATAAAATAAATGTTATAAACATTCCAATTAATAAACACAATAGGCATAATAAAGGGAAATTTTTTTTCTAAAATTTTCTGAGGTCCTTATGTGCTGATAGATTGTATTTGATAGGTAATGGCACATTTTGTGAAATCATAAGCCACAGTGGAATCCATATACTAACCTTGGTGGTAGAATGAAAATCTCTTCATATCATGAAATTTTATACAGTGATGGCACAAGATATCTGAGAGTGCAAGAAAAACGGAGTCAGCAGCTGGATCTTGATGCCATAGCAGATGAATCATTATAATAAAGTGTAATAATACATCACCTATAGGCTGATAGATTTAGATCAAACACCATAGATCAGTAACAAAGAATTACTACAGTGTATTTCTTTTCAGTGTGAGATAATTGTATTATATTCATTCAAATAATCTAGGAAACTCAGTGTAAGATAACTTGCTTAACATCTTAATGAATTCACCCTCCCATGTCTCTGAAAATTCCTGTGCCTTCATCCTCTTGGTCTTGCAGATACCAAGTCACGATGCTACCTGATATCCTGCATGCAGAAATATGTTACAGAGGTAAGACTAATCTCAAGCTCATGAGCCTACCAGCACTTAACTGTATTTGATCCTTGATCCACAACAGGATTCAACACTGCATATACAACATTTACATCTTCCTTATCTTTTAGAAACTGTCCATTGTACAGAATTGTTCTCTTTCCTGTTAGGATTGCCCAGCTTTCAGGTGCACTCCCTTGCAGGAGCTGCATGGTCGTCTGGCTTCGTCAATAGTGATTTCATTCAACGGAGAGAGAACCTTGGCCAGAAAACCATACAGGCAGAGCACTTGTCTGATCTGAGCTTTTGAAAGAGAGGTATCAATATCTATTCCTCATGATATGGAGCTCACTATAGTCAGAAATTAAGTCAAACAAGGCAAAACTTATCCAGCCAAAAGGGTCAGCCATTAAACCATCTGTTATGTTACTTATGATTTGATATTCACACACAATTCTTGGGAAATTTCAGGAGGAATCTGTGGCTAAGAAGCATTGGAATGCTGGCAGACAAACATTTCTCATACTAACCCAGCACAGACCTTTGTCCTGCCTGTCAGCAATTTCAAACATGTGTCACATTTCTCAAGTTGCCTCTGTTATCACTGGAGAGTAACATGGTCTGTGATAGAGGGTGACACAACTATGAAAGTAATTCTGGCTGTATTCTCTGTATCAGACAGCAAGGACTGGGCTTTGATGCCTCGCCAAGTAACTGTCTGGGAAGGGGAAATAAATTCCAGTAACTCGCATCTTTCTTACCCTTGCCTGTCTAGAAAAACTCAGCTGCTCATGGTTTTTGTCATTTAGCCCGTTCTACTTTGGCATATTCCTTCCTTGAAAGTGTTAACAAACAAAGCAGTTAAGATGATACCTAACTCTGTGGGGGGGGAAAAGGAAAGACAGAAATATTCTAAGTAAAGAAACAGCAGGTTTTTAATTTAGGGTAGAGCACATTAACAGTCAAAGGAAGGGTGCCAGACCCCTAGTAGATTTATAGCTGTTTTCAAGTGTCATTTGGTTTGTAAGTATGGGTACAGACAGACAAACACACACATGATTTGTACTGTAAAATGCTTTCTCTTGGATACTTATCATTTTGGCTTGATGGAAGTAAAAATCAGTTTGTTCCCTCTTGTTTCTGTTTGGAGGGTCATTTTCTTTAGAACTTTCAGTCCAGTTCCAGAAAGGGAAAAGTCACAACATCTAGGTAAGAGAAAGATTTCCTTATATGTCTTTAAATAAATAAATAAAATAGTGAAACTGCACAATCTCTGTAATTCTTACCCATATGGAAGATATAAAAATTATGACTATTGAATCGTGCAATGTTAAGTAATTTAATTCCTTTCTAATACCTGTGTAATCTTTCTACCTGTTAGTAAGCTAGTCCACCTTAGGACTACAAAGATAACACTTCTATAATACAAAGCAGCAAAAGTAATATCTATACAGCTGAACATGGTTCTTCAGAATATGAACCATTATAAGAGAAAAAGAATATATTCTGATAGAAAAGTTGAGGGACAATCAATTAGTAGCAATGCAGTTATCAGTAGCCTGTCTAGGAGAATCCAAGTTCTGCATTTCTTCCAGGTGGGATGGTCTGTTCCAGTCCTTGCTCTCATCATTCACCTTTGTCTGTCTTGCTCCATAGGGACATACATGTACCTCATGACTAAGGAGCAGGAAAGCGAATAGGGAAATGATGGATCTACAGTGCATTGGAGAGCAGCTGCTGGTGAGTAACAACAAAGCTGGGTCAAAAAGGTCTCCAGCCCTGTCTTGATAAACTTATTCTAATGCTGTGAAATACCAGCCTTACACTGAGGTACACAACAATATTTAGGGGTATTGGAATTTCATGTAGAATGTTGGGGGAATTCAGAAACTTGGTCATATTCCTTCTTAAATATTTTTCATATGACTTTATCGTGCCATATCTTCAGTTCTAGCCAGCATCTGTACTTTGACCCATTTGCACTTTGGTCCACTCTATTATTTTTACTCTGACCATTTTGAATGAGTTTTGTCTGAAAAAGGTAAGAACAAATGATTTAAACGTGTCTTGGTATATTTGTATCAAAATAAAAGTAGATCTGAACTCTTACTTCGAAATTCCCAAAGAGATTTTGAATACTCCAAGGCTCATATTTGAATTTGAGTCTTGATATACACTTGATAATATTTTGAGAGGAAAACTTCTTTTTTACCTAGGTCACTATGAAAGCAATAGGAGCTCAGTTATCCAGACTAATGAAGTTTGACTTCCAGTACAGTACTTGGAGCTTCAAGTATGTTGATTTAAAGGCTATTCAGCTGTTTCACTTTCAGATTCAGCATCACTAAAATCATACTTTTTGTTTTAGAAATAGACTATGGAATTTCCACAGCTTGTTTTTTGCCAGCAACAAGAGACTAAGATAAAAAGTAGGGACTTTTTTCTCTAGTGGCTTTTATTAATAGATGAACTTCTTTCTGTAAAGGGAAACAGATAATGCTTCTGAGTAGAAGAAAATAAGAAATTAGTTGTTTTGTAGTCTACACAAGTTATCATACTGCTGTATTTTTTTATCTGGCACATTTGTGGATTCTGGATGCCTTCAGACTAACCAGACAGGAAGGGTCATAGCTGGGAAGCTGGTGCCTGAGAAGGATAATGAGGAAGTAGATGCATTTATTTTCATATGCAGTATTTAAGAAATTCCAGAAAAGGGAAAGAAGCAGATGATAAAACTTTTGCAAGGTGTTTCTTTTTTTTTCCTTTTTGCAATAGATGACAAGTTAAAAGTGGAGTACGATTGCAAGGTGTGATGTGGGTTACAGGGTAATGCGTTGGTGTTCTTTTTGTAGTTAGGTACAAAGTTACAGTTCCTGAAACAGACACAACCCCTTAAATAGATCTGCGTATGGATCTCATCCTTCCCAGACAGAGATGAAAATTATAGGGAGTCTGTGATGCTTTCCTCCCCCTCTTGGGCCTATACTGAGGTTGTGTTAATGTCAGGTGATGAGAAAGCGGGTGGAGGGAGTCAGGAGAAGCAAAGGGTCAAGGAAGTTCTGGGAACCAGAAAGCCAGTAAGCACTGAGGGAGGAGACAGTGTATAACCCAAATAGCAGACTATTGAGGTTGCTGAGAACTGAAACTTCAGAGGATGGCAGGTCATTACCTGCTGTATTAGCCATATAGTCTGCAGTATTCATACATGTCCTCCAGGTTCATGGATTTTTTCAATTACTTGAGAAAGATATGACCATATTAAAGGTATTACCTTGAATATATTGCCTGAAGAGCATTCCTTCTTTACTGATGCACGTCTGTTTTCCCTCTGAGAATAGTTCTCATATGAGTTACAGCACATTCCTCTGTCTCTTGTCCTTTAGGCATGATCATACAGTAGAGGTATCAGATGCTCTGTGTAGGGTAGAAGCTCTTCATCCCAGCTGCATCCATAAAGCGTCAGAAACTTTGTAAGAGCCTTTTTCTACTCAGACACCCAATGCACATTCCAAGGATATCTTTCCTGAGATATGTGAGGGACCTAAGTATAAACTTGCTGTAATACCTCTGTGATAAACAACTGTTAAGTCAGACTTTGCTGCATCCTGCCACCTGAATGTCAAGCCTTCCACAGAAGAACTCCGTCCTCTCAATCTGATGGGACACAGAGATCTCTAATAATCAACACGTTGCAAATGTTTCTATGCTGGGATCTTGCACAGAAGTTATTAGTCCAGTACTGAGTACTGTTAGCAGAAATCCCAAATGGTGGCTCTAGATGCAGATTCAAGAATGAAGTGCCATGAAGCATTTTATTGCTGACACAGAAAACAGAATGTCAAATTAGATGAGTTTCCTTCTAGCTTCTTTTTTCTTAAATTTCCTCTGCCAAAATGATTAGCCCTCCTTGCTGTAGGTCCTCGGCCACATATCCCAAAACCAGTGGTGAAGGTTTTTAGGCACCAAATTCTGCAAGAGGTTTAGCCTTTTAGCTTTCCCCTAATAGTCTCCAGGAGGCAGAGCAGTACATTAAAAATGCAGGAGAGGATTATAATTGTTGGATAACTAACATGTTGGATAATGTGCATTTTGTTCAATTAATTCATTAAGGTATCAAGAATTTGTCTAGAGGAAACTGATAAGTACATCATATAGGTATTTAACAGGACTGTAGAAGTGTGAGTTAAAGCAAATACTTAGCACAGTTCTGAAGTGGTTTCTTTTCTTACATTCCAGATAAGCGTGCTGTAAGTTTCAGTTTCCTGAAGGACATTTGTGTTTTCTGATGCCAGGCCAAAAATGATGTGTTCGGTATTTCCAAACTCCCGTCTGAGACACACAATTGTTTTGTCTCTGTCCATCAAAGCCTGAGAAAAGTCTCATTTGATTGCTACAGGTATTGAAAAACATATTTATATCCCAGTGCTTAATTCTTTTAATCTTTTTTGCCTTTAGTGATATTCTTGTAATACTTGTTTATTATAGTCTTCATTACTCTGCCTGTGTCGAGATTTTTTTCCAGTTGATCCTATAATACTTATCTCACTCTGGATGTACATGCACCCTCTATTTTTATCCCCAGCATCCTCCTCTCTGCTGTTTGAATAAAAAGCTAGATTATCTGAACTCTTGAAGTCAACTGCAAAAATTTGTCAACTGATCTCTATTTGTTTTCAGACAGTATAGACAGTTCTGGAAAAAAGCAAACTTGGTACCCATTTTACTATTTGGTGGTTGATTCTGAGAATAGTGGGAGCAGCAGTAAAGTATGTATTCTTTTTAAAATACATAGAAAGCTCACATTTGAAGTTGGGTAGAGATTAAATTTTAAGAAATTTTGTAATTTCTTGGCAGATTTGTTCTTTATTTAATAATCTTTGTTGGCTAACCCTGCTCTTACCTATACTGTCTAAGTTAAATTTGTCTGATCACTCGGTATAGTAGTCGTTCTGGTAAGGATCCAACTCCAGCAAAGTTAATGGCAGCTGTCCAGTTTAGCTTACTGAGAGTTGAATCAGAGTTATTTCCTATTTCATGTTATCTGATGAAAGACTTAATTAAAACTTTTCCAGCATACGGACATGGCCTCCTATGTTTATATCTTTTTCTGTCTCAAAACTGACTTCCCAGAAACAAGGAAATTTTGCCCTTTCTCTTTCAGCTTAACCTGTGATAATTTAAGCAGTCCAGACAGAAGAGTTTAATTTCTTGCTTCTCTCTGCCTATGATTTAAAAGTGTTTATTTGCAGCTTATTTGAGAGAGTACTTTTCTTCAACAAACCCATTTGCTGTGAAGTCAAACCACATTTTGTAGGTGCATTGTTACCTATTCTGCATAGATTTTTGATTTTGGATTTGATAGCATTACTTTCAGAATAGTATTCTGCTTACATTTCCTGAAAGTTTTGAGATTTATTTCCCTTCATTTTCTAACAACAACAAAAATAAAAGGTGATAATAAAAATAAAATAGAGTGAAAAAATTAGAATCCATTGTGACATTTTCATTGAATTCATTTAGGCATTGCTAGATGCTTTGGATTTCCCTGTTTTATTGACTTCAGGGGAACTGGGTTGTCTTGGGGTGTTTTTTTAATTTATTATAAATTACTGATATCTTGAAGACAGACTTTCTGCAGATTTATCTTTCCACTATCATTAATTCCCTTTTATATTTATGAGCTTATGATGAGTGCAGGGAAAAAAGTGGCTGATGCTTCCTATTTTACTCAGTGTGTTTCTACAGCAGCTTGTACTGCCCAGCTATCCTTTGATGAGGATGCAAAGGTATGGCCAGCTGAGTCAGGGAAAAAACAATAAAAATTTTTTTCAGAAGCAATCATGCTGCCTGTAGGCCAGCAGGTCCCTTACATCCTGTGGTACAGCTCTCACCTGAACATGGTGTTTTGGAGATAGCATTAAGTTACTAACCATATAATATCCGCTTAATTTAAAACACATTGATGTGCTAACTTTTCAGCAAATTTATATCTTTAGCATTGTAGCATTGTTACTTCAGCCTGTATTTTTCCAAGTCATTACTCACTTACTAGATATTTGAATCAGTGCTGTTTATAAAATATACTATATGATTACAATATCAAATGACCAAACTATTACATATGAAAATATTTACCAGAGACGTTTTAAAAAACATGTTTTGTTTTGAATTTCTTGCTGTTTTTATTTAGTGATTCATAACTGACCAATATAGAGTCATAGAATCGTTTAGGTTGGAAAAAACCTCTAAGAACAAGTCCAACCATTAATTCTTCACTGTCACTAAACTATATCCCTGGGTGCCACACCCACACATTTTTTAACATTTCCAGAGATGGTGATTCCACCACTTCCCTGGGCAGTCTGTTCCAATGCCTGACCATGCTTTCAGTGAAGATTTTCTCCTAATGTATAATCTAAACCTTCCCCGGTGCAATTTGAGGCCATTTCATTTCATCCTGTCACTTGTTACCCCAGAGAAGAGACCAATTCCCTCCTCATCACAACCTCTTTTCAGGAGAGCGATATAGTGCCCCCTGAGCTTCCTTACACCCCCAGCTTCCTCAACCTCTCCTCACAGACCTTGTGCTCCAGCCCCTTTCCCAGCTCCATTGCCCTTCTCTGGACCTGCTCCAGCACCTCAATGTCTTTCCTGCAGTGAGAGGCTCCAAACTGGTGTGGCCTCCTCAGTGCTGAGCACAGAGGGATGGGTATTGCCGTGGCCCTGCTGGCCACACTATTGCTGACCCAGGCCAGGATGCCATTGGCCTTTTTGGTCCTCTGGGCACGCTGCTGTCTCATGTTGATCAGCACTCCCAGGTCCTTTCCCCGGAGCAGCTTTCCAGCCATTCTGCCCCAGCCTGGAGAGTTGTTGAGACCCAAGTGCAGGACCCAGCACTTGCCTTGTTGAACCCCATACAAATGGCCTCATCCTGCTGATCCAGCCTGTCTCGATCCCTCTCTAATGCCTAAGTTACACATGTAGCTGAATACATAAACAACTGAGATTTAGAAACCCTTTATTCATTGTTTACATTCATAGCATTTTCCAATTGAAAATTAAACACTGAAAATGTTAGTTTACTTTCCTCATAACATTGTTGCTATATTAGCCAGTAATAGTTGTCTTCAGAAATATTCCAAACTGGCTCTGTATACCCACTGGAAATCAAATACTGAAAACAATCCCCAAGCTGTGCTATCAACTACTATACTTCAATTATACATAAACAGAACATAAGAGATCTGAGAGGCATTATCAGTAATGTAATATATCAATAGCATTTTGAATAATGGATATTTTTAAAATGGGATTGGGATTATTAGTTCATTCATTTAACTGAAGCACTGCGAGCTCAGTTCAAGCTGTTGAAATGAGATCTCCAGACTTCTGTTGTCTGACCTATTTCTTCACGTTTAGGGATCAAAATTACTTAGGAATAAGTAACATCACATCTTAAACTGGTGACACAGTTTTCAAAGAGAATACTTAGTCACATAATGTTATTTACAGAGCTGAGCATTGTTAAAGTATTCTCAAGACTCAGTCCTACAAAAATATTTTCACCAAAACCCCATTTTCCGTCTGAGATATAGTGCCATTCAATTACTTTCAACACACATACTTTCATTTTATCAGTTGTTTGCAGGATCAGATTTTTATTTGATCTTTTAAAGTGTAGTAGGCCCTGTATTTACAAGTGTTACTATTCTTTCCCTGGCCTTTCGCAGGAGCAGCAGAGGGCGCTGAGCCAACCCGCGCAGCCCGACATGAGACTCTTCCTCCCTGCTCTGGATTTTCCCGTCCGGGGCTTTCCCACTCCACCTGGAGGAGAGCCTTTATAAAGAGCACGCTGGAACTCTTCCCATAAACTGGTGCAGGGTAGCAAGATCTTACTGTGCTTCACAGAAGATAGAAAGCAAAAGTTTTTATTTTACTTTCTTTACCTAGTAACAGCAATTAGAATGTTAAAACAGATGGGACGAACAAGCCAAGCTGTGCTAGTAATTTTGTATGTGTTAAGGACTGGTAAGTTGGGGAGAGGGTTTGGTGGTGGTTGGTTTATTTTGGTGGTTTGTTTTATTTGTTTTTATCTTTGTTAAGTGTAAACCGACCTAAAATTTACTGTTTATCTCTCTTTGTTCCAGTTACTTTTTCATTTCAGTGAATACAACTGTCAATTAAGTAGATCTGTCAAAATGTCAGGCACCTTTTTTTGGCACTTTGAGCTTTTCTGTGCTCTGCACTGACAACATCATTTTCCTACTGAGTTTGCTAAAATTCAGTCTAGGAGACAACTGCAGTATACCACTGAATGTCTGATTTTTTTCAGTTATTCCTGACAGTATCAGGGAAATTTGGTACAAATGTCCTGTTGAAAGTATTTCTGCAATTATCCTTCTTATGCCTCTCCCCTCAAATGTTACAAAAGTTTGAGAAGCAGATCCACCTGACCAAAAGAAAAAAAGTAAAAAAGTTATATTATGCCAATGTATTTCTTTTCACTGATAGCATTGGTTTTATGCCATTTTGTATATGAGCACTATCTGTTAGACACCTGAGATTGTATTATCTTTGACAAAAATAACAATGTTTATGGGATATTTTGGAGATGTAAACCACTATATGAGTTTTATTAGTTTAACTTCCACAGAACTGTAATCTTGAAATGTAAAGACCTTTGTGTCACAGTAGAACATGGGAATACAAAAATAAATATGGACAAAGCTGCTGAATTTATATATTTTCTCCCTATTGTAGTTAAAGCTTTTGATATGGAGATTATACCTGCTAATAGAATTGTTGCACAGATTGGAGAAACACTCACACTCACATGCAATGCTACTGGCTGTGCATCACCAAGCTTTTCCTGGAGAACACAAATGGACAACCCCCTTGGAGGAACAGTGAACAACCATGGGACATACTCTACCTTGACTATGAACCCAGTCAGCATTGTGAATTCTCATGCTTATTTGTGTACTGTCTTCTGTGGTGAGAAAGATAAAAAAGAGAAGAGTGTCAAAGTTGAACTTTACTGTAAGTAAAAATGTAGAATTCTCTTCAAGCAGTGTATGTGTATAAAAAATCAATAAGTGTTTTAGATATTGTGGCTGGTAGATAACTTGTAATTCTAGGATAATGAGTCTGCTATACCTCTACATATATTTCCCTGTAAGATTCCTTTATCTGTCTGTTCAGGACACTTTCTTAGCCCTTTTCTGCTTAGCCTTCTGCACTGAACATAGTATGTATTCATTTATTCTTATTCTTGGTAATTCTTGAAAGCTAAAATGTACACTGCCCAAATACAGTGATAGAGCTGGGGGGGAAAAGACAAAGCCATTGTAGTTTGCAGGAGAATAATTCAGATGTCTAAACCTACCAGCACAGAAAACAGGATACCACCAGTGCATGAATTGCTCTGACTACCTATATTTGGGCAGCTGCATCAGTGCCTTGCTGCATCTTACTAGACCTTTTGTGATCATATTTCAGAAACTTTACAAATTAAATTCCTGTTAGTGTATGAACTGCTTATAAAAGACTTGTATATCTTCAGATTAAGATATGTCTTGGAATAAAGTTGATAGAATGTCATATTCTGAACACCTCTAAATTCAAGATGTTTTCTGTCTGCATCTTGCTCTCATGTTGACCCTAGTATTCATCTCTGCTAGTCTAAAGAACTTGATTTTGTTTTTTAGCTTTTCCCAGTGATCCTGTCCTTGAGATCAGCCCATCCTTAGCTGCTGCAGAAACAGTCACTGTAAGCTGTAAAATTCCTGATGTGTATCCTTCTCATCACCTGGAAGTACTCCTAAAGAAAGAGGAACATGTTCTTCATGAAAAATATTTTTATGAAGATGACAGCACAAATACAGAGACCAAAACTGTGACATATTCATTTAAGCCCATGGCTGAAGATATTGGGAAAGAGATTACCTGTGTGGCCAAGTTACCAATTCCCTCTATGGATTTTGAACCCAAAGAAAGAGTATCTTCTCGGAAGCTGAATGCAAATTGTAAGAATTTTTGTGCTCGGGCTTTCACACAAAGTATTTTAAGTTTCATGGAATAGCTTTACAAAGTGTGTGCTATAAATAATTTGTAATCTACGCTTGTTATCTGTGTATTATTTATGTAGATAATCTATTGTATTAATTTGAATTCTATCTTATTCAGTAGCAGTCACTGAGTCATTAAATCCCCACTGTTGTTCATGACAGAAGTTAAGCAATGCTTAACCCACTCCCCTCATTCTATAATCTCAGGCCCTGGTGCTCACTCAGAAAGTAAAGGTCAGAAGGAACATGGCATCATGCAGATAAATGTTTTTAAAATTGAAAGTGATCGCCTAGGAATTCCAAGTTTATAGTTATAAACAATAGGGAGACAAAAACAGAGTAAAAAAAAATTGTACATATTTTATCTAGCTTAGCTTTCAAACCTGCAAGCAAAATGTCTTATCAAGTCTGGAAAAACTCTTCCACTGAGTTACTGGGATACACATTAATCATTTTTTAGTTATTATTCTGTGAAATGTACCTCTAGAGACACTAGTGTTAATGATGTGCTTGTCATTCTTCATTTACTTAATGAGCTTCTCCTTCTTTTCTGTTCTCTTACAGTTGGTCCACAAAATACTGTCATTACTGCATCTCCAGGCAAGTCTCCAATGGAAGGAGACTCTCTAAATCTCACTTGTGTGACTGAGAGTAACCCACCAGCACAAATAGTTTGGAGAAAACATTTGGCTGAAGAAAGCATTCAGCACCTGATAAGAAACAATGTCCTTTCCATTCCCCGTGCCCGTTTCAATGATTCAGGACTGTACATCTGTGAAGTAATTAATATAGTAACTAATAAAACAGAGACTGCAACTGTGGACATTGTCATACAAGGTACAGGTCTGCTTGAATATAACTTCTATGATGCAATACTTAACTGGCAGCTGCCTTTTAGGTTGAAGGATGCTGAAACACTAAAAATTAGGAAATTGTCAGGCCTTCCTTGTTATAAATTTAGGATTTAGCTTCAATTTATGACTGCTCTTCATGGGCAGTACTTTTTCTTTCTATGCTTAATTTTCAGCTCATTCTGTCTGTACTGTTGTATAAGCACAATTCTATACATTTAGTGATGAAAGAATTTGCAAAAGTGCTGAGGGGACACACAGTTATTTCCTTGAAATATAACATTATAGCAATTTCACAGAAACCTCACAGTCTCATTCATTGAAGTAGTAGTTTTAGTCATTAGTAATAAACGTAATAGTGATTTAATGGTAAAACTATTTTTTCTTTTTTTTTTTATTTTTATTGATTGCTACTGTTTCAACAGAGCCAAAAGTCTCAGATAGAGTCTGGGATCAAAACCAAAATTAATAGATCCTTGGGCAAGCAATTCCTGCTTTCTTAAAACCTCCTCCATCTTTAGTACTTTTGCATTAGTATAACAGCCTTTTCTTTTGTCATGCAGGTGCTCCAGTCCTTACAGAGCTCTCCATTGAGCCTTCTACAACAGTTCAAGAAGGAGAAAATGTTTCCATACAATGTTTTGCTGAGAGTAACCCTCCTCCCAGGATTATTTTAAGGAGAAAATCTGACAGTACAGACATGGGACTTTATAGTTCAAGGAGCATTCTCCCTCTTCCATCTGTGATGATCCTAAATGGAGGAGACTATGAATGTGTAGCAGAAAATAAGTTTGGGAACAGTAGAAGGGAAATAACACTTAATGTGGAATGTAAGTATGTGTGATGTTTTCCCAGTCATTAAAAAATAATTAGTTATTTCTGCAGTGATAAATGTAACCATCAATTTAAACAAAATCCTGTGAGTACAAAAAATCAGCATAGTCCTCTAATCTTCCCAGAGAAAGTAGCAGTACTGATGAACAAAACAAAGCCATGAAATCTTTAATGTAATGGCAGTCTTAAATCAGAGTCTGAATGAGTGAGAATCTGATCTATCTTCTTAACAGTCTTGGTTGGAGTACTTGGTTAGTGTGTCTGGCCTATGAAGGGTTTGTACGGAAACTCTGGTACCATGTGCTTTACTTTTCCTGAGAATGAAAAAGAAACTAACTTTGGGAGGCTGACAATCCAGCATCCAGTAGAACATGTTGGATCTGTCTCTAACAAATCCAGTCATGATTAATTATAGGACTCTTCCTTTCAGATGGACCAAAGAATACAATGATCTCTGTTATCCCTGCTACTGCTGTTAAAGAAGGAGAAACTGTGATGATGAAATGTACCAGTTCTGGTAATCCATCTCCTGTGATCTCTTGGAACAAAAAGAAGGCCACCGGGGAGTCCGAGAAAATTTTTAAAAATGCCACTTTAACTATACAGAACTTAAAAAGTCAAGATCTGGGGCTTTACGAATGTGAAGCTTATAACCAACTTGGCAAGGAAGTAAAAGCTGTGCAATTATTTGTTCAAGGTTTGTAGAGCAAGATGGAAAACCAAGTTTTTTATTTTACATATTTTAGATCCATGTCCCCTAGTGTGAAGAGTGGGATAGTTCTGTCTTTGGTGTCAATAGAGTTAAAAGGTGTCCCTAATATCATTGAGTCATTTAGGAACTTTTAAATAATGAAGCCTGACATCTGCCTTCATAAAATGGCTTATGAAAAGTTCTTATTTCAGTTGAGCTTTGTTTCCATCACTCTTCTAGTTGGCAACTCTATGTATGAGGCAAAGAAGGGATGCAGTGCTTGTATTTTCTTCCAAATAGCTCTCGGTGGATATTTGCATGAAAAAAGACTCAGAAAGAAAGTAGATGCTGAAACTGCTCTGTGGGAGCCCTGTGTTACAGCTACCTTGCTCTCTTCTAAGTTACAACTCTGTATCCTGTTTTTTTCAAGCTGCCTTTAAGCTGTAACAATTTCTGATTCCTCAACTCACACGCAATGATAGCCACGTTTCATTTTCAGTAGTAAGCAGATTGCTCTGCTTTAGCCAGGCCACTCTGTCTATTGCACAGCAACAGTGTATTGCTTAGAAATCACTTCTGCCACTAATCCTGCCCTCTCCCCTGTTCTTTACTGTTCTTCACTAAATACACTTTTGATTTCCCCTACAAGTGCAGCGATACAAGGAGAAAGTGTTACCATTCCTTGCATATCTTTGGATGTTACCTGTGCTCAGAGTACTCTCTAAAAGAAAATAGGTGGTGGGTTCACAACGCTTGAAACAGTAGATGGCAAATATACCATAGACAGGGCTCAGCTAAAGGATGCAGGGAAAGACACATGCACACCTCTGATGAGCTGGGAGGGCAGTAACACTTTATGTCAAAGGTTAGTTAAGATAACTACTGTACAGAGTTCAGATTACGATATTTTTTTAGACAGCCAGAGTGACATATTCAGTTTCAATAAGAATGAATGATCTTTAAAAAAACTGAGATGTCACATAAGTGCTTGTTGTAAGTGGTAAGGTTTCAGTGCTAATGAAAACTTCTCTCCAAAATGGTAGATGCACAAAATAATTGCTGCTTCAAAATTTTTCTTAGTTTCACTTCCACCTTTGAAAATAGGATGTAAAACTGCAGAACCTAGTGGGAAAAAACTAAGATTCTAGGATTCCTAGCTTTGCCTTTTCTGTTTCTCTTCTGTTGAAAGAGGACATCAGCCCCTGGGTCTGTTGGTCTGTGTCCTTTCATGAACTCAAATAAACAGTGATTTTAAAATAAGAGAAGAAGAAAAGGCTCCATATAATGTAAATTTACCCATCACTTGATAAAATGTTCTGTCTGTCCCTAGCTGAAGGATAGCTAGTGACAGAGCAGAGCCTAAAGCTCAGCTATTATAGTTGGTCCATTAACTGGAATAGTACTTTGTGTGTAAAAGCTTCTGGTACCTCACGACTTTTCACTTCTGTTTGTGGCTAAATCACACCTTGCATTTCTTTTCAGTTCCTCCCCAAAATATTACTGTGTTAGTATATCTATCAGAAAATTTTAAAAGAAGAGAAAATATCATTATTACGTGTAGCATGTACAGTAACACACCACCAGTGGTGGTCCTGAAAAAACTCCATCAGGAGAGATTATTCTGCCATCAGTGAATGGAACCCTTTTACTCTAAAATGTCAATGAAAATTATATAGGCATATATTTGCTTCGTGTTTTCAATAAGGTTGGAAACAACATCACAGTAATGGAGATAGCTGTTGTAGGTAGGTAGATCTATTGATTTAAACCTATTTTCTTTGTACTTTCTAGTAAATTTTGAGCCAAGGTGAGCACACCTATTTCATGACTGATCCTTGCACAACATTACTGCAGTTAACCTACAACAACAACAAAAAAAATGCATCCCAAATCAAACCAAACAATAGAACACCTCATGAGAATAAGCTATATTTAACCACCTTTCAGTGTGGATGTAGTTGCCTCTCTTACCAAAACTGATACAGTAGTTTTAAGGATAGGGCCAGAAAAAGGTGGATTCTGACTGAACTTCTGTCCCCATGCATGAACGTGGAGACTAATCCAGAGAAAGTCCTGTTTCACAAAAATATCTAAGGAGTGGGCTTTTAAAACATGGTCTTCCCCTTGAAGCATTGATTCCAAGAGGCTGAAACATACCTAAATGTTTCCTGGGTGAAATAAGTGGTATTCCTCAGGTATTCTTCATGAAATTCATGGTATTCTTCATTGTAGGTGGTATCAGATGGGTTTGAACTTGCCTAGCAAATTAAAGACCAAGGTAGTGGCTAGAAATTGAAGTGTGTAATATGAAGTTACTAAAGAAAAACATGTTAAGAAAAAGGTTTTGAAATGTGCTTTGTGCATGAAAACAGAAATAGTGTTCCAAATGTAGGTCATTAATAACACTGTGATTACACATTTCTGTTTCAATCAACTTTCACACAACTTTTTTCTCCTTTTGTTTCCATTTTCAGCAAGATTGGAAAACCCAAATCAGATGTTACCACTGATTATTGCCTTCTCCTCTGTAACAGCAATAGCAGTACCTGCAGCTGCAATTCTGATCTACGTGTCAAGAAAAGCAAAGATAAATGGATCCTACAGTCTTGTAAAAGCACTCAGGTTGAAAGTGTGATCACACGAATATAAGTCTTTAGTTGATATTAAGCAAATTTATTTATTGTTGTGACTGGTTCTACTTTTCTGTAACATAAGGTAACAAACAAGTGACTTAAGACCAGCACCATGTGATAGCAAATGGATTTTTTTCATGTTTTGATAAGTGTTTTGGTATTTAAATTAAAGGGAAAGCTGGCATCCTCTCCTAGAAATTGGAAAATCACCTTTGTGTTGAAGCATGCTGAACAAAGTTCTGTGGAGAACTAGGTTTGTACATAGTGTATAGTTTCTGTTATAAATATGTTCAACTAAATATCAGTTTGTAAAACTGCAGTCTTATGGCAACTGTACAGAGAAATTTTGTTAATTCAAAGATGTAAATCATCATTACTTGAGCTGATCAGGTGGTATTTTATGTTACTCTCCAGCATGAATGTTTTTAATATAATTTGTCTGCTTGTGTTTTGAAAATGTTCAGTTTTCACTGATATTGCCATAAATTCTGTACCTTCAATGAAGTTACAAAACCAATGGGCTATGTATTTCTAATTCATTTAAATTAATTTAAGATCTTGAGGCTCATTTTTGAAACATTGCATTTTAAATATTATTCAGAAAGTTTCTGGGGTTATAGGCTAGTTAGCTCTAGGACTGCTGAGGTGTTTTTGTAGGCTTTAATAATTCTCAGATCAAAGTCAGGCTTTTGTTATTTCATGATGAGCCAAATCAGATCCTTCATGTAAAATATAAGCTGACAATAAATATGCTTTACAGATTTCCACTGGAAGAAAAAAAAATAACAAAAAACGCCCTACCAGTAGATTTCTTTGACTAAATCCCTCTAGTTATGCCTACTTTAGATTATATCAGAATACACATTATTGTGGAAGGAACCAGTGAAAATTACCCTTAGCACAGCAGATTTGAGAGTCATGGCTGTAAAGGCAGAAGCCAGTCTAGGGGGACAGGCAAAATCAGTGCAGCCTCAGTAGCGGTGATTGTGTTGTTTCCTGAAGAAATACCCTTTTCAAGCCTCTCACTGTGGAAATCTAAGCCTTTTGCCTGACAACTTTTCTTTTAACAGAGAACCAGTGTCTGCATGCTTCACACTGGTTTGTGCCTCTTTCACTGCACACCTTCCAGGGGCAGCAAAATGGCTGTGCAAACGCTGGACTTGGTGTGCAGGGACAAAGAAGGAGAAGGAGAGGTAGAGTTTGGCAGTATTCTTCCTTACATCCCTTCTCCTCACTGGCAGTGGTGCCTTGGCTCATCAGGGTGTTGATACTCAGCACTGAGAGCAAGGCTGTGGCAGATGCAGCTCTGTGGCTGAGACATTGAAATGCATCCTGATCCACTGTGCCCTGACCCACTGTGCTGGGCAGAGGAGGGTGGGCTTGGACCCACCAAGCTTGCATACAGGAGATCAAGCAGAGATATGTGAAAGGTATATGTCTTTACGTTATACACATGGTAACAACTGCTTCCAACAGCAATGCGAATACAAATGTCTCTTGGTAGCTGCTCTGGGATGAGACAAGGGTGCAGATCTCCGATATCCTTTTCCTAGTATGTTCACCAATGTCTTGTGCACAGTAAATCAGTGCATACGGGATACCTATCTAGACTGGAAAGGGTGGCTTGGAAAGTGGGAGTGTAGCAGAAAAATGGGAGAGCAGTGTGGACTTGGCTTTGAGGAATGTGAGCAGGCAGTAGGAGGGTGAAGAAAAGATTGAACACAGAGGAGGAGGAGAGCTTTGACAGGCCCATGACACAAATTTCTTGGAGGTGGTGCCAGGCATATTTATTCAGCATAATATCAGGCCTATCTCAGTGCTGTTTTGTGAATAAACCAGAAAGCATGATTTTTTCTACTGTGAAAAACTTGGGTGCACACATATTTTGCCTACTGGGTATGGTTCTGGTGTCTGTATTGCAGGAAGGACAGTTAGAAAAGATATAAAAGATACAGAGAAGGAGGACTGGAAAACAGTAAAAATGAAAATGCCTGGGACCTTTCAGTTTGGAGAGGGAATTTGGAAGGAGGAGGGAATGTGACTGATGTTTTTCAAATTGTGAAGGCAGTTGATAGCAAACAACAGATGCAGAACTGCTGTTTGCTAAATCATACAATGCCAGAATCACAAGTCACACAAACTAGGAGAAAAGGGGTTTAACAAAAATAATAGAATAGTACTTCTTTACAGAATGAATGGTGAACTGCTGCAAGATGCTGCAGAAGGTTCTGGGGGATAACAAAATCAATTAGCTCAAAAGGGCAATGGAAAAATATTGAGCTAATGGTGCATAAATAAATACTAAAAGGAGTAGGCAGAAATATATAAAGTCCCTAATTCAATGGCCACTGATGCTGAGCAATCCTCAGGATATATACTGCAGAAAGGAGCCATGTTTGTATGACATCCTGAAATAGTGTATTCCACTGCTGGACACACTGTGGCAGCTGGACCACTGGTGAGCCCAGTGAGGTCTGCCCTGCCTTCTTATGCCTTCTGTGAGTGGTCTTGAGACAGACCTATTCGGAGGAGGAGCATAGAAGTTCCTGTGCTGTTTTGCCCTCTCCTGTGGTGACTTAGAAGGATTAAAAAGAGGAAAGATGAGTGGGAGAGAAATAGTTGTCTTGCCATCATACTTTGGTGGTTGTGTGGTCTTTCATGGAAGTTCCTCCACGAGTTCCCAGTATCTCTGCAGCTCCTGGTTGCACCAGTAGTTTTGACACAGATACAGACCTTAGTGTTCACATGGCTTGTGCTTTGTCTCAGGGTCTCCATTAAGGCATTAAGTAATTTAAGTCAATAGGAGTTGGCCTGTGATTTCAACAGAGCCAGTTCTTCACCCAGAAACTCTGAGTAGATAGAGCTTATAGTGCTCATTTTAGGAGAGGCTGCTCTTATGTGGGCAGCAAGCTTTCTGCCAGTGAAATCACAAGAAGGATCTTGACAGGGGATTTCCTCCCCTACTGCTTGGTTCTCGGTATTTTCCAGAACACTTAATGATTTGGGTAGAAGCTTGTCCTATGGAGGCTAAAAGTTCACAGTCAAGTAACTTCTCTTTTATTGAAAATTGCAGAAGGAGTATTACTTCTCCTTGCACAATTTCTCATCAAGCAATTTGCAGTCTCTGCTCTGCCAAAAATTCATGAGCAGCAGCTCCAGCCCTGGAAGTGCTTTCCAAACTGCCTGGAGATTTAGTAAGAGGGCCTGGCCTGTCTTTATGACCAAGAAAGTGATCAGTAGAGCAAAGGGCATTCTACAAAACCACCTCTCACATGGAAAGGCAGTTTTCCTTGACCCTTAGCATTTTATTTTTCTGTCGGTATCCCAGGAAAGAAAAGACCCATGTGCCCAACCAGTCTGTCAACATCCTGTTAAGGGAACCCCTCACTCAACAGTCCTTGTGGATCAAAGGGTGATTTGACTGACTTACCCAAGGAAATACAGCAACAACATAGGGGAGACACCTCAGTGGGTCTTCCCACTTTGGTCGAGTGTGTTACTCATTGCTGGCAGCTGCCAGTGCCTGTAAAGGACTCACACTAACAGGTTATGGAACAACACTCCTTATTGATAGAAAATTATGAGTGGTTAAAGTTCAGAGACTTCTGGTGATAGTATCTGACTGCAAAAATGTATTCAAAGAAACACACAGATGAGCTCTACTCCCCAGTAAAAGTATACAGTAGGCATAGAGTATGGCTCTTACCCAACAGGCATCCCTAAGGGTCAGCCCATCAACTGATCCCAGAAGTTATGATGGAGTATTGCCTAAATTTCCCCCCACTCTCGACTTCCTTTTTAGTATTTCTTTAAGTTCAGGTGGAGCTTGAGTGACTTTAGTCATAAATACCTTCATTACTGATTGGTCTAAAATTCTCTAGCTTGACTTTTAAAGATACAGTCAAAAAAAGTACAGAGTACATGCCCTGTGGGAGATGTTCATCCCTTGAAGGTGGGTAACTTTGGGATGGAGTTGTTGTGCATTAAAATTGCAATAAGGCTTTAATGAAACAAGTTCATCTGAGGAGAGAGATTTCACCACAGTGTGCTCAGCAGCAAAACATCTCCTATCTCTCTTGCCTGACAGGTGCTATGCAGTTCATCAGCTGAAAAGTACCATCTTTTTCCCCTTCCTGCAGGGGTTTCTGTGGCAAGAGGTCACAGTGTCTCCACTCCGCTTCACTCTCCATTCCATCCCTCTCAGCAGGTGCTTACTGTTGTGTGGGGAATCATTGCGAAGGTGCCAACCACATTCCATCCAGGGAGCAGCAGCTGCATTTTATCCTGTAATTTCTGTACCATAATAACTTTTGTGAGGATGTGAATATAACTTCCCACTTCTCTCTGATTTTGCCCTCAGCCATCTTTCCACAGCCACTTCACAGGACACAGAATTGCATTTCCCCCGTCTGCTCTAAATCCCTTCCAGCACTACACATACCCTTTAATATGAGACAAAAAACTTTGTCATACCAAGCAGTCTGAATTTAATGAGACCAATCAAAAACTGACAGTTTTTTTGATGCTGCTTTATAGTTAGTTTGAAAGTCACTTCACGTTTTCAAAAGAAATGAGAGAAGTAGCTATTTCAGGGCAACTGCCTCTCTTGTCCTGTGGTCTGCTCTGCAGCTCAACAGTCTTTAAGCTTCACAATCTTTTGGGCTTCACATCACATGCTATAAATCCTGCCACCAAAGTGGTGCAAGTTATGACAACAGAAATATGGAAATTATTGTAAAAAGAGGGATGTGTTTTGCTGTTAGCTGCCAGGTACCTTAGTAGTTAAAGTGCATCGTTCCAAGTACCTGGGTACGTACTAGGTACCAAAGCAGAGAATCTCCTGTCTGTCCCTCTGTCCTTCCCACTTGAGGAGTCCTTCTGATGCTGTTGAAGTGCACAGAATGGCCAAATATGGGTCTGTGAGATACAGAGGTTGGAAGTTCCCCTTGCTGTCTGTGTCCCTGGTTCCTCTCAGTAGTTCTGCAGTGTTTAATGTTCATTGCAAATGAAATAAAGGAAACAGGTTTTTTGATAGATTGAAAATTTACCTCACATATTTCAGACTGTTGTATCTTATGTTGTTCTTTCATAGTTATTGAGGTCTCAGAGGCTTACTGTGATGGAGACTATAATTTTTAACAGTGATGTAACTTTGAGACACTGCTACCAGTTAAGCCACTGAGCCTCTTTTCTAGTTGACCCTGGTAGTTTAAACAGGCTTTTTACATTCCCATGCACTTGGTGTGGATGAAAGAAAACCGCACTAGGTCCTTCACACTACTGCAAAATGCAGCTGAATGGAGAACTTGAGAAAACGGGGTTGGGCTATTTACTGGCACTGAAACTTGGTCTGCATCTAATGGGCCTAAGCAACAAAATCTTACCATAAATGGTCATTCATTTGCTTGTTACAATATCAGGAATACATGTAAAATAGAGTTAAAGCACAACTGCCTTCAGTTTTTAAAATGACACTGAAAACATGTCTACTGTTGTTTCTATTGATTCCTCATTCAACTGAAATTCAGGAACATTTTGCCCCTTCATTTATATCTGAGCATCAGAACAGTGGAGTGAGGCAGGAGACCATGATTCTTCACTGTTGAATAAACATTCAGGCACTCTTATCTGAAAAGTGTAGAGAAATAAACACTTTAGGGAGATAATTTAAGTTTTATAGATAAGCTCTGGGAAAGAGGAAAGAAAAATTCCTTTACACAAACAAAATGCAGTTCCAGTGCCACATTGTTGTTGAGGCTTTTGTTCTAGTTGGTGGTCACAATGGCCTTGGTGCCACTAACAGAGCAGGGATGGAGCAGATAACATTTTGTTTGTATTGATTACAGAAGATCACTTCTTTTGAGAAATTGTGATAATGTTGGCATAAGTCACTCTTCTCAAGCCATCTGAGGTGAAGTAAAGTGCAAGAACCTGGCAGAATCAGGGTCTACTTGCTTTGAGAGCCAAAAAAGAGGTATATTTATAGAAGGAGATAAAGAAATGTATAGAAAAAAGGAGAATGTATTTCCACACCTAAAGATAAATTTTTAGGCTGAAAATTCCATATTCAAAATATAAATATATTGAAATATCCTGTTTATTTTATTGTATCTATAAACTTGTCAAAACTTAATTCTTCTTTGTCTTGTTCCCTGTTTTGTAGCAAAACCCTGAGGTAGCAAGCGTTTGAAGAGCACGCTTTGCCAGCTGTCTGCATGGATGATTACTTCTGTTTTCTTTCCTGTGTGTATCTCACCAATAATTCACTAGAATGATGATGTATAAACCTCCAAGATTTGCACTTCTTCAGACATGAAAACCTCCCTCCTAAAGCTGTAGTGGTTTTTGTTAGCAAAGTCCTCTTGCTGCAGAGATGAGAGGCAGGTGAGTAGATGTGAGTTATGATCAAGACACCTGTTTAGCCTTGGGCTTGATGAAATTGGGAAGAGAAGTTAAATACCTTCTGGGATTAATGCTGAATCATCTAGGAGGTTTCTCTAGTCTTTGAGGGGTATAAATACATAATTTGGGAACAAGGCCAAGGTAAGTAGATAAGAAGATAATTATAAAAAAATTCAGTGAAAGGGAAATTCTCTTCATTATTATGTAAAGCATAAGAATGACCACACTAAGTGAAGCCAATTGTTTTAACCAGCAGGTAGAAGTAAATACCCAAAAAATACTGTAAAAGCAACAAATACTGTAAATGCTCTCCCAACCCTTAATAGTTTTGAGCTAAGTTTTCTGAGTTTGCTTCACTGCATTTAGTAGCTTGCAATGGATTTGTTTTCTGTTTGTTTTGTCGCTTGAAATGGTGTAAATTCATATCACGCGCACCACCCATGTTTGCAAGGAATGAAGTTGCTTTGCTGAGTTGGAGCTCTTGTGGTGGTATGTTTGGGAGATTTGGAAGTTTCTGACTTACACTGTTTTGGCTTGTGCTCTTTTCAAAATGGAAGAAAGTGGGAGAAAATTTGAGCCATCTTTCAGCACTGAGCTCTCTAGATTTCTAGATAATGTCTGGGACACAAGAGAGTGCCGTGTGAAGGACTCTGCACAGGATTGCCACAAGCTGTCAACAGCAGGAGGGAGGGGGTTGGCAGGGATCCCACATGCTGTAGCTGGAGGGCTGAATGTTCAAAACCTATTGAGGTGTAATTCTGCATACAATTTGTATTGCCAATAACTGTATTGAATGAAGTATGAGTGTGCAATTAAATACTTTCACATTTGAATAACTCTCACTTAGATATTTAACATTCAATTACAAAGAAGCAGGGGTTGGCTGTGACAGGTTCAGGGCTGGCAGGAGCAGGACCAGACAACGCACCTTCTCTTGCTTATTGCAAACAAAACTAAAGCCTTCACAATGCTTTTCAGAAAAAACCCTGGGAAATTTTGTCATGTAGGTTCCTTGGATAATAAGAGAGTCTAATATTTTTGGTATGCAGAGATATGGACCATAGAGTGTTAAAGAATTGCTGATACATTGTTAAATATCTTAAATTGTAAAATAGGAGTAATAATAAAATATGGTAGAAAGTACAAGAGAAAAATCTTGGGAATCTTACTGAGTTGGTAGAACATTTAAAAAATCTCATAGAATTTTATAAAAGATTGTTTACAGAGGTATTGCTACCTCTGTTAATGACAAAAACTTAATTTCAAGGTAGCATTTTGTATGATTTATCAAAATGAACGTGTGAAACAATAGACCAACAGTATGAAGCACAGATGAAACAAGAGCTGCTTTTGTTGGAGCCTCTGAAGAGTGTGTAATCAGAGCTCAAGTCTATGACACTTGAAAAGAAAAACTGTCAGTTCTGAACCACAAGATTAACATCCCTGCCTGTACTTAAAAGATGAATACCTCTCTTCAGTTATCTTTCCTGCAGTTGAACTGTCAAGAACAGACGTCTTGAAAGCATGTTTTCTGAATGTCTTAAAAGAGCCATCTTCAGGATGGCAAGAGACAGAAGTCTGCAGTCCAGATAAAGGAATATAGTACACTGTGCCTTCTAGGCCACCCTGAGATCATGGCCCAAACACAAGCGGCACTAAGAAGCACCATAAATTTCATTTCATATGCTTGGTCATTTTAATTGTTGGTAATTTGATTTCCTAACTTTTCAAGAGGTCACAATTAGATTGAATTATAAGCATGACTTTTTGGAAAATACACTGATGGCATGTTTAAAACCCAAAGTGTGAGAAATTTTGTGGCTAACATAGGCCTACTTTTCCATCCCATTCAATCTGTTTTGCAGTTTGAAGATTGTAATCTGCAGGTATGTCTAAATACTGTTGCTAGGTAAAAAAATGCATCTTGGAAGGGAAAAGTGTATTTCTAGACTGATTGTATCCTTTCGATATCTCTCCTCTTATCAGGGGTAAGAGAGAACACAGAGCCAGTCCCTTCCCAGAGGTGAACACTAAAAAGACAAGGGGATCAGGACAAAACATGTGATAAGGGAAGTTCTTGTTGTATGTGAGTGACAAATACATGGTTAAGGATGGTTCAGCAGTCAAAACAGGTCATTCAGCAGCTGTAGAACCTCTACCCTTGAGATTCTTTGCAATTCATCTGGGAAAGACCATGATCAATCTCATCCAGCTGTAAAGTTCACCTTGCTTTGAGTGGGACACTGCACATGATCTCCCATGATCATCCTTGCCTAAATTTTTCTGTAACTCTGCATGCAGAGGCTTCTACGAGATACTGTTGCTTTTGTAAGGAGCAATGTAATTCCCATACAAGATCAAATGAAAAATATTCAAACAGTTCATTACACTGGTCTTTGGCAATAAACAAGAGCCAAAGTGCCACAGTAAGATGTAAGAAACACCCCTGAAGACAGATTTAGGACCTTAGCTGTTCTAAAGGAGGGGTTTTTTGCTGTCAGATATAGATTGCTCAATTGTAAGCCTGCAGGCAAAAGACTCAGTCTTCCAAATCAGTGGCATTAGGCATAAGTCTAAAAGTCCAGTCATTTCATGACTCCTTTTAAAGTGCTGTCCCAAATTACTTCCTGTGGAAAAGTAGTGCATAGTTTAATTAGACACTTGGTAAAAATTATTTCCTTGAGTAGTTTAAAGTATTTCTCCTTTTCTCCTCCTTGTTTCTGAATGATCTGTCTCACCCTCTCCAAAACTGGCACAATGTCACATTTCATAAACAGTGGTCAGTCTGGTATTTTCCATTCTATTCCAAATGAAGTTCCATCAATTACTTACCTTAAAGGAGTTATAATGTTTCCTGGTTATTCTGCATCTCACACCTTGCAGGTCATAACATTTTTGGGATATTGCTGTCTTGAACTGGCCAACGTCTGGCTGATAGCAAAAGAAGATTCGTCATAGTTTCTAATCCCAATCACCTACAGTAAGACAAAAAGAGAGTCTGCTCCTTACAGAGAACCAATTTCTCATCCATCCCTCCCTTTCTTTGATGTTGGGTTAATTTTTGACTTCATCAGGTCCTGAATCCAACTTGCTGTAGGGTCTTACCCGTATTTAGGATATTGCAACCAAGCTAGAGGTGGTGATCATCAGCATGGTGACAGAGCCACCTCTCCCACTCTTACATCAATTAAAAGTGTCTGAGAGACCAGTTACTCCTGCATGATGGCCTTTTTTTTAACCATAGATACACATTCAGCAGAGACTTTTACTGAGCTTAGAAGAGTGGTTTTTAATTGCCTACTTATTAATAACTTCATCAAAATGTCATTGTTCAGCATGTCACACAGCAAAAATTTCCTGTAGGAAGTGGAAAGCAGTTGGATCTTATCTGGAAGTCTTTGATATTTGTAAAACCTGACCTGGATTTTTCAACTAAGTTGAGTGAAAAACATCTTCCATTTCCCTGAACATTTGCATTGTATTTAATCATCACATTTAGGACTTCCTTTAGAGTATATCCTTGATTGAAAAGCATATTCAAGTAAATCTTTTTTTCCCAGGAAGACTTTAGGGTTGCCTTGACATTCTTTTAAATGCAAAGACCTGTACTGTAGTGATAAATGAGACTTGCCAGAGATTACAAAGGATGCAGAATTCACCCCTTACAAAGGAAGATGTGATGAGGGACTGTATCTCTCCTACCATCACCCTGCGGTGCTTCGCAATCATATCTCTTTCCTTTTCAGGTTATTGCAAATGGCATTTAGGATCAGCCATCCACAAATCACCAGTATAATCAGAAGCCTATGAAAATATAGATTTACTTGCTATGAAAAATCTAAGAAGTTTTGATGTAGGCCAAGGTCAGCATATTCTGTTTTTATTGAATAAACATTGAGTAGAAGAGAAGTTTTCATTTCTTGTTCAGTATTAATTATGAAAAACACATCTTCTGCTCCTTTCCTGTGTGAAGGTTCTCACTTGTACATCTGTTCTGGATTACCTGTTTTATGACAACATGAGTCACACCCCAGGAGCAGCCATGAACTCCAGCGTGTGTTTCCCTGTGTTACTGAGGTAACATCTCTTCAGCATCTTTCACCTCAGCAACTGCATTAACCAAGAATCAAGCTGGTTGAAACAATGGGACAGCTGGTCCGCAGGCCAAACCCAGGGCTGTGAGCTGCACTGTGCTGGGTCAGTGTTCACTGGCCCTGGAGAAAGTCTGCAGTCTGGATCCAGATGTTTTTCCTAAGGAACTGAGTGAGCGGCTCCAACACTGTAGATGAATGTGGGCTCTGAGCTGCTTTCAGCAGTTTTGCTGTACAAGTGATACACTGGTATGTCAGCAACTTCCCAGCATTGTTTTGGAACAGCCAGTTGGTTAAGAACACATTCTGTTCCTGTTGTCTTGTATTATCACCCACTTGCTCAAAAACAACAGCAAAAAAACCTGCCAAAACCCCCCAAAATTTGTGTCAAAATCCATGAGTCAAGAACATAAATCTACAATTAGCCGCTGTTTGTCTTCCTACTCTCTTCTCATAAAGAAATTGCTCAGGAAATAATTTTTCTGTGATAGTCAGCTGGTTTATACACATATCCATGTAACATCAAAATTCATATCAACCAACAGTAGTGCCTTTTCAGAGGAGCATAACTACAGTGTGATCTGCCAGCCATCCTTGCAGCTATTTAATCCCCTGACCTAAATTTGGGTGTTTGTCACCACAATCAACACTACTACTATTCCCTTTTATGATTAAAGGGGGGGGAAAGTGTCTCTATTTGCATGCAGTTTTAAAGCTGTGCCAGAGTAGGTTTGGCTCTGTTTGTTACTTCTGCTGGGACGGAAAAGTGCTCTTCCTCATATGGTGTTAGTTTGAGTGCAGGGTAGATAAAGCACATGTAGGAGTAAAATGTTGGGAAAGAGACTATTCTAAAATTTGAGCATGTTTTCTTTAATCTGTTTTATTTCTGCACTTTTTGTGGCTGTTGCATATCTTGGCTTAATTGAAGGTCAGTCTCATTTATGTGAGAAAACCCAGTCCTGTTCTTTTCCTGGAAGAAGTTGAGAAACCTCAGGAATCTCATGCAAGTAATTTTGTGAAATATCCATCGCAGCTTTACAGCAGTTTGGATGCAATTGTAGACATACTCTGGACAATGCTCTGTCACCTGAACAAGGAGTGCTAAAAGAAAAAATATCCTTCTTTCAAAGATGTCTGTTGTCTGTGGGCCGGTACCTTGTTATTTTGCTAAGGACTGGAAGGTAATTGTAAGCCCTCTCAAATCTCATGTACACAATGGGGATCCATTTTTGCTAGAATAGTATTTGACTGACTTTATTTTTTAGCCTACTTGAGCCAGAACTCCCCCAGAGAATCCATGCTGCCTACACATTAAATCTCACTTTGTCTGAGATGTTTGAGCCAAGGACTTGCCAGGAGGAGTGACTCAGGCATGGGGACAGCCAGGTTCCCATGCAAGTCTGTCTCTCCAGGCTCTGTGGGTGCAGATGGCTCCAGGAACTTGACCATAAGCTCAGACTCAGCAGCAGCATTATATGCATAAGCTTTATTTACCTCAGTTTCTTGTGGTTTAAGTGAATTTTTAATACAAAAAATCCAACAGAACTCTGTAGGAGGATGTGTCTCTCCTCTATTCATGCTGAAATCAAATGAATCCCATATTTCAGTATTTCTTCTATTCCATAAGCTCTCATGAGGCACCGTTTGTGCAGCTGTGTCTGCAGGCAGAGGCTGGTGCTGCTCTCATGGGAACTGAGTCTGTCCATGTGCTCTGCAGGAGTGGCCCACACACATGTCCTTGGATGCTTTCTGCATCTCCAATTGTAATTTTCAGGAAGCAAAACGGTTTTTGCAAGGATCAAGGTTAGCTGAAGCCAGACCGTACTTCTGATTCTGGAGTTTATCAATACTGTGGTGCTGTAATACTTCTCTAAGTAAATGTGAATGAGAGGAGAGAGGGGAAGGAGAAATGCAAAGTTAGAGGGTGGGGAAATGCACAAAGCAGGAAAGAAATTAACTTGAAAGCAGAACGCAGAAAATAAAAATAGAACCAGAAAAGGAAATTTGAAAAAAAAAAAAGTAAAAAAAGGCAATTTTGAAAAAAGTTTGATTCTATTTGTCAGAAGTACTTGGCTCAACTGCAACTGAGTCTGCAAGATGGAGGTGCTGATAGTCTGCAGCAGGCATTGCTCACTTCTGCACAAATTCACTTGTTACTGCCAGTGATACAAAGAGAATGAATTGTGACTAGTGAGAGAAAATGAGAAAGAAAGCAAAAGAGAGGCTTAGATCAATAGGGTAATTTAAACTCGCTAAGTATCACAGATTTTTGTAATATGTCATGAGATGCTATGGGAAAATGTGCACTTTTTGCTGAGGTTTTCTTATTTTCTTCTGTTGAATTTTGACCTTATTTCTTTTATCTATATTGCTGACTTGTCCAGGGGAGTAGTGGCTCCTGGAAACAGTAAAGCTGGAGAGAGGGTGAGGAAATTATTTACTGGAAAATTGAATTTCATGCAGAAGTGTGTGGGAGAAGTTTTAAGGAAAATGGATTGTGGCAGCTGGCTCTGGGATTCAAATTGCTGGACAGTGGGAGCCTCAGTTTGTGCCTCCAGGCTCACTGTGCAGCCCATGAGGAGTGGAGCAGGGAACCATCTGAATTCTTGGTGGATGCTACTGAGACCTAAGCATATGTGTGGGTATGTTTGAAATCCAGTTCCTTCTGCAGGAGTATCAGTCCATCTGCTTGTGATCTTGCAGTGTGAGGCACCAACAGCTTTTTCATCAGAAGGCCACTGGAGTCATTTCACAATCAGGATGGGAGGTGATAGGGTTTCCTTCTTTCCACAAAATGTGAATTAAAGCATCTCCCAGGAAGTAAGAGATGCAGTTTTAACTTCTTCCTCTGGCAGAAAGGATTTAAATAGCTTTCCTTCCAAAGTGCAGTAATCAATACCTGTTGAATTTGTTGTGGGAAAGAGGCTCTCCTTTTTTCCTGCATGATAACCAGAGTGGCTGGGGTGGTCATGTGAAATAAGATTTCTTTGGTTCTGTTTCAGGATCATTAAATAATCATTGGATAAAACACCTACATTCTGTCTAAATGTGGGCTTGGGCTTGACTTATTTGAGTGACAATGCATTTGAATTGTGCTTATTTTACAGAGCACATGTTAAAAATAAACAGGATACAGGAATTTGGCTTGCAGTCAGAGAACATAAATCTTGTTCTGGAGGTCACCATCCTATAAGACGGAAGCAAACAAATCTTTCTAAAAGTACTGTTTCAAAACTTTTTGTGCTGACTGACCAAAGTATGTTAAAAGTAAGTTAGTTCAACATCACATTGACCTTTTCTCTGTGATGGTGGCTATCATTGGTTCAGTTACCTTAATTTCTTTCAGCAAGCACAAAGAGTTAATATATAAAGCATTTTTACTTAGTATATGGCTTTTGGACTGTATTAACCCCTTCTACACAGTCTATTTCATTGTTTCTCATCAAATCTCTCTTCAGCTGTGCAGGTTTTACAACTTACTAAGAAAATGAGAAGCAAGGAAATCTGAAATATGTCCTGAGTTTCAGAGGAGCTGAGCACACTGCAACAATTGTAAACTTCAGTGGGAGCACAAGTAGGCACTTCTGGAAACAAGACTTCATACAGGTTTCTAAGCATTCTGAGCTTTGCCTGGGAGCAGGCCCTGTCCTGTTGAAAGATAGAAACTTCTAAAGCAGTTAGTTGTTTCTAAAGCTTTTCTCCAGCAGTCTACCAAGTTTGGAAACTTTGTTCCAGTTGTAATTAATAAGATGAAGAAATTCAGCACATTTGAATGTTTTCATCAAGTAGCTGCACAAGTCTTTCATTTGCCCTCCAGCAAAATTAACAGCTCAGACAGACTTTTTTGTTGCTGTTTTTTGTTTGGTTGGTTTGTTTTGGGGATCTTTTTGTTTTTTTAAATAGTTCCCTTTTTAGCACTGAAAAACAGATAAAGAAAAAAATACAGAATTAAGAGTTATTTTCAGAGGCTTTTGAGACCAGAGACTCCTACCTTTTGGAATGGAAAGAGGAAAAACAAACCAGTAGTTGTACTGTTAAGAACGTTTCAGCTGAGAACTCAGTAGTGCACTGCAAAATCACTGGCAGAGCTGAGGAGCTGCAGTTCAAAGCACACATCTATGATGTGGGGAGCAATAAGGAGATAACAGGTTTGAATGGATAGAAGGCTCAAGATTGATTGGTCTTTATGGATTGTAATCCATTTTTAAGTCCTGTTTTGACTTCATAAAGCTCAGCTTAACTCACAGAGTCTTCCTTTACAGTTTTACATCTGATAATTTGATTATGAAAATGAACTCTCCCACACAGCAGAGAATGCTGGCAATCTTGTTCTGATAAGAGATATTTATACAGCACCACCAAATCACTTAAACCTAAGGGGCCATGTGCTTATCCTCATTTCTGATGATGAGTCCAGTGTAGCTATGTAAGATTTGTCAGCATATGCTGATATTCCCTGTTCATTTGAGGCCAGTGCTTTGCAGTGCTGCTTTAGAGCAACAACTTTAACTTGGATATTCTGTGAATTTAATTGCTGTGAACTGAGACTCTCTTTATGCTCACATCTTGAAATGGTGCTGATAGAGGACCTAACTTTTTACCTATCCTTGATAGGAAGATCTAACAAAGATCTAAGGAATTTTGGGAAGGGGGGCAAGGGAAGAAAAGACTAACTTTTGTAAAAAGGAATATAATTGGCAAATTTGCATATAGCTGAAAGGTGAGTGAGCATAATTCATTTGCTGTAAGGTACTCAATAGCAAGCCGTGACCACAAAGTAGAGTTCAAAATCATAGTTATGTGATTGAGTTTGGAGAGATGATGGTAGAACAAATGTGATGGAAATGATGTTTAGACTCACTGTTCTCTCTTCCCTCCTTTCTTTGCCAAATGAGAGAATCTGATGATCTTTTTCATTTGTGCTCATAGCCCAAATTCTGTCTTGAGTTACACAAATGAAACTGACTCTGGAAATTTACATATTAAAAGCAAATGTTTGCCTTTATAGTGCAATGAAGTTTAGACTGCTGTTTCTGAAACACAGTATACTGGAATTTGTCTCAGTCTGCAGGTATTTTGTGTAAGGCCCCATTCTGCTAAAAAGTGGATGTTTTTTTCATCACTTTTTTAATGGAATCTAATACCAGTATATGAAAGAAGTAACACAAGCCCGACTTTGTTCTGATGGTACAAACATTAATAGCTGAGAAAACATATAATCTACTTGTGCATTTCTGGGTTACAAGAGTTGTATAATCTTCAGTTCAGCTAGAGTTGTATAAGCTAGAATAGTGCAGAGCATGTAAAATTTTGTTTATAGAGAGGTTTCGATATGGAAAAGTCATTAAACCCTTTCACAAACTGTCTTTTTATACTGGAATAATTTATCTGGTAATAAAAGCCTTAAGTGGCTTGACAAATATCTTTGGAAGGAGAGAAAAGTAATTCTAGATGTTTTCTAAGCTAATATTTGTTCTTTTTATGGATCTTTAAAAACTAGTATGGTGTGGCAGAATATTTGTCTAAAATTTAATCCTAAAGCACTTGCTTGTGAAGAAAAAGAATCAGTTATTATCTGAAAGTGTGATTTTCAAATCTGAGTTCCTTGTTCTAGCAGATGTCCTACCATTATGGGACCCCAAATACTTTGCATTTGGAAAGCATTGGGCAGAAAGCTTTCTAGGAAGAGGAGAGACTGAAACACCCAAGAGATAGTTGGGTGGGATGAAAACTCGGTCACACAGCTTGTAGTGTGAGCTTCTCCATATGTGTAGTCCATAAGAGCTTCAGCTTTTAAGTGTGCTTATCAGTAGGCTTCCCAAGCCTTGAACTTTGGTCTTCAATGTATTTGTAAATCTGGGATTAAAAGAAAAATTCTGGTTCTGTCTAAGTTTACAAAGGACTTGTAAACTTGTTCTCACTTGTTTTACTCAGTCTTTACAGACTTTTCTGGAGTCAAATATTAGGGGAGCAGTTTCCAGTTGACCTATCTTACTTGATTTTTAAATACTGATATTACCTTCTATTCTCTCCAATCACCAACAGGTTTCATATCTGTATTTGCAGTCCCTTGTTTTGAATTCAAGAAGATGTAGCTCTAATTCTAAAAAAACCCTTCTTCCTTGTTCCTATTGAAAAGAATTTAATTTGGCATTTCTTCCCTATATGCCCCATTATTCAGTGTAGTATTTTCTGTAACCTATGGCTGATTTCAACATTGCTGGTTATACATCACCTATGCTGGAATATTTTAGAGAATTCTTCTGTGCTGTGTTTGGATGATCATTAGTTGCCAGAAAGGAATTTTGGAATTACAGGGTAATTGAGGTGGGAAGAGACCACAGGAGAGCTCTGATCCAAACTCCTGCACTATGCAGGATCAGCAATGAGCTCAGACTGGTGTTGGTCAGGGCTTTGGTCAGCCTGAACATCTCGTTTCTGTTTCTTGCCCTCTGCAACACACCATGGGCCTGACTCCATCTCCTCCATAACGTCTGTGCAGGCACTGGCAGTTCCTGGCAGTGCCTGAATCCATCCCCTCCCCAGGCAGAGAGAGGCTCCTCCCTCAGCCTCTCCTCACAGGGCTCCAGGCACAGACCAACTGCTCCACTGGTGTCAGTCTTGTATGGAGGGGCACAAAACTGGAGGCAGTGTTCTCAACATGGCCTAGAAAATAGTAAAATAGTAAATGAAAATAGTAAACATTTCCTAACATTTCAGTAACCAGAATGAGACACATGGACTTAGAAGAGGAACAATCACCAGATGATCTAAGGGCATGAGAGGAGAAAAGGTTCAAAAATACCCTTTTTGAGAGTAACAAAGTTCAGTCAGCACGAGAGTTCAGCATTTCCTGCAGAACTTTTTGTAACTGGCTGCATGTAATTATTTGTCTTGTGACTTCAGTCCCCACATATCTTGCTGCAGGGCTTTCTCTAATCACACATCCAAACACAATGCCCTCTCATGGAAGTGCACTAGAGACACACTTTGAGAGGATTAATCCCATTTCCTTGGTACATGGAACTTGTGAGTCATTGCCACTACTTGTTTGAGCAGCATTACATGCAAGCATCTTAGTTGTATCTAAACACCCACACTGAAGTTTTTATGTAAGATTCAAATGTGCACGATTAGCATAAGAAAACCCAGTGCATATTTGTAGAGCAGGTGCAAGCAGTGTCTCATCTCTTCCTGAACAAAAGGTTAGTACATTCCCACAAGTGACTAAATCCAACCTTATCGTTAAAAATTATGATTGTAAATTGATACAAAGGAAAGTTGAAAAGCTGCAAGTAAGGCACTGTAATTATTAGTTAATATTCACAAAGGGCAGGATGTTTAAAAAAACAAGAGAAAAATACACCACTAACTACCAACAACTAATCTGCACACATTGCATTAAGAATTAATTATGCTGTAAAATTTAAGCTTAAGACACACAGCATGTGCAATGTAGGAGTGTGATGTAACAAGATATGCAGCTCATGTTTTGACTTGTAGATTTAGAGCTTAAGTGAATTGAAAGTAAATGTAGACCTGGAGGATTTAAGTTCTATGATGTGGAACCCCATTGAAAAGGGAAAGTAGGAACCTGGTAGAATATGAATCATAGTAGTAGTCCCAAAGTAATTTTACAATTTTTATTACCTCAGTTAAAAATTGTTCAAGTATATATGTAATGAAGAGTATTTAATTACTGTACATAGAAAAAGAAGAGGAATTATGATAAAATTCCTCCTAAGAGGTCATCATGAGGTGGCAGGATGTTAATTAAGCCTGGGTAATGAAATTTGTGTGTGTATGTGTACAGCAGAAAGTAAAAATTATTTGGGGAATTTAGTCCTACTGACAAATAAAATCTTTTGTGAATGACTCCCATCTAGAGATTTTTCTAACCCTGAAGGAGAAGGCAGCATGTAATGCCTGATTATATCAGCTCCAGGTCCCTCCAACCCGGGAAGCTCTGCAGGGATGACCTCGGAGAACCGCACTCCCAGTGCCCAGGGGGAGCAGGGACAGTGTCCAGCCTGTCCCCTGCTTGGGGGTGCTCTCAGTGCCCAGGGGGAGCAGGGACAGTGTCCAGCCTGTCCCCTGCCTGGGGCTGCTCTCGGCCCAGGGGGAGCAGGGACAGTGTCCAGCCTGTCCTCTGCTTGGGAGTGCTCTCAGTGGCCAGGGGGAGCAGGGACAGTGTCCAGCCTGACCCCTGCCTGGGGCCACTCTCTGCCTAGGGGGAGCAGGGACAGTGTCCAGCCTGCCCAGTCCAGCCTGTCCCCTGCCTGGAGCTGCTCTCAGTTCCCAGGGGGAGTAGGGACAGTGTCGAGCCTGTCCCCTGCCTGGGAGCGGCCCGAGGTCAGGCCACAGGGAGAGAGGGCTGGACACACCAATGGGCCTGCAAGGGAAGCTCCCAAGGACTGCCAGTCACTAATGACCTCTTTTAAGAGGCTTATGGAGCACAGCGAGGTGCAGCAATAGGTGTCAGGATTGCTGAGCTGCTATTTATTGTACATTTACAAAGAGGAGGATTTCTTCTGGTAACCTGGGTTTTGTTAATCTTTGTTAAAATGTGTTGGCTGAGCATTTACATGCTTTTCTATGTCTGTTTGGAATACAGAAGTTGCACTTCAGTGGTTCAATGGGACTTTTTTGTTCAATTGAATTTTGTGATTTTTTTAAATTTAGTTTTTAAAATTTTCCTTATAAACAAAATCTGCATATTTTAAAATTCTTTTCAAACGACACTTTTAGTTAGATAGACCTGTCTTCAGGAAGTGATGGGTAAAGCTAGAAATTCCAATGTGAGATAATTCTCTCAAACTTTCAGTAGTTCTTCTTGGCTGCAATTGTTCCAAGATGCACATTTGTGAATGTAGGAAAAAATGTTTGTGGCTCTGTAGACATCTCAGGTGTGCACACTGGCAGAGTTTTCCAGAAGCAAAGAAAGGCTATGAAAAGGCTTTGAGACCAGATATAAAATCATGCTCAAGCTTATCGTACTTTTCACGCACAATGCAGTATGTCTATGTGCACAAACATATAAGAGACTGCCTAAATGTAAAATATTTACTTGTGCTTTTATTAATAAGGTTTTCTTAACATAACAGGAGCTAGTTATGCTGACTTATTTAGTCTGTAAACCATCTAGGCATTAACATCTAAGTATGCTTACAGTCCATGAAGAATCTGTTGGGAGAGAGAGTGGGTCATTCTTACTTGATTTCTAAAGTGAACCAGTGATTACAGGGCAAGAAGGAAAAGTGTGCAAAGCACTCAGTAGGGATTTTAAAATCTAAAGGGAAGGCACTAGTTCTGGGTTGTAATTTATAAAGTACACAATGTTGGCTAACTTTGAATAACAGTACAACTCCTAAGTTAGTGGTACCTTGATCAGGAAGTTTAATTAAGTTACACCCAGTCAGCTCCTCAGCAGGAATCTCTCAGAAGTTGAATTAGTTGAGTATACTCGTTTATTGAATTCTGGAAACAGGTAAAGATCTGTTCAAATGTGGTTTAGAAGAGTTTGTTTTCTTAAGCACACAGAGCAACTCTTCTGGGGCTTTCTTTCAAGTTTTTTTTGAAAAATACATTCAGAACTCTTGTGAAAGGAAACACTGACAATCGTTAGCAGCACAGACTAGTAACTCAGAGGTGCTCTTTAACAGCAGTGACTGTGTCACAAATACACTTCAGCAGGTGTTTGTTGCCCCCTTCAGACTATTCCCAGTACTAGAGAACAATAATTAGTCAGAAACTAACAGCATTCTTTTCCACTAATTTTTGGAGGAAGATGTGAGAAAAATCCTAAGAAGGAAGGTAACTGTTAAAAAAATGGCTGGTGAATGCTTTTGGACATTAGGAAAGGTTTTTCTTTGTGTTGGAAGTGCACAGTAATGCAATTATCTTTATCAGTATGAAAATGATACTTCAAGTTACATCTTTAGCTGTTAGGTTCAGTAGTCACAACTGAGGAAAAAAAGATATTTACGCAAAGGCTGCAGCCTGGGCTGTGGAAACCTGGAAATCAATTCAAGCTTCCAGAGTACATTTACACAATTTTGGTTAAGTGACTCCAACTTCGATTCACACCTTCGCATGCAAAACAAATTATATCGTGTTTCTCCTTTTACCTTCCTTCTATTTCAGAAAAAGTTTCTGTAGCATGATCAGGGCCAAACTGGCAGAAGGTCTTCCTTACTTTATCCAGAGATGGGGAATAACACAACTGGATTTTATTTGCCCAAATATACCTGTGTGTACAAGTAGTGCTCCCTGTCCATACACGTGTCTACATAAGTGTGTTCAACAGCACCCTAAAGTCAGCTGAAATTAAGTACTCCCCTTAAAATGAACAAACCACCACCTCACTGAAAATGTCGACTCAGTCACTATGATAACAAGAAAATCTGGCTAGAAAATATAATCATACCATGAAGTTAAGGCTGGGTGTCTGGGTAGGCTGTTTTAGCTTACCTGAGAAGGTTTTTTAAAACAGATTAAAAAAGAAGATTTAAAGGAAGATTATTTTATTCATTGTCTTTCTTCTGTAGCAAGTGAAATAAATTATGCTGCTGAAAGGTTATTTTGTAGCCATCTTCCCCTAGCACACCCTCCTGAGATAACAGCACAAAAAATACCAACTTTTTATAGGGGGATATTGCTTTATTATTTCTTCACACACAACTTAAGCAAAACGGCTAAGGAAGAACAGCAATACAGATTTGATGGTGCACTTCATTCCATATACCTCGTAACATTAAACTTTGCAGAAAAAAACAGTTTTCAAAAGGGAAAGAAATACTGACAGGTTTTCAAAATTAAAGTTGTCTACTTTGGTGAAGCTGAATTTTCAAAGCTCCTAACTCAGACTCTCACATACATACAATATATTCTATTTGCTGTCCTGTTGCTACTCACTTTGCTGCTAATAGTAAAAAAAAAAAAAAGGGTAAAGTTTTCATTTTTCACTTGACAGATTCTCACCACATCAAGGAAAATCTTGACATCATCCTTGTTTAAATCATTTTGATGTGACAGAAGGTTTCTTCTGTTCACACACATTATACATCCATTGAGATGTAGTGTGATACATCACTGAGGTATGGTAAGTGCTTCCTTTTTCAGCTTGCTGCCTTTTTTTTTAAACCCTATAGGTTTGAGTTTATCATCCCCATTCCATGGCACTCAATGATGTAAGTATCATTACTGGAATCTTCCTCTTCTGATTTTGTCACAGTAAATTTGGCCTAAAAGAGGATTAAAAATATATCACAAATTAATTTATCACACATATTAGTTTAAATATTCAGTATCTGATGCCAAATCTTTTTATTGCCTGTGTTTATCTATATAACAGCTTTGACCCTTTAATTAAAAAACATTTAAATAAAGGTGGTAAAAGTATCTAACCATTTTAAAAGCTTCTAACTTTAAAGTATGTTCACTTTCTACAGGAAAACTCCCATGTAAATGTTGTAGCAATTATTTTATCCATGCTTATCCTCCATGGTCAAGCTGGGCTCACAGTCCCTGATGAACTGTACATTGCCTAGTTAGTTACTGGATGACAACTGATAAGTAAAACTCCCTGAACTTTTGGACTCACCTTTGTGAGCTGTTCTGCAAAGTGTATTGCTGTTTCAGTATGAAGTGTAATTGGTCCACATTTCACTCTAGACACTCCCTTGGCTAGTGCCATAAAAATGATCAGCTGAAAGCGAGGGAAAGGCAATTACTAAGTTATTCTTCAGATTCTAGGAAATTACTGATAAAAAAAAGGCAAAATGTCTGTAGATGTAAAAATTACTGAAGAGCTACTACTTTTCTACAGTACAGTCTGCCCCTGAATTCCTGTTACATTTAACTTTGCTCTCCCCCATCATCTTGCCCCAAAAGTCCCCAAAGTTATGTCAGACTCCAGGTTACTAAATTACCTCTATGGAGGGAAAAACTCAGGAACAGGTTCTTTAATTCTAACACTTCCTGATCACATATTCAGCAGACAGACACTTCAAGACATTTGACTCGATTTAAAAACATCACCATGACAAGTACTCTGTAATGTGACTGTGCAGTTCCACACACACTGAATCTGGCTTGGCTTGTCCCCCCCTTTGGTACTGTGCATGCTCTGAAAAGAGTCAGATAAGGCCAAGACCTAAATAATTCCTATTATACTACATAATAGTAATGTGTGCCCAGGGGTTTACAGCTAAGAGGAAATATCATCCTATCTAAAACAGCCCAAGATTCTTACCAGGCTAAGAGAAGACAGTGGCGGCTTCCCTGCTCAAATGAAATTGGGCGAGGCAGACAAATGAGAGCACCTCCTGGACATTCTGTTCTCTAATATCTTCACTCAGTATCATCCTTGATATGTAACCAGGGAGCTATTTTCACACCACTACATGTAATGCCACATAGAAGCAAATTCTTTCTTCTATACTTAGTAAGAGCTATAGGAAGGGAAAATCTGAGGGTGATGGTGCAAAGCAGGAGCATTTGTAGTTCCTAAGAACTGTATGTAATTTGCTAATCCTAGTGATGCTGTGACCACAGATCTCTAAGACTTCTAATTAACATCTTGTTCTTTCCCTGTTCAGATTTATATTTTTTACAAGTAATACATACAAGTGTATTCTACATACAGGAGCCTTACTTGGTCTTGCAGAGAATCATCCACAGTTCCACCATGTTTAAGATTCTTAAGCAGCATCTCAGCTGCTTCAATGCCAACCTTGTCAGAATTCTTTCCTAACAGAGAAATTCAGGATATTAGGAAGCCAACAATTACTATTTAATATTTTTAAAATACAGGCAGAAAGAAAAATTATCAAGAAATCATCAACTTTTTAAACCTTATTTTCATGCTCTTGCCTCAAATGTCTGCTTTAAAAATCCTTCCCACCTTATGATGACATATCGTTCATACTTCCTAAGTAGTGGAAAGAAGGTAGCCCCATTTTGTCAGAAAATTATTTGATTCAAATAGTTTAAAAGCAAAACCACTTCTATTCATTTTAATCTAGATTCACTGTTCAATATAAACTTCACAGGTAAACCACAAAGTCTATGTTCTAAAAGTCTAGAAACATGTTCAACTCAGTAATCCTTAACATTCCATTCAGATAAAAGTTAGTAAATTTTAGTAGTAAAATGTTAGTAAATGTTAGTATTTTGTGATTTTTGTAAATTTCCATTTACTGATTTAAATCTGCTCATTTCTGGTGTCCTTTATTATTAAACAACATCTGTTTAAAAATGCATCACTCAAAGCATCAGATCTTTAAACAGATGATACTTCAGATTCCTATTTGTTATTAGTATGTTCAGCTGAATCGCAAAGACTTCATGGACTTCTTACCTCTCTTGCCAAGGGATGAACCAGCTAACAAACAACCTGTTGAAGTCTCTGCAACAATGCTAAGCAGGAAAAACAGAACCAAAATTAGGAACAGAATTACTCACATTACACTTTATTTATCAGACACGTAATCAGCAAGACTACAGGTATCAGCAGAATGTTTGGACTCCTCTTACATTATTCCACTTCCAGTCCCAACAGCTTGGTCATCAGGTTCTCGAACAGGCTGAATGTTAATATAAAGATCTCTGATTTCTTTTCTGATGCATCTCACTGCTGCTGCTGACATGTCTTTTGCCAGCTAAGAAGACATAAAAACACTAATTATGTAACTACAACATAAATCTAATTAATGACCGTTATAGAGATGGATGTAGAACTTCAATATCAATACAAACTCAAGAACTTTTCTTCATTCTTAGGGAGAAAGATTTTACTCCCGAGTATATCAAAACATTATTCTATAAAACCCCACAAAACTACCAAAAACCAACTGCAAAAACAGCACCTCACAATTTTTATGTACAAGACACATTCTATAAGAGATAATACAAAAAAATAACAATTTTATATCACAGGCAAGTGAGGACAGATGAAGCTTATCCTATCCTTGTGATCTCATCATAGGTAAGACTCATGGGTTTGGAGACTTTAAAACCAAGACCAGCAATCCACAGCTCTTCAAAAAGTAACTCAGTTTGTCCTTTTCCTTCCTCTAATAATTCCTAGCCTATATGTGAAAAGGAACCTTTAGGAGATTCCACACTCAGGACAGAAAGAGAGAATAAAGGAGAAAATTTCTCATTTTATTTTTAGCTAAACTTACCCTTAACTTGTTCTAATACCCTTAGCAATGGTTGAAAAGTCTGATGTTTTCTGACCTCTGCCTATTACAGTGCATCATAGCTTACCCATAAATCTATGAACAAGAGTCATGATTTTGCATTTAAAATAATCCATGCAAATATGAATGATACATAAATCAGATAGAAGATAACCCACAACACATGCTAAAGACTTTTGAGTGGTCATATGAAGGATATTGTGGATGCTGTTCTCATTTCCTGTTGTAGCAATACATTGCTATGCAATAAATGCATTTAGGAAATGTCCAATATACTATTTTACAGCCTGAATAACTGAAGCCATTTAACAAAGCCATTTAACTAAGTTTGCACGGGAAAGACTGCAGAATGCTGGAACAGTAGATGAATGTTAAGCAGATTATGTGCAATTTTATATATGAAGTTGGATACTACCAGACCTGTTATCAGTACTTACTTTAATAGGCAGTGCTCCAGCAACAAATGCCCTTCCATATATCTTTGTGACTGTGCCACGTTCTGTTAAGTTGATTGGGCTCAACTCTTTGACTGGAGACATCCGCACTACAACTTCCCCGCCTCCCTGAGGATAGTAGCCCCTGTTTAGAAAACAGATATAACTAAACACAAAGATCACAAGGAAACCAAGAAAAGGGCCTGAAGGCTCCTCATATATTTCATTATACATTTTTATGTTCTTTGTTACTGTACATAGTAAGTTTCTTGATGTGTGCCTTAGAAACCTTTACAGTGGAATTACATCCTCTAACAGTATTACTTTGTAATGTACATTCTACTAACTCCCTAACACCAACCTAAATGGCACCTCAGGACAAGCACAGTGATGTGCTTCCTGTTCAGCATGCACTGCCCTCAGGGGTGGCCAACAGGAAACATCACACAGCAGCTGTCGGCTCCGCAATGAGAAACAGACAGGAAAGAACCACATCCCATTCATCATATAGTGACAGTACACACAGGGACAGCTAACACAGATTAGTTCATGTATTATAAATTCATCCCTCAGTTTGATTGAGGGCACCTTCTGTGTGTGCCTCTGTGCTCACACACAGGGTCAGTAAGGCCTGTCTTTGCCATGAGACTCCACAACTCACCTCCTTTTTATGTCACAATTAAATGTGAAATTGAACTTTTCAACTATTGGCTTAAAAACCTGAAAAACACATATAAAAACACAGAGATAATTTATTTTGTATTGCTATTTTATGCAGTCTTTCAAAAAACAACAAAACCTCATGACAAAAATTTCAGTTCCATTATCAAAAAAAAAACAGCCAGTCCCCTCCACACAGATTATTTGACATTCCTCATATTTCATTCTGAATGTCACTTTGTGTGTAAGTATTTTCTTAAGGAAAAAGGAAGAGAAAATCACTTTCAGAGTAAAGGGAAATTCAGATTTTAAGGGAAATTTTCTTTATTAATTAAAACCAAACACACTATTTGCTGTTTCAGGAAATTCCACAAAACATTGGTTGCTCTCCACTTACAGTACACTAATAGCATTTTAGTCCCATGCCTAATTCCATAATCACAAAGAAACTTGAAGTAAGAGCAAGAGAAGCACAGCGGTTACATTGAATACATATTGAGAAAAGATGCACCAAGCCAAAGGAGTTTTCCCCTACCATGACTGTGTAGTCTATCTGAGGAGCCATCTCAGCATTAGTCCCACCTTTTAAATGAAGCTCTGATGGGGAAGCAGCAAACAGTACACAGGGCATTGCTACCTGCATCAGTAGACACACACTCCTAAAACAATTATAAGATACTCAGATGTCATACAGTCATAATCCACAGAATTCCATAGAATCATTACATATCAAAGGCAAATGATTTTCCAGAGCATTTACATAAGCATTTTAATATTATCTATAAACTTGTAAATCTTAAAAAATACTAACTTCAAACTTCATCTCCATAGCAAGCCTAAAAATGAAGGTTTTTCTTTCACAGTAATTTCGTCTTTAATAGTCCTGTTTGAAATAACAGTAAGGTATCTTATTTAGTTGATAGGACTGTGAAAACTGTGGGTTTAGCTAGCAGATGGATAAAAGCAGAGAAGGCACAGGCAGCAATATCATTTTAACAATTAATAACAAAATATTTAGAAAACTACAAAATTGCTTAGAAGGTGGTCAGCATCCCACACAAAAGAATTCCGGAACATAGAAAATATTAACCTATTAAGTACAAGATTCCCCTTGTGGCTTACTCAAACTTTTATGTGTTAAGTAAAAAGTATCAGCTTGGTTGTTTATGCCATTGCTGCTCAGAAAAGTATTTCTCTTAACTTCAAGAAAACTTAAACTTATGCCTGCTCTGGCTTAGGTTTCCAAACAACTGTTCACACCAGCCTTCTACAGCTAAACCCATTTCCTCAGTTTTGCAACAGATTCCAAGAACAAAGGTCTCAACACAGGAATACAGAAGAAACACAGGCATAAAGAATTGTGGACAGAATATGTTCCCTGTTCCAAAAGACCAGTATCCCATACTGTACCACTATATGTGTAAGTAAACTCTCAAAATTTACTTTATATGATGATTAGTTCAGACTTCATGCATTTGAGATATTTATCTGATTTAATGCATTTGATTTGATATATAACATACTAATGCAAGAAAATAATAGCTAAGGTTTTAAACACATAGCTAGCTGGTTTTTGCTTGAAAAGTGTTCAAGTTTTATATCAATTATAATTTTAAAACTATTATACTTGCATGTACTTTATTCATACATATCCTGCCTATACTACTAGTTCTTTGGTCTCATAAGTCTGACTCGGGCAGCACATATTCTGGGTCATTACCCATGTATAAATGTTCTTTTTTACCCCAGTGTTTTGTGGTAATTTTCAAGTTACCAAATGTATTCTGTCATAATTCTAAAGTTACCAGAAGCTCTGTACAAAGACATACCCTGCTGTTTTTGTATCTGCTACATGGGTTCCACCTTTGATTGTCCCAGGAGTGAAGGTTATTTCTGTTGAGCCAATTTCTCCACCATTCAGCTTCCCATCACACAGATCTCGAATCATCTCCAATCCAGACAGATGCTGAGGCCTTGGAGTGAAAATAAAAACTTAAAGATACATGCAAGTAGACTGCATACTAATGCTACATTAAAAGAACTACTAAACACCAACTAATAAACACTGTAATTGCAAATTTCTGATCAGACAAGGACCAGAAATTCATTCTGGTTGCTACAATACTTCTCCTGAGTTCACAGGAGCCAAAGGAGCAGCATTCAAGTCATTCTGGAATATGCACGATTCTGGTATCTTCCATTAGAATGGGTCCAGACAGGCAGATGAGATGTAGTAGCGGTCGCTTGTCCTAAGTGACAAATGCTTGGACAGAAATGGAATGGGGTAACGATGGCAACACCTGCCGAGCCAAGACCCTGCAGCACCCCAGGAGAGCTACCGGGTTTGCTGTGCCTGCGTTCCCTGTGTCTGGGTAACTTACATATGAAATACACCAGCTGTTCTTAACGCTCTATGCGCGGTGAACTATGTTTTGCTGAGCCATTAGATGACTGTATTTCGAGTTTCTTCCCGTGAGGTCCGCTGACTACCTCTGGAATCGTTTCCGAGGGGGTGGCCCCAGCAGCGGGCACCGGGACAGAGCCCGGTTCGTCCCCAGCGCTCACACATCGAGAGCCACAGGCGGCACTTTCTGCTAACAAGGCTTTCCCAAAGCAATGGAAACACAAATGTTGCAGATGAGAGCAGCGGGGCGGGTCTCACCTGAGGCCGGGCTGGCTCCGCCCGGCGCGGATCCGGCGCACCCGCAGCGGCAGCCCCAGCAGGCAGCTCAGCGCCGTGGACACCCGCAGGATCTGCCCGCCCTGCTCGGAGAAACGGCGCTGGTCAGGCGCTGCGGCACCTCCCGCCCCCCCCGGCCGGGACCGCCGCCGGCCCTCACCCCCTCCATGATCCCGCCGTCGATCTCCACCCTGTCCCCGTCCATGGCTGGCGGCGAGCGGGGGCTCTCGCAGAGGCCGCGCCGATGGGGGCCCGACGGGACCCTGCACACGGTGAGCCCGCGGCGAAGCAGCCCCGGGGCCAAGAGCGCCCTGCGGCGGTGCCAGGGCCGGGATGCGCCGGGGCCGGAGGCACTGCCAGTGCCAGTGCCGGGGCTCGTTCGGGGGCCGGGGCCGGGGGCGGTGCCAGTGCCGGGGCCGGCCCGAGCAGGCGCAGAGCGGGGCCACCTCCTCCATCGGCCGCGGGAGGAGCAGCCGCGCAGCGGGCGGGGCAGCTCCGCCTCCTCCCCGCGTTCCCGGCCGCGCCCGGCACAGGCAGCGCCGCGGGTGCTCCGCTCCTCCAGGAGGCAAAGCCTCCGGTCTGTCCGGGGCGGCCGCGCCACCTGGCCGGGCAGCGCTGCGGGACAGCGGCCGGGCTGCTGCCCGCCCGCTTACAGCGAGTTTTCCTCAGAAAATCAGTTAGTTTGGAAAAGACCTCTGCATTCATGGAGTTTAACCTGTGGCCGAACATCACCATGTCAACCAGACCATTAAGTGCCAGTCTTGCCTTAAACATCTTCAGGAATGGTGACTCCACCACGTCCCTGGGCAGCCCATTCCGATGTCTAATCGGAAGAAAATTCTGATGTCCGACCTAAACTTCCTCTGGCGCAGCTTAAGACTGTGACCTCTCGTCCTATCACTAGTTGCCTGAGAGAAGAGACCGCCCCCCACCTGGCTGCAGCCTCCGCTCAGGTAGAAGCACAGACACGGGCGTGTAGGTCAGGCAGGCACTGTCGGGACTTTCCTACACGTCTATCGAGAATGGCCGGGCCCTTGGCGCTGCCCTTCCCGCTTCCGCGGCCCAGGGAAGCCTCACACCCCGCACCGCTGCCCGCGGCTTTGCCCCGTCGGGCCCATTCAGCGGCGGCCGCTCTCCCTCCCTCGAGCGTGTGGGCCCCGGGCCCGCCCGGCGCCTTCGCCCCGCCCGCCGCCTGGTTGGCTGTGCCGGCACGGCCGCCGCGGGTTGGCTGGGCCGGGGGGGTGTGCGGGTAAGATGGCGGCCGTGACCGCGCTGAGGAGCAGCTGTCGAGCCGCGGGGCGCCTGGTAAGGGAGCGGGGATCCCGCTCCGTGCTCAGCCGGGGAGGGGAGCGACAGCGCGCAGCATCGTACCCCGGCGGCGGCGGCGGCGGCGACGGCGACGGCGACATCCCGAGCCCCTTTGCTGCCGTCCAGCGGGCAGCCCCCGAGCACCGCGCGGCTGCAAACGCGACACGCTCGTGGAACTGCCGCCTCCCTCGTGCCTGCGGGCGGGCAGCGCCTCAGCTCCGCTGCCCTGCCCTGCCCTGCCCTGCCCTGCCGCCTCAGCAATGCCTGCGGGTGGGCAGCGCCTCAGCTACCCTGCCCTCCCCTCCCCTGCCCTGCCTGGCCGTGCCGCGGCTCCCCCGCCCGCCTGCCCCCTGCCCTGCCCACCCGCCTCGCGGTGGCCGCGTCCCCCGGCAGGACCCGCCCGAGCCTCGCTGGCGCTCCGAACAGGCGTCTCAGCCCCAGGGACGTCCTCCCCGCTGCCCGTGTTTCCTGTGAGAGAAACGCGTTCCTTTCTGTAACAAGCCCGTGACATCCTTCTGCTCTGTTAATTTCTAAGTTGTCTGATCCATTGCTTTGCCTCTACTTTGCGCTGCCATCGCCGCTCCTCGGCCCACCGTCAGCTCCCTGTGCATTCCGCATCCGCACACGGACGGTGCGGATACAAGTACTGAGAAAGGGAATCGTATTTCTTTGAATCCCAGGAGCCTTGATACTTGAAAAGCAGTTGAGATACTTTACCATAAGAAGAGAATCTACTTGTTTGCCTTTTAGGACACTTATAACACTCTTTAACATCTGAAGATGTTCTGCTTTTTTCTGTCTTTTTGTATTGTAGTCTTCCTGCTGTTCTAAAAAGTGTTGGTTTCCAGTTATGTCACTGCTGTTTTGTGGAATGTCAGATAAAGAAATAACTTTTGTAAGATAAGTAGATACAAAATTAAGGTTCAGTTCTAGTTTCCATTATTATTTTTTTCTCAAAATAATATTTCATATTTTTAAATCATAATGGTGAGAATTTTTTAAGTGATACTTTTCTAATCTAGTTTTAGGCTATTTATAAATAATTTTACTAAGTAAGAGCATTGCAAATAGCGTTTTCTTTTTAGTTTCTTTCTAACCATCTACTCTTAAATCCAGAGGGAGAATCTGATAAGATGAAAATGCTCATCTTATCTATGTGCATGTTGAACTATAGATTTGGCTGTTTTACAGTGTATGTCTCGTGCAAGCACATTTTGAATCTTGCTGGATGCTCATTCTTTTGACCATCGGCTGTGAAACAGAGATAAAGGCCAAGAAATAATTTGGTTATTATAATATTAAAAGACTTTAATATTCTCAGTGCCTTTGTAAACACTCTGGCTAGCAAAAGGAAGAAGGAAAAAGTCATGGTGGTGGCTCGTGGGAGCTGTAAATTGTGAAGAAAAAAAGAGAGGAGCCTGAGGGCCCTTGTGTAAAGTGGTAGGGAAAGAGCAGTTACCTGGACACTGGGACATGTGCCAGGTATTTAGGTGAGGAATAACCTTGGAATAAAATAGGCTACCAAGGGACATTGCTCTGCTGCATAGACAACTATATACTTGGAGATACAGAATATGTACCTCCAACAAATCCAATATGAGTAAACATTCATTAAAATGACTCAATGTGTCAGCAAGTCAAAGGAGTTGAATAGGGGAGTATCCCTTAATGAAAAGTCATTGCCTTTGAGCAAAACTATCCAATTTGACTTTGAAATTTAGTGTTGCTCCATCAGGTAATTGGTTCCCTGCAGGCTACATAAAAATATTTTTTTTCTGAGGCCAGCAGTAGATTTTTAGGATCAATGGTAATTTAGAAAATCACAGTTGGCTTCTTTTTAAGGAAACAACCAAACCTGAACCTAATGGGCAAGGCAGTTCTCCCCCAAAGAGCAGCAGCTCCCATGTTGTCTTGGGTCAAACCACAGCTCTCAGTCAGCCAGGCTGGTGTCTCCTCAAGATCAGCAAGGGCCAGGGTAACTCTGCACATTGAAGACTTGCATAGCAAAGGTGTTATTTTGCTGTGGCATTATTGCCTTTAAATTGCCATATAGTGTAATAGTGCAGGCATAAATATAACTGATCGTACTGGGCTTGTAGAGTTTTTATTGCTAAATTTTTTGAGATATCAAGATATGTAGATAAGCATGCTATGGATATTAGAGCTAATTATGTCTTTTGTATTTGCCTAATATAGGCTTTTTTATTGCCTAATTTGGCATTACACAGAAAAAGTACTGTGGTGATTAAATACTGAAATTAATAAGCACAGACTCTTCATTTAATGGATTTTAATCTTTTCCTTGTTAGGAAGGAACATACTGTTTTGTGAAGAGACTGTGTGGTGTATTCTTACTGTAACATACTGGCACACCAACTTTGTAGTGGAGAATGTGTAAAACTGCAAACCAAAAAGGTTCTGTTTTTTAAAAATGCAGGACTTCTGAATTATTCCTACCAATATAATATGAAACATCATGGTATCTTTTCTGTAACAAAACCAGTCTCTTTTTTTGGCAGTGTCATTACTAATTCACTACCTGCATTGGTTACCAAATATTAAAAACACATGGAAACCAGTGTGAAACTTCACATTTAGAAATAGTTCAGAGATTGGTTGTGCTCCTTGTGATCATCCTCAAAGGTAAATATTGAATGCTTTTCATTTAGGGTTATATAAAGAGAAAAGAATTTTATTGTAAGTTTGTGACAAAAAGGCCTAGTTGAACACCTTTTTTTATGTAACCAGATAACCTTCAATTGGTAAGAAAACCAGAATTAAAATTATAAGAAAATAGGCTTGTGAAGATGTACATTATACACCACTTTAATAATTTAATGAGAATTTTAAATGTGTTCATAAAATATGATTTTCCATAGCTTAAAATGACCATGTTACTTGATTGTTGAATAGGGAAAGTTGTTTGGAGGACTAATGATAAGTATTTCCTGTCTGCTTGTTATAGGAGTTGGAAAAACACCTGTTCTACCTTAGTAGATACAATGTTAATAACAAGTAGCTGAAAAGTAACTCCTATAATATAACTTTATTGTATCCATTATGATAGATTGCACTGTATAAATATTCCTTAAAGAAAGCTTGCAATGCTAGATGAAATAATACAGAAAATGCATACATTGTCAGTTCAGAATTGTATGGCCTCATGAATATTCTACTTTTTAAAAAGTGTAAGGTGGTATCAAATAGTGGAACAGTTTGGGGTGTGGGGAGGGCAATCAAGAAGTTTCATGTAATTACTGACAGGATTTTTCAAAAAAGAAGTTAAAATGAACTTTCCCATGCAGGTGTGCTGTTTTCTGGCTCTTCTAAGAAGATAATTTCTAAATTTTACAGTTTTGAGCTACTTGAGGTACATTGTAGCACCTGATTTTTTTTTGTATCTCTACACTGATTAGAGATAGTAACTACAGAGAAATTGTTACTTTTATAAATTTTACAGCAGTCTAAGACAACATAATACCAGAATTACATTAAATTTAAGAAATCTTACTAAATAAGAAGATGTCTAGACTAACTTATGCTTAGATTAATAAAACACCTGTTTATGTCAATGCAAGCACTACTGACTGTTTTTGACCACAATTGTGACTGATCACATGATGCTTTAAAGCATAAAGGTTTGTCTGAAGAACCTTTCAGAAAATTCCATAACTATTTTAAGTTGGTTTCTGGATAAATATAATTGTAACTGTGAAGGAAAACTATCTCAAGCCCAGTTCTTAAAAAGTGTCTTTAACGTTGTATGAAGTATTTATTTGAAGATGATTGCCTCCTATATATTACCAGAAATGAAAGGGCAACTTTCTGTGCCCTCTGGTGTGAATTCCTTTCCAATTAGTACTTCTGATCAACCTTTGATTGCAATAAGAACTGGTGAAGAAAAATGTGCTGGTTTTCCCTGCAGTCTGGGAGCCCCTTCCAGCAGTTGTTCTGGATAAGAATATTTGAGATGGCTGATGTAGTTGATTCTATGTGTGCTTTTTGTGTGCATGTCCTGATTAAGCTAATTCCCTGGAGGAACAATAGCAAGTGTGAATCTCTTACCAGATCTTGTAATGATTTTTGTTACTTGGTTATTTCATTGTGGCTTTGATCTACCCCTGTGTTGTGTTAGTGAAAGAAGTTAAAGACCTGGCAAAGCTTATGTGAATGTAATGGTTATTGTGCATTCAAATACGTATTCAGAGTGTTTCCGTAAGAACTTCTCTTATATAGACTAGAATTAAACTATTTCAGTATTACTATTGCATCAGGAATATTAAATGAACTCTGCATTCCTCAGTCCATTGTATTAACAGTTGAGACTTTTCTCCCCCAGGTTTGCATTCATCGCGTTAGATCGTGCAGCAGCATTCGCTTTATAAAATCAAAATATGTGTGCGTGCTTGACAAATCTGCCCTCAAGTTTAGTCATCAACAGCGATTATTCAGAACATCTGCTGGTAATATTTTTCATAATAAAATAATTTATTTTATTTTACTATTTTATGAGTGTTATGTTAGCAGTTTGTATATGGCTGGTATATAAACCTTCTGATGCATTCACATTTTTCTGTCTGATATCCTGTATTTAATATTAAACTTGCTGTATTTTCTTATTGTCTGTTTTAAGTTTCGTGTGGCCAAATTGTCCAGTTTAAGCTTTCTGACATTGGAGAAGGGATTACAGAGGTGACTGTAAAAGAATGGTAAGCTCTGCTTCTTAGAAATATACTCAGAAATTAAGAGGTAGCTGTATTATCAATTACTTACCTGAGAATGTTTTCTGGGTTACTAGTGAAATTTTTCAAGTTTCATTTGCCACATGTTAAAACCTTGTACACACTGAGCTTTGCATTTTGTTAATTTGCAGTCTGGTTTACTCGTGAGTGGAAAAGGTAGAAGGAATGAGATGTCCTAACTGTGCTTGTATATAGGCTTTCTTTCAGTAATTAACTTGCTAGTGTTCAGGATGTCTGTCTTTTACTATGCTTACTTAGGCTGAGCTTTAGAAACAAATTACTGGTCCAGATAAACCACATAATTTTATCCTATACCCCTTCTCTATTGATTTTAGTAAAAGATTTTAACTTTTAAATTGTTTCTAAAAAGCCAGTGATGAATGACTTAAACACAATCAGTATACAGTGAAAAAAGGCAGTGCTGAAATGCCTTGCTCTTTGTACAAATACCTCTCTTTGTGTAGAAGATCATATACTGATCCTGACAATTAGAAAGTAAGAACATCCTTAGGTTCAGACTAAGCTGGGCTCATTCTTATTTTTTAGATGATTTATGATCTGACAAGAAAACTCTGATTTACTTCAGTAAATGTAATATATGTTTGACAATATTCTAAATCGTTGTGTCATTTCACACAGCGAAGGGTTCTGCAGCAGCCAGGCAAAACATGGAGCAAATGTATCCATTGTGTGGAATTTGGCTTCTTATCTGGAATGTGTTTTCATGTTCTGAGGATGTACATAACTGAACTTAATAAGGGAATGCCTAGCACAGATTTTGACACTAGCCTGTGTCTTTTCTCTTAGGTATGTAAAAGAAGGTGACAGTGTGTCTCAGTTTGACAGCATCTGTGAAGTCCAAAGTGATAAAGCTTCTGTTACAATTACCAGTCGTTATGATGGTGTCATTAGAAAGCTCCATTACAGTATAGATGATACTGCTTTTGTTGGAAAACCATTAGTAGACATTGAAATTGATGCTTCAAAAGGTATTGTAAGACATTTTTTTCTCTTGCATGTTTTGTTTGTTGTCATAAAAACATCAGTGACAGAGAAGTTTACCTTTTCCTCCTGAAAATCTTAACGATTAATATTTTTTCCCTTTATAAGGTCATGAAAATTGAGTAGAGAAAGTTTGTGATATTTTATTAGAATTTAAAATCTCATAAGCCAGACATATCCTATTGAATATTTAGCAGGCTGTGCTCCCATCCACAATAACTCAAATATTAAAAACTTCAGGTATCACAGAATGGTTGAGGTTGGAATTTAACAAGTGCTTATAATGTAGTAAAGTCAAATGTTTTTCTTTTTGTTTGCAGGTGTTGCCGCAGAAGAAGATGTTGTTGAAACCCCTCCCATGTCTCATGACGAGCACACTCACCAAGAGATCAAAGGTCACAAAACATTGGCCACCCCTGCAGTCCGACGCCTGGCCATGGAGAACAATGTAGGTTTGCTGAATAAGGGCTCATTGCATTTTATCCAGCTTTATATGGCATTTTGACTGACTACAAGAACACGGATCTAGAGGAAAGACTTGGTTTCAAATGAATTTTGAATGTGTGAAAACTGTTGTAAAATGAAGCGAATGGTACTTCCTGATGATTATGGTGGATAGAAAATGAATTACTGGGCTTCAAATGCAGCTTGGATGCTTAGGCTGAAGATTGAAAAATCCTGGGACAGAAGAAGGAGGAAGGAAAAATAAAATCTCAGTTTTAGCTACCTTGTTCCATTTTCCAGATTTGTAATAGAGCAGAGGATATCCTAGGTGATTTTTTTTATGTGTTTCTAATGCCTTCTTTTTTTTTCCTTATGGATCTGTGACTATTCCATTAGTTTTGAAAGTTTGTGATGCACTTGCAGGAGAAAAATCAAACAATAAGTAGAGAAAATTAAGTGACAAATAGCTTTCCTCAACTTCATATTTCGCTATTGATCCTGTGAAATCATTAAAGTAAGTAGTATTCATAGTTCCTCCTTAAAATATTCAACTAAACAGCATGAGTTTTGGATGATTTGTGCCATTAGGTTAAGGACCTGGTAAATTATAGAACAGGAGAGAAAACTGTAGGTATGTTGGATTGGTAATGGGAATAATTTTTAACAATAGCTCACAATATAAGATATTTTTATGTTGCTGTAAAAATAAAATGTCACAGCTTGCTATGTACTTTTCAGATTAAATTGAGTGAAGTTGTTGGAACAGGGAAAGATAACAGAATCCTTAAAGAAGACATACTCAATTACTTGGCCAAACAAACTGGAGCTATTTTACCTCCATCACCGAAGGCTGAAATTATCCCACCTTTGCCAAAATCACAAACTGTGCCAGCTGCTCCAAAGGACAAAGCACGCAAAATCCCACTACCTGTTTCCAGGCCCATTGTGTTTTCAGGAAAAGATAAAACTGAACCTGTAACAGGTAAATCATGAAATACACAAAATCTTGAGATCATGGTCACAGTAGACTGCCAGCAACTGTTGCTCTGTGAAAAGCTGGTTCCTTTTGATGGGAGTGTGTTTCATGTTATTGCCATGCCAGTGAGCATGGAGGAAAACATGCTCTGTAAAAAGTGTCTCTGAAATAATTTTATAAAATACTTTTTCATGTTTTAGTTGGATGGAGTTGGGCTGCAAAGTGAACTTGCTCACTTTTCAAATATATGCTCAAAAAGATAGGAATTCTGAAACAAGGAGTTGTCACAGCAGGAATCATTATGCAATTAGTGGCAAAGTGCAATGGATTTAAGGGTCTGTCAGGGCTTAATAATAGTGTACACTTGTTCTGGAGAAGAGTGCCACAAAAGACACTAAGGTAAGAAAAAGCACATTAAAAGGGGAAGATAGAAGTTTTTTGCTTGCCTTTCAAGCAATGTTTATTTGGAGAGGCTGGAAAGAGTAATTCAGATTATCATGTTATGATTTCAAATGCCTACGCACATAGGAGAGAGACATAGTAATGTGATCTGAGGTGTTACAGTTGTAAAAATTGAGTTGCATGTACTGAGTAACTGTTGTGTGTACTGAATAAGTGCTGTTCACCGTGTCCTTTTTTTGTTGTGGTTTGGCTTTGGTTTGGTTTAGTTTTTGTAAATTGTGTCATTTATTTAATGAAATCAAATAATTAAATTTCACCATAACTTCACAAATGCTCATTTTGTTCCTTTAAGAAGTCAGTAAATATTTTCCAGGTTTTCAGAAGGCAATGGTGAAGACTATGAGTGCAGCCCTGAAGATACCTCACTTTGGTTACTGTGATGAAATTGATTTGACTCAGCTGGTGCAGTTGCGAGAAGAGCTGAAACCTCTGGCTGAGATCCGAGGAGTTAAGCTTTCCTTTATGCCTTTCTTCATAAAGGTGAGACAGGCAGCAGAGCACTGTATGGAATACTTACACAACTTTTGCCAAAATATTTTCAAAGATTGTTGTAAGTTTGGAGGACCTCTCTATCATCTAAATTACAACAGATCACAAGAAAAGTCTCAACTTTTCTTGTTTATTGAACCCCTTATCAATTTGCAGTTGGAATTGCACTGAGTTATATAATATGATTGAAATATTTGAAATATTAATGGGGAAGGATAAAGCAACTTAAGTGTCATTCAGTATTGGGGTAAACATTATTAGGCATTGGATTTGCACAAAACAAATTTTAGAAACTGTCACTGTTTTTTTGAACTCCTTTAAAATGAACCTCACACAGAATGCATCCTTGTTGTTGCTATTAGTTATATTACAGTATTTGTATTGAATAATTTGAGTTGAATAATGAATGCCTTAGGTGAGTCAGTATGTCTCTTCTATTGTTCAGAACACCAGGCACTTGCACTCATTTAGGTGCTGTGGTTCCAACTGTTGGCATCACTGAGGGCTCAGGCACTGCCTGAGTTGTGCATTGAATGCAGAGCTTGGTCCAAACCTCTGGTAACGCTTTGCGGTCAGAGTGCTTTGTAAGCCTCATCCTGCTCCCTGTCTCCAGGGGCAATTCATGTTACTTCCTTGAAAAACTGTCATCTAAGGTGAGAACTGAGAGTGACATTGCAGCTGAATCTCATAACTCTTGGGATATTTGATTTGAATTGTGAAACGGAAATGACAAATGCAGATTCAACGTCAGTTATACTGGGGAAAGGGATTATTGCTTTTTATATGTCTGTCTGATGTATATTTGGCTTTTGTAAGTTGTTCCATTTTTTTGCTGTCCTAATAATGACAAAGCATCAACAGACATGTTAAGGAGAGTTTGAGCCAAATTTGATTGGACTGAAGAAATCCATATTGTTATTAATCTAAATTGTCTCCTCCCATTACTTCCTTTTCATGGAGTTTTCTCTGGTTATAAAATATAAAAATCTATCCTTTTTTTTTATATCTGTTTAACAGGCAGCCTCTCTGGGGTTATTGCAGTATCCCATTCTTAATGCTTCTTTGGATGAAAACTGTCAAAATGTCACATATAAGGTTTGTAAACTACTGATAAAAGATGTGAATAGCAAACATAAAGTAATATCTAAAAAGGGCTTTTCAGAATGTCTGAGTTAAGTTTAAGAACCAAAACTGGGGTGTTGTGCTGGAAAATAATTTGTATCCAGATTCTAAGATCTGAATTTGATTTATTATTGGACTTATCAGTAGTTTGTTAAATAAGGGTCACTTTATTATTCAGACTTGCCTCAAAAATGCGTATTAATATAGTGATTTCCTATTTTTTACCTTAATATGTGGCAAGCATTTAAAATGAGAATATTTAAAATCTAATACCATAATTTTTTAATAATGGCACAGTAATTATCTTGTTCCAACACTCATCCCTTATGTATTAAAATTATATTTTAAATTCAGTTTTGATAAAAATTATTTTCTTACGAGCTGCTGGATTGGTACTCCTGGGAAGCGACTGTCTATCTTCTTCACTGATATGCAGGTGCTCTTAGCAGTACAAACTCCTTTTGAGCTGTTGTATCAAAATCTCTCAGAATTCTCATATTCCTTCTAGCAAATAAAAGGCAACTCAATTTCCTTTTTTTTTTAATTTTAGTGTTGTCTTTAAAATCTGGTACTTACATTTTGTTAGACTTAAAATCATTCTAAAGTTCAATGTTTTCAGTGTGAAATTAATTCCTGGATTTTATATTCCCTGGGTGTGAAATTGCCAACAATTTGCAGGTGTGGAAGGCTAATATTTAAAAATGTACCTCCTTTTTTTCCCTCAAAGTTGTATAGAGGAGTTGCTTACTACAGACAGCATTTTCTGGGTTAAAAAGATAAATAAGGAAGATGCAATTGAAGTGCCTTTTTATGTACAATACATTTTACACTGACAGTTTCTATTAATGTCCTGTTAATGAAACCTGTTGCAGGCCTCACACAACATTGGAGTTGCAATGGACACAGGGCAAGGTTTGATTGTCCCAAACGTGAAGAATGTCCAAGTGTGTAGCGTGTTTGAAATTGCGTCTGAACTGAATCGCCTGCGGTCCTTGGGCTCTGCAGGCCAGCTGGGAACAAGTGACCTCACTGGGGGAACATTCACCCTTTCAAACATCGGCACAGTAAGTACAGGGAGCACAGGAATTACATCTGAAAACTGCTGCTGAAATGACAACTTTGCTGAAGTTTAATGTACAATGAACAAAACCTGTAGCAATTAATTCAAGAGGCAATCTGCTCTAAAAAACCCTCATACTATTTGTTAAATAATATCCCCAGCTTTTTCTTTTCTAGATTGGTGGCACTTATGCCAAACCAGTGATACTACCTCCTGAAGTAGCTATTGGAGCACTTGGAAAAATACAGGTATATTAACTTTGTCTCAGTGATATGAGTGTTTAACTCTAGGTCATGTGTAATGCAAATGAAATGTAGAGTCTGATTTTGTGTTGTTTTTCTTATATAAACATTTCTTCTTTATATTAGAGAAACTGCACAGCTTGTGATTGCAAAGTTTTATGGTGTTTTTAGATGACTGTGGAGGCACCAAATGTTAGAAGTCTCTTACACCAAGGGTTCAGATTTGTTTTCTAGAATCCTGTTATATTTCACTCACATATATGTTTAGCCTTCTAGTTATAGGAAAAAACATATATATATTTTTACAAGTTTTGCAACATGGCAGTAGCATTTTTGCTGTCATCAAGGAGAAAACTTGAGAAATACTCTGATAATGAAGTTTAATTTCATGAACCAGATAGCTGAATCCATACAGAAATTGTATGGTAAAGGAAGTTTTATGTTTTCTGAATTCCAGGCATTAATTTTTTCATATAGACATTTGAGATCAATGCTGGAAATTAAATCAGTATTAACTCAAATCACTTCTATGTTCTTCCTACTTTGTTTAAGGGATGCTTTGAGGAAACAGTCACTTTGAGAACTAACAGTGTGGTAAACTATTCAGGAAGAAACTTTTGAGTCAAGAAAGCTTTTCAATACTTCAGTATTTCCATGACGGTGGAAACAGGATATGACTGTTTATTGCATTGACTTGCAATATATTCTAATCTGCAGCACAAACAATAATGGGAAGGTCTTGGTGTGTCTAATTAGCAAAATGTTTAAATTTAGGTCACCAAATCAACAACAGAAAATACAGCTTTGCTAATGGAAGTACTTAATATTTCTATTTTTTTCCTTATTCTGATTTGTAGGTTCTTCCACGATTTAATGGGAAAGGTGAAGTATTTCAAGCACAAATAATGAATGTGAGTTGGTCAGCTGATCATCGCATCATTGATGGAGCCACCATGGCCCGCTTTTCCAACCTCTGGAAATCTTACTTGGAGAACCCTGCTTCCATGCTGCTGGACCTTAAATAAAGGAAACCATGGCTAGAACATGCCTGTAAACTTTTTGGATTAGACCGAATAGTTATGAAAGCTGTCTCTGCTAATGTGCCCTTTGCTACGTGCATTATATAATAATGTTATGTGGTTACAAGTTCTCAACAGCTGATATTAGTCTATCAATTAGTTGTTACTTCTTTTAATTACTAGTGCTGCAACTTCTTCTACAGCAGAGTATCAAACTGAATAGGTCACAGCCTCTCAATATGGTGGTGGAATGTCTTTATTGTGCCTTTTACAATAAGAATAATTTTCAGGCTGGTGTGACTGTGTGACACTGCTCTACGCCTGCACTATTTATAATCTGATTAACCTGTTTTGAAGGGGAATACTCATAGTTCTTCCACATTGGACACATAAATTTATTTTAACAAATAGTATCCAAATTCCCAAAAAGAGTTATGCAAAAATCATAAATAAAATACTTTTAATGCTTCTGCTGTAAGATGTCCAGAGGGCTTTTTGTTATTTAACTGAGCAAACCTCATCAGTCTTTTGCTAGTCCACTTTTTCCTGGCCATTACTTACACAGGTACTCTTTATCAAACTATAAATAAAGAGGCCATATTTATTGAAAAACTTACTGATAACACTTATTCAGAACTATCAGGGCCTTAATACTCTTTAGACTATCCTGTATTTTTATAGGCTGGAAGTAGTTTCAGTCCTTAATGCTTTCCAGTTATTTTTCTTTAGCAAGAAAGCAAGAAAGAAAAAAACAAAAGAAAAAAGAAGGATCTTGTTTTGTTATTCTGACATTAGGTAAGCCTGACAGTGAGCTGAATGTGTTCCAAAGGCTAGCATTGTGTTATTGACCTTCAAGTACTAGAATTTAACAGATTAATCAGTTCCAGTAAAGAGTGGCCATTAAAAAATACTGTGTAAGATAAGGACCTCCTGAACTCAGATACAAGGCACATAATGAATAGGTTCAAGTTGACGCCTTCAGAACAGAAAATATTTCTATGGCTTTAAGGTAAACTAAAGAGATTGTGAGGATTGCACTGGTGATTTAATGGGAGATAGGAAGAAAACTATTGGCTATAAATACCTTTTAGAAATATAAGTTGCAAACAGACACAAGAAAAGACGGTTACATGGCCTTAAAATGAATTTGTGACACACAAAATGGACATTTTCTCCCTTCTTTAGATGTATCAAAACCAGAAGCATTCTCCAAAATTGTAGACCAAAGTTGTCTATTGCATTTAGCTGTGAAGATGTGAGACAGGCTACCAGAGGCAGAATCCCTGCTATCCTTGATGCTGAGACTGACAAAAGCTGATAATGTAGAAGGGGGAGCATGGAGCATCGATGTAAGGTGCTATTTATATTTCTATTGTGGTATAAGGGTCTTTTGTATAAAGGTCATTTCTTGCAAGGTTTGACTAATATATCATGCTTATCACCTAATTCATTTTTATCAGATTTATTTATTCCTAATAAAAAAATAAAGCCACAAAGAATTGTAATATTGTTTTTATTTTTGAATTTTATTCAGGCAATCCTGTACAGGTGACTCAAATTATTTCTGTTATCTTGAACATACAGTACTCAAGGCTACCAAATGAGCACAAGTTAATGGCTGCTTTCCTACAAGTATGCTGTGGTAAGGGCTTAGTCTGAATAGTGTATTTTTTAATCTGATGACCACTGAGAAAATAAATTGAGGAAACGTGGGTGTTTGAAAGAAAGCAATAAAGTGATTTTGAAATATTTGAGATAGAATAATTTTACTTGCACAAGGAGCCTGAAATTTGTCTCTCAAAACTTACAAAACCAAGAAGGTTGGTTTTGATTTTTTTTCCTCTAATTATCCGTCTCCTTTAGGGACAAGAAAGTCAAATTAGGTTTTTAGTTACAACTGGTTTAGATCAAGAGATCAAATCTATACCAAAACTGAAAAAAGGAATACCTATAACAGAATATTTTGGATCATTTTTGCTTTTGCCTAATTTTTTTTTCAAAAACTTATAGAAGATTGAAAGAATTGAAAGCTAAAGTATTTAGTGTCTTTTTAAATAGGTATTGATGTTCAGGAATTTAGTTGGTTGTGGACTGGAGAGGGTGGGTTTGGGTTTTTTTATTATAAAGTTCCACGTGGTAGGTTTATAACCAAATTAACGATATTTTAAAAATTTCATCTTCACATTTAATACTACAGTATTAGATGTGTTATCCAGTTTTATGGCTTCTGCCTCAAATAATGACCTGTGATTATTGTTGTCCCTCTCTTTCCATTTGATTAAAGAAAAAGATTCAGACAGAGTTGTTCTCCTTTTATCTTTTCCAAGGGCTATTTGAAGAAATAGAATGTTAAAAATGTTTCCTGATTGGAGGCATGAGAAGGGGCAAGTAACAACCCCTCTGCCCATATTGATAAACATTTCTTTTCTGTTTGGGCTTTGATAATTTGCAGTAAAATTCTTCAAAACCAGTATTTTTCAGTATGGGCAAAAGTAATGAGTAAAATGCTTAAAGATGTAATACTTTTTCTAGTCTATTCATTCAATATTGTTGTTCATTAGCACTTTGACGCTCAGTTATCTTGCAGAGAAACATAACTAGAGTAAGCAAGTAGTTGTCATTTTTAATTCAAAACTAGCCTTTTTTATCTTTGTCATTTTTAATTCAAAACTAGCTCGTTGTGGAGCATAACAAGTACTGCTTTGTTCCTTTTCTTCACAATTTGTAACTTTCATTAATGGGAGTCCAGGAGTTTAGGGGAGCCCCGTCATGCTCAACAAACTGGGAAGACTTTACAGGGGTAAATGCCTGGGGTGAGTTGCAGAAGTGCCTCATGTGATGCCTTCTATTCTCAGCAGAGGTTAAAATTAGAACTAGATTGACATTGCATTGGAGTCTGAGTGAGAGTTCTAAATGGTTTTGGTAATACAGACAAGATATGTAATTTATCTCTGCTCTTGTCCAGAAAGCAATGAGTAAGAGAAAATCCTTGAAAACACCAAATAATTGAGGTAAGTTGTTGTTAAATTCTTTCTGATGCTTGGAGGTGAAGTTGTAGGGAGATCTGATTACGTGGAATTAAATTTGCAGTTGTTTTACAGCCACACTTAGGAATTCACTTCTGAATTATTGGCTGTGATGGCATGATTATCATGGGGTTTATTTTCTTGAAAAATAATAAGATCTAAGAATAAGAAGTTTTGATGGTAGTCCTGTTAGATAATAAAATCATCCTGAAAATAAAGTCATATATTTACTCCCTTTCATATTTCATTCTTCTGAAGCAGTATTTACTGAATGATATGCTTTCCACAGCATGCTTTCCACACAGTTGCCCAGAGTAAGCTTTACTAAAAATAAGTATTATTTTGACTGTACAGTATGATACTGGATTTAGTAGTACAACCATTAACACATATCTCTTTTCTGCAGAGTTTATATAAAAGGATTTTTAGTTTTCTACCTAAAAAGGCTTATAGTTCAAAAAATTTGTCTAAACAAGAAATGATGAATTAGTTGAATCACTTGATCTCAGTAGAAATTTAATCCTGAAAAAATCAGGCAGTATAAATTGTAACCACTAACTGGAGCAAAAGACCTCATGGGTATACAGCATTACTGTTGATATTGGGATGAGGACTGGGAGGGGTAATTACTTTGAGGACCACTTAAAACTCCTTCAGTCTAGTAAATGTGGTCACAACTATGTGGGGGAGGGAAAGAGGATATAGGAAAAAATGCAGTGCTTTAGAGACCCAAATGCCAGACTGCACAGGGCCATACACCGTGCTTGCCATTTGTGTCACTTGTCAAATCCTGACATTTTTCATTAGCAAACAGAAAACAGCTAAGAATTCTAAAGATCCAATACTGACCTTGCAGAGACTGCAAGAATACCATTTGTTGTTATAAGAAAATTTCACTACGTGCAATTATCTATTTTTACAAAGAGAAAGCAGTTGGTAAAACTCTGTCAGTTCTATCTATTAACAAAATTTAATAATACAATGAAGTGGGTATAGAAGTATTTTAGTTTTCCCATCACTCTTTCCGTCTGGTAACTGATCCGTGAGCTGATGCATTCAGTGAGATTCCTGTGACTGCATCTGAACATGTAAGGATCATGGCTGAAACTGCAGTTTGCCTTGGCACATTCACTGCTGTGAAGACACTTTGGGAAGTGAGAATACACAAGATAAATGAAGAATTACAGAAAGAAAAGGAATTCAGGCAGAGGTCTGCAGGAAGGTATGTAAATTGTAGATCTTTATGTAAAAAGCTAGACCATATGTTGCATTTCAGAAGACTTTAACTGATCCTTTTCAAACTCATCCAGACTCGATTCTTTAGCTGTTACTCCAGCAGAATTCCCAGTGGTTAGAATCTAGCAACATAGTGAGGTTAAACCAAGAGTTGTGTCTGTGATAAAAGTATTAGCATATAGACTAAATCCCCTAAATTCAGATACCAAAATAGCAGTGTGGATACTCTAACCATTGGAGATTTAATTTGTTATGTTTTCTTCTCAATAGAGGCATTAATAGGGCTGCTTGGTCTCCTGTGTGGCCAGCAATTTGAATTTGAAGAAATTTAGCATTCTAGTTTTGGACCCTTTCTTAATTTATCAGATGTGTCTGAAATGGAATAACAAATTCAGAAATTACTGATAGAAAATACAAGCAGAAAGAAAGATAATTGGCCTTATCGTCACAGTTCTTGTTTAAGTCCTTTTTGGAAATCAAGCTAAAAGAATCCCTAGCTGATTGCCCTTGTTTGGTAGAGCTTACATTTGGGGTAATGGAAGGCTTTCTTGTTAAGAGACTGCCTCAAAATTAAGGCTTTGGAATTTAATTTCACATGACTTTATATTCTGTTGCCCTGCTGCAAAATGTTGAATTATGTCCTCCTCCTGAATGTAAATTTGAAAAACCATAAAATAGAATTCCTATATATAGTATTACCTCAGCTGAATACTATGTTTTTCATTCCAAAAATTGATGATATTTTTAGCATCTAGATGTAATTAATGCTGTTGGATATCAAAAGAGGCTACTGTTTCTTTTTTTTTCAGAAAATAGATAGGATAGTAATGATTGTCTATATTCATTGTTGCACTTCTGACAGATCTTCTTTCCGTTGTAGGCTCCTGCTTGTCTGGGAGGAGAGAGCTGCTTTAGCAAAGCTCAAAGAAAGAGTTATTAATGAAGGTGGAAGAGCAATTTTAAGGATAGAAGAAGAAGAATGGAAGGTAGTGTTGACAGGAATGAATGTTGCTTGGGTTGAAGGACTGATGCATTAGAAAACTGCTATTTACAACTTAAGACTTACACAGTTGTGCTATTTTTGTTCTATTAAGTATTCACTGTGTGCTTTGCTAACAGTGAATTGGGACACTTTGTTGGGAGTGTAAAAGCAAGCTGGGTTGTTTTAGTCCTGAATATTAAACAATGCTCTGCAAAAATATAGCCCAAAAGGCTTTTCTGCATTAGAAATTATTTACGCTGCAAATTACAACTTTGATTATGTCAATCCTCATTTAACATTAACACACCAGAACTATTGAAATGTATCAAGGTGAAAACAGTCTGTGTTTAAGTGCATGAAAATATTTCTAACTGTTGTTTAGTTTCTCTAAGAGTGAAAATAAGCCATATATTCCCCGAACACTAAGGCAGTTCTTTCTGATGCACGGAGGGTCAGCCACTGTTGGTAATGGCAGAGTGGCAGCAAACAGCCCTCTGAGCCATACAGAAATGCAAATACCAGTTTCAGTGAAGGGATGAGAATTAGACCGTGTTGAGGGCAGTGGGAGAGGGACAGCTAGACCCAGCAATACTCTGGTGGTCCATAGGCTAGTGTTCCTTGTTTGGAACTCTCTGCATACATTCTAGTTTTACTGTCCCTCAGCTCTTCTGCTCTCAGGTGCTCACTGTTTTTCTTAAGAGAACATGAAATAGAATTTGGATCTCCCTTTATCTGCAAAAATTTATTTAGAGCAGTTTCAGCTTCAGTTATGTTGACTTTGTTTAAAAAAAACAACCAAACAAACAAAAAAAAGCCTGAAACTTGCCAAGCAATGACAGTAATGCAGGTACATAAATCCTGGGAGCAAAGTGTGGACATGTTAAATCTGTGATTCCATTGATGACCCACAGTGGTGTTTCTTTTGGGATCATGGAATCTTAGAATATCCTCAGTTGGACAGGACCTACAAGGATCATAGATTCCAACTCCTGGCCCTACACAGGACAGCCCAAGAATCCTACCATCTGTATGAGAGCATTGTCCAAATGCTCCTTGAACTCTGTCAGCCTTGGTGCTGTGACTGCTGCCCTGGGGAGTTGTTCAGTGCCCAGCCACCATCTGGAGGAACACCCCTTTCCAAATATATTGATGTAAACCCGTATAAAATATAAACCTTTTTCTAATATATATGATATTGAAATCCTATCCGTTATGCTTGCTACTTTTAGCATGTTTTAGTAAACAATTATCAGGATTCATTTTTTAACTTATATGTTACAGTATAGTTTAAGAATGAAAGACTGTTGTTTCAAATAAAACTTCTACCTCAGCCTATATTCTTCTTGCATACTGAGCTCAATTTCTTCTGGTTCATATTTCTTGTTTTAGACACTACCTTCATGCTTATTGAAACTTATCCATCTCCAAGAATGGCAGCTTCATAGAACTAGTCTGCAGAAAATTCCTCAATTTATTGGAAGATTTCACAATCTTGTTGTTCTGGATCTGTCCCGGAACTCAATTGAAAGTGTACCTAAAGAAATTGGTGAGCTGTGCTTTCTTTTATTTTAATCTGCTTTTCTAAGATTTGGCTGCCACAAATGTGCCATTTTGTGCCCTTTGCCTAACAATCCAAACAATGGGTAGTTAGAAAACAGATGATTTAAACCTGACCATGAGATAGAGATCTCCAAACCATAGATTCCCTAAAAATTAAAAAAATGGCTGGATGGAAGAGACATATCTTTATGAAAACTCCCCATGAGGTAGGGGAAAAAAAACAAACAAAAAAGCCTGTAAGCATAGCAAGGACATCAGAATGCAGCTAAGAAAAGTGATATTGAAAACCAGACTTTGTGTTCTGAGTCTACAGCAGGAGCAGCCTATTCATAATTCTTTAGTTTTTAGGTTTTAGAATGCAGCTCTGTACATAAGAGTTCTGAAGTCCTACTAGTAGCATTTCAGTGATTTTTAAAAATTTTTTCTTTTAAATTTGTGAGAACACAGAGCATTTCTGTAACAGTGAAAGGATAAGACAAAACAAGTAATATTGTACTTCAAATAGAACGAACATGAGCATTTCTTGTGTCTCATTTGTGCTCTCTGCAGGGCAACTGACCAGCCTCCAAGAGCTGCTCCTCAGTTACAACAGAATAAAGTCTGTTCCTAAGGAAATAAGTAACTGCATCAGTCTGGAAAGATTGGAACTGGCTGTCAACAGGAGTATCTGTGATCTTCCTCCTCAGGTTTTGACAGACTGTTTTGTTTTGTTTAATGCATACTTTGAATTTATCCAAACCCAATTATTGTTAAAGGTTGCACTCCATGTTTTCAGAATTGCTGTGATACTCTGATTTCACAACTAATCCACAGAAATGCTGAAGCCACATAAGGAGAACATACTTATACCTGAGTAGCTGAAGGAATCAATCTTTATTTTGTCCACATAAATGGTTTGGCAGTGCACACAGGGTAGTGATACTTTTCATTTTGTCTAGGCTGAATATCTTCACTGATTTACCCCACTGTGAATCTGATGCTTTAGCAATACAGAAAGTTCCCTTTTATGGTTGAGAGGACAAATTTATACCATATGCCAGGACTCAACTGTAAGCATCTTCACCAGAACAGTGAGCTCTGACAAGGGGTCGTGTGATTTTATACAACTGCCTATGCAAAGAGTTGAACTGTTGTTCTCAAATGCTGAAAACAATTATGAAGGAATAAAATCAACTGCTTACCTACTACTGAGCTTTAATTTGAACTAACCAAACATGAGAGAAACCTGCATCTCTAACTATTAGTCTCTTAGGTAGGGATGACATGTATGTAGCCATATTTACTTGAATTTATTTAAAAAACCCTGGTAATGGCAATAGTTGACAGCAATCAGTGCCTGTAATTGTTAGGTAACATCAGCTAATGTAACTTAGAAACCATTGTGTTAACTAGCTCCCAAATATGTTGTAATGTTTAACATTATTAGAGCACTGCTGTAATGCTGCAACAGCTACACAAACTTGCATTAAATCTCCCCTTCTTTTCAGCTCAGTGATTTAAAGAAGCTTTCACACATAGATTTGTGCATGAATCAGTTTACTACCATCCCTTCAGCTCTGCTCAACATGCCACATCTAGAATGGTTAGATATGGGGGGAAATAAACTCCAGGAGCTTCCTGATGCAATTGACAGGTAAATTAAGCTCAAAGCTCATCTTATCTCAGTTCCATTGCATTGAAATTCTAATTATTAAATGCTACTTCAAAATATAATTATTATGTTAACCTCACTGCAAACTTAAGATTTTTATCAGCCCTAATGTGATGTTTTGGATGAGCTGTAATAATCCATTCAATTAATATAAGGTTAAATAATTATTGCCAATGACATTTTCAAACAGAGATTAGATTATTATCTTGGATATGGGGTTTCCTTTGAGACTTGTTGCATTATGAGAGTCCTTTAAGTGGCTGAAAAATTAATTATAGTAATGATTGATAAGGTTAATTTTCTAAATCTTGATAGATTCCACAAACAACTATTTTTCAGAATGAAAAATCTCCACACTTTATGGCTCCAAAGGAATGAGATAAATGCTTTGCCAGAAACCATTTGTAATATGAAAAATCTTAGTACTCTTGTTCTTAGCAACAACAAACTCAGGGATATTCCAGCTTGTATGAAGGACATGACAAATCTGAGGTAAGAAATATAAATAGAAATACTAGAAGATAAGTATTAAAGCCTTCCTTAAGTTGTATATCATACAATGATACTAAGGAGGAGTGAAAGAGAAGGCACGATCACAGTTGTACAGATGGACACAATACCATATAAATCAGTATACTGAACAGACTGACAACAGTTGAGGACCTGGTCAAGCAAGCTTTGTGTAGTGAAGCTCATTTAAAAAAGTAAACTCTGATAGTTACAGTCCCAAATGAAAAAGTAGACTATAGTACATTTTCTCATTTCCACAAGGTCCAAATGTCCCCTCCCGCCCCCACCATAACTGGCCTTTTGTATCACTGTGTAAAGCCAAAAGCTTGCAGGAAAATATGTGATAGGCATAAAAATGACAAAAAAATAGAACTTTGCCACTGAGAAATCAAATGTTCAGAATTAAATGAAAATGATTAGATGTAAGGACATGGAAGACAGGGTATGAAAAATAACAAATAATGGAAAATCTTAATTGAATATGAAATACTACTTTGTATACCATGACAGAAACTTTCCAGTTGTGTGCAGTTTCATTTGGATTACTGGATGCTGGCCATTTTAGAGAAAGAATGCTAGTCCACATAAATCATGTTACTGGGTTACGTGTGATTACTGTTTCTAGCTGTTTTGGAAGCACATCTTTAACCAAACATATACAAGCATAGGCTCAGGGACAGACCAGGGACAAAGAGCAACAGGACTGGCTACTGCCTTGAAAAGCTGCAAGGAGGCATTTGCAGTGTTGTTCTCATCACTCATGTTTGTGGAAGCTCAATATGCCTGACAATAGGGTGAAAACCTGAACACAAAGTGATGAGGACTGCAATGTTTTCTTCCCACCACAGTCAGCTACTGTTACTATAAAGTTTACTTAACTAATGACAGAGTGGTGAGTTTAGTGTAACAAAAGCCTTATTTTGTTTTGCTCAAAATACTTGAGAAATCTTAATTCGGTTTCCAAAGAACTGTTTACTCAGGACACTTATTGCAAGAGTAACCTTTTCTTGGGAATTGTCAGATTTGTCAACTTCAGAGACAATCCACTGGAGCTGGAGGTGACACTACCCGTGTGTGAGGATACGGAAGAGGAGGAGCAACAGGAACAGTTTGGCATTGACTTCATGCACATGTACATCCAGGAGTCCCTCAAGAAAACAGGTATGGCTTTTTTGTTAATTCTGATCTCTCTGGTATAGAGCGAGAAAGGGAAGGATAAACTGGATAAATAAAATCTAGGATACGCATACAAGTGAAGCATGAATAGTCTTAATAAATGAATAATATCTTCCAAAAAATCTCTATACAGATTTTTATTGAGCGCAGGGGTGTTTTTATGAGTTGCTGGCAGAGTATGTCTTCACACGAACAGCATATATTCTGGTAGGAACAGCTAGAACCATGGAAAATTGGAATAGAAGTGCCTGAGTTACCTACAGCCTGGAAAACAAGAAGCTAATGACTGCCTTCTATATCTGCAATTAATCAGTTTACATAGCGTGGGTCTTCCAGCACCGTTTATCTCATGAAACTCAACTTTTCCTAGTTTTGGATGTTGTCCAGATGGTACTACTATGAAAGACTTAAGGGAGAGATGCTTATGTTCCCAACATACATCTTCTAGCAAAGAAATATCAACACCTGATAAACAAACGTTTCTCACAACTTGCTTTCCCTGACCTGAAATCCAGTCACTTAAACAAAACAGCCCCAGAGTTTATTCCCATTTCTAAAACACTCTGACAAAAATTTGCTGTTTGTAGTCTCAAAGGTATGAGTTTAAATGTTGCAAAAACCAAAATAAACACTTCTGAACAATGTGCCAGTGGCAGCTGTTACTTCCAGAGAGCACTTCACTGCAGATATAAAATGTTTTGATCTTCATTCTGTATTTTGTGAAGCCTTAAAAAATAGATTAAATGCTCTTGATTTAGAACACTAGGCCAGCTTTTTTCTTATCAATATTTCATGAATGAATAATCAAATTAGCAAAAATACATCAAGAAGACTGTTTCATTCCGCTAGCAGCACAGGCTAATAAAAGTACCTAGGCCTGCTTAAATAATTTAAAGGAAATACAAAGCTATCCTGAACTTCAAAGTGAAAATATGGTGTGCTACTTCTTCTCTTATTTTAACCTGCTGTCTTTCAGGAAATCTGGAAAGTTGTACTTCTGGTCCTCCCCCTATGATAAATTCTAATGAATAAAGAATGTAACTGTGAAAGGAAGAAAATACCAAGTACACTTCTTCCCACCAAAGAGGCATACAACAGGTTTAAAATATTCTCATGGATTTTATTTTTCCACTGATGAGAACTGGTTTGCATATGTGTAATTCCCAGTCAAACTGGGAAATATAACACCTTTTCCTGGATACAGAAAAGACTAAACCAGATTTTTTTTGTAAACATTGAATTAGATTTTTTAAAAAATCCAGTTCAGTTTTTTTAGGGTTCTTTTCCCCTAACAATTCCAAACCTATCTCCTGTCATGTAGTTGGCTCTTTTATCAAAGATGGACTTGGGACAGCTGTCAACAGGACATTCTCCAAGGATACAGCAGACTCTGTATAATACTGTAGTGCAGCCTTGTATCCTTGTTGTTGTAAATACTCAATCCGTCCATGATCAATCAGCCGTTTACAGAGGCCGCCTATCTCCTTCCGCTCTTCAGCAGTGAGTATCCTAGTGGCACAGAAAGGAGGAAAAGAAGGAACAACATCTGTCACAAGAATTGTTTTGTTAATTAACATTAGTAGATAAGCTTAGAAAAACTACAGAAATCACTGTAAGTTCATTTCAGTCAGGCAAGCGTGACTGTTGAAATATTTTGAAATGTATGTCCATGAAAATTGTATTTTTAAAGTATTTCTCTACGTTTAATAATTAAAATGTTTCTGCAAAATGAGTCCTTTTGAGGACCCAAAACAAATTTCATGTGCCCCTATACATAATTTTGCTTTTCTGCTGGAGTTCGTTTGCTAGAAAAAAAATTACATACCCCTGTAAAGTATCAGAACCACTCTCTGTCCTGCTGAACGTTTGCTCATGTTCTTCTGTGTCATTAGGTTGATCTTCACTTTCTTCACTTGTAGAGGCTTTGCTTGGGGTTTCTCGCATGCCACAAGTGGCCCAGCTACTCATTCTCTGAAAATAATGGAATTCTACTGGTCCCAGTCCTACTGATTTAAAGAACTCTCTGCCTACATAGTGTGTCCAGTCACACTTGTGATGGCAACACAGAGCAATCACAATTCCAGCTACGGGCTTAGGGTCTTCTGTGTTTTTTCCATGATCAGCAGCAGTGTCAGGAGCTGCCCCTGTCACAGGAGTCCTGGAGCGTTTTGCTGCAGGTTCTTCATTTCCTCCATCACAGCAAGTTGTGTAACTTTCAACCAAGCACCTCAGAGCAAGATCTGGAAATGAACAGATGCACCCCCAAGAAAATACCCATAAACACCATGCCATTATTTATACAAGCTGTATCATGGTTGGGAAGGTACTTCCTACAAAATAAAATCAAATCATACATCACAAACCAAGCCAAAAAGCGATTCTAATGATAATTTAAAATTATAAGCATACTTTGAAAACATGAAAACCCTAAATGCTAAATGAATATTATGAGACCTCTGGAGCTGGAGCTAAGGGCTTATGCTCTGGCATATTTGTTCTGCACAAGTGAATTTGAAATACTTCAGTTAACAAATTGGCATACTGTAGGGAATCTCCTCCCTGTAAAACATGCAAGTATTTGCCCTAAAATGTTGGTATCTAGGACACAATCTATGTACTTCTTAAATGCTTAACTGTGTCATCTGTGTCACAGTACCTAAAAAGGTGTCTTTCTCAGTGTAGTAGAGATATAACATTAGAAAAAATGTATTAGTTTAAATTTTTCGGGACAGAAGCACATTCTTATTTGTTTGCCTGGGATACATACTCAGACAGTCAATACAAATTTAGAAAGAAAAATATTTCAAAGAGACAACTGTGTTTAAAAAAATATCCTCTCAACAGTTCACAAATACATGTCCCATGCCACCACACTCTATTCTTTGTTCTGATCTACAGAGCCCGAGAAAGTCTTTACTCCTGACTAACTATCCTTGCATGTATTATCCTTTTACTTTCTGACTGGAGTCAATAGATATTTAGAATATAATTGCTATATTCACCAACACAGGGGTAAAGGGCAAGAAAAGCTAAGGACAGGTTGGAAGATCAGTCCATTCAGAATGTAACATGTATCTTGACTTTCTGCAGTTCACATATCAGTAATTAATTCCTACCTGTTGCAGCACCACACAAATGCTTCCCAATCCCTACCACTGGTAGTTTTGTCTTCTCCAAAATAGGTACCTTATCTGGAGGGGGGGAAACAAACATGCAATCCACAATAACCTCAGCACCTCTATTAGTGTAGGTGGGGCGATTTTTTTCTGAATAACATAATTTCAGCACACTTAGAAATAAATGTTTACAACTACTAAAAATACAGTGGTTGATTCAAAGGGAAGTTTCTTTTACTAAATCAAATTAAAAGAATAGGATGCTGTGCCTGGGAAGCATATTTAACCATTTGGGCCTTTCTATGTTGCCTAGGGAAAATAAATATGACATTAATGTACCTTCTCATGACAAATTCTATAGCATTGATGGTGCATGACTTGCTTAATTCTGCACACCTACACCAAACCATGCAAAGATGTTTAATCCTGCAAGTTCTAAAAAGCCCCTTCAAAATATATTTGTTTTGGTATTTCTCACCTGTGATGATGTCCTACAAACTTTAAGTCTCATTTAAAATACAAGTATGTGTGTGTGTATGTGTATACACAAAACATTAACCAAGAATATTTGATCATGCTATAAACTGACTTGAACTCCATTATTCAAAATTTAAGAATAATCCTCTATTTCAGAGTGACACAAGTCAAGAGGGAACTTACTTAAACATAAGTGCTGAATATCAACTTGAAGCCTCTCAAATATAGAATCTCTTCCTTTATGTTTTCCATCCACCTGTTTAAACAGAACAAGATAATTAAACAGGGCTGGCCACTACTAATTATAATATTGCTTCTGGTATTAATGCCAGACTTTCCTCCTGTCAGTTCACCATTTGTGAATTTCTAACATTAAACACCAGGATTTTTTTTCTAATAAATCTGCTATTTGCAAAGTATGGAATGTAGAACTTTTAAAATTTAAATTTATTGAAGATAAAAAGCAAATACTAACAGTTTGAATGGCAACAGTTTAATAATTATACTCTACTAATGTGACAATATCCTCTTACCTTGAATCTTGTGGTTGCTCTTTCCACAAGCAAAAACTGAACACTCTCAGCATTCTGTAAGGCAACATCAACCCAATGAGACAGCTTTCCTCGCCCAGCTCCAAACTCAACAAAACATCTTCCTGGACCAAGTAAATGCAGTTTTTCCATGTTACCTAAAATAGAAGCCTACAAACATCAAAAGATTATTTGTGAACTTAGCAAATATATACACTGTGTATTGTAATGCCTTTTAAAAAATTATTACCTCACCAGCCTGCAGAGGACTTTTTCAAGCCTCCCTTTCCGTGAAGGACTAGGGAAAAGATCTCTCTATATACAGAGGAAAGGGATTATACATTCTGGCTAGTCAGCAACACCCTGCCCTTCTGCTTCTGCTTACAGAACTCCACTCAGAAGGCTATAGAATGGATTTTGGCATTCAGGCACACATTAGAATTTTCTTCTTGCTGATCCTCAAAGTAGCCATCCAAAATATGGGTACTGTACTGTATTTTCTGTACAGTGCCTGCAGAGCTCTCTCTCTGCTGCAGTTGTGTGGTTTGTAATACATAGGAAAGAAAGCAGAGTCCAGGAAACACACATTTCTCACTGTTAATTTTTTCTTCCAAAACCTTTCTATTTTACTACGCTATACAATCCATCTCCCTTGAAATTTTTGTGTTTAATATACATAAAAAAAGGCAGAAGGTAAACTCAGGTTTTCCAATTCTTTTCATGCATCTGTTACACAACCAAGAGACCATGGATCACAGAAAAAGTAAAAAAATTTCTTTTATTTCTTAACAAATATTTTCTTTTTTGTAACTCAGTTTTATCTGAGTTACTATAAAATATGAATATAAAAGTAATAATTAAGAACAACACAATTTAAAATTTAGTTCAGTATCTTAATAAACTTTTGTTATTCTCACTTAACAAAGCAGCAATTCACAGGTTGTACATATGCTGTTATTTGAAGAGCACAAAGTTGTAGATTTCCTCTCTAGGAAGCCACTGGCCTTATACACACACACTCGCTGAAATTTACAGCAGCACAATTCCACTTCAAACCCATCTGTAGCTATAAGTAAATCACGTGACCACACCTGTTGTTTCAAGTGTTTGAAAGCAGATTCCCCATTCTTTGGGTCATTTAAGGCTTCTTGTAAAGCCTGATGGGACAGTATTTGTTCCTTAAGACGAAGTTCCAAGCCTGCATGGAAATGCAAAACTTTTAGGCACAGCCTTCCAGTTTCCAAGAGTTCCTGGTTTGTGACACACATTACCACAGTGACAGTTTGTTGCACTAACAAAACAGTCTGTTGGGAGCATAAATCCATCATCATATGTTTGTAGGAGAGCTGTATTGTTATCCGTAGTAATATTGAGTGGGAAACAAAAACTGAAGGGAACAAAAGATCAATGTTTTATCATTCTCTCAATCTAGTTTATTTTTCAAAGTAAAATTCAGCTATTGGAGTTGGTCTGATAATTATGTCAGATGTGTTTAAATCCACATGTCTCATATTTACAGGTATATAACAACAAAAATAACAATGAAATATTTAATCAATTTAAAACATCCTATTTTTAATATTAAGTAAGCTCACCATTACTTGCTTTTTTCAACTTGATAATTAAGTTCTGCAGCTCTTCAATGGATAGAGAAGATAAAGGAACCTTTTTAAGGAAAAAGAAAGCCACCTATAAATACAAGACCTTTTAATTTTTCTAGTTCTTTACAGTCACGTGATACATTGCAACATGTTACAGAAGGACTGAACTTAAAAACAAGTAATTGTACTCACTTGCTTTTCTGGTGTATCTGCCACATCCTTTAAACCTGCATTAATACCTTGAACAAAGTAGACCTTTAAAACATAAAAAGAAAATAAATCTGATCCTGTTAATTACTAGGAAGCAAATAGCTACATTTCTTGACACTTTTTATCATATGTAGCAAGAGATATTCACTACAAAATAAGATTTTCCAAATAATTTTTCTTCCTGTAGTCTGATCCTGAATCCCTGGCACAAATGAGTGTTCTGACGCATTTTACAAGACTGAACATGTTCCTAACAGTTAAGCAGTCAAGAGTGAGTCCAGAGACCACTTCAAGATTTCTCAGGTAATAGTGAAGGTGCAACACTAGTAAGGTAGAGGCAATAAAGAAACCATCTTCTCTTTTCTTGGAATAGCTTTTAAACACAAACCCTGTTCCTTCCCTCAGCACTGGCTCCAAGTGTCAGCCAAGAAGCAGGCAGTGGGCTGACAATGCAGAGCCTCCTGCCCGTCCTGCTCTGCAGGGACAGCGCTCACCCCGCCTCAAGCCAATGGCATTGGGAGGGGCTGTTCACACCCCGGGTATGTTTTTGAGAAAAATGAGTACAGGATTTATTCTTTTTTGTGACTAAGAGAACTGAAAAGTTGTACCAAACTACAGAGTAAAGTGACACAGAACATGAGGAGACGTGAAATCCATTTCAGGAAGAACATATTCAGCTTCCACACTGTCTCATCACACTGGTGCCTGCTGGAAGTGCTGTCCTCCAGCTCCCAAATGCTGTCAGCACAAAGAATTCCCTGCAGAGCTGTAATGTTTAAGATCTTAAATGGGAGAGGAAATTATGAATTCATACTGCACTTACGGGCTTTGGCTTCTCTCTTGAATTACATTTTTTTAAATGCTTTTGTAGCTGGTCTTCATAAACGGTGCTAAAATCCAAATGGAAAGAGAAGTAAGGAATAGCATTTATCATGTGAATCCTGACAAAGAATAGGAAAAGCATTTACATATACTCACTGTTTTGGATCAAGAGGGCACGGAATCCTTTTTCTGTCATTTTGTTCCTAGTTAGAAAAGTTTTAGACAACACTTCAGCATGCATTCAGGTTCTTGTTTCAAAAAACCTGTTGAGGGGCATCAGTTTCATAAAACCTGAATTCAGAGCTAGGTGGGTTTAACCGGAATGGAGAAACTGACAGAATTTAATAACTAACTCGATCCTAAAAGAATAACCCTCTAATGGAAGCGCAGCGTTGGGCTGACCCGGGTGCCCCCGCCCCACCCCGCGCTGCCAGAGCAGAGCAGGGCCCGCCGCACGCCGGGGCCCCCCGAGCCCGCCCGGAGCGGGGTCCGCACGCACCTCCTCCTGCCCGTGCTCTCCGCAGAACCGCCTCCCGGGCGCGGGCACCATCCTGCAGAAGCGCCCCTTCCTGCGCACGAAGTGCCCGCACCGTCGCGGCCCCAGTCCCTGCCCCTGCCCCTGCCCCTGCCCCTGCCCCTGCCCCTGTCCCAGCCCCTGCCCCTGCCCCTGTCCCTGTCCCAGCCCCTGCCCCTGCCCCTGTCCCAGCCCCTGCCCCTGCCCCTGTCCCTGCCCCTGCCCCTGCCCCTGCCCCTGCCCCTGTCCCTGTCCCTGTCCCTGCCCCTGTCCCTGTCCCTGTCCCTGTCCCTGTCCCTGTCCCTGCCCCTGCCCCTGCCCCTGCCCCTGCCCCTGTCCCTGTCCCTGTCCCAGCCCCTCTGACTCCAGCTCGTGCTCCGGCTGCGGCGCCGCCATCGCGGCCCCGGCACCCCCCGCGCCAGGCGCGGCCCCGCCCCGCGCGCGGCCGAACATGGCGGCGGAGCGGCTGTTCGGGCGCGCTGTGCCCGTGCGGGTGCAGGGCCGGGGCTGCGAGGAGCGGTGAGTCGGCCGGGGCTGCGCCGCGTTTGCTGGCGGGCAGGAGCGCTCTGCGGGGTCCGCGCTCTGGGACTGCCGTGGGCACCCTCCGGGACGGAGGGGAGGGACCGGGTGTAACGGGGCCGGGGGCAGCCGGTGGGGCCGAGCGGATGCTGTGGGTGTCTCGCCAAGGGAGCGGGGCTGGGGACAGGAGGCCGCGGTGCCCGGGGCTGAGGCGACCCCGGCTCCCGGGCCCCGCGGGACTGTTTGGCGTCTCCCTGGCGCTGGGGTTTGTTTGAGTCTCCCGGGTTCCGCGGGTCCGTTTCCATGTCCCCTCCTGCAACGTTGCCCGCGGTCGCTCCGCCCGCCCCCCGCGGCCCGGCAGAGCCGCCCGGACAGCGTTGCGGCCGCCCCGGCCCTGGGTCTGAGCCCCCGGTTCGAGCGGGTGCGTGGCCTGGGTGCCCGGGGAAGCCCAGACATTGCTCGTGGGACGGTCTGTTCGAAGTGCAGTGGATTTCGGCCCTGTAGGTGCTGTCTGGGTCAGACAGCAAGTGCCTGACTTGCCTCTGCGCACGGAAAGGCTGATGCCTGTGGTGGTGTGAGTGCTATAGCATCTTACTCGGCAAAGAAGTAAATGAAGACAAGCTAGCACTGTTTAAGTGATTATCAGAAGTTTCAGCAATCGTTAATAAATTTCAACAGGCTTTTCCAAAGGCTGTAGTTTCTGGACAAAGTTTCAAAACTTCTGAGTTGCTATTTAAAATTTGGTGGATAACAAGCAACAGATAAAAAAACCCAGCAGTGACTGAGGAGCTGCAATGATAACTGAAACTTGCATCTTAGTAGTAGTCATCAGTGGGAACTTTCTTAATGTTTCTGCCGAAATTTTTATTTTTGAAGTGTCATTGATTCCTGTAATGCAGCTGTGAACACATTATTTCAAGAATGTTTTCTTGATTTGTTATTTTTTTGTACACAGGAGATTAAATGTTCAAGTGAATATTGAGCTACTGCCAACTTCTAATCCTGTTCATAAAAAGGTTAGTAGCCAAGTCATATCTGTGTTATTCATTAGGTATTACCTGAATTACATTTTGTAAAAGGATAAATAGGCAAAGGAAAAACAAAATAGGATTTTAACATTTTCATTTGACTTTATTTTATTTGACCTTATTGGTGTTACTGGCACCTGAGTAACTGAAACATGTCCCTGTGCTATGGTCACATTTGAGTTATGTTAGAAGGGCTGTCAGGTTACTACTTACTTTGTTACCTCTGCCAGGGAATATTATATTCTTGACACTGGTGTGAGCCTAACAAGGCTGGGAGCAGGAGGCTGGGCCTGATGTGCCAGGTGTTTTGCATAACCCCATCCTGGTAATACTGTATGCTTTCAGAGAAGGCAGTTTTTCCCAAACACTGTGCAGACCTCCAGTGAACAAATGAGTGTCAGTTTAAAAGCCAGGCAGCAATAGTGCTGCAGTTTTCCTATGGGCTTCCTTGACTTCAGCTGTATCCATTCTGTATTCGCTTTATGGGCTCTGTATTCAAGCGTATAACCTTTTGAGATGGTGGTTTCATAAACGTTTAGGAGTGGTATGCTCTGAAAAGCCTCCAGCTATGGGAATGATGTGTCTGTGACCATTACAATGGACTGCTAGTGTTGCACTCCATTTCATGATGGGGCAAAAATAGCAAATAGTTTTCTTTCTGGAAAATGCTGAATACACATTGAAATTTGAAATCTTTGCTGCTCAAAGTTGAAGGTTTTTACTTGTTTTATTTATGTGAAAAACAATTTTTCTTGTTTTCCCAGTGTAATATTTGAAGCTCTGTTTAATGTTTTACACATTCTGAATTAGTTGCCACAACTCTATGTTACTTTTGGTTAAACAGTAAAAACATTCACTACTGTTTGCAATATTGGTTTAAAGTACTTATGGGTGGTTTATGGTATTTTAAATCATATTTAAATCTACATCTTTTCAGGACTTAGCTGTTCGATTGACTGATGATACTGATCCTTTTTTCCTTTATACCCTTGTCATATCTGAGGAAGATTTTCAAAGGTAAGGGAAATAATATTTTCTCTGTGAAACATTTCTAAATGCAAAAAAGAACAAGGGAATATTTTTAGTGTAGAATGGTCTGTGTTAGAATTTAGATTTTTACGTTTTTCACTTGTGGAGTCTTGTCAGTATTTTGGTGCTATTGCTCTCTTTGACCAGTCAGTGAAACAGCCAAGTGCAGGAAAGTGTTAGCTCAGGGCTGTACAGGTGAATGTTGGGATCCTGATGTAAAGTTCCCTGCATAGATAACAGTGTCACAGTTCATCTGGATGTATCTTCTGTTTATCATAACTTCTTAGGGACTGTTCTGTGTGTGGGAACAAGTTCAGGAGATAATTGCAAAGGAAAGGCTGTTTACATGGACATGGATTCACAGACCTTGCACACGAATTGTACTGTTAGGTTTCATTTACTTGCTCAGAATATGATCATCAAATTTGGGCACCAGGCATGAACAGTTCGAATTTCTGCTTTCTTTGGGTTTGTTTGTGTGGTTCTGTTTTTGGATTTGGGGGTTTGTTTGTTTGTTTTTTTGGGGGACAAATGCTTTGGTGTGGTCAGTATGTAGTTCAAAAGACAAAAGTGAAACAGTGTTTGCAAAGCAGATGTGCAGAAGCGTTTTGTTAGACAGAGGCACAGCCTTGTACATCCACAGTTGGAGGTTTCTGTCTCTGAGTTTCCTGCGTCTGTGGCGCAGGGGCCTGGACAGACAGTCAAGTGGGCAGGGGGTCTTCCTCATTGTCCTTTGCCTCTCCCGTGTGCCCTGTCCAGTAACCTCTCTGCTCTGTGCTCTGAGGAAGGTGACTGCTCAAAGGGGCATTTATGTCATGCCAGAATAACTTATGTTTTTGTCTTAGTGCAGCCCACTTGCAAGAACTCTAGAAAACAAAATATTTTCTAGGGATTATATCCACAATGTTGTCCCATGTCTTGTATTTGAAAATAATATATCACAAAATTTAATGACATGATCAGAATATGTTATTTCTACTAGTGTAAACAAAATACTTCATAGGAAATAAATTTCACTTATTCACTATGTCGTTAATATTTTTTTAAAATCTTTTATATAGTTTGAAATCCCAGCAAGGTCTCTTGGTAGACTTCTCTGCTTTCCCACAAAAATTTATAGATCTGCTTCAGCAATGCATTCAGGAACAGAACAAAGATACCCCAAGGTAGGTCATAAACACATGCCACGTTATACTCTGGGTGTCCATGTTGAGTTCTTAAAATACTTATCAGTCCCTCAGACTGAGAAGAATTGGTAGAACAAGGAAAATTTGAGTCAGGGTATGTAACAGACTAAATCTAAGTCTCGGGAGGACTGAGCAGTGGAGTTGGTGCCTAGTAACAGTCTCTGCATCTGCACTGAGTCTGGCAAGCTTCACAAGCTGGCAGATGTGCAGGGGTGCAGCACTGGGGCTTTTTGGCTTCTATTTTGGCTTTGTATCTTTTAATACTTTAATGCTAGAGAGATTATCTGAATTTGGTGCAGCAAGGTGTAAATCGTCCTGTTTCATAGGAGAAGGCAAGGTTATTATAAGGCATTCTGAAAAGGATTTTTTTCTTTCCTTTCAATGTTCAGGCATTAAAATGTGAGGGGAGAGACCTGAGTTCCAGTCTTCCTTTTAGTGGCCTTTTGATACGTTATTTCTGTTCATGTGGGTACCAAGGTACCCAGCTCCACTCTAAGTAGTCAGGCCATTTCCTGAAGTATGTATAATGAATTTTACTCGTTTGTAGGATACCTAAAAGTCAGGACTCTGTTTTTCTTTTTGATTTGGTTACAAAGGCCCCAATTGGTTTTGGACTCCTCAGTCTAAGATGGGCTGCTGAAAATTTTACAGATAAACAAACTGATTAGTTTAGTACATTCCTTATTACAGGTGCAAGCATTTGAGTTGATACTTGTTTGTAGTATTGCCTGCAACATAGGGACTGAATTGTATAATTCTTTCTCAAACAAAAGCTTGACAGCCTTTTATTGCACATAAACAAATATATTTTATCTGGAAATAGCTTGTAGGATCTACAGGTAGTTTCAGAAAAACTATGCTAAAGATTTGATTCTTTTGGTTTTTCCCTAGGTTTTTGCTGCAATTGGTGTCTTCAGCACCTGCTCTAGATCACACACCTGTCTCTTTAAATGTAGTGGAGACCAACCCTTTTAAACATCTTACCCATCTCTCTCTAAAATTCCTACCAGGAACTGATGCAGAGATAAAGAAATTTTTAGCCAACAGTTTGAAATGCCTTAAGGTAAAAATGTTTCTCATAACTGCAACTAAACTTTGATGTTGTGTGTACTTATTGTGTGCTCTGGTTTAGTTTTCCTGTTAGCCCATGTATGTCACTGCTTGCAGCTATTTGGGTGCGTGTTAATAGAAATGGAGTTGTTACTGTCACTGGCAATGAAAATGTGACCTGTGTGTTCAGCCAAGCATTGTCGCTGGAGCTGAAACCGGGGTATTTTCCACAGGCAGGGCATGTGTTGCTGTGCAGCTCTGTCTGCTGCTGCACAGCTGGTGCTGATGGACAGAGCAGCTGCAGGAGGAACTTGCTGTAACCTTGCAGTCTTTGTTCTGCAGTTGGATGTAGGAAAACATGGTCTGCATGTCATTGTAAAGCTTTATGGACTGCAAAGGGCTAGTAGATATAAATAACAAATCAAAATTGGAATGTTGATGCAGTTGGTGGCATGCTAGGTTTGATTTCATGAGAAATTAATGTCTGACTGGTGTATGTTTCAGTCTCATACCCTGGGATTTGTAGCTCTCCTACTGTGCTGTCATGTTTGTAGCCACCTAATAAGCCATTTCAGTAGCACAAATTTACGGTATTTCATTTGATGTCTTGTTCATGTAACACCTTTGTGAGCAAGTCTTCATGATAAGATACTATTATAAAAATTGGGTAAGAATTTAATTCAGAATTTTTACATTGTGGGCTAATGCCTTTTCTTTTACATTTATCAATTATATCTTAATATGATGCTTATTTAATAAGGTGGTATTTTTCACAAATACAATGGGTATATGGTTTCTTAGGCAATGCTAATTAAATGGAAGCTAAATGCTACTTGCATTTTGGGAGCTCAGGATTTGATGTGATGTCAATTTGTGCATAGGAAGACAAACTGATGTTGGAGGAAAAGCTTAGAAAAACTGAAGAGGATCTTACCAGGCAGCTGAGCTACACTCAACAGGTAACAGACTTTTCACTTTTGTAGGCTGTACTTTTTTGATCCATGGGAAATATACCTTTTTGTAGGCTGGGTGATTAGTCACTGCCTAGCCAAGATAATTGCCTTGAGAGTGAATTAAAAACAAGAGTCTGCTGTAGCTTTTCTAAAGAATGAGTAAAACCTGCAGCTGAAGAGTTAAATTTAGTTCTTGCAGTACTAAAGCAGAATTTTGTACAGAGGTGTGTCTGTGTATACACACACAAATTTAATACTAAATATATGGTAGTTTGAAGAGAAATGATAAGTATACTTTACATAGTCCATGAATGGCTGGAAATCCTTCTATTTGGAAAAATTCTGAAACCATGGTCAAAAAGTTGGAAGTTTCGGACTTCAAGTTCCTCAACTTCTCTTTGATTTTTGCAGTCAGAACAGTTATTACTTCACCTTTGTGTTACTAGAGGATGATTTGGGTCAAGTTCTACAATTATCAAGATGACTTTTTGACTATGATGAAACATTAAAACTCCTATTGTGGAGCTTTTCTGGAGTGGAATATTTGTCTACAATTTCAGTTTGAGTTACTGGAATGTGTTTGCTGAATTGGAGTGCAGAATTACAAATCAAAAAGAGGAAAGATGCTGCTGAAGAATTTTTTTCTCCCTACCAGAATGCTCTGTGTTACAAGGGTAGGGAGCATCAGCAGGCAGGTTTTTCACTCTTAAATTGTCGTTGGAAGAAAATTATTTTATCCACAGTCTCAGAAAGGTGCTCTTCAGCTTCTCAGTGCCTTACTGTTTCTACTTACAGAATGAACAGATACTTTGGCATCCGGTGCTGAAATTTAGACTTTCCTTATTAATTTCATGTCCTCTTAGTAAGTAACAGTAAAGAATCATTCAGTATTGACTGAAATTCTTAAACTTTTAAAACTCTATATACTTTGTCAAACAGAGTTTATCAGAGAAGAGCCGAGAACTAGACAAACTGAAAAATGAATGGACATCATACACCACAGCTCTAACCAGCAAACACTCACAGGAGCTGACAAATGAAAAGGAAAGAGCTCTCCAGGTATGATGGGGGAAAAGAATTAACAATATTCTTATATGTGAGTAGTCAGATTCATTGAATAACTACTTAATTTCTTTGCTTCCACAGGCACAAACTCAGTACCAACAACAGCATGAACAACAGAAAAAGGAATTGGAGAATTTGCATCAGAAAAGTGTTCAGCAGTTGCAGAACAGACTCTCAGAACTCGAGGTCATCAATAAAGACCTAACAGAGAGAAGATACAAAGGAGACTCCACAGTCAGAGAACTGAAAGCAAAACTTTCTGGAGCAGAAGATGTAAGGCTTCTTAATTTCTAAGAGCAAGCACGTTAGAGCATTAACACTGCCTGCCAGGGCATGTAATAGGAAATGTAGCATATTAAGTTCGTTCATCTCCTCTTCATTCTATATTATGCTTATTATTTAGATATATCTGTTTAAATTACTATTACAGGTTTTCTTTAAAAAAATTTAAATTCCTTCCCAACCTTCTAGGAATGTCAGAGAGCAAAGCAGGAGGTGCTGTCACTGCGTCGGGAAAACACAACTCTGGATGCTGAATGCCATGAAAAAGAGAAACTCATTAATCAGCTACAGACACGGGTTGCTGTTCTGGAACAAGAGATCAAAGACAAAGATCAGCTGGTTACTAGAACAAAAGAAGTACTAGATGCAACACAAGAGCAGAAGGTTCTTCAAGCTTCAAAATAATTTTCTCTAAACTCTCTAGAAACCTTCTTAATTGCAGTTTCCATAGAGTAGCAGCTGACCAGTTTTTATGAACACAGCAAGTCAGCTTTCAGATGTAGTTAAGGTTCTAAATTATGGCATCAAAAGTGTATTGGATTCAGATTTAGTATTGTGGTATTGGAGTATAGTTAGTGGTATTTGTTGTAATCAAAAAAAGGATTAATTGAGATTCACTAAAATGTGACTGAAAGGCACTGACTGATTTCTTGTAAGGATAGTTCTCAAAAGAATCATGGAGGTTCTACTTGAAATCATAAGTGATGTCTATCACAGCTTTATTATATTTTGTAATATTTTTAAAGGTGATACTGGAAGAGAATACAGAGGAAAAACAAAGGCATATTGAAAAACTAGAGACAACCATTAAGTCACTGTCATCTGAACTCCTCAAGGTTTGTTCAAACATGACACTTTCCTTGCAAAACATCTTCCTTATTTTTAGGTATTTATTTTGGTAATGTCTTGTGTTTTTTTAATAGGCTAATGAAATTATCAAGAAGTTACAAGGAGATTTGAAAACTCTAATGAGTAAATTAAAATTGAAAAATACAGTAACAATTCAACAGGAAAAACTATTGGGAGAAAAAGAAGAAAGACTTCAAAAGGAGCAGAGGGAATTGCAGGAGATGGGACAGTCCCTTCGAATGAAAGAACAGGAGGTACTGTGTCCTCTAAGTGCTGCTGTATGTACTGTGTTGGGTTTTGTGGGTTTTAACTGACTTGTAGTAGTAAGGTCTCAAATCTTTGTGTGGAATAGATGTACTCTTTTACTTAGTTTATTAGTAACATGTTTATTTAAACGTGTAATCAACTTTCAGTTTTTTAAATGTTAAACTGATTTGTAAGATCTATCCACTCATATGGAAGAAAACTAAAGTTGTATTAAGAGTGCAGAGCAGTGTAATGGATGAATCAGCATCCTTTAGAAGATACAATCACATGTAAGGTGATGAATAAAACAAGAATAGGAACAGAGTGAACCTTTTTCTTCCATTAAGTATATTCCCCTGTTTAGAGTCCTTGCATTATGTAATAATAGAAAAATAAAGGACAGAAAGGATTCTGGCTGTCATCTTGCCAAAACCCTAGCTAAAACTAGGGCTAACTTTAAAAGAATAGTCATACTGCTTTTGTAAAAAACTGAGTTCGGACTTCTTGTAATTTTAAAACAATACATGCTTTTTTGTTGTCGTTGTTTGTAGTTAGAAGTAGCTCCTGGTGGTGGTATAATTATTATGGGAATATTACAGGTTTGCAAGCTACAAGAACAGCTAGAAAGTACAATACAAAAACTGGAAGAAAGCAAGCAGTTACTGAAGACCAATGAAAATGGTAGGTTTACACAGTTTCATTTCTCCCTCCGTAAAATGATATAGTGATCTTGCTGCTCCTGAAAATTACCAGATGCAGCTGTATTGGGGTTTTGTGAAGAGCTGCAGTTGTTGTCGGGTATGGATACCAAACTTCTGGCTGTTGGGGGCATGAGACAGCCTAGGGCTGCATGCAGAGAAACTGCCCTTGCAACTGGTGCTTGGGGCTGGGAGGTGGTTTGCTCAGGCTTGGGGGGATGGAGGAAGCTCCAGTAAATGGCTTTTTGTGGGACAAGGACTCCCAGTGATGCCTCAGATTGCAGAGATAAAAGAAGTCGTTGAGGTGTCACGATTTTTGCACGCGGGCTACTTGGCATTTCAAACTGCCTGTAAGAGGCAAGAAACTTGAGCATTTTTTTTCCTCTCTGCAGTAATCACCTGGTTGAACAGACAGCTGAATGAAGTTCAGATGGCAAAGAGGCTGGACACTTCTGCCAGCACACATGGGGGTGGTAGGGCTGCTGCTTCACCTCATGGCATGGTAAGATAGAGCTATAAATAATCGGGTTGGGATGTAGGTATTCTGAAATGAATGGCCTTAAGAGAGTTAAAAAAAATAGGTGCTTTCACCTTTGGGCCTTAAGGTTCTGGGTGGGTTTGAACAACATAATACCCTGTTGGGTGCTACTTGATGTCCTGGGCCTTGTAGGTGAGAATTTTATAAGCTCTCATTTACATAAAATATACAAACCAGTGCAGAGTTAGCTTGGAAAAAGCGATGTACAAGGTGAAAGGGAGGAAAAAAAAGGTGGCAATTTTATGTTGTGAGGTTAAATTACTAATTATCTTTGTACAGACTGAAAAACAAGTGTACTATTTGAATATTCTTACTAGTGATACTTTGAAACATGAAAATAAGGGCTAAGAAAGATTACCTGCCGTCGTTGTTAAATACCACAGCACTCTCTGTTGTACAGATCTCTGCTGTCACCTAGTAATTGATGAGCTGCTTGTTGTTCACACAGAGGTCTCTTGATCTACAGTTGGGTACATTCAATATATTCATCAGTTGCAGGATGTGTAGCTTTTTACTGGCTAAGAGTGCTCAACTCAATTTTAAGTTATGAGAATTTTGGTTTGTTCCCATCAGGACGACTCACATGTGTTAGCCTTGTAATGGTGGTTAGTTAATGTTGGCGTTTTCAATCTCTACAAACAATTACTTCAAGAATTGTGTTTCTCCTTTATGAATGTATTCTGTTTCTCTTACAGCCTGACAGACCATCCTTCCCCAGCTCAGGAATCCATCATCCCATTTCTCCTCTGTATGCTTTCCAGAACGTCCTGGAATCGACACACAGCAAAAATGCCAATTCACAATGTCCAGTCCCAAAGGCAGGCACTTTGACGTTTTTGTTTAGTTAAGAATGTGACAACATAAAATACCAAAGCATAATGTTGTGACTATTTCTCAAAATATTTGCTGTATATACTTTAGGCTCCCTGTCCTGAATGTTATCCTGTTAGTCATAGCTCATGCTTGTCCTCATGGTGCTTATTCTTGCAGGCTTTGCTGCACAGCAGAGCTGTGTGAGGGGCAGAAACATTAACCCCCAGGCAGTTGCTCTCTGGATGTGCTCACGGGTGGGGACTGTCAGATCTGGAGTAACTCTTTAACCTGCAGCTCTGTCTCTGCAGGTTCAGTTCAACACACAGCTTTCCAAATTGAATCGATGTTCAGATGCTCAGACAGTGACTGCAACCAGCCATCCAGCAAACAAAGAGAAGTAAGTGTCATCTGCATTTTCAGTACTTTTTGATTATTTATAAAGCCATTTGTCATCTTTGTGTGTTTGGAACTGAGCAAAATTATTCTAGTACAAGCTAGTCCTGGGATCTGCCTTTGTTAATAACAGAAGAAGGAATGTGCTTTCAGGAGTGGGTCCAAAGGAACAAAAGTTCGGTGTTCCTCTCAGTGACAGATCTAAGCTATCAGGTGCTGGGTCACTCAAAAAATTAGTTCTAGGCTGTTCTTAACCTACCCTTTCACGGCTTAACTTTAAATGGTACAGTTCATAGGAACACAGTAGTTGCACTTCAGAGTTCTGAACTAGTCTGTAGCCACAGCTGCTGTAAGGCACTGATTGCAAACTGCATTTGCTTTAAATTTTAATTAGAGTTTTTATTTCTAGTGGTGATCCTTTGGGGCTGGAATCCAAGTACTTCAAGAAAAAAGATGACAGCATTCCTTTACGAGGGCTTAGTCAGAACACGCTTAACTCGGGTATGTATGAAACAGTAGAACTAAACCTTATGTGAAATGTACTGGAAGGGCAGTGACAGACACGGCTCTATGAAGTGTCCTTTGTGCTGTTCCACAGAGTACCTGAGACCGTACTTGCCGGCCAAAGCCCACCCAGCACCCAAAGCTGCAGGAACACCGGCCTCGGCTTATTTCCCTGGATAAGAGACAGGGTTCTGACTGTGCGAGTCGTCTTTTACCCAGGTTGGGGGAGCCTTGAATGTCCTGTAATAAGTGTGTTAGTAGAGTATTGATGTGAACTGACATCATTTTATAAGCCAGTTTTCTTTGAGAAAGGTCTATTAACAGACTTGGGTGATGTTTCAGGGTACTGGAGCCTGTGGAGAAGGTAAAGCTTTAAGCAGTCTTAGTGGGACCAACATGGACAATTTTCTGTTAGTATATTGTTGACCCTGTAATCATCCTAAAACCCTACCAAAGTGATCTGACTTTTTTCCAGCAAGTGAAACATACATTCCCTGAGTGTGAACACTTATCTGTGAAGTTCTGGGTTTTGATTCCTTTCAGAGAAATGATGAGGCAAGTGGAAAGTGCTGCAGAACGGGCCTGTGCTGTCAGTTTGAGTGGTGGTCAAGCTCATAAATTAGCACAAGTGCCTTACATTTTAGTTTTAAAAACTTGCTTAATTTTCGAACCAGCTTAACAGAATTATAAATAATATTAAACATGCTAAATTGCTTCACTGAAGGTAGAAAACTTAAAAATTCTCACTTTGGTTCCCCTAACTTTTCTGTTAATCTCGCAGAATTACAGTCCACAGGGCACCAACATTATCAAGTGAAGTATCTGAATAGTTAACTATTGACAAGTAACACAACATCTAAAAGATATTTTATTTTTACAAATCATATGTTACAACTTGTAGGACTGTACAGAAATTTAAGATAGTCTGTTTGGCTTGTTCTGTTGTCTGGGTTCAAATGCCAAATCATGAAACAACCCCTTCTGTGCCATGTTTTAACACAATGAGCAGGCATGTACTTATACACTTAGAATGACTATTTACATACTTCTGTTAAATAACTAAGGTAAAAGATATGGAATATCTTCAAGTGCAGCCCTAGGATTGTACATTTAAGTGGTTTGTTTTGCCATTGAAATGTGTACATTTGTTTATAAATCAGCACTGTGTTAGTGTATAGTCACTGTTTTTGGCAGGTGTAAGTTTCAATAGAAATATTAAATGGTTTTTATGAAAAGCTGTGATTAGTAATGTTTTAAAAGTACCAAATATTTTTAAGTTACCAAAATTCCCAAATGAGGTAAGTGCCAGAACCACACTTTTATTCACCCTTTTTCTGCTATTTTCTTCCTAGTTTATTTCTTTCCCCATCCAACATACAATCACCCCTGACAGCCACCCTGTGCTTACAGTCTTGTATTTCTGTGTCAGTCAGTGTAAATGACTGAATGTGCTGCTTCTCTCAAGGTACAGATGAGCTGCTCCCAAAGGAAGCTGCTGAATACAGGGTGGCAGCAGCTTTCCCAATCTCCTGGGCCTCTTTACATGAAACACAAACAAAAGCAAAGCAGGCCGGGGTGTCTGACAGCCCTGCACACAGCAAAGGCTGCCTGGTGTAACTGACCCGGCCAAGGAGCCAACTGCAGCCAGCCCGTGCTGCTGGACAGCAGGGACAATTCCAAGGCTGCTTTCTCTCACACACATCACCCTGCTGGACCTGAACTCGGGATGACTTTGCCCACCTGCTGAAGTATAACATACATGCACTACAGCACTTCAATTAGGGTGTTAAGAGAGATTAACAATTATTTAAAAATTCATTAAAATATTCAACTTTATTAACAGTATATTTACATAATTTTTTTCCTGCTCTTGGTCAACCCATGGTGAATGTTCAAAGGTAAAAAAGCATTAAGCAATAACCACAAGATGAAAACATTTTAAACCTATACAATACTTTATACACAAATTTATACAAAGGAACACTTAAATAATACACCTGGACACAAAAATATACACTTTTAGAGAAATTCACATCAGTAATTGTATAAAGCTCTCTGTACTAAGGGTCCTGAAAATTTAGGACTAAAACTTTAGCTCTGTAATGCAAAAGGGGTATTTTGTGACAGTCCTCAAAAGGCCACTATATAGCACATGGACAGATTCAAGGCTATCAGCTTATAGTTCAGTCTGTGTATTCAAGTTTTGAGGTCCTTTATGATTTATGCAAACATCAGAAATATAGTGGTATAATAAACGGTACATAGGAAAGTAGAGTTTTAGAGCCAGTATTAAAATTTGTAGGCTCAAAACACCCACTTATTATTAATTAAACAAGTGTTTGACACTACTGTTTACTCAAAAATAGAAAGAGTAAATGCACTTACATAAAAAATAACTTTTACTGTTCAGCAAGCGTGCTCATGTGATTTTTATCAGTACAAACTTAAAAAAAACCTGCCATGTGACTTCTAAAAGAAATTATACCAATTCACCTCCTTACTTGAGTACATTTACATTAAGGCTTTGAATCATCTGACCCAGGATTTTAAAATGAATGGGTCCACACAGATGCCAGTATGTCTCACTGAGACGTAGCATGACTAGAATTAAAGCTCACCACCGTAAGGAAACAGGACACATGCTCATGCCGGGTCTCTACTTGTTGTCTCTGATCTAGAATGTAAGGTTAAGTTTAGCAGTAACAGTATTTCATGGCAAGAGACGAGTATGTAACACTGTGTTTATAAAAGTAAGTAAGTTTGTAGTTCAATGGCAACATCTTTGGAGAAAGTTCCTGTTTTAATTCCTACAGATCTCATGCAGAAAGATACTTCTTAAGATTACCTTAAGAAATTTTGATGCAATTGGAATGTGTACCCCAAACTGCTGATGAAGAATCCATAAGGTCTTCCTGGATTTTTGTCATACATTTGTATCTTGCAGTAATGGTTCTTTAGCTTCACCAGGAGCTTGTGGGCTGTGGGGATGGCCATGGCTGCCACAGTGTTTCTTCCAGTTGCTGGATCGTACATTTAGGTTTGTATGTTCAGGAATAAACAAGGCAACAAGTAGTGCCAACAGCACAGAACATGCTCCAAATAAGAATGGGGGTCCAGGAATTATGGAATTCTGAAAGCAACAACAGTAACACCAGAACATGTTAATGAGCCTTTAAACCCACATTAACCGGCTATAATTGCTAATCACCCCCATTTCTAGAGTGGGAAGAGCTGCTCCAGGATACACTAGTCAGTACAGTGGAATGTTTTATGAAAAATGTGAAACAAATGTTACATCCTAAGATTTCAGACAGGGAACACACAGTTCTTACTAATGGCTGACAACTTCCTTTTCTAGTGCAAATTCTTCCTGCTGAGTTTCCTCAACAAATTAGTATCTATTAGGAACTAAAAAAAATAGAGAGCTTGGTTAAAGGACAATAAAACAAAAACATACACCACTGGTACCACTGGTACACCAGTCCATCCTTCGCTCAAGGTATCCTCACAAGGGCCACAGTAGTCTATGACTATGAGCCGTATCTATTTGAAAGTTAAACTAAACCAATACATCCAGTTAAAAACAGATCAACAACCCTCCCTCTCCAAGAGGGACCTAAGAACCTCTTCCTCCATGCTTCCTTCACTCAGTTAATGTAATAAAATGTAATACAGCATCAAACTCAAGAACTGATGGGCACAAGATCCCTTCCTAACTTCTGTTATTTGGAAGCATTAAGTAAAAAACATACCTGTTGTAAATGGTATTGTGCAACCACACTACCTCCTGATGGTGATTCAGGCATGGGGAGTTCATTCAATTCAACGTGAAATATATAGAATATAAAACCATAAAGTGCTGGTCCTAAACCATTACATAGTCCTCGAATGCCTGTTATCATGCCTTGAACAACACCTGGGAAAAGTAAAAGACATTGTTTTAATCTACCTATATTTATACATATATAGTTAACTTTTTTTACTCAATCAGATTTTTTTCACCATCTAACTGATGCAAGCAGGAAAGCTCTAAATGGTGTTGCACTATGGGGAGCAATAAACAAAGAGCACGAAAAGCTTGTCATTATCATATATTCAAGTGGGTTTTCCATCTGCCTCTAGCACAGCAGTACTTGCCCTGCTGAGCTCATTCAGAGGCCAGGAGATACACAATATCCCTGCTGTCGCTGTCTCACACAGCAGTGACAGCACTGCATACAACAGTGAGGAAAAGGAACAGTGCATTACATTCACCAAGCATTTTGCTACTGTTGGGACCTGTTGAAGGTTCTGCCTCTGTGCCAGAAGTACGTGATGTGCACATACTGCAACTTTCAAGCACCTGGATTCACCCTTTGGTGCCCTGTGCTCAGGCATCTGGGCTGCCCTGCCAGCTGAGGCTGCCCTATGAGCCCTGTGACAAGACCCCAGTCTGTTTTCACAGTATCCTTCTATTAGAATTCCAAGAGCCAGGACAAAACCTACCCTGCTGGTCGGCGTCAGCAGTCCGTGAGACCAGGGCGCTGACAGCTGGGAAGGTGATGCTGGACATGGCTGCCACGGCGCCGGCTGCCCACATCATCCTGCAAAACAGCCCGGGGTCAGCGCTCTGCGTGGCTGGAGCGCCACCGGCAGCACGGGGGGAGTGCTGGATACACCTCACCCACACCTGGGTGTCTCCCTTGGAGAGAGGGTAAAGTGCAGACTAATGCAGTACCATTGAGAGACTAAAATGAAATGTACATACCATGGTTCTGATCCAAAGCCGTACCACGCAAGCTGGAGGATTTGAAATCCCAGGCCCAGTAGGATGGTATTTTTATTTCCAATGGATCGCATAAGTAAACTCAAAACTATTGTCTAACAGAGAGGGGGGGAAAAGTAAAAAAAAAAGTAAAATCAGAACACCAACATTTTATTCTAAATGTTAAAAACACAGATAAGGTGAGGGGTTAATGAATTTAAAAAGCAACAAAAACGCTGAAAACCTTTTATTCTCAATGTCAAATACAGGCAAATCAATTACTTTTAAAGTACAATTCTCCAGTAGCAGTTTGCCTCTACCAAAAAGATAGCAACTATTTAGCAAGTAAAATGACTGAACCATCACTCCTTTGATGCACAAAGGATTTAGTTTTCCCAACACAATATGCATCAGATATTAATGAACCAAACCCTGTTTGTCAAGTGGTTCTTTTCATCTAAGATGAAGTAAGTGCTAATAAATTAAGAGATTTATTAAAAGCAGCTAACAAAGGTGAGTCACATTTATGGAACGATTGTGTTCCCAAAGTTTTCCACAGTTCTTCATTCTTTTGAACTTACAAAATCAGTTACACAGAGAGCACTAACTCACCTGTGCAATAATGGAAAGAATCCCAAGGACTGCTATAAATGCTGCAACACTTTCAGATGAAAATCCCATTATCTATATTAAAAAAGGCAATTGGTTATTAACTGTACACCACGTATGATGTCACATACACAGTGAGGGAACACACAACGCAGAAGACCTGTATGATTCAGTTCCCCCTTACCCTTAGAAAATCTAAGTCATGGAGTTCATTTTGTTTGAATTAAATAAAGCAAATATACGGAAATAAAGGGGCGTAAATAGAAAACGAATAGTTTCCTCCAAAAATAAAACCAGTTTTAATATATTGAACCCTGTAGTCCCAAAACAATGCAAATAACTACAAGAAACTGTTTTACAACTCATTCATCACTCTGCTTTCTTTTTGTATCTCTATAAAGAGAGGAAAACAGAACAGCAAAAGGTCTTAATTCAGCTGCTGGAAGCTTTTAAAGCTACTAGTTATCTATACATTCTGTACTAATTCAGCAATTCTGAAAACTTCCCTAAATCCTGTGAATTTACTTTCGTTCAAACCCATACCAAAATGTTACATTACCTGTCTGAGGTATAGGAAGAAGCTGGAATATTGACCTGCCTCAGGGAGGTAGGAAAGAAAGACTGTTATGCAGATTAGCAGCACAATGGAGTCCTGGCCGACTTTCTTCAGTGACTACAGCAAGAAAAAAGTATAAAATATTACAAAATACTCAATCTTCATTTTGATAAAGCATCCCTAGCTGAAAAGCCTAACAATGAAGCTGTTATGTGGCACCACCAAAGCATTCCCTGCATGTTTAACAAGATTGTTGGCAAAAGTATTAGCAGTGAAGCAAGGTCAAGTTTGAAAAAATAAAGGCTTTGTTTTCAAGCTTGAAACATAGTAAAATTCAGCCTCTTCCCTGTCACCAAAGCTCAATATCTATGAGTAACAACATATTCCCTATTTAAGTAGCTTACTGCAAAGGGGTCAGCCTGCTCCCACGAAATGGGTGCTCCCCAGGATGCTGGCCTCATCTTCTCTGGCAGCGATTCTGGGACAGCAACAAGGATAAAACAAATGTCCAGCAAGGCTATTGCTGTAGCCAAGACCACAACCAGGCTGTCGCCATAGACTCGACCAAGGTAGGCACCGATAGCAGGGCTGGTGACTAAACTTGCTGCAAAAGTTGCTGAAACCTGCAACAAATCACAGCTGGTAAGATTTTCAGTGACACAAGTCAGCAGTGTTATTACCTACACTTCCTCTTTTTCAGAAGCCTAACCATTGGCATCAGGTAGTGATCAAAAGTAGCCTTTTTACTGTGTCTATGTGATGGCAGCTCTTAATTCCAGACAATCACAATTTTTCAAGAAAAACTTTCTTTTTTTTAATGATTGGACAGCAAGGTGAGGCTTACAGCACTCTTGCATGTACTGACATAATTAGGCTTAATTAATTCTAGAGTCTGCTGATATCTCTGAGAAGCAAGGAGCTGTATTTAGGTGCAGAATATTCTAGACATACAAGACCGGATGACAGGACCAATTAAACAGAAAAACCTGACTCAAAATTAAAATCAACTTGCCACAGAAGAAACAAACATGTGGCTTAAGAAAAGCATTACACTGACTGAAGAGTTCAGTACTGCATACTGCAGGAAAAGAGCCAAAATAATACATACCAAACCATAGGCCATGCTTCTTTCATGTTCTTGGGTTATGTCTGCTACATATGCAAAAACTACAGAAAACGTCACTGCAAAAACTCCAGACACGGAGATAACAGCAAAGTACCACCTAAAACATGATTAAAAAAGTTAGAATAGCCAAACAGAAACCAAAAGTCTATTCAATCCAAGTGCAGTCCAACAGTAAATCACCTTGTCCAACTTATCCTGACAATTTATTAAGATAATCTTGGATAAAGCTGATGTGAATGTGTCTTGATAGAGGTATGTGACGACTCCTCAGTGCACAGAGTTCAAAAAGTATGATTTTGTAACATCTACAAAAAGCTGTTGTGATTAAGTACTACTGAGAAATGAAGGGTTCAACTAATAAATGCAACTGATCTATTACCCAAAGCATATTGGGAACTTCAGTATTTTGAGAATCTGGTCACGGAAAGGCCTCAACATTAGCCATATCTTTATGCTATGGGCATTAGCATTTGAAACCTTAATCTACATTTAAGAAACAAGCTCTTCCGAAGAGGGATGAATGATGTGTGTGATCAGAGAGAAAACAGGAAAGGCTGATGATGCTCCCGGAACAGCTGGAGCTGCCCCGTGTCAGGGCAGGCAGCTCCTGCTGCCACACCCTCGGGCACAGCACAGGGCTCAGCCTCTGAATCAGGCCCTACCTGGGGGATGTTCAGCCAGTTCGGAGGTTACTGACTTGCCCACAGCATGAAAGCTGGTGGATTTTAGAACTTGAGAAACAAAAGTGTAAAAGTACAACAACATTTTATGTCACAAATGGTGACTTCATGCACTTGTGTTAGGTGAGGTTTTAAGTTCGACTCAGCTGGTCAGTATTTGAGTACTGTGGCCACAACACAGAAGTGCAGTTTCCATGACAGCGTTCTCTCAGTGTTTGCACATGTGCTGGAGCAGCACACAGCGCTTACAGCACACGGACCAGAACCAGCAGCTAATAAAATCCTGACCAAGGCTTTTGGCTTCATAGCAGCTGTTTCAGTTTGACTCTGTTTCCCCGACTTTGCACAGAAGTAACACAAAGTCTCAACCTTCTGTGAAGCATGAACAACATTTATCAACAGCGCTACGAACATACACATTAGATGCAGCCTTAACAAGAAACAGCAAATCTACTGTGAAAAAATTTACTAACCATGGGCTGATCTTCATTAGTGGTATTGGTGCACAGGTGAAAAATACTGTTAGCAGCAAGAAGGACTTTCGTCCCCACACATCGGACAGGGCGCCGATGAGTGGGGCACTGAGAAACGATAATAAGCCCTAAGTGAAGAAAACATTTGAAGTTAGAACTAAGTGGTTAGACTCGTGATAGCTGAGCACACCATAGTCTGAGAACAGCCTGGGCTCCATTTTGATTCAAGTCAATGGCTAATGCATCAAAGGCAACGTGACCAAGCATTACTGATTTTCTATCCTACATCTGGTTACGTAAAATCGAGATGTTACCCCAAAACTACACAAAATTCAAAATGCAGATGATCCAGTTCTAACAGCAGTTTTATGAATTGTGTTTTACAGTCCTATTGATTTAGAATTCACACAAACCTAAGTAATTGAAAATACTCTACTGCAGCAACAAGCTCCAAGTGAAAAATTACCAGCCTTTAGCACCATATGCATGATCTGGGATTAGTCAACTACCTTTTTTTGCTCAACCCAAACAGCAGACACAGACCAAGCAATACTTTACTAAAAGTGAATTGACACATATTTGTCTTTGTAGCAATGATTTGCTCCCCTATTTTATTTATACTCCGAAAGCCATACCGAAAAACCTTTTGAATGTTTCTCTCAATTGGCATTCATTTCTATATTCCTCCCACCACTCACTTTAAATTGTACTTTTGATTAACTTCTGTCAGCTTACCTTTACTCCTTGAATTAGACCATTCATTAGAAATGTATGTTTTGGGAAGGTTTCATGCAAAACCTGGAAAAGAAATATGAACACTGTCATTTACACAATATTAACTACGAGTATTGCTCATGATACATCCAATTTTATGATGCACAGTACTTTTTTATTTTCACAGAATACAGAGGGGGGAAAGAAAAAGGCAAGTCACAAATAGCGTATTTCATTTTCAATGCGCATGGAAGGTACTTTGGGATTTCAGCGTCTGAAATCTAAACAGACTATAGAGAACCTGGAGAATTATCTCAGACCTGACTTTCCACATGTTACTGTGTCATCTGTTAAGGACTGGGGAGAGAGGGAGGAGAGACATCACTGTTTGAAGTGCCTCTGAGTTCAGTGAGCAGACCCCAGAGATGCAGGTCTGAGTCTGACCAGTGCCAGTCTGCAGGTGTCACTCACAGATTAAATCCAAATTAAAAGCAACCAACTACATGAGAAAATAATTTGGTGCAAACATGTTGGTATGACTGTCTCACTAATCACAGGGATCCTCCGACTGGAGAAACAGGGTCTGTGCTCTGAAGCTTCTGTTCAAAACACAGCCAGGTCAGCAAAGATTTCCCTATCTACACACACACTTGCATAATGTTACAAAACTTTAAGTACTTTTGTTTGCCCTTATATTTGTAATGTGCCAACTTTTTGTGGAATCTTGACAGGGAATTTAACATCCTTTTTACTGTCTTACTGGTTTTGATGCCCCAAATCAAGCAGCAGTCAGAAAACACTTCCATGCAAGCTTCAGTGTTAGCAGACTTGCACGTGAACAGCTACACTACACCATTACACTGCTTTAATGAAAGAATTTGAAATTTTTAATACCATCTAAAATTACAGAACTTTTCACTTGCACAACAGAGCAGCTCAAAGATATACAATTTTCATTTAATTTAGAAAGGTCAGTGCCTTTCAAGTAATTGCTCCGTATCCCATACAGCAAGAAAAAGCTCCAAAGAATCACTTACCACCAGAGTGGGAGCTGTCAGAAGTCCCCAAGCAAAAAACTCCAAGAAAATCACAATAACAGCATGGTAGACACTAGGTGAGCCTATTCCTTGAGGCTAAAAGAAGAGAAAGGACAGGTGATTAAAACATCTAACCATCTATTGGTTGTGAGAAATGCATTTGAACACTATAAATGGAAGGATTAACAATTAAACAGGAGTCAAAATTTGGGCATACAGTTATGCCCTAAGGCGAAACTCCTTTTTTTAACCCTTTGGTGCTAACATCCTGATGTGTCTTAACCATACTCTGCAGAATCCTTCACTGCCATCTCTAAATACTTTATCCTGCCAGACTGGGAAACAAGGATGCTACAGGGAAAACAGACTCTTCTTCAGAGAATTAGTTTCTTTTCTGAGAGAAGATTGCTTAAGTCTACACAATGCCATGTGGAATCAACTTTTCATGATTCCAAAACACAGCAGTGTTCACACTCAGCTACCCCAAAATGTAATTACCAAGTCTATCAAACAGTTCCACAGCACTTCTGTTACTAAAAGGCACCACTGCTACATACAAGACTTTGATAGCTGTCAGTCAGAAAAGAAACTGAAATAAAACACCCGAAGCAAATCTCAGGAGCAGCACTGATCACTCCCGAGCTCAGGCCTGTTGGCTACAGGGCGCTTCAAATGCAGGAGGAGATACGGATAAAGGACATCATAAGGAACTTCAAATTCTTCGGTGGCTTGGTAGAATCAGAAGCAGCTTTTGAGAACAAAAAGAGCATGGGTGGGACAACCTGCTCGTCTTGTAGACTTGGTTAATGCTGTCAAACAACATGCCACAGTGCAACATTTGCAAATTAAGGATATGGTTCACTAATTATTTTCATACGAAGGAACTATGAATAACTCAGCAGAAATCTCAAACATCCTTTAAAGTCTGAAGTGCTGCTTTAACATCTACTCCCCCAGCTTTGTACAGAAGCGAGTTACTAACAGAGTGGCACTGATGTGATTGGGCCTGGCATTTACACCAAGCACACACAGTCTGAGGATCTCAGCTGCTTCCCGAGAAGGCCCACGGGGATCTTATCAATGTGTATAAGTGGCTGATGGGAAGGAGCTGACCCTGTGTGGTGTAAGAGAGGAGGGTAGCTGGATTAGAAATGTTTGGAGGTGCCTTCCAGCATCAAATACCATACAATTCTAAGCTGCAGTTTGGTAATACTGGAGTCTTTCTTTTATTGTGAGATTTATGCAAACCACACCCAGCTTTTCTTTCCAGATTCCAATATAGGAAAAGAAAAAACTTATGAACAAATGTGAGAAACAAATACAGTAAACCTCAGTGGCTACTCATCCCTTTTGCTAGAAAATTTTCAGTAAATACAGACATACCATACAGATATTTCTGCTACTTTTTCAGCCTACAATCCTGAGGAGGTAAATTAACAGTCTTTATAGGTACAGAAAGTGGCTATAATTATCTTCCCTTCCCACAATTCCTTTCCCTTTCCACCCACAATCCTTATTTTAGCTTTGGGTTAAAAATTTATCCAGCTCTGCACACACTGTAAGTATCAATGTTAGCTGTTTGACTCGGTGTAAAAATCAGAAACTCAGGTTCATTCTTACAGCCCCTGGACTGCCCTCACGTTACTGGTATGACAGATGGTGAGGTGGGTGTCATGAGCCACCCCTGTCCCTCCAGGCACAGGGGTCAGGAGCAACTCCATTCAGAGCAAATGCCAGCTCAGTGGCCATCTGTGCCTGCACTGCCTCATCCAGCACTGGGCAGCTCCTCAAAGCCCACACACACACACCAGAACAGCAGAGCGAACCAGGGGCTGTTCTGTGCAGCTGAGCTGCCTCTGACTTTGGAGCTGCACAGGCAGGTGAGGCCGCCCCCTGCCATGTCAGCACAGCCGTAAGCAATGGGAGCAGATGTTTCCAACACACTGGCAGAAACAAACACAAGTGACATTTAGAGCACTCGGGTTAAACTTCCTTGCTTTCTTGTCGTTATAGCTCATTTATCACAGGTACTTGTATTTGTTCTTATCTATTAAAAAAAAAAGTAATTTAGTCACATCTAGATCATCACCTCTACAGCCATTTTTAAAGGTGGCTGCAACTATAAATCAGCAAAAATACTCCTGAGGTGAAAGAGAAAAGGAAGGAGATTAATAAAGGGTTAAAAGGGCATTAAGATACATTATGTGCATCTGGTTCACAAGATTTCAGCACTAGTCTGATGCACTCTCCTACCCTAACACACACACACAGTGCAGGTGCTGGACGTTCAGCCCTGTCCTGCTCTACAAACCCGACCTTTACAAACAGGCTAATGCAGTGCAGTCCAATGTAACGACCTAAGTGCAACCAAACCAGAAGGCCTTACATGGGAAGAGAAAAGACATGGAGCCCTTTGAAAACAAGCTGGAACTGGGATGTTCCAATCAGAGTAACAGCAACCCTTCTCTGCAACCAGGTAGCCAGAGCAGAGCGTATCATCTGGCTAAACCTGTGGCACAGGATAGTGCTCTAAGAATATCCTTTTCTCTGGTTAGAGAGATCTCTTTAACCAAACACTTTGTACTGGCCGGCCACGTCAGTGATAAAAAGTATACACGACAGGCAAGCCTAACAACACATCTGACAACAACAGAATAACTATCAAAGCAACAAAGACATCAAGATCACAGCTGCTGGTGCTGCTCTGCTGGAAAGGAAAAGGCACCAAGTAATGTACACAAAGTCATTTCATGACTGCTTAAAAAATGCATCGTCTTACATAAGATGAAGACTAGTTGGTCATAAAGGAAGGCAAAACTGAAATTAAAATTATTGAAAAAAGGAAGTGTTGAAACAGCAAAGTTGTAGATGCCCCATCCCTAGAAGTGTTTACAGCCAAGTTAGATGGGATTTTGAGCAACACACCATTACACATTTTTTCTGTGCTACAGCTACTAAAGCTGCAAAGAGAAAAACCCAAAAATACTACCATGCACTAACCCAACCTCCTGCACCACCCACTACCTTGTCAAGGGGCCCAGCACAAACTGTGGTGGGAGGAGGTTTTGCAGAAACAATGAGTGAGTTTCCTTTTTGCCTGGCTTTTTTTTTTAGCTTTCCACATCAGAACCAGTGACAATTACCATACATTTGACTGAAGTTCCCCATCAGAAACTTTTCGCCTGTGCCACTGCCTCATTAACCAGCTGTATATTCTTGCTGGCTCACACAGTTGTCTTTGATGTCAAATAGTTTCAAAATAAGCCAATCAGGCTGGAAACTGTACAGGACCATGTTTGATTAGTTACTGGTTTGCCAGTGTGAGCCATTCAAGACACAGGGGCCATTTTCATGCACCTGTTTCCCACAATGTCACACGACATGCTGGGTAATGAAGCAGCTGAGGACACTGAGCACTGAAGACTAAATATTTCAGCAAACATTTAAAAAAAATCCACGCATAAAGTTTCTGCTGTTGTTATAAAGAATACACTGGAATACCAGACTTCTTAACATTAAAAATGTATTTAAAACAAATAAATACCAAAACACGTATTTGAAGGCAGAAAGTATCACAAGCTTAAATTGGCTACCAAACAACAACCTACATCCTTTCAAAAGTTGAGAGGTAAAGAACACTTGGAGGCATATTGGATCTCAACCAACGAGTCCTCCAGAGAGAAATTATGGAACACCCTGTCCCCTGAGTAAGAGCATTCACTCTGCTTCTGCTACTCATTTTAAAATACTTGCATTTAACATTTGCACAAAGTAATCTCACACATTTCCGTCTTTACAAAGAACGGGAAAACATGTCCTGGAAAACATCAACAACCACCATCGGAATTAGTTTTGCTTTTTAACAATGAAGTAATCAATCGGACGGCTGGCCACCGCCACTTCGATGAACCTGCGTAGGGACTCTGACACCTCCCTTTTCTCCATTACTGTTCCAAAAAGACAAACTGAACGGCTACCAGCAATTTAGTCTGCCAAGATGTCCTTAATTTGAAATAACGACATTGTATTTAGGAGAGGATACATCGAAGCTACACAGGATTAGCCAGTGGACAAAATCCAGGGGCAATGATACATTGGAGGTAACAGCATTCGTCAAAAAAAAACAAACCCAAACGAACTCCGAGCTCCAGCAGCCAAAACATTTAACAACTTGTTAAAATTCGTGTATTCAAGAGGAAGCAAGACAGTGGGAAAACTGCAAATCCCTTCTTCCAGGCGCCCTTTGCGAAACTCCTCAGACGCTGCCCCGTGCCCCACTCTTGGGCCCGTTCCGGCCCAGGGGCACAGCGGGCCGTGCTCGGCCGGCACACCCGCCCCACGCCCCGGCCCTGCCCGGCCCCCGCTCCGACCCACGCCCGGTGCCAGGCGGGTTCGGACACGCTCCGGACCCTCGGGCGGCCCCAACGCCCCGCGGGCCCAGGCCGAGGCCGCCCGAGGCTCCTGCTCCCCGCACAGCGGAGCGGCCCTCAGGGGCGGCCCGGCCCGGCCCCTTGCTCGGTACTGCCCGGCCCGGCCCAACCCCCTGCCCGGTGCTGTCCGGCCGGTACCCGCGGGCACGGCCCGGCTGCCAAGCGGGGCCGTCGGAACTGCCGTCCCGAGGGCGCCGCGACCGACACAGGCCCGGGGACCCCCTGCCCCGGCTGCCCGGACCCTGCCCCCTGCCGGCCCCGCCGCCGCCAGCCGCCCCTCCGGTCGCGCCCAGCCTCACCGTCCCGCCGTCTTTAATGATGATCTTCTTGGCCAGCATGATGCTGCGGTTCACGGCGCGCTTCTTCTTCTTGCCCGCCTGGGTCATTTTACCATCGCCCCCCGGGGGCGGCACCCGCGGCCCCTCCCGGTCCCTCCGGGCCTCGGCTCCCTCCGTCCCGCCGCCGCTCACGCGCCCGCCGCCATCTTGCGCTGCCCCCGCCGCGCGCGCAGCCCGCCCCGCGCATCACGCGATCGCGCCATTGGCCGCGCGCCGCTCACGTGCGCGCCGGGAAGGGCGGGGCGGGGCCGGGGGAGGGCGGGGCCGGGGCCGGGGGAGGGCGGGGCGGGGCCGGGCGGGGCGGGGCCGGGGGAGGGCGGGGCCGGGGCCGGGGGAGGGCGGGGCCGGGGCCGGGGGAGGGCGGGGCCGGGGCCGGGGGAGGGCGGGGCCGGGGCCGGGGGAGGGCGGGGCCGGGGCCGGGGGAGGGCGGGGCCGGGGCCGGGGGAGGGCGGGGCCGGGGGAGGGCGGGGCCGGGGCCGGGGGAGGGCGGGGCCGGGGCCGGGCGGGGCGGGGCCGGGGGAGGGCGGGGCCGGGGCCGGCAGGGATTCCGCGGCCGTGGGGTGGCCCCGCAGGCCCCGCACGGCCCCCGCACAGCCCCACAGACCCCCGCACGGTCCCCACAGACCCCCGCACGGTCCCCACAGACCCCCGCACGGCCCCAGCACGGTCCCCGCCGCTCCGCACCCCGCGCCAGCACCGCCGCGGTCCCGCGGGAACCGCAGTTTCTCGCAGGCCCCCACGAGCATCGCCCCTCGCACCGAACCCAAACAACCGCCTCGCTCCGCCATACTGAAGCTGCCGAGGGGCCCGGGAAAAGGAGCAACGGGAGGCACTTAAACTCCTGAAGAAAAGAAACAAAATTGTCCATTACATCTAAACACCTGAGTGTTTGACCCTGTACCGAGTAACTGCATACTACCACCTGCCAGCTGTAGGGGACATTGCCATCCTTTGGGAAGCACAGGCACACGATGGTTTCAGTTAAGACTCCTCTGGAGTGCTTTCGGGCCAAACCTGAAGAACAGTGACTCCTGCACCCCAGTACACTGTACCAGCTATGCTGCTTTGTTTAGTTGATGAATAAATAATTTCTTTTACCTAATGGCCAAAAAAAGTCAGTTTAAATCATACTGTATGTGAACAATAAGATCAGAGAAAAATGGACAAAAGGAACTGATAGAAATAAAGTGCCCTGAAAACAGCTGGTGAAATGACCCAGTTTTATTATATGTATCTCTGGACAGGACAAACATGTTATCCATCATCTACAGTAATGTGCTTATGAACTCTGTCCAGGTTGTTGATATATTGTAAATTACAGCTATTCATAGTTCCTTCCAGAAAGGATTACAGTGCTTTACAATCACACCCCATACTGTAACTTGATACTGATACTGATACCCAGGCCCTCCCTACCACCTCCAATCCAGGACAAGGAGATCTGATGTTTCAGACCAGAAGAGCACAGAGAGAGTCACAAGAACACTGCCTGAATGTGATTCACAAGAAGTCATGACACAAGTGGTCAAAAAGCAGCATGTCAAAATTAAATTCCTGGCAAAATCAGTAAGCTGTATGCTAAAAAACCCCATTAATGAACATCTTGGAATAGCCTTCTGGCATTTATAGAAAATCATGCTAAAATTATGTTCTGAAATAATAAATGTTAATTAAAATGTTGTTTTATTTCTGCTAAAATATGCATAAGGCAAGCCTCTCCTTTTACAATGCTCTCAAACATTTTTTTTTTATCATATTCCTAATAAAGCCAGTGTTTGATTTTAACCATTTATTACTACAGTGGCATTATCTACACATACAGAAGAAAAAGATACAGTATTTTACCCCAATATGGATTAAAAAAAAAAGACTCTGTTAGGTCATGTAAGATGCATTCCATGATTCAGCAGTGTTACAACAAAAAAATAACTCATTTCCAAATGGCCTGGAAACACCATATATTAGAACTGCATTCAGTGTAATCACACACAAATATCAACATCAACATATAAAAACCTAAGACTACCTTAAAAACTTTGCTACAGTGTTTGAATATATGATCTATATTTGGGCTTATATATTGACAATAAAGACAAAGTTTAAAAAAATCTAAAAAGGTGATACTCATGGTAGCAAATACAAATGTATGCTTAGCATAGAAACAATTCTTACTGAGCTATAAATTGCTAATGAAATGAATATGGCTAATTACAGTCAGAACGATCATGGAAGGTTAAAGGTAAGAGTTAATTTGTCATGTCTTGTCTTGGATGCAAACACACAGCAGACATTCAAGAAGAAGCACTGAATGGCACCTCAGGACAGATTCTTTTTTTTGTAGTTATAAATTAAGCTACTGAGACACAATTAGAAAAAGTTAAGAATCCAACTGAACAGAAATTTGGATGGCAACCTGAAGCAGAAGATACAATCTAATTAATTCCATGTATTTGTTGCATTTCCCCCTGCATTTTTTTTCAGTAAAAATGTCTTAATTCTACATATCTAAAAACATATAGGCTTACCTGGAAAGAACAAAACTTCCTAGTCACTTCCTCTGGAAAATAATCAGCATTAAAAATGGAAGGAACAATTAAAACAAAGGCAAAGAAACAGTACTTGGACTTTGCCACAGTAATACACCACCTTAGGTAATACCAAATATATGGTATAATACCATGTTACAGATGAACATTACCTTCTAATACACAAAAAAATCCTTACTGTCTTTTAATATCTCATTATTACAAAACATGTATCTCAGACAAGAAAATAATGAATAATCCTCCTTGACACAATATCCAGCAAGAACCATTGTCATCAGGAGGAAAACGAGCAACAGCTTCAAATCTGGAAAATGACGACTCCTTAAATACAACACAACATGCACAGCTGATCAGGAAATATATTAATATATGAAAGTTACTGATAACAAAACCCAGAAGAAACGCAAAGTTTCATTTATCAATTAAAAAACAATTCAACAGAATCTATGACAGTATCCTGAATTACAGACATAAATTAGGAACACAAAATAATTACGTACTACTAAAAGTCTGTGACAGGACTGCAGAACAAATGAAATGCAAGTACAGGCTACCAAAATGAGATTATTTTTTTGAGGAAAAATAAGACAATAGTTACTAAAAAGTTGCAGTAAAAAAAAGGTGTTATCTTGTAGAAGCTGAATCTAGAACGTTAAATTACCCTTTATTAAAGCGAACAAAAAAGGAGGGTTTATTATAGTTTGTCTAAAACAAAGAAATTGATTAGAACAATTATCTGCATTCTTTGAGAAAAAGATTATTGGGCACTTGTGGACAGCGTAGAAATACAATGTTAAAAAAACCCTTACTTTGTTAGACTCAAGGTTTTTTGCCACTGAACTGATTTATTTTGCTTTGAAGATAGAAAGTTCTAAGTTTATTGTTATTTGATCATTCATCATGTATCCCAGAGACTTCCAGATAAAATTACCACATATCCAAGTATTCAATAAATACTCCCATTATGCAAGTCTTAAAAAAAAATCACATAATTCAAGTTATTGCAAATAAATACCTAGCTATAACTTTATAAATATTTAAATAACATTTTGCTAAGTATATGCTAGCCTTCTAAATATACAACTAAACTAACAAATCCATTATCTAAAAGTCAGAAAAGCAGTTCAGAAAGACAAGTTTATTTCTGGAAAGTTGGACTCCTACAGATTGCTTTTACAGCAAACTCAAAGCATACCATCCAGTACTTCCTAATGCTCTGTACTAGCTATGCCTCTTTGGTTAGTAAATGAGTTATAGACATGAAGCTGCTTTAAAAAAAATCCAAATACAAAAGTATGTTGGTGAGAAAATGTGCATATGTTCTCAGATTGCACAGGTTACAGAAATCAGTAAACCTTCCTCAAATCCTTTTAGTTCTTACTCTGTTAAAGGCTAAGGAAACACAGTAAAAATGCAAATCCATTTTTCCTTTACAGCAGCAAGTGTATGAACAGATCAATCCTTCTAGTGGAAAACTTACAAGGACTGTCAACTGCAAGCACAAAAACATCAGTGATCTACCAACAGCATTTACGTAGTAGAGCAGATACATTGTTTTCCAAAGCTGCATGATATCCTACTCCAAAGCAAAGAGCACATATTCCTGTTCTTTCCATTAAAATGCTCCTTTCTGACAAATATTGAGAGGTGCACCTGAAATATTAAAACTGGGTTCCTCCACCAGCGTGGTGATTATTTGGCCTGTTTGGTCCCTTCCGGTACAACCAGCTTTAAACTGTTTTCAACCTGCTTCTTATGTTTTCTTGGAGACAATCCAGAAGGAAGTTACCAATTATGTCACCTGAACACTTCCACTATTGTGATTCATGAAACTAAAAGTATTACTGTGTAGGCCAAACTCCAGTTCAGATGTGACTTCCCACTTGGCCTTGGTTCCACACACACATCTCGCCTCCTGTGCACTGCAGAGAGGAAATGGCCACCTGGAATTTTTCAAAGATTTTTGCCACATTGAATGTTATAGGAACAACATTTAATATTAACACAGGATACCAATTTAGGGTACTACAAGATCGTTTTGACTGCCAAGTGGCAAACCTCCTGCAATTACAACATGCTGGGGCAGATTCACAGTTCCCAAAGTCTAGCAAGCCCGTGGCATAACTCTGACATTTCTTTAATGTTTTGCTCTGATATGACAAACAAAAAAACCCCTTACAACACATGTAATTGCCAACAGGAGAAAAACATTATTTTAAATTCACTAACGTAAGTGGAATTCATCCTTCCCCATTTAAAACACTTCATTAAGAAATCTAAGAGCCCTCCTCCAGACTCTTCTAGTGAATTGGATGAGGTACTTTTAGTAAACCCTTTAAAACACCTTTCCCTTTAACACATTTTCTTTAGCACAAGATGTAAGTGAGAATGAGCATGAGGTGGGGGAAAACAAGGGAAGTGAGATATTTTTACCACTTGTCATTCTACTGGTAAGGGATTCCTGATACGTTTCTGTATAACTGCATCCCGTTACAGGTGCAACGTGGGTAAGAGTCACTTCATTAATATCCATTGTGAATAGTCTCCTGAAAACCAGTGATTTTTAAGACAGCTATTTTGTTTATTAGTACCAGACATTTTTTGGTGTTTCTGACCATATGCGAATACTTCAAACGAAGTGTTCGTAACAGTCTAATTGATGCATCGAGGTTTCTTTGTGAAGTTTTTTTTTTGTTTGCTTAAAACAGAACAACAACATGTTTTTTTATTTAGCTATTGCACAATTAATTACTTTTTAATTATGTTTCCTATTAAAGTAATTCCACTACTAGTCTGAACAGCTCCACAGAAACCATTTTGGCCTATTGGATCAAGAACTTCTAGAACAAAATAACAATTTAAAAAACCCCACCAAAACTCTAATTAAGCCATTACATAGAAATGTACAGAAAAAGCATTAGACAGTTCATAAGTAAACAACACTTGTTTAAAAAAACTCCTCTGTAATAAAGTACAGTACAATATGTAGATGCCATACCTTAATAGCTCCAGATGGAGCTGTTAAAGACAGTTTATTATGGGCTGTATTTTTAATTGTGGTTTAAAGAAAATCTTCAGAGGCTATTTAAAGCATAAAAACTACATTTAAGTTTCTACCAAAAAGTTGATTTATAATCAATAAAAATAACAACAATGAACATTACATCTGAGCAAGCACCCATCATAACCCTACTTGTACTACCAGATTAGTGCAGTAACCTCCAGCTGGTGTTCCCAGAGTTATTCCATCTGTCGGAACACTACAGGCTGATGAAGGCTGGAGTATCAACCAGGATTTCCAGCTTTCACTGCGAATTTCTCCCTTTGTGTACTTCGGTGAGAATGTTAACATTCTTATTATAGTTTTATACAAGCAACAGAATTATAATATTATCATTTAATAACAGATTTTTGTTATTAAATCAGCTTCCTAAAAATATAAAAATATTTGATATTGTGAATGTGTCTTTCAACCATACTTCAATTTTCACAGTCTTAATAAGGAATACCTAATTAGAACCATCACTTTAGAACTATGATGTTCAGCTCATTACATGTAAATAGACAAACAGTTAAAAACATTTACTAAGATTAAATATAATCAAATCGCAAAAACATACAATCTGACAACGATGTCATGTGCTCTTTCAAAGAGTGCATAGGACATTTTTCTGCAGCAGTCAATACAGTAAATTCTTTTGATGCAATCTCTGTCAAAGCTGTAAACATTCCTAATTGTAGTTTCTTGGAAACTTTTGGTTCAAGTTTTTATTAGCAAATTGCACTGGGCATTCCCCTGACATTTCCCCTCCCCTCAGTTACAGATCAGCATCCCCTGTAAGCCTTCTGGCTGTTCATAACCACTCATCAGCATTTCTTCAACACAGTCAGGGCAGTAATCCTTCCCTTGCAGTGCACAATGGCACTTTCCACATGCAATTGCTAGCAAGGACCCCAGTGCAGGATCTTGAGAAGCAGGTTGATGAGAAGTCTGCTATGCCTTAATGGGATTTCCTGCAGGTTTGGGATCATAACCATATAGGAAAGTAGCTGCTATTACAAGGATGGCTCCGAAGAAAAAGACACTGAATAGAATAGGGATGAAAAAAAAAGGTTGCTTTAGTTGATGCAAATTTATTTATGTAATACAATCAAAAGAAAGGACTTTTCCATGAGGAAAAGAGAAAGATAAATTATTTTTGTGCAATTTATAAGGAACAAAATAATTTGCATGTATTTATTTTGGAAGGATGCAGGAAGTTGATGAAGTAAGAAACTTATAACTGCAAACTAATGTAGCATTATACTGACATATTCTGAAAATGAAAACTGTATCTTCATGAAACAATTGTCAAAAGCAATCAGACCAACTTGTTTATTTTTTTATCTTTTACCTAAAGCTGTATGTAGCTGAAGTGCAATTACTTTGGGTACCCAGCTCCTTTTAACATCTTACATTCTTTATATTGTTGGAGCTGTGTTTGCTTTGAAATCCAAAGCTTATGCCAAAACAAATGACAGTGGTGCAAGAACTGGTTTTCAAGTCAGTATAATCTAATTTTTGGCAGATACATAAAGATTTATGTCAGGAAAAGATAATAAAGGCATCTTTTGTATTGTGACATACAGGCCTTGCAAGTTGTTTTGGTAGTTACAAGTTGGAAACAAAATATCCACAGCCAGTACACAATCAGTGCACATTCTGGAAATAAACCTTCTCATAAAGATATGACAATGTTGACAATTGGATCTGAACCAAATGCTAAGAAAACTGTGGCACACAACACCAAAATCCATCAGAGAACACAGTTTTTCTATTTCTGGGCATGGTTCATTGCAATACATTCAAGCATTTATGTACTTTACATCTATTACCCCAATCAAAAGTATTTGTTAACATGACAGAAGCAATTATAGAATTCAGTTCAAATATATTCATTTAGCATAAGCTACGTACTAAAGATTGTTTGATTAACTCAAGTTAATGAAGTTTTATTGAATGGGATGGCTTCAAGTTCTACATGCTGCTAGTTGGTTCTATTTAATTTAATTATTTACCACTGTTTCCATTTTAACATGTTTGCAGAAGCTGTTAAGTTACTTATTAAGTTTCCATTTGAGCACACAGAAATTCTTAAACCACTCCGTACAATCATTTTAATGGGACAAATACAGGCTACTTATAATTCAAGTTCTATGTCTTACACTTTTTAAGCCTAAATAGTTGCTCTACTTCCTTTTTGAAATGTTTAAGTAAAGCCCCGGTAATATTACAGGATCACAGAATGAGTAAAGTTAGAAGGGACCACATACATACTTTTAGATAAAAACATGTTTCTTTGTACCAGATACAAAGATTATAAATAGTATTAAAAATATTTTTATGCTATGCATATGTGTAACATATGGGAGTATGAGTTGGTCAATTATAAGCAAAATCCTATTAATATATCTGGAAGTGGGATTATTACATCTACACTTCATATACTCACATGCACTGCCAATACATGCACTGTTCTGAACCTACCCATGCACAAAGCCTGAGGTGCACAGAGCCACTACAGCCTCGTTCACAAACACCAGGACACAGTGTGCTGGGCCTGGAGGCACACAGCAAGAACCTTCTATCTTGCCTGAGTGTTTTCACTACTAAATATATTTCACTACTAAATATATTTAGTAGCCTTAGAAAAGGCTCTGCCTTTGCCTTTCTAGGTGCTCTTGGGCAACTCAGTGCAGCAGTGTGACTTCCATGGGTGTGACTGCAGTTCCCTCTGTCAGAGACACTGCGGTGAGCTGGATGACAGCAGTGCAGGAGTGTCCCTGTCCCTGGATGGCAGGCACTGCAGGAGTACCCCTGTCCCTGGATGACAGCAGTGCAGGAGTGTCCCTGTCCCTGGATGGCAAGCAGTGCAGGAGTGTCCCTGTCCCTGGATGGCAGACACTGCAGGAGTACCCCTGTCCCTGGATGGCAGACACTGCAGGAGTACCCCTGTCCCTGGACGACAGCAGTGCAGGAGTGTTCCTGTCCCTGGATGGCAGCACTGCAGGAATGTCCCTGTCCCTGAATGGCAGACACTGCAGGAGTACCCCTGTCCCTGGATGGCAGCAGTGCAGGAGTATTCCTGTCCCTGGATGGCAGGCACTGCAGGAGTGTCCCTGTCCCTGTGCCCGGGTACACGCGGTTTGGCCGCCAGGGGCCGCAGGGCCCACGGCAGCGCCGTGGGCTGCAGGGGCGGGAGCCGCGGGATGCGGGAAAGCGAAGGGAGCGACCGGGAACGGCCCGCAGGGAGCGGGGCCACCGCCGCGCTCCGGAGTCAGGGGCTGCTGACCCTGCTGGAAACGGCACCGGGACAACCGGGCTGAAAAAACTAACTGTTGGTTATGTATAAAACTAAACTTTGATGTGCAAGTTGTACTGAAACATTCTGAAAGCGTGGCTTGGGCTTTTTCCAGCATACATGGAAAATAATTCTTACCTTGTAGGGACAAAATCTTGCAGCCAGAAATAGGAGATCAATGTTGACAGTATAATAGAGAGAGAAGTTGCAAATCCTTTTAAAATGTTGTCTGCGTATTTTATAACAGCAGCAATAACCAGCCCTCCAAGTGCCTGAAAAAATAGCGAAGTTTGGATTCACAAAGAGATAATTTGACAGAGAGCATCTACTTTAACACACACACTTACTTTAGGAAAAACTTTTGTTTATGTTTAGTAGCAATACATTTATTTTCTATTATGGATATGTACTGTTGAAAATAAATATTGGAGAAGTACTTCTTTCCCCATTAAAGGAATTGTTGATCATATTACCACCACTAAATGAGTGGAAATGCTTGTACTATAAATTTTTAGGCACATGAGGAAGCGCATATATATTCATTCTTTTTTTAAAACATCCCAAAATAGGTAATGCTTACATGCTTTAAAGTTGCACGATACTTAATCATACACTTGCTATGTATTTTCCAGGTTTTTGTTTAGAGTTTTATTCCAATAGTGATAGATCAGACTTTCGTCTTTAGAACTCTCAGTAGCTTTGATGACACCAATTAGATTTCCCAGTCATTTACAGTAGAGTAAATTCCACCTGCCTCCACAGAAACACACGACACAAGGTATCTCACCTGTAGAACAACCACCACCCAAGTGAGTTTATTGTATCCTTGAAAAAATCCGTTCTTTGACAGTTGTTCTCCATCATAAATGTACACACCCATCAGTCCAAATATGCTACCAAAAAACCCTGAAAGTACAAGATTGATTCAAAAGCTTCAGGTGAAAAATGTGCAAACAGGCTCCCTATCCTGGAGGGCTGCTTATGCATTTTCAAACTGGATTACCATTTGCAATGCCATCACATCTAAATGCAATCAGTCAGTTATTCTCTTTTAAAAGCTGTTCTTCGTACTAATAACAAGTTTTGACTGTTTGCATTAGGATATCCTCACATACTTATCTTCCATCCTCTTCTACTGGAATGGTGTGATTTTTATTTATGGTTATATAGCAAAATTCACCTAAACACTCTTTCAATTTCCCTGAAACTAGTCATGACTGAAGGCTGAAGTCACACTATAACCTGAAAAGACAAACAAGGAGAACATTCAGTGGGGGGGAGGGTCCCTGACACAGCAAGAGCAGCAAGTAGCAGTTTGCCAATTCAGACGAGGCTCTTCACAGTGGGATTCTCCTGAACCAGTCTCAAACATGGTCAGTGTTTACTGGTAGAGACTTAATGTCAAAAGAAGAAAACGAGATTAGCCTAAAAGGTTTGTAATTTGGTGAGCAGTGTTACTCTATCACATGGGAAAGTTTTCTAATCCCCTCAGGCATGAAGTAATGCAAGCAGCTCTTCTGTGACTGATAAACGCTCTAGTCCTGAGCAGAAAAGGGGCAACATTTTTTTTCCATTCCTTCTCTGTGAAAAGCTGATTTTTATCATATTTCTTTGCATCTGAAAGAGGTGACATTGTTTGGAACAAAATAAAACCCTCCGTTTGGCAAGAAATAATTCTTTTGGTAGGCAGAATTAAAAATTTAGGTTTCATTCAGATTAAGTGAATGACTTGAATTTTCCAACAGATCTGCTAAAATAAAGAAGTAAAATCAACTATTAATTAAATTCATACATCCCTGTTATGATACTGGTATGCACTAAAAACTGCATTTTAAAACAACTAAATCAAATATATTTTCCATTTTTTCTAGAGTTTTAATAATTCTCTATGAATATGAAAATGAAAACCAGGTTGGACATAATGGGTTTTGTTGTTTGTGTTTTAAGAAATGCTCTATGTCAAAGCTCTTGCTTATGACTGACTTGCTCCTGAATAATCCAGTGTCTGAAGTGGGCAACTATCTTGCATTTGCAGAAAAAACACATTAATGTAGTTCTGAAATTATGATTTCATGTTTTAAATATTTTCTAAAAGCTGTATTAGAAAACTTTCTATGAAATATGACAAAACTAATTTTATTTTTTAAACTGAAAATAACTTCAGTAGTAAACACATTCTACTGAACTTCATGTGTCAAACTATAAACTGGACAAGATTGCTTTGGGGTGAGGTAAAACCCGTTCAGGAACACAGATCAATTCTGTTGTCATTAATATCTTGGGTATAGAAGACGCAGAACAACTTTGGAAATAGAAGGTATTCTCTTACTGACGGGTGCACAATAGGTAAGGGCATTAAAATGGTTAAGATGAACTGACTTTTGTATATGCCTTTCTCCAGTGATTATACAGACAACTGAAACAAACTGACCTTTGTACTTAAATAATAACAATACACTGCTCAGCTTTATTCACAAACAAAGCAGTTATGCTTTGCTTGGAAAAATTATTACTATCTAGGTTTATCAGACTTTCTGAATTAGTGAAGACAATATTTTTAAACACAGAGGATACCCAGAATCCTATATGTAACAACATTCTTTAGAAAATTTAAAAACACAAATTCAGTTGACAGATTCTGCACAAACTTAAAGTTACTCTATTAACAAATTAAATCAAGAACTAGATTGAGATCAGAAAGTAACTGCTAGAATTCTATGTAAAAGAGTTTATACTTTTGGATTTAAAATAATATTTATGCAGCATACTAAAATGTGGCATTTTTATTTATAGATATATTTTACATATTTATCTTAATTCTACAGAATCCAGTATCTTTAACAGATGATAAAAATCAAACTTACCAAGCTGAATATTTCTAATCCACACAGACTGCTTAGTTTCCTTTAAAATCTTCTCAAAATAAACCCCAGCAAATCCACTAGAAAAGCAGGCTATGAGCACTGCAATCAGCCCCACAAACTGTGATCCTGCTGAATGCTCCTTAGCAGGTGCTGCTTGAGAGTCTGAAGGCCACTGGATGTAAAAACAGTGAGACAAAATTCACTGATGAATTCAAGTCATGAGCTCCCATAAAATGCAAATTTGTTTTCTAGCAACAGTAACAGTTACTTCATACAATCACATGCTTGTAAAGTTTTACATTTTTGCACCATAAATACTTTTAAAGGACTGCAAAGCTACAATTTTTCTTGCTACATATTTGTAAGGAGTAAAATTGTGCCTGAACTGGGAGAATACTCATCAATTTAAACAGGTGCAGGATTTATGTTTTATAAGCCAGAATTGTTTCTGAACCCCAGTGTGACTGATCATGGTCATTCAAAGCCACTGACTTGTGCCACCCAACAGTTGGTTACAAATACAAGCACAGTTAGAAAACTGAGGACTCTGTTAAATACAGTCAGAAAGTTTAATTCTCATTTTTAATTAGTGAAATTAATCATCGTATCTTCTTTCAAATCCTTACATTTAAAAAACCAAAGTTCTAGGATATGCTACAAATCCTTAGAATAGTCTCTTATCCCATGGTACTGCCCTCTGAAAACTACAGACTCTGGTACCTGCACTATTTAGACCCGAGGTCAATTTTGCCTTTTGAAACAGTTCAAGTAAATTTGCCAACCATATGACAGTGAGCCTGGCCTGTACTGGCAGAGATCTGTGAATTCCTCCTGTCTGAAGAAAGGTGCTAATAAACATTGCTATCATTATTACTTGCAGGTTGCTCCAGAGGCCCTGTCACATTCTACAGCAGAGCACTGGGTTGCAAAAGAGACGTTATCTTCTGCCTTTGAATCATTTCTGGTGTCCTCCAGACCTGGCCAGCTGTGATTTGTAGCTCCTGACTACATTCTGGTGCTCGTGTGCAGCTGGTAGAATCAGAAAGCTGTATAATCAGTACAGAAATCCATGTTCCTTGAATAAACACATTGAAAAAAGCACAAACCACCTGCTAACATTTACCTGTACAAATGCCACTCCTGTCATCAATATCACTAATGACAGCCACTGGTACACACCCAATTTCTTGCTCAACATGGACACAGAGAACAATGCTGTGGTGAGAATTTTCAGTTGGTATGTGACCTAGAAGAACCAGAACCAGTTACTACTGCATAATTCATGGGGTTTTTTTGGAAACTTACAGAGAATTCCAAATACACAATACCTGGTATGTGGCTGCATCTAGATTTGACAATGCTACATACAGCAAGTTGTTCTGCAGAGTGTAAATTCCCGAAGGAACAGCAAGTTTCAGAGTTTCCATGGGTTTATTAAGGATTTCATCATGCAGCACTCTGTTCAGAGTCCGTAAATTGCACTCTGCCCAAAGAAACAGTAGAAGAAATAGACATTCATTAAAAGGAGAGGTAAAAAAAAAAAAAAGCAATGCTCTCTTCTTAAAATGGTTGCCCCTTTTTATAGCTATCACTGTATCAAGACCTCAAAACACTGTCTATGTTTGTTTGACTTCCACAAGTCTTGTATATGTAAGGAAAAATGGCTGCAAGTTTCTTCCCACAGCCTGGAATATGAGAATGAAAATAAATATTCAAAATACTTTGAATACAACGTACTGAAACCGCATCAATATTTGAAGATAATACATTAAAGGGTATCACCTAAAAAGTACACATTTAGAATCCTAGAGTGTCATCAATACTTATGCACATATAATGATATTTTTAAGCTGTTGAAAATCAAATATATGCGCTCAGGAACCAGATAAATTCAGCTTAAAATGTAAAAAGTAAGAAATAGAGTAAATCTGAATATACTTTTTTTAACCTTAAAGCTGTGATTCTTCCTGTAAAACAATGAAATTGCTTTCTCCCTCTTCCATCTGCTGTTTATTACAGGCTTCTAAATTATCTTTCATACTTTGGACACACTTAAAGCTTTTCATTTTTCCCTACTTCTACATATGGATTTCTTTAAAAGCCTGAGCAAACACAAACTTCCAGCTCATAGCAGAAAATTATTATATTCTTTAAAAAGAACTTCCATCAACAAATACGATTAATGTCTTTCCAAGACTATTTCTTACACAAGAAGAAGGGAAATGCTTTGTTGCAGGCCTGTACGCACATGGCAATACAGCATATTGATTAGGAAAATTACTTGGTGCAAAATTTGACACATACTGCTGTCTTTGTAGACCAACAGAACACAGGCCAAAATCTTCAGAAGCTCAGCAATAACTACTGCAGTAGAGGATAAGTATCGAGGTCCTTCTTCTTTCAGTGTCCGAGAATAACGCATGGTCAAGACTAAACTTGTGGTCTGAAAAACCAGGATACCCAAGGAAAGGTACTTTAAATTGGTAGACATTTCTTGACTTTTTTCTTTCTGAAAGAGAATTTAAAAAAACAACCCAAAGATAATATTACAGATATTGGGAAGCAGCACATTGCAAAAAGTTATCAAGGGAGCTCAGCCAAAGGAAAACATAAATTTGGTATTTAAAAAGCAAAAGCAGATTATCACTTTAATAATGTTTTTCCAATACCTCAGTACAAATGGGGAGACATACCAGACTGTTAACCGACAGACAAATGAAATAAAATACTTCTTATCTGTAATAATAATAAAGTAAAAGAAGAACTATTAGATGATAATTAGCTTTGCACTAACTGGTTTCACTCCCAAATTCCATGGATCCAGATCATAGATTTCTTTATGTAGGTGAAGGCTCAGGAGGTGAAAAAGGCCCACATTATGGTACAACCACATGCCCAGGCCCCCTGCAGGAATGAGCCATTCCCATTCTTCCAGCTCCAAGGTCTGGCAGGTTGCAGTCCCTGCCTGGCCAGATGGCGCAGTGACAGCACACACAGGGCGAGGGTTGGGCTGCGTTACAGGATAACAGAGAGGATGTCGCAGGCAGGAAAAGGGGAGCTGTGTGAAAGCAGGGCTGGAAAGGAAGAGCTGGAATAGAGGAGCAGGGGAGACGGCACCAAACCTGCCCTGCAGATTATCCTGCTAGAAAAACATCTGTTGAATAGAGATGATGATGTGACTGCACCTGCTTTCTCACACTGCACTGACTATCACAAATCTTATCTTAGTAAAGATGTTTCATCCTTGTGTCTACCATGAACTTCCACCAAGTTTATGCAGTTTTCTTGACAAGTAGTCACCAATTAAAGCACTAACTTAGTGCAGGAGACTAATAGAGACAGTAATGGTAATTGTGCAAGCTCAATATATTACAAGGAAATTTAAAAAAAGCTTGCTGCTACTTAGAATATCATCTAATCTCTGCTATTCCTCATATTATGAAGAATTTCCATATGCACAGAATTAATGCTTTCTATAAAAAAATAACTGCTACTGCCTTCACTGCCCACTTACTCAAAACCAGAACAGTTTTTTATAATGCCAAAGTAAAATGAAGTCAGTAATTAGAAGTTAACAAATATGTTTTCAAGCAAAAAGAAAAACAGTAACAAGTCAAGACAATGAATGTGGTTCTCAGTTTTAGAAGCCTAGAGATGGCAAATTCATTGGATGCACATGCCAGAGCTGTCCCTGTGCATGTCCTACACCTACAGACACACAACTTATGTATGACTCATTAACTATCTAGCTTTGCACACACTGATGAAGGATGTGCCCATACCTCTAAATATCTGTAGCTGGAATTGAAGCTGTTTCTTGCTGTTTCTCTACCTCAAGATGCATTTCATCACTAGTTTTGCAGACATTTGGAGAGATCTACTTTTCAAATGTTTCTGACTTGCCTTTATCTTGTCTCTAAACATTTACAGATTTTCTCCACTCAAGTATTCAATATCAGATTATTACCTACATGACACGGACACTTAAGAGACAGTGCAGTAACCTGCAAACAAGTCTGAATTGCCATCAGCCACAAGGATATGAATTACATTCTTGTATCCTACACAATAAAACTGTTTATTCAAGAATCATGTGGCTGTAAAAATAAGTGTAAAAGCCTACTGGCAAAGAAGGAAGAAAAATATGTCAGGATGCAAAAAGTGAGGAAGAAATATACAAGGGTCCTTTAAAGAATCTTAATAGAAGATACTTCTGTATGAACTATGGTCTCATTTAACTCGTTAAGAAACAAACACTAAAGATGCAACTGCACTGAACAATATAAATAAGACAGAAAGAGAAAGTATTAAGGAGAAGAAAGCTGCAGCAAACATTCAAGATTTGCTGATGCTTTCCACATAGTTCTCATGGAAGAATCCTTTACATGAGGATGTCATCTGTGGAATTAACCATTCCCAACAACAAAACAGAGATTATTTGTTAGTTGAAGAACAATTCTGAAGAATAAATGTGCTACAGCTGAGAGATTAGGGAGGAGAAACAGAAGAACAGTTCCTAGAAAGGGATGAAGAGGGGACATAAAAGGTGAGAGATCATACTCTCTAGAGAAATAGCAACACAGAGAAGACAGAGGGAGAAAAAGGGAAAGAAAAAAAATCCACTGAGAGAAAACACAGAACTGAATTTTACTACAAGTCCTGGCTAAGATACTAGAGAAAACTGACATTTATGTGAGCCAACTTGAACAAACAATGTCTTTCACCTTTTCCATCTACCTCATTTTTTCAGTATGGAGACCTGGCAAACAGGGAACACAAAGAGCAATGTATTGTTAAGATGAACAACACTGAATGTCATGAAAGCACACTTACAGATAAATAAGTTTTTAAACTTTTTGGTTTTCAGTTTTCAAAATGCTTCTGAACAAAATACAGACAACGGGAACACACATCTCTCCTGACCTGGACCCAAATTTCTGCATTCTGTGAGCCTGTGAAGTGACAAAGGGTTTTACAAACATTCCAAATCATCAGATATAAATTCCTTAACCTTCAAAGCAGGTCACAACATTAAAAATAATGTTCACAATAATTTCTTGCTGAAATACAACTATCTATCTATGAAGCAGCTTAAAATGTAATTTTAACAGGTAAATCACTAGTAGGCTGTTTATGAGCAAGTACCAAAGCAATCAGCATGAAAACATACCAGCAAGCACAACAGTTTGATAAGCCCACAGGCAGAGCCATAAGGAATACATACCACAATATTATCTTGAACTACTGCCTTTTCTTCCTTAGTAATCATGATAAAAAGGGAACTTTCCCCAGACAATGTGTCTCAAAAAGGTGCCAGTGGCAGGAAACATTTCCTTACCATAATTCACTAAAACACTTGCAGAGTTTCAAAAATTCACACAAAATGGATTCTAAGTGTCCAATGTGATAGCTGAAACAAGGATATTTGTTAAAAGTCAGTGGTCAACAAGACAGGCTTGCAGAGAACACGGGTATGAAGCCTTCCACTTTACTTACAAGCTGGTTCTCAGAGCAGGAACTAGAGAGTCCTGAAACTTACGTACACCAACAATAAAACCACCCTCTGCTAGGCACACATAACATCTTATCAGCTTTCCTGCTCCCTTTTCCTTGCCTTTAAAAGACCTGCACACCAATTCACAGAACTCTGTGCTAACTGGGATCTGGAGCCAGAAAAAGAACCACAGATTGAACTTTGAACAGTTGAGCAGTCTTCAATTGCAGTTTCCCAGTAGCTTTAGATGTAGAGATTATTACGAGAGGTGCAATCACTCACCTGTAGCCATGAGCTCCTGCCACCCTCGCAGCAGTCCCTGAATACATGAACTATTGTCTTAGTAATGGCTCACACTTTGATTGTCTTCAGCCAATAATGAAATTAAAGTTCCCAATGCGTTTCTTAATAGAGTTACAGCCTAGATTTCTTACAGGGCTTTGTCTCAGTACTCTGCAGGGTGCATCTGTTTGAAAATTCAGATTTAGGTTTCCTAATTCAAATACTGAAAGTTGAGGGGTCACATTAACTCAGTGTCTTTTGAACTGTACCTTCCAGTGAGATGTGCTAAGGACCTGCAGCTCACTGCCTATAATGTTGCCTGACACATCTGTTACCTCAAGGACAAGGCTCATTACTCTTTTCTTCTATTAGTCTAGGTAAAAAACAAAGGTCAGCTGCTTCTGCACTGTTTGTTCAGTGTTCCATGCAGACACACCCCACAGCCACAGGAAGGCAGGTCTATACACGAGTCAATATCCAGTAAGCCAAGATAGGATTTACAGCCACACAAAATTCAACTTCAGAACACACAAGTGGATAAATTACATATAGATACTATGTGAAGAGCTGTCCTCCTTAAAAATAAAAACAAAAAGGATCTTGGAAAGGTTTTATAGACTCCGAAAACAAAGCAAAACGACCTATACAGGAAGTAATACCTTCAGCTCAAAGTACCATACTATGCAAAGCCTGAAATGTATCCCATCAAAATAAGAAGGTTTTTTTTTTTAAAGTAGAAACAAGATTCTTAAGATTTTTTGTCTTTTTAAGCTTGGATGGTGTAAACTTCTGAGTTTCTCAACTGCTAAATATCTACCATTACAAAATCCTGTGTAAAATTAAGGATTAGTCTACGATTTGGCCCTATTCTTGAGTTTACAGGAGGACTCGAAATTTGACAATGACTTAGTTTGAGGTATCTAAAACACTAAAAAAGACTAGAAGGAAACTAATTTATTTCACACCATGCTGATATGAACATACTAAGATAAAGTGAACACAGAATTGTTAAGACTGAACATCGAGTATCTGGAAGATTAGCATGTTTTAGACTAATTGAAATTTCAAGGTTGGGATGTTGTACATTTTCGTATACGATTTTATATATAAAAAGGGTGATAGTTCTTGCACAAATGATCCAAATTTCATTTATTTGATTGTGCATTTCTCCTGCACCAATCACACAGTTCTTTCAGGATCCCAAACTACCCAGTATTCTGCATTGTATTTAATCAATTCAGCCTAAATTACTGAGGAAGTTTATTCAGTCACTGCAGCTAGCTCACCTTTATCTATATTCATTAAATTTATTTTTCCTTAAATTTCTGAAACTTGAAGAGAAAATTAGAGAAAGCCTGAAAAAAACCTCAGCATCTAGAAAACCCCAAACACCCACGAAGTAGATGACAGAAGAAAAAAAAAGGCAATTAACAATGAATTCCAGTCAGTTGCATAAGAAAAAAACTAGGTTAAATTCACCAAAAGATTTGTCATGAAAATAACCCCTACTGGCAACTATTTCTTTACTCCTTCCAACTCTGTCACAAGGAAAGCCACAGTTAAAAAAGGAAAATATATTAACTACTATTACGCTTCCAATCTTCATAGCCACAGTATTATGTGAATTAAATTCCTTCCAGCCTTGCTGTGAAATGTTTTCACTGTTGACAGTCTTTTAGAATAAAAAGCCAAGTTACAGGAGTAGCACTTACCCCAATTTATGATTAATAAGTTTAACATTGCTTAACTCACTAGGTATTAGTACATTATTTAAAGAAGAAAGCCAAACAGAAGCAGACAACCAGCCTCTTAAAACTGTCAAAGGCAAAGTGCAAGTTTTGTGTGCCAGGACACCAAATTCTACATATGAGATCTGCCAGAAAGAAACCACTGACTGAGTCTGCCTTACGGAAGGAAAAGGAGAGTGGAAAGTAAAGCACACCGATTCATTCCAGTGCAGGTATGGACACACTTCCTGGACATTTGCTTTGAAGTCAGGACAACAGATTAAAGAAACAGGATTGTGTTCTCATATTTCTCCAATGAAGTACAAACTCAGCACTGATGCTACACCCAGAAAAATACCATAAGCTGTCAACAAAGGAAAAGAACAATGGGAAGGTGGAGTAAGAGCTCACTCCAGAACCTGAAGAACTTATTTTTATAAGACTTCTACACTTTTGCACATGCATTGCCCTATTCCCTGTGCTGGATAACACACAAGTAACATGTCACTCTCTGTAACACAACTACAGTCCTCAGAGTAAAGTTCTATTCCATAAATAACCTTTCTTTTGGAATCAATACAGCCTTCTTTTTACCAAAAGTAATATCTAATACTGAAAATATATAAATAAATGGATGGAAGGAACCTCATGAATTTTCACAAGGCCAAGTGCAAGGTCCTGAAGATGGGCTGGGGTAGTCCATGAACAGGTTGTCCAGGGAATTGTAGCAACTCCATCATTTTAAGTGTTCAAGGCCAGGTTGGATGGGGTTTAAAGCAACCTGGTCTAGTGGAAGGTGTCCCTGCCCATGGCAGGGGAGCTGGAATCAGATGACCTTTAATGTTCCTTCTAACCCAAACCACGCTCCGATTCCATGACAAATGTCTCAGATGGTACTGAGGGTGCAGAGCCTTTCCAAAGCTAATTAAGTGCTGCTCAACTGGGTTCTGAAGTAGATTTTACATACATATGAATATTTTAACTGCCAAATTTGGTCTGCTATCATTCAACAATGCATTTCTCCCCTCACTCCCACATGATATGATCGATCATGCCTGTGTGATCTTAATAAACCATGTTATAAATATTTCTAATAATATTAAACCTTTTATTTCTCACTTTAAAATGTCACTATTATGTTTTCCATTTTCCTCACACCGGAGACAGGTTTCTCCTTTGTTCCCTCTCATAAGCTATCTCAACAGCTATAATTGTCAGCTGTTCCTCCCCAAATACATGGCACTTTCCAACTAAATCACTGCAAATCCCTTTATTATTTTATAACTTACCTTGCTCTTTCTTTTGTTTTCTAGTTTGTTACCCATTCTTCTTGTTGGATACATTATAAAATGTATTAAGTGCACAATGGAAAAAAAAAGAGCTATGCTTCTCTTAGAGCTTGTACACTTCTTCAGAAATACCATTAAAAGCAAATCCTCTAGCCAAGTTTTTTCCTTACTCTTCTAGTAGAAACCGAGTAGCAAAAATTTTTTTCACATTAAAGTCTCCTCAGGTAGTATTTCCAATTTTTCCATTTATATAAAAAAATTCTTAACTTGTGAAAACAAATCCAAACTGTAACTGCATTCAAATAATTTTCATGACAAGGATATCGACTACAACACAGTAGATGGTTGGTGGACCTTGCTCCTGCAACGTCATCTCTCTCACCACAACCCTGTCTTGTTGTGGTTTTGGCTGGGGCAGAGTTCATTTTCCTCACAGTAGCTGGTGTGGGGCTGCGTTTGGGATTTGTGCTGAAAAGTGCTGGTAAAACAAGGGTGATTTCGCTATTGCTGAGCAGCACTTACACTTTTCTGCTTCCCACCCCACCACTGAGGAGGCTGGGAGTGCACCAGGAGCAGGGAGAGGATACAGCCGGGACAGCTGACCCTGACTGACCCACGGGATATCCCACACTGTACGGAGTCACTCAGCATATGAAGCTGTGGAAAGAAGAAGGAAGGAGGAGATGTTCGGAGTGATGGCATTTGTCTTCCCGAGTCACCGTTACGCATGGTGGAACCCAGCTTTCCTGGAGAGCTGTGGTTGGACACCTGCCTGCCCATGGGATGTGGTGAATGAATTATTTGGTTTGCTTTGCTTGCATGTGTGGCTTTTGCTTTACCTCCTAAATTGGCTTTGTCTCAACTCAAGAGTTTTCTTGCTTTCACCCTTTTGATTCTCTTCCCCATCCCACTGTGGGGAGTGAGCAAGTGGCTGTATGGTGCTCATTTTCCAGTTCGTGTTAGACCACAACACTTGGCCATTTTAAAATCATGCAGATGCTTTTTAAAACTGGCAAGTGCAATTAAACACAGAGCAGTTACACATTAAATGGCAACTGTTAAAGATCAACCAATGATTTCTTCTAAACTTTGCTCCAAAACCTCAGCTTTTGTCAAAGATAGTGGAGGCTGTATCAGTGACTTGCTGGCCTATCACTCAACCAGGAAATTCCACCATTGCCAAGTCTAACAAAGAGGATGCAATTACTTATTACCTATTGACTTAAGCCCAATTTCAGAGAATGCTATAAATTGCCTGGGAAGCAGGTAAGGTTTTCTTGCAGGTTGACAGAAAACCTAGCAGAAAGGGAACTTTGCTGAGTTTTTGATGATCTCACACAGTTTTTCTTTCTTTCTGTCTTTTTGTCTTTCTTGGGACCTCCCCCCCTCCCCTTCTAATCTATGTATCAGACAGGAAGAGTTGGGCATTGTGAATTGTAAATGTGAAATTTGTGCCTAAGAGCTCTTTAAGCACACTCCCTTTATCCTTTACACCAAACCTAAGAATCTAAAGATAGGACTGTTTTTACTGATGAGAACTTGGTTTGATGAATATTATACAAAACACATATTGAGTATAAATATTCAGCCATCAGGAAATCAGGCCCTCATTGAGCTAAACGTTAACACCAGCATTTCTTCTAAGATGAAGCCTTCCACTCTGCACAGTAGTGCAATAGTTTTATATTGACATAACAGTCATTAAGCCAAACTTTGCCTGCCAGCACAGAAATTTGAAACAACCTGCCTGAACTGCCTCTCACTCATTCACACAGTACATACACTGCGTTCATTGTATAGATCTCAGTATGGACAGACCACACAGTCATGGGCAGTCTCTGAGCAAGGAGACATTCAGTTCCAGTTCAAACGCCCATCCCTCCTCCAGCAGGAATGCAATGCCATGAACTAAAGGACTGCTGGAATGCAACTCCTGCAGGTGTATCAATCCAATGAAGGAGCTTGATATAAGGTGCTGGAAGACGGAACATTGGATTCAGCTGGAGTTCAGTTACAGCTGTCACTTGTGCTGTTTATGAACTACAAATCAAGTCTGGGAGCTCAAGGCAACACAGGTACCCTCAGTCAAGGTGACTTACTTGGAGCAGAGTAACACAAATGAGATCCTACAGTGAAAATAAATCTGTAGACACTGTAGAAAGCTATTACAAATAAAATCAGATCACTGAACAGTGTATTGAAGGGGTGTAAGACAAGGTTCAAAATCCCAGTGGCAAAATCCTGAATTCCTAACCATCTGACATTATTATGCTAGACTCTGAGAAGCACAAATCTCTTCTCCCCTTTAGTGACACCCTCCATTGATGTGATCCAGCTGTGCAGTCTCCTGAGTTCCACCAAAGGCACGGAGCCTGCGCAAGCCACAGGCATTTGGTATGAATTGGAATAACTGGGGAAGAATGAGCCCAGATACCAAGCAATTCAAGAATAATATGGGGGGAATAACTGTGTCTAGCATAGCTCTAAAGAAAGCAAATTGATACTTCCTACACCCAGTCTTTCCCATAACCAGTATTTTTGCTACACATACTATTTCTACAAAAGAGAACATCACACATCCTGAATCAACAGATCCTCAACTCCCTGAACTGTGATTTTCAAGCACAAGTTCTCACAATGCCTAGCAATGCACAAGTGAATAATGAGTTTCAGTTCCTAAAGGAAGAGGTTATTGTAAATCACTTTGTCCACAACTCTCTCCTCCCTCAAACTAACCCTGCAGCCCCTAAGCTCAACTCAGTGCACACACAGAATTCAGGTGAGTCAAGTGCACTGCCTGTGGAGAAAGGCAATCCCACAGATTTTGGGAGAACCAGTCCATCACCTAATGTTCATTCTAAGGCCCATTTTGTCATTCTGCACATGTTCTTTGAAAAGTAAAGGTTTTCTTAGATCTTTGTTGTCTTAGTCCTTCTCTGTGTGGGCCACTGTGACAAATAAACTTGCCACTGTGATCCTCACTCAGTTTTAGAAAGGTTTGCCATGTATGTTCTTTATGTCCCAAATAACACAGCCTTCCCTTGCTGAAAGATGTTTTAATCTTCTCCACTCAACCATTCCTTTAGAATCTTTTCTCTGAAATCGAAGTCTTCCTCTCTCTGGTTTAAAGTAGTGTTTATAGGATTCAATAAAACGGAGCAACTTGGTGTACCTTCTGGCATTTATCTTTTACCTTCCAGTTTATTCCATAATATGCACTCCTTACCTCTGCATCCTGGGGGTTTCTGACTTAATCCACAAGCGCTGTACTGCTTAGAGCGTTTCTCATTTCAAAAACCTGGTATGAAATCGTGATACCACGCAAATACTTGGAAAGTGTGCGTTTCTGTTAACTTTACACGCAGCTCTACATCACTGAGCACCTTCTCAGCAGAGCCCCAGGGAGCCCCAACCTCGGCAGCACTGACAGCCCTGACCAACTTCACACGCGGCCGCCTCCGCACAGCGACCTCACCCTCCCTCTGCCCCGAACCGCTCCATGCCGGCACTTCCCTCAGAGTCCCTTCAGCCCCACCTTTCCCCTCCCCAGCCTGCTCCCAGAGTCCCGCTCCCGCTCCATCCACCGACCCCAAACGCCTACCCCTGCCCTGGCACGGGCCTCCCTCCGGCTCCTTCCCTCCCGCAAACGCTGCCGGGCTCCGCTCCCACCTGCGCGCCCGCCGGGCCCCGCTCGCCCCTCGCCGCCGGCCCAGCCCGGCGCGGCTGCCTCCGCTGCCGGGGCTTCCGGGAGCCGCGGTCCCGTCCCGCAAAGGCTCCGGCTGCAGCCGAGCCCCGCCCGCTCCGTTCCCAGGGCCGCGGCTGCAGCGCGCCCCGCCTGGGCCGCGGGGAAGAGACGGCGGGGCCGGGCCGGGCTCGGGCAGCGCCCGCGGGGGCGGCTGATCCTCCCGGCTGCGGCTCCTGCCACGGCCCGGCCTCTGGGCAAGAGCCCCTGTCACAGCCCGGCCCCTGCCCCAGCCGAGCCCCTGGGCAGGAGCCCCTGCCCCAGCCGGAGCCGCCGTCCCCGGTGCCGCTGACACCGCGAGGGGCACGGCCGGGCCGGCACGGGGGTGTGAGAGCCCCGGTGCGGCTCTCGGAAAGGCGAGGCTGGCCCGGACTGGGCAGGGACCTCGCAAAGAGACCCGCACCGCCTTTGGCGAGGAAGCAAATTGTCCACCAAATGTCGAAGGTCATATTTAGGCAAAACTTTATGCTTAAATGACGGGTTGATTTCCCGATGTTTGGCAAAGGGTAGTGTCATCAAAAGGGGTGGAAACCTGGCCCCGCCAAACGTGGTGGGAGAACTGGAATGGAAACCCATCCCGGCAATTGTAAACCGTGGGAGACGAGCACACTACTAATAAAGGTAATTTTATTTGTTAACACCAAACAGAAAGTGGATCTGGCAGCTCCAAAAGAGTTTGCTGCAAGGTGTGGAACTGCTCCTGAACTCAAAAATGGGCCATGGTCTTTCAGTGACCACATGGACTGTACCTGCTTGCAGATGTCAGCATCATTCATCAAACGCTCAGATATATTAGGTATCGCAGGTTAAATACTTGGAAAAAGGAGTCAAGATGTTACCAGTTTTATGAATTTAATTTTCCATTCCATCCCAAGGTAAAAGGCCTTGTTTTTCAGCAGCTTTTAGACTACCAGCCTAATCTGGGGTATATTTGCTTCATATGCCTCTCTGCAGAACTCTGGTATTTGGAACTGGTTTGAACAGAGTTCAGCATTTTTTTGCTCTGAGCTATTTCACTTTTTTAATGAATAAACTTCAGTTAACCCACAAAAATTTCAGTCCCATGGCATATTTGTTTTTGTGTCACAATTCTCCATATTGAACATGCATCTGATTACAATAGGCTAAAACCAATACTCTGACACTGTTTTAGCATCTTCTGTTCTGTCCCAGAGAGAACTGCTTGTCAGATGTTTCCATCAGCCTTACTTTATGCGATAATGATCAGGCACAGTGCTCAGTTTGGATGTACAATTTATTTGACCTTGTCCACTTTGGTTAATAACCAAATACTTTCTAAGTGTTCATATATCACACCAGTCATTTCAGGTAGGTGTTCATTGCATTCCCTATCGGAAATAAAAATAAATCATATAGGTAGGGTACAATATTTTCACTTAAAATGATGCCTAAAACACTGACAAAACTAATTATATCTACTAATGACTAAAACCAGAGGTAAACTAATGAGAGGCATGACATATCAGCTAGACATGCAACATAAACAGCCAAGCAGCATCTGCCAATTTGACTTAAGGTTGTTTTCTTTTTTTCCCCCTTATATTAAGTAATTAATCTAATAGTATGGAATATGATCTGTGTTTAGGTTGTCACGCAGCTCTTCAGAAGTTCATATAGACCATTTCGATGTAGCAGCAGACAGCACAAAGGCACTCAAAACACTGAATAACATCAGGAGTTGGGAAGTGGAGTGTTTCCCAGCAGAGCTCTATAAAAAAAAAGAGAGAAATTTGATAAACCTGTTTCAAAATAATTGTATTTATCACTACAATAAAAGAACAGAAAGTTTCAGAGAAATCTTTTCCTATTAGCCCCTTCTATTACATAGACACTTCTGATGTTAAAAGGATCATGTGTCACATCCATAGTGCCTGTAAATTAACAGGTGTTCAGTTTTCAGGTGATAGGATCAAATGCATAAAGCACCTGTGTGGCCCCACTTCACTTTTATTGATTCTATTCCCATTTATTATGTTGCACATGTGTTCTCATTTATTCAGATTCAGGAAATTTGACAGATACCTCACAGTATAAACAACACTTTTAGTTTTCTATGATATGCATAGGGGGAAACCAGTAGAAACTTCAAAGAGAAAAAGTACTTACCACTTGACTGCCTCCAGAGGAAGGTGACTGCTGAAAACAAACAAACAAACAAATCTACAAGTGTTCCCACCCAGTGGTTTTGAACACAGTTTTTGCCAGTGATCAACAAGATCTTAATAGCTGAACCTACACCATGGTTTTAAGTTGTTCAAGAGGAAAATTGCTTTGCATTGATAAAGCAAATAGTTTTAGTGACATACTCTTGTTACATCTGAAAAATTCAGTGAAAATTCATGGAAGGGCAAAAGTTTTTATTTCTCTCAGTCTGTTATCATATTTGATACAGAGTTTTCCATCCCTATATTTGAAATAAGATGTTAAAAAAATGATGAGTACTGATAAAAAGAGAAGTACAAAACCAGGTATCCTGCCAGTGAAAATCTCAAGAATCTACCTTATTAAAAAAAAAAGTGAAGGAATAACTGAGCACAACCTATAAAATCTACACAGAGAACAGGTATTTACAAAACAAAGAACAGAAAAATGTAACAGATTCTGAAATTGTTTTCACAGGCTAAGGCCCTATTTTCCACATGGCTTCTTTAAATATGCTCTAATACAAATGGAACCAATACAGAATGTTCTCTTCAGACCAAATCATCCCCAAATTGCTCTACCTACCACCCAGGTTCTTTATTTACTAAGCAAAGAAGACAAAAATGCTATGATGAAAGTATTCTTACCCCTTTTCCAGAATAAGTGCTTCCTGAGCCAGAGCCACCCTGTAAAATAATTATGAACCATTTAATTTTGTAGTATGAGATTCTCAGTGAACAGTGTTCAGAGAGCACACACCAGTCTTGAAAATTCCCTGGATATTGGTAGTTTCGATATTGACTTTGATTTGCCCATTTTCATTACACTTTCCCCCCTCTTTTAATTGGGTGGTCTCAAGTTAGTACAGCTATGTCCTCTTTATTCCATGAGCAGTTTCAGAGGAATATGTCAAAGCAATGTGTCATTGACTGAACTACAGAGTTCGAAACTGAAACAGTTACCCTGATATATAAATACATTATTGCTAATTTCCATTTGAATGATCCAAACATATTCCTATGTGTAAGTAACAGAGTAACTTTGCTATAGGAGGAATAAATGCTGCCTCATCTTGGGGGTTCAAGTTTGAACAAAATATTCCATTTTTTTGGGTAATTCTTCTCAGACATTTACCATTATAACACAATTTTAAATTTTACACTCATTATTGTACCTATTTAAAAAACCATTATCCACATTTCTAACTTGGTTGTGGAATACTGAAAGAAGAATATCCTTACTGGCTTTCCTTGTTGTTTGCCTCCCGAGGAAGATGAACCCTGAAAAAAGATACCTGTTTTTGACTCTACGTCTATTTGCACTTAAATATTCTTACTCTCTGTAATAAAGGACCAGAGGAAAATGAACACTGTGTTGTGTCCAGTCATCCAAAAATCCCAGGGAAAACCTTATCTGAAATGCAAATATTTAACAACTTTTTGTTACAAGTATTCTTTCAAATGATTTATTAGGGATTATCCTACAGAGTTCTCAAGAAGAAAGAAGTGTTTTGTAGTTGTGATGTGTTTAATATAAGGAATGGAAAAATGATAAGGTCTAGTAAAACTTTAATTCAGCTGGTGCCAGTCTGTGGTTACATTGGGGGAAAAAAGGACACCAACAACAAAAAATGCCAACATTAAAGTCCTTCACTCTACAGCTCTTACTTGAAGAAAGATCTAATAGTAAAGGTAACTGAGAAAAAAAGTGGATACAGAAAAATTAAATACTTGAAAGTCAATTCTCAGTTTTCTGAGAAAGTGACTCCTCATTTGAGTGGCGTTGCCAACAGGAAAAGTTACAAGCACTGAAGAAATGCCATCAAATGCAGCACACAAAATGTCTCATGTTTATGATTCATTAGAAAATGTAACATTTATGCCCACTTTTTAATAACAGGTAGATCTTCTTTTCCATAAGGTAAAACATTTTGTGTGCTTATTTGTATCTCCTGCCATTGAGTGACAAGAGCAAGGTCCAAATTACATAGTAAAACCGGTAGTCTCAAATGGAGAAGTTGAACATATGAATAATTAAATGGCAGCTACTATTTCCATTGAAAATAAAAAGTATTTTCTTCAAAGCAAGTCAGAAATACTTCAGACAAATGCACATAAAATTAGTGAAAAGATGAAACCTGAGGACAAAGTGTATGATTATTATGAATTTAAACAGAAATAATTGTTTAGAAGTTCCTTAAACAAACAAAACCAAATTAGAAATAAACCCCTGTGATCTCATTCTGTGATTACTGGAAGTTCAGTTACATAGTAAAATGCTGTGTCAAAACAATGGAACTGTGTGAAAATAAATACTGTGTTTGCACTTGTTGAGATTATCCCAGATAAGGAAATCATGTGACACTCTCTGCATATTAAAGTAATTCTGGGAAAACTGTCTGGTCCATAACTAGATACAGGTTTTTAACAGATGTATAAGAAAAAAGAAAGGTAAACTGGAATTTTTTGGACTTACTGGTTTACCATGTTGTCTGCCTCCAGAAGGATAAGAGCCCTGTAATGAAAACCTTCTGTGACTGTCTTGATGCAATTTGTTCAGCACTTGGGACAAACTTATTTGGATGTTGTTGGAACAAAACCAGTAAATGTGGTACCTAAAACTTACACTCTGTACTGCACACTGAAGCAGTGGCAATTTGAACTAAAGCACTGTTATGAAATACAGTCTGGTGATTATAGTGCATTTAAAGGAATGTTTTTCACAGAGCAGTAATTCATAGTAACCAAATCTTTTATTCACCTTGCTGAAATGACTTCAATTAGTATTACCTCAGCTATTTAGGATTGATAAAATGGCCAAATTAGTGTATCTTCCAGCATTAACTGATCTGATCCAGAAAGTACATTAGGAAAGAGTTAGGAGTGATGAGATGGAAAGAGAATATACTCACCTGCCCACCATACTGGCTGCTTCCTGAGGGAAAATTGTCCTATTAAAAAGAGTCAGGGGAAATTAACTAATTAACAGCAGTTACTTTGTTTTGTTTTGTTTTGTTTTTTTTCTGTGTGGAATGAAACATCACGGAAGGCCTTTTAACTGAAGATCTCAGTAACAATCTGGAAAGTATATTAATTTAAACAGATGAAGTGAAAGACTTTTGACAATGCCTCTAATTTCCTTAACAGCTGAAAGTAGTAAATTGGGCAAAGTCACAAAACACCTGCTAAGACTGTTCCTTTCCACAGATAAATGGATCTAAACTGTCTCACATATGGATTTCAAGAGAAAAAAAGTCCATTTGTGATTGTCTGCTACATCATATGTGTTCAGAGAGCATTGTGTGTATTATTGTAAAAGCATCCTTATTATTCCAAATAAGTAATTCGGGAAAAAATTGATTTGTAGCTGCTAAAAGTCCTCTCCATGCTACAAGAGATTTTCTTTGTAATAGAGTGATACTGAACTCCAGTGCTTGCCAGTGGAGTAAAAAGAAATTATTTTTTTTAGTCTAGCAGAGTGAAACATTGCAAACACAATAATACTAATGAAAAGCAAGGTCCATTCTTTTATACAGCCTTCCATTACATCTGTCAGCTATTTGCACTAGTAGGATTTCTGAATCAGTGACAAACTAGTAAGTCTAGAGAAGGCACTCAGTGAGCTGATTACAAATCAGAGAGACTTGAATTGGAGCTGAACATGAGAAAAATAGTATTATTGGGTGCAACACACCAGAATTTACATTTTCAAAGCAATATCTATCAGTCTATTTTGTGCCAAATTTTTCCAAACATATAATCTAAACATGTAATTAAAAAAAAAAGATAATTTCAATATAATTGAAAAATAGCATAGAAAATATATTTTGAACTGGTGTAATAGCAATGTGAAACAAACATAAAAATAGTTTATTAAAATTATCCCTTTGGGATAAGAGGCATTCTGAGGTAAAACAACTAGAATTATGATCTATGGAATTTCTTTAAATTGAAGTTTGTTCATGCTACTCCATTTCAGTTACTGAGAGATGGTCCCTGTTTTCAAATATTTATTAAGAGTAAAATGACTCTGAAAAACTGACTGTCAGTACACACTGCATCATACTTTTCATTTAATAAGTAGCAAGTAGAAAGGTGATCTTGGAAACAAAGAAAAGTTGCTTGCCTGTCCACCATACTGATTGCTTCCAGAATATGATGAACTCCATAAAAAGAATGTGAAATTTTTATAGATAATTTTTTCAATAGCATCTGGCATCAAAAATTCCTGGACACTGATTAATTGGAAGAACTTTACACAGTTACCAATGCAGTAGCAAATGATTAATTATCCATACATCATATTAGTGGTTTATGCAGTAAAATCAACCTTGTGAATGATTCTTCAGTAATTTTTCAAGGTAAGAAAGCTTCTATAACTACAAAGTAAAATCTTGGTTCTATTTCATGGAAAGATACAGCTGAAATGTCAAGAGTGATTCAGTCAGAGCCTCATGCACTCTCTGGAATTATTGTCCCTATCTCTGTGACTAAACCGAGCTCAATATTTAATGGCTTCTGGGCAAATATGGCAACTGAGCCACGTTTATTCCTGAGGAATATTTCCTGGGAAACTAATCAGTGTAAATGTTAAAGACAAATTGCCTACCTGTCCACCCTGGTAGTTGGTTCCTCCGAAAGAGCCCTGGATTCAACAGAAATAGAAATGTTTACTCTGTATTAAATTCAATGTCACATAGAGGAAAAACAAGGGAAAGTATTGACCTATTGCAATGATCAAGTCCTTGACAGTGTTTACTACTATACTTTTGATTAAACAAGTAAAGGATTTAGTTTTGATTGATCCTGATTTATATGTCAAATAATATATGTTTATATACGTATATATAATGTGTATGTAAGTGATAATTATTATATAATAATATAATTCCTGTTTATATAAATTCTAATGTATGGGTTGTTTTCAACACTTGGGATTCTTAGAAAAATGGAAATAGCTTTAACTTTTTAAATGCATTGCTGTGCTGGAAGCATCTGGGGCCATGATTTCAGATCTAAGTTTTACTAGTTCAGTCATACTGTTACTAACCGTCATCCAAAAAGATATTTGAGAAACAGATTCTTAGAAAAGTCCCAGGCCTCTCTCACAAACTGAGTAGTTGGTTTTGAATACAATACTACAATTGTACAGTTGTACACTTAATATTTTGGTCTTTAGCAGATTCAAAATTGCTCATTTTAGTATAATGTGAAAAAAGTTTTCATCATACATAGAATTTCACAGATAGAATTATTTCAAGATTTGTAGCTCCTTGGGAATTTTCCAGTATATGTACATACTATGAGAAATTATATAAAGACAAAGAATACTTACTGGACCTCCACCGGGGCACACACACCCACCCTGTACAAAACACAACCAAACTTACTTTCCTGGATCTATGATAGCAACAGGCCCGTGAGTTCACAAATCAAACTTGCATTCTGCTAACTGTAAGCAAATGGACTATAAAATCCTGCTCATAGACTCACTAAGCTTCAGCTAAAAAGTAGTTTCTTTCTCTCTCTACTGCCCTTTTCAGGATAGTTGTGCACTTACTGATCAGTTTTATAAATATAATTTTCTAATTTCTCATTTAAATATTACACTAAAAACCTACTCACTAAAATGAGGAGTAAAAAATTCTGAATAGTAATACAGATTTTATTTTTTCCCCTGAGGAAACTAGACCATCTAGAATTTCCTCAGGGAAGTGGTCACAGGACCAAGCCTGTCTGAGTTCAAGAAGTGTTTGGAAACATGATGTGACTCAGGGTGTCCTGCGCAGAGACAGGAGTTGGACTGATTAATTCTGATGGGTCCCTTCCAACTCCACATATTGTATGAGTCTATGAATACATACAGTACTCTTTCATGCTACAGATGTTACAGAAAACACTAAAGATGACTTCCAGTGGAGGCTTATGAGGCAATTTCTACTCTGATAAAACTAATTAAGAGGTGGCCAAGGGTTCACTATTCAGTGTTTCACTTTCCACATCCAATCTGGATGAAATGTGTGAAGGGAAACAGTTCTTGTGCAGGAAAGCCACACAAAACAAGTTGTGAGTGCCTGGCACTAGCAGAACTGAACAGTGCCAAGAAAGAAAAGCTTACCTGTCCACCAGACTGCCTGACTCCTGAAGAAAAGCCCTGGAAGAAATGAGAAACTAATTATCTCTGTGGTATTAAGTAACATTCTCACTTTTTCTCTGCAGCCCTCAGTTTTTCAAATTGCTCCTGTTTAAACAAAGCAACAAAAAATTATCTTCTTGAACCATGTCCTGTTAAAGAAGCATTTCCTTGCAGTCACACAGGGCCCTGTATTATTTGCTCCTACCATGATCTGACATACCATACTTTGCAATCCTCACTCAGCCTGCCTTAAAGCTATTTTTTTTAGCATGTTCCTTTTTTGCAAAAAATACAGGTCTGTTTTCCTAATGTCCTGTGTGCCTGAACTGCAGATACTGTGAAAGTAGAAGTTTTACCTGTCCACTGTACTGGCTGCTTCCTGAAGAAGCCTAAAGAAATGAGAAAGCATTTATATTTGTTGCACATTATTTAACTTACAACCAGTCACAGCAAAACACACTTTTATTTGTCTTCCATGAATTTAAGTGTCACAGAAACCTGAGCACTTACTTTATAACCCTACTGGAATCCACTGGCCTTTACAGTGGCTGCTATGCAAACAGAACAATGAAGTTTGAATCAGAGTCAGCTTCAAGCAGGTGTGAGCAGTGCTGCTGCCCTGCATTGTGTGCTCACAGCAGCCTTCTATGTTTTATTTATGTAAAGTTAGTGGGAGGACACGGCAGAAAGTCATATATTGATCTTTTCTGCCTAAACACTGTTTTGCCATAAGCTACTCATTTACAAAAAAATGTTCTGTTTTTCATAAAATAAAAGGAAGGTGAAAAATGGAAAAAACAACCCAGAAATAGAAAAACAATTCTCACCTGTCCTCCATAATGGCTGCCCCCTGCGAAAGAAGGACCCTGAAGCAAAAGTGCCAATTATTTCTCAAATCAAAAAGCCTCTTTAAGAGCTTTTTAAAGAAAGACTATTTTCTTTCTCTGTTGCACAATGAATAATTACAGGAAGATAAACACTCAACCTATTGCTTTATGTGTTCTATGCAAATTAGGGAGGTCCTTAACATTTGTATCTTCCATAATATTGATCATGAGCTATTCAGATATATACGTAGTTTTGTGAGACTATACTTGGACTGAAAATCTCTTTCTCCTCTAATCCCCTGTCCAAAACATCTGACAATAAATGTTTTCAGAGGCTAAGGATGTTTGTTTGGATGCCACTCCGTACTAGAGGCTATACCACTAGGCAGTGCTAGGAATCCTATCCATCATCTCTCATTTCACAAGGGCATGGAACACCTCTTAGCAACTCGTGGCCTTCTGTCCTGTTCCTCTTGTGAGACATACTGCTCTCCCACATCAACTCTGATACGGCATTTTGCCAAAGGAAGTGAGGCAGAGGAGTGCACTCTGCTTCCAGCCACTCCTTACTGCTAGAGCCAAGAAACCATGATAGCAGCTGGGCAGGTTGGAGGGTAGAACAAGGCCAGAACTAAATTTACTGTGTTACAACAGAAGCACCAGATCTACACAGTTTTTGTATTCTTTCAGATACATCTTTAGATACCTGATCATCTATTATCAGATTGACAGAATTTACTCAAAATATTTTTTCAGTCAATATAAAAGTATGAAGTTTTGGAACTGTGTGTTAGAATAAGAACTACACAGAAAGAGATTCTCACCTGTCCTCCATACTGGCTGCCTCCTGAAGAAGGTGAACCCTGAACAAAAAAAGAATTAAGTTATCTGTATCTCTGTCATTCTACTCGCCTGAACAATGCTCCATATGAAGGAGAAGTGCCCGATTTCTTTCACTGCAGAACTGTGAGTGGACTGAGCCAAATTGTGCAAAAATGGGTGACTCATCTGCATTTACCACGATGCATCAGAAGCTGCATCTTAAAATTGCTTCTATGGCTTTCTATAACATATATTTATAACTACTCTATACCTAGCAACAAATTAATTAAAACATGGGGGAAAGAACCCCCAAACAAACCCCAATCTACTTAAAATGTTCTTTTACACAGAGCACTACCAAATCTCTTTCATAAAGTAGTAAACATTACAAGCAAAGAATTCTCACCTGTGCACCATATTGGCTGCCTGCTGAGGAAGGTGAACCCTGGAAATAAACAAAAGAGGAAAATGAAAGTTTTTACACCTATTTCATAGACTTAGAGAATCATTTCATAAGGCTTTAAATTTTTTTGTAAGCTTCATGAGGTACTTATTTCTTTCAGAAGTACATAACCTTTACTCCTGCAAATTTCAGGAGTCAACTGAGTCAACCACGTATTTCATGTTCTAGTTTTTCTGAGTCTTAAATAATGATCTTCATCTGAACTTGTTTTGTTTAATCACTGTGACACCAGAGCACTGCAGAGAAAGATTTACTGAGAAGATTTTAGATTAAATTAAAGCTAAGATAGACAGCCAGGTAGACAGTGAATAAACTACAACTCTGCATGTCAAAGCTACAAGAACGGGCACTATTAATGCTTACTTGTCCACCATATTGGCTGCCTCCATAAGAAGATGGCCCCTGGAAAAAGTATTGAAAATTAGTTATTTCTGAATATCTAATTGGTGGAGCCAAGCAGCAAAGAGATCTATATTTTGTTATTTTACTGTTTGTGTGTAATTATCCCAGAATAAACTCTGTGTTTTTTTCTTCTTTGAATTTGCAATATTACTACAGAGGATTGACCAGTGTCAATTTTCTTGAAATATTAAGATCTTAATACAAGTCAAATACTTGTAAAAATATATATATCATATAAAATATTAAAAGTAAAAGCTTACATGTCCTCCATACTGGCTCGCTCCAGAGGAATATGAACCCTGTAAAGAATACCAAATGAGTGAATTACCTGCAGTAGGATTTCCTTAAAATAAAACATGACTCTCCCAGGACAACAGGAGCAAGAACATAAGGTAAGAGTGAAGACAGGTGAGCAGGACTTTCATTATACTTTAATAATGAGAGTTCAAGCCTTACAAGGTAAGTTGGAGAAATGCCTGGGTTCCTAAGCAAGAGTGAAAGGCAAAAACATACTCTTGTTTGTGTGGCCAGTTGGGAAGGTTAAACTGGAATTATTTCCAGTTCTTTCTCTGCTCATTTTTGGGGAATGGCATTGCTTTATCTGGAAAGCTGAGCCCTGGGCCAAAGCTAGCAGTAAAATACTGGCCCAACAGGCCTCTGAAAACCAACTTAGCAAATTTACTGAAAACACATACAACAAGAAGTCTCTTTAAAGGGGGGAGGTTGGATTTGTTTTTCTTCATTGTGGAATTATGTCCACTAGGAATAAAATCTGCTGCATTTTGATTCATTCTTTCCCCACACCTATTTTATTTTTTATAGCTTCAATATGCAAGTTTCCCAGAAACAAAGGAACTATTTGCTAAAAACCCCATGGTCAGTGAATTTCATTTACTGGTCTTTTTTTTTTTTGCTCTTTATACATAGTTCCCATACAAAAACTGAATTAAATTGAGTGAATGAATCACCATCACTTTCAGAAGTGACAAAACTTTTGGGATGAGTGCTTACTTGGCTACCGTACTGACTGCCTCCGGAAGAAGATGAGTCCTGAGGAAAAAACCCAAACAAATGCCAAAGCAACAGTTATTTTTCTTTAAAAGTACTATTTCAAAGGTAAACTTCTTGAAGGATAGAAGTATATAAATTTATATTTTAAAATTTTTTTGCTTGGGTTTAAAATACACTCAAAATGTAAAATCTAACCCTCCTTACTCTGTTAATACGTCTAAAATTAAAGAGGAAATGGCTGCCTCCAGAGCCCTTTCAGAAAGGAAATACTGGTTATTTCACTTCAAAGGATTTGACTGAAGGATGAGCTGTTCATTTGTTTCCGTTTAAAATCACTCTACTGAAGAATGACATCCTTACATAAAGTCTTAATATTAATTCTTGCAGAGTACTGTGGACCTTTAGAGTCCTTTGAACTTCCTCAAGATCTGCTAAACTGATAACCTCTTTTGTGCTCGATACATAATGTGAAACATGTATCAGAAATATGTCCTTCCTCATGAATCTTAACTGTGTAAAATGACTTTTCAATTGCCCTGTAAAGAAGATATTAAAGATGATGGTCTGAGGTAAACTGCAACATGTACTTGGGGGAGAACGGAGTTCTACCCACAGTCTGCAAAAGCTGCTTGGCCAAGGTGAGGTACTGGGGGTATCTATGCATTACAGTGCTGACCAGGAGTGTCCCATTGAGACACAAGTCCTGATAGTTCCCACTCACTGTAGTAGGTTTTTCCATAATGGGGTGGTCTCAGAGTGAATTAACTGGATGCCTTTCAGATTAAACTAAAATGTAGAATGTTCTTTAGGGGCACACTTAATGGATTCAGAGAGTAAGTGGACTTTTGGTCTGTGGGACCAGACCACAGCAGACCATTCCTGAAATATGTGTAGTCTGGCCATCAGTTCATCATCACTGGTGCAGTTTGGAGTACTTGTTGATGTAGACACTACTACTGTGTTCCCTCAGTCTTTATGCACAGTCCTCAGTTCCAAGCTGCTGTGCCAAGCCAGTAAAAAACCAAAAAGAATCAGTCTCAATTGGAAGCTTCAAAGAAAACAAATACCAACAACAATAATATGAAGAATGTGCAACACAGGTGTTCAAGAATATTTTCCTGACTGTAGGTATATAGGCTTTTCTCATTCCTCCAATGGAGCACAAGACCAGTCCTATTTATCTGATAATAGTAATGTTTGTATGGTACATTTCTGTAGCAGTGTCCAAGCCAGCTTTGTGTAAGTCAGCACTCTGATAACAGTCCCACAGCGTTCTGTGCAACATGCAAAAAGACCCAAATGTTTTCCTTCCCTTTAGTGCAGCACATACAGAGCTCCCATGATATACATGATGACTCTCCAATACACAATGAAAAGAACTGGTCTTGGGAATGCTGTGAACAGATCTATCCTGCAAAAATATTCTTACCCATATGAGAGGGCTAGCAACATTAAATGACTGATCTATGAATACAATCACATAAATCCATGTCCTTGGGACATATTTTTACAGAATTCCAAAGGAGGCAGTGGAACAGACTACCAAAGTAAATATTTATGCTGTTATGTACCTGCATTTCTGACAAATATTTTTCATTGAAAGACTTCTCTTTGCATGAAAACTATTTCGAATGGAGAGACTGTGAGTGTTGCATGAATGTTCTGTGTGTATGTTTGGTTGTAACTCAGGTATATTATTTTCACAAGTGTATGACTTGTATTAGGCACTGACTCTTTTGACCTCTCCAGCCATTATATTGACAAAGCAAACAGAGGGCACACTTAAAAGCTGATGAACATTGCTTACATTTGCAGAGGAATCACTTCTGACTAAGTTAGGGGATCCACCCTATAAGGTGGGAAAGAAAAGAGATAAGAAAAATTAACTTTTGTCTTTGATCATAAACTTGAAATGAAACAAAACCTTAAAATGCCTTTTCACAGTCTGAAATTAATCGCACTTCACTTACTTCTATCAGCTTGCCAACATAACAGTTTTTATGGCCCAGAAGACTGTAAATCATGAAGTATCACATTGTATCTACCCATAACCCACAGTCTAGAAAATACGAACATCACCCAAGATGCAGAAATGTCCTTTACATGCTACATGTGGATTGACCACACATGATTTGCTTTAGAAAGCAGGTATTACCCTGTTTCATGTGTTTAAATAATTTCATATGGGCTTAGCAACACAAGAGAGAAGTGGTTTATAGACTTGATATTATTTTAGCTTCCTTTCATGACAGACCTTTTTTCAATAATTCTGCTATTTAATGCACACCTCTGTAAATACTCTGTGGTAACTGACAGTCACTGCTCAGAGAATGGACCTTGCTGCCAACTCTGAGGTCTCCTGGCTTTTATGAGAAATAATGTGGCCAGCAGCACCAGGGAAAGGATCATTCCCCTTTAGTCGTGGGTGACTGTGAGGGTGCCACCTCAAACCCTGTCTTCAGTTTGGGGCCCCACCCTACAAAAAAAACATTAAGGTGCTGAAGCATGTCCAAAAATGGCAACAAAGCTGATGAGGGGTCTAAAGCACAAGCTTTATGAGGGGAACTGGGGGAGCTGCGGGTGTTTAGCCTGGAGAGAAGAAGGCCTGGGGGGACCTTCTCTGGAAGGAAGTTATGGTGAGGTGAAAGGTGGTTCTTTCTTTGCACTAATAACCAATAGAACAAGAGGAAATGGCCTCAAGTTGCTCCAGGGGAGGCTAAGATTGGATATTAGGAAATAAATTCGTTACTGAAAGTACTGGAACAGGCTGCTCAGGGAAGGGGCTGAGTCACCACACATGGAGATATGTAGAAGACGTGTACGTGTGGCACTTAGGGACATGGTTTAGTGGTGGCATTGGCAGTGCTGAGTTAATGGCTGGATTCAAGACATTTTCCAACCTAAATGATTCAATGATTCTATAATGCTGAATTCTTCATTTGGCATAATGAGAAATAACTCCTACCCTACCAGAAACATCTAAGCCACCAAAGAAACAATCAACATGACATTAAGAGTACATTCAAGTATGTAAGTTAAAAATAAATAGGATTGCAGATAATTTTCCAGTAAAATAGTTTACTAAAATAAAATGTATAATGAATAAGTAACACTTACAGGACTTCCCCCAGAACAATCACATCCACCCTGTAAAGAATGCAGAAAGTACTTAAGATATCAAAAGCACAGAACTGGAATGGACTCCAGGTACAACTCAAATTACTTCTACTATCCCAGGTAAGCAATCTATAAGATAGATTCTTAACTGCCCAACTTGTAAAAATGAGTCTGTTTTGTCCTATGCAACTATTTCTGCACTTTTTGCTCTGACGGAGTAACAAAATGTTCATTTTGTTTTCTTCAAATTTTCTTAAATAAAATCTTTACCTTAAAAACCTTGCTCGCAAAAAGGATGAGTAAAAAGTTTCGAGTAGTACTACAGAATGCAATTTTTTTCCCTAGAGAGGCCAGAGCACCTGGAATACATACAGTGCTATGTCATGTTACAGATGATACAGAAAACAGGGGATTTCTACTCTGGTAAAATCAACTGAGAGGTGGCCAGGAGTTCACCATTCAGTGTCTCACTTTGCACATTCAGTCTGCATGAAATGTGTCAGAAAAAATGTTTAGCACCAAAGCAGGTACAGAAGCTCAGGTACAACTGCCAACCAGTTACTGCTGGCTGCTCTGGTTTGCAGGATGTCCAAATGACATTGCAAAAATAAAATTATGTGTTACTGAGGCTTTGGGCAAAAAGGACAGTGGTAAAGGAAAACAGTTTCGGTGAAGAAAATATATGAAAAATAAATTGTGAATGCCTGACACTAGCACAACTGAAGACTGTGGAGAAAGAAGATCATACCTGTCCACCAGACTGGCTGACTCCTGAAGAAGATGAACCCTGTAAATGTTATATTTACATTTTAAAATTTTTCTTTAAGTTTTGACATGTGCATTTGATTACAATGTGTTGTCTTTAATTCTTTTAACTATGTTTTAAAAATCTATCTGGTTAACAATCAAATTTTATCTATAGAAAGATTTACGTATGTATGGCCAAACTTCGCGAACGAAGATTTGGGAAGGACTCTACCCATGTGGGTGTGCCCTTCCAGCCTGCGCAGTGCATTTTTTTAGGGGTGGCACAGCGTGCACAGAACTGGCCCCACCGTTTCAGTCTGGAGGTCCATCTGCCATGGCCGAGCGAGCTTGGACAATGACAGTGAAGAAAGATTTATAAGGATAAAATAAACCACACAGTACTCTGGAAACTTAGGTAGTACCAATTTGGCAACATTTTCTGGAAATATGTACTCTGGGGGAAAAACCCACTCACAATAACCACAATGAAGAAAAATTTCCCACCTGCCCACTATACTGGTTGCTTCCAGATGATGGTGACCCCTGAAAAAAAATCACTTTTTATTTAAAAATTACAAATTAATACCAAATACTTAATACTTTTATTTTTTGCAGATGTTAGAACATCACTTAAGACATGAATTGTATTTTGACCATTCTGCTTACACTTGGACTTCTACATAGGGATATATAATGAAGAATGAATCAATCTTGTTCATAGACAAAAAATTGCTGTAATGCAATATGAGGCCTCAAACATTTGTATAACAGATAATCCAGGTCAAAATTACAAAATTACATTTAATATTTACCTGTCCACTTGAGTAGCCACCACTTTGAGAAGATGATCCCTACAAAAAGCAGACCCAATTTATTTTTGTTTAAAATGTCTTCTGGAAAACAAGACTGTTGTTGAAGACACACAATTTTAATGTTTTGGGCTTTTTTCCAAAGAGTTTACCATTTGCTTTCACACAACATGATGCGAGATGTCATGAGAAATTCTAGGAAATAAATGGCTTGGTACAATTTACTCATTGGGATAATTTTTTAAATAGTACAGCCATTCTGGAAGGGAACTGCAAATAATGAATAAAATAGATGCTTACATGTCCACCTGACTGGCTGCCTCCTGGGGAATAAAAATCCTGGAAAAATGCATTGAAATTACATGAAAAAAACAAAAACCAAAACCTGGAAAGATCAGGGTGGTACGTAAACATTCCTTGCTTCTCCACTTTCTTTAATTTTCTGGTATGGATTGTTCAAGAACAACAACAAAAAAATCTTCTGCCTTTCTGTATAAAATAGGACATGCCCCTTCCTGACTATTGATAATTGGTCTTTTGGTGAAAGACATTTTTTACGATACAACAATTAGAGAGATATTATACCTCCAACAAAATAATTTCTCAATCTGTGTCATTTAATTCTCATTAGATTAAATAAAGTGGGTTCCACATAAAATTGACAGAAAAATGGAAGCCCTCATAAGTAGATCATACAGCACAAGAAAGCAAAGGGTTGCACTTAGAATAAAAGCTGGAAAAATCATGGTATTGAAGCCCTTTGCAGTCAAACAATGACATAAAAAGCACAGGAACCTGAAGAAGTAAACTGTGGTATCACGTGTGTGATGTGAGTTTGAGATTCAAGAGCACCTCAGCATTGGGTGGGGTCTCTAGTGGTGCTTTAACTCTTCAGCCATATCCTCATGTCCTCTGTGCTTGGGGACTTTCTCTCCCTCACTCAAAGCTGCCACTCCAGTTGCCACAGAGGATTTGGTGGCTGCAGTTGCCAAGCAGCAGGACACACGCCCTGGCAACATGTAAGGAAGGAGCACTTACCCGTTCACTCTGCCGGCTGCCAGAGGGTGAGGAGGAATCCTAAAAAATGTTAGAATCTAGTTATTGCAGTGGCCAATACTATGATTTTTTTCTAAGCAAGGGTGGAAGGCAAAGGAAAATATTTCTTGTTGGGAAGGTTAAAGGTGTAGACTACAGGATAAGCAGCTACAAATTCTTTTCCTGCTCATTTGTGGGGAATGGCATTTCTTTATTTTGAAAGCTGAATCCTGACATAAGAAAAAAAGGAATGAGATTACATCTCAGTTATTTCCTCCAGAGTGTTACAGGGGAAAACATCAGCATTTTAAAAGGTAGTGAATTATGATATTGATAAAGTTGAAAAGAAATACTTACACTCTCATCAGTTTCGCTGTCTCCTATGGAAGGTGAATCCTGTAAAATAATGAAAAAAACCTCATTTACTTTCATATAAAAAGGACTCTCACATGTTCTTAAATGTGGAGAATAAACAAGAATAAAAATAACAAACTGCTTAGAATCTCCAATTTTACCTAAACCAGTGAATATGCAAGAAAAGAAAAAATATGTAAATTTACCTGTTGCTTAGGCAAAGGAAGCTGGAAAAAAATGTTCCTAGCAAACATGCATTTATATAGGGAAAAATTTTAGGTAAAGTTAATTTACAAAGTTAATAAAAATCCCACTATCATTACTTTCAACACCTTCTGCATAAGTAAAATGTGTAAAGTAAACACACAGAATATTTTCCTTTTGAATGAGGTAATGCATAAACATTAAAGTAGTTAAAATATTGACTATTATAGGGCACAGTTAGTAGCGCAGCATGTCTAGTGCATCATGTTCCCTGCATTACAGAAACATTTTGAGTTGTAAAGGGGCAAATAAAAGTAAAGAGAAACAAAAGATAAAGTGGCATTTCCATGGTCATGGTCACTTAAAAATAACTGAAATGTAGAACTCAGTGCACATAAGAACCAACACAGCAAGCCTGAGCTTTTGGTATAGTAACCAAAAAACATTTACCTGGCCGTAAGACTCAGCACCACTGTATGCAGAGGATCCACCCTGTTCAGAAAAGATAAATAATTTTCATATTGTGAAGAGCCTTTTTTTTTTAACACTTACCGTAGGGATCTCCTGGAAAGATTTAAAAATTATTATTATTTACCTGGTTATCAGAATGGTTTTTGAGCATCTCAGAGATATGTCTCTAGAACACTAATTTAACATATTTTTCAACTCAAATTCTAATTTCACTTTTGAAGAGACCTTCATCTTGCAGGTAATTCAAAGCTAGCATTGTTGATGAGAAGAAGCATTAAAGGTTGGAGGCACTCCACTTTTTACTCCTCTATAAACTTTTAATGAAGCAGCCTGAAAGATGATACAAATTTACTCCCTCCTCAAGGAGAAAGACCACTTTCATTAAAAGATAGTGAGAGCCAAGATACAGAACACAGCTGTATATTTGACCCAAGGTACTTGCCCTCAGCACCATTTATAGAAAAAGAAAAAAAGAGTATTTACCTGACCATACGATTCACTGCTGCCATCATAAACAGAAGACCCTCCCTGTAAAGAAAACAAGAAAAGTTGATTAATTTGGTTCTTCCAAGAAAGTGTTTTCCATTTTTCAAAGACAAAATAGAAATTAAAAATACTCTGTTATTTATGCAAACAAGAAAACACACACCTGTCCGTAAGATCCACTAGGGTAGAAGGAAGACCCTCCCTGCACAGAAAACATAGGAATTTACTGTTTTGCAGTTGAATTGTTCTCTCAAGGAACACTTTTTACACTGCTCCCATGAAGACACAGTGACCAGAATATTTACCTGGTTACCAGAGTAGGAACTGTGGGAAGAACCTGGGCCGCCCTGAAAGAAAAACACAGACCAGCTGTTTTCCTGCAGATGAGAGTTCAAATACCTTCATATCTGGTTCTCACCTTACACTCTTTCTCACAATTTTGAGCTAATTTTTATGTACCTAAATAGAATTCAAGACCACTACTGCTGCAGTGGAAAAAAATCATCTGGTGGCAACTTCCTTATCCTGCTGATATTTGTGTTCTGCAAGGAAGCTGCAGATACCACTCTGTATTGATCTCTGTCAAGCTTCACACCTCTGGACTACATCAGGGTTAATTTAAGTTTTCTCCTCTAAGAGATGACACTCAGGTCTATAATTATGGCATGTCACAGCACCCACAGCACTGGGAGTGCTGGCACCAGGAGGATGGCAGTCTGTGTTATCCTGGTAAGGGAGGAAGAACTACTACCTGTCCATGGGGTCCTCCGTGATAGAAGAAAGGCCCTCCCTGTGCAGAAGACAGAATGGGTTACTGGTTCGTATGTGGCTACTCCTTCACGGGAAGGTTTTGGATGGAGCTTCTGAATAGGGCATTTTATCTGAATGTTTACCTGGTTACCAGAATATGTGCTGTATGGAGAACCTGGGGCTCCCTGAAATGAGAACACAGACTAGCTATTTTCCTGCATACAGGATGGTATAAATACCAATGTATCCAACTCTCACTTTAGGGCAATACTGTTAAACAAGAAGGAAATTTTTATCATTAATTTTCTTATTTGGATGAAAGATCCTTCCATGGAAGTTGTAAATACAATGTAGTTTTTTCCTCTAGCAGATTTCATGTTCTAAGTTACAAATTGTTGATGCAATTTTTGCGTGTTGTACTCTACAACAGCCACTACATGGGGAGTGTAAGAGTGAAAATAAAAGTACTCTGTTATTTATGCAAACAAGAAAGAACACACACCTGTCCGTAAGATCCACTAGGGTAGAAGGAAGACCCTCCCTGCACAGAAAACATAGGAATTTACTGTTTTGCAGTTGAATTGTTCTCTCAAGGAACACTTTTTACACTGCTCCCATGAAGACACAGTGACCAGAATATTTACCTGGTTACCAGAGTAGGAACTGTGGGAAGAACCTGGGCCGCCCTGAAAGAAAAACACAGACCAGCTGTTTTCCTGCAGATGAGAGTTCAAATACCTTCATATCTGGTTCTCACAATTTTCTGGTTCTCACAATTTTCTGGTTCTCACAATTTTGAGCTAATTTTTATGTACCTAAATAGAATTCAAGACCACTACTGCTGCAGTGGAAAAAAATCATCTGGTGGCAACTTCCTTATCCTGCTGATATTTGTGTTCTGCAAGGAAGCTGCAGATACCACTCTGTATTGTTCTCTGTCAAGCTTCACATCTCTGGGCTACATCAGGGTTAATTTAAGTTTTCTCCTCTAAGAGATGACACTCAGGTCTATAATTATGGCATGTCACAGCACCCACAGCACTGGGAGTGCTGGCACCAGGAGGATGGCAGTCTGTGTTATCCTGGTAAGGGAGGAAGAACTACTACCTGTCCATGGGGTCCTCCGTGATAGAAGAAAGGCCCTCCCTGTGCAGAAGACAGAATGGGTTATTGGTTCGTATGTGGCTACTCCTTCAAGGGAAGGTTTTGGATGGAGCTTCTGAATAGGGCATTTTATCTGAATGTTTACCTGGTTACCAGAATATGTGCTGTATGGAGAACCTGGGGCTCCCTGAAATGAGAACACAGACTAGCTATTTTCCTGCATACATTTATGTGATTCCATTCTGAATTTCTATTCTTTCAAATAAAACTTTTGAAGAGGCCGTTACAGCAAGCATTAAAAGAGAATGCCAGAGCATTTTTGTTAGAGGTGAGTAAAACTTTAGTAGGTTCTGGTTTTTTTTTCCTTCAGGTTAAAAGGAGTGACATTTAACTTTACCGTTTCTAATCACAGAATCCTGTTATACCTTGCAGACTCTGTTCTTATAGATGATCATTACCTCGATGGTCTTTTGAAAAACTGCCAGAATACTGAACTTCCGAAGTGTAAACAGTGTTTAGGAGAGCAGATTTTTTCTTAAAAGAAAAGACTATTTACCAGATCATAGCATCCACTATTACTGTCATATCCCCCTTACACACAAGAACAAGGACAGTGTTATTCTATGGTTAGATGGTTTCCTCAGAGACTATTCATAGATTGAGGTCTTGCCTTTTGTTGAAACTTGGAGAAAAAGCAGAATAATTGCAGTGTGAGAAATGTGGATATCCACATAAGGAAAACCATTTTTCCTTTGAAACAAGATGGTTTAAATATATAAAGCTTTGACTTTTAATTTACAGTATTTTCCAGGTTTGAAGAGACCTTCGTATAACTCACAGCTTTCAAAGTCAGAAGGAAGCTTTTTGCAGGTATTTTCTTCCTGTGCTGAAGAATCTTCAAGGAAGTAGATAACTATCTCTTTCATGCAAGATTTGTGAATGGTGGTTTATTTGTATGTGTTCATCTACCTATAGGTTGCTGTCTTGTTAGAAGAATGTACCTACCTATCAGGCCCATCTGTTTACACGCTAATCTAAGGCACTGCAGCTGCCATGGGCAGAGGGCCCTGGGCAGGAAATGAAGACAAATCTGATTTTTAATTTAGTCTATTCCTTTGCAAAGATCACTGAATTTTACTGTTGGGTGAAGGCAAAGATCAAGCCTATTGCTACCTACTTTATCATAAATTAATTTGATTAGCTGATATGATCATAAACTGAAAAACAAGTCTCTTGTGTACCAAAGTGGGCACATCTGAACTGAGAACTGATTTTCTAATGTATCCAATTTCGATGTCTTATTTTCTTCATGTGTCAATAGCAATTAAATACACTCTCCTCTCCCCAGCCAAATTGTGGTGGATTCCTGTTGAAAACTAAGTCTTTTTTTGCAATAGTAAAGCATGTATGGAAAAGGGCTTATTAGAATGAAATCTTACATGGAGATGTTCACTTTTTTCCTTGTAAATGGATTTGTTTATATAGATTTACAATCAAATGACAAATAAAATTTTTCCTCAATGAAGTTGCAATATTTGTTATTTTAATAACTAGTTTATATTTTAAAACATGTAGGTCATGATTAGTGCTCAGCCTCAATTAGCTGAAAGAAGTGGTATTTTATCTGACCAAAATTACTGTTGCATATTTTATGTTAATGAAGTTAAGTTCAGGCAGCAGTAATTTCTTCATATAGTTAGTTTGTTTTAATAGAGTGGGTTTTTTCTATAGAAACAATAATCGATAAAATTATTCTTGTTGAAACTGAAAACTAAAAAAAAAAAGAAATTTACACCCTTCAAGTGGGTTTATGTAAATAAAGCTTCAATAAAAAGTTCAAAAATAAGTATTCTGGTAGAAGAGAGGTGATGGATTTTAAGGTGAGTGATGTGAGAGGTGAGTGATTTTAAAATCCAAGTTCATTTGGCTCTGCCAGGTGAAGCCAGAAGCCTGGTAAAACTAGTCTATAATTCTCAGGTCCACACATTTTTTGGCCTTTTTCCCAGCAGAGAGGCATTGACTAAGAAAAGTTCATCCAGTGCAACTGACAATGAAATTGCAGAGATTTTCTTTATGGGAAGGAACAAATTAAATGTTGGTTTAAGAGATTAAATTTTGAGACACCTATCAGATTTTGATATTTTAATGACAGTATTTTATTGCACCAGTGAGAAAGACAAGGAAACTAAGCTGGATGCAGTTAAATTCTATGGTTACTACAAGGCATATGACTGTTTTTTTGAAAGTAATTAATAATTAGCATGTAACAGCCAAGTGACAAAGCATCTGGATCAGTAAGCACAGTTACAGAAGGTTAGAGGCCAAATGGTAAATTATGCATCTCAACTAAAGTGGAAGTCATTCTTCCATTTCATTGTGTATACTTCTACCCATACTAACGAAATTAACATTAGTATTTAGTATTAACCAAGTGTCCATATTTACTAGGTGATTAATTCAAAATACTCCATTATGTAGATGGAAGTATAAACTCAGAAAAATAATTACCTGTCTATAACCACTGCTTCCATCAGGACAAACGCAACCACCCTATAAATTAAAAAACAAACAAACAAACAACTCACACACACACACACAAAACAGAAACAATTATTGCTTTCTGGGAGTTTAAAATAAAATCTTATTTTAGACATGAAACTGTTTAGGAGAAGAAAGACTGTGGCATTACAGAGTGGCTGTGACCTTTCCTATACCCAGAACAAGTGAGGGGACAGCACAGCTCTGTCCAGGTAACACTTGCTTTGGGAGTTACACTGCCTGTACCTCTCTCAGAGCTGAGTCTCAAGGACAGATGCTCATCAGGAGAGAAGTATCAGAGTAGTCAAGAGTACAGAGAATCACCACTGTGCTCTCACCAATAAAACATACATGAACTTGAAACAGTGTTAAAAAGTGACTTCAGAGAGCCATTTCTGATAAATTTAATCTGAGCAGCATCATTTAATTTACAATGTAATGGGTAAACCAGCCAATCTTCTATGCAAAACCACTTTACTTAAACTCCTAGTACTAAATTTATTTAGCTTAATTACCAGCAATCTGGACAAGACTAGTTCAAAATAAAGAAAATTCTGACCTGATTACTTGATCCACCACTGGTTGCAATGAATGATCCACCCTGTGAAGAAAACAAGTATATTTTATCAAAGCATTTAATCAGAATCTAAAGCATAAAATTATGTAGGGAGAAGGAGGTGGCAAACTCTTTCTACTACTTCCCTGCACCAACAAGCACCATCTGCTGAATTATTGTGAAAACATAAATTTGGATGAAATGTAATTAGTAACTTGATACCATACACAGGGAGTGGGTTCTTATTAAGAACACCTAGTTTCAGGAGCTTAGAAATCTGACTGCAAACTCTCTTGAGACAGAGAGTGTTACACGAGTGTTAATTCTACATCATATGGGGTGTAGCAGGATTTCAGATCTGTGGGAAGCTGATGCATACCAATACAACATAAAACAGAATCAGTTGAGTCTGGATCAGTTAAATTTCACAAAATTCTCTAACATATACACTGCTGCATCAGCACATAATCCTACAGAATATGGAGATTGGATCTACTTTTGTAATAGAAGTACATAATCCCTAAGATATACCTTCTTCTCAAATTCAAAATAAAACACACATATATTTGGCCAATCACTAGAGCAGGACTGTTTAAAAAAAAAGATTCCAAAACAATTTTTTTTTTGTGTGTTGCAAATGATTTTTACAAAATGTTATGTCAAGAAACACCTGCAATGCTTACCTGCTTAAAGGAGTGAAGGAACAGAAGAGACTATATCGCTATTTACAACTGTACGAAATTATAGCATTATAGGGAAAATGCTGCCAAATCAAAATAGCATCCTTCAACACAGAAAAATCATGGAACCTAACTTTCAGAATGAAATATAATATATCAGAGAGCTCCTTGCAATGATATCATGCATTACCTGGGCATCAGTGTGGCTGCCGTTGGAAGGAGAAGATGCATTCTGTGAAGAAAAAGACACGTTTTTCCATAAGGGTAATGCATTAACATCCATAGTGCTATTGGGAAGGAACTACCACACCAAACAGAATTCTCTGTTGTGGAAACTAGGTCCTTCTTTGTGTAGATACAGCAAGGAGCTGTAACTCCAGCAGTAGCTCAGGAAAGGTGACAAGAATGGTTTACCTGTATATCATAGGCTCTTCTGCTTAAAACACGTGATGTATCCTGTAAAAAACAGTAACATTTGCTATTAGGATATTAAAACTCTATGACCAGTAATAGGCTTTCTTTTTAACTCCCATAATCATTTAAAAGAGCTCCAGACCCTTTTATACACACATTGAGTGGGAATGGCTTATTACAAAATGTAATTGGCATGTAATTTTCATAAGGCTACTGCTGAGTTGATTTGAAGCTTTACAATACACATATCTGTATCCCCTACACAACACAGTAAATTACCAAAATTATTCTTTCTTACTTCATTATTTTATCTTTCTTTAGCTAAAATTTTAGCTGTCCTTTTTTTGTATGAAACTCATTTAATTTTAACTTTAGCTTGGACCAACTCTGTATGTGCTTAATGAAAAACAGGAATTTAAGCTGCCTGATACTTCAAAACATGATTTACATGTCTTTTATTTTCATATATATACTTTCTTTAAAGAAATTCATGCAAAGGGCAAATAGCCAAGCAATTTTATTTTAATTTTTCCTTAAGTAGAAGAATATTTATTAGGACAACATATTTAGGGATAAATTAGGCCTAATTAGGACAAGTTAGATATAGTTAGGGCTAAAATCCTACAAGCAGCTGAAAAAGAAAAGAAAAAAAGTTACTTACTCGGGCAACAAGAACTTTCTTCTTTGCACAACCAGACCTCTGTGAAGGAGCCAAAAGATTGTTACTACTTTGTAGGAGGAGTTGTCTACACTAAATACTTCAGCACAAACCTACTACTTGTCAAGATGACATATTTTGGACATGGAAAATGTCTAGAGATTTCATTTTAATATCAGTAAGGGTCTTAAAAAGCATATTTTTTTGTCTATTTTCACTTTGTCATTCTTTCATCAGAAGTTCCTGCCTTGGGGAGTCTCCCTCAGCTGAACCTTGTGGTTTGGAGAACAACCTGTTTAATGATTTTTTGGGTTTTTCTTTTTTTAGCATTCCTTGTCCTTTGGCTGGATAGAGATAACCAAGGCAATATTAGCATCCTTTGTGAACAAAGGAGGAAGTGATGAGGGTCCTTAACAGGGCTTGCTGCTGAAGGATTTTTTTTCAGAACCTTTTGCACTGAACCTAATGCAATGCATTAAAGGTAAATACAAGGCAAAACAAAGGGTGTTTTCAGAGGGCCTCCTTACTAACTAGAAAACCTGTTTGGTGCAGTACTAAAGCAGCAGAGAGGAAAAACAGGGAAAACGATGAAGCAGGACAGTGTATGGCTGCCAGCTGGAGAAAGGCAAGTAGCTGCTGTTACTCTAGATGGCAGTAAAACAAAAGGAGGCTGTGACAGATGGAAAAAGCTTTCTAGGAACAGAAAGAAGTTAGAGAAAATGTCATTTACACAACAGTATATTTGCTTGGTCACAGTCTATCCATGTTAATCACAGTTTCTGCTTGCAGGACAGATGGAAAGTCTTAACAGAGAGTGTATGACCAGGGACAAAGGTTATTTTCCACAACAGCATAAAAGTGAGTTTAAATCTGAGTAAGTAGTGAAAAAAGCCTGAGGTGGCTCCATGCCTCATGCTCACAAGTGGTTAATTTCCAAATAACTATCCAGTCAAAGTGCATATATTACACAGATAATGTATTAGTATATATTCTGTATTGTGCAGTTTTAAATAATTGTGTAGCAGCCTTGAAAATAAGGAAATAATTAACTTTTTGAAGAGTACTATAAAGTAATCATACACTACAATTGGAGGTCCACAAGTCTAATGTAGAAGTGTTCAGTTACTAACACTGTCATTAATCATAAAAACTTGAATGTTACAGAAGAAGCAAAGTGCTTACCTGACTATTGGCATTGTAGGTGGTGTCACTCTGGAAAAGAATAAATTTTTTCCTTTTAAAAGAATTATTTAAATACAGAAATCTAATTGTTTCTGATACTGCATAAAGACATAACAAAAATCACTTATTGCTACGTTCGTCACAGTCTTGTCTAAATTAATTTGAAATCCTATAATTACAAACTGCAAAGCATTTTAATAGCAACTTTAGATTGGTAGAAATGCAACATGAAAAGCAGTGGAATATCCATCACTACTTCTTCTTTGTATATATTTAAATATTTTCTTTTAGATTTTCTTTTAATTTGAAAATTATTATAAAATTTACCCTTAGATTTTGGGGAAAATCTTCTGTTACTGCAAAGCCACTGAAATGTATATGTATGTATGTATTTTATCAAGTTAGATGCATTTAAAAGGACAAACTATATCTGTAAACACATATATGACAATTTCCAGCAAGTTGCAGTAGCTGAAAAAGCTGCTAGTGTGGGAGCTCAGCATTCTGGATCACTCTGCTCAAAAGACTGTAGCAGAGCAATATTTTCTCATCTACATGACAAATGTTGTGATGAAAATACATCAGAGAAAGCACACTCACATCATCACAAGCGTTGGGATTATCATCTGGGGAATATTGTGAATCCTAGAAAAGCAACAGGTACCAGTTATTTTCTCACAAAATGGATTGTTAAAAATACATTTTTATGTTGTACTCTGCAAGACAGAAGAGATGCTTTTGCAAAGGAAAAACAGTTAAATTAAATTAAGGTCTTTACAAGGAAGAAAAAGGAGTCAAATCCACAGCTGCAACAGCTGCTTACAGGGAATGTTCCAATCTTCAGCGAAGAAAAAGCACCAAACCCAATCCAAAACAAGGGCACAGAAACAATTATGTTTTATTGCATCTTTGAGAAAGATGATGCAGAAACTATGAATAATATGTAATTAGGAGAAAGAAAGAACAAGTTACCTGATTATCATAGTAGGTGTCTGAGGAGGATGATCCACCCTTTAAAACAAACAAACAAAAATCAGAAAAATTAGGATGTAGAAGCCTGATTTTGAACAGACACTAAAGCTTATATGAAGTGATGTGTAAGTGGAGAAATAGAATATTACTTACTTGGCCACCACCATAGTTTTGTGAGTAGGATTCATCCTACAAAACAAATATAAACCCTACTTCAGAAGAAACTGATTTCCCTCAGGGGCTGTAAAGCTGGAATAAACAATTGCCTAGGATTCCTTTGGACAAATACAACTTTCGAGATATCTAGATAACATCAAATATGATAAAAATTCTTATCAGGAGAAAATCAAGGTCTACCTACCTGGTTGCTACCATAATTTTGTGAGGATGATGATGATCCACTCTTTTAAGAAACAACAACAACAAAAAAATAGAATTAATATTACAGTATTGCAGATTGGATATTGATCAGCCACCATGGAAATAAAAGCTCATAAGACCCCAGCAGGAGGCAATAATAATCTAATACTTACTTGGCCACCACCATAGTTCTGTGAGGAGTAAGATCCACCCTGTGAAAACAAAACAGCAACAGTTGTAATGTTGAAGAGCTGAATTTTGTCAGAATGTGCAGAGCTATCTTGCGTTGCCAAGTTCTTTCTACATAAACAGAATTTCAGGGCTCATAAAAAGTATGTTTGCAGAGAATGAGTTACAGGATGGAGCTGAGGAGACTCTGCAAGAGTCTATACCCTCATGAGCAAGAACACTACACTCTGAATTAGAAATGCTTAAAAAGTTTTTACCAATGGATAATAAAAAGCTGCCTACCTGACCCCCCTGTGATCCACCCTGTGATCCACCCTGTAAATCAGACAAAAGTTATGCATGCTTTAGACAGTTGTTGTTTATCAATATTAATATTTTTAATGAAAGTTATGATACTTGCTTAGGAAGAGTTAGAAGCAGAGGTAGATATGCAATATGAATATAATTTCTAACAGAGTAAGCACAGATTGCCAATAGCATAAAGGTAAATACCATACGAGTCATATGTCAAAGAACCACAAACATTTAACTTTTAGTAATGTCTAGTTCCATTCTGGAAAGTCTCTATAGAATATATCTTTTTTTTTCTCCTGTAGAAAACCCAATTTATATGAATGGAATGAAAAATTCCCCTGGTAACATTATTACACAGAAAACTGTGACCTGTGAGATACAGTGGCTTTGAGGAAAAGCTCTTAAATAAAACAGGGTGTTTCAATGTGCTCTCTGTAGAAGAGGAATGGAACTCCTCCAAATGAAATCAGAAAAGACATTTGTAGCAGTATTAGTGTCAATAGCGCATAATAAGAACAGGGAAATCTTAAGCTATTGAAGTGAGTGGGGTATTTGCCATTCACTAAAATGGGACTGAGACTTCATTTGAAGAGGCAAAGGAAAATGAAATAAAAAGTATTATCTTTCAATGTTCTAGCAGATTTTAGAACAAAATATAAGCATTTTCTTTAGTGTTACAAAGAAATAGCTCCTCTTCATAAAGAAAACGTATAAATGCTGTTATAAAATAATTACATACCTATTTAATGTATTATTCTTTCAAGTTACAGTGTATATTATATATGGTGCATTGCATATGCTATACTGCATCATAATAATATATTTTAGCAACATCCATGTTGTTTACGTGTTTATAAATATAGTATATATTTATATTGCTAAAACACAGTGTTTGTTGATACAAATAATTTATTCAGTTTTACTATTCCTTGTGAAAACTCAGTAAGAATAAAAAGAAGTATTGTGAATAAAAAAGAAATCATCTATTACTTTTTTCTTACTAATTTTCAACACTACAGAGTGTACTTCTTTAAACACAGCTGACATCCTATAGGATAGTAATTTTTAGAGTTCCAACACTGAAACTTGTAACAAATACACATGTATCTCTTGTTTACTGCACAAAGTGAATGAATTGTTTGTTCCAGGAACCTCAAGTGGCAGTCCTAAAATATTTTCTGACTTTTGACAGGAAAAGTCCACAGAGAGGTTGATGAGCTCCAGCCCTGATTTAAGTCATGCCAGTTAAGCAACTCTGTAGCAGACTTCTTCTTCCTAGAATCTGGCCATAATGTCCTACAATGCGAAACCTTTCACAGGTGTAATGCTGGGAAAAAGGGGGAAAAAGACTCCAAAGGCCCTGTGATACTCCTGGGTATAGGAAGACAGTGAGTTCTAATCTCCTCATTGGTAAGACTACATGGATCTGTGCTACATGAATCTGAAGTTGTTATTAACTGAGTTAGTGGCAAAACTAATTTTGAATGCATCTTAAAATGAGAGGAGAAAGACCATTTACCTGGTGGCAGGGATTGCTGTCATATGAAACACCCTGTTAAAAAAGTAAACAAAAAAAAAAAGGTAAATGCTCAAGTTTGCATTTTTCTTTCAAAGTAATTAGATTTCTTAAAATTTATTATATGAGAATGAATGTAACAAAACTCAACATAAAACTTTACAGAGGGTGAGTTTAATTTTATTTAATCCTTTAAGCATTGGGCTTTACCCTGTGTCACTTCCATACCCACATATTCACAAGCATCAAGACACATGCACAAATGGAAGTGGAAATTCTCAAACAGTTTAGAGAAAGAGGACTTACTTGTCCACACCCACTGCTGCCACTTGAAGAAGATCCACCCTGCTTGGGAAAAAAAAAGAAAAGCAGCCTGTAATCCAGATATTCATTTTTGTTCCTTTTCTCTATTTCAAATACAGAAATAAATTTTCAAGTGCTTTAGCTGCCCAACTGCTGAAAAGGCAGAAGGGCAACTACATCCAGGTGTGAATTTTCTGGTAAAGGATTGTATATGTTGAGTAGTATAGTGCACCAGAAAGCTGACACCTGTATACACTCCTTTCTATGTGGGAAACAACTGCTCCACTGAGCATATTATTGCCAAAATCATATGAAAAAAATTCACAAGTCCCACTTCTAGTGACTACTTAATACATTAAGAAACAAACCAGAGATTTCTCAATATATATATGTGAGCATCACACACATGGTGTATAATGACTGGTAACAGACTGACACTTACCTGGCCATAGGAACTGCCACCTTGAGGCTGGGAGCCCTGCAAGAAAGGCAGAAAGTCATTTGCAAAGAGAGCTGTATAGTCTTAGCACAGCTGCAGAATGATAGAATACCAGACAGAAAACCCCAGTTCCACTACAAGTTCCTCTTTTTTCCTTCATGGTATTTCAGTGGTACAGCCCAACATCTAGGATCACTAAGCAATGATCAGAAGGAAAAAGACCCACCCACACCCCAAAGTCTGTGTACAAGACAGGCTCCTACAGAAAAGCTAAATGCATTTCAGAAAAAATGCCTCACCTGGCCATAGGACTGGCTGCCTTGGGAACCCTTTAAAAAAAGAGAAGATATTTACGACCTTCACACTGGGGATTCTTTAAAGAACACAGTGTTTATGGAAAAACAGCTGCATGTGGGTTTCTCAAAAAGCACAAAGGAGGCAGAGCTGTTTGCTGGCATCTGTGCAGGACATTGTCGTACTCTGAGCAAAAGCCATGACTCAAATTGAGGTGCAGGCTGCCAAGGGAAACACCACTCTTCAAAATGTGCCAGTCATTCCGGTCACAGAGAGTTCAGTGAAGAACTTCCCACAGCAGAACCATTTTGCTTACCTGGCCATAGGAACTGCTGCTGCCTGAGTAACTTGGCCCACCCTAAGGCAAGGACAACATTTGGTTACTTCTCTTTTGCTAAGGGACTCAGCGTGCATTAGGAAAAGCAAGCAACTACTCCCTAAAGCTCTGCAGGGCAGAATGAAGAGCAGGACATGCTCCTGGCTCTCATGAGGGTGCTGAGTGCCATGATTTCACACACTGGGAGTCCAGATAAATAAGCAGCATGTGGGTAAATTCTGAGCGTGAGAATGCACACTTTCAGAGAAAATGTCCCTCACAGATCAGATTCTGAGGGATGGCTGGTGCTTTTGCAATGTCATGGCACTCCATTTCTGAGATGCTGCATTCTGGCTGGTGACTGCCTGATGCTTACCTGGCCATAGGAACTGCCACCTTGAGGCTGGTAGCCCTGTATGAAATTAATTATTGATTCATAATTACTATATTTGTGAAGCAGATTCCCCCCTTGGGTTTGTTTCTTTGTTAGGGAAAAAAAGCCAGAATAAGATAGAGAACATATAGACTCTGATGCTTAACTAGAGTTATTTTTGATATTTCTTTTTCACGATGAAGAGTTGTATTTATTGAATGAGAATTTTAGAGTAGTTTTACATCAGTCTCAGACAGGACTCTAGTCTTATGAAGATTTTCCAGGAAGGGATGCAACATTTTCTTATTTTGTTTATTTTCACTGCTGTTTATTGGACAGAGGGCTTAGATGGCTAATAGTAGGTGAATACTGATTTCCTGTCTTTGTATTTTTCATGGGCCTCAGTTGCACTGTTCCCTTCCTCTGAGAGAAAATAAAGATGTAAAGTAATTTTTTAAAATTAAGGAAGAATCGTACAAAAATATAGATTTATAAAATGTAAACAATACAATGCAATTAAAATTAGCAGGTCAAATGAATTAGCCAAGGATGATGGTACTTTTTAAAAAACTCTCAATAATATAAAGTTACTGTGGGTATAATTTGCTGATGCACTCTGCCTTTGATATAATCTTGTGAAAGAGCAGTTGTTTCACATACATACAGACATGTGCCACAGCTGTCTGGGACAGTTATGAAGATGGGGATTACCAAAAAGAATTTGAAGCGTCTTGTCTATTTCTACTGACATGGAGATCTTAAAAAAATTCATAGCTATCTCAGGCCTGCTCTAATTTACATAAAAATTGTAAAGGGAGGTAAACATCTCTCAGTTGCAGGCTCCATGACCAAACCTCCTTATAGCTGAGAACCTGTCCCAGTGCTGCCCAACACTGTTTCTCTGTACTGAGAGCAAAGGAGACACTGAAGATTTGACTGTGAATTTGTCTTGTACCATGTAGATCAACTAGAATGGGAATAGCAACAAATAGACTATTTCTACCATGAATTTTGAAATTCCATACCTATGGAAAGGATAAGATAGCAGCAGAAATAAACGATATCCCTGCAGATCTCCATGAAAAACAAAATGGTCATTTTCGCAACAAAAGTTTTAAAAGAGATTCAAAGACTCTTTTTTTTTTTTTTTAAGAACTCAATAGAAATGGAAAAAAAATTTTAATATCTGCCAAATTTTGAAGGGCCATGGAACTCCACTTTCTCAAATACTGTGTTCTGACTGACACTTACCTGGCCATAGGAACTGCCACCTTGAGGTCTGTAGCCCTGTAAGGCAAGAAATCATTTGCAAAGAGAGCTGTATAGTCTTAGCACAGCTGCAGAATGATAGAATACCAGACAGAAAACCCCAGTTCCACTACAAGTTCCTCTTTTTTCCTTCATGGTATTTCAGTGGTACAGCCCAACATCTAGGATCACTAAGCAATGATCAGAAGGAAAAAGACCCACCCACACCCCAAAGTCTGTGTACAAGACAGGCTCCTACAGAAAAGCTAAATGCATTTCAGAAAAAATGCCTCACCTGGCCATAGGACTGGCTGCCTTGGGAACCCTTTAAAAAAAGAGAAGATATTTACGACCTTCACACTGGGGATTCTTTAAAGAACACAGTGTTTATGGGAAAACAGCTGCATGTGGGTTTCTCAAAAAGCACAAAGGAGGCAGAGCTGTTTGCTGGCATCTGTGCAGGACATTGTCGTACTCTGAGCAAAAGCCATGACTCAAATTGAGGTGCAGGCTGCCAAGGGAAACACCACTCTTCAAAATGTGCCAGTCATTCCGGTCACAGAGAGTTCAGTGAAGAACTTCCCACAGCAGAACCATTTTGCTTACCTGGCCATAGGAACTGCTGCTGCCTGAGTAACTTGGCCCACCCTAAGGCAAGGACAACATTTGGTTACTTCTCTTTTGCTAAGGGACTCAGCGTGCATTAGGAAAAGCAAGCAACTACTCCCTAAAGCTCTGCAGGGCAGAATGAAGAGCAGGACATGCTCCTGACTCTCATGAGGGTGCTGAGTGCCATGATTTCACACACTGGGAGTCCAGATAAATAAGCAGCATGTGGGTAAATTCTGAGCGTGAGAATGCACACTTTCAGAGAAAATGTCCCTCACAGATCAGATTCTGAGGGATGGCTGGTGCTTTTGCAATGCCATGGCACTCCATTTCTGAGATGCTGCATTCTGGCTGGTGACTGCCTGATGCTTACCTGGCCATAGGAACTGCCACTTTGAGGTCTGAAGCCCTGTAAGGAAGGCAAGAAGTTTTTTGCAAACAGAGCTATAGTGTTAGGAAAGCTGCAACAGAAAAGCTCATTTCCACCAAAATTTCCTGTGTACTATATTCCTCTTTTTTCCTTCATGGTATTTCAGTGGTAAAACCAAAATCTAGGACCACTAAGCATCACTCAGAAGGAAAAAGACCCCCCACACTGCAAAGTCTGTTTACATGACAGGTTCCTATAGAAAAGCTGAATGTATTTCAGAAAAAATGCCTCACCTGGCCATAGGACTGACTGCCTTGGGAACCCTTTAAAAAAAGAGAAAATATTTACCACCTTTTCCAAGAGCCTTTTTAAAAGAGTATAGTGTTTACGGCAAAACAGCTGCATGTGGTTTTCTCAAAAAGCACAAAGGAGGCAGAACTGTATGCTGGCATCTGTACAGCACATTGTCCTACTCTCAGCAAAAGCCATGACTCAAATTGAGGTGCAGGCTGCCAACTTTGAGTGTTTTTGATGTTGAGTACTGTCCTTCCCGTTGCCGATTCCTAGAAGTCATACCTACCTATGGGAAATATTTTTCTCGTTGTATGTCATGCTACAGAGAATATTGACAGACATTTGCCTCCCTCCCACCCCCAGCTCTGCAAAAGGAGGAAGTCTTGTAGAGCCTTTGTACTTGAGTTCATATTATGAATAGTCTCAAGTTTTAGTTTCCAAGAATTTATGATACCATCAGGTTAGTATTTTTCAAATTCATACTCTTGTTTTTGACATAAGTAGCTTTATCTTCATCGCTTTAAGTGATGCTAAAAGACAAACACATAGGTGCACGATTAGGTTCTTCACCATTCTAGACATGGCTAAGCAACTACCCTTTGCACCTTTTGTGTGTGTGGCTCGGCTTTGCGAACGAAGATTTGGACAGGGCTGTCCCCACATGGGTGTGCCCTTCCAGCCTGCGCAGTGGATTTTAGGTGAGGCTCAGCGTGCGCAGAACTGGCCCCACCATGAGGTTCATCTGCCACAGCCGAGCAAGCTTGGACAGTGCCAGTGAAGTCCTCAGGACTAGAACCTACAGCACCCGGTATTCCCAGGAGGTCTCCCATCCAAGTACTAATCCGGGGCTGAGCCTGCTTAGCTTCCAAGATTTGATGGGATCGGATGTCAGGGAGGCATTTAACTACCTTGCACCTTTTGTAATTTGGGGTTTAATACATGTGGGATCTGAATCTACCAGTGTGGGGCTGTGGTGTGGTCACAAGTCTGGAACCACCTCTTACTGCCATTTACCTTTATGCAACTTTTAGAGGATACACTGAATGGAATACAGTCATTCCACTTCAACCCATCACCCATGGAAATACATTCTGAGCATTCTGAACAAATTAGTCAAACACCAATACCAGATAATAACTTTAAGAACAAAAGTCAGAGAAATAGAAATATCTTCACCCTGTGAAATACATTTTAAAATTCAGAAAATAATTTCTTCCTGAGTTGTGCTGGCCCTGATTCAGTGAAGTCTATGGGAATATTTTCAGCCCCTTTTAAATTCACTTACCTGAACATAAGTACTACTGCTGCTGCTGCTTTGCTGTCTTTGTCCACTCTACACAGGAGAAAAGTGGTTATTTATTTTTAAGAGGAATTATGTACTAAGACATTTCAAGAAACAATTCTATCCTTCTACCTACTAGATGATTTGAAAGCCATATAGTTAATTACACCTTTTCTTACTCTATGCCATCTCCATTTGATACAAACTCAGCAGACTGAGATGGTTAAATTTGCAAATTTTGAGAGCAGTTTGGAATTCACATACAGAAGTTTTCAAATTTTATAAATGTAGAAAACAGCTGCAGCAGTCTTTAATCAACAACCAGGTAAGATATCCACTTTGCTGTAGTCACAAAAATGCCCTACTCCACCACTGTAGTTTGTGGATATCTAAGATGTCTCTAAGTTATCCACACTTATTTTTTAAGAGAGGAATTGTTACTTTGTTTACTGAGACAAAGCTTCATTTAAAACTCAAGTATAATGGAGAAAGAATGTCTACCTGTACTATGATCCTTGTAGCAGAACTTCCCAAACTCTGAAAATAAAGTCCAGAAACAAACAAAAAAACATAATACAGCACATTTAATTAATTTGTTTAGATCCAGTGCACTTGAACAGAAAATATCTAGTTTTACTATTTAGTTTGTGAGAATAAAGGGAAAGGTCATTTGTGTGATGTACTGAGTATGAATTCTTAACCTCCAACATTAAAGTAGTTTATTCTGAGCTCTGAAAGTCTGGGGAGGCAGACTGAACCTACTAAGTAATTTTCTACACTTATTTCTGCTTCTGGTACAACTTATGTGGAGAGCAGCAGAGCACAGGCTGTGCCCTGTTGGCACCACCAGTCAGCTTGGCTTTTCCGAATGTGGAGAGTGAAGCTGACACATCATCCTCCCTGCATGTCGCTATCACCCGCATTGGACACCCAGCACCACACACACAAATCCAATTCCTGATCCCCCTGTTTGTTTGTCAAATTCTGGGGCAGGAGGGACAAATGCAAAAGTGCAGCACACATCCTGAGAAACCAGATTGATCCCATAAGAACTACAATACTATTATGGAAATAACAGGAAAAAAGTGTGCTTACCTGGGGGAAGGTGTGACGCTGCAAATGAAACAAAACAGTCATTAATAATTTTGTATGAGGGCTTGTTCAAGCAGAACATTGCAGCAGAGAAGGGGAAAAAAGGGCCCTTATGTTTTGGATGCAATACACAATCAAATGTGAAGGAATGATATAAAAAGGATAGCATAGAACAAATGCATCTTAATCTTCATTCGGGTTAGAACAACATGTTCTATTACAAATTTAACACCTACAAAATATTGCATCACTTTAAGCAACTGAAAGATAAACTGACTTTTAACTGACTGTATGAGTTCCAAATAAGCAGAATGGAAATTTAACAGTTTAAAAATGAGAATGGAAGTGAATTTACATAAGAAAATTGCAATAGAAACAGAAAATTGAATCTATTCAGGAACACAGAGACTGCATGCATTGAGAGACCTGGAATCTGCAGCTAATCCACCACCCCTGCAAGTACTGACAGTAATCACAGAACCACAGGATTTGTACCTATCTTAAAACCAGCTCTCCCTGAAGAAAATGATGCACATAGAGTAAACCCTGCCTGCCAAAGCATTGTATCCATACACCAGGAATCTTTCCGAAAAATTAAAAATGCAGATATTGAAAGCTTTTTGAGTCAGAATTCTGAGTATTGTAAAGAAAAACTGCTTACCACAGGTGGAAAAGGGTTGCTGTTGGCAACAACCACTACCTATAGAGAAATCCGAGAAAGCTGTTTATTCATCATAGCCTCTATTTCAATTGTTAAATATGTTAGAAAAATTAAGAATACTGAAATCTCTAAATTTACAAACACTGATAATAATACTATGGACTATCACTTTTATAACAAAATTAATGCAAATTACCAAGCAAAGAATAATATATATATATGGTTTATACAAGAGTATAAGGAGGTAAGACTTGCTCCCAGCCACACAATGACTCAGCTGTAGAGGCAGAAGGAGGATTTCATGTATTGTACCATATCCATTGGCCTGTACTGTGTGTCCTTTTTGATCTTCAACTTTCCACCCCAGACTAGAAGATTAATTTGTCTTTATTCAGTATTATGCTAAAAACTGACTTGATATTGAGTTTATTAAAAAAAATGAAACCAAAAGCAAACACAATTGAGGGTGTTAATGTTTTCTTACTGGAAGCTCACCCCACCTTTTTTTATTTTTTTCCAAACTGAAAACAGTTTGTATTATCCAGTGGTGTGAAAAAGAAGAGGAGAGTAGGTGCTATCAGAAGTGAAGAATTCCAGTATAAAACAGGAAGAAGTATTAAATTTTAAAAACTAAGTTATTAAAAAAAATTCCAACAGTATGTTTTGAATTCTTAAAGGAATGGCAAATTAAAATGAATAAAAACATCTGTGAGGACATGAATTGGCACACTTTTTTTCACGAACACAGCATAGTTAGCCCTGTGCTTCCTGGGGACTGACCTGAGTGGAAGAGTCCATTTAAACATAATTATGAGTCAAATTCCACAGTAATATGAATTCCATTGATTTCAGTTTTCTGAGTCACACTCCTTCTCAATCCCCATTTGAATATTAATGACATAATCTATACACTTTAAAATCCTAATTACATCACAATTACTATCCTAACTTTTTGAAAAGAAATATATACAATTAAGTCAACTATTAGCAAGAACCACCACAGCTCAGCTAGTTAGTGTAAGGCCTCTAACAACCGAACGGAATCAAATAATATGGTTTGGTCTGGGTTAAAACCTTGGAAAGTGTTAAATGAAATAAAAGGAGTCATGCCAAGTTACAACAGTAAGATTTTTTTCCCTTTGGAAAGGAGTGCTTACCTTCTTACTGGTATCTGAACTGCTTGAAGGGACAGACTGTAAAGAACACAGAATCCATTTTTTGTTTAGGTAAATGTATGGCAAAATAACTACCTCACTGTTTTCCACAAGAATAGAATGCTTAGCTAACATGATTCCCTTGAAGTACCAAACAGAATAAGATTCTGAAGAAAAATATGATTGTATTGGCAATTAATAAATTCACAACTGAAATAAATCAACTGGCTTGATTTTTTTTCTAAAAGCCCAATAAATTTGTTAGTTTTACAGAGCACTGTATGAAAGTTGCAAATGTTTCACTTAACATCAAATTGGAAGTTTGTTTATAGTAAAAATAATCCCTCAATAGAAAATAATACAAGCTTTTCTACCTTCGTCAAAAAGGAAAACAACCCAAACTCCAGAACCCATCCAATCAAAACTAAAAAACCTACAATTGCAATGGAATCTGGAAAAAACAGGATATACCATAAGAATTTAAATGTTTTAAATGAAGCATAAAATAATGTGCCATGAAGTTTTCAATTTCATCAACCAGTATGTACAACTGCATAGGCAAAAGCCACAAAAGCTACTTTTAATTCCGAGTAACTATCAAAGAAGGCATTGACTTCTGAAAAATCATAACAGAACCAACTGGCGTCCATTTGCAGAATAAGTATAGTTGAGTTTTGGTGCAAAACAGAAGTAAATGACTTCTAACAAAGTGGATATAACAACATACACCAAACACGTAACTCATCAGCTGAAGTTATTTCCAGGTATTGTTAATGAACCATTAGAAGACAGTTCACCTTTATCCCCATCCATAAATTTAATTATTGTTTGGTAGGAGTTAGGTGTAACTGCTGCGCTTCTGAATACCTTAGGGAACTGAAAACATGTTGGAAAACAGTTACCTGGCCATAGACAAGCCCACTGCTGGAGGAGGCACTCTGAAATAAAAACATAAATCATGTATTTATTTATACCATGATTTGCTAATTATATCTGTAAATCATCCTTAGAGGATGTACACTTCAAATGAAACTGATTTTACCAATACTTAAAATAAATCTAGGGCAATAGAACTTGTTTAATGATAAGTGATGTAACAATTTTCCAAATTCTACTATAGTCGTAAGATTACTGTTGCTCTGTCACAAATGCAGTTTACACTTATATATTAAACAAAGATAACTTATATTTATTGTTTAGGAACTAATATGATGTATTCAAAGTTGAGGATATGATTAAGCAGTTTCTTGGCTAAGGTTTTAGTTCCTGTCAGGCATTAGAGGGTGTGATTTCCTTCTGATTAATATTTGTATTTTCTTTTCTGATATTAGAAATGGAAAATAAATTAGATTTTGAAATAATCCTTTTTTTCAAGTGAAAATGAAATAGATTAACAATAGAATTTTCTCAACTAATTAAATAATTACTGGATTAATACATAAAGATAGCAGAAAGCCCCAAATAATATTGCACAATATGCAATATCCAAAGGCAATTACTCTAAAGGATTAAAAAATTACATAGTAAGAATTCTGACATTTTAGTAGGCTGACAAATTAAGCATTTGTAAAAGGTAATAAGTAGCCCTTATGACATAAATGATTATGCTTTGAGGAACTGACAATGTAAAACCTTTTAATACTGTTTTTTAATCTCAGAATGATACTTCAGACTAACACTGCTTCCCCTAATATAGTTTGGAACAATAACATAGCTCTGCAGAAGAGAAGCAAATGCAATTTGCAATAAGAAGAGGAGTTAGGAAGCATAGTAGGAGACCATCAGCCCAAATATCTGTGACTTGCTTACATCTCTGCAGGCATGTTGGCTGTATGTACCAGCAGCACCTCCCTAAGGACAAAAAAGAAAGCAGTTATTTCTTATCTGTAGTTGCTTAAGAAGAAAAGTCACAGTTCAGACCCTCAATTCTGAGTGATCCTTATGTAAAGAACAGATGATAAGCAGAGTATTGTAGTCTCCAATATAAATGAGTGAACACCCACATGTCAACATAAGAGCCCCTTGCCTGTTCGTGATTATCTAGTGGTACTTGGGAAACATTCTAAACCAGGTACTGTCAAGACAGAATTTTAATAAATTACAAAGGTGCTGTATAATGCTCATAATTCAAACACACTATGTATGTGATATGTACATACATACACATGTAAAAATTAGGAAGCAAAACCTCAAAAGAAACAAAAGTTAACACTATACTGATATATAGTCAATAAAATATAAAATGTCAGCATTTAGCATAAATAAAATAGTTCCTTTTTTAACACAAATCTCAATTGTTGTTACTATTATTACCACTGTCTCCCTCAAACCTGTAAATTTGTTTTCTTGCAAAAACCCAATACACATTGTGATGAATTAATTTTATATTTTACAAGTACTGGTGACATGAATGCTTTACATTTTTGCAGTGTTTCATTTTCTTATTTTTGTTTTGATTACATGTTTGGATTAAATGGCAATTTTTCATGAAGAAATATAAGCCTTATCTTGAAAGTCCTTCACAGAAAACAAAATAATTATATATATTTGACACAAATCTGCAGATATTTTAATCCAACAATTTGTCACTATCTTGATAAGAGTGCTTCATGTAAGTCTTTACCTATTCAGCACATTACATTACACAGTGCATCTTTCACCTATTTCTGGATGACTGCCTTAACCTGCCCAGTATTCATAACTTCACAGTTATGAATGAAAAAATGCTGCATGAAAAAATGAGAAACTGAAACAGCCTCAGTTCTAGCCCACATCTGTGAGGTTAGTTCTGTGAGGAGGAACTTCGAATGTGCAGATTTGCACCAGTCTTGTCTTGAGAAAAGGGAGAACAGACACCTTATGAGTGTAATGTAAGTGCCACAGATAACTCCTTCTAGTCCTTTTTTCATGATTCTATAAACTATATGTTTCTATTTAACTTTTTAAGTTCTCTGTTTTCCAACTACTTCATATAATTTAATAAACTGTAATATTCATCTTCTAGATCTCTTTCAATTATTTTCTATTTTTAACAGAAACTCCCAAATGAACCCTCATAATAAACAATGTCACTAAATGCTAGGAGCTACAATAAATATAGTTATACTAGGAACAAGAAAGTAAATGTAAGAATAATGCTTACAGGGCCACATCCACTCTTGCTTATTGTGTAGACTACTCCACCCTGAAATAAAATCAAAGTCAATTATTCCAACATTTAAAAAAAAAGAGGAAGACAGAAAAAATCCCCAACATGCTGTTTATGGCATGAAGAGCTGTGCAGCTGGAAATGTGTGTGTGCAAGTAAGGGATAAACAAATACAGAGGTTACTCTAGCAATGGCGTGTACCAATTCTAATTTAGTGTGAGACATTAGTCATCATTGCATTTCATATAAGTTTCATATATCTTTGTCATTGGCCATGAAACCTTCGAAATTTTACTAAATTGCATATATTTTATAAAAAAAATAATAACTTCAGGTATTTACAGGACAAGATGAGAAACTCAGCTCTTAGAAAAGAATATGAGTTACATATGAAAAAAATACAGTGCAAAAAATGTGTTTTTAGCATATACATCAAAATAGTTTGTACTTCTCAGGACCTGTTAATTCAAGTTACAAGTAGTAAAGATTAAAGAAATGGAATATTACTAGATAATTCACTAATAAATATAACTACTAGTAAGTAGTCTGACATACATCCTTGGGAAGCTCAATTCAAGAAACTGGAGACACACAAGAAAGCATCTCAGAGTTAAAGGGTAAATAGCCAAATTAACTATGGTGGAGATAATTAACTAAAAAACAAGTATATATTTCTGTGATTATTGAAGTGAAAGTGGTAAGTGAGAATGCAGACACATATACACCAGAACTTTCAAAAGGCTAGCTAGGAAGTGATATCCCCAATTTTTAACTGCAAATATAATGAGGTGTTAAAAGCAGTATAGACATTATACTGGAGCTTTAACACAGGCATAAATATGTGGGGAAGTCTGGGGGAATTTTGCCAATTTTTGTGGAAAAAACAGCAAAACTCAAGTATATTTCAATCTTTCCTTTTGACTATTATAAAGGGGGGGGTAAAGGAAAATTACTAACAAATTAATTAATAATGAGTACAGTTGCATTTTCATTGTACCAGATGTCACTAAAACTATAAAACAAATGCTTTGTGACTGTGTTTGTCTGCACACATGCACTCAATAGCAAAGGTCGGAAACCTCTAGGAAGATGGAAGGGATCTTTTTATCCCTGAAAAAAGTCAGGTTAATGCTTGATAAAAATGATTGAAGTGTGAAATCAGAGGTGGTCAAGCAGCTTGTAGGTAAAAATACTGACAGCAAGCTATTGAGTTCAACAGAGTGGAGGTAACTGAAATTAGTCCAGGTACTGAACATGCTGTTTACTGGACGAATAACTCTGCATTTCTGTGTTAACTTGCAGAGAAGGTATTTCAGGACACTGTTAAATCACCTCAGTACTCTGTAGTTACAGCATTTTAGTCGTTCAAGTTTATAAAGGAAAAACATGCTGGAATTTAGGGCTCATACCTGACTGCCTGAATAGCTGCTCTGAGAGGAACCAGAAGGTCCAACCTGAAAAAAAACAAAATGGCATTTATTAGTTTGCAAAAAATGTTTTTATGTAAGGGATTTTCAGGAAAGTTCATTCTACTTGGTGTGAAATTGAAGAACCCACAAAGTAATTTTCTAAGATTTCATTCCACCAACTGAAACTGTTAAAATTATTTCACAGATCTTTCAAGTCAAATAATCAAAACTATACCAAGCCAGCTGTGATAAGTAGCATAGTGCTGCTTTTTGCATCCTTTAGTATCTGACCTCACACCGTTGATGTCCCCCACTGAGGAGGAGACCTAGACTGTCAAATCATTAAAAAGCAGACAAAAGCCTTTTCCTGATATGACTATGTAATCACTAGCATATATGCTGTAAAAAAGTAAACAAGAAAACCAGGTTTCTTCACTGAGCCGCAACTGATAGTTCTCAGGAAGCAAAAATCAAGCTGCTATATTTTATAAATTTTGTATCTAGATCATGATTTGGAAAAGGAAAGGTGACAAAGAGTTGCTGGAATAAGTGATGTTGAACAGCAAAAAGTGAAGACAGAAAAATGAAAACTGCTATTAGAAGGTTACTTCCATTAGCAGGAGAGAACCTGCAAAAGGAATATGGCTGACAACCACTTTAGAAGGTTCTGCATTTTAGGCAACAAAGGTAAATTACCAAAAAGACAATTAAATTGAGCGACAAGAGGGATAAAGATGTAACTAGAAACAGTTTTTGACTAGGTCTTGAGGTCTCAGGCAGTGAGAAGCATGTCAGTGTCGTGGGATAGAATATTTACCATGATGCATCGGCCTTGGGGGGTGTAAGTCCCTCCACGCTGCAAGAAAGCACAGGCTCCAGTTACTGTTTATTGACTGGTGTGTAAATACCAAATCATAGGAAATAACTGAATTCACATTCATGGGTTGAGTGAGGAAATGAAGTGTGTCATTGCTAACCATATTACACATTTTACCAATCTCTTCTGAGAACTGTTGTTAACCAATTAAAAATAAAAATGCCTTCAAACTGATTATAAAAATGAAAGCATAAATGAGATCTCCCTAGGAAAATAATTTGAATGGGAAATATAATCTTCAGGCTACAAGCATGAAACAAGAGGATCAATAGGACAAGAATTCTAAAACTGAGGTAACTGAAAACAGGGAAATTGAAGAAAAATTGCTCTTACCTTGTTGCATTCTACTTCTATCAAAATCTGAAGGGGGGAAAGAGGAAGCATTTCCAAATTATTTATTGCAGTAAAACACAAAGCTTATTACAGAAAACAGGAAATACATTTGGTGAAGTGAGAGGCCAAAACCAGGTGTTCTCTCATGGTTAGAGCACCAGTTCACATCAATCAGTGCTGTTACAGTCAAGAACCAATACAGTAGATTTGAACAGACTTTCTTTATTTAAGCTGCCAGTTGTGTTTAATATGTTTCATATAAACATAATTCTTTGTAAAAAACCTGTAGCAAACTGCTTTCTCAGAATATGTGACACACCTACAGTCCCCATGGACTGGGGCAAGAGTGAACAACAGCACAGTACATCAAAAGTACAGTACAGTTCTCCTTAGCACCAAATTTCTTTTCTTTTTCTTTATGGTATGGGTTGTTTTGATAACCAGATTATTATTTTTCTTGTTTCAGTGGGAAAAAAATATTTTTTCATCATTTTAGTAAAAAGATTAGGCAGATTAAAATTATTGAAAATATGTAATGATTTTGGCCATCTTAGTTAATGGATAAATGACAACAAATGTATGCCTTTTATGAAGTCAAAGATACTTTAATTTACTGTATTAATTTCTAGTATGCAAATACACTCAAAACCTACCTTCCTTTTACTTTTTTCTGTTACATTAACTGACTCAGAATGCATAGGTGTGAGAGTCTTGCTTTGAATTCCAACCCAAAAATTCTCTAGATTTTGAACAACAGTTGCACTAGAAAGAAAACAAGATAATAATATTTCAGTATAAAATACCAATAAACTCTCTCCCCTTCCCCCCCCCCCCCCCTCCCTTGTTCCCAGACAAGAAAATCAACTGAATTTTGGTTTTAAGGGTATACAGTACAAGTTTCACAGAACACTTGTTCGGTGACATATTGTATTATCGTCCAAGATACTTTTGGAGATAAATAAAACAGATGCTGAGAGAAGCAGAAGAGGAACAGACAGCATTTGAAGAAACACTGACCTCACTGAAGAGTATAAGCTCAAATATCCATAAGAATTGTCACACCTCTTTCCTATTCTGACAGTCTGTTTCTATGATGGTGAACAGATGTTCACGGCATTAACAAGTGGAAGCAGTTGTGGGTTTCTGTTCTTTTGCCCATTCTTTTTATTCCTCAAGATTTAATGCAAAAATGCAAAGATGGCCCCATCATAAATCTGCACTTCAAACTCTACAAGCTGTCAAATTTTTAGACATTTCCCAATTACATCAAACATGCATTTTGCTAGACTAGGTGGTATTTTTAAAAGCTTCAGATCTGCAAGTAAATTAGCATTAAAAGTAGCATTAAAATCTATCTTCTCCTATTTTCAGCAGTTAGTTCATGGGTCATAAACTTATTTTAACTTGTATTAGAAGAAATTACATCAATCTACTATTCTTCCACTGTTCAAAATGCAAGAAGATATAATTGAATGGAGCCTGAACTTCATTTATTCAGGGAACTGGTTACATTCATGTTGGTGCTGTTGTAATTACAGAGGCCTAAGGGTAAAAACTGGTTACTTGAAGATCCATTAATAACACTGTGCTTAATGAAATTATTTGCATATATTATGATCAGTAGGACCGTGTTAACACTTTACATTATATCTTGAAATGTAAAGAACATTATTTAATGGACATAGTGGGAAGCTATGACAAACTATGAAAAAACTCATAATGGTGTCAAGACAAGAACATCAGAAACAGCAAACACAGGTTTATTTTAAAATAATCCATAGAAATAAAATTTCAAGGGTAAAGAAAGAAGAAGAAATAAAAACAATTACTTACATAAATTGAAATTCTCTAACATCAGATGGAGCAATCCATGTTGTTGTAATTTTCTGTTTCACATCTGAATTTGCATGACTTACTGCTGAATTCTGCAAATAAAAATAAGTACAAATAATTATATAGGATGCAAAAGTGACTTTTACCTATATTACTAAGGGAACTGTCTATACTACAACAGGCAACACTGATGTCCTTCTAAAAAAGCGAGGTAGCTTCTACATTAGATTCATATCACAGATAGAGGATACACACAGTTATTGAAAGAGTCTAATTTTTCAAACTCTACTGATGAAGTTGCTTTGCCATAAAAAAATACTCACTACTTCTATTATTTAAGAGAAAACCAAGCTTAAGTAAGCATTGCAAAGACTAAAAACATACCGTCATGTTATGACATTCCAAGCCTTTGGTGTTTGGATCTGTAATTTTAAAAGTACCAACAGGAATATCTCCATCTATTTCCCGAGCTTGCAGATTAAATCCTTTAAAACCAGCTTCTTTAAGTGCTTCTAGAGTCACTGTGAAAAGAGACATTTTGAGAAATTTAAGTTTCATATAAAACTAAAATGTCCTAAATGTTTAACATCCAATTTCCTTCATTCCAAGGCACAAGACTGCATATGTACAATTTTAGAAAACAATTAAAAACCTTTTCTTAGTTATAAGGAGGATAACAAGAATGGAAAATTTGGGAAAGTGCTTCTGTGTAAAGTAACATGAAATTTATGATTTACTTACAATTTTAAATGGGATTCTGCTCTACCAAAAGAGGAGTGGCCCTGCTGATCACAAGGTTATTTATTTTCTAATTAGGCCTACAAAGTCAAAATAGCTACAGGAGAAAGAGAATTGCATTTCTCTCTACCTCTGTTTTAAAAGAATAACTTTTGTCTAAGCCTAAATTGCAGGCACAATTTTAAAAAAAAATGTATTACAACTGGAAAGAGAGAAACTAGATAGTTTGGCTTTCATGTTCTACATTAAATATGAAAAATTATTAATTCTATGAGCTACTCAGTTTTACTCAACTTTTGTTTCTGAAGGAGCTCAGAAAAATATGGAAGTGATCAGTCTTGTGTTTTGTGTATATCCAAAGTGAAAATAAATTTCAACAGGCCTAATCAAATTTGTTATGGTCTGCCATAACTTTGCTCTGCTAATTCCATTATTAGGCACTTTTGCAAATAAATTCAGAATAATGGTTTATGCACAAAGGTATGTGTAGTCATTAAAAATAAGGAGAGATGGGAATGACACAAAAGTCAAGGCAAGGACCAGTCATACCTTGAAAATTTAACATTGCCAAACATCTGCATAATTAGCCTTCCAATTCAGTCCTAATTCACTAATTTTCTTGAGATCTAACAGGAGCAATGACATGCAGCACTTGAATGCAGAGTTAAGCCAAGCAGAGATGTCACTGTAAGAGTGTTGGCACATGGAATCCCACAGGTCAAACTGCAACACACTCAGTGGAAGGGTGACCTAATGCAACTCCCTGAGACCAGGGACTGGCTGCTTGCAATTCGAAGCAATACAAAAGTAGTGCTAAAGATAGGCATGGTTAAAAAAAATTAAATAAATAAAGGGGGAGAGGGAAAAAGACAAGGTTATAGCATCTGGGATTCAATACTTTTGCCATAGTCAATCCTATTTAACCTCACAGAACAGCCTGCATGCCTGTCAATAGTATTTTAAAATTAACTATCAGTAATCAAACAGTCCTCCTGTCCTTGAAGGACATTTTTCCAAGAATGGCAGCTATAATAGGACTCTGATGTTTCGCCATTCTTCTCTCTATATATCACTCTCCGTAGAAGCCACATCTGTGCTACAAGGTTCAAGTAAAACAGAATCCCAGCTAGACTGTGACTGCTTAGTGAATTATGCTCTTTTTCAGCTGAGATACAACAACAGACATATGCCAGGTTACAAGTCTCTTCCATGCTCCTTGCAGCACGAATGGCTAGAAAAAGAAGCATTCACAAGTCACTTGAAGTGTGACAGCACCATGAGATGGCATTGTAGTGTGGAGAAACAAGGCTGTTGAGGTGTCCCACCTAGAGAGCAAATCAGGATTAGGAAGATAAAAGGGTGGTTTAAGCCACAATAGCTCCACCTCCTGCAATTTGATAAAATCTGGGATACAGCTCTTAGAAGGATGACTCAAAGTGTCTCACTCTAGAGTTGTCTCATACTGCGTCCTGGATTTTTATTTTTCTGCAAGATGACAGCATGTGAACAACTAATGAGTAGGATCTCTTTGTATTGCAGAGGTCTGATTCAACAGCAAATACTCAAATACAATGAGCAACTAACTATTCATTCAATTTGGCCAACTGCCCCATTTAATTTTAGCTTTGTTAGAAGAATTACAGCATAAAGTTAAGATATATTTATTAGATAGAAAAAATAAAAAGAAAGAATACCCTTTGAGTTATAAAAATATATACATACATATAAAAATATTTTAAAATAATAATAATAATAATAATAATAATAATAATAATAATAATAATAATAATAATAATAATAATAATAATAATAATAATATAATATCAGGTATATATAAACAAGATTGAAGTTAAAAAATAAATTATCTAGACTGAGAGGAAAATGGGGGAATTCTTATGAAGACGAGTAATTTTGGAAGACACAAAGATATTATTATAGCATTCAGATTATTTACCTTGGATTTCATTTCCTGGCTCAAAGCTATCAAAAGACACAGCAATAATATATGGTGGTGGAGATGTCTGTGGTTCAGCTTCATAGTTTGGTAACAGAGAATCACAATCGATCGAGGTGTTTGTCTGTGGAAAACTGAGGATTCCAGGCAAAAATATCCCCCAGAACAAAAAAACAAAGCAGGAGTGTCTCCTCATCTGTGGAACAAAAGGACAATATACTTCATAGCAACTTCGTTTTAGTAGATGCCATGTTTGACAAATATTGGCTTTTCTCCAGAACAGGAAATAGAACAAGCCTAGCAAGGTGTGCTTTCTTTGCATTCATATATTTTGAAGAAAATACATTAAAATAAAATACTGGCAGAACAATGCAATAAAAGACATAAGTATTTTAATTTCAATATACTGAATTATTAATGAAGCCTAAAGTCTCTGGTTACATGACAGCAATCCATTAACAGCCATGTCTGCTGCATTACAGCTTTGAATTAGAAAAGTCTTTAAAAAAAGTTCCACATTGTTACATGGGCAGATTTAGCTCAGCTCCTTGGTTATTCAAGAACTAAGGCTCAATCCCTGTGCTCTCAAACTGTAGGTGTAACCTTTCTAGCTTGCTGTCTTTTGACTGCTTTCCCTATTCCCACTTCCAAGATACAGTCTAGAAGTCAAGTGCCCTGGAGGACTCTTTAAGTTTTTCAAAATATTTGTTTCTTGAAGGACTTTACAATAGACTTCTACAAAGTCCTCTGGAATGTCTAAACAATTTTAAAATACTAATCACTAGTGCATACTTTCCATGGGTTAGGAATAAATTATGTCCTGTATAGAAATTCCCAAAATGTAACTAAGAGACAGGACTGAAGACCAGTCTTCAAGGACTGTCTGTGAAAAGAAAGTGTATTTTCTTAATAATTCGTTTGTAGTACTGACACTGATGGTAAACTGTTTCCAAGAAAGAAAGAAAACATTTCCCAATAGTATTCTCAGTTGTTTAATACCAGATTTTATGGCCCATGTTCAAAGCCTAAACATTCAACCATAGCACCACATAATTTTTAAGGCCATTATATCTTACAAATAACTCACTATTCCAGCTACAAAAATGCTGATACAACTGTTAAATCACAAGAAGTATTTAATAATGCTATTTTACATGCTGTCTGCTACAGAATTGCCTTGTGTGATGCAGCAGACAGTAACAGAAAGAATGGAGACACTTAGTTGAGATTTTTTAAGGCATTTCAAACACCATGCAAGAGATATGTTCAATTTGAATCATCTACCTGTACACCTGAGTTTGTGCATGAATGTGTAAGACCATTCGTCTTTGTATGTGCTAATGAAATAAGTAACAGAAGCATCTGGAAGAAGGGGGAAATACATGATGCCAAACACCCATGTACTTAATTCTGAACTTAAACAAATTTTTAAAAAGCCACTGAGTCAACAAATAATAAAACAGGTGACTGTGAAGTGCTGAAAAATTTCCTATAAGAGGATGATGAAGGTTTGCATGGTGTCACAACCAGTCAGTGCAGCAATCAGGAAAGCAACATATGCAAGTTATCATGTCTTCAAAGTGGATGAAGACTATTCGTCTCAAAAGTCTCATCAAAGTGTCACTTCAATGGGATCCTGGTAAGCATTATGTTTTGGTATCAGTGCGCTGGGTGTGGTTATCCAATCTCTTGTGACGATTTTGACGTGGCCTACCTCTAATTAAGTTTTAAATACAGCATGTAGGTGCTATTATATCAACAGATGTGGTAAACAGTGATTTAATATGAACCACTCTGTGTGTTGTTGAAATCTTCGTCTGAGTCATGGAGAGATGGAAAAAAATCTGTTTCTAATTAGATGTTCTATTTCAAAGCACAAAGTCCTTAGTTTGCTAGGATTGGAAAATTGTCTGGAGCTGCACTCTGCCATGAAAGAAAACCAGTCTGAAACCTCCTTTCCTCTTTTTCTTGCCAGAAAAGAGTCAGAAACACAAGCAAAACAAATAGAAACACAGTTGAGATGCTTTAACTTTGCATCAGCTCTCTGATTTAACAGTTCAAGAGGCACCCTAAGAGCACCATCATGCCATCTCTTGGAACTTGGTTTTAGATGAGGAAGAGAGATTTTAGCATCTTACAAAATTTTAAGTCCAGACTTGAGACAGAAAATAGCTTTCACGGCCCTGATACATATCTAATGCAATCATGTTAACTTGCATCACAAATTTACCTTTTCTCCATGAGAAATGTAAAGAAACAAGAAGTAAATATTTATAAAACAGAAGCATGGGGAATAAATACTATTTTCAAGCTTCTAATTGAATGTAATTATGAAAAATTATATCTATCCTCAGTTCCTCTATCTGATAGAAATTTTCTAACCATTTTTATCAGAGATTCAACCTTTCTGTGTATGAGTCTATATGGCCATCATCTTTGCAACACCTGAGCTGCTACCTCAAAAACCCTCTTCCATACTCAGTCAAACAGGACTTCAGGCCAACAATTAAGTTGAGTGATACTTAGCTACTGCATTCAAAGTCTGTTGGACTGAGGAAGAGACACTTCGGTGGTTTGCTCCTCCAGAGCCTTGGGCAAACTTCTAAATAGAGACAAAAGTTTCTTTAAAAGCTTTTAAATATAGAGCATTTAATTAATAGGATAAATACCTTTTTGTAATTTGAAAAAGAGTCCTGGCCAGTCCTGCCAACAGTTTAAGACCAAGTCCTGTTTACCCCTTTCTAATCATATTCTTTATGAGTATTTTCTCCTTTCCTTCCTTCTCTTGATGAGCCACAGACTCAACCTTCAGCCTTTGAGAATAAATACCACCAGTCAATGTGCACCCTGTCCACCACATCCCCACCAACACACCTTATCGACCAAGTGCTGATGCGTGGGCATCCTCCGGTCCCGCTGTGGTCAGTGTGGAGGAGCTGCAGCCGGGCAGTGCAGGTGTCCCAGGAAGATGAGAGAGAGGAGGTGGAAGGTTCGGCCAATCCTTGGTAGGGCGGGGAACCAGCGTGGCCAATCCGGGCCAACTGTATGTCTGCCGTGGAAATTGGGACACCACAGGTGGGACAGTCCTGCCCAGAGCTGGCAGTGACAACACACTCCTCACAGGTGAGTCACGCCCCCTCTGACCTTTATCTAGGCATCTGGCATAGGTAGGACTTCTGAGGGCTGGTAGCCTAACCTAGTATTTTGACTAAAACCTACAGAACTATGCTATACAAAAAAACCCTTACTAATATTTCATGAGCAACTCCAGGAAAATACTTAGATTAGTCTGTTTCCTCAGAGTATTCTGCTGCTGGTTTTTCACATTTTTACTCCTTTCTTGCAGCTAGAAAAGACATGAAAAATTTTAATCATTGTAGTACTGCCAAGCATTTCCTCAGAGCAAAGAGTCAGTGAGGCTGTTTCATCTCATGTACCTTGTGGAAAGGATCTGAAGTTATTGTATCTGACCTGCATTCAAAACTAAATTTTTTTTTTTGTTTTTTCTTTTCAGAATAATTTTCACAAGGTCTCTACTGAGGATTGGGAGAAGTCCAAAAGCTGAATGACATATACAATAGAATAGAACATTTTCAGTTGGACAGGACCTCTTAAACATTGGCAGGCCTGGGGCTTTGACCACCTCTCTAGGAAGACTGTTCCAGTGCATGACCATCCTCTTGGTAAAGAAATGCTTCCTAGTGTCCAGTCTGAAGCTTCCTAGCACAGCTTTGAATCATTCCCTCATATCCTTTTGATGGATACCAAGGAGAAGAGATCAGCACCTCCCTCTCCACTTCCTCTCCTAAGGAAGTTACAGAGGGCAATGAGGTCACCCCTCAGTCTCCCTTTCTCCACACTAGACAGCCCAAAGTCCTTTGCTGCTCCTCACAGGACATTCCTTCCAGACCTTTCATCAGCTTTGTTACCCTCCCATGGACACAATCAAAGACCTTAACAATATGACAGACATTCATATTTAACCAGGGAATTCTGTGATTCTGTGATTCCATGATTCTATGACACCAGAAAATCCATGAACCAAAGACTGTTCACAAGAACCTTCCTTAATTCCTTGATATTTGTGCACCTAAAATATATTTAAATTCAAAATACTGACAGCATTTTGAGAACATTATGTATTTTTAAGATTCAGTGCATTTAACTAACTGTATTCTCTTTCAGTTAATCACCTTTAATTAATGAGTAGCATTTTATTTACATTGTTCTATTATGAAATACACTGTTTCCTATCTGTTGCTACCCATTGTGGAAAAGATTATAATCTTTTCTCTCTAACTATACCACCAAACTTCCCATTAATACCAATGTTATAAATAGCAATGAAAAACTGTGCTGTGCACCGCAAATGCAATAGCATACCAGTAACACCATCAAATAAATTACATGGTAAAGGAATGTCAACTGCTCACACTAGAAACACATGACCAGTGAGATGGGATCTCACAAATGCAAGACCTCCCTGACTCCCAGCTAGGAGATACTGAGAGGTAAGCAGAGGAATCAGAACTATTTCTCCAGGCTACTCTGAACAGCAGTGAGTACTCCATGAACAATTGATTTGACAGACAGATAGATAAATGCCAGGCAATGAATTGCTATAATCTCAGTAATATGGTTATAAAGAAGCATAGATAAGACAAGCAATATACTTATGTTGGCTGTAGCGCTAATAAAATACTACATGGAATAAGCTAGTAAAGACTCAGGCCATTAGTTTATGGTGTGAGAGTTGTAAACCCGCGTCCCTGTTACACAACGTCCTGCCTGCGGTTTGTTTCAAAGGAACAGTATTCCCACTGAATCAAACACCGAACACTGATTCAGTATTCATTTACCTGTACTCCAGAATTGCCAGTTAAAAAAAAAAATCTTTTTCAGGTCTCCTCACTTGAAAGAAGAATTTTGAGCTCAGAAATTAAATACTAAACTGAAAAAGTGTTGAACTCCTCCTGACTCTAGTGAAACCGTGATTACAAAGTTTGCTATGTACTCAAACTTCTGTGCCAGTGCAGATCAACACTGCTGTATGCACATGAACTTCCCTCGTGCTTGGAATGCCTTCAATGCAAATTCTCGTGGGAATATTAGGTTGTTTTGGTTTTTTTTTTAGATCTCTGATTGTGTGATAACCTATATAGAGTTAGCTGGTCTTTCTTTAAAACAATCATATTAGAAGAAGCCAGGAATGTGGCAGAGGCCAGAGTCCACAACACTGAAGGGAAGGAGATGCCTACTGGGCAGTGGGTCAAAATTTTAAAGGGTCCATGATGGACAAAGGGGAACCAGCTACTCACCTAAGCAAAAGACCATATTCTGGAATAAAGGACTGCAAACCCTGGCAGAGTTTTCCAGAACTATTTAGTTTCTTGTAAAACCTGTTTAAACCAGATCAGATGAAGCAGCCTGCTTCCTTCGTCCTCACTGACATTAGAACCTCCAACCTCCTTCATGACTTTCAACAACTTCACACTTGCTCTCTGCAACATCAGAGCCAAAGATTCTTTTTGTTTTGGCATTTACATTTCAACTGGAAATGCTAGAAAGCATAACAAAGCTTTAGCTAATGTCAACATATATATGTTGATAACAAGGTAAAATATGTGAGACTTACTTTCATCAGGGTCTGGTGCCCTTATCAAACTAATTTGCTGTTCCTGCTATGAAGTGTTGATACACCACTGAGTCTTGGACTGTGCAGGAGAACTGACAAACTATTTGCTTGGATACCTCAGATGTCCTGGACACAATGAATGATGTAACAGTAGCCAAAACTATTTCAGAGAAAATGTTCATAACAAGTGGTCTTTTGGACATGAAGTGTCAAGTTTATAACCACATAAATCTTTTGTTAAGTCCAAATTGACTCTGTGGAACAATAAAAGTGAGTGGGAAGGGAGAGAAAGAAACCTCATTTCTTCCAAACACTACTTTTCATAATTCTTCAAAAGGAAACAATTATTGCGCAAAATTCTTCACTCCTCTTAAGAGGCAGTCGGCTTCCCAAGCTCTCCCAGTTCTTTTCATTGTTTCCTCCTTGCTCAAATGGGGAAGGCCAGGAGTAATCCCTATAAATGTTAAAAAATAAAATTTCTGTCCTGACATCTATTTTGACAACATGAGAAACTTCTGTAATGTCCCACATTTCATCTGCAAATGAAAGTGTTTTTCTAGTCTAAAGTATTAGTGCTGTAAGGCGATGTTACAATTGCTGCAGTCCTCCAGCACACTTTCTGTGCATAACTTGAAAGTACTCAACTGAAGTTATTCCAAAACATATTCTAATCTTAGTGGTGAGGATTCTTAATAGTTATGTGAATTGTATGATAATGATTAAATGAAGAGATAGATTTATTCATTTTTCCTTCAAAACCAGTATGTCTTCTGCCTTATCCTGTTTCCAAGGCTTTTAAGTATTGTCATATTTTTCATTTAGAAAGGAACACTATGCTCAATAAATAGATTCTATTCTTAAAAATGCACCAACATATCATATGGTAGAATTACATATTGCTCGAAATAGCCCTAGCTGTAAATATAAGGTTACTCTGTAGAAAAATATTACATTAAAACAGTACATTATAAGAGCCAACTAAAATATACATAGTATATTTTGTACTCTTAAGGAAATACGTTAAATGTATTCTCAATAAATATGTAACTGTCTGATAATTCAGCAAACCACATTTTTCTAGAAAAAAAAGAAAGTTATCATTTCCCACATATTAAAAAATTTCAATTCCTGTTTTTCCTTTGATTTCTTGTCTTTGCTCATGCTAGCACTTTTCCTGTCTGGTTTAAACCCTGCCAACATAAGTGTAAGTCTGGTACTTTATAAATAACAAAAATGGTTCACACCCCGAAAGTCCGAGTCAGATGATGTCAGTGAAAGCCTTACATGAGAACTAGCAAGCAGAAAAAAGGTTTGACTTGACTACAAAAGAGTAGGAAGGGAGTGATCCAATGAATTACTTCTACCAAACCTTTTATGCCACAGTGGCCATGAGGGCGAACAAGACTGTGCACAGCTTATCATTGCCATACACTTCTGTGCTGCTCAGGAGAAACTCCTGACATGAACAGCACATACACCAGCAATGACATATGAACATTGCATCAACTTATCTCATGCATTGTGCAAGCTAACAAATAGTATTGTCCCTATGTGCTTTTAAGGTGAGTGCTTGGGTGTGGCTGCAAACATATGCAATACTTCATATAAGTCACTGTGACTACCATTTGTTAGTGATTCTATAGACTCTATATTCAGATTTAAGTAAACCAGAATATTTGTTAATGGAATGGAAGACATGATAGTAGAGGGATCCCACTACCAAAATATGCAGTCCAAAAGAAAACTGGAGCCCTAATATTAGCTATCAAAATTCACAGTTTTCACACTCACAGAGAAGTTAAATGGTCTCTCTTATACACATCACCTACTGGTATTACTGAAATATTCTCTTAATGTAATTTGTATTTATAGATCCAGAATATTTCAAGTACAGTTGAAATATGTTTGCAGGCTATTTAGAAGACCCTGTGGCCTAGAGAATTCTCCTGCATAGTGGAGTTAATGTAAGGCACGTATATGCATGTATAGCTCAGAGCAGCTAGGGTTCAGAAGTGTAAGTTTGGCTTTAGAGTTGCTACCTTCCAACAGCACTAGCTCAAAGTTGAATAGCTAAATGATATAAAACTAATTGGCATAAACTCACTTTGCTGATGCACACTCTCATTCATTCAAAAATTTGGGCTGCTTAGGCTGATTGAGTTTTGGTTAACTTGAGAGACACATCATTGCATGCCTGTAACTGATATCTATGAATCCTGCACTAGTGTGTGATAAAACAAGGCATGGATCTGTTATTAGTAAGCACAGAGCTGCAGCTTATAAGAGTTTCTTTCAATCTCTTAGGCCAAAAGGGAGATCCTCTTCCTAGTGGACATTCCTTTGGAATGCAAAATCAACTTTAAACACTTCCTATTAACTACTTCAAATCTGTAACTAAAGGAAGTTACTACTTATAGCAATCTATGCGATTGTTCCCAGTTACGAGAATGTGATTGTAGGTTTAGGGAGTCTCAGATTCATCATTTACAGAAGCTAAAAAGCTTTGTCATCTTTGAAAGAGGCATGTTTTTTGGTAGCAAGACAGCTTGTCTGATTTTGCCTAACAACATGTGCACAACTACTTGAATAGAAGAGCATAAAGGAAGCAGAGGAAAGAGGCAAAGTATGATGGGCTTATGTGGTTTCCAGCAATATCAGATTTCCAAGAAATAGACAGTGAATTATACATTTTCCAGGACATAATCAACAAGATATCTGATATTGTACAAATAATAACACTTCCACTGCATTTTTTCTATTTGTCTCTGAACACACCTTGCAAACAGTGATGAAGTAATCCCCACAGCTCCTTGTAAGGCAAGGAAGTATTATTATTTGCCCCTAATTCTGCAGATGAGGAAACCAAGTCACAGCGGGATTAAATGACTTGGCCAAGGTCATATAGAAAGTCTGCTGTCACTCATGGTATGCGTCAGCCCTTGTCAGCACTCAGTGACACTCCCTGAAAAGTTCACTCAACCCCTTTCTCTGTGTAGGCCAACATCTCCAACATTTCATAAGTATCACCTTCCACTCTAACCTTGACTGAAAGAAGAAACTTCATCAGCCCAGGTCAGAGTCAGGCTGAGGACGATCCCCAGCTAGTGGCTTGCCTTCTGTTTCATTAGAACTCCTGATTACCTCCAGGATTCTACTTTATTTTCACCTCTGCTAGCAATTCATCCTAATGGACTCCTCTAATTTAAAACTAAGTAGCTAGGCAGGATGATATCAATACAATAAACACATGCAGTAATTAGATTCATACATATTTCTCTCAGGACACAAACCTTCCCGTTTCTACTCCTGAACTTAAAACGCTCCACCTTCCTTTCCTCTCCAACATAAATCAGCTCAAAGTTTCATAAATTCATGTCATGCTATGTGCATACACACACACACACACACACACACACATACAGATAACATAATGCCTCTTGTATAGACAGTGCTATACTACAGATGGGAATGTCTCATAGTAAAAAATACCAAGAATAATCTAAAAAAATAAAACACACATCCTAAATTATCTCAGTAACTTTCCAAACAAAATCTCTGATGTATTTTATGTGTAAATATTTATGTGATGCATTTCACATCTCATTATTTAACAGTGTGTTTGTGTGTCAGAACAGTTACTGGACTTAGTTCAGGTGATTTATTTGTGTATGAAAAACTGAAGTGCACATCATGTGTGACCCACACAGTGAACACTGCCTTTTGCTCAGTTTAAACAGAAACACCTGGATTCAGCACAGCCAAATAATAAAGCCCAATAATGACTCAAATGTTTATGACTCCAGACCAGATGAACAGCCATTTTTTCTATGCTGGTCACACTAGGCTTCTGGTGCTACATCAGACTGCTGAGATTCCTCTTCTTCTTCCCCACCTTCTTCAAATTAAGATCTAGGATTCTTGCATTCTCACCTGTTTCTGCTTAAAAGCAGTCCTATGCCAATAATATCACTGTTCCTTCATTATATTAGTAGAAAAGAAGCTGAGCTGCTCTAGATAGTTTTCTTTTACTGATTCAATAATTGAGCTTTTGAGTTCACCCATTAATAATGCTGTTCCAAAATCGGGAGTGACTTTTATTTGAGGACAGAAAGAGTAATTTTGTAAAAAAGAGAACAGGTATGAGAGATGTAGGAGCTGCCATCTATTCCTTGCTCTGTCACAAATTTCCTGTATGACTCTAACAAGTCATTAATCTCTATATGCCTCATCTAGAAAATAGGATAATGACATTTAACTATTTCATTGGGAGGCTTAATCATTGTGAAATGTGCTGAGCTTCTTGGATGGAAAGAAGCTGCTGTAAGAGTAAACAGTAATAGCATGATTATGTTTGGTGGGAAGGTTATAGAGCCAGTTTGTAACATCAACATCACAATTTTGTATTACACAGACAAGACTGGCTAATCAAGTGAGTCATTTAGTGAGAAATTTGTGTTTTACTTCACTTGTGGTATCTATGCACACTGTCTGGACCCCCAAACTCAGGTGAATTGTTAATATCCTCTACGTCTGTGGAAAGAGATACCTTCCTTACAAAATAAAACACAGCTTCCCTAGTGTTAGAATCTAACTGCCAACATCAGCCTACAAATGATTTAGAAACATGCCTCTGGGCTTTGAAATCTGCTACAGATTAGTACATCCCACCATGGGAGAGATCAGAGTCATAGACAGCAGCACAGATATTAGCTCCTTTTTGATTTTCCCTGTGATATTCCAGAAGACAATGGCTCTTGAACTAATGTATTCAGCAATCACATCTTAGGTGGGAATATACCTGCGAATTCTGAACACACTTGTGAAAAAAATATCTTATTCATTTATTCAGCGGAAATCACAAATGCTTAGGATCTGTAAAAAACCCCACATAACCTTTTTGAAACCTCTCTATGGATGTAGGTGTCTAATGTTAGATACACATATTCAGCAATTCTAACTTCCCAAAGCTTTGCATCTCTCCAGTGTCCCATTCCCTCCCTCCTTCCCATCAATTTTTGCTGGGTTTGGCTTTTATTTTTTGGTTTATATTCCTTTAATTGAGAAGATGGTGTGATATCAAATAGTCTTCTAAAGTGCTTTTGGCCATGAAAAATGTGATGACTATCTCCTACAACCTCAAAAAACTCATGCAGACAAAATAACTGGGCAAAAACTTGAGACTAATGCTTCTGCTTCCACCATAGTAATCCTCATTTCATTTGTGATGAGGAATTAATACTGGTCACTTAAATCCTCTGTTGTTTTAATGTTGGCAAAAAGTCAATGAACATGTGTTCCTTCCCCCTTCAAATTAAAAGGTCAACTGAAGTAAATAAGTAAATGTAACTGTCTATATACACCGTTCGTAAATACCCAATACCTCACTACTCATACCTCAAAAACTCTTGATATTCACACCTAGTATCTTGACTACAGGAAGTAACAAGCCCACCTTTCTACTTGAAAAAGGAGCTTAATTAAGCGTCCCCTTTCACCACATCCACATTACTAAATAACAAGAAAGAACAGCAGCGTCAGGTATTTGGCAAAATAGTATATAAGAGACAGAAAAAGCTATTCTTGTATCACTGTCTACAGAAGACATTCTCAAAGGTAAAGCATGGCTTTCATAGGCTTACTAGGTATGTTATAATCATAGCAGAAATGAAGTCTTCTGGTCATAGTGGCACTACAAACTGTAGCACTTGTCCATTCAATTCACAATGCTTTAGAAATCTAATGGAATTTTCTCTAGGAAACATTTTCTGTCTGCAGGAGAGGCATAGTTCAGGAAAAAAACCCCAAGATCTTGGAATAATCATGAAGTTAACATATTATTCAGTCAAACACAGGTCAACTAGTTGTCTAAACAATATGTAAGATTTCAGTACACCATTTTGCAATGGTGTACTGAAATCTCTCCAAAGCAACACATCTTAATAAGGATCCTCTCACACTTGTCACATTTAATGGTTTCATATCTTAACGATTAGGAGATCTCACAACATCACATTGGTCCCTATTGAAATTCTGTATCATTGGAAAGCAAGTAATTCCAAGTGGAGCCAAAAGGTGTAATTTAAATAGATTTGTAGGTAGTTGCACTTTTCAGTTCCATCACCAAATGAGTTGATTCACATCAATCAAAGAAAAATACCAATTATGATATACATGTGTCCAGAACTCCTGTAAGTGGATCAACAGATTAAAACATTCATTCTGCAACCAGCACATTGGGAAACACACATGAGCCAATTCATCTTGAAAAGAAGAAAAAATTACCATTTACTATAGCAAATTTCAAAAACCCAATCACAAATTAGTTGAAATTGGAATTTGTAACACGGTACTACTGGGACTGTTTCTGCTTGGTAGTGTCTAAGAAATGCTAACTCTGTTACTATCAGTACTTTAAACAGATGACAAATTATCATGTTAAGGTTACAAATGAGATGCAGGAATACCTGAACAGACTACTCCATTTCTCTTACTGTTTTCTGCCTCTTTTCTGTGCTCCATTAACCCTTTGCAACAAGAGTAATTTTTATATATATATATATATTTTTTTTTTCTACTAAAGTGTTGAATTCAGGCTCTTGCAAGACAAACGATAGGAGTTATGCTACAGGAGACAGCCTTAAGACTCTGAAAACTCTTGGATTAGCTTTACATTTTAAAACTAGAGGATTCACCTGTTTTGCAGATTGCTGAAAAATAGATGAACTGTGACAAGACCTATCCAACACGTAAAGCTGATCAGCTGCTAAAGCAGGGGATTTTCTAGCATGTGTTTGTACTCCAGAACCTCTAGTTGTAGAATTACATCAGGGCATCTAAGTTTCAAATATTTACTTTCAGCAAAAGGAATGCAGTAACTTCTCTGTATAAGCCAATCTCACTGACAGGTCTGTACAAATCCATACTTGCTTATAAGAACACAGAGATTTACAGCTGAGAAAGAGTCCTACTTTTAACTCAGAAGGCAGTGTCTGCCAGCAGGACTTAACACTCAGTGGAGAAAAATGTGAGCTTGGCATGACTAAGGTAGGCATTAGGAGATGTGTGGCTGGGAGTGGATGAACTGGAATGGGCAAGGCCGAGAGTATTAAAATTTGGCCTATTTCTTCTACCAAAATGCTCACTGAACAATTGTACAGGTACAAGGTACCATGCAGTTAGTATGTCAAAAATAGCAGACCACAGTTTAAAAGAAGTGTTATGAAGATGAATGCAAATTAGAAAATAAAAAAATATACTAAAATGTGATGAGGCATTTAAATCATTAAAGGAAGAAGTTACGGTTTACTTATTTTCCCATGAATCTTGCTCTTGAAATCTATTTGGCTAGATCAGTGTAACAGAAAAGAAAAAATACTGTGTATTCAGCCTGATATTCAAACTCAAGCGCTGATTATCTTTCCATCTCATATGAACTGTGTGAAATTACAAAGAACATACCATACCACGCAGCTACAGAAAGTACCGTGCCAGCAATGCCAAGCTCTTAAATTGTGCAAACTCTTGTGCCTTGCTAAGCAGGCAGAAGCATATAAAGGTTGAACTGAGAAAAGTAAAACAGCAGAAAAGGAGCCAGAGAGTCAAGTATTCCACTGGACTGAGTTCCCAGAGTAAGAATTGTAAACAGTATGCAATTTCCCCTTTAACATTTTCAAAGCTTCAAGTTTTGAGTGACCTTGAAGTAGCTCTGAAGGACTGAGAATGCTGCCAACCACTACCTGCATATGCAGATCTGTCCCTGTCAGCTTTTGGTAAGAGCACTGAGTGGTCTTGGAAGGTCATAAGCTTTGTATTTTCTTCCCACGTAAACCTCTATGCAGACAGTTACAAGAGCAAGACAGAGATAATCAATAAAATGATCAGTGGCCTAGCTACCCTCTGAATTAAATTTGCTCTTTTTTTCTGCATTAATATTAAACGTTTAATAGCTAACTATAGGAAGTTGATAATTTCAGAGCATAAAAATTAACTTTCATTATAATTCTTGTTTTTAATATATGATGTTAATAAATTTAGAGTAGAAAAATGTAATTTCTTTATAATTCATGCATATAATAGACCTCAAATTGTAATGTCTATGTGGTTAGCTGAAGGGTACCTAAAATTTTATACATTTATAATTTATACTTGGAAAGAGTTTAATTGTTGTTAATTGTAGAGGGCCACTTGCTGGAAGGGTTCATCACAAAGTTGAAGGGCTGACACTGACCTGTGAGGTGACGGCCTGGAGCCCTGGGGAAGTGGGTTGTCCCTTAATTGATTATGATGCTAGTGGAGGCACATCATAGAATTTTCTGGGCTCTTGGTTAATGATCACCTCTGTTCTAATTCCCTCACTGCAGAAACAGTAACTAGTTGGATAGACATGTTCCTCAGTATGTTGTGGCAGCTGAATGCAAATCACGTGGAGATGAGAAAAGTCAAGAGAGATGCCGGGCAAATTCATTTGGAGGCATCCAACTGATATGCTTTTGCCAAAATAAAAAATAAATAATGAAAACAAATTGAAAATATCATCAGTGATTTAAATACTGAGAACAATGATTATTACTTTTCAAACTTCTTAGTTTTGTATGGCTACATGTGCAATCCTGGATCTAATCTCGGTGCTTTTGCTTTCCTATCTAAAGGAAAACACTCCTGCTGTAGAACTCCCTCCCACCAACACTGAGATGGACCAAAATGTAATGGTTTCCATCGTCTGGTTTAGGATTTTAGCCATTCTGCTGCTACTGATCTGCAATGCCACCTGTGGAAAGGACGAACTGGACTTCTGGAAAGTAGCTGAGAGAGACATTCCACACAATTAAATAACAATTTAGTAGAATTGTTAACATATTTTTAAAATGCTAATAATAGTGAATTAGACCAATATTTTCCACTTGCCGCTAGAACAGGAAATGTATGTTTGAATGCCTTCAAGACACAAACTTTCTTACTTTGGTCAGCCCCTCCTTCTGTATATAAGAAATCTTGTGAAATAGTTTTTTTAACTTTTGGATAACTCAAGACCTAAATACACAGGCTGCAGCATTGCTAAGCTAGGTATTTTTCACTATGATAAAAGGTTTGGGATGGTAAACCATGAGGTTACTGGTGCAGCATGGAAGCAGGTTGAATTCTCACTGTCCTAAAGAAGTCACAGTCCAGTACAGCCCTGAATTTCTGGCTAAACGAACATGAATGGTGGATAACAATTGAGATATTCTCCAAAATCAGGCAAAAGGCAAAAATATGGGGGATGGCTGAAAATGCCCTCTGTTTAAGTCTCAGTCTCCAGTATTTAACAACCACAGAAACCCAGAAACTAAAATGGAAAGTGTAGCATTAGTGGCACTCAGATTTCAACTAGCCACAGCTATTTATTTTGAGAGAGAATATAGAAAGAGGAGGGAGGGTTTTGGGAGGGAGCCAAGGGAGTGCTTCATGTTTCATCATATCCTGTTTTCAACAGTTTCATTAGGCTTACCCTACAATTAATGTTAGGAAAAGATCTTGCAGTAGTCTGAGGATATTTGCTCTTTCCTGGATTTGTGCTGCAGAATCTCACACTGAACTGATGATACTTCTAAACCATAAACATTTTTCAAGTTCATCAATGGTCAGTAAAGCAAATAATTTGCTACATTCCAAAGCTCTGGATGACAGCTTAGTATTGAATTGGACTGTTAGGGAGTTTGTAACACAACTTATTAACTTGAGTTACATCCTACTTAATGAGATATGACTTATTGATATTATTTTGGAGCTTAGAATGAGAAAAATTTAAATTTTTTAGAAGTAATTTGCTTGACACAGAAATTCAGTGGCTCATACAAAACTGAAGTGCTAATGAAGAATGAAAATGAAAAGCTCAGCATATATTATATGAGGGCATAATATAAATTTCATTAGCAAAGCTAAAACATAAACTATATGTAGAGCATGTTTGGCATATTGGAAAGACCACAAGCAAATTTATAGGTAGAGAATCAGCCATTTCTTAGAAAATTTTTCCTAATAAATGTATTTCTAAAAAAGTAATAAAAGTTGAATGTCATGTGAAAGAAAATGTATCATTAACTGAGCTGAAGTTTAAGGCGGCTATTTTTTTCTAGTATTGGATAAAACTAAGTTCCTAAAAATGAAGCTTGGGAACCAGTAACAGCAGTGTCACTTATAGTAACAGAGGATGGTAATTATACTCTCCAGTTGCAAGCATAGCAAAATGATACCTAGTGTTACAAAATGGGAGGGTGTCTTCTTCCATTTATTTGCTAATCTAGATGAAGGACCCTTCTTTGCTCAGAAATAATGTGACAGCAGAGGTGTGGATACACTTACATGCGCAAAGAAGACTATTTATTTGTATGGCTTGGGAAACAAGAAGTTAGGCGTGCCAGGCTTGAGCAACACCTATTATCATTTCTGCAGATAGCTTACTACACTGAAATCAGTCCTGTGATAATTATTTCAGGGCCTGATTAAGAGGCATTGCATCATAACTCCATTTTCTACTTTATATCCAAACCATTTTTGCAGTTCCCAAAGTAGATTCTTTAAGCACTTGACAGCAATATGATGACAGAAAACTTGCTTTCAGGAAATGATACGGAAGAAAACAAATGACTCAGGAAGAGGCAGATGACACTGACCAGTGACACTGCACATGGTACACCCATTCTATAATGAGAAACTATGAAAAATCTGATGTATACCAACATCTACGAAATGCAGATCTTATCATACAGATGTGGCAATTTGAGCCATAGAGGAAAGAGTAACTGAAGAAAATGTTTTTGCTATGGCCTCTTTTCTCAGAGAACCATTCCATTATCACCATAATAACAAAGACTTTAGGAAAAATATAGAAACAAAATAACAATTAGAACAAAGTAGTCCTAGAAAGATAGGATCCAGAAAAGATCTGCTCATACATTAGAGATTTTAGAAACAATACTATCATTGTTACCTGGTTAATTCGGAGAAATCCATTATGCTAGCTTCATTGTTTAAAAAACCCCAAACACCAAAGCCCCCCAAACCCAACCAAAAAAAATAACTCCCACTAATGGAATATTGAGCCTTATAAATCAAGGAAATTTGTAGAGGTGTATCTAGTCCTAAAGGCATCATAGCTTAACTTCAGTTAAAAGTACACTCCTTTTCCCTCCCATCCCTAGAAGTCCTGAAGGTTGAAGAACTTACCTAAAATGGAAAAAGTCTCCCTTATGGCATAGTCTGTCTGCCTTGGACTGGAGATGCAGAAAATATGGCTTGTAAATCCAACTGTAGATTAAAAAGTCCAAATACAAAAGACTGAGCAAAAACATTTTGGAAAATTTGTCCAACAAACCAAACAAATATGTCACTTCCAACTAATAGTCTGACAAAAATTTAATTAAAACCTTCTAATGATCCAAGGTGGAATATGAGAATGTGAACTGTAATCCAGAATAGACAACTTACTAGGACAGTTCCATTTCAGACTCAGGCAGTCCTCCTGACGCTAAGCAAGGTCTGTCTGCTGTAGTTCAGACTGGAGTATCCTTTCACATCACTCCTGAAGCACCTGCATTCTTTTTTTTAGAGAAATCTGTCTTATTCTTATTTTTTAAGGTCTTTCACATGTCTCATTCTATGGCATCTAATCTTGACAATAATTGTGCTGTGGCTAAATCAGCCTCACACCAGCTACTTTTTTATGCTGACTCAGCATCTCTCACTAACCATTCACCTTCTTTTTTTAAGAGATAGCTGCCATACCATATCAAAAAGTGGAAGTTAAATAAATTCCTGGTTCCAATCTACTTTCATATTTTAAGTGTAAATGATTTTTCAAAATATTGAGTCTGGAAGTTGCTTCATTCATTCATCTGAAATAGCTTCACTTCAATGACTTAAATATAAAGACTTAGAGGAAGATACTTAGTGAAAGATTTCTCTTGTGTTTCTTTGCAGAAAGCTACTGATAAGCTACAGTGAGTGGGATAACATTGAGATGCTGCATGTATCTATTGGGCTAAATTTCTAACAGACTGACTAATTTAAAGAAGTTTTATTTCACTTGATAATGAATTACCGTTCTCAATCACTTAGACTGTTTAAATTTATAAAAAGACACCCCTGAATTAAATTAAAAATATTTTTCCAAGCTCATGTAGTAAGTAATCTTACCAGAACAAGGGTTGTGACTGTTTATGGCATCATAATCAACACAAGAACACCCTCTTGGGGCTTCTAGAGGAAGCTTTCATACAGATATATTAATTTGCTGATAGACCCTGGGAAGGCACAAGAGAAGCCCACAAGGAAATTGTTTAACTGTGGCCTTTCTCAGTAGAAGCAGATGATGTTTACTGTTTAATATTCACAGGTCTCCAGAGGTGCCAGAACTGGTGTCTTGGCAAGCAGGACTTGTCATTCAATCAGAGTCTAGATAGTTTCAAAGGTATTCCCTGGCAATTTCTCAAGCACTTCCTTTCACTCTGCATAGCAGTGAGAAGTCAGCGCAGGATGTGCTATCATGATGCTATGTCAACAGGGTTGCACTGAGCCCTCACTTTCAAAAGCAGAAGCAGGTGAATTCCCATTCCTGCCGTAGCTAACACTGTAAGGAATACTCAGGTAACAATTTTTGTTATGTATTTATAGCATTTTTCCATGGTGAATTTGAAATCTACTACAAGTTTAAAACAACCCATTTTCTATCAACAGTCATTTCCCAAGGGCTGGAACACTGTCTCCCATTTTGTTTCACAATAGTGAGCATGCTTGGAATCATATCTGAAATACTGAATTAGAAGTGCAGTATATTTAGTATACTTACGTTTCCAGGCAGTTCTATACTCACCAGTCTGCAACTGCTTCATTGGGATAGTCTAGTAATGCCTACCAACATCATCCTCACAATGCTCACCAATTCTGTTTGGCATTCCCACTGCGTGGTAACAGACAGAAGTACAGTAATAGATAAAATTTGTAACAGATAAAGCCTCAGAACAGCTAATGCAATACATGCTTTAGTGGTGCAAGTAGCTATAAGGCCTATAAGGCAAAGACTGCTCCTTACAGTTAGCGTAAGTGGATTGAGTCTACCATAAGCAAATTTGCAGATGACATCGAGTTGGGGGGGAGCCTTGATCTGCTGGAGGATAGGAGGGCTCTGCAAAGGGACTTGGACACTGGGTAAGTGGGCTGAATCCAACAATATGTGGTTCAACAAGGCCAAGTGCCAGGTCCTGTGCTTTGGCCACAACAACCCCCCACAGCACTACAGGCTGGGGACAGAGTGGCTGGACAGTAACTGGGACAGAAAGAGACCTGGGGGTTCTGAAAGACAGCAGCTGAACATGACCAGCAGTGTGCCCAGGTGGCCAAGAAGGCCAATGGCATCCTGGCCTGTATCAGGAATAGTGTGATCAGTAGAACTAGGGAAGTGATTCTTCCCCTGAACTTGGCACTGGTGAGGCCACACCTCCAGTGCTGTGTCCAATTCTGTGTTCCCCAGTTTAGGAAGGATATTGAGGTGCTGGAGTGCGTCCAAAGAGGGCAATGTGTCTGGTGAAGAGTCTGGAGCACAAGTCCTGTGAGGAATGGCTGAGGGAGCTGGGGCTGTTCAGCCTGGAGAAGAGGAGGCTCAGGGGAGATCTTATCGCTTTGTACAACCACATGAAAGGAGGTTGTAGCGAGGTGGGTATTGGTCTCTTCTCCCAGGAAACCAGCAGTAGAACAAGAAGGAACAGTCTTAAGCTGTGCCAGTGGAGGTTTAGGTTAGTCAGTAGAAAGAAATTCCTTACAGAGGGAGTGATTGGGCATTGGATGGGCTGCCCAGGGAGGTGGTGGAGTCACTATTCCTGGAGGTGTTTAAGACAAGACCGGATGTGGCACTCAGTGCCGTGGTCTAGCAGACAAGGTGGTGTTAGGTCAAAGGTTGGACTCGATGATCTCAGAGGTCTTTTCCAACCTAGTTGATTCTGTGATTCTGTGATAATATCAGATAATGGAGCTAGAGGCAAAACACTTCTCCTGAGGACTTAGGACCTTTTTTTTTTTCCCCCCAGTTAAACACTTTCCCACAACATCACTGACTCTTCCATCAGACAGCACATGGTCTTCCTATATGAGCTATGGCTTATACCAACTTCTTAGTTGGAAAAGTAATTTTATAAACTTTAATATCCTTCTGGCAAAACTTTCAATCCTGAGGCTTGATTAACCAGGCCAAAATTGTCCATCCAATAGATCAAGCCAGAGATGACATAATTTTTACTGGGCTACGAGATCTTTATTTATCTCAAGTACTTGACTGTTAGGTTCTTTAGTCTCCCATGTGGTATTCAAGATAAGGCAAAGTGAGTGACATATATACTGTGACATGAAAGAGTAGCATGAAAATACATTCAACTCCAAGTACCTTGAAGAGGAGAATATGTTTTGGAGGACAATGGGAATGCAATAGACAAGATCCAATGTGTATCATTGTTTCTGTATCATGTAACCCTTGATGTAAGGTGCACACAGAGATCTGAGCACAGAAGAAAATACAGAAATGAATGGGATACAATGTAGCAACAAAGAGCTCCAAACAGGTGAGGGACAGGCATTTAGCCAGAGCCTGTTTACACTGGCTACCTTTCTTGCAATGGAAGAAAGGAGTTCCTGGTATGTATGCAAGTGAAGTGCATGTGCTCTCTACATTGGATAAACACTACTGCCCTTGAGATAGTGCATGTTTCTGAAATAAATAAGTAAACTTCACACTGGCAGTATTCCCTTCCATATACTAGTCATGAAAATGCTTTGAACTCAAACTTTACTTAATTACAAATAACTAAGGCAAAGATCATGTGTTTTGAAGTGGTCACTCTTGTCCTTCCATCTAAATGTCCTCTTGTCTATTGCTATTATTCATGATGTTAAACCAGAATGTAAGACTATCACCTTTTGGATGCAGAGACCAAGTATTATATCTCTGAAGTACAATGAATCCTAATTAGGTATAATCAATAATTATACTTGTGTAATGGAAAATAGGAAGGTGAGGAAAAGGAAATGGCTGAGATCATAATAATTACTTTCTATTAGGACTGGCAGGGAAAACTAGTGTGAGAAGCTGACCACCTGAGAAAACAGATACCTGTTTATTTGGGTTTTCCTTAGAGTTGGCATAGCTAAGTTAAAGTATAGTAAGAGTCACACCTAACATGATTTATAACTTTAAGAAACTCTGGAAGCAAAGGTGTACTTTCTTTCTACTTGGGGTATGTGTGTCTCTGAGGGTTTTGCTGTGGTAACCTTTTTGGAATGCAGCAATTACCACCTACGTGGCAAATTGGAAGTGTTACATTCCTCTGCTAGTAATCCACTCCTCCATTTAGCCATAGGTCAGGGAGGAGAAGGAGGTGACTCTAATGAAGGCAACAGTCAGAGACACAGTATTCTGTTAGAAGGACAAAGATGCACTAGGTGTTAACCTCACAATACAAGATTTAAAAGCCCATCCACATGGAATGTTAGAGCCCTGTTATACACAGAAGAGACAACAAATTGTACAAAACTGGAAACTGAGCTCCATGACCCTTCTGATCTAATGTTTTACATTCCTACTGACCGCTCAACTCTTGCATTCCCAGAAATGCCCAATGCTATCTTGCTAACATGAGACTGGTTTTGTTTATTTGTTTGTTTTCTGACATGATCAAAGTTAAATGCTACACATAGAAATTATAATTTTATGCTGCAGCTATGTTCTGCTTTCCAGTCCAAGTAGAAGCTATGCTACATCTGTGTAATGGTATCAGCACATAGAAATATGTATATATGTAAGTAAATAAATATCAGCATGTATCAGCATAATGTTACCATTTCAGAACTCAGGTTTTACAAATAAAATAACGTTGCATCTCCCAAACAGTTGTGGAGAAAAGGCAGACTTTCAGAATGGATGTGCATTTTAAAGGAAGAGAAAGCATTGCTGCATAAGCTGCTTAGCTTAAGAACCACTGCATCATTGTGAACAAGATGGGAGAGCAGTAGAAATTTCATGTGTGCCAATATTCTTCCTAGTCTGATTAAAAAAACCAAAGAAAACCACAAACCCTTCACCCAAAATACATAAACCTCAGTTCTTCTGGTTGCAGTTCAACAACCTGATGTAATCTTCAAGACCAATCAGAAATGCTCTTAGTTCGCTACCTAATTTGGCACCTGTGTTTTAATCACCATAAAAAAATCCTATGTTAAACCAATGATTTCCCAGTTGTCTTTATTACTGTTGGCCCATCTCCAGTTCTTACACTAACAAAGTGTAAATAGCACGTTCTGTATTAGCTTTCCATATTGCACAAATCTCTGCTCTTGCTACAACCTGCAGACACCACACTTTCAAGAGCCAAAATTATGAGATTCAGTGGTGAGTAGATGACAGAGTGCTCTGCAGATTTTATTAATGAAGATGAATGTAATAACGTGATGATGAATACTCTTTGGAGTAAGTAGTTCAAATCAGGCTTTTTACTGCAGTGCTTCATTGGGCTCTGAGTGCAGGTTATAAGCCATTCCTGGTCTTCAGTGGGAAGGTTTTGTTATGATGGTTCAACACAGAACCATCAAGGGTGTTGTGTGTATAGGGTCCCTCCCTGCTGTGCTAGACCTGGAGTGACAGGGCATACAGACAGCCAGGGTAATAAGTTCCTGTGTAGCATGTCTGGCAAACATACCTTACAAGTCTTCTTATTCTTTGGGTATCTTTTAGGATTTTTGCTCTGCACTAGAAATCTACTGCCTAGCCTTCTTAGGGCCAGGAGATCCCTACAGTCAAGGAAAGTCCCTGCTCATGAGCACAGGCAAGTTAATTTTCTTGGGTTCCTCCAATCTCATGTTCCATCCACTAAATGAATTCCTTACAGAATGCATTAATTTTTGCAATACGTTTGAAAACAATGATAATATAAACCATCCTTATGGAGAAGTATTAATTCACTACACTCCAATCTAAAGACTTTCGAGCTTAGTGTGATGTTATCCACAGTATGAAAGACATGCTATTTGTCACCTTATCACCCTTTCACAAAAGAATATCATCCTTATAGCAACTATAATTATAGAGAAACAGTAATATAAATATCCTTAATGTATTCTTTAATTAGGTTAAGCAAGTGAAAATATTTTGGAGAGTCAACTCAAGGTCAGTTGTCTGAGGACTGTTTTGCAGTGGTTCACTACCCTGTGGTGATTCACAAAGCACTAAGTGAGAATTTCTGCAGCAACCCAAGAAAATATATTCTAGTATCTGCTACAGTCCCATAGCCACACTATTGTTGGTACTGCTGATGCAAAAATGTGTCTTTGCACGTCTGCTGTCAAAGGGTTAAAACACTTCTATATCCGCAGTGCAAGATAATAACTTGAAACTAGGCCACTGTTCTCAACATTAATTCAAATGAAGTAATACAACTGGGAATAAAGAGACAACTGAAAAAAGGCATAGCAAAAGGGGGAAAAAAGGCAAGTACAAACACATATCAAGTCAGAAGCAGTATCTGAGGAAGAACATACATCTCATACCTAGTTAACATGCAGGATCTAGCTGTGGAGCCACATACTTTCAGCTACAAATTTAAGTTCCACAAGTTTCATCTTTAATTTAAGGATTTTTTTTTTTACACTTCAAGTGCTTTCTCTATCAATGTGAAAGTAAAACAAAGTTAGAAGTCTGTGGCTTCCAGTAATAGTAATAGAAATGGCATTTTTATCATAGCCTATATACCTCTGGTCTACACACCAAAGATCTAAATTATGGAATAATCTTTTAAAATATCAGCCTGCACATAATACATAGACATAACTTTCATTTATTACTTCCTCACATGCCCTGTAATTTCCTGCAGAATGCAGCAGGGTAAACAACATCTCCAAATACATTCAGTGGATTTTTGAGCTGTTTAATTGTACAAAACCATAGCACGATCCAAAGAAAGAACTGTCCTGGAAGCCTTTGTGCCACATTTTGGAATTCAGTTTGAAGACCATGCTTGAAGTAGAGCCCAAAAAGCTGTGTAAAGTTATGTTCGAGATGAGTGTAGGCTGCAAGGTTTCCTGATGGTTAAACGGATGATGTGACAGATGTGGCAATGAAGGGGTTGTACATTGTGGGAGATAAGTATTAATTTTTTTATGGCTAAATGTTTGTCTATAGGTAGTGCACTCCAAAGGCACATACACAAGCAGACCTGCAGAACTACTGCAAAGCATCATTACGCATCAGCATGGTGTCAACTGCTGTATTATCCCTGGCCCACATACAAGGCGTGGTTACATATCAAGCCCATACAGAGGGTGAATCCTAACATAGGATCTAAGGAGTTAATGGTATCACCAGCAATGGAAGCAACAGTATTTAGAGATCACATCCAACAGTGGCAGCAAAGTCAATGGTTCTTAGCTCAGATACCTGTTCAGCCAAGCAGGAGTTTGGTTACTAGCATTTTTGCTTTTGGTGGTAAAAGGTTACTGATTAACTGTGAAGGGCAGTTATGAAAATGACAGAGCAGGATAAAAAGACCAAAACTTTCCAAAAAGAAGAGCACCCACCAGCTAACACTAGCTGTCATCCACTTTCCACATGTCCTATGTAGCTACCAAAAGTTCTCAGGGTATAGCAGTCACAATTGTCCAAGAAAGGAAGGTTAAGGCACAGAGACATCTCCATACTATGCCAATGTCCCTTCAGTTAGTTTAGAGCAATCCTTTCATTTTTAGAATTGAAAACATACCAGTGTGAGTGGTGTGTGCACCATCACAACCATTTGGCATTTCAAAGCATCCTCATGTCAGTTTCATGAAAAAATTTTAATGTAATACAATATTTAATAAATCATTAGTAGTAAAAAAGACTTCTACTGCTTTCCCTCATGTTTGAAAATATATATACATCAAACACACATACATGTTGAAAGAGTACGTTTATTAGCAGTACATTGAGTATATAATTATAGCAAATTAAATAGAGGACGCTGAGAATTAAATTCATGAGACAAAAGATATTATTACAGTAATTATTATTCTGAGTTATTTTTGTATATGACATCAAAAGACTTTAAAACATGACAGTCAAGCACATGAAACCTTTGAGTTTGATGTCATACTTATGTTTCCAGTGATTTTGGTGACTTTTGGGTAAAATTCACAGTAGCATTTTGGCTACTGCTGAAGGGTGAAGGATGGAGACACTGGGTCTAGTTATAGACACCATAATGAACCTGCTGAACAGCTAGAAATAGGGGCTGACAAAATAATGTAGAATTTTGACTTCAGCCAAGAGGAAAATGTTTTTTCAGCCTCCCCAGGAGTTCTTTTCCTTGTAAGATTTCAATATTTTAAAAGTATCTAGTTTTCAAAAGTGAAAACCACACAACAATTGTAGTAAGTTTGAAAATTCATCCATGGTTATAATTAGTTCCTCAAACTGCTCTTTCCTTCTGTGGTCCAGAACTCCGAGTTAGTTCCATTTGGTGTAACACCAGTAGAGCCCTATGACCGTGTTGCCTCCTCCACTGAAACACAGGGTCATATAGACCATCTGGCAGGCACAGACTAAGGTTAAACTTCAGCTTCTCACACTCTCTTTCATTTCTGAACTACTACAGCATGCAGACACATAAGACACCAGAACTTCCTCCTCTGGCTTTAACCATTCTCTGACTTTCTTTAACCACATCTAACTTTCCTGAAGGATTCACTAACCACCAAGCAGTAGGTTGCTCTTCAGACAGTCAAGTTAAAATGGAACCACTGAGGTTCTGCTCTCCAAGAGATTCTTTCTGAAACAGCAATACTGCAAGTCTCCCTCTAAACAAATATTTAAGTGCCTTATAATTTGAACACTGGCAGTAGACTTAGAAACATCCCCCTCCCTGCAAATAAAGGAGCCTTTTATACGAAATGAAATCAGGGAGAAGGATAGGAAGCAAGATGACATTTAACAACGTTCAGTTTAGAACGATTACTTCATCACTAATAAAAAGTATCAGCTTAAATTTGGAAGAAAGGTTTAATTACTTGACTGAAGCCTTCTTATCTCAGCTACTAAACTAATAAACATTTACTTCTCAAGTATTATAACTTTCAAACTTCTCTAGTCAATCTTCCAGCATAGACAAAACAAAAATTTCTAAAACCAGAAGCATCAGTTTCCAAATCCTAATGTTTTAAAGGAAGATTTGTAAGGTCAGCTTTGAAACCATGATGGAAATAACCAAACGAACACCTGTCTACTAATACTAACACATACCCCTTATTGTCAATCAGGTTTTATTTGCTTTTAATATTCTTGAACAGAATGTTTTCTCTACTCTGATATATCCAAAGTACAAAATTCTATAATGTTTTTTGGAATACATCAGAATTTAGAGTATGTCCTATTAGATTTCTGCAAAGGTGCTAACAAGGAAGGCAAAAATTTCCCTATGTAAGACCACTTTAAGTAAACTGTTGCAACAGTGAGTCCCATTACAGTGTAAGCTCCCCTATCCTGGAAGAAAATAGTGTATTGCATTAATACATCTGATTTATACTTTTAACTGCTGTTTGCAAAGGTGTATAAACTGTCTGAAGACAAAAACATGCAAAAATGAACCTTCAGTTACTCAAAGCATGAAAATTAAATTACTCTACATTTACTCTGATCCAGCTGATAAGCATCTGGTGCTTAAATTTAACTGGTGCCTGGAGGCCTGCGGAAGGCTCTGCAGTAACCTAACGGTATGTGTGTGTGTGGCTCGGCTTCGCGAACGAAGATTTGGGAAGGGCTGTCCCCACGTGGGTGTGCCCTTTCAGCCTGTGCAGTGGATTTTAGGTGAGGCTCAGTGAACCTAACGGTACTGAACACATTACTATGGCCCTCCAGAGGCCTGCAGAGAGACCTGGAGCAGGACTAGCCAGGCAGTCATTACAAAAAACAAAACTGTGTCTTGAACAGCTGTCACAGTAGGCCTGATTATAGGCTTTACAAATTACAAAATTACCTGGAAAATGTGGGTGTTCCCACCCAGCTTCAGCAACTGGAATGACTGCTGGGAAATGTAGCCCGTTAAAACCACACGAATTTGATGGCTAGGGCTTAAAGGTGTGGGACTGAAGCATCGGACTTTTTCAGCTACAGATTCTACACTTTTTTCTTCTTTTATTGTGTTTTATTTCATGTAAAGCTGTTCTGAACTACTTTAAATTAACTATCATTTCATATCACTATTTTTATTCTTTTTTCTTACTATGTCTCAGTGTCTGACTCCATTTAGATTCATTTCTACTGCTGGTATTCCTATCCAGACTTCTCCATCACTGGTCTTCATTCCTAGAGTACAGCACCTTACAATTACCTTTGTCTATAATATTACAACATAAATCTCAGGCCTACAAATCTTTCATATTCTATGAGAACAAGAGCATTTAAAGTAAATTCCAGCAAATAAATCTAAGCACTATACAGTCAGGTTTTTTTAATTTTAAGTTTCATAATTTTTAGCCTCACTGTTTCCAGCTGATCCCTAGAAAACTGCTGTGTGCAAGGTGAATGCCATTAAAAAAATCCATGTAATAAAATAAAATACTTAAGTTAAAATACACACTATTATAGTGGAAGATTGAACAGGCGGAATTATTTTCAGTTTTAACATCAAATTTATTTATACATAAAAGGAAACAGAAAAAAAGTGAGCTTTCATTAGATGAACTATGATGAAAATAATAAATCAATGCCTAAGATACACCTGGTTTCATATCCTAGCATTCCCTGTTCTTTAGGAGATAAATAAACTTTTGCACTTTGCAATAAAACAGAAACAGACTACTGAACCTTTTAGTACTGAAATCTACTCATTATTTCCAGTTATCCCTTTAAACCATCAAACTATCAAAGACATATTCCTTCCACCTTCCTCTATAGGGGAATATAGAATATATTACTGAAATATTTTATAAAGATTGAAAAAATATTATGATGTTTTTGACCTGCGGCAATGGAGACTTGATCCATCTAAAGACAGCAAAGCGAGTGTGGCTGTACAGAAAAGCTGTACAGAAAGGCAGATCCCGCGGGGAGCACCGAGAGCCGAACTGGCGCCACCCTCTGCCAGGAAGCTGGAAATGTTACCTTTTCAGCTGTGATAAAAGGTTGCCCTATTCTTACCCGATCTATCAGCCCCAGTTTTCTGTCGAGATGTTTTACCTCCAGCCAGCCCACCGTGCGAGTCTCCGGGTTGCCAAACGTTCAAGTAAGATCCCTTATAACCCGTCATCCCTGATACTTAAATCAATCATTCACATCCACAAGATTTACATACTAACTTATTTCAAAATCCTATCCCCAGCTCTCCTTAGGCATAATACTATATACACATCTTGACAATACTTACCCTACTATTGCCCTTCAATAGCTGCTCTTGATCTTTCTAAGACAGTGTTACTTCATTAGTTTGCTGCTTTTCAGGGTGTTACACAAGCTGCTGTGAGCCTTTCCTTCATTTAGAACCCATTTTTTCTTTCATATTGTTAGAACAGGTACCCCTCCCCATGTCTAGGCTGCATGTAGGACCCTTATAGACAATGGCCATAAGAGCAATTACAAAGAACTTTAAATAACAGCTCTTGAATGTATCCACAAAAGAACAGATTGTTTAGCAGAAACCTTTCCCTTGAGAGGTCACTTGAAAGAAACAAATTTTTCTTTTAGCTTTTCTGAATTTTTAGATGTGATTGTGACTCTGAAATTCACCTTTAAAAAAGACTTCAACTACAATCACTTAATCCCATTCTAATGTATCATACTTTAAAAATGTTTGTAGTTAAAAGTCTGTGACTTGTGTTACTGCAAGTATCTTTCTTCCTTTAGACCTGACTAGAAGACACCCTCATACTTCTCATCACTACACAAATTTAAATGCAGTTTATTTGCCAATGACAGACTTAGAACTCAGAAATAGAGAACTCCATGTCTGTTAGAAAATTTAATACAAGAAACTTACCTCCATTAGTGTTTGGAGCCCTGGTCATTCAGGCCCTTCTCAGGCTGCAGCATAACCCTCTTCTTTCATGGCCAACTTTCATTCTCACTGGAAAAATGGGCTATATGAAAAATAGTGTCTCTGAATGTATCTGAGATACTGTTGTGGCACACACATGAACAAAGGAGAGTGCTTCTGGATCTCACGGTAAGAAAGAGTAATTACTAATACAAGTAACAGAGAAGTTGTGCATTTTTCAGATCCTCATGCTCTGAAAGCAACATTTCCCATTTAAAATGGCCATTGCTCCACTGGGCCAGCTACACTTGGACACAAAATTCAGAGCTAGGAAGCCTCTGCTTTAATTTAGGTAGCACCTTCTGTGGAATACCAAGTGCATGGGCAAACCTCACGGACCGCGAACGTGTCTGGGCGCTGAGCTCTCCCTCACACCACTGTGCTAAAACGACAGGTGTACGAGCTCCCAGGTTTGCACAACACCACAAGTGCTCGTAGGCAAATATATTTTCCCTCGTACCGTTTCCAGACTCATTTGAAAAGAAGTTTTCTGGCGCTCGGGCAGGTTCCACCTGCGCTCCCGAGCGGAGCGGGCTCGGGGTGAGCGGAGTGCCCGATCCCGCCCAGCCCCGCGCTCGGAGCCCACGGGCGCTGTCCCGCCCGGTCCTGGGCCGGCAGCCCGCGGGGAAGCGGCCCCACGGGACACGCATTCCAGCCCGCTGGTCCCGCCCTGCCTCAGGTGATGAGACTGATGGTCTCTGCCTCTCGAGGTCCCACCTCCCCTCACAAGGCATTCATCCATCTTTCCTCGACTGAGCTGCTTGAGGCGCCGCGAGAGCTGAGCGGGCGGCTCTGACCTCACCCGCTCCCTCCGGCCACTCAGCGACTAGTCATTTCTACATTTCCTTAATCATCTTTCAATAATTTATTCAAAAACCTCTTAAAAGCAGTATGTAATAGAACAACAAACTCCTTTCTTAAAGAAAATGCTTGAATACAGGATTATAAAAATCCTATTTTTATAAAGAATGCAGTGAAACAGGGCAGTTGCAAACCACATTCAGTACACCGGTCACTGTGAGGCAGAGCTGAAAAGTGAGAATATTGCTTTCTCTATAGTGATAGGAATTTTGCAGTGAAAATTAATTGCTGTGTATCACTTGGGCAGCTGTAAGTCAGTTAATCAGGACTGATTACAACACCATGACTTAAATTTATATAATCAATTATAAGAAAAGACATGCAGACATCTTCTAGCCTAAACCCATTCAAAACCCAGCTGAGAAAGGTGACATCGACACCAACCCCAGGATCGGCATATAGGGCTCCAGTGCATGCCATCTTTTAATAAGCTGACAAGTGTTGTTAGCACTCATTATTAATATTTGACCTGAGCAGTTAACGATCTCTTTCATGTATGTAAAATTGCTACAAGTGATCAAGCAACATCAGCTCTAAAGTTTTACTTATTTTTCCAAACCACACAAAAAGGTTAACTGAAGTAAAGAATTTTATTTTGTGCATTTCAGAAATGAATAATGACATCTTCTACAATCAGTTGTTGCTGTGATAGACATACATGTAAAACATGTTTCCATTTTACATTACAACATGCAGTGTGAGAATGATACATTAGTTTACTTGAATTCTCAATCATTGAAAAATCAAGAGCTATTAACTGTGTGAACACTGGTAACAGTTTAAATTATTTGAACTGGGAGGGAAAAAACCTACATGACGATACAGATCAGGAAACACCAACTGGAACACAGTGGATGTACAGTTCTTACAAAGTTCTTTAGTTTATTTCTAGAAGATATTTTATCAGTTATAACTTTGCATTACTAGAAGCTTTTGAATGCAAAATATAAATGATGCTAATAAATGAAAATACATCCCAGGATCAGTCAAGATAAGTCAGCTATTTTTAGGGGATAATGACTTTATCTAGATGAATAAGAGCTCATGTTACATGTTAGATATAACATTGTTTTCTTCCCTCTTCATTTTTCAACTGTCTGGCTTGACATAGTGTTGAGTAGCTCTTTGAGGAAAAAAAAAAAGGGGAAAAAAAAGGAAAACCCCCAAACCAATAAATCACCCCCTTCCCAAAAGTTAATAACCTTAAATCTTACTTTTGTTGCTACTTAACAGCAAAGTCAACCAATACATATTTTTCCCTATTTAAAATATTTGTCACTAAAACTATGCTCAACTAATCAGTGCAGAAGCAACATTATAAATGGGCATGTTTAGAAGCTCTGTAACTTATGTATTTTTGTGTACACAGTGGTGATTTATCTTTAAAATTTTACTATTAAATTAGAAAAACAAAACTCTAGCAGTGACAAATATGCAGTCTCTATCAGCAGTGCAGTTTGAAAAACAGTGTAAAGAAATCTGTACATAACACAGGAAAGTTTTGGTGAAAATTTTCTCATGTTTTTTTTTCCAACACTTAAAGAGTGTTATTGCCAATGTATATAATTTGGATACCTGGTGAAAATCTTTTTCAATAGTCATAGCTCTTAAGCTGCACTTTCAATCTTAAAATGTTTACATGAAGAACAAATTTTTCTGCCATCTCATTCCTGCTTTCTAAGCCAAAGGAGCTATAAAACATTACCTTGAAACAAGATACAAGTATCTAGAAGAACAATGAAATGATAGTGACTCAGTAGAACAGAAACATTAATATAATTTCAAGCATTTTGGAAAATTCAGTGCAGTATGAAAAATACTTTATATGCCTCTTGCACATTAGAAAAATAAACTGTAGCTGACATTTCAGTAACATTTTTGATCAAATGACATTTCTTATGCGTTATGTCGAGAAAATAATTTCCCAACCCTTGTACGGCAGCAGCTCAGAAGTTCAGGTATAATATAGACCTTCCCTATTCATATCTTCTAAGGACTGAACACTTCAGCAAGGCAGTTCAAATACTTACTAACCTTTCAAATAAACAGTGTGAATACAGTCACTTCTTACAACTCATCTCTCTGTTAACCTGCCCACACATGTATCTGTAATACGTCTGCCTGAACAAGATGGCACATGTGCACTGTACTTCAGTCAAGACACAGAAACATTAAAATACAGATATGATAAAATCTCGCTCTACGTGTTTTAGTGCATTATAATTACATCCTGTATTTACTTTTTTTCAGCATATGTTGTTTAACATTAAGAAACACAATAGTGCTTTTGCTTTCCTGCTCTATGATGTGGGGAGTGTTGTCAACCTCACTCTCTGCCTGTTCATTGCACTAAGATGGAAAACTTGTATGAATAGAGTTGAGAATTACCAACTACAACACCTGTTAACACCCTTCAGTTTGGGAACACTGAACTGAACTTGAAAAGGGCATGCAGGCATCCAAATATGAAAAGAATGTAGTTTGCATAATATTCACTGGATTTGATCCCAAAGGGCACTACACAGAGGTAGCAAAGCTTCATTGTTATTGGTGTAATTTCAAAAGGCCCAGAAACCCTGTATCCTCCTCTCTGATGGTAGGCCAATGCATTTTCCCATGGATGTTAAGCATTTCCACCTGCTTCAACAGAGCTAGCATCTTCCCAAGAATGAAGGGCTGAGGTGACCATATCTCTTCAATAAATTAATTTAATTAAGCAGACAAGCACACTGACTTATCTTTGGCCTCCCCTAACACACAGGCTGTGCATTTTAGGCACATTTCTTGTGTATTACCCACAGTGAAAACCAGATTTAAATGAAAAAATGAAGCAGATTTGCTACATGGCTGGCAGTATTTAAGTAAATCTAAAGATTCATTGAGTATTACCTTATTATTGCTTGAAATAAGTCTTAAAGTAAAGTCATCAAAATTTTATATATAACTTTACAGGTTGGTTTATTACAGTATTGATATGTTTTATTTCTGTGGTTACTTAGTGAAGTGTTCAATTGAACACATACAAAAAAAATCCCCATAGTACAGTTTGATGGAGAGACAATGTACTATGCCTTCATTAATGAATGGCTCTAGAGCACAAAGCATACCAAACTCAGAAAGTTAGTCTACTTCTCTTTAAGCATGCATTTGCAAAACATCCATTTACTCTTTAAGAGACAAAGAAAAAAAAACATAAGAGCTGTGCTACCCATTTTTAGCTCAGGAAAGAGCTACTTCACCTTGTTACATTAAGATTTTGATTTGAAAAGGCTAAAAAACCAAAGCTACTTAAAATTAAGTTTGTGCATATTAAAATTGCTCCTTACTAAAAGTTTCTGCATCAAGTGTGCACTGCAGTTTTATTTTATTGTCATGGCTTGAATTTCAAAAAACCTAAGCTCTATACAGTTATAGAGCACAGGAGCTCCTGGCATTCAGCATCTTTGAAAGTCAGGACACAGCTTAAGTGATTGTGCAGAACAGTTGATTACCCTTGCAGTGTAAGCCAAGTGTTCATTTATGCCCAATAATAAGACCACAGAAGTTTCACCAAATCAACCAAAATAAACTTTTACAAGTCATAAAGGATTTCAAGGATAACACCAATCGACCAGGCCTGAGTTTCACAGCTAAAAGGACAGTACTGTCCATTTTCATTGGTTAGTTCTGGAAGCCCTTTCCAGGATGATCTAATAAAAGAAAACACAAGTGAGTATTGTTGTTAGATTATACATTGAAATTAAAAGAACATTTAATTTAAAAACTTTTTAAAATATTAACTCAGTAGAAAAACTGAAAAGCACAAATAAAGGTATGCTCTCCTACAGGCACAGTATGTCCTTTAATAATTAAAGTCTAATTAATCTTTTTTTCTCCTGCAGCTAGAAATCGTAGTGGAGGTGTCTCTTCACATCAGACTCTGCTACTAAAATAACTGAACTTACACTACTGGTGTTGCTCCTGTTTCTCAGTTGGGTAGTTTTGCATTTGGAAGAATACAAATGACCTTTGAGACAACTGAATGGTATTCAACCTACACTTTGAGACTGATTACGGTACTATAAAGTGATAACACCTGGAAGGCAGCATGACTAACTATTAAGCCTTTTTTTTTGCCTCCATAGGAATGGAAAACCCCTACAAACCCACATCCTTAGAGAAATACTTGTAAGTACAGCCTGCTGCTCTACCACAACAGAATAAAAGTACACTACTTTAATAAGACAGAAGAAAACAAAAAACATTACCAAACTGTAAGCTGTGATACTACCAAACAAGAGACTTGGACAAGACACTATGTAAGGCAAAATGCTGTTTAACAAATCCCTCTTCTTCATCATGACAAACCCTCCTGTCATGACCAGTCCTACTGAATTACTCTTTTGGATACAAGTAAGTGCATGTTTGATGTGCTGCAGAACAGATTACATGGAAGAGATATCAAGGGCAAGATGTTTAGTTTGTTTTAAGTTGTTTGAAATCTTTAACAATTAAAAACATAACAGACAGCAAAAGGGGGAAAATAGCATTTGGATTTGGTGGTTTGGTTTGAGGGAGAACTCAGAATGAAAGTTCCTCTGTCTTCTTACAATAGCATGGTTATGATAGTTTCAGAATCTTAGTTTCCTCACTTATACCACAAGAAAGCTTAACAATCTTTTGCATCATCTTACCTGCTGCAATTTTAATCTGTCACTACCAGCCCTTTAACTAATATGTTTTAAAGGTTGTTTTGAAATATTTTTATTTTTTAGAAAAAAATAACTCACCAACATTTTTTTCTGAAATTAGATCTTAATTTTTACGTAAGATTTATTTTATCCACTCTGCACATGGGTATTAGTAATCCTGCAATCTATAAAAGGCACTAGATCTCTCCTGTATTCGAAGCCTGACTTCAGATCTGCAATATCTGTTTATATTGTAGATCCATACTTTTACATGAAATTGGACAGTAGATACACTAGGTAGAACGAATATTTTGACTCTTAGTTAAATAACTTACCTTTCAAGATGAACATAGTGGCGAGAAAGAACATTCTTAATCATAACTACAGTTTTTGCATATATTTCTGGACCAATCAACTTAGAGAAGTACAATTTGGCACGAAGAAAATATCCAATTGGCCACAGCCATTCCTAAACAAGGAATGAAAAGAGAATTATTAAAGCAGTTGGTTTGAAATGGTGACAACACTTTTTCTAGAATTGAAGGAACTGGCTCTTACAGGTCCTTGGTGATAATTAAAACCTTTGGCTACATTGTAGTTGTCATTGTCAAGAGCATTATCATATACTCCACAGTACACCATATCACTGCAAGAAAGAAAAAATGCATTATGTAAACAAAGCCCTTTACAAAAGTGATACACAGAAAAGGAAAACAGAAACAGAAATTAACCAAAGGGAGGGCTCTTCCACATTCTGTATTTTACATGACATGGCTTAAACTAGTAGAAAAATGGCTAATGTCTTGGAAGGAGTTAAATTCCTAATTTTGCCCTTATGCTTCTACTCAAACTTCTACGTTATATCATATATAAGTATGTCCCAAGATAAAAATTCAACATCTTTTATGATACCAAATTTGACTTGCTCACTGTGTGGCATCCAAAACCACTTGGTCATTGTCCACATAAAACCAAAATTAATTGCATGGACTTTTAGAACAGAAAAACAATTGTTCTGGAAGTACTCCTACAGCCTTATTTTCACAGGTATGAGGACTTTACACACTGTCTCCCCCCTGCTCTCCTCCCCACCTAAAATAATTCCCACTGTTCTGTTTTAATTAATACTTACTCTTATCTCTACTGTACTTACTCTGGGTCTAACGTTTTCATGCCTAATGGACCAAGTAGCTTTTCCTCTGCTATCTGCAGAGCTTTCCAAGCTTTCTCAGGTGTGAACAACTCTGGGGCCTAACAAAATAATACAGATTTAATGAATAAGACTGTCTATACAAACACAGAAGACAACAAAAAGCCTTAGTTTTATAGTACTGAATCAAATTCTGGAACCTGCAAGTCAGAATAAGCAAGAAGACAGAAGCTATCCAGTGCTTTTTCCAATTTTAATTTTATTTTAAATCCATTTGTCAGGTATTATTACTGAAGCTCTTTACAAACCCAATAGAAGCTTTGGTAAGAAAAGTGCCCTCCAAGACCTACCCTGAAAGACATTCTGAATACAGTGAACACTGCAAATTGGCAAGTCCTGTCATGCGTATTTTTGGGAGATAGTTCAAGATGGATCAATACTAACAGTATGGGGGAAAAAAAACCTTTTAAGAAATTATTCTAAGCAATGTTCCTGATATAGTGTCATACAGATGGACCTTAGTTCAATAATATAGACAACTAAGTGGAAAGTCATCCTCCTCCCACTCCCCCTCACTTACCACAACCATTGCTATTGTAAAATTTGGCCTGAGTTGGTAATCGCACCATGGACTTGAAGCTCCATAGCTATCCTTATAAATTCCACGTTTGTGAACAAGATTTGGATGTTTTTCATTGGGATCTGCTGGATTCTCAGATACAAAGAACAGCCTTTCAAAGTGCTCTTGAATTTTCCTGTTCCACTCATCATATGTGACAATCTCCTCCTTTCCTGCAAGATAATACATACAGCTTTCATTTTCTGAAAACAGCCACAGTGGCAACACAAGTAACATGCTCCCCAAATTCCCAGCACTTAACAGGAGTAGACTTAGGATCATCTCTCTCCAGCTGGTGATTCCCCATGTTTACACCAATTCTACAGTTCATAGAACTCACTGAAACTTCTAGGGAGTTTAGCACCACAGTCTTTACAGGACATATATTCACTAGGGCTGGGTACACTTAAATTTTGTAATTAAAAGACTATTCTCTCTAAAATATAGGCAACTTCCAATGATATTTATGTAAATATTCCCAGGAAGGGGTTTTCTGTGTTGTGAATATTGGGGAGAAAAACAGAAAAAAAATAAAGACATGTGTCCTGACTCATTTTACTTTGCATTCTTGTAACAAATGATACAATCATCATAATACACACTAATCTTATCACATATAGCCATTTTGAGAAAAGGCATTTGGATTCCAAAATTTCTTTGTAATCTACAAAATAAGCTATTTGAAATATTGAGAAGACAATATCAACTTTTAATAAATTTTTATAGTAACAAAAAAGCTTTAATCATACAAAATACATTCCCAAGTTTTTCCCGTTTTACTCCTAAACCTTCTTGGGTAGTTTGATAATCATTCCAGAGATTATATGGTCACAGTTTCACTGTTTTAGTTATTTTTATACTCCAATAATACAATTTTAAGATGTGCCTGTTTTTACCATGTCTTTTTACAGTGACTCCACGGAATGGAAATATGTTTTTCCCAGATAAATCCAGCAACCAGTGAACAGCCGACTTGCACAGTCCAACAATTTCCACAGCAGAGCCATCTCTAAAATAGTAGGGATAAAAAAGCCCAATAATTACTTTAAGAAGGCCATTAAAGTTCAATGAGTAACAGAAAAAAAATACATTTGTAAGTATCTTAGATACTTTTTTCCCCTTATTTACCTACTGTTCCCCTATTTCTCAGTCAGGGAACAAACTCGATTGTAAACTGGCTAATAGACACCTTTTACTGCACAACAGCCTTATTTAAAGTCATATCACCATACCCAGCTAATTAGCAGAGAATGAAGACACTTCTATACCAGTGATTAAGAACATGAAAAATGGATCAGCCCTAAACAGCTTTGTCTTCTGATGTTAAAACTGTGTTTGATACAGAGCTTCTCATCTGCACATGCACTTCTGTAACTTAAGTAGTAATTTGGTCACAATAGATTACTCAAGTCAAAAGTGAAGCATTAAAGTAAGCACTACATGCACTTCTTGCACTTACTTCTTTCTTCAGGTAATCAGATAATCAACATATGTATACATTTTATATTGTATCATACTCAGCTTTACTATCTACTTAATGTAACTTTTTCCTCTAGCATCACTGATTTAGCCTCTTTTGGGGAAATACCTCAACCTCTCTTAGTTCCCAATTAAAATGCCTGACTTGTCAAGCAAGATAACGTTTTCCTTCAGTTCTCACCCATGGATGGCAATTGATTTGAAACTGATGCTTTACTAAATTCAAGCAATTATGCCTGCAGCAGTTTGCTAGCACATAATAGAGCTTATTTTTGAAATGCTTAATCTCAACTTCAAAAATGCAGATGTTGAAGATATTTTTTAATTCAAACTAAGAATTGTTCAAATAACACAGTTATCAATATATATCTCCTATAAGAAGTCTAACTAAGGAAGTACTGCTTGTATTGCAAGTAAATAGTTTTTTCTAAATTATATTTTACTACTTGGCTCGTATTACAAGTAAATAGTTTTTTCTAAATTGTATTTTACTACTTGACTTCAAAGGTCAGTTCTCAGCATGGAGCTAAGACCATGACAGAAGCTGAGGGCTTCACTTGCCAAGAACATACTTTTTCACTTCAGCACAAAGAAAAAAAAATTCATTAACATTTTAGTAGGCAGAAACATTTAGAACATTTGAGAGATCACCTCTTGGACATATTAACAGAAGGCACAGTAGCTCTGCAGAAGAATTTCAGTTAAAACATAATTAAAGAATCCCCTCCCTAAAGCCTAGATTTGATACCTTGGAGTAGCTGGAATCCCTTTATTGCGAGCTCTCTCACTCTCTCCCATTTTATCCATCCAAGTGCCACAATTGAAGCGGTTCCCTCCAAAGACAAAGCCAGTTTCACGGTCAACACCTGCAGTTACATTAAAACCTGCCAAGCAAGAGTATCAGGTGTGAAGTCCATCTTTTAGACAAAGGAAAACCTCAACTGCCCCTGACAACCCAAACCTCCTAAATAAACAAAAAGCCTTCAAAAAAGAAATGTGAGACAGGATCCTGAGGACAACTGCACTTTCAGTGAAATTTTAAAGATCACTTGTACCATAATATATAAACAATTGCCAATAATAAACAAATAATTAGGCACTTTTAAAATACTAAGTGTATTTAAAGTAATATCATTTTAATTACAGTAAGCATAAATAGTTTCTCAAAAATATGCTCAGTATCTAGAGGAAACTAAATGCAAAATAAAACGATCAACTTCTGAACTGCACAGCAAGTGTTCTGTGTATGTTACCTTCATCTCTCATGTTCTGATCGATCTGTGGACCAGCATTCCTTTCTCGGAAATTTATGCCTTCCATATGTCTTTGCATTGCTTCCTGTATTACTTCATATAGTGGCTGATCCTAGATTTGTTGCATGTTTGGATGATATGTGAAAGGTAAGAGGAAAAACAAGTAGAAAGGCTCTATCCAATGTACAAACAGTAGCAATTCTTAAGCCTCTAGTTTATGATATTTCAAAAGAAAACATCAGACATTTTCAAGTAGCACCCTTGGCAAAGGCAATCCATTGTATTCAATTTTTCATAGAAACAGTTTTTTTCCAAGACAAAAATCAACAAAAAAAATTAGAAGCTGATGGAATTCTTTTTCTCCTTTCACAACCCCCTGCATGTGTCTAGTTGCTGATACAGATGTAGCAAGAACTGTTTAAAATACAGAATTCCTGTGCTATAATCAAACTTCATCATAAACAACAGATAGGAACAGAATCTTGTAACTAATAAAAAAATAACATCATTTCATTAAAAAAAATCACAGTTGTTTTAAATACTTATATTAAAAATCATCTTTACCACAGTGCCTGCAGGCTGAGGAGAAGAGTCATCTCTTGGGTACATCCTAGAAACAGGACACCTGAGAATGTCTAATCCATTTGGAACGATTTTACAGTAGTCCTGGATACACTGAAGCCACCACCACACAGCATCGCGACAGTTGTATCTGGCATGTGTTCCCCCACCAAGCAGATTGGGAATGAGACCATGTCTTAAAGTCCCAGCAAATGCTAAAATGATGTTTCTAGAACAAAGGAAAACAACTGTCTTTACTAAGCTGGTCCAATAATGGCCTTGAAAGCAAATATTAAGTACAAAGCACACAGAATTACCTTGATAGCAAGGTAGGTCAATAAGACAAAGAGTATTTTAAAGACAGATGCCAAAAGTTTTCTGTTGAAAGCTACAAATTAGTTCATTTAGCATGAACTTCATTTGCAATAAGAAGTCACCCATTTCCTACAAATTCCTCAACATGAGTACATTTAAATCAGTTGGCACAAAACATACATCTATTCATGTGAAAAAGATAGATTGCGTTTTTTACAGGTACGTGATATAGACTCTTAATCCAAATCCCACTGAGGTCACAGGGAAGGGTTTTTATTGATATTGTTTATGATTACCCTGGTATCCATTCTGATGGGTGGGGTGGAATGGGGACGGAGGGCAGGAGTAGATGGGAATGTCCTATTAAAATACAGAGAGGTGACAGCAACTGAGGTCATGAGAAGTTTCACTTGAGAACCGTTGCGCATACCTTGCAGAAAACATGGATTCCAACTAGCTTTAAAAGGCAAAATAAACATACTAGTAGACTGCAAATCTCACTGCATGAGAAAGCTAATAATGCAACAGCATAAATATATGCTAATTTAAAACAACTGATGTTTCTGTTTCTATCATGTGTCAAGCTCTACTCAAATTAAAATTAATCAAAATATCAATTCCATCTGGATTACGTGTGTCTTATTTGTCCACTATTAGCTGATTTCTAGTATTAATAGAAAAATACTAGCAGTTACAAAAAAAACATGACAGACCTACAATCACGTCCTACTTATTAAAATAGTATTCTCTTGCTACTTCAAATTTTTATGTAAGTAATTCTGAAATTACTGCTCAGTAACAATGATGCAAGTACATGTGAAACAATCACTTTAAGAACAAACAGTAGTGTTGTAGGGGTTAAAACTACCTTAATCTATACAGAACATCAGCTTTCCATCAATGCTAAGAAAGAAGAAGAGAATCATTCTAGTAGTATTTTCAATTCCACTTAGAGAGAGCTCCCAAACATATCTAGTGCCATTAAGGTTTTATGCTGCACATCAACTGTTTCTAACAGCTTGTGTCCTCAGGTTTTGATAGCATTGTTTTTTTCTGCCAACAAAGCCAATAAGAACTAAGGCTATGTCAGTTCTTACCTTGCTTCTAGATAGCGCCCAGTAACTAACATTAGACCTCTTAGTGCAATAAAAGTATCCCTTCCCCAAGAACGGAAAATTCCAGAAGAAAAGTGAGGTAAACCTGAAAAGAAATGTCATTTTTCATCTTATTCATTGACATGGCAGAAAGCTCCAAGCACACATACACACACAAAAAGTAGAAAACACAGAAAATACCAGAAATAGAAAATATATTTTCATTTATAATTTTTTCCTAGATTGAGGTATTTTAAGTAAACAAACTTCTAGACCAAGTTCTTGATAGAATGGAATAAACCTTATTCTAGAACATTATCTCCCAGAATTTCAAGATCACACAACAGCATTTCTCATATCTAACATTTAAATTTTCACTAAATCAGTTAGTAACTTAACTAAGTGCCATCCCTTAATTAAAAGAAGCAGAAGGAAAACTAACAAAAAGTCAGAACTATGGCAAAATTATAGCACTTTGTTGGAAAGAGTTTATTTATGACAGCTGTGCCATCTCAGTAGCATAAAGGGGATATGACTGTCCTCAGTTACCATGAAAGACATCCTGTTCTTCTTCAGCAGCTTATAGAACTACCTTTTACTGCAGACATTATAACATATAGCTTTAGGAATGATTACAACTGACAAGGCATAATAATTACAACAGTAAGGTCCATACTTGTCTTTTCTTCAGTTTATTAACTTTCATGATGTCTCAGAGTTTCAAATCAGCAGTCTCTTGTGCACACTTGACAGAAGAACTTCTTAACTTCTACCCCTTTTTAAAAGTATTTGCTAACACTCCAATATGGCCTCCACACCTCTGCAATGTTATAGTACACAGCAGCAGCACTTCAGAATGACAATCCATGTATGAGTTAAAAATCTTAGGCACAACTACCCGTGAAAGGAATATTTAAAGGAATATTTAAAACCAAACCCTGTAGTATAATTAATCTTTATGACCAGTTTAAGAGAACACTGTGCTTCTGCTTCTAGGTAACATTAGAGCAGGCAAATGGAATGTTACTCAAGTCCAGAAACTAAAAGCAATAGAACTGCATTAAAGACAGATGGCAAAAAGAAGAAAAACGCTCCAGTGAGAGAGATGCCACTGTATCTGTGGATGTTTAAAAGTTTCCATGGCTTCAGAAACGGAATGGGCCAACTCAGAACAAAAATAAATTCATTCTAAGCCACAGAAGATAATACTTTGGACATAGGAAAGTGCCCATAGGAAGACTGCCAGATGCTGGCAGAACATTTAGAGGTATAAACACTATTTGCTGACTGATTTTATGCTCTTTCATTTGGGAGACAGTTTCAGATCAGGAGTTCTTCTGGCTTGCTAATGGTTCTTTCTTTTTCCAAGAACTTGTAAACAATAAATTCATTTTTATTACTCCATTACAATTAAGTTCTTAAATTCACATTTAGAAAAGATAAACTAAAACCCATTATGATAAGTATAATCAACTCAAGCAAGTCTTCTCCAAAGAAAACCAATGTATTTGTGGATCTGTATATATGGTAGCAAACACAGCTAGAAGTGTCTCTAAATAAAGCATTTATAAATAAAGCTCTCCATCCCAACCCCCCTGAGCAGCAGCAAAGTGGTTGTCCCCAGGAAGCAGTGCCAGACAAAACTCCAGTACTTTTCATACAGGCAAGCCTTTACCTTAAACACAAAGCAAAAGTGAGTGAAATTGCTACCTATATTTTATATGTGATTGCTGACATATGGATCCCAAACACAACAGGGAAAATTTTAATACAGTCACTACAAACAGTTTGGCTATTTTTTTCATGCTGTTTTCACTTACCAGCTGCCAAGGAAACACAACACTGCTCTTTCTCATTTGTAATCTCATTCAGCCTACAGGGAACATCATGCAAGGAAGGAGACAGATCTGGCAGACAAGAATATTTTCCTATTCCACACATCTGGATTGAACCCAAGGAAAGGTGTTTAACAAACGTTGATCCATTCTGCACAAAGCTGTAATTCAACATAATTAAATTACTTTTACATTCAACATCATCAGTCTATAAAATGTTATTTTTTTCATTTACAGAAAGCTATACTAAGTATTATGCATAATAAATATAAAAAAACTAACAATGAATTAATACTAGTATTTTTGCATTAAATTATTTTTACATAATATTTAATTTGTAGATCACTCATTACCCTAGAATGCATGGCCAATGTTGGACTTAAAATTTATTAATGTCAATGGGGGTCTTTATGACAAATATTCTACAACGAGGGTTTAAAAAGGGAAATTGTTTTGCTTTAGTTGATGCCTATACACAGATCTCAGACTTAAAAAATATCATAACAATATTTGACTATTGAGAAAAGCCTGCCAAACCTAGTCAGTCTTTTTCAAAGTCACATTTTTACCTATATTCATATATATAAAAATTGTAAATCAAAAAATTTGTTACCACACTGCATTATTTTAGGCAATCTGCATTCCTGACTAGTTAATCTTCAAGTATTTTCACAGAATATACTATGTTCCACAATTTCACAGCCATACCAAATTCTATTCCCATTTTAATATCTGAATTTCTTCAAAACAATACTGACTTGTTCAGTGTGTTTACAGTTAGGATAAAACCTCTGTTAAATAAATCTCCCTTCCCTTTGCAAGAAACAAAGAAGCAGACACTGAAGATTGAACCGTTACTTCACAAAGTAAATGAAGTGCTCAGATAATGAAGAATATTTAGCTGTTTAAGAGAAGAAATGTTGAACAAAGCATCAGCATCAAATACAATCTGGTATTTTCTTATTCACCTGGACTTTAAGGAATCATTGCAGTGGTACTAAAGTTATAGCAAAAACAGCTTCCAAAGCCTGGCAAAGAAATGCTGGCTTAAGGTTTCCGTCTCCTACTGCACAATGTCAACAGCAATTATAAATTCATACCCTGTATAGGCATCTGAACTCTCAATCTTCCAAATCACCACTGTTAGAAGATGGATTTGATATTCACTACTAATTTTACTTTTTTTACATTGGAAGAGTGTAAAAATATTCAAATTACATTGTCTAGCAGATAAAACTCAGAAGGTGCAAATATGTACAGATACCTCTATAGCTCTGCTATGCTAAGCATACCTAGACATCTGATGCCATCCCACATCCAGAAGTGTTGTGTATGCACCCACTAATATGGCATCAAAGTAACATGGGATGAGGTAACGTGGAATTCTCTTCAGGTACACAAACATGGCCTTCAACCATTTACCAACCTATTGAAAATAAATATAATTAGAACTTGGTAACAACAGGGTTCAAAACCCAGTGCTTTCATTATCCATACAGTATTTTGTCCCAGGTTTTGTACATGTATCACACCCAAGTTATGCTGTACCCTCCTGCTCCAGAAGTTCAGCCAAGAGAGATGAAGTCTAAGAAAAGCAGTAGGGAAAAACTGCATCTGTATTATCACATATAAATGGGACAAAAGATGAAGTATAGAAGGAGACTGTATTTTGCTAGTTTTGTAGGGAAAAAAAGAACTATCACAAAGCTGTTATTAAAATTGAGTAGCAAACAAAAACCACAACTCAAAAAACATCACTATAACTCGAGCATGAGAAGGAGGTTTCTCACTGCTTAGAAAGACAGGACTGAAAAGATGAAGCTTGAGACCAGGAATAGAAAAGTTATCAGAAGGCTAAGTTATGTACAACCACAGTGAATACGACTACAGATCTTGGTCTAGGACTCAGGATTCTGGAACTTCACATCCTTGTGTCATTGCAAAATGTTTGACATCTGCAAAGTATTTCTCTTTCCTTCTAGTCCTGTTAAAATACATCTTGACAACCTACCAGAAAAGATTTAAACCTTGCAGATGAGGACTGCGCAGATGAAGAAGGTACCTGTCAAAATATTACGTGACTGTAACAGCACCATATTCATGGATGCCTTAGTAGTACTTAGGCACTCTTTTCAAAGTACTTTCCTTAAAAAGCCAAACCCAGTAACTTCATCTTTATTTGAGGAAAAGTAATAAATAGGGAGGGGTCCCTGCAAGCCTTTATGCAAGAGCTAACAAACCCTCTACACTCTACATATTTTTTACTTCCCTCTTGTAGTTTATTCTTAAGTATGATTGAGGGGAGGGAAGGAAAACATATTAATGATTTGATCTCCTATAAGAAATTTCCTAGACAAGAAATATGTTATACACAGTCGGAATTTAAAAATACACCAGAAGTTGCAAATGAAACAAACTAGTAATTTAAAATCCCAAAGTCATCAAGTAAGTATTTTGACTTACTTCTGCACAGGCTCCAGCACGTGAAATCAGACGATTACTGACATAATCAATCATCCAGTCTCCAGATCTTAAATTGTCACAAAACGGATGACCCAAATCATTCTTTGGTCTTATGTCTGCCATCACTGACATTAACCCTGATGATACAAACCCAGCTTGTATTAAAAGACCCACTACTACAAAAACCAGCAATTACAATTCAGGAGGAAAAGATACACAGCAACAGATGCTTTCATTGAAATACTTATTTTGATCTGTGTAATGACTTAGGCTCCAATTCAATTGTCATTTCCTCAGCATAGGTCCAGAAAGTTACATAAATCATGGTGGAATAACTAGCATGACAGAATTCATGTTTGATAAGTGACACTCTCCAGTAATGCCTAGGGTTTGATTAATCCAACTTTTCACTAGAAGTATATTTGTTCTCATTTTACCTTAAAAGCCAAGGCATTGTCGTTAAAACACATACTGTGCTGCAAAGTTAAGTTTCAGAGTATTGAGGAAGAGGGCTTTTCTTACAGTATGTGATTTCCTGAGTGCAACACTGATTAGTAGCATGGTCAAGCAGGAAAAAAAGCTTACTGTTTTTTATCCCAGCAATGTCAGAGGCAATACAACAGCATTACACTGTTATCTACATTAGCAGGTTCAATTTACTGTTTCTACTGAAATGCTGAAACCATTACCTTGGAGGCCTGCATACTTCAGCGGTGACCAGTTTGGTATATTGTAACACCCTCCACCATCTTCTTGTTCTTCTGCCTCACATCTATACAGCACTTGATTTAGGTCAGCCAAAGTTAGTTTAGATGCAATACTGAAAAAACAGTGGAGAAAAAAAAAGAATAAAACCCAAAAGAATATTAATAACAGGGGAAGTATTTCAAAAACAACTCTAATTTCAGATCTACATTAAAATGCTAGAATATATACCACTCTCTCAATATTAAATCTTGGAAATGAAGAGATTGATTTTTCAGATGTTCTTCTCAGATGTTTCAGTATTTATTTAGAAACACAGTATTAAGTACAAAACCCAGACAATCACATCCCAACACTGAGAAGTAGTCCATAAAAGAAAGTTTTAATTTAGGTAGCAACTACACAGAACTGGGAAGTTTTTCAGTATTAACCCTACTTAGTATTAAACATACAAGAAGAATATCTCAAGAGTTTTTATTGCATTCTGACTATCTAAATCCATATGTACAAACAACAGCGAAAAACCCCAACAGCCCCTCGCTAAGTTTATGTAATATTCTCTGCTTCCATTGTATCTCTCTCTGGGTTCTACTTCAGAAACTCAAAGAATACTCACGAAGAAAATAGCGTTTTTAATATAGGTGCTGAATCATCATCAGGAAGACTTCCAGATTTAAAATGAGGGCTGAACTGGATCAAATGATTGCGGAGTATACCAACAGCCTCTTGTGCCTTTGGGTCAAGACTAACTCTGTAAATATGAAAGCAAATCTTGTGGAAATACAGCACTTAAAATGACTATTCTCATGACCCCTACCACTCTGTTTTAACTAACACAGTAGTTTGGCAATTACGATAACATACCTGAATACTATTATACTTCCTGGTGTTAATTTTTCAAATTCTATTTCTTGAACAAATTCATTTGGCCCTTTTATGGCTGTTCCAGCTTGCTTTATGATTTTACTCTCTTTTATCTGAGGAAAGAAAACAAATTTGCAACTGAAATTCAGTGACTTTTTTCTAATATAACAAATAAAAAAAAATTACACCAGAACACAGGTGAAGGAGGTTAATTACCTGGATATGCTCTCTGAGTTCCATTGTGAAATTAGGCAACCCATTTATGAAATGTAGATCTTTTTTGTAAGGACTAGCACTTTTCTCAATAGTCCTAGCTTCAAGTACTACTTCTTCTATTTTTCCTAAAAGAAGTTAAATCATGTTACAGTTTTTAAGATATGTTAAATGAAAAGTGATTTTTTTGAAATTATGAAGCAAACACCAAAACTAAAAACCTGAATATGCAAGATACAAATCTCTGTCACACACCAAAAGAACAGAAACAGATGGGGAAGTGTCTTAAATATCTTATAAACATTAATTACATGCTCATATGCTGTACTGTATTTAAAATGGAATTTTTTTTTATTTCATAATAAATTAACCATAGTATCAGACAACATTTAGCGAATTAGAACCTGTCTTTTACTGGTCACCAATTTTCTTTGTTTCCCTATTATCTTTTAGGAGACTGTGCTATATTGCTTTCCAAACTGCAGCTACAGATGTTTTATCTTTAAAGGGTAACAATTAATTATTAATATACAATTATTCTAATTTTCTGTATCCTGTAAGTAGTTTATAGACAAAAGTATACAAGTCTTGTAAATGTCTTAACATAAAATGTGATCGACTTCAAAACAGCCACACACATGCACTCAAAGAATTAAGGATACTTAATGAGCCAGTTTGGAAAGCTTCTTTCAGAAATATGTCCACGTAATGTGCAGAAGTCATCATACTTTGCTACTACTAATTACAGTAAATACTCTGCATATTTAATTAATATTATGTATGTACTGCATATATATTATCTTTCTATTAACTTAAGTGGTACAGTTGTTTATTACTAAGATGTATTTTAAAGCTACAAAAGAGTTATATATAAGAAAGCTGAATAGCAATGATATCAACAGATATAGTAGGATTTTAGCCTTCTTCCCTCGTATAACACACTTAATAAACAGTAACCCTCTCAAGTCTGTACAATTAACCATATTGCCATTAACTATTACTAGTTCACAAACAAGACCATAAAAGAGCCCACAACCTCATGAGAAGCTTACAGCAGGAAGTAGACTCAGTATGAATGTTTTAAAAAACTCTAACAAGGCAAGTTAGTTGTTTCTTTCGCCACTTTGCTGCATACATATTAGGACATATAAAAGGAGTGTTACGCACTGAAAATTCTCATACTGATTTCATGTGCACGTGGCTTGAAGTTAAAAAGCATGGAATTGGAATAACCTGTATTTTTATACCTGCCATCTCTTGAAAAGAAAACTGATTACCTGGGATACACATTTCAGGTACTTCTTTACTGTAGAAGGAAGTTTTAGGATCCCTGAAGGCAGTTCGACACACAGCCACCACGGACTGGTGTGTGTTGGGGCAATGTCTTGTCACTGCCACTATGTCTTCATCCACTTGATCTACATACACCTAGAGAAGACATAACATTACAACTGTGCTCATTCAGAGCATACACAGGAAGAAATTGCTATATTACTCTCACTTCTTGCCTGATTAAAGCCTTTAGCCCCCAGCTCCTGATGCAGCCTGTTTATGGCCAGCCTTCCTGCCAGAATTCCTGTTTGGAAATTAACTTCACCAGAAGTCAGATGGGCTGCTGGATTCCATTTTGCATAAAACCTCTCCTCAGATACTACAGAGATCTGCAAAAAAAAATAAGATTTAAGCAAATATGAACTACTCTGGGGTAAAAGAAAAAATAACAACCCATCACACCCTGAGGTCTGAACTATATAATAAATTCAAGTTTCATATGAAACTAGACAATCTGAAGTAATGCCAGCTAGTAAACTGCTTGGAATTTCAAATGAACAACAGCAAAATAAGTGTTCTAGGACAAGATTAAAGCTTACATTCTTAGAAGTAACTCTAGAGTTACAGATACCTGGTGTGGCACTAGTTCATCATAGCCTTTGGTGCTTCCTGTAGCACAGCATGCCATGGAAACAATCATTGCACTTGGAAGAGCATCATATGCCGATCGGTGCTGCATGAAAAACACATAGGTAATAAATAGTGAAAGAAAGATAATTCAACCCTCCCAATTCAGCATGTAGAAGATCTAGTCAATTTAACAGAGGAAGCGCTAATCCCATGATCATCATTTCCTCAGTTAAAATAGAATTATCAGAGAAAATTATTACAAACGCCCTAAGGAAAGCAACTTAAGAAAAGCCATCAAGACAAGCACTTCAGTGTCCCCCATTCTCTCTCATTCTATCCTGTCCACAGAAGCTTAGGTGAATAGATCAACAAGCAGAGCAGGTGGAATGAAAGACTCAAAACAGCTTATTTTGTAGCTTTATATACTTTTCCCCTTGAAAGACAAAATCTTGAATGTCAGAGGGAGTTGTTAGAAAATTTTATTCTCTCCATGAAAATTTGAAGATCTGAAACACCATTTTTTTTATATATATGGTTCAGAAAAAAGATCCAGGTTGCATCAAGCCCTTCCATGGTTCAGAAATACCACTTTAGAAAACATCACATGTAAACTTTGTTTTTTCATTTAGGTGCTCACCTGAATTGGACATTCATTATCATGTGTAATATCCATGAACAGTGCATGAGCAATAGCTGGCATCAAAGGTCTCAAACGTGGCTGAACAAAAGAGCCGACAGGTTCACCTCCAAAACGATAAACTAACCTTCCCTCTTCATGGCTATTATAAGCAGTCATTGCCTCTAAAGAACAAAAGATGTAAGTGTTTGCCTAAGAATAGCTACTACAGTGTACAGCATGCACAAAGATGTTAATACAGCATTTAAAAGCTGTTATTTAGGTGTGTTCAATCATTAAAAAAAAAATCACATGTAACTATACTCTCCAATGTGGATACACAGCCTTGGAGTATTCCATTGATTCTAATACATTACAGAAAGCTAAAGGGGAAAACAAGGACAAAAAAGCAGAGATCAAACTATTTCTCACAGGCTTTGAAAAACTCATGCAACAAAAACCAGACACAATGCAGCACTTACACAGCAGAGCTGTGCTATAACTTCTTTTTCTCTTGCTGGAGTAAGAGTGAAATATTTAACTCCCTGTAAACTAATGAAGGTCTTCTCTTATTTTATGGCTAGTACTGTATTTTTTTGCTGAGTATCAAAAAAATTACAATACAAAACCTGTACCTCTGATTACATGGAGTATGAAATTAAAGGTTCATAATCCAGTAGAAAACTTTTTCTTGGAAAAAGCACGTCACCTATAACCTCTCGTTGGAAAGAGACCACACACGCAGCAAGCCTACCTCTTATTAAGGAGGTAATGCCCAGCCTATTCACAAAGATATTGTCCAGCTCCTCATTTCCTGTGAACAGTTCAGCCACTACATACAAATCGGCTCGCAATTTTCTAGCTGTGTCCAGCATGTACTGCAAAAAGCACAGCCAAAAAAGCCACAGAAAGGGGAAAGGTAGATACAAAAAAGGACAAGTTTCAAAGCTAGGCAGGGATTGGACAATAGGAAAATGCCATGCAGCAAGGATAAAGAGAAAGCCAAAATTAAGGAACAAAACAAGTTGTTACACAGAAGAGGACACACAAACAAGCAAAACCAAGAATTAGCACACAACACAGGAGGCGTTAAACAGAACAAGGGGAAGAAAAGGTAATTGCATAAGCAAAGAACATGAATATGTGAGAAAAATGAAAAAGCATACCAATGTTAGTTTCACATTTAAAACTCCAAACCATACACGACAATCCTACATAATTTTCAACTGCTTATTGTACCTCTAATCAGGCTGGTAATTCCCAGGCGGTTGACAAAAACATTGTCAATGTACTCACTGCCCGTGAAGAGTTCAGCTATCACATAAAGATTAGGTCTGACTGATCTGGCTGTTGCTAGCATCTCCTATAGATCATAATACATTTTTAATGCAAGACATCCATTGTCAGCTATGTATAAACCATCATTAACACGAATGCTAACCAAATATAAATGAGTCATTCATATAGGCACATTTAAAATGTTCATACCATGGAAGTTTTATAAAACCATGTTTATATTTTACAGGTATGATTTATGGACTGAGTAATTCTAGGAAATTTTCTGTAGACTTTAAGCTAATTAAAACTTAATTTTTAAACAAAATCTTAGCTCAAAATGCAAGAGCAAAGGTTCGATAGAAGAGATACCTATTCAAGTAAGAAATCTGAGCAAGACTTCAGTTTAAGCCTTTGCAGTTACCATTCCAAAAACAGTAACAACAAATGAAAGAATAGCAGAAGTTTTGAAATGGCTGCATTTTAAGAGCCACTCACAACTTCTGTGCGGGGAAATGAACATGTTTTAGAGACCTCTTCACAGATTTAGATAAGCTCTGTAACAAAGCTAAGACTAAGCACTAACAAGCTGTACTACTCAAAACCTATTTAAAGCCAGTTTGCTGGGCAAATACAATTTCTCTGTGTAGTCAGTTCCATGGAAAACAATAAGCACTAGTCTTAGTAATATACCTCCCAGACTAAATACTTTGCCTGTGTTCTTTACCAGCTTTTAAATTCTGGAAAGTGAACCGCTTCCTGTTTAATTCAGCAATAGAAAAATATACATGGCAAAAAAATAACCCAGATTTTCAACCAAGTCTTCGCAATAATTCCAGCTAAAACTGACATCCTGCATACTGGAAGTCATTGCACTAAGTCCACAGCTAAGCAAGGGAAAAGTCAGCCAGGTCCATCCACACCCACAGTATTTCAGCTGAAGCAGAGAATTAAAAGATAGAATAGCTACACCACTCTACTAACTGTTTAAAGTAGTTGAAACCATATTCAAACATCAGAAGACAAGAAACCTTGCTTTTATGCTGAAGAAGACTCATTCACACCTGAACTCTGCCATGTAGATCCTACAGATTTTCTAGCAACAGCACCAGACCTATTTCTCGGATAGAAGCCACTTTATAATTAACACACTTAATTCTCCGTACCTCAGCTACGTGAATAGGTGTGGAGTGACAGTTGTCAAGACGAACACCATGGAAATACTTGGCAGTGATTTCAGTGTATTTTTTCATATGTGCCCAGAGGTATGGGCAATCTTCAGGTTTATTCCCATAACGCAGTTTCACACTGTCTCCCCAACAAATGAGCTCTCTTCTCAAGTAAACGTTTGAACCTGTAAGGGAAACAAATTCACCTTAGTGTATATATAGTATAGAATGTGCACCAAAATGAAAATGTGGTATTTTATTTTCTACTGCTAAAGAATAGAACAACATTGCAATGAAGAGTAAAAATCCTAACAATAACCATATCAACTCAAAATCTGTATACTCTACACTGATGCATAATTTCAGACTCCTCCAAGGAAATATTTACCTTCTATAGTGAAATAATTTTTCAGATTGAAACCCAATTCCCTTTCTTTCTTCAAAGTAGTATAAAAACTTTTCTTTTTCTGATGTAAAAAGTAGCAAACAAATAAATCAGTAGTTTGGTTGTTTATACTGGCCAAATTCAAAAAAGCATCTCAGTGTACTACCATAAACTGTTACAGCCACAATTTACAATTTTGTCTTCTGTTAGCAGCATATTGTGGTGAATTTCCAAAGCTAGTAAGTAAAAAGCAGGGACTGTAAATTACCGCTACTTCCAAGAACATTCACTAAAGCACAGCCAGCCTTTTTCTTCACTAATAGCAGCACAGGCTTTCTTTGGATGTACACTGTGAATTTTAAAGGATCATTTAGAGAACTGGCTGCATTTGTTTTGCAATTCCTTTATTTTTGCCATATTTTCATTCTGTGTTATCAGCTGAAATAACGTGTGGCATAAAACAAAGGCATAACATAGGTATAAAGCACTCAAAAAGCTGTAGATGAATTAAGAGAGAAACCAAAGTAATGGAAATTAAGTGCCAGTGACTGAAAGAAAAAAATACAACCGTCTGCCTAGAAGAAAGGGCAATGAACTAAAAGGGAACTGAACAAAAATATCCTTGAAACATTTACTACCTTCACCTTTGAAAAAGGGAACAAAAGTAAACAAAATGCAGTGAAAGGGCTGTAGATTTACTATGCAGAAATTGAATGTTTGCTAACTCTGGATCAGTCTGGAGTATCATCAGATTAGCTTCTAAAAGAGACACAAATCTTATGTTGTTTTTAAATAGAATTAAACTAGCCTTTGATTTAGTTTAGAAAGGGAATGACTACCCTAGACCCAAGGTTTTTTTGCATTTATTAGAGATCAACACTGTGCCCAAAGGAGTTAGAATTCATTATTTTAGTGCATGGTCATTTCCTACCTCATTTTACATTCACAAGTAATCTGCATATTTAATTTGCATTAACTGGGTCATCTCTTGACTGTCTGACTACCACTGAGTGGACTTTTCAAGGATCCAGTTTTTGCTCACTAATGCAGTAAAATACTATTCACCTTTTCATTGCATTAGTTTTCTGCCACACTGTCATTGTCTCATGGAAATGCCAACAAGCACTGGTGTTGGAACAAAGTACAAAGTAAGCAACAAAGACAATGACAAAAGTGGGGAGGCAGGACATCCCCATTTCAGTGGCAGAAAGCTGGTAATTTCCCTCTCAAATCTTGTAAAATTGTACCTCAAATTCCAGTTCTTACAGTTGATCTGTATGCTGAATGGGAAATTAAAGTGCTATAAGCTTAGTATCTGCTATTCTACAGCTTCATAGGTATACATCTGGAAAAAAGATAGATTAAATAAAATCCTTTTTGCTTTGGCTAGAGTATCAAATGGTTTGTAAGATAATTCAAAGTTCTTTTACAAACCTGGTTCTGCAAAGTTTCTAAGAGGATCATCTCCCATAACCCAGCCATTATGAGCCATGAAATAACAAGCTTTATCTGGCTGATGTATCATAGTTTCTTCTTCCTCCACAGTCAGCTCTTTGAATGGATACGTAAAATACCTATAGAATAGACAGACAATTAAGAGGGAAAAAAATAGCGAAACACCAAACACACATGGTAATCTAAGCTGCAATTAACTGTCTTTGAAATTAAAGTACTCTATGAACTGGCTTGTACACAACACAGATAAAAAAGTAGCTTGCATAAACGATGGGCAGTTTTCTATTTTGTAGCATGCTTTGAAGAACAAAGGGCAGTTGTTGCCACTATCTTGGTGTCAGCTGGTAATGTAAGATTAAAGCCCTAGCTCATTAGATACATGACTGACAGCAAGTACATCAAACTTGAAAGGTGTAAACTTTTTTAGTTCCACGTCTCACCTACAACAGCAATTTTCACTATGCAAGGCTTTGATATGCTCTGAGTATTGTCTTATGCTTTCCAGTCACATTTACTTATTAAATAATTATCACTGTTGCTTAACAACACATGTCAATTCATTAAGTGGCACTTGTTCATGAGAAAGAAAACATGCACTTGTACACACTAATGCATACTTTTAATGAACTTTGAACTTGCTTTCCCTGGATAGATTCTAATAGTTTCCAAACAAACAAAAAAACCCATGTATATACCTGGTAACTAAAGGATTTTTTCTACTGATAAGACCCAGCTTAGGACCATCACAAGCCATTCGTTCATAAACCACAGTTCCCACAAGGCAATTGATAGCCTAGAAGTAATTAAATTATGCATTATTGAAATGCCTGCATTTGTTTACAATTCTAAACAATTCAACATTAAAACACAGTAATTATAACACCTGTTCTTGATGGTGACTAGTTTGTCTGTATTGCTCAGCATTCAGCTCCTCAATCCTCTTGCGAAACCAGTTACAACATTCCTCTATTGCAGCTGGTCCATTGCTTTTTAGAGGGACATCAAAAGCAGAGAACAATAAGGAAAAATTATTTTAAAAACACATAGCATATATAACTAAAAGGAATCAAAAACTAAATTGTTCCCCATCTCTTAAAACAATGTCATTTACTTGGCTTCACAAATTTAACTTGCATTCAATAATAAAATACCTGTGTGGTATGAATGTTGCCAGTGCTATATTCATATCTACAGTACAGCCAAATCGCCTGTAATCAGGGTCCTGAAGTATTTGAAGATGTTGATTTGGGTCAGATTTCGTGCTCATTTTGCCTAAGAATAAGACAGAAAAGAGTACTCAAAGGAAAAACAGTAATTACATTTAGAGGGTATACAATTTCTAAAATTCTAGCATTCTAGATATGGGTGGATAAAGGCACTGAAGTGGAATAAATTCTTAAAAAACTTTCCTAGCTCTCAAAGCATTCCTGTATGCTTAAGTCAGCATGGTAGATGTCACTAAAAATGGCAATATTTTGTTTTCCATCTTACTGTCTCTTCAATTATAAATATATAATTCACATGCTTCAGGGACATAGTCTTCCTTTACCTTGAGTTAGAAGGGTTTTAAATTGCTGCACAGCTTTGTTAACATCCACTTGGAAAAATTCCCATAGTCTGATTTTTGGATATATGTCTTCACAAATTATTTTACGTAAACACTGTAAAAATAAAAAGTATGTTATTTAATAATATTGCTTATTAATGTAATTAAAAGATAAGGGCTCACATGAACTGTTCAGAAAAATGGAGAGTAAAGGTTTATTTCACTGAATATACCTGCAAAGTACACATAAATTTTTGTGCATTTACACAATTTTAGAAATATTGAAGAATTTAATCAAATATTTATGCTCTTCATTAGCTTATACTAAGTTCGCATTCACTTACATTCAGGTGTTGATCATTTTCAATTAAGGGAGGGACCCCCTTGGCAATACACTTCCCATCAGCCACCATACCGGTCAAGTGCCAAAGAGCTCTATCCAGTACCCAAGCTGGCTTCAGGTGAGGAGAATTCACAAGGTTATAGCCACACTCTGGATGCATCCTGAGCCATTCACTGTTAGTAGCTTATTCAAGAAAGGAAAGGTGGGAATGGAAAAAACCAAACAAAAATGTAAGCACATAAGTTGAACACTTCATTGTCTTTTGCAAACATCTTAGCAGCAAGAAGCTAAGGTACTATGGCACATTTACTTCATTCACATTTCAACTAATTTTTCGATGTCAATAGAAAGTCATTGTTTTATGCAGAGGGGTATTACTGATTGCCATTTTTATTGCAACAAACACAGCTGCAGAAACTGCAGAGAAACCCTTTCTTAGTTACATAAAAATATGCAATAGTGGTACCAATTCTAAAACTCCCCAAAACAACAAAAGAAATCCCACAGAATGCCTAACAAAAAACCCCAGGTTTTCAGCAAAGCAAAGAAAAACAGAAGTAGTACTTCATGCATGGGAAAATATATAGAAAATTATCATACTGGAAACATGAAGGGTCACTGACATGTCCAGAATTACAGCAGAATCAGTAACACCTAAGATCCAGGTTTGTTCAGTTCAAAGAAGTTAAAACAAAAATGTCAAAGGGAAAGAAAATACTGTACTAGCTCAGTCCACAGTGTGAACAGCTCTTCTGAATATCCTTTTACATTGTACCTCAAGACCCTTATACACATGCCAAAATTCCATGTCTGTAGGGTCAAACCATTTGGGGAAATTAAGATCTTCGTGGTTTAAACACCACCTACAACTAAACCCACCATATTTTAAAGTTACATAAAGCAGTAATAAGCTTAGGATGTTAAAGGCTGTTCTAGGCCAAAGAGATTCCTTCTCCTTTTCTTCATTATACGTTACTACTTCTGAAATTTTTTTTTCACTAAAAAGCAAAACCAGCTTGTTCTATTCACTCATCGAGAACTATGATCTACGATAAACAATTTTCATCAGTAAATACAATTAATTCTCAAAAGACAATATATAACTTAAATTGAAGGGGTTAATATAAAAACAGTCAACAGGTGCTCCGTTAGTTCTGGTATGGAACAGAAGGATGTTTCCAAATCACAAAATAAGCTCTAGTGATTCAGAACATAATACCAAAAGAAAAAAAAATTGCCTAAAGCATCACTGCTGATTATATTTGTTACAACTAGGGAAAAAATGAGTAGAGTGTGTGTGCATGTATATATGTGTGTATGTGTGTGTGTGTGTGTGTGTGTGTGTGTGTGTGTGTATGTGTGTGTGTATAGTAAAAAGTAAATATAAAAATATGGAAATACCAAGACAAGAAATTACAGAAAACATTCTAAAATCTATTACATTCTTTTCTTTAAATTACTCATTGTGATATAAATTAGACACAAACCCAATATTTAGTAGTTACATTGCTCAAGACTTCTTTTTATCTGATCTTTTTTAAAGCTGAGAAAATACTGGTGTTTGATGTGACTAAGTGCTTGAAAGTATGATTTACTCAAGTGCTATACTGTAATTAGACAATAGTACCCTCTTGTGAAAGAAAAATAATATATAATTTATTTCAGTTTATTTTTATTGTTTTATACAGTTTATTACAGCCACTGAAAGCTCAAAAAAGGAACTAGAGAGTGTTGGCAAGTTTATCTGTGATACTCCTGCGAAGATGCCAAAGGTGCACTGACACTTAACATTAGTGCATGACTTCACTTTTAGTCAGGCCATAGATTCTGGCTCTCATTAGAGCCAAACAGAGCTGTTAACAACAAGAACTGATGATTCTCACTCTCTCTCTGTGCAAGCAGTCTGGTCTCCATTCCAGTGTGAACACCACACACCTCAGCTCAGTGTCACTCCTGACCATGAGCTGTGTCACTCCCGCAGAGGGGAAGCAGAGTCTTTTTGTACACAACTGTCTTGACCAGAAAGGAGAAACGTTCAACAGATAGAACCAGTATAGGCTGAGAGGTCATGAGCTGTTAGAATTAACAACATTAGAGGATTTACTGTAAGACAATTTAAGCTTCTAATGCAGACAGGCTGCAGAATTAATAGTGATGTGCAAGTATCCACAATCTAATCAAAATAATGGACTATACATTTTGTGTCTTTTATATTCAAATGGGTCTATGAAACATGCTTTACAATTAAATCACCCTAATGTGCAGGAATTAATTAACTGCTAGAAATCAGAGTTCAATTAAAAGGAAAAAGTTAAATTTCCATCAAATCAAGATCCAGACAGAAGGAACCCCCAAAACTATTTTCATATTTTCTTATCTCAAAAGCCCCCCAAGACAGTCCACAATCATGTGACATCAATGTATCCTCCAGCTAACACTAAATTTGTCATTTAATAGTTGAGAGACAGCTGTATATCAAGAGGTTTGGATTGTAAACAACAAAACGGGGAGGAAAATTAAAGTTTAAAAGCAGGCAACAAAGCCCTCAAGTGAATGCTCAATGATATAAGTCTGAACCACAATCATCTGAATATTTCTATGCTGTTAGAAGACATTTCTGAACATCCTTTCACCATAGTATAAATGTTGAGTCATCCATCCCAAAGGAGATTACTAATTCTCAACGTAACCTGAAAATGGTCTTTCTACAAATGTAGCCAAATAATGTGACATTTTTCTTCTCAAATATATTCTGGTGTCTAATTTTTAGAGCTAAGTATTTTTGCCCATAAAAACCAAACATTTTCCTTGGTAGCATTCAAATATACACTGTAAATACAGGATCTCAAGCATATGTAACTGAAACTGGACTTCTAGTTGGTCAAGTGCAAGAAGTTTTTTATTGAGAATTGGCAGGATGTTTAAAATCCTAATTCACTAGATGCATGGCCAACAACTATACTTAGTAACTTTTCAACAAACAGACAAGGCAAACAGGAACCACACTGCATTGCAGACTGGTTGGATAGGAATGTTTGGCAGAAGTCAATACCAAAGAACTTAAGCAAATAAAGCTTGAAATTGACAAATATCTGTATTTAGGGTTTTTTAAGCCTCAAAAGACATCAATATACACAACCACTTGTTGTACTCTGTGCTTTGAGAACACTGATTATTATGATCTTTAGGATTACAGCGTAACAACTGCATTATAAACGTAATCAAACTTATTACCCAAATAATCAGCAAGATTACAAATGATGAAGTGCTCTAATTTATATTTCATCAGATCATACAGAAGAAAACCCACTGTTTCTCAAGTGATTAAGAGAAATGACACCTTTGATGTATTAGCATACCTATGCCTAAAAACAACTCTACCCTAAACTGAAAGCTGTTTCCATTTTTCTTTTCCCAGAGACTGAGCTGCAACATTTCCTCCATTGCTTAATCCACCCTCTTGTCCCAACTGTTTATCATCTATCTGCATGTTAGACCCATATTGGAGCAGTTACTTTTAAGCAGATACAAGCAAAATACCCAGTTTAACAACAAAGTACTCAGTTTATGTTCACCAACTAATTCACAATGCAGACTCTGCTCAAATATGTGGGAACTGCACACCACAGTTCATGAAAATAAGCATATTACATAGACACATACACCGATCATTAATTCTCTCTAAGAAGGGCTCTACTCACTCTTTCAGTAACAACACTTAAGTTATTTTATACCTGTTACAGAAACACATCAATTATAATTGTAAGGAGTTGTCCTGGATTTGAGAGATTCAAAGACATAGATAACCATGTTGCTTAAAACAGGAACTAAAAACTGCATTCAAAAGGGACAAGTTAAGAGAAATAATGAAATACAATTATAGGAATAATCTGGTTATTAACACACAAAAATCATACCAGTATGATTGTAGACTACATCTGTGATGCAAAGCATATTCCACTCATTTTTCAGCTTCTCCACAAGAGCTCCTATATCACTCCAAGTGCACTTTTTATTATGGCTTGAAAATTCAGGATTTACTTCTAACTGATCAGCCAGTGAATAACATGATCTAGAAAGTCCAAGCTTCTGTAGTGGTGTAAAATGAATCATGTTGTAACCTATGTAATAAGAAGCCATATATTCAATGAGAAAAAAAAATTGAAAAAAATCAGTCAAAGTTAATAGTAGAAGCTTAATAAGCTGCAGTTATAACAGACTTGAAGGTAATGCTCACGATAACCAATGTGAACTGTAAATCTTCCTTTTGAAATTTTGTATAATGCAAGCTTTAAAAATCACCCTGTCAATTCTACAAACTTCCATGTCTATCTGAAATCAAAACAATAAAGCAGAGGTTGATTCCCATATTAGGAAATCCCTGAATTTTTGCACCTTTGCCAATATTTTAATCATTTCACTGACTTAATCTGTTAACTAAACTGAATGTAGTGGAAAACATTTTGTCTACAAAGAACAAATGAGCTGCTCACACTGAAGCTCTTTGATGTAACTTTGGTTTTTGATCGTAAGACAAAAACTTAATATGTGTATTGGCATTACCTGTTTCTTTTGCAACTTTAAGTCTATCTTCCCATTCCTGAAATGGTCCCAGACACTTAGCAAGGAACGTCTGGAGTGTAACACAATCCAAAGGTAGAACATGATTATCAGCTCCAACATGCAAAATAGGATCCACAACTATGTAACCTCCACCACTTTTTTCATTTCTAGGAAAAAAAAATAACTTTCATTGGTATAGTTAATACCCATTGTCAGTTTCAGAAAGGGAATCCAAGCAGTAGAGGTATTTCAAAAACACAGTACCCCAGTACAGCAATTGAGGGGAAATGGGGAACAGGACTGCAAGGCACATGAAGAAAATAGGAAACACTGAATTGTTCACCTCATAGGCATCATCTCTCCACTGGACTTAAAAGAATACAATTGGGATATAGAGTTTTAAACTCTCTGCAAAAGCGAGATACCTTTGCTATTTTATGAGACAGAGTACGGATTCCTCCTTTTGGCATATGGACAGAAACACAGAAAGCATGACTGTCCATCTATTATACAAAGATCTCCATTTTGAGCACCATCCTCAGGAAGACACCCAAGCTAAATGTCCTTCTAAGCCTGGAAGAACTTAAGCACCCATCTTCCAGAAATTCCAATATACCAGACTACAATTATTACAGACATTAACAGTCTCTTCTGCAGTTGTCCTACTGAAAAAAAAAAAAGAGGACAAAGGAGGCAAATAAAGAATCCCAAAACCTCTGTGCCAGAAAGGTAGAAAATACCTCTTAAAGTCAATGAAGAAAGTACACACTAATCATTCATATACTCAGAATGCTGATGAATTTGAAAACTTATGAAAATAGATTGCTTCTCCAACATTCACAGAAAATTGATTAACTTGGTTCCGTATATTCTGCAGAATGTGTCTGTATCAGAAAGCATCAAATAACCACCACACTTATGAACTTCCATTAGCTGATTCTGATTGGCCCAATGGTTGCAATTTGAAAAACACATGGAAAAAATGTTTTTCTTTAGGTTAGAATGTAGAAACAGACTGCATTTGGCTGTAAATAAAAGAATTTCACTCACCCAAGACTAAAATAGTACTGATATGACCCGGAAATTTGGAGATCCAGCTTGCAGTATTTGTCAGAGTCATCTTCTTTTCCTGCAGGATTGTGCCATGATAATGTCCTGAACTTGTGGCGATCAAACACTTCTCCAGAAGCCGGATAATTTGTGAAGACAGTAACGGGCTTGCCTTGTAGAGTTGGGCCCAATCGGAACTGTAGTTCAAAACCTAAAGAACAAAAAAGATAAAATCACTTTATCAGGATGACTAAGTATTTCTAGTCTGTTATTACAACTCCTAATTTGATATAATGTTAATGAGAAAGTACACTAACATATCTGCCAAAAATTTCAACAGAATGATGCATTTCTACAGCACAGAATCACAGAATATCCTGAGCTGGAAGGGACTCACAAAGATCACTGAAGCCCAATTCCTAGCAAAGCACAGCCACACACCATGTGCCCGAGAGAGCTGTCCAAAGATCTCTTGAACTCTGTTAGGCTTGGCACTGTGACCACTTCCCTAGGGAGCCTCAAGTACCTTTGTCTAAAATCCAACCTAAACCTCCCCTGACACAACTTCAGACAATTCCCTCAGGTCTTGTCACTGCTCACCACAGAGAAGAGATCAGAAGCTGCCCCTCTTCTCCCCTCAGGAGGAAGCTGTAACTGCAATGAGGTCTCCCCTCAGTTTTCTCTTCTCCAGTCTGAACACACCAAGTGTCCTCAGCCACTTCTTGTACGGCTTTCCCTCACGGCCCTTCACTGTCACTCTGAACACCCTAGAACAGTTTTAGATCTTCCTTATTTTGTGGCACCCAAATCTGCATCATCTCTTCCAAACATTGTTCTTTGCCTACTCTACACATAGTTCTTTTTCATTTACTTATATGTCACTATTCCATCTCCGTTCCAATTTTGTTTCTCTTTGTTATATAAAAAGTCTTAAAACCAAAATCGGCAAAACAAGTCTACATAAAATTTTATGCAATCTTTATGTAGTCTTTAAGTACTTAAGTTTGCCAAATCATGGCCTGATCCATGAAAATGTCTGAAAAAAACCATTAGGAACACATTTCAAAATAGAAAATATTTCAAATCCCTTCAGAATTCATTGAGGGCTCACAAAACAATGCTAAACTCCTTATGTTTTTAAAGGTAAAATGATATATACATATGTGTGCAAGCTACAAATACAAATTTTTAAACCTTTAGAGCTTAACAAAACAAAGGGAATTTTGTATACATGCTGCAGGTCACACAGACATATAGAAAGAGGGTTAAGTTTAGGCTTAAAATACCCATGATAATGAGAAAAAAATTAAAAGTTAAAAAATTAGGGTGAAACTCACATGTACTCTGTTGAGCTGGATATAAAAAAATTCAGTTTAGTCAAGAGGTTTCAGAATAGGTCTGCACTTACAGGTGTGAGGGCCAGCACCATTGCTGTGGCTAATTACAGGGTTCTTTCAAGTAAATGACACTGATCTAAGTTCTTGCACAGTGACTTTTCTAACTTACATGCTAGTCACATAGTTAACTGTAGTAAAACACCTACTAGCCGGAGCGGTCCACAAAATAGGGGGTAAAAACCTGAGTATTTGTGAAAAAAGAGAAAGCTGTTACTACACAGATAATGAATCAAAGTGAAAAAAGCCCTGAATGTCAAGTTCCAGTACCCTAAGTCAAAAAAATGCCACTTGCTTGGTAAGTATAATCATGGGGACTCTAACACCAGAATTCAGTATCTGAATACATTTAAATGTAAGTCTTACTAAGCTTGTCATTCCTCTTACTAACTTAGTCACCACAGTACCAAAAGCCACCGTATTGAGCCGTGGTTTTTGGCTCTAAATATCTGGCAGGTAAAATGAAGCTTACTTGAATGTAAAAACAAATAATTAAAAAAAAATCACTTTGGGAAGGTTAAGTGCACTCTTTTCAGTATTGACCTGACATTTTGTTACAGAGATTACTAAAATTAGAGCACAGGGATATATGCCATTGATATCTTATTTCCTGTAACAGTTATACTGACATCAGGAATGCTGTGCTCAAAATTAGCTATGCCCTCTCAGAGGCTGCTACCAGCAAAGGCACTTGAATGTTTGATAGCCATGCACTTCTGTGTGACTCCTTCCAAGACAATTTATACAACTGGATGGAAGAGTTAAAAATGGAGGCTAGGGTCAACTGTGCACTTCTTCAGTACTGATATTTTGTTATATTAGACTATCAGAAAATTTTGAAATCAATATAGCTGAAGAAAATTTTTATTCTCAAGGAGCAAAATCTTCCTCCTCTGTTAAACCACTTCGGTATTACATTCCTAGATCAGTAAAACACAGTAATAAAACCCACAAAAATTCATAATAAACAATGTTACATTGTTAAAAATGCTTTTTAAAGACAATGGCTTTAGTTTCATAGTCTGAATTTGCTGACCAGCATAACAGTAATTAGTGGGGGGTTTTATTTGTTTTGGTGTTTTTCCCCAAATAGACTTAAGAACACTTTACAAGGAGAAATAATGCCAAGTTCTTTGAAGTATGCAGCAGGATACACAGCTCTAAGAATCTGCCAATGAGATTTAGTAGGAGCTAAAGAGCTTATACTCTGAAATAGTATCTCAAATTTTCAGACTTTGCAAAATGCTAGTATTACTGACAGATTTCAGAATCACAGTATTAAAACATGGAGCGCTGTGGCATCACAGATAAACCCTGGAGACTTTGACTTAGGAGACTTCTCTGGGTCACTGAAGTACAGACTATAAAAGGAGAGGGATAGGGCCTGTCTAAAAAATGCTTTGGACTTCACTTCCATTAAGACTGAGGCTCCAGGCCAATCTGCTCTTAATTTCTCAAGAGTTTTATGAGTCAGAGTGAACCGTGTCTGGAGCCCATAGTGCTCAGCAGTGGAAGCAAGGATGTCAGAAATTGTTTCACATCAAAACAACCAAAAAAAGTAAAAACAAACCACACTAACAAAACCACAATCAAACCCAAGCCAATAAAACACCCACACCCCGAAAACCTCATCACTGCAGGCTGAGTTCCCTTTACACTGCCGTCCAAAGACGGTGGCTACATCCTGTCCATTTCCCCCGCCGCGGCCCCTCCATCTCGCCCTACCCTGCTCCAGCCTGAAGAGGGTCTTGTCCAGCTTCTCCATCTCGCCGAGGTGCAGCAGCCGTGTCTCCTTACCGCCCGGCATGGCCGCGGCCGCCCGCCCGGCGCTGTCCCCGCGCCGGGACACTCACTGCGGGGAGGGAGAGGCGAGCCCTGCCGTGATGGAACACACACAAAATCCCACAGGTCAGCGCGACCCCCGGGCTGGACGCGGCCGCTCGGGAGCGCCTCACGTCGCCGGCCGCGCTTACATGTTCCCCGGAGCCAGGGGAGCGGCGGCAGCGGCGCTGCGGGGCAGGGCGGAGCGGAGCCGGGCACGGGGAAGAGCTGTCAGGCGGCGCCCAGCGCTGCCCCGGACGGGGACCGGCAGCGCTCCGGAGCGGCTCCCGTGCCACAGCGCGGCCCGGCCCGCAGCCAGGGCGCCCGGGGGTGCCCCCGCGGAGGGAGAGCCTGACACCTGTCACTCTCCGCCCCGGGCGCCCCCGCCAGGCCCGGCCCGGCTGCCCCGCCGCCCTGCGCGGGGAGCGCTGCCCGCCGCAGCTGCCCGGCCATACTCACGAGCGGGCCCGCTGAGCGGCGGAGGCGCCGCTCCCCGTGGAGAGCGACGGCTGCCGAGAGCGAGCGAGCGAGCGGAGCTGGAGCTGGAGCTGCCCGTCCGCCTCGGGATGGCGGGGCGGAGCTGGAACTGCCCGTCCGCCCCGGGCTGGCCGGGCGGTCAGTGACGCGCTCGCCCTCAGCCTCGGCAGCACCGCTCCCTTCCTGGCTTTTTCTTGCCTTTTTTTGACACAAACTTTATTGGTTCCGCGGCGGCCGCGCTCGCAGACGGGCGGCGCCGGCGCAGCTCCCGCGAGAGCCGAAGGCCCGCCCCGGCGGCACTGCGGGCGGCCGGCCCGAGCCGAGCCGAGCCGAGCCGAGCCGGGCCGGGCCAGCTGGGGCTGCCCCGCCCCTCCGCCCCCCGGGCTCGGCTCGGCTCGACCCCGCCCCGCCAGGCCCCGCCCTCTGGGCTTGGCCCCGCCGCCCGCTCTGGGCCCCGCTCGGGCCGGCCCCGCTCTTCCGCTCTCGGCCCCGCCCCCGCCCTCGGCCCCGCCCCTCGGCCCCGGCCCAGGGAGCGCGCCCAGCGGGGAGAGGGTACCCCAAGGATACCCCCGGGATCTCTCAGGGGCGACCCCCGTGCCCCGCGGTGTGGCGGCAGCGAGCGGGCTGAGCTCTCCGCGATCCGGGCCCTGGGGCGCTGCGGGGTTCTCGGGTGCCGCGGGGCTGTCGGGCGGTACCTGTCCCTGTCCCTGTCCCTGTCCCAGCCTGTACAGCCACAGCCCCGCCAGCGCCGTCACACCCGGCTGGTGCGCGCACACACGAGACAGCCCCGAGGAGCGCGGGCACCTGGGACCGGAGCTCCGTGTGACTGACCGGGCGCTCCGCTGAGGACAAGGTGGCTGCAAAGGCTGCCTGGAGTGTCCCGGGTGCCGCTGCTGGGCCAGCCGCTCCTCGCCGTGCCGGGCGCGCCGCTCCGCAGGGCTCCGGCTCCCTCCGCGCTTCCTCAGGGCCGGCGGCCAGCGCCGGCCGGCCGGCTCCGTGCTGATAGGCTGCGCTGCAGAAAAACATGATGTCAGCCAGGGTTTAAGTGCTATATATAGTGTATGGACAAGACTACAAACTCCGTGGATCTGCCTTTGACCAGAAGGTAGTGTGTTTTTTTCAAAAAAGAGACAACACCAAAACACCCCACACACTTTGTTCTGCTGCAGACTGTCACCTGAACTGCTGTCGCCAGACAGCCCTTACCATTGTTTTATATTGCAGAACACCTGAGACAGCTGCTCCAGGCCTCTCACCACCGAAGTCAGTAACTGCACCCCAGTGTAAAGGTCAGCCTTGCAACTTTGGAAGGTCAGTCTATTTTTATTGCGTAGAAAAAGTTTTTTTAAAAAGTGCTTCTCAAATTACAGTCTCTATGTTATACTGAGTTGTTTTTCTTTCTTCTGAAAGTTTGTGTATATTGTGGAATCGGAAGCAGTCTACAAAACAATTTAGGCTTAAACATTTACTTCCAGTTGGCCCATGCACACCCACGTAACTGTGTTTTACTTTATTCTGTTCATCCAATGCATTTAGGGGCAGTCCAAAGGCTTTGATATTCATGGAAACACTTCCACTAATTTCAAGCTGAGTTCTTTTCTCTTTTGGTAGCTATTTTTCTCTCTTTTTCTTTCTTTTATCCTTCACCTGCTCCTCCCTCTGAACTTTTTAAGAAATCTGTTTGTCATTACAGTTCCCATTTTATGGTATTGTTGAGAAAAGGTTTCATGTTGTTGTAAGTGAATATGTGAACTTGTATGCCCTTGACAATATTACAGACCTTAGATAGAATGGGCAAAAATTCGTAGTAAGAGCCCTCTTGTTAATGCAGTTCCCCTAACATTCACCTCAGTGAGGCTCATTCAGATACGATTCAAACATGATATGACATTTTACATGGATATATCCTGGGGGCTTAGTAGGATTCTCTCATTGTTCTTGTCTTTCCTAGCTCCCTTATTCTTTACTCAGCTTGCTGGCCCGTGTTTGTATACAGGACAGACTTGCACCTAGCAGAATCCTGGCTCTCCTGGTATGCTGGCTATTTCCTCTAAATTGGATGTGTTCTAGAAAAGAAGATGGTACAACATAGAAATGGGAAATACAAGAAGCTTCAACAGATACGGGAGTCATAGGAACAAAGGCAATAAGGTAACTGAAAGAGATTTGAACCATCTTTTTGGTGGGGTCCTCAGCAAGCTTCAATGTCCTTAAGTGATTTTGACAGTCTGCCACAGAGCCTTGCACAAGTGCCCCTTCTTCCAGGCTTGCTGTTGTCCTGCTGTGTACTGTAAATGGGGTGGGATTTAGGAATTTCATGACCTGCTTACACAGAGAACAGCTCTAAGAGAGAGAGAGCAAATAATGCTTATGTGGCCAAGTCCTTTGCATAGTTACCCTGAAGTGCATGCTGAATACCTTGTGAAAAGCAAGAAAAACACAAAAGGTTATTATGAAGGCAATTTCACCGCATCTACAAAGTTCTAAAATGTGGCTCTTTTGATTTCCCTACTCAGTAAGAAAACTCACCCTACCCTAATTATTAGATTTGCATTGCCACATCTCCTCTGTACTGTGCATTGAGACAGGTTTTGAAATGTATCCAAGGCTATGAAAAAAGGTTTTTAAGTGTCTCGGACAAAAATCATCAGGAAACCAATCCTGAACTAGTTACTTTTACCATAATTTGTGACTGTAGCTAAACCAGATGTCAGCATCTGTAACGAAGGACTTGATCCACTACACAGCAACAAAGTTCCCTGGATACTGTTAAATCACTTAATAATTGGAGAAGTATTCTTTCACTGGCATTCAGTTCAGTATTAAAAAATACTCTTAAAAAGATAATGAATTGTAGATCTCTTAATGAAGTTTAATCAGGAAAGCAGAAGAGACTGCTCTAATCCCTTCTCCATCAACATCACCTCTTATGCTGGCACATCCCTTACAGACTTTGGGTCTGTGTTGGTTTCCCAGATGGAATTTGAGGTTTTCCTTACATGGCAACTACACCAATACATCAGTGCACAAGTGCTACCACTGAGCATTGCAGATTTTGTCTACGACAGCCAACAGCAGGAGTGCATGGCATTTAGCTACACTGGCATCTAAAGGGTGGTTTTCACAGTGCCATTTTATCTCCAGTTTGCAGTTTCTCTGTGTGATATGATATACCACAGCAGGAAATGATCAATAGCTACTTCAAAATAAGAGTGCTTGCCATATCAGTGTTATTATCAGGAAATAATTTTGCAGCTTTTTCAAATATATCAATACCATAATTCTTTGGTCCTTTTACATACACCTTCCTAGTGCTCCCCTCCTCCTGCCTTCTGTTTTGCAACACACTATTGAAGAACAGTTATCCTGACAGCAGTGTCAATACACTTTGGGGAGCTTTTCTCTGAGTGTCAGATCACACTAACGTCATATTGCTTACGCCTGTTTTAAAGGTTTTGACTGTAAATTGTGGGCACAGAGTACTTACATGATGGTACTTTTATTTTAAATAACAGAAAAATGGTTCACAATAACAACAGTAAAAGCTAACTAGCACAGAGAGAACATACATCTACCTAAAATTAAAAGCGAATTCTTTTGGCTCGTATAGAGGAGATATGGGATTTTTTTTAATTTAAAGTGATAGCACATTTTTTCTCAATGCTCCACACTCATGCCCTGTAAATTCATGAATTAACACTGTGTTGTTGTTCAAACAATAGGAAGTTTAAGAGGTGTTGAATCTTCTGTCTAGCTGTTGTTTTCTAATGCGGAGATCCCAACCAGAAATACAAACCTGAAAGAAAACTTCTTTAAATCTGTATGTCCATAATCTGATTAAAGTGCCGTCCTTTCTATGAGTTAGATCTTTGCTATGCAGTGACTGAAAACAAGTGCTGTTCTTAGACAGTTATGTGCCCAGCAGGAATTTATGTATGTTCTTGGACATCAAAATCTAGTATTGAGTGAAAACAGTGTTGAGAACATTGCAGTGATCATCCGTAGCTTATTTTTTAAAATCCCTTCTAAACACCTTATGATAGCAGGATAGGCATAGAATAAATAGTCTGGAATAAAAATGTCTATAAAAGAAAGAAATCAATTAAGATGGGGAGTCCAGGACATTAACCTATCCAGGGTGCTGTTACTGGCCTTTTCTGCAGTTACTTGGCTGTATTGGTTTGATCTTTCACATGTTAACCTGGTGTTAGAATGAATTTCTGGATTGCAGAAACATTTTTGGTTTGTTTTTAATCCAGCTTGGCTATTCTTTTACTCTTTGGCCTCAAACAATCAAAGCTCTGCTTTAACTTCCGTATAAAGTTAGTTTTTAATAAAGTTTAATTGTTAATAGAAAATTGTAAAACTCAATGCATGTGTCTTTAAAGAGGTCCGTATAAAATGTTGTTAAAGGTAGCTTTTCACAGTCCAGTTTTTCTGAGTATCTTACCTTTGCACAAACCACTGGCTCTCCATTCTGGATGGATTCTTGTTGGTGGAGGAATTAATATCTCATACAATAGCACAGATTTGGTATTTTGCTTCTGAGAATGTCAGTGACATATTTGTTCAGTCACTGCAGGTGCTGTGCAGCAGGTTCCCCCAAACTCTGAAACTTCCTTGGAGGTACTGGCTTGCACAGTGACTGTGGAGGAGGCAGCTTTCCACAGTGTGTCTGGACTGGGTCACTTCACACCTTGCATGATATTCCCCTGTGAGCATCAAGTGAGGGTTGCTGCTTACAGGGTTTGAAAACTGCTATGAAACAATCTTCTATCCCTTATTTTTCTCACAACTCTGCTGTGCTGGGTATGCCTTTTACTAGCTCTGTTATGGTAGCTTTTGAAAGTCTGCAAACATTTAGGTGAAACTTGCTAAAGAGCTAAAAATCCCTGCAGCCATTGCTCCCAAGTGTACTCAAACATCACCACACGGTGACCCCACAGTGGCACTGGGCATGTACTGATAGCCATGTTGCTACAACCAACAGCATTGTGCATCATGCAGCATTCCTACAGCAAGATTGCCTGTGCTTGAACAGAGAGCAACTGCAAACCCCACAGATATACCAGGTCTGAACAAAGAACACATTTAGGAGCCACAAAGAAGTCAAATTAAGAGCTGGTGAGAAAAGGGTTAAAACTGGAAAGGAATTGTCTCTGAAAGGACCTCTGAGATGAGATGAAAAAGAGTAGGAAAATTAGTTCCTAATCCAAGTGAAAGGAAAGAGGAAAAAAGCTGTGGGGCAAAGGTAGAATTGAGATTGGCTGGCAAAGAAAGTGATGTGTGTGAAAGACCACTGTACAAGATTTCAATTAATCTTAGAGTTTCACATTAGGAATTCTGTAATCAGGTCTAAAGTGCTTTAAACCGAAGCACTTACAGGTGAGTGCCTTTGCCAGCAAGGTGTTTGCTCCCTGTAAAACAGAACAATGGGAACTTATCACATCTCACTGATACAATAAAATTAGTTATTTTAAAAAGCATCACAGCAATGGTGAAAAACCAGAGAAAATGCCATAAAGTTAAAAATTCAGTACTTTTGTCAGGTAAAACTACATAATGTGCATCAGATAAAGTGATGGCCCACATCCCTTGAAGTGGCTGAAATGATTTTACTGCACTCCTTTATCCACTGATTCAATTGTGCTGTGCACTGAATGCAGTGATGACTCTCAGGAAAGTGTCAGGTTGTCTGTTATTTTATTTTAATACCTATAGGGACTTGGCTGAAGTTGGTATTCGGTAACCAATATTAATTATTTCATTTCAGATAAGCAAGGAAGTTTTTGGTTTGGTTTTTTAATATATTTATGTCAAAATGGATACATATTTTGGTAGAAAGCTATGTACTTCAGCTGTTAAAATGTGTCAGAATAGAGATACAAAAAGAAAGGAGGTATCTGTGCAGTCGAGTGGCAAACCTTATTTTACTGAGTGACTACTGCCATCAGGTGGCTTCTTAGAGTCATTGAAAACTGTAAAATGCATTCTACTTCTCAGTAAACAATTATTTTCATATAAATATGAAAATTCCGAGTCTGAATTTTTATGTCTGACATAAACCCTCCAAAATTAATGAAGGTAGAAGGGACTGATTAGTAGGAATAAGAACCAAAAAAATGCATACATGAAAAGGGTATTTCTGGACATCAGGGTTTATCTGGTTTGTAGCTTAAGACAGTTGGTAAAACAGGTAAGTATGAAACAGTGCCAAAGCTCAAGGGAAAAGAATTGATTAATTATGGAGAAAAATATTGTGTTCTACACTGTGACTTTATAATCATTTATTTCCTTTTAGATGTTCAGGATTGTTTCAATGACTCAACATTCCACTCACTTTGAAGGGAAAAACCCCATATATACAAATTGATTTGGTAGAAAGAATTCTTCCTATCTGAGATAATGTTTAGGCAAGACAATAATGCTGAAAAGCTTGAAAAATGCTGAAATCTAATCTCGTAAGTGTAAGATACACAAGATGGGGTTAAATAAATGTAGGTGGCAGAACTGTTATCTTCAGAGGAAGACTACTATCCAGCATGTGTTTAGCCAAATCCAAATGCACCTTTTTGAACACGTCCATATTTCAAAATAGATAACACTTGTGACAAAAAAATCTTAGATCCAAGTTAATTATCACCAAAACAATCTGTTAGGGAGGCAGCCTTTTTGCACATCACTTGATTTGAACTCAGGTGATGTTTTATAGTGGTAACCTTGCCTGTAACAGAGCCCAGTACACACCTATATGAATCTTGAGTAAGGTCTGTGTGACAGTTTGATCCAGGCTTTTTCATGGTAACCAGATGTATCTAGGGAGGGGCTTGTCTCCTTCTAGAATGCCACAATTTAACTTAATACCTAAAAAGAAAGTTGATTACAAGGAATGACATAGTAACATGGGTTCTCTTCAGATCTATGTTCAATGGCTTACTGTTTTCAATATTGCTTTGGGCTTAAAAATGAATGACAAACAGTATATACCTTGCACTGCACAGTAGTTAATTTACAAAATTACATGCATTTTACATAAGTGGTTCTTAAGCAGCAGAATTTCCCCTTTATATACTTGACATAAAGTCTTCTTTATGAAATTGCTGTTGCTTTCAGAATTATATGCTTTCCGTTACTTCCTTAACAAACTATGCAAAAAAAAAAAAGTCATCGGCTTCTTTTCATGTTAGATATTGTGTTGTTGATTTGCCATTTAACATTGTCATCCTCTGATATAGGTCCATAGTAGGTTTGTCTGTCCTCAGGTTTGCAAGAAGATTCAAAACCAACCTCCAGTCCTCAAACATGACACCTCTGCTTTGCAATAAATGCAGGATTATTATGAACACACTAACTACAATTGCAGTACACTTTACAAAAAAGATGCAGCTGTTGACTTTTTATAGTTCATATATTCTAATGCATTTTATTTCCTTGATACATACTGGATATGACACTTAACAAATTAGCATGCAATACCCTTTCATAGAAACATTTTCATTAAGGCTGGTATGTTTGAAAAGAGCCCTTCCAGACATACTTATGATTGCCCATGCAGAAGAAGTATGAGTACTTGTACTCAGTAGTTAGTAATTTTTTTAATGGTTCTCTTGGTGTTTTCCTGGTTTTCTTGCTTACAGTTCTTTGGTAATAGCTAACACCTTCTGAAGTAAGAGAAGCAAAACAGTATTCCCTGCCTTACCCACTTTACCTTTCACAGATAAATGATTTTTTCTTATACTCTGATAGCTATTTCCAACAGAATTGTAGCCTGAATTTTCATTCCTCCTTGTAGGTCTTAATGAGGAAATTACTTCCATATATACTTATATTTATTACAATGTTTCAGACATATACACCCCATTCTATCAATGCACCAAGACCCTAAAATAAGATTTTTCTATATTAATTCCACTATAATCTGTGAAAGTTAGGAGTCTAAATATTGTCAAGAATATTGGTCCCTTTGGTCACCAGTTTTCTTACTGTAGATGTATTTATGTTACTGTTTGTCTTATTAATAATGTATCTGCAAGGAAGGCTGTTTTTAATGAGCATAAATTAGTTCAAAATACACAAGCACTTAGCAAAGCATGTGTGTACTTAGGCCAGCAATTTTATCAAACTCTTTCATATATGGGAGCTTTATGTAGGCAGTTGTAAAAATAATTATTTTTTCCCCCCCAGCTATGGGGAAATATCCCTATTTAATGTTAAGCTATTGCTTATGTGTTATGTTTCTTCACTTGCTGTACAATAAGTGAGAGCTCATCTTCCCAGTGACTCCCATGAGCAAGATAATATAAGTGTAACAAATAATTTCTCCAATTAGGCTAAGTAATCCATTATTGTTTTTCACACTAAATATATTATTACAGGGTACCCCTAAGCACCAATGCTGCTTTTGTAGAAACTGAGAAAACAGCAGAACACTAGCAGAGCATTTCCTAGTCTGCTATATTGCAGTAGATAGTACCTTTTCTTTTTTTTTTGAAAATATTGCTAAATTGATAGTATTAAGATCACTAGAACTGCTCAGAACTACCAATAAATAACTGAATTACCAGAGCCCTCCAGTCAAGATGCTTGTTAACACAAACACAACATTTCTATGCTGTGGGAGGGCAAAATCCCTGATGGATTTTTACAGTGTCTTTTTGTGCCACTTTGTGAGCAATTGAGGACTTTGACTAAAGCAAAACAGAAGCCAGTGAAGCCTTTGTAAGCAACTACAGTTTCTGCCAGCAAAGCCCCAGTTACAACCGGTATTTATTTGCTTTCTTGATAAGAAAAACCTGATTTTGCAAGCCTGTATATGGGAACACCTTTCAGCACACGAATAGCACCGCAAATGAGCTCTGCAAGCTTTGACAAGGACAATCTCTCAGTAAAGCCCATGGGGCAAGGCTCTCGTTGCAAAATCAGGACGGCATCCAGACTTCAGCGTCTGGAGACTGCAAAGGAATTCCGTGCCCAGCACATTTCACAGGCCCCGGCTCTGGGTGTTCCCAGCGGGCACACCTGGGGCGACCCCCGGAGCGCTCCCGGCTCTCCAGTCGGGGCGCGCCCGGCTCCGCCCCGGCCCGGCCCGGTCCGCTCCGCCCCCGCGGGCACAGCGGGAACGCAGGCAGAAAAGCCACCGCTGTCGACGGGTAGAGGCTTGAGCAGAGGGAGGGGTCGGCTGGGCCATCTGTACCTTCCCCTCCGCTCGTTTCCGAGGGAGCAGTGCCGGAGCGGAGAGTGAGGCTTTCGGAGCCAGGACTGTCGGGGCTGAGGAGCTGCTGTAGCGTCAGAGCGCTCCGCGTGAACTGGCGGCAGTGAGTGCTCAAAGTGTGAATACTGCAGGCTTTTTGAAAAGAGTGTTTGCTTAATTGTTTATCTGCAGCAGGTATGACGAAAAGTAAAATCCAGTGTAGCTCTTAATGCACGTTGTGGCCTCTGCCTTTCATGCAAGCGTTTCTGAATTGCTTTAGAGAGAACTGCCGAGCTTGTGTGCCTCAAAGGTAACGGTGAGCCGTGGCTTATTCTATGTTGAAGCCACGCCAACCATGTTCCTCTTGCATCTTGTTTGCTTCTTAATGTTTTATGAATATTATTTTCTTATCTTGTTTTTTCATAACATACATAGAAGAGGGCTGTATGATAACTGTGACAGTAAGAATGCTGATGCTGTAGTTTAGTTGAATTTACTTGTTGGGGCAACAAACTATATGTCATTTGTAGGTCAGACTCTAGCTTTGAGTTCTTCATATAGATAAGTTTGCAAGGCTGGGGTCTTAAAAACTTTATACAAATAAAATAATGAAAGTAAACAACTGAACAGGGGCAACATCCTTGCCTTCTGTTCATTTTTTGTGAGATATATGGAAAAAAGACATAATCATTTTTTGTAAGATTATTTATTCCTCTTCTAAAAGAAAACATCTCCTTGATTGAAAGTAAATGCTGAATGAGCTTTTAAATCATTCTGCAAATTTATTCAACTAATATTTTGAGGAAGAGGGTATCAAAAGTTTTTAGTTGGAGGTTTTTCTCCCATTAACTGCACCAGAATATAATTAAAGTAATTATTTAATATGAAACTCTTTGAGGTATGTGAAAGTGTGTCTGATAAACCAAAGGAAGCTGCAGAGTCAGTGCTTCATTACAACCTCTCATACATTTTGGCTGAGGTGTAGGATCTTAAGGGCTCAGCTTGGTACACCATATAAAATGTGTGCCAAAAAATGTTCTTTGAATCTTCTTTCTTTTTTTCATGTTGTTTGTTCTTTCAGACAAGCCTCTTGGATGCAATAAAGGTTCATATTGTTAGATGCAAGCCAAATACAGGAGATTGTAATGTAATACAAGTTGTCCTACTATACGTAGAGAACCAATGGCAATTATACTGCAGCTTGGTCACTGTAACATAAGGACTGGCTCTAAGGTAAGTACCTATAGTGAAACACTTATAAAAAAGTAATTTTGAAGTGTGAGAGCCTTGAAATTCTCTCTTATCTTTCTTCTCTTTACTGGTTTAAAGTTGCTGAGGAGCTCTTATGTTGAAGTTCAATGTAGCATTGCCTGGGGTATTGTTGATTTTTAGCACTGGCTGTGTGAGAACTTTGGAAGAGTTAATGTTTATGACTCTTATTGTGTGAGATTTATAACTTGCCTTGTCTTTGTTTGGCTGCTTTTTAGGTATTGAGAGTTCAGTCTGAAATGGCTCTGTGTTTATCTTCGTGTCCATGTGTGCTGTCGGGGAACTTCATAACCTGATACTTCTTATCACTTGGTGCAAAACAGGCATGGCTCTTCCAGAAGGCAGCCCTTCTTGCCTGTGTTCTTGCCTTCTTGTCTATGTTCCACTAGAGCTGATAGCCCATTTCTTGTGCCTAAGGATTGAAAGGAAGTTCATCTCTGTTCTCCTGGCCTTCTGGACATGAAAATGTTTTCTCTTGTTGTTTATGGCATTCTGTAAACTACAGTAGAGCTGTAAACCCTGCATGTTACTGAGTAGCAAAGCAATTGCCACAGCTTTTATGAAAACAATGTTGTGTCTGAGCGAAACATTATGCGATGAAAGCTGGCACCAGACGTTCATGTAACTGTGGTAGGATTTGTGGTCCCATCACTCCACATGTTTTTCTTGCATACTGTTCCCTTAACAAGAGTGTGACAAGTTTGACTAACTGTCTAGAGGTCCAATATCCAAAAAGAAGAGCTCAAATGAAAAGTCTTGTGCCTGTCTACAACATACATACGTATTTCTTCATCTAAATCTTCATACCAAATTCTCATTCTTGCATGTATAAAATTAATTTCTGACATTTGGCAACTTTAGTTTCCCTACATGAAGAAGAGCTTGTTACTTGGGAATTATTTGTCATATGTGTAAAAATAGACACAAGTTGTGGGGAAAAAAAAAGGCAGTCTTTAATGATGCAAAATTTGGAGCTATGATTAATAGAAGAGTGGGCTTGATGCTAGCTGTGTAGTTCCTCAATACTGTTGACCTTTATACATCTGTGAAACATAAGATCCATCTGTCCTGTGCAGATGTTTAAGGGATTTGAATTTTTTTTGCTTTTTTTAGAACAGGAGAGGGATAGGCAAGATAAACTTTAAAAGTGATGTCAAAATGCACAGAGGGAAATAATCCACCCAGTGAGTGGAGTGATCAATCTACAACCTATAATCTTAATGGCCTGAAACAGGGTATCAGAACATTCTTGCAAAGCCTGTAGCTATCAGAAGCAGAAATTACTCAGCAGTGGGAATGGTGTCTTCTCATAAGTGCTTTTTTAAAAAAAATGTGTGTATTCAGCTGACTTCTAAAAATGAGTTGCGACCTATAATATAAAGGTTATTGTATTTAATTGCCTATAAAATCTTATTTTATATAGGAGGAGCTGCCTGGACTTGCTGTTGCTATTTGGATGGTGGTTTGTTTCCATGCACCTGTGGGTGGCTATCCAAATGGAAAAGTAAGAGAAGCCTGCACTAGCATGGTACCCTGTCATGGCAGCTCTCCACAACTCTTACCTGAGCACACCGTTACAGTGAATGGGACTAAATTTAAACCAGGGGACAACATAGAAGGTATTATGTTGGTTATAGCTGAAGAGTTTAACTTACTGTTTCTTTGTAGCATATCTTTACTGAGTTTCCTGTACTAGATTTATCTAAGCAATTGAATCTTGTTTAGATGATCTATTAACCATCATTCAGTACTTGTAAAATAAGCATCTGGTAGTTATTGTTGAAATATTTCCTTCTTCCTTTGAAGAACAGTTCAACTGCATTTTATTTTTCTTCTTGCCTCAGTTCATCTGTCTGGACCAGATTTTGAAGGATTTTTCATACAAGCCCGGGATGCAGAACACCTGGATGGCCCTGCAGTTGGTTCTTTTGTGTTAGTTGACCGGAGACTTTCTCAGCTTCTGACATGTGGTCGTACCAAGGTATAGTCAAGTGTCCTAAAACCGGGCATCAGGCACTGAGGTGGTTGTACTAGACTATGTAATAGGATAGAGGTAAGCTATGTAATCTTATTTGAGCTTAGCATGTCTCTTGGGAAATTGGTCCAACTTGGAGTATAGAGGCATCACGCACTGCAACTCTGTCGGACTGTTCTTATTTGTAAGATAACTTTTACTTGTGCATACTGAATGGAGTGTATTCCTAATACTAAAAGGAGGAGGGTGTGGTCTGTTTGCTTTTTCATACTTCTTAAGGACAGAGAAAATGTCTTGAAGCAAGGAAGGTGTAGGGCAGTTATTGTGGTATACAAATGCTGTTTCATAGAATCATTATTTCTTTAGGTGGTATAGGTTGGAAGGGGACCTTGAAGATCATTTAGTTCCAATTCCCTGCTGTGGACAGTGATACCTTCCACTATATGAGATTGCTTAGAATCCCATCCAACCAGGCCAAACAGTAGGCTGTTACCTTTAGTGTTGCTTTGTCATTTATTGTTAGTGGAACCTTCTTAGTTATAGGTTAGATCACAATCTTCAATATCTGTTTTGAATAAATTGAATTGCTTCATGTGCAAGAGAGGTGAACTTTGACTAGTGTTTCAGCAACATGTGTGAATTCCATGAGTTTGTGCAGTGTCATCTGAGCTGGTGTCGGCAAGATGTCTACATGTATTTTTTTCTCTCCACTTCTATCACCTGATTCCACTGGCATCCAATTAATGTATTCACCAGTGCTGTAGAGCCATGGGGTAACTGGGTAGTGCCCTCTTTGCCCAGGGGAACTTAGTGCTGTGTCTAATCTGTTTATTTTGTCTAAAAAATAATCTGATCCCGAGAATGCTTTTGGGTTTTGTCCTCTGGAATATTAGTTCTGTCTCTCTGTAGTCATTGCACTGTCCTTTCATTCTCTTGCTGTCAAAAAAAGGAATGTTATCTTGCTCTCAAACCCCCACCATTTTAACATAAATGCTGCAGGAACCTCTATCTCATTGCTGCAGTCTTCTGGATTGAAAGTTGTTCCTTTTAGCCTTGAAGTGTGTTAGTGTGTGTAAGTTGCAGTGGTACACTTCATCTGAGTTGATCCTGACTGACTGGGGAAAACCCAGTTGCACTGGGGTTGTGAAGTGCCTCTTTATGTTTTAGCTTCAGTCTGTGCTGACTGCATCAATTAACATCTCTTTAGTGAACATCCATTGTATAACTCTTGTGTGTGTTTTCAGAATTCAGCTGTCAGTCAAACAAGTAAAACAAAAAAGAAACACATAAAAGTGTATTGGATTGCTCCTGGAGATGCACCAAAACATGTACAGTTCCTGTAAGTAAATCTAGTATCAGTTCCAGTTTATTAAAATGTAAACAAGGTAAATCTGTACCATTGTCTGTGTTCAGATATTGACCAGAAACTGAAAAGTATCCTTGGGCAATGACCTGAAAAGTCAACACCCCTTACTTCCTGCAGTCTGCATTAATACAGATACTTGTTCTTCAGGGAGAGCTTGCTGGTGACTTTTTTTTTCAGGGAGTGTAGAGGCGGATTTGGAGACTGATCTCTTTAGTATTTTTAGTTAACTTCTCACTTCTTACGACTGCAATATACAGTGTTAAGAATCTTTTTTTCTTCTTTGCTTGTACCTGACGAAATGATATGTATAGCCTCCTGTTACACTACTAGCTTTTTGTGAACTACAGGATAAAAGCAATGCAGCTCTTCTCTGAAGTTGTAATCTATGCCACAGGCATGAGTGTTTCTTATATCCACCACAGCATGCAGTATTATGTTTTAAAATTATTTTTCTACTGAGATTTATTTTCCTACTGTAATCCCTCAAATGGTAAAGGTCTGCCTAAAGATGAGGCTTTTACAATAAGTTGTATTAACTATAGCAGCTTTTCCTTTTTTGTTTTTTGCTTTTTAAAGTAACAATCAGCTGTTGATGTGTACACTAATGACTCTGTGTGTTGTGTTTAAGAGCCACAGTTGTGAAGAAATACAGGATTTTCTGGGTAAAGATTCCTGGTCCCATTGTTTCTCAGCCTGATGTGCTGTCCCCAACAACACCTTTGCATGCAGCTTCAGAGGCTATGTCAACTTCATACCCAGTTTCCTACTTATCAAAGCAAGTAAGTAGTGATAAATAAATCTACCTTTAATGGAATTTAACGAGATTACACTTATATAGTCTATTGACAGAAAGGGAGAGAGAATGGATGAGTAACTATCTTATCTGAGACTAAGAATGTAGGCAGCTACCCTCTTGTGTTATTACCCTGAACTTCTGAGGGTGAAATGTTCTCATGCTGCACACAGGTCAGAAGGTTGTTAGAATATTTCGGACTTAATGATAAGGAAATATTATGCATAACTGTGAAGAGAGATGGGAAAAGACTTGCCCTGGTCTTGACTAAAGGTTCCTACTTAGCAACTGCAGACTCTTATGAGTTCATCTGTGTTACTGACTTCTATTAGATTTTTGAATGGATTGAGCAAGTATCACTATTTGATCTGGAATAACTGACTTTTAATCCATATATTTTCCTAAAAGGTGTCAGAGGAGTTTGTACTTTGAAAAGGAAACACAAAGCTTCGTGATCCTACAGCTGATATTACCTTTCCAAATATTAAATCAAGGGAAGTTTCCCTGAAATTTTTACTGTCTTTTCAAACTTACTCTATTGTAATGTCTTTACTCAAGTTGGACTTTTGCTTTAAAAGCACAACTTGGAATTCACCATCATTTTACTTGTCCTATGGTAATTGTAGACACGAGTTAAGAGATCGGTGTGTAGACATAGATGTCATTTTTTTGTTGTTCCTTGTATACTTTTTTCTAGAAAAATGGGTAGAAAGAGAGAGAGAGGAGGGAAACTCCCATTGTTTACAATTGGTTTGTTTGCTTAATTGTCTAGTTTAGTGCATCAGGCTGTGGAAGTATGAAGTTCTGCATTAGGAACCCTTCAAACTGTGATCCTGGAAGTGCTTCCTGTTTTTTTCTGTCCTTCCAAAAAGAGGAGAGTTCCGTATTTATTGAAATGAGTGGTCCAAGTGAAGGATATTTAGCATTTGCATTGTCCCATGACCAGTGGATGGTGAGTGTTCTATTCTGTTTCCATAGTTAATTTTTTGAACTTAAAGTTTGAATGGTACTCTGCAAAACATGCATATGGAAAATGGAAGTACTGTTAGATGTCACATGAAGTGTGACTCTGCCATAGTGCTAAAACAGAAGTTGCCTTTTGTAGGTGGATATTCAGTTTTAGCTCAGGCCTGACTGATTGCAGTAGAATTTCCCTATGGATATCTGTTATTGCAGAATCCAGCCTGTCTGCTGACTGAAATTCCTTGTTAGATCATTCTTTCTTTGTTACCTAGCCAAGAAATGTCACCTGTCAAAAGTTGAGTTGTTATTCTGAAAACCATTTGCATTTATTTATTATGCATTTGTACAGGAGTAACTCCAACCTTAAAAAAAGTTTAGAGGTACCTTTTTCTGGTTGACATTCAAGTGAAGGGATGATGCTGCTGACAAATGGATAATCCATAAACTACTTGTTGCACATGGAAAATGCTGTTTATATCCCTAGTGCAAGAACACCACTTTGTCTTTACATCTATGACGATAACTATCTTGTAACTGAAGTGGATTTTTAACTACATCAACATACATCTGTGTCTTGTCTAGTTAATTTAGCAAATTCTAAGTAATTAAAGAAACTTCAGATAATATGGCTGTTAGTTGGGGAGGAAGGGGAGGATAAATCATAATATGCATTTCTATCTCATCTATGTGACTTAATGTGATCCCTCTGTAATAATACTGATGTGTTTGAAAGGTGGGAAGTAATAGCTTGATAACTACAGAAAGCTGTCTAAGGTCTTGCTGCCTGTATTAAATCAAAGAGTTTTTGGAGATTGCCAGTAGTGTTTTTTATTGGGCTATATTTTTTTTTCTTTTAAACTCTCCAGGGTGGTGATGATGCATATCTGTGTGTTAACGAGGACCACCATGTTCGTGCATGCGCTGCCCATCTGAAGGGACGAAGTCATCCTCTCTTGGATTCAGAGGTATATTTGAAAATAACTAAGACACCCACAAATGTAGCTTTGAAATAAGGTATGGTGCTTCTGTGTGCTTTTATTTTGCACAGCAGATGCAAATACTAAGGTGGATCCAGAATTCTTTAAGGTGAGATTGGGTGGGCTCTTACTACTTAGTAAATATTAACTTTGAAAGTCTAAATTTAATTTGTGAAAGTAAGTCACATGGTGGGAGCTTACTCTGTTGAGAATCTTTGTGCATATTATTGCTCTGTCCCTTTCTAGAGCTGCAGTTGGAATTGGTATGTCTTGGATTAAAGGTTGAAGGGAAGCAGAGATTATGAGCTGGAAAAATTGGTGATAAAAGTCCAACCCGTATGTTGCTGTATTGACTCTACTGATACACCTTCTATGCATGCAAGAGATACTCCCCGTCCCAGGATCACTGACATTTTGTGCATTAGTGACATTCTTGTGCAGGGTTACTTAAAAGTAACTTGTGCAGGGTTTCTTTTAAGCCTATTAATTTGCCAGTCTGAAAACACTATATATTTAATATCTGCTGTTTCACAGAATGCCCTTGAAGATGTGTGGTGGAGGCTTGTGGATGGTGTTCTTCAGTGTTCTTTCAGAAGGAGTATACGTCTTCCTGCTCACAAAGAGAGATTTAATCTGGATGCCAGTTACTACATCTTTCTGGCAGATGGGGAGGCTAGTGAAGGTACACTTGACTTTCATATGGTTGCTTTTCTTCAAACAGCTCTAAATGAGGTAGTAACCCATCTGTAAGATATGGTTTAGCTGAGAACTAGTGTCTGAATTAAGGTTTCCAAGTTTGAGGCCCTTAATTCAGTCATTTTTACTACCTTTCTGGATCATTGGTTTGCTTTTTGAAGTTGTAGTAAACTTAATCATAGATGTGTTGTGTGCTCACTTGATGTTAGGAAGTGGGAGCTTCTTGAGAACTGGCCACATTTTTCTTTTTTTAAATGGAGACTAGTATCAAAGGGAATTACTCTGCATGTCCTGTTCATGTATTGGAGAAAGATATTGTTACTTGTAAATTAAGTGTGCAAGATAGCTTAGCTTAGTTCTTAGATTCTTAGTGTATTGTGTGTCAGAACTTTAGTTTGCATAATTATGCTCAGTGGTCACAATATTCATGAATAAGGAATGGGCACACTTACAAGTGCAGTGGCTTTCATTAGCAATAAATAAACCACTTTATGTCTGTTTAGGTGGACTAATATACAAACATCGTCGTCAGCCTCTGATCACCGATGGACCGTACAATGTTACAGGTCCTCCTCAGGATATTGGAGGCTCCCGGTCCCCACGACTTATCAGGGCTCATGGTAAGTTGCAGCTTCTGGTCTTGCAGCTCTAGACTTGCTGAGACTGGGGAGTTATTGGAGAGTAGGAATTTGTTTTACTAGCATTCATACTGTATATACTGCTGGCTAGCAAGATCTGCTGCTGTGGTGACAGAAGTTATTAATGATCTTTCATTTCAAGAACAGTGTTGTAAGTTTCTTTTTGCCAAGAAAAAGGAACCCGCATTTGCCTTTTCCTTTAAATTTATAATTAGGATTTGTTTCTCTTTGCCTCTTACTCTCTAGTTTGAGTTGTTCTAGTTGTATTATTGGTTTAGTTCATTTTGAAATGAGAAACCATACAACTGGCAGTCTGTAGTTAATGGGAACTTTTTCTCTCACAGTACTGGACTTCAGCATGGGTCCATGAGAGTCACACATTATAGGAATGTCATCTTTCATCCTCTGAGGTCTGAGTTGGTGACAGAATGGTGACTGTCACCAGAATGCACAGACTGTATTAACATGTATGAAATGTGCAGCAGCCAGAGCTGCTCTATTGTGCTGTGTGGGCATAGTGTGATTATCTTTTACATGGATGCTTCTGCCTTCTAGTAAGATAAATGCAATAAAGCTGTAATCTGAACCAGGTGATTAGAATGTACCAGTGAGTAAAAACTTAACCATGGTCATATGGACTAAACTATTACATTGTCTTTGAAGTTGTAGTCAAATGCACTTAAATTACTCATTTATATTGTAATTTTTTTCCCTTAATTTTCAGGAGCACTAATGTTTGTTGCTTGGATTACCACAGTTAGTATTGGTGTTATTGTTGCAAGATTCTTCAAACCTGTCTGGGCTCATTCATTCCTGTTTGGAAAGGAGATGTGGTTTCAGGTGGGCAAAATCCCCATATCTTCAGCTGTATTTTCTAGCGTTATTGTAAGCAGAATTATAAACCTACTAAATTCAAGAAATAGGAGACTAAACCTGGTGTGGTTTAAATCTCTCTTTAATAAAATGAAACAATTATCAATCAGAAGTTATCTACTTTACTTGTAAAAGCAAAGTCTAAAGAGGGCACTAAGAACATCTTTAACTGTGTATCTGTTTAATGCCTTTCAATGATGTATTAAGAAAGCTGTAGAGTTTCAAAAAGCAAACTTAACTTTTCCAGGTGCATCGTATGCTTATGTTGACTACAGTCACGCTTACAAGCATTTCTTTTGTGTTGCCTTTTATATACCGAGGAGGTTGGAGCCAAGTAAGTGTGTGTTTTTGTCTTGTTTGTTAACTCCAAAGTTGAAGTGGTATCACATGAATGAGAAGGAGGTCAACTGAGGTGTGGATTACAGCTATTTTCAAGCAAATTGCTGTGAAAGCTGTTGTTGAATAGGCTGGTTTCATAAATGACAGTGCCTTCCTTCTTTCCTCTTTTTCCCAAATAAATTCCTTGCTTGTGATTTCTTTTTATACTCTTTTGGTCTTCCTATTTCCTTAGAGAATCTGAATTTGGGAGGGGAGTGAGGATGTGATGGCTGACGTTAGCATGGTAAACCTTCTGGGAATAAGTGTTTTTATGAATTTGGATGTGAGTAACTGTATCAAGTGATAAGCTTAGTCTGGAGCAGTGGATGGAGATTGTGTATGTGCGTTGCTGTCACCTGTATTATATTTGGTGCAAGGTAACATCAGAAATTAGAAAGTCTAGAGAATATCTGAATTCAAGATGGGAGACTGTGGTCACAGGTATGAACTAGGAGGTAGGGAAATGGAATTAATATTTCTAGGATTAATATTAGAACAGATAGGGTGAAAAGGGAGACCATGCTGGGAGAAGTTATAGGATAGGCCTCTCCTGAAGACACATACTCGAGGCTGAAGAGCTTGGAGCATAGCTTCTACAGGCATAGTAATCTGCTCTTCAGCTGACAGAATTTCTCAATGCAGCAAAAAGATGGGGCAAACCCTGGGCAAAAAGAAACACCTGTGTGTCTGCTACCAAAGGGAACAATCTCTATGTGGCTGCAGGGCAGCTTGCTGTGACTTGTTGCCTCTGCAAGTGCTGCTCCACTATTGTAACTTAATAATAAAAGAATAAATAAAATTTTATACTTTTTTGTCTTTTTTCTCTGTTTATATAGATGTGATATTTAAAAAAATGTCCTGTGTTTAGCTAGCAGGTTTTCATCCCTATCTTGGCTGTGCTGTGATGGCTTTGACAATCTTTCAACCACTTATGGCAGGTTTCAGACCATCTCGTCATGCACCAAGGTACAACTAACTCATTAAGCTACAGCCACGGGAATGAAATATGTCTCTTTCTCTGAAAATTCTTTTTATGGTGAATAGTTCTTAGAACTTTAAAGTAGGTAACAATATTCTTTGATTTCTTCCTCCCTCCTCCAACTATGTAATCAATAAAATATGTTTCATTGTTTTGTAGGAGGCAATTGTTTAACTGGTTTCACTGGAGTACTGGTACAACAGCTAGAATATTAGCTGGTGAGTAGAAGTAATAGTTGTAACTCCCATTTAACTGATATGAAACAACTTTGTTTACTGTCTGGGCTATTACTTGTCTCAAACATCTATGGACATTTAGTCCAAGCGTGTGTGAAGATTCTTTTTCTTGCTGGCCATCTCCTGTGTGAGGTTTAAATTTGCCATCAGGTACAACTTTAGAGACAAAAAGCAAACAAAGAAATTACTGACAAATCTGAAATGTATCTGTAACAAGGACCTCTTCTTATCCGCCGTAGTTTCTTTTTATCTTGAAAGATCTGCGGATAGTGTTCTTACAGTAACATAGTTCAATGTTATTTAAGGGGAGAGGGAAATCTCAGTTACTGAACCAGGACTGGTTCAGTATTCTATTCATAGAGAGAAGTTTCCACAAGTAGCTTAAGCACAAATTTTGTGATGCTGTGGTCATGTTGGAAGTCACAAATGCTTGTGTTTGTGTGGCTGTAATGTGGTAGTGCACTAAGCATTTTGAGAACTGTTTAGCTTTTTTCTTCTCTTCCCGTCTTGTCCCTCATGCTACCAAGAAAACAACATTCCCATCTCTCACCCTTGCCCCAAAGCCCCCCAAACAACCAAAAAGTTATGGCTGAATGAACTCCTTTAACCTCATTCCTCAAGCAGTTGTAAGGAATTAATGGGAAATCTATTGCCAAAGGCATTGAGAGCACTTGATAAGTAGCCTGGCACAACATTTGTAGTGTCTTTTTGTCTTGTTTTTACTGACTAGTGGTGACTATGTTCTTGGGAATGGATCTACCAGCACTTGACCTGCCAGACCCATGGGACACCTATACAATGATTGGCTTTGTAGCTTGGCATGTTGGTATTGATGTTCTTCTGGAAATACACAGCTACTGTCTCATACGTAAAGGTACAAAAGCAGAACAACTCTTGTTATTTACCTTGCTTATTGAGCATAAAAAATGTAACAGCGTGGATTGAGTTTCAGGAGGTGCTCTTTTGGCCTCTAACTTGGAAGCTGAACAGTAATAGTAATAGTGTTATATCTTCTGTATAAACTAATATGGAAATAACCCCCATGTTTCTTGAACACATTTGTCTTGAAAACTGGTTCATGCCTTTTTTAATAGTAGTGTCTCATGTCTCAAACCGCAGTTCATAGGAGCAAACTGAAATGCATAAATATTTTCTAAGACATTGGTTATAATTTTGATCGCAGGTGTATATGTTAAGTCTAGGATATGTCACCCAGAGTTAGTCTGAATAACAAATTGCTGATATGAGTGTCTGTTATTGCATGAGAAAAGTGATCAGAAACTTAAGCTTAGACAGTTGCAATTTTAAGTGAACAGGGAATGAAGGTAAAATCCCAACTCCAGTATGTCTAGTGAAGAGGTGGGTAGTATCTTCATTGGAAATTTGTAACTTTGCTGGCTGGTGTCACAGAGAGGAGATGACTGCACATGTAAATGATGTGTATCTTAAGGCAGAGATGAGATGCCCGTGGAATTGAAGTGTAATTAATTATCAGGCTGTGTAAGGTGGCATTTGGAGAAGGAGTAATTATAAAAGATGTGAATTTGAATTTAACAGCTGTAATTACTTCCTAGAAATAGAGGAAATTAACCTGAAATATTTGGCCAATGAATGTGTTGATATGGGCTAATGAAAAACACTTCTTAATGAACTCTTGCTATCTTAAAATGTAAAAGGAAAGGGTATTAGCTCAAAACTCAGTGTTTTGGTTATTCAGTCTAGCAAAAGAGACAAATTTTTTCCACTTCAACATCCAGAATTTACGTTTTGTAGGTCAGCTCCAGAATAATTTTTCACTTGTGCTGTGAGTGTTGTGATACAGGTCACGGAAGGTCAAGTGAGACTTCCAACTCCTCTTTCAGATTTGATGTTGTGTAAGACTTTGTCACAAGATCAAGACTTCTGCAGTATAAAAATGACACCCACCCCTTCCTCTTGAGGGCAGACTTAACTTCTTTTTTTCTTCTCATGAACAGTTGAAGTGATAGAGGGTGACAGAGTACAGATACTGCAGTCACTCACATCTGCAGAAGCAGAGGTGAGTCACAATTTGGTAAATAACTACTATGAAATGAGATTTTTTTTTAAAAACCAATAAAAAGAATGACAATTCTATGACTTTTCCTCTTTTCTTTCAGGGTCATCTGTTTAAACAGGTTGTGTTAACCATCTATATCTGTGGAAACATAGTATTCCTCATTGCCTTCCTGTTAGCAATCAACAAAATATGAAAAAAGTAATTGAGAATTTTGTGATGAAATCCTGCACATAGAAAAATCTGCAAGAAATTATTTCTATTACAACTTTTTTCTCAATACCTCTCTGAAGATGTGATTGAAGAATAATAGAACATGTGTGTCATGCTTGGTGTTAGGGCAATCTGGAATTTAAATCTATAGAAGGATGCTGCAGTCCTACAAAAGCTGTTTTCTGGTAGGACTTTTAATGGGAATCTTTGCCTGAGTAAGGAATGAAGACTCTATTTTCTTAAGCACAGTAGTTAACTTGATTGAGGCTTATAGGTTATGAAGAGTGAGATGATGTGCTGAAAATGTTATTTTGATAGTCAATTCCCTAAACCTTTTGTGAATACTATTGGTGAAACAGGAAAGATTGATCTGGATTCTGTTCTATGTTTTTACTTCACTGTGTTCTAATGGCATATGATGTGACAACTTCTTGCTTGTGACAATTTTTTGCATTTAAAAAAACAAACCACCAAAAAACAAAACATAAAAATTATTAAAAGCATGTCACAAATGCAGCATGAACTAAATAGACAACAGTTAAATGCAAAAAGTACTCTCTAACAGCAACACAACAAGCATAGGGGTGTGGCGACTTCAGTCCTTTAGTAAAACCACCATTTGTCTCACTCAGAATACTGTTCTATCTCATCCCTCTGTGCTTCTAAACCATAAAGAGGAAGTGTGTTTGCAGTATAAGTGTGTTAAACCCAGTTGTGCTTATCCAAAACTCAAACAGGAAGGACCTGTATGTTGTATATGGATTTGTGTTTTACTGTCTTTGGGTCTGTGTGCCTTCTGAATTACTTTTCTGTGTAAGGCAGATTTATGCCAATTGATGCTTAAATGGAAGTGAAAATACTTGCTCAGGAATGTTGCAGTTGTATTTTTGCTATTAAATGAAATGTAAATTAGGAGTTAGGGTATCTTCAGGAAAAGTAGCTTGTGTTAATATTCAGCGAGAGCCCCTTAGCTGGCATATCTAGAAGACAGAACTAAAAGAATTTTATAACAATTCTATTTTATAAGTGTATGGAAGGGCATTTTTTTAATCAAAAGGTTTATCTAAGTATATGAACTAGGTAGAGGGAATAGAAAGAGACTATATTGTTTCATTTTTTGGTTTGTGGTTTGCCTAAGTATGGAAGGACACTCTTGGCCTCTTGAAAATGAACCCTTAATGTGCCATGAGGTACAGTACTTTATATTTGTGTTTTGTGGCTCTGAACAGCTTGCTTCTGCATGTCTTCATACTGAAAGTATTATGTTTTAGTTATAACACTTCAAAATATATATTCAGGCTGGGGCTGGCTACTCAGCTAGCTGCGAATGAAGGTGTTGAACTACTGGATAAAGTGGTAAATTATGAGGTCTGGCTTGGTATGGACTTCTAAAATAACATCTCTCTACTACCTGATGGCACCTCTAAAATACTTGTAGGTGTGGGACAGATGATGATTCTCTCCATTTACTAAAGCTGTCTGTTTCTGCATCCTCCATCTCCCCAAGGCCACAGTGCAGGGACAAGTAATATGTAGAAAGCTGAATGTTTGTAGTTAGTGATCTTTTTGGCTGCTCAAGTACCTGATTTAGCCATAAGGTCATTTATAGGGCTGGGATTATTCTCTTTGTCAGCAGCAGCTGACTGTGAGTGAGTGTAAATTGAATCATCCCCATTCCTCCTGGAAGCTGAAAAAGTCATATGCAGATTAGGAAAGGGGGACTAAGAAGAAACAAGTCACAGCCCAGGCTGAAGGGCAAGAAGCATATGGCCAGTTGTGTGGGTTTGTGGTTTTTTTAGAGAACTTCGATCTCAAAAGCCTGGGAGTCTCAGGCATCTCTAGCACTAAAATTTGGGGGGGTCTGTCATATACCATGAGTTTACAGAAGAAAATTGATCAACATAGACATGATTGATGACTGTTTAAATTAAGGTCAATGCCAGATTCTTTCTGTAACACAATAGCTGTACTGTATGTTGTTTCATTTACATGTGACAATGAATGCAGGGGTTTTAAAACTTGAATGTAAATATATCAGAAGTGTTTGTCTGTTTTAGTAATGTGAAAACACTGTCAAATAGAAAGTAGAAAAGTCTTGCCTAGGAGCAAAATGAATTGTTTTTGTGTTGGTGTTGTTTTATAAATTAAAGCTATCAAAATCCTTCTTGGAGAAACTATTATTGAAATTGAGTATTTAAATAGTTTCACTTTGTAATGGAGTTTCTTTTTGTCAAGATGTAAAAAAAAATCTTTGTTCAGTGTCTACTATAATTTTAAAATTGGCAGTTGCTCTGGAGAACTTGTTTCTTCCCATTGCTCATAATATTGTGTAGTTTCTTACGTGAGCCCTTCTGTGTGGTATTGTAACCTAACTGACTGAAAGACCTGTTAATTTTATGTAATGTCTGTTCAACATCACCACCCCTGCCCTTTTCCTGCAGGACTAATAAGGGAAAGGAATGTGTCATTGTATTCTAGTGACCTTCAAAATTTCTGGTATGCTCCTTTAAAAAAAAAAGTCTGTGGAAGTGCTTGATATTGGCAGGAAAACAGGTGACAGGTGTTTTTGTTCTAGAGACACTAGTGGCTGCTGTATTTTTTTTCCTTGAATCATACAATATTCTATAGAAGAAAACTCCCATTGCTTTTCTTCTTAGAGGAATCACACTGAAGTCAAGAAAACTTCTTTGCCAGAAGAGATTTAGGATGTTTCACTGTTTTCTTTTAATCTCAAACTTGTGATGACAAATCAAAGTTAGCATGTTTCTCTTTGGCTTCTTCTAGACAGGCAAACACTCCCAGTCAAGTAGAAATTTGTGATCAATCTCACAACAGTTAGTTTACTATTTTTATTGAGTTCTTAGGTGCAACCTCCAAATACTAATCCTCTGCTCTTGACTTAGCTACAAATCATGTTCCTTGCCTGTGATTTGAAGGAAAATTAATCGATGCACATAACTGAAGTACAGCAGAATTCCCTGCTGCTGTGCTGTACTTGCAATAAGTGTTTGCTAGTTGACATTTCAGGCTGCAGCATGAACAAGGAAAAGGTGTGCTTCCTTCCTCCTCCTTACACTGAGTGACACGTTGTTTTCTGTTCTTCAAAATTCGCAAGATGGGGAGACTTCTAGTTCAATGTCATTATGGCCATGTTTTTCCTTTACGTAGGGAACGGAACATTAGAGAAAAGCCTGCTTTGTCTTTTTTCAATCACACTGCGTGTGTGTTACAGTTTGTAACACTGTGTGGCGCCCTTGTTCGGATAAAAGCGATTTTATTTTGCTTGCTTTCTTTAAACTGTCAGTGAGAGGGTGAGACATGTGAAGGTTGTCCAAAGTAGGAAGTGTTCAGTGCAGAAGTTAGTATCTCATTCATTTTTAGACCCTCAATGCCAGGCTGAGGTAAGAGTCCAAGTGAGTAGAAGGATGGTTAACAGGGATGATCTGCTAGTAGGTCTGAGAAATTCTTTGCTTTCATCACTCTGATCCCAACTTCTCTAAGGGGTGTGTGTAAAGGGGAAAATTGTTGTGTAAACCCAAGGAAGTGGCACAGCAGAATCAGCCCAGGACAAGTTCTTCAGAGCCTGCTTGGTACCACTGGTTTTAGCTCATACCTGAACTAATTCAGCTACTGGTTGGCTCCTGCTGGTCTTACTTGTGCTGTGCAAAAGTGACTCCATATTGTAAACCACAGAGGTGCATCACACTGATCCAGCTATCTATGATAGTCATTCCAGACAAACAATACTGCACTGAAGGACTCCAGCTTTGGCTTTGCTTCAGAGAGATTTTTGCTTTGCTGGACCTTAGGAATCATTTGGCTTTAATGATGAATTAGAATTTTGTATGGCATCTCTACTGATGTGTGAAGATGATTTGCTGCCTTGTCTTTCTGTTCATGTTGATACAGGATATAGGAAAGCTCTGGTGCTGCAGCACTCAGATGATGAAGATTCCTACTTCCCAGAAACACAAAACTCTTAATGTTCCGTTTTACCTTTGTTCCTCCAAATTAATGATCTGATATCTGTGCTGTTACATACCTGGTTTGTTAGTGTGAGGCAGTTCAGGTTCATCTGGCACAAACTGAACAGTTTTAATATCTGCAACACCTGCTTTGCCATGTGGCAATTCTAAGCCCAGTATTGTCTCAAGAAGTGGTCATAATGAGTGCTTAGAGCAAGATATATAACAAGGCTGCAGTGATAGTTTCCCAGCAAAATCTCCTTGCTTCTTGCCAGAATCTATATGAGGATGTCTTAAGCTAGAAACTACAGCTGGACCATAAACTTTTGTAGTGATTGGATTTTATCTGAAATGTGCAATGAATTCTTAAAAGTGATTTGGTAACATTTTGCCCTCCCATTTAAGTGATCACTGTAAGAAAGTGCATATTGATGATTGTTTTAATCCTGCTTCTTGATATCATTGTTTAATGATCTGTATATTGTTTTTGATTTTACCTTCCTGCCTCTGACAGTGCTCTCTAGGCCTTTCTGTGCCTTACTGTCTTTTTCTCTGTATGACAGCTGCTGTTGAGCCATCTTGCACTTCTGATAATCTTCATTACCCTTCTCTATTTCTCTCTTCAAAGATGAAACTCTACTCAAGCATGTAAATGTAAATATGAAATACCGTGAGACAGCTGTTTGTATTTGTTTTCCATGCCTTTCCTGATGAGTCCTAAAGCTCTCTTAATTTTTATAACATCTGAGCTAGAGGTTGATATTTCCAGAAGATTAGATAAAGTAAGGCCAAGTGTTTTGCATCCTAGACAAGAGGTTAATATCACTAACTTAACAGCTACTTCTCATTCTCTATGTGGTTTTGATTAGGGTTATTTCTACTTTTTTTTACCATAGTTCTCATAAAGTGAGTTTCACTTTTAGATTACTATGAATTCCCTATAGTGAAGTCTCTTCTCAGTCTCCTTTCTTTTAAACTACTTTGACTAGTATTGTGATGGTAGTTGCATTTTTTTCTCCCTTTTCCAGATCATTTAAGTTTAATAGCACACATTGTTGGGGAAGTAAAAGGGTAAGTGTCCATAGCAATCTGCTGTTAAAAAAAACTCTTCATGACTACTTCATGTTTCTCTCCTACTCTCCCTTTTTGATGTATCCTGTCAAGAGTTCACAGAATCACCGGATGGAAGGGACCCACAAGGATCATGGAGCTAAAACTCTTAGGTTGAGGGTGAAGCCCTCTGTTCTCAGAACCAGCAAGTAACAGAAGAAACCTAAGGAAAAAAACCCCACTTCAACAAGAACAGAAAACCCAGGATAGATGTAAAGTCTACTATAATTAAATTTTATTTACTATTCTACTATCCAGGTAATCATTTCTGACATGTCTTAAAATTTGCGATTATTACCCATTTCAGCCTGGGAGCCACCCAGTGTTTAGAGGCTAAAATCAGCCGATTACTACTATCATGCCTCAGTATGAGGTAGTAGCTTCAGTTTCCTGCTTTGAAAAGAAGACCAGTGAAAAAGGTTTTTTGCTGGTGCATAACTTCAGTTAGATATGCTAGAATTACACAACCTGAGCTTTATTGGTTTAGTGTTTTAAACTAGGCTAAGGCCCAGCAAATTAAAGCTATTGTACTGATTTTAATGCAAGGATGTATGTAGGCACTTCCCTCCCACCCCCAAGACTATGTACTGGAAAAATCCAACTTGGATGTGATTTTTCTATATATGCTTGTACTTTTTGGCTGCTTTTAGGGCCCTTAGCTCCTCCCTTGTGAAAAGAATTAACTTGTTCCTTGCTGGTAGCCTTGGGCCTTGCTGGAGAGCTGTGCCCAACAGTGGCTGCACCTGTAACAGATTTTCTGATGCAGCTGCAGGACAAACCATTGGCAACTCAGTATTTCCGATGAGAGGCTTGCTTAATTTTAGCTCCACTGATAACTGTAACTTGTACACTAAACAGTATGGTTGAGAGGTTTTTTTGTAGTCTTTTCCCTGCCCCCAACTCATTGACAGACACTGCCTGTCTGGTAACCAGTTTCCTAGAAAAAAGCAAGGCTTTCTGAGCATACTCAGAGGTGACACCATGCTTGAGAGGTCAGGCTGTTCATAGTATTATGCACAGGATTGATCTGTGAGGTTGTGGGTGGGCAATATGTATGTAGCATGGGGAAGGGAGTAGGGCTTGAGAATGGCTATACTGTTATATGTAACATAGGAGGGTGAATGGACTGTGGAGTTCTAGAAAGTGGCTAAATATTTAACTATGCTGACTTTATTTTTGGTTTGTTTTGCTGTCACTTAAAAAGGAATGTTTTAAATTTTAGCCAAGGTAGCATTGTTGGAAAGCAGTTTTTATATTTGCATTTCTTCCTGCCTTTTTCTCTTAAGTTTAGCTTTTTATTAACCAGTGCTTTAAAAAAAATAAAAAAGCTGGGATGGCATTTTTGGTTAAAATAAAATAGATTGGCACACTTTGATGTGAAACAATGTCCCATGAAGTTCCATGGTGATAGGTGTTTTTCTGCTCTGTGTATATAGCAACAACATATTCCTGATTGTGGGAACAGGTATGCACATGTCTTCGTACTTGTATAGGCACTGCATTTATGGCCTTAGGTAACTTCCCACTACTTCTAAAAAAAGTCCAGGATATGATTTGTGTGTATGTGGTAGTTGGTCAAATCTGAAAGTCTGTTCAAGTCCATTGGATTATGCAGTGCGTGAAATAGCCCATGAAACAGAGGAGTAAAACAAGCATTATGATCCAGAGAAAGTGTGTGGAAGAAAGTCTTCTTAGCTTTATTCTGCTTTGAATAATAAATTTTACTTCTGTGTCACTATAGCTGTTAAATCACTTTTTTCCCCAGCTTTGCCATTCTCATCCTCAGAGCTGGAAAAAAAGAAAACAAACAAAGTAATTGAATTTTAAGACTTTCTTTCTATTTCTGAAGCAAAATCTCCTTATTTGGAGAAATGAAGAATATACATACCTCCAGTAGTTAATCCAGCAGGATAAGCATTGTTTTAGTGTTATAGAAAGAAATCAGTAAAAGGCATTAGTTCTGGTAATTTTGCAATAAAGCAAGTATATTAAGAAATGACTCCATTATCACTATTTGAAAATTAGCACAGCTATCTTTTGTTTTGTCTGTTACCTTCACTAGCACATTGCACACAGATGGTGTCGTCCTTGACTGAATTCTGGCAGATTAAAAGGATGCATGAATAATTAAACAAACTCTTTGTTTAAACTAAACTCCTCAGTGGGAGCTGTAACTGTTTGGAACCCTTTTCCTTTTCTGTTGATATTAACAGAAAACTTTCCTTTCTTCCTGATATTGAGTCAGAGTGCAACTTTGTCATATTCCTGATTTGATCTGATGGAGTAGTGATATCTGTATAAACATTAGTATGACTATTGTCTGTAACTGGGTATAATGTGGGTTTGTTTGCAAGTGACAGTACAGAGCAAATGATTCAATGTTAAGGTTATTTTTAAAACAGCAATATAATGCCATTGTTTGATAGGTAGGAGCCTCCTCCCAGCACATAGTTCATCTGAAATGCAGTGGGAATAATCTCCAGTCCTCTGACCTGTTAGTTTGAAGAGTCACCCAAAATAGCCTGTCTCATTCCTTCATCCTGCATATGTCTCTGTACTGAGAGACAGGGGGTCAAAGCAGCTGTTTGCTTGATTTATACATGTCAGCAAATGTCCAACTCAAGTTACATTTTGAATGCTGAAGTTGTTGCAAATCATAGAAGCATCAGAGTGTAACTTTGTTATAGGGCCACTGATGTTAACCTTAGCTTTTACAAAGACCCTGTAAGACAGTGTGCTTTTTGCAGGCTGAGGAATTCTAAAGGATTCAAGTCCGGGTCATAGTTTGAGAATAGTCAGTCTGATGCTTCACTTATAGCTCATAGTCTGTTTCTGTCTTGCTCTATACATTACAAAAAAAGATGGCATATATGAGTCTTCCTTAAAAAGAATTTCTGTATGTTACTTTCTTCAATGCAAATGGAGCTGTCTCCACTGTGTCTTTTGAAGGTTCGAGTGGTAAGGAAAAAAGTAGCTCATCTAGACTAGCTACCTGCCAAAAGCCTTGGGCCTTCATGTCCCATGAGAGCCTGTTCCACACTCTCAGTAGGTTTTATTGCTTATTCAGCTTTAGTTTGAATTTCCTTTTTCATTTTACTTTGTTCCCCCCAAGGACTTTTTATTTTCCTAATGAGTATTGAATCTTCAAAACATTTGCACTCAATTTGCCTGAAACTGAAAGAAGAAAATAATCTCTAACAATGCAAAGCACTTGTGTGCTAATTATAGCATTCTCATCCTCTGTGTTGTTTTTCTGAGGGCACATACTTTGAGATACTGGTCCCCCACCAAGCTCGTGGGGAAAGGAAAATTGCTTCTATTATGGAAAGAGGTTTGTCCTACATCTTTGTAAGTGTGGGTGCATTCTGAAAGCTCTTCATTTAACCTGATATTTCTTTATACAGATTGGCACATGGAGCAATTCCTCTGCCTCCTAGTTGTCCTTGGCCATCACTAATGTTTTCAGTATCTTGCTCTGAAGGTTCATTTCCTTCCCAAAGCATTATTGTTTTGTAAGGGACCATCATCCTGGTCTGTCCTTTTTCTTCCTTGTTTTCTGTTCTTTTTCAGAGGGTCCTCGGTGCCTGTTTAATACTTAATGCTGTGATTACCTCCCTAAGTTTTAATTTCAGAGAGGGTTATTTTTTCTGTTGCACAGTTCATTGTTTTAGTAACAAGTGATGAGTTACTAAAAATAATTTTGACTCCCCTCTTTTCACTTCTGGTATTTAGGGTGAACCTGCTAGGCTAAGCGTCAATGACTGTTTTGAAAACAATATCTTTCTCCAAGAAAGAGCTCTGTGTAATACATTGTTTTAGATTGAGAGGCTTTCCTGGTTTTGTTTCCCTTTTGGAAGTCTCAGTAGGATTATGGGATTGCTTGGGAAAAATTGAGTCACTTCCTGGCTTTTTCCACTGATCAAAAATGTCCTAGGGAGTGGCAATAAATAGGTGGAGGGGTAAAGAGGAATATGGCTTTGTTCCAAATTCTACTAGGCTTTAAGACACTCACTTGGAAGCAGTGCTGACTGGTTAGATTTTTGAGGCAGTTGCCAAAATGTTTTTAATTTGGTTGGAATGGTTTTTTTCTAATGGACTACTTTCTGATTGCTGGAATAGTTCTAAGTAAATGGCTGAGAAAATACAGATTTACATAAAAGACTCACAAATACCTTTGCTAGATTTATGCTTAGCCCCTTTTCTCTAAGTCAGTGTTTGTTTTTCATTAACCCAAAAGAGAGAGAACCCAAATTGTTTGGGAAGTGTCTGAGTGGCAAGGAAAAATGTGGAAACTTCAGATGCTACTCTGGGGAGATCAAATCAAGCAGAGATTGTTACATATAGAAGTGCTCAGCTAACATCTCATGTTTTGTATATGGACCACCTGAATGGTACTGCCAGTTTATAGTTAGTACTTGAAAAACTCTGTCTCAGGATCTATTCAGGAGCATCCACTCAGCAGGCTGGGGCTGTAAGGTGAATGAACTGTTTCAGTAGCAACCTGCTGGTGAGTGGGTGTGTGTTTCTTCTGCATTATCTGCCTATATGTATGTGATGGGGTAATTAACGGACTACCCCCAAAATAGAATGGGCTGGAGCAGCTGCTGAAGGGGTTCATCTTGCCTGTACGAGGCACTTCTGCTTTCAGTTGCTGACATAAGAGGTGCTGACAGCAGCCCTTGGTGCTGGAGGACAAAGGGAAATACCCAGGTGGCAGAGTTGGTGCTTGAGGGAAGTAAAAGGTCCCCTCAAGTAATGGAGAAGTGCAGTGGCCTTATTGATCAGAAAGGCTGGGCAGCACTGCTGAGTATTTTAGGCTGTTGTGTGCATGACTCCATGAGTTTGATGGTTCTAAAAGCTGAGAGCAATTGTTTACTGAACAGCTCTTCAGTGCCTACCAATGCAAAAATACTTGAAACTCCTTACATGATCCAATGATCACCCTCTCTCTTGGCTTTACCTGTAGTGCAAGGGTTTGCTGGACTGTCAGCACAACTTTAGGCAGGGCCCAAACTTACACTATTGCTGCTAAATTGCAGAAATAGTCTGGAGGGAGAGCATGTGGGATCATGACCCCTGGTGTCCCTGTAGTTTAGTCACAGTGTTCTTTCCTTGAAATGGAATATGACTACCTGTCTGAAATCTGCTGCTTTCTAAGTATACTTAAATGCAGTTTAATTGTATGCATTAAAGTGCAACATAATTGTAAAGAAGAGCTTTCCATGTTCCTGGAAGATTTTGTTATTGCTCTTTTAACCTTTTATTATAAAACTTTATAGAGAGAAATAGATATCTTTTGTATTAACAGAATATAAAAAGTATTCAAAAATAGCACTATGGACTATCAGACTAACCACATGCAGTGATGAAAACTGTTTCTTTCTGTAGCTATAAAAGTACCTAACTCGGATTAATAAAAAAATGTTAAAACTTGAATAAACACTGTCAAGAGAATGTTGCCAATGCTGATTCCAGAAAAATAGAAGGTAAATCTGGTTATTAAGCTGTCTTTCTGATTTAAGGACCAATTTGGATGATCTAGGAAGTAGTCAGAACCCAGACAGGCATGGAAACATTCTAGTGGGGAGGAGGTGTCAAGTAGCAATGCTGTTAGTTACCTGGTAGAAATGAAAATTAATTCTGCTAATTGAGGTAGTATTAATGGAACTTGAAAGAGAACAACTTTTAATCTTGGAGGGTTACAGAAATGGCTTTTCTGAGATACTCTATTTTCCAAATTTTGATGCGGTAACTAGTGCATTGCTAAAGACAAAATAATTCAAGAGTTGCAAAATGCAGAGTGGCATTTGTTAACAAACAAGAGCAAAGAAATTATTAATATCAAATGAGCCTGTGAAACAATCCAAGCGATATACTGACTGAAACAGTTGCCAGTAGATAAGAGCTGTATCAGTTTACTACATAAGCAAACAGCAGTGACATGATTTTCCTTTTCTGTTACCTGTTAGTGAGGGATCTTCTGTACCGTCTCCAGACACCTGGCTGTGGAGATGAGCATGGTGTGTTGATGAACTTAAGCATTCCTCTTGTTCTTGCAGGGAGATGGAATTTTTGTGTGGTAGCTTGTTCAGGCTTGTGCCCAGAGTGCTTGTTGTAGGGTTTGTCTGTGGGGCTTCTGTGATTTTCCTGCTCGGTGGCTGATAAACCTGACTATAGTGGCCTATGGGATGATATGCTGGTTTCTCAGATTTGCTGTCATCTTCATCATCATCATCAATGATAACCAATTCTGCACGGATAACCCCATCATATCGTGACAACTTCTGGTCTGCTTCTGCATCGTCATCATCAATGCGCTGATAACCCATGAAAACCATCGTTACTGGTTCAGAATCATCCACGTAACATGGTACAGCTTGGACAATGTTGTATTGAACGTCTTCCTCCTCTTGAGGTGCAGGTGATGTTTCATTAAGATGCTGGGGACTTAAAAACCTTGTCTCGTTATGTCTTTCTCTTGTATTCTGGTGAGGTTTTAATTCCTCATGTGCAGCTTTTCTTTCTTCGTTATGAATCATCCTGTTCTCAGTATTAGTGTGCACTTTCTTCTCTGAATGGGAAATTACTGGAGAAGGAGATGTTGGCTGTATTACCTTTGGGAGATCAAGCCCATTTTCTTTATTTTGCTGCATAAAGGGCTCTGTTTTGGAGAGTTTTGTCTGATTGCTAAATCCATTTATCTCTCTTCTGTCAGAGTTTTCCAGTTTTGGTCCAGGGGCTAATTTGTCTTTCTGAGGAGTAACTGGCCTGCAAAATTTGTTTGCAAACACGGGCTCATGATACTCTGTGGGAGACTGGGAATTTTTTTCAGTTGCTTGCCGTAGCAGGTCCTCCACTTCAACAGGAGCAAGTTCATCCATGCCATTTTGTGTTGTACTGCCATTTGAAGACACTGCATAGACTGACTTCCTGCCATCATCGTAGACTTTAATTCCAGTCTCTTTAAACTCCTTTGAGGGAAGAGGTATTGTTGATAACACTGTGTTTTCTCCTGTTTTCTTGTCTTTTTCAACCTTAATTTCCATGGCAAACAATGCTGTTGAAAGAAACAAGTGCTTAAACTGATAATGCAGCAGCTGCAAGGAGTGGAAGAGTTCTGACAGTGATAGAGAATGGTTGATTGTCAGAATGAATTATCAAATATATGATGTTATTACACAACCAATATATTTGATTCTTATTTTGAATGTCCCCTTTCATCTTGTGGAAAAAAATTCTTTAGGATCTAATTCTGTGAGAAATACACAACTGTTGAGGAGCCAGTTTTCATTACGTGATAGACTGAGGAATCCAGATTTAACTTTGGTCCCTAGTATTGTGCTGAGTAATAGCAGTTGAAAGAGCTCAGTGTGCTGTGTTCCTAAAGAGAGTCCTGGGCACTCCGAAGGGTTGGGAGGCTTTGTAGTAGCTGGGAAATAAGCAGACTCTACTGTTAGCTACTCAATAGCTTTAAGTATGGATAGAAAATGTGAAATGTATGATCTGAAGAGAGGATGCACTGCTAGGTAGAGGAATGAAGTGCTGGGAAGAAGGTATAAAGACTTATTCCCAGTGGCACATATCTAACACTAGTGTCTCACCTCTCAGTTTTGGCCACCTAACTGATAACACAGCTTAAACGAGAACAGCAGTGTCTCATATCTGTGGTGTTTATTCTTTGTCTGAAGTGTATTAGATTCAATTTATAGGAAGTTTTTGCACATATTGACATCCTTTGGAGTTACTAGTAAGCAGTACCTTTTCTCTTTTCTTCATCTTCGGTGACAGCCTGTGCTGTACTTCTCAGTGTGGAAGGCCTGAAATGCTTGGGGAGGTCAGGTATGCTGGCATAGATGTAGTCTGCTGCCTCTGAGTAAAGAACATCCATGGATCCACAAAGCATTAGTATGTTTTAACTGACTTTTACAAGAACCTTTTAAAAAAATATTCTTTTAACTAAACGTACCTTTTTCAAATCCTGCTTTTTCAGTCTTCACAGACTAGGTGGGAAAAAGAACCATTAAAAATAAATGTGATAATTAGTTTTAAGATGTTAACTACACAGTAAATAGGTTTCCTTGATATTTTTAACCTTTTGTGCCCACAGCTTCATACAGAAACATGCTCAGTTGGAGCATGGTAAGGCAGAAAATTAAATTTCTGTGGTCTTGTTTTGCCCATATGATTCCAAGTCACAGAGGGAAGGATATTACAAAGTGTGATACAAAGTGACCCAGCCTCCCACTGTGGCCCAACCTGGTTGACTTCAAATATTTTTCAAGGGTTGTACTTTTGGCTTTTCAGTTTTGCTTATTTATCTGAGTATAGGGTGTGTGTATGTGTCTCTATAAGAACAACTGGAGAACTGAAGTTTACTTTCAGCACTATATTTTGAGATGATTTAAGATGATTTAAGAATATTAAAATGACCTTTTGACAAAGATTAATGACTGATGACATTAAGTTGTCTTTCATCATAACCTCTCAGGAACTTGGGGCAGGGCATGATGCAGTGTATCTGGGCACATTACCTGAAGGAGTATGAATATACCCACCTCTGTACCTGTTATGTCTCTCCCTGGGTGAGATGTAAAGTTGCTGGTTGGTGTCAGTGGTGGAAGTATTTTTTGGAGGTGTGCTACAGTTGAGTAATGGTAGGAGTTGCTCCCCCATCTCTATCAACAAGTAAGTGGAGACATTTGGGCACTTCTTGTGGCTGCTGTCACTTTAGACAAAAGTTCATGACCACTTCTGGGATCCAGCTAATTCCTCTTATCCCTGGTTATGATGATGATGAATAAATTCTGTTTCTGGAATAATCTGGCACTAACCTTTATTATGTCTTCTGTTGTTTTCTCAACAGATTTAAGTTTCTTTAAAATTGCTTCTTCCTTAGCTGAGACTTCCATTTCCTGTCTTTCCAGAGCTTCAATTTCCTTCTCTAGTCTGCAATCACAATTGCATTTGATTTAATACCAGGCAGAGAACAACATTGCAGAGTTGATACATTGTGAAGATGGACATTAGTAGGGCTGGCTTTACTTAACCCTGAAAAATTTTGCTCTGAGATCAGCTTATAATTTTACATGCTTTGGGAAATAAGTGTGAAGTAGTATTTTCATTTAAAAAAAAACATACCAAAACCAACAAAACCTAACAAACAGAAATTGCCATAGATTCCTTGAGCCAACTTTGAAAACAGTGACCAAAATGACTTGATCTCTTAATTTGGTGTGTGTACTGATACATATGATGAAAAGAAGCAAATTCTTTTGTTCTAAGTGAGTTAGAAGGATGTTCCTGTACCTGGTAGTACTTAAAGGGCTAGAACACATATGATGTATGATGTATTTTATTATGTGTAGCCAAACCATATTCAGGAGGATCGCCGTAGAGAAAAGTTCTAGTCTTTCTATAACTAGAAGCTACAGTTCCAGGAGAACCATCTCTATCCATGGAAATCAAATTGCATTTGTGTTTCTGAGAGGTAGAACACATGTTTTTTGTAAAACAGTAATATTTGGAAGTATGTGTAGATAAAACAACCCTTAACTAATTTTCTAGTATGAAAGCTAATGTAGCTAGAAATAACAATAGCAATGTACACACACACACTTCTAAGAGGTGATAACTTTGTGTGGATTTTGAAAAGTAAGAAATCTGTGGGATTGTGGAAAGTGGGATGGTGCTCAAGAGACTAAATGGTGTTTTTCAGTCTGTATGGGCCTGCGACTGGAGAATTGACCAACACCCAGGATCATGCAGTGGCTTTCTGAGGGTGTGTCTGTCTGTTCGGATCCAAGATGCCAAGACAGCCCACGGTTCTACATGTGTGAATGTGGGTTCTGGAATTTCAAAATTCTTTGCTCTGATTAAATAGGTGTAAGAGTGCTTGACAGATAGTCTGAAGGTTGATTCTTCAGGGAAAAATTCTTGATTTAAAGTGCAAGATATACTTATATGGTGTTATTGTAGCATTCCTGATAGTCTAGTCCAGAGCTTGTGTAGCCACAGATTTAAAAATACTAGGAAGTTTTGAGGCCTCCTCTCTGACACTGTAAGGATTTTACAGACACTTGGGGGTCCTTAGTCACTCATTGGCATTTTTGTACTTAATTCTCTGGGAAAAGTGCTGTAATCTCATTTCTGTGAAGCACTTCTCAGCACAACTGCAGTCAGTAATGCTCACTGGTTGGGTGCACCCAGGACAGGCAGCTGGGAAGGGTCATGTTGTGGTGCTTCCTCAAGCAATATCCTCACAAGTATTACCAACGAATTTGCAAGAGAAAACTGGGTAGTTCACATAGATGTGATGCATTTTGCATCAGGTGCTAACAGCATTCACTTTCTAAGATTGCAATTGAGTGTGATTTTCAGCACTAAGGAACAATGTTTTTAAGAGGCCTTTTATTATAGGAGAAGCCTTGATCATGCCCAGGTCCAGTCACTGAAAGGTTACAAGCCTACCCAATACACAACTGGATATTCTCTAAGAGAGGGGCAGATTTGGCAACTGACTTATCTCTGTCAGATTTTTGCAGTGTAAACCAGAACTATTTTGCCAGTTAAGTCTTGGGTAATAGACTAATTATTTTCTTTTAAAATACTCCATTGTTATGTAAAATGAAAATTGAGGATTAGCAGTCAAAATTTCTTTTTCCTAATTAGAGTTTTTATTTTCTTAGCACTAAGGTGTATGCTAAACACTTCAAGACAGAAAGGTCCAGGATATAATATTTAATCTCTGTGACAGAGAGAGAAAGTTGGACCTGGTTGTCCTGGTTTAAAGCACCCCTCTAAGGTAAAGTATTTCAGTCAAATTCTTTTCTATGTTGGCTAAGGCAGTGACTTAAGGTGCCCCACATGCTATTTCTTTTTATTCTTTCCAGTCAAGACTATTCCATTCTGCACACCTACGTATTTTTTAGGTTTTAGAAAAAAACTTGGTTTATTTAGTCTACGAGTTGGGAAGTCACTTTGCCATGAAGATCTAGAATCAACTCTAGATTTAACTCTAATGTGGGAATTGAACTAAATGTCTTGTGCTATAGGTGAGTGCCATATAATTTTAGTCTTGTGGTTCATCTACCTTTCTTTTTGAATTTCTTTTAACTTTAAAAGAAACAAACCAAAAATCAAAAACCATCAGCAAATTTCAAAACCTTCCATATTTGAGTGAAATTTGCTTTTCATTGCTTTGAAACCATGTCTGAAATCAATGACTGCAGACTTGAGGCAGCTGCAACTGATGCCACTAGTTGCTGAGATAAGTGAGAATAGTTATGATTAGATGATCCGAGACAAAGTAACAAATAGGGTAATAGAAATGTTGGCCCATAACCCTGAGGGGAGTAAAATGTCCTGTTGACTTATTCTTTACTATGTGCCAGGATTCCCAATATGACACCACAGTCAACATTAATAATAAAAGTATGTCATCTCTTTAAAGTAATCACACCAGAAAAGCTGAATGCAGGCCAGCAGATAAGCATTGTTCATTTTCTTCTTTATGACTGATGAATCTGAATTCACATTATGGCTCTTGCCCTTTTGAAGCTCAGATATGTGGAGTTACACTAGTAGAGTACTACATGGACTTTTACATGTTAGTGAGAACATCCTCTTTTTTTGTATCACAGACCCCAGAACTGAGATGTGAATAAGAAAACATTCAGGATGAAAGTAAAAGCTAAAAACAATATTTAAAAACTGCCAACACTTCAGACCTGAGTTCTGCAACATGGCCTGAGAACCTTGATCAAAGGTACTAATTATAGTGCTAAAACTTAAAAGTTTTATAATGAGGGGGATGAATATACCTGGACATCTATAAAATAATGAAATTACAGTGTGCTGTATTTCTGCACTTCTTACAAAACAGTCTTTGTTTAATATATTGAGATGTATTTTAGATGAGATTTGGTTGCAATACTATCATAATGTAAAAACTAATAATTAAAAATGCACAGAAGCATAATGAACTGCAAAATCACTGACTTATCTGTTTGTTTCAGTCTTGGTTCTAAATGAGCCTAGACACACAGGTGAAAGAAGAAAAGGAAAAATCTTTTTAAAAAAAAGGGGGGGGGTGAGAAGAAAGAAAACACAACTCTAAATAAGTCAAATTATAAACCCCACACATTTACTTTGGTGATCAAGAAAATTATTAAAGTTTATATAAGGTCTCACACCCATACCAACACCCATACCAACACCCACTCCCTATGGTAATGAAGAGAACTGATTCAGTGCTCAGTGGGGTTTGAGAAAAATTCTCATACCCTTTTAATGGGATTCTATCTAGACCTTATGCATCTCTTTTGCACTCATACCTGCATATAGACACAGATTTTATGGTTCATTTTCAGAGGATTTTTGTGTGCACACTGGAATTTGTAGAAAGAAGACTTTTAAAAGATGCAATTCATATAGTTCAAAGAAATGGACTTCATGCAGTTGAAAAGGTAGGCCAGGGTCTTTCTGGTATGTTTAAATCTTTAGAAACTTCTAAATCAGTGATACCTTTATGAAGTTATGTCACAGTTTGTATTTGTCTTGAAAGGGTCTAGCAGCTACAGCAGCAATTACAAGAAAGTATCTTTTTGACTGTGCTTCTGCTTTTTGTAAAGAAATGGAAGTATGATATAGCTACTGTATTAAATCAATCCTTGTGAATATTTGCCTTCTCTCTTTGAGTAGTGCTTGTTATCTGAGAGGGGAAAATAAGTAGTATTGAGGTATGGATGAAAGAAGAAATCTTAGAAGCCAAGACACTAAATGGAAGGTTTCTCTGCCAAAGGAGTAGCTGAATTAAACAAATCTATGGTGTTTACCTGGCTGCTGCTGGCCACCAGCTGGTCTGCTGGGATTGGCACCACTGCCACCCCAGAAAAAAACAAAAGGCCTTAAGAATGAAAAGCAGATAGGAGGATACCATCCTGGAGAATTCCTGAGGAGGAGGAAAAGGCAGTTTAACAAGTCCTCACACGTTCCAAGGTGAGTCAAATGCTTTAGCACCTCTGCAATATAGCCTTAGTCTGCCTTCACGTATCATATTGCAAACAATTGAATAGACCTTAGTTGTTTTGCATTTTTGAGTATGTTGTTTAGCAACTAATTCCATCAAGAATGAGTGTTACTAGCTGAAGGTTTGGTCCCAGGTCTGAGTCCTCTGTATATCAGGAAGATAAAAGCTGCCAAAGACTAAGGTGATGTGTTGTTCCCTAATGGGAATATCTTGGTAATTAAATTATTTACTTTGACATCAAGGCCTTGCAAACATCAAAACTGTCTTTAGAATTTCAGCAGTGGTGAATTAAAATCTCTTAACTTGGGTTGGCTAAGGAATGTAACAGGGAGCTTTTCTGTTCTGATTTTCATTTCTAGGTTGCATTACACCTGTGCAGTTGCTATTGTAATTATGAAGACAGCACATCATTTTGTGTTATACTTTCTTTCTTTGTTAGTTAATCACAATTTCAGATGTATGTTAAGAAATAGGAATCATTTTAAGGCGGAAGCAATTTCTTTAAACGTCTTAGGAAAAGGTCACAGACAGGAAAAATTAGTTGGTAACACTGGTATTAACAACAAATAGCTGTATAAATGCTTAGTTTGCCATGAAAAAAAGAAATTGTCATGAGAAATATAAGAATAACTGTTTACAAGTTTCATTAAAGAGCAAGTGTAGTAAAACAAATAGCCTTATATTCTTGGAAAAAAGAATATTTTTAATAAGAGGAGAAAGCCCAGCAACTACAAGCAAACATTTTTTTTCCACTGTAGTGCTTACAGTTGCAAGTAAACTTAATTAATTTTCATTAGCATTTAAATTGCTGGTTTATGGTCATATGATCAGCCATCTACATATGCAAACATTACTTGTAATTAACTGAATCTGGAATTATGTAGAAAAAGAATTCATGCCTACCTACATTTCTGCTAAAAGCAGGCATAAAAATAGAAAATTAAAAAAACTCCAAACAACACTAACAAAACAAACAAACAAAAACCCCCTACAAACACCAAAAAGAAAAAACACCAAAACAAAACAGACCACAAAACCCCAAACCAAATAAATCGAAGAACAGAAAAACAAATCACAAACCAAAACCAGCACATCAAATCTGTCCTCCCTGTATCCCATCTACATGGGAAAGGAATTCTAAAATTTATTAAATTGATTTTCCTTTCATTTTATTTTCTTTCTGCACAAAAGTGTGTGTAGGAGGACAGTGGAAGAAGAGAAAAGTATGGAGGAAAATGCTATTGATCTGAAATAGAGAAAGGAACCTCAAAAAAGGGTAATGAAACTTTCTGGAATCTAAAGGAGCAGGAACATTTCATCTTTTCTGTGGGTGCCAAGGGGTAGCACCAGTATGTAGCATCAGTATGCCTGGACACAGGGAAGGAGCTGATTGTGTACACAGACCTGTGGTATTTGGGAAGGGCCAAGGGATACTAAGCACCTGTAACCATGTTCATTGTAAAACAGGAGTTTACCTCTGAGACGGTCTCTGCAGTTTAATGTTACAGGGAGGCACTAGGCAATGAGATTTGTAGGAACATCTCTAATGAAAGGTAGAAAAACCCCTTTGCTATAGCAGAGTTCTGGAAATAAACTGAGTACAAAACAGCACAGAAAAGTGAAAATAAGGCAAGTGATACTAATGGGGCTAAGCAGCCTGTGCTGTTCTGAAGTGCTGTGCTATGTCAAAGGTGTTAAAGGGTGTGCAGGACCTAGTGAAACTGAAGAACTTTTAAACCTACCTACTGTTATTAAGTTCCAATTCAACAATTGCTATCTCAGAGCAAAACCCATATATTGTTTCTTACATCTATTGAATACAACATGAAAAGGATATCTGGAATTAGAGAAACAAATGCTCTGCAATATATTTATTGTGCAGTTTGATAAAATTCACCGTATGGAAGCTTGCGTTGTGTATTTCCAAATTCTAGCTGACTAGAAAACATAACAAAGTTTGTTTTACGCTGTATAAAATGCAAATATTTAGCACCGACATTTTAATCTTTTGCAAAATAAGACAGGACTTAAGTGCCCCAGACACAAGGGCATGGGCACTATCCTACCTGAAAATGTCTTGTTCCAGCTCATGAGTCCGTTGTTGGTCCTCCTGGTTCTGCTTTTGCATTTCTTGTTGCTCTTTTGGAGTCATAGAGCTTAGGCCATCCAAGAGCCATTTTTCTCTCAAGGCCTTTTTCTGGTGGGGAAAAATAGACAAGTGAAGCCTAAAAGTTACGGTGTCCGACCATTTACTATGTTTGTCTTGATACACATGCTTTATCTGGCATAAGGCAACCTTGTTAACTTGAATTGTGACTGCTGCTGCTTTGAGGCAGATCTTTGCCAGCACTGCTGAAAAGGCTGCATTAACCTCAGTGCTGCTTGCAACAGCTGTTGGAATCTCTGCCTGCATCCTGTGTTGAGTCACTTAAACTGTTGCTGCCTACATTTTTTTGTTTATTGTGCACTTTACATGAGGCCCAACTGGCAGAGGAGTGTGTGTGTGTAGGACCCAATTGCATTTAAAAGCAGTTTTCCACTTGTTTGAGGTGTGACATGTGTGATGTCATAGAAAGTATGTCTAGAACAGGCTTGTTGGGAAGTCTGTGGCACTTCATGTTGCATTTTCTTTTTTTTAATTTTTTTTTTTGTTTTAGCCTGTGGGGATATAACATTTTTGTTTGTAGTTGCCGTAGTCCTGCAGGAAAGTATATTCTTTCTCTCAACACTCAATCATAGGAAATCTGTGGGAAATAAGGGCTGCTCCAGACTCATATCCTGAGCCTTGACTTTCTCTGTAGTATCACTTGGCAGCACTTCCTGGTAGTTGTCTTAGGCTCTAATTAAATAAATGCAGATTTTAGTAGAACAGCTTTATGTCATCTGGTAGATGCATGTAGCCTGGTGTTGGCACAACTCCTATTAACCACAAAATACTGTGTTCTCAAGCTGGAGGGAACATAGTTATTAATTCCCTTTTATTCAAGCTGTTAGATTTTAATGATAAGTAGGGCTCCTAGAAAGTGAGGTTTTGATCCTGGATGGAACTGAATTAGTCTAGGATTGATTTCTCCAAAAACAAATCTATAATTCTTTGTAAGACTTACAGCAGGGCTGGCACTGTAGACCTCAGAAACTGATAACATATACTGAAATCAACAAAAGCTTTGTGTATGTATAGGATTAGGCCCAAGAAACTAAACTCCCTAAATAGAAGCATAACACAATAGTGGTTTTCTTGCATTTTTCTAGAGTAGTTTGCTGCTGCTCCCAACTAAATGCCATGCAACCTTTTTCATTTAATTAGCCATTTTAAAAAGAATGATGCTTTGTGTATTTGGAAATAGCCTTTGACTAAGAGAGGTTTCAGGTCTGCTCCATCCAGGCAGCGGCACAAGCCAGTACAGCAGCAGCTGCTTTAGGGCTGCCAGTTTCTTTCTGCTGTCTTGTGTTTCCTTTCACATTGAAATGTCTCTAGCTCAGTGCTAGGTTGTGCATGTGTTATAGCACTGACATAAAAGCATTTTCATTTTGCATTAGGCTCAGTATGTTAAGGGAAAGGGATACATATACATTGAGATGTGACAAGACCCTGAGAATGGCCGGAGTGCTGGAAAGTAATCACTTTTTGTTTGTGTTTTTGTGTGGTTTGGTGTTTTTTTTTTGTTTTGGTTTGGGGTTTTGGTTTTTTTTTGTGTAGTTCATGGTCACATCAGGAGTACTGTGACAATATTCTGCAACTTTGTTGAACCATGTACAATGTGTGCTCCAGGTATAACTCCACTGTAATCCTTAAGGCTGGACTAGCACTGAAAGATTCATCCTCCACTGCAAGGCAAGGTTGTTTTGAGTTTGTGGGTCTTGCTCTCCCAGGGGTATGGCAGTTCACCTTATGGCATTTAGGGGAAGGTACAAATAGTTTTCATAGTTTTTCACAGAAAATGTAGTTCAACAGAGTAGTTGACTACTGAAATAAGGTGTGTGATTAGCACCTCCAAGGTAGCACTAATGGAGTTCAGGCATGTCAGAAGCCAGAAACTTTAGTAAGCTAAACTATGAAAGCTCTTGAAAAGTATATGTGAATCAGTTGGTAAGGATTATAAATAGAAGTGAAGGACAAAATGAGGAACAGGATAGTGATATCCAGCTAACAGGGACATCCATATGACAGTGAGATTTACTAACCTGCAATAGTTTCCTACGGGACAGGTGTGAGTTACATTCAATAGGTCACGGAGCTCTAGATTTCACAATGTGAAATGAATGAGTGAAAACAACATGACTCGCTAGGGAAATGATCTGTCAATGAATTTTCCTGAAGTGTCTAAATGTTTTAAAGGTCTAAATATGTTTTAAAGTAATTGATGCACTAGATCCCTTTGTTGTCAACTCCATTGAAATCCCTGAATTAGTCTGGAGCATGTGTTCATTAAAGGACAAAGCTTCTAGGGCATCAAGCAGAGGATGTTCATGTAGAAATGTTGCATTTGATATTAGGTGTCTGTCTTATTACTGAGTTGTAAAAACTCGTCTGCATTTTGGGTGTTCCAAATAGCTAGTGATATGTATGTATTTATACACCACACACATATATATATATATTTAAATGTGTGCTTGATCCTTCTTTGCCAAGTGAATAATTTTCTTTATAGATCTTTGATTTGCCTTGTATATGCAATATGCCTGATTCCAATTGAAAAGCCTTGCTGTATGATATCTGTATGATTTTTCATAGAGCAGGCAAAGAAATCCCATCCTCTGTTCTCTTCCAAAGGAAAACTATTTCAGTAGTGCTTTTCCAGAAGTGTTATAGCCTCTGTAACAACTCCATAAAACTTTTTCAGAATAAAAGAAAGGTGGGTTTTTGTTTTCTTAACTTTTAAAATTCCATTTTAACTATGAATTTTAGCTGCAAAGGTAGAAAATCTGTAAGGAAACTGCCCTAGGGCTCTGTCTGCACCCAGCAGTAGTGAGGATTAGCTGATTGTCGAGAACAGATCAGTTTATCCTTCTGTAAGCAAGGGCAAAAGAGTCATTCTGGATTTATAGGCATGGAAACTTGGAACATAACTTTCAGTACTCTGTGTAACTAGGTACTAAGGTGGAGGAAGACAGTCAAAGGTTTGTCTCTCAATAGTTACAGGACTTGGAAAAGATATTCCTCTCTATTTTAGACAAGATGTTACGCAATTGGTCAAGCCTGTCCTTGGAGTAACTACCTTCCATTAAAAGCTGAACATGGGTAACTTTTGTGTTGGCTCGCCTGGCGCAGTGACCTCTATCACAGCTTCTCACTTTTTTGGCTTGACACAAAAGAAGAGGGTGTATGAAACCCAGGATCTGGTGCCTGTTTTGAAGAGGAGTCTGTTTTAAATATGCTTCTCTCACATTTGCTCAAGGAGACGTGCCACGCTCCCAGTATCAGAGTCAACAAATCTTTCTTGAAACTCTTTATCTGCTCACATAATGAAAAGGGTATGTAAAATGCAAAGCCTTGTGTGTTTCTGGAAGTACAGATTTTGTCTCATCTCCCTAAATGACATGCACTGCCAAGTTGCAATAGACATTTAAAGGATAGTGCTGTTGGGTAGAAATCACTGCTGTTTCAAGTCTCTGCAGAGGTGTATCTTCTATTTTCTTAGTAATTTGGATTTTGTAATCCTGAGTTTACCAGGTCATATTTGAGGGAAATATTTACGGCATTTTTTTAATATATAAAGAAAGATGATTGTTTTTCTAAAGAGTCATTAAATAAACTGACAAAAGTCTAGAGCCAAAAAAATTAGAACTCATGATTGTGCTGCACCCTGTACCAAGTAAGGTTGCTGTAGTGGGATTAGGGAGTGAACACACCCAGTCTGAAATGGGAGGCTTAGTTTTCATCTGAGTTATTCCTGGGTATGATCTCATTTTATGCCATGAAAGTGATCAAATAACATTAGCTCTGGAGTGTAATTTTTTTCAAAGAATGATGCTTATTAAAGTTAAATGGAGTCCTGGCAAGACTCCAAAAAGCTGTGAAAATTTGACAGTAAAAGCATAACTTAAATGCATGAAGATTTGCATTTCAAAATCCCAAACCTGTATTTATGTTGTATGACTTGAGGCTATTTTTAGTTACATAAGTTCAACACTTTACTTACCTTTAAATGTTGGTGTTTCATTTTTTCCTCTTCCACTTTTAGACGTTTCTGTGTAATTTCTTCTTGCAGTTTTCTCTTGTCCTACAAATTAAAAGAACAATAAAAAATTTTAAAGAGAAATTAATTTTTAATAAAAACTTTGTTTAAGTGTTGTTCAGTAGAGTGAAATCAATCCATGCAAATAAAGCCTTTAAAGCTTATGTGATGCTTAGGCAGTGCATAATTCTTTGCAGCAACAATTTGTGTCCTATGCAGTTATGGTTTCCACTGGTCTTTCTCCAAAGTACATTTAAACATGTTAATGATCATAAAGGAAGGGTGATACCAAATAAAAATTATTTACTCTTGGGAAGGGTAGGGGAAGAAAACAGGAAGAAAGGACATTTGAGCAGAATTGTACATGCAGTGAGACTGAAAATGGGTCCTGACCAAAATTCCTAAGGCAGCCCACACATGGTTTAGGAGAGGAAAGAGTCTGCATGGTCTACACTGTGCACCTGTGATACATCACTAAATGAAATGGGCTGTTGGTGAATCCAACACTGAGTTTGTGTGTCCTGTGGCTAATAGCTGAAATAAACAGGAATAAACAAAGGCTTAGACATTATTTTGTTAGTGAGATAATGGTAAAGATGAACACAGAGAAATGTAGTATACTTTATATATGTTGTTACCTCAGTTCTAGAAAACAAAATTTTTGCCTGAGCAAAGGCTGTTTTCATGACTGCTGAACTTTAGAAGGAAAAACCTCAAGTACTGCTCATCTACCACAGTGCCACCTTCATCCTTTGTGTTACACATTACAGAAAAAAGGAAATGGGTGAACAGTGTCTGAATGCTTGCAACATTTGAGCCTCTTGTGTCTTTGGGTAGCGCTGTCACATGGAGTATCCTTATGGCTCCTGTGGATGAGGCCAAACACTGATTTAGTACTTTGTGTCCTCAGCAGTCACTGGGAATGAAATCATGCCAGATGAAACTAACTTTTATAAGGTGTATTAAGAGGCTATTCTCTTGGCCAGCCTTAATGCTGTAAAATACTGCTATTGGGCACAGCATGTTTTTCATTTGTTTCTTGATATGTTTTAGGGAAGTAAATGGAATCTTCTGTTGTTCTGTGCCAAAGTGTTTGCTGACTGGAGGCTGATGCCTCTTTCCTTTCAATTAGAACAGCTGGGTTCTGTTAAAAATTTGATAGGTTTCTTGTTTTTAACAGTCTGTTTTCAGACAAGTATGATTTTGGAAGGTGTTAAGTTCTTCGCAAACATAGGAAGAGACTTGCCCTTCAAGCCCACCTGAGGAACCAGCTGTGTGCAGTGTAGAAAGTCAGTAAGGAAGTGCTGGACATAAGGCTGGGAGTTGTTCTCCACCATTTCCCTAGGATCTGGAATTTGGAAACAGGAAGAGGCATGGTGTGTTTGGCTGAATCACTTCACTGTTACTGGAAATTAGTATTTAGCAGCATGGCTGCAGGCTCTAAGGACACTTTTTTTGAAGAATGGGAAGTAGAAGAAACCACCTGGCCTTGTGGAGATGGAGGGCAGAACTACAGCAGGCCAAGCCTTACTCATAGTGTGCTGGGATTTAGGAGGCAAACAAGTGTCACTGATCTCCTCTCACAGTCTGCAAAGTGCAGTAGTTACCTATAACTACTATCTGTACTTTACAATTTTAACTTAATAGTGTTAGTCTGCCAGTTTAATACACCACACAGAACAGGTGGGGATCTTGCTCATTATAAGTGCTACCTTCATCTCTGTAGTGGTTTTGAGTTTTGCCCACGCTCTTTATGAGCGTTAACAAGGTTACTGATTTAGGATCACTACAGTATGTAATTTTTCTGCAGTGTCCCTTGTTAGAGACTTTATCCAAGTGTTGCTATGCTGGATTTTATTCAGGCTGTCCTGATTTTGAAGACAGCATATGGTCTCTGATCTTCACACCTTTCCTTAGTTAGGAAATATTCCTGATCTCATTGTACAAATGGCCTTTAACTAACCCATCGTAAGTTGAGCATAGTGTGAAAAGAGCTTGTGTTTACAAATTGTTACAATTCTTAAGAAATCTCTTTTTCTCTTTACTAATGTTCTGGATAAGATTCTTTGCCAGAGAATGAGCTTTTACTTGGTTTACTCTATTAAAAATATTTTAAGTTAATTTAATATTCTTTTTTTACCAGTGGAGATGTAATAAGAGTTTGGGAGTCTGAAATGAGATTTTATACACAAACTACTGTGCAGAAAGAAATCAGAATGTAAACTATTTTAAACTAACTGTGCAATAAGGAACTTATTCAGTAGTGAAATTTTTCCCATTTCTTTTTTTAGAAGTCTGTGTTTCTTTTACATCCAATATTTTTTCTTAGTAAGTTTTCTACTTGTATCCTTTGATGTTCTAGCATGTTTTAATTTCACTGGTTGGTATTAAATATCCATTATACGGTTATCCAGATTAAAAAGGTTGAAATAGGTTGTTTTTTATATAGCTGGTCTATATTTCCAAATATTCTAGTCTAATGCTAGAAACTAAGAAGTATGAGGAATCTATTTGAGCCTCATGTGCCAGAATAACTTTTAAAACCTGTTAGAACACTTTTTACAGTGTATTCTGCTATGCTTTGTCTGCTTGTCATGTCTTGCTTTACAAAGCTTTTCCTGGATAGCTAAGGGATCCATGTTTTTACCAAATTTCATGCTCTGCCCCTGTAGATAATCATGTTCATGGCAGAAGACCTTCAATTCTCTCTTACTGTGCTCTTCTTGTTGTGATCAGGATTTGCTTTTTATGAGAGAACACCTTCAGCTGTTCCTCTCATCAATGCCAGGTGGGACTTGAGCCTTGGTCCTAATTTCAACTCCTACTAAAACAGGTGGGAATCTCTCCTGACTTTTGAGGGTGGAAATCAATTATGTTCTAAAATTGAATCTGCCTGAAAGAAAGGGGAAACACATCCAGAGAGCAGTGTCTTGTGAAGTATCTTGTGTGCCAAGTCCATTAGTTTGTGTGTCAGTGTTCTACAGTGATGCCGGTGTTGGTGGTCTTGGTCCCATGTCAAATGCTACGGACTGTCAGCCAATGGAGTGGTTAATGTTTTAGCTAATATAATTTTCTTTACATAAAATTTTCCAGAGATTTAAAACATTGAAAACCATTAAACATTAAAAAATTAAAGCTTACATATTTTAAAATATTACAGTCTCAGTAATAAAACGGATGCATTTGATTTTTTTACTTTTTACATTCTAATTACATCAGTGGTTCGTGGAAGCTCCATAACAATGAAAAAATTTTCGTTTCAGAGCCACTTGAGCATCAAAATATATAACAACAAGAATGTTTTCCTTTTTTATTTGCTACATAGAGAAGATCTGAAAAAGAATTTGAAAGCAGCTCCTGGCTCTGTGAGAGCTAGATGCTGTCAAGGAGCCAGGCATTTAATAACAAAACCCAATCAGATTTAGTGCAGGTGGAGTTGGTTATTGCTCTGAGTGCCCCTTGCTTTCCTCTGCTAGATGCTTTACAGCAAACACCTGATAGGTAGCACCTGAAATTCCCAGGCACGTTACTTGAGACAAACCTTCCTAGAGCCACTGAGTAGCCTGCAATTGTGACTGTAATGTGCTGTTTTCTTAGATAACTCATACTGCAGATTCCTAAGCCTGATGATACCCTCACCTTATATGGGCTGCTTCATTTCTGCAGTCCATTATAACAAATACATCGAGTGTTTCAACTAAATATCAGTAGATTAAAGTAGACAGCAAGTAGTTTCTTTACACAGTGAGAGTAATAAATGAAGTTATGGCCTAAATATGATTTCCTAGTTCTTGCAATGCGAGACACTGGAAGCTGCCCCAATTACTTTAAGAAGTACTTCTCCGTTATTCATCTGGAGGCAAAGCTGCAGCTGGAGGACACTAACCCTGTTATGTTCTAGGACTCCTCAACAGGTAAGCATGCTACCCCATTCCTTCTCTTGGATCCCAGGGAATCTAAAACATTGCAAGGCCTGGACTTCTCTGGGGTGCCAAAACAATTGTTATCTTTTGAGTCCATAGGCTAGAGACAAAGTCCAGGTTATGACCCTGGTTCAAACACTGTTATAGTTAAACAAGCCAAAGTACTCTAAACCCTCTAAAACATTTCAAGTTACCCTGTTGTGGGCTTGCGTCAGGTCTCACGTAAATATGATAAATGGCTATGTTGGCTTTTTTCAAGTGCCACAATTAAAGATGAACCAAATTAAAACACAACCTGTTAGACTCCTGTAGATTTCCAGCTAGCCTTCTCACATGTATTTTCATTCCAATGAGGTATTTTTTAACTCTGCCCACCGTTTATTCTGTCTGGAGTTTTTGTTTCACATCTATCATGCTAAGAGTGTGAAAAATACCTTTGTTTCCATTATTTGTTTTTAAACAAATGCCTGAGGGAGTGAGTGATCCTTCTGGACGTTTCCTTTCAGCCCAAAGGACTTAATTTTGTTTCAGTTTAATTCTTCCTTAACTAAGTTTCAGCGGAGATGAAATCAGAGGAGAATTTGGCTTCAGTCAGTTTTTATTACATTAGGTTATATTACTTTAAAAATAGCTCAGTAGTTTCTTTTACAAACTATAAATCTATTGACTCAGATTTCCCTTTAGAAGAGAAACTGGGAATGATTTCTAATGTCTTCTGCATAAACTTTGCTGAGTCTTCCCTCTGAAAACTGACAGGTAGGAATTTGCTTAATCCAAGCTTTTTACTTTTCAGACAGCAATACTTATGATAGATCATCAATAATTCAGAAATTAAATTTAATTCCACAGTGCAAACCAAAAATCTTTAATCTGTCATGTTGTGAAATGGGAAAATTGATTTGTTCTGGAATTCTCTAGCTGCCTTTTGACCTTCAGGCAAACATTTGGTATGATGACAGTACCGTGTATTTTAGCCTGTTCAGAAGTGATTTGCACACGTATTTTCACTGCTTCAAATTAAATTTGAAAGTGCAATACAACCCATAATAAAGTCAGTACAGGCAACTTAGTCGTCTTAAAGCAATAGCCTATAAACCAGAATTTAAAAGTAACAATTTCAAGCAGACATAGTCTCTTTCTGTCCTGGAATAAATCATTATTCAGCAAACACACAGCAGCTCATTAACACAATACTGCTTCTAAGCCTTTTTTTTTTTTAACAACGATTTATAACTGTAAGTACTTACTGTTATGGCCTGGAATCTTTCTTTCAGCAATTCGGCTTCCTCCATTCTACAAATCAAAAACAGACAAGTAGTGAAGGCAAACAGAATCAGACCATAAGCAAAAAGCCTCCTGGTGTGGCTACAAAAAAAGCTGAGGTGATTTGATCCAGTTTCAGAGAGAGAAGGCAGAATTTTTGACTTCTCAGAAGAGTCACTGAACAGATGAGCAGATGAGTCCAGACAGACACATGTAATGAGGGTGTGGGGAAGAGGCAGACAAGGAGAGTGCTGGCATGAGCTGACTGACAAGTTAGAACAGTGGAGCACAAGCCCTTTTCCTTCAGAAGCTGCCAACTCTTTGTTTTAATGTGCTCGGTTAGCGTGCCATTGCTTCTTTAACTATTAAATGCCCAGAACAGAATCTTACAGGACCATGGTAGAAGTAAACTTTTATTGTTTTCCTATTTCTCTTTCTTTTTGTCTGTTTTTGGTGTTAAACAGATATTTAAACTTATTAAGTGTCCCTACTTTTTATTAAACTTATTTCACCTGCATGTTTTAACATGTTGTAATATTAGCACTGTAGATGGCATGGGTTTTTTGAGATGGCAGTTTTAATTTAGTTTCCCAGATGAAATTGCTAGAAAAGCTGTATTCATAGCTGGAAGAATGTTTTAGAACTGCTAAACTGAAGTAAGATAAACTCTAAGCAGTCAGGTCTGTTATTGAATGCAAGTGTTAATCTGTGCAATTACTGGTCAGCTATTTGGGACTCAGGGGAAGCTTTGTCTAAGTAAGGATTTCAGGCTCATCATTTCAGTGTTACCAAGATGAGTGTAAAATGCCACTGGCTCTCTTGCTGGATTTCCATTCAGCTGACTTGCTGTGGACTTGTGCTGAAAACAGCATTTTGTGCTGCGAGGGATGGCGTACGTTCTGACCTTTCCATTTACCTGAGTGAGTGTCAGCCGTCCAAAATCAATCTAGGAAACTTGCAGAACAAGTGGAACTGCCTTAGGAAAATCCAGTCATGGAAAAAATTCTAAGCAAATCAAATGGCATAAAGATGTAATGTGAATCTGGAATCCCTTTGTTACCTTCAGTGTCGTGTGACTCAAGTCTTTGTGAGGACACCAGCAGGAGAGCCAGTCAGCATGTTTGGGTTTGTACCTGCTAATTCATTGGATGACTAAACTCAGCAGGATTTGCTGAGGGGTTTTATTTTACATGTCAGTACAGTGACCTGAATCTTGGTGGCAAATCAGGCTCATTACTGGCAAATTCTAAGATGTTCCAGAATTGCACACTTGATGGTGAAGTTGCAGCCTTATAATTCAATAGAGATTGATATTTAATTTCAATTTCCACCTTTCTAGCATATCATCACTCATCCATATACATGAGCAGACCATCTTCCTCTGCACTGGGATTAAGGATGCTTTAATGTTTTGTTTATACTGTAATCCACCTCGAGATTTTGTTCAGACTTGCAGAGACCCCATGCTTTATTTTCCAGTGAAGATTTTATTTCTATTTTTCAGATATTAATATATAACTCATTTGGTCGCATCTGAAATTAAAAATAGTACCACATAAAAGCAAATGTGAAGTTCAAAGGCAAGTGCATTGAGGTATATCAAGAGACAGATTGCATGGAAATTTAAATGAGTTTGGTTTATGGATTTGAGAATAAATTCAAACACCACATGGAATTAAATATATTCTTGCTGCAGAAACCTATAGAAAGAGACAGTCTTTTTGTCTAAGCTTTTGAAAGTTATTATAGCCTGCCTTATCATATTTTGAACCTCTCCTCCCCACTGACTTATTTCATCTTTATCTTCTGTGAAGTTTGTCTTAAAATTTAAGTGCATATGTGGACATCAGAATGTTTAAAAATATTTCAAGCAGCAAATGTTTAAATCAGAAATAAGGAAGTCTGTTTTGGATCTGTATTTCAAGATCAAATTAAGATCAATAGGATTGCATTTCTTTGAATTTTTATGTTCTAAAATATTTCCCTAAATTTATGCTTGAAAATTATTTAAATAGTTTAAACCCCCCTACTTTTGGATGTTACATAGTTACAGACCAGAAAAGTATTTAACGTGTCTTTCCCTAATTTAAACCTGTAAATTGAGGTAATCTGAAGGTTTCTAAAATGTTGTTTTCTGTTTGAAGAGAGTATTTGAAAGCCACTTTAAACATTTGAAATTGTTTAAATTATATATATATAACCCCTTGCAAGGCAGGATTTATTGTTCAATCAGTAGGTTGTTTTCCAGTTATCTTAATCCTATTCTAAATGGGATTTATGTGTAAGAGAAGAAATGGACCAGCTGTCATTTTGTCTGCCCCTTAAGCCTGCTTCACCAATAGGAGTATTCATGGAATAAAGGTTAGACCAGTGAATCCAAACAGCTGTGTTTTCAGTCCACAGGAGCCTTGGAACAAGGTTTTTCAGAACTTGCCTGACAGAAATATATCCAGAGGAAACCATGTACCTAATGTGCAATTTAAGAGGGGGGGGGAAAGAGTATATTTTTCTTTTGGTAGAATACCTTCTTTGAGTTATGTAGAAAATGTTTTTGTATCATATGATGAGTCATACAGGTTGGATTTTTTGGCTTCACTTATTCCTTTGTTCATTTCCATTTTGCACTGCGTACCTAATGTAGCAGTAATAATGATAAATCCAAAGCACAAGGTGAAAGGGTTGCATTTTGAATTATAGAAAATTGGGTTGGAATTTAGAAGAATGCAATATCCTGAACCGAAATCTAGAAGTAGGACGACAGAGGCACTTTTATGTCTGAAAATGCAATTTCTGTTGTCCATTTTTGGAGCATGGCTGAGTACTGGAATATGGGAGTGCTGTCACTTCAGAGCCACAGCAGCTCTCTCTGGCCACATTCTATGTACAAAACCATTCTCAGTTCTACTCTTCCTCACTGCACTCGGATTTCTTTTGAAACACGTCATTAACCTAGGGTAATACACATAGAGTGAGATACAGGCTATTGTAGTAACAAACAATTGCCTCTGAGAAGAAACCTCCCATTACAGGTGAGGAGCAAGAAAGAAGCTTTCACTTTTTCTAAAAGGGAGTTTGAAGCAAATGGAGTTGATCAGATTGTTATCAGCTGAAAACATAGCCTGTACTTTCTGGAAAGAGTGGTTACTGAGTTCATGAATCAACATTTTGTGCATCTTAACTACTGTGGTTATTTTGCTTTGGGATGAGTTGCCTTTGGTAACTGTGTTTGAAACAGGAAAAGAGTGTTTTTTGGACTCAGTATCAAAGAGAGTGTTATATGCTTGCAGTGAGCAAATGTGCTGCCACTATGCATTTGTTTGCATGTAGCCTTAAATCTCTGACAGCAGGAAAGGAGAGGAGATCAATTTCATTGAAGGCCTCATTGAAAATGTTTACTGTAGCTGTCCTGTCAATTGACCCAAAGGTCTGGTATTGGGGTTGCCTCAGTTGGTTGAGGAATGGTCTTTTCTCCAGCTAGAACCATGATTTTGCATTTTAAAAGCAAAAAAATAAGCCAAAAAGAAACAGAAAATTAAAAATCTAAGAAAAGGCTCTTGTCCCTCTATCAAATTATACATTTGTAATTTTTAAAAAATGTGTATGTTTTAGGATGTTAGAGGAAGTTCGTAACAAAACATCTGCCAGCTCTCAGCAGGGATTAAATTTTGCCTTGAAGGCAAATTTTGGAGACATAGTACCCTATTAGGCAGGTCTTATAATGAATTTCTTGGGTCCTCTCACTGAAGCATTAAAAACAATATCCAAATATCTCAGTTTTATATAGTTTTATGAAGCCGAATTCTATCTCCTTTACTTGTTTGATTAGACACACCCCCTGAATCTCTAGGAGGAAAAGCCTTGAACTCATGTTTCTGTTGGTACAACTCCCTTCCTGTTGCTATTCATAACTATGAATATATTAAGTCATTAAAGTCAAACTAAAGAAACAGCTATTGGTCATTATCTTTGATTGTTTTTAATATACTGATTATTTTAATCTTACTTTATAATACATCTACTGCTTAGATACCTTTCAGTATTACAGAGAGGTTTTAGAATACAGCATAGGCTCAGGCATCTCTTCTATGGTAGAGGTGTATCTTTTTATGCACAGTGGAACTCAGCTATAAATGCTATTGTGCTATATATGGACCATCTTGCCCCTATTTTCTAAAATGACACAGTGAACTTTGTCAAAGTCTACCAATTATTTTTTAATCAGATCAGCATATTTTTGTAGTCTTTTTCATGTTCCCAGACACTTGTCAATTCTTGCCCTCATATATTTTGGAAATGCTTTATGAAACTCTGGATGTGAGAGACTTTCTGAAGCCCCTTTAACAAACCCTGTTGTGTCACATTTAAAAATCACACCTCAGTGAATCGTTTAAGTGTAATTACTGTGGTGGTACTAAAAGTGAGATTCTGAAGAGAATGTGCTTGGGTGCCTAGACTGTGTTTATCTTGTGGGATTTTTGTTTTGTTTTGTTGGTTTTTTAAAATGTAAACTGAAATAAATAAACCCACAAAGAATCTGAAATACTTAGAATTGGTGCCTGAACACATTGTGGAATGTGTTGCTTGCAACCTGGCATTTTCCAGCTGCTGCAGATACACACTTCTAAGAATAGGGCAGAGTTTTAAAACCCACCCAGCCAACTGTGTGCAGAATTTTTAGCAGGGCTCCGAGAACCAGCTTAGTTGTTGTGTAGTTTGTGTTCTATTAAGTGAAAACACGCACCCCGTAACGGGGGCCACATCCTGGGGAAAGCAAAAATCCTACACCAGTACTGTGCTGTCCACGGTGAGGAAACTACATGTTACATTCTCTCATTCTGGATTCCTGGTGCTCTTCAAGAACACAAAGAGAACAGCAGTGGTTTGTGTCTAAAAGGCCTCAGTAAGATGGCAAAGCAAAATTAGGGCCTTGAAGACAAGTTTTTATGAACACTTAGTGCTAGATGTGGTTTCTGAGTACAAGTGCTGCTGCTGAAAGCCTTACAAGTACAGATAATTCGTTATAGGACATGAGCTGAAGTAGGAATTCTTCAGGAGAAAACATTCCTTCTGCAGCTGGAACTGCGGAGGGTGTGGTGTGGAAGAGAGAGGGACAGGACTGGAGGTGGTGAAGCTGTTCAGCGATGTGTGTAGGTTGCGTCAGTTGATTCCCATGTCCGGAGGCATGGGCAGAGCTCTCCTGTTGCTCCTCTGAGAAGCTGCCAAACCAGTCTGTGCCTGTAGCAAGGTCTGAGCTACTGCAGCTCAGATGTTCTGCAAGATTAGATGGACCTTATCTGATAGCTCCCAGCAGAGCAAAGAGGAATTTCTGCTTTCTCCTCTCACACTTCCAGCCACATTTTCCATTCACTTCCTTTTGTCTGAATAATCTGCAAACCAATTAAATTTGCTAATCTGTCAGGAAAGCAATGAAAAATAAAACGAGGAAACAAACCTTAACCCCCAAATCCATGAGTGTCCACTGTCAGTGAGCTGAATAGGCTGAATGGGAGATGAGAGGAACAGTAGCATTAAGGAGGAGTAAGAATAAACGGGATTACAGCTGTGAGAAGAGCAGTGAGAGGAGAAAGATGTAGGAAACATGACTGTTCTGGCAGTGATTAGCTGCCAGATGAAGTCAGCCACCTTGCAGGCTTCCCTTACCAAGTGGTCCAGGGACCATGAAAGACCTCATACTGATGAGTATAATAACATTCGTGTTTAGTTATTTATCTGAAACTTGAAACTGCTGTGGAAACACAATGACTTCAGACTCTGGCAATCCTTTCTGTGCTTCCAGATATTCAGTATCCTGCGCTGTGGGTGAGCAAAAAATAACCCACATACAATTTGTGTTGCGTAAGCCTTGCCAAGTATTAATGGAAAAATACTTGATAAGGTTATGCAAAACTTTGTTAGCAGAGATAATAAGTTGTTTATGTCAAATAACATGTGTTGCAAATGCAGGCCTAGTTTCTTCAGTGAAGACATTTAGTTTCTGCTGAGGCATTTGTTAATTGGAAGTAGCGGCTGAGGGAAAACTCAGAGCTCGTCAGTCATTCCGCCTGTTGGTTTCAGCTGTCCTGCGTTGGTTTGCAGTGCCAGGGAGGTCATCTGAATAACACCAGTAGGGACTGGCAGGCCCTGCCTGCTGCCAGGAGCAGGCAGCTGAAGCTGAGGAGTCATCCAGATGCCTGTGAGAGTATGTCACCCACTCATACTCTCCAACAGATTCAAATATTTCACTACGGCTTCTCACAGCACAGTATGTTTACTTAACCCTTTACCTTAGAGTAGTGATTATTAACTAGGAGCAAAAAACTTGGAGTCATAAAATTTCCCTATTTTTCTTAAGATTTGTTTTGATTGTCAGGATTTCAGACCTATTTCAAGGCTACATTTTCTTGTCAGAAAGATAATGTTCGCTTCCTTCTTTTCACCTGAATCTGAATTGGATCCTTTTAGTCATGTTCTACTGTTTGCCTGGTATTCACTTCGAGTGAAATTACATGAGAAGTTGGAACTGATATACTGACCGTGGTGCTGAGAGGAGGCATTCTGCATCTTTCCATCCTGACATGCATTCCCACAGCTTGCTTGGCTGGCTGCTTACTGAATCTGCATGCTAAGCTGCCGGAGGTCTAACCAAGCTAAAAGGTAGCTATATCTGGCTAATAAATCAAATCACTGCTCAGAGAAGTTTGATGAGTGCCAAAATGTGGTAAAGGGAAAGGGTAGAGGGTGAAACTGTGGCTACTGGAAAATGCAAAGGAGGAGGAAAGAACAGGGGAAGAGGAGGGACAAGTAGAAAGAAAGGGAAAGTAGAAGGAAGAAAAGTGGTAAACTGTTAGATAAACTAAGCTGTTAAATGTAAATTTACTTTTACAAACTATTTAACACAATGTGAGAAAACTCTCTTTTTTTCCTTTTCTTTCCCCTGGAGGTTGAATAGGCCTTTGAAACTGTTGGCAGATCAAAGGTTAATATTTTATTACCATTCATGAATAATGCAAAAAATAATCTGCCTGCAAGTTGTATGAAAGAATATTTTGGAGAGTATTGAGGCTCTTTTCCTGTCATATCTCCTCAGATGTGAGTAGGTTCTTTAGGCAGTGACTTAAGGAAAGACAAGCTAGTCTGCACCTCATGGTACTGCTTCATTAGATATTATTTCTGAACAGTGTCTTTACAAATTTCTCTTCAGCTTAGCAAATAGGATCTTTATTTGGACCTTTTTGGAGATCCATTAGGGTGTCTATAGATTTCTCACTGTCCCAATGCAGCTGGAGACTGATGGCCTGCAAAGGCTGTAGTCAAATATTATTTTAATAATCTACTTTAACAAAACATTTTTAAATTTGGAAATATCAGTGTGTTTAGCTTGTAGGTGAAATGACTTTATGAAAAGGGTTTGATGCATTGAGTTAATCTGGAAAAGGGGCTCGTCAGGTCATTTCTCGTTTCACAAAGTATTGTAACAGCTGGCAAGCCAAGTGGATCTAGCTGTGTTGTCAGATGCACACCTGATGCAGTTGGAAGACATCAAGAAACCTGTTCTGGGGGTTTTGATTAGAGATTTAATCCATATTTCTTGCTTATAGTCAGACTGGATTGGACTCAATGTTGATGTTTGAAGGAAAAATCAAGGACACACCAACCACTCTAGTTAGCAGCCATCATCTTCTAATATCTTTGGTCTGTTCTCTTATTTTGGTTAATGCAGCTCAGGATTGTAATCCAAAGTTGTCATTATCTCATGGCTGCTGAATGCTTGTATGGTGAGTTTTATATTCTCAGTTTCTGGTGGACTGTCATCAATGGGAGAAGAAATATGAGTAGCAGGCACAGTAATCTGTCCTTTCAGTGAAGGAACACCACATGTAAGTAGTATCAACATCTTTGCACATAGTCTACACTTCAAACACCACTAAACATTGGTAACGAATGTATTCATACATGTATATTCTTTTTCTGCTGAGATTCAGGAACATTCTTTATGTAAATATCCTCTCTCCAATTGCATAAAGTAATCAGAAAATTCAGACTGATACTTTGTTCTCTGGGGTGACAGCCACTTATATCAGTATTACTTGGAATTTACACCATAAATCTCAGTAATTGTTGCAATGGTTTATTGTTGTTTTGTTTAATGTCGCTTAAAAATGGAAGAGCTAGAGTTGGATGGATCAAACAATTTTAATAACATCACTTTAGACCTCCAGCTAGCAGAGAGAGGCACTTTGAGGGAACCTAATGATCTATCTGAAGGGGCCTTAAACATAGCTGAGGGATCTTAGCTCTATTTAGTCCTAAGAAATGTCCTACATCATTGTCATACTATTCTGAAGTAATTCTTTTTACCAGTTTGAGTGCATGGAATTTATTTCATGGTTGACATGTTTTCATTTCATATGTCTTGGTCTTATCTAGAGAACTTAATGCCTTTTAATCATGTAGGCATATTTCTTACATTCTCTTCTAGCCCGTCATTAATTTCATAATTCTCTAACTATTCCAATAAAATACTGACAGGCCATGGTTTCATGTTCCTATTTTGAATACTCATTGCAACATAGTTGGTGCAAAAAAGAAGATATGAATTTGCATTTTTTAAGAGTATCCATCTACCATCACAAATTGAACATCTTCTGAAAATAAGAAATGCCGTGAGGGATGGTGGTTCTTGACAGAGACAGAAAATGGCTTTTTTAGTAGCCATTTGGCTTCAGGGAACTTTGGAGACAAGTTCCCCTAATCGAGGGACCTGATTGCTGGTTTTCTGCAGCTCACTGAACAATCCTATAAGGTATGTGTCTGAGTTCTCAAGAAGTGCAAGTCCTCATTCCTTTGAGTGCAGCCTTTAGTCTCTGTTACCTTATTAATGACAGCTTCAGCAAAGCTGGTAGCAACACCTGAGCTTGCTGGCTGGTACTTTCTCCAAACTGGTAGCCTCTGCTTTCCAAAACACTTTATGTGAGCCTCAATCTCTTCCACCTCCTCCTCCCACTTATCCTAATCCTTAGTCTTTCTCCTATCCTGTACTAATCCCATAAACCTGAGCAAACCTGCCTACCTCTGTCAGTATTTGCTGAGGAAGGTGCAGAGTGACAGCTCTGTGTGCACCCTCTGCAGTTGGGACAGACCACAGTTTGAATCTGCCTGTTTAGTTCTCCCTGTAGTTATGGAATCCACAGAGCAGCTTCAAGCACTCAAAGACATTCTGAAAATGTTTCTTACATACTGGTCTTTTAGGTTTTGTTGTGTGTAATGCTTGTAATGCTTGCAGTGTTGGACTTTCTTTGAGTGAGTGAAATTTAAATGCCAGCTTTGAAAACAGCATGAATAATACAAGGAGAAGTATATAGGACAGTCTTTGAAAGATCATGAGCATGACTGAAGCAAGTGGGATTTTATTTTAGTTACACAGAGGTTTCAAAGAGGAATATAAATCAGCAGAACAGCCTGACTGTTGATTCTTTTTGTTTCTCTTGTAGAAAATTGCTTTGAATTCTCTACTTAACCTTTTCTTGAAAGCCCTGATTCACTTGTAATTTTCTAATTCCTATAGGTAAAAGCTATCTGTAGTACAGCATATCAAAATATTTGGTATAAAGGGCAAATATACTAGAGACACAAATCCTCCTGTGCTAAATCAACATTTTGGTATCCTCTTTCTATGCCATTTACCCCCACTTTTACAGCTATCTGCATCCTATGAATGAATCCTAAAACTGTTAGATCCTACAACCTATTATCCTATATTAACCTCTTAGTTGTATATTTTAAATCTAGTTTTGCCTTTAATTTCCTCACTGGACCTTCTGAGTGATTAGCCAATAAACTTCTGCCTGATTTACAGGAACACTCCTATGTAGTAAGAACAATTACTAATCTCTCTAATGCACAGTTATCTTTGCTAACTAGATCCCCTCAGTTTCAGACATGTAGGTGGGATAGGAATTAGTTTAATTCTTTGGTTTGTCCAACTTTGATTATTCAATTATTTTGTCATTTAATCATTCTAAACAATTGGATCCTCATGAGTAATGAAAAGATTTACAACAGTTGATGAGGAAGGTACCATCTTTTTCCTTGGGTATATGAGAGGATTAACAAACAGTTTTGAGATCTGTCGTACATTCTCAAACTGTAGGCTAAATTAGTAGCATGCCTGGATTAATTTCAGCACTTTAGAAGTTTAGAGAGTGTCTCTGATGGCATCTGTTTCCTATCTGCTTAATTACAAAATAGTTAGATTTGCTTAACCAGACTTTTGGTTTTTTCCTTTTAAACTATGGTTCACAAGGCTCATATCAGTAACAAAACCTTATGCAGAAATAGCTGAAGATCTCTGTTTTTCTTTGGACTTCTGCATATCAGGAGGGTTCTTCATTAGCAGTGTTTCATATCTTTTCACTGTCAGTTATACCTGCATATGGCAAACAGACCTTTGCTGTGGCCTTCTGCAATTCAGAAATGACAAACTGCTCCATATGTACTTTGTAGTGCTAAGAAAGTGAATCTTCTGTTTTATTCTTAAGGCTCACATAAGAAACATTATATCAATGGCAGTGCTAGTTTACAATTATTATAATTCAAAACTAGTACTGATTAGAGCTGAAACAACAGTACAGTATTCACAATGGTTGAGATTTTGATGTCCCATTGTGAAGTAGGAAAACTTTGCTTGTAAATCAAACTGTAAGTGGCCTTTATTACTCTTCAGTGTTTGTATCTGTGGCACCTTTTTTGAAAAACAGAAACAGATAGAAAACAACTGAATCTAAAAACCTCTGACTCAACTGGAAATGTCTTCCTGTTAGGTATCTTGAATAGACAATTCTTGTTTGAAGACTAATATGTTGCCTAGCAAAATAATGTAACAATTGGCTGGGAAAATAATGTAATAATTATAAATTCTTTTAAACATGAATAAAAAATGCTAGGAACTTGCAGCTTAATTTCATTGCTGTATAAAAACTCTTTGCAAGAGAAACTTGTGATATGGATATAAAGAATAAATTTGTAACATTTTGAGGAGTAGTGTGAACACCAGAATTAGGGAGTTTTACATTTTTTCTCACCCATAAACACAATATGGGATCAGAATTAGTGTTCAGAGTCCTGCATTAAATGCAAAATGAGTAAAGCTACAGTCAAGAAAGAGTTTATGCATCTACCACCTCATGGTAAAGTTTGACAGTTTCTAGTGAATTCTATCAAACAATGTTACTTTCCAACTGAACTGCAGTGATATTTGGAGAGTACAATCTACTTCCACAGAACCTTAAAGCCACAGCTGTGGTTTCTCTCCTTTGCAAGTGTGATTTTCTTTTGAATGGAGAGGATTAAGTTTTTCTTAAGCATTCTTTAGTACAGGAAGTAGAAGAGTTGTCTTCAAAAAAAAGGCTATTGCTTTTATTTGTAGCATATACTGCAGTTCAAAATCTCTGAAATATGCATTGCTATTAAAAGAGGTAGATAAGAATGACCCAGGCAATTTTTGGCTTGTCAGTCTGAAATCAATTCTAGGCAAAGTGTTGCACAGGCTGATCAAGATTTAATAATGCATTAAAAAAAAGTGATACAGTGAGTACCAACACATGGGAAATAAATTCTGTCACTAATTTGTTGTCACTTCTGGGAAAAGTAATAAAGTAGATACAAAGGTATCAATGAAAATAGTATTAGTCATTAAATTTATGTAAAGCCAACTTGAGAACACAGAGATTGTGAGAGGTAAGAACTAAAGATGGCAGTTTCCTAGCACCAGGTGATCAGGATCATTAGCACTGCCTGCTCATAACCAACATCCATTTCAATACTATCCAAAGGGGAGCCACGTGTTTAGGAAGGATGAAATTCCTCAAATTAAGGTATGCCTGACACCTCAAGATTATGAGGAGAACTTGGGAGTCATGCTGAATCCTCAGATGAATATTAACTCTCATGTCAAACCTGTAGATAAAGTGGCTAATATTCTAAAGAGTTTGAAACTTCCTTTGTCTTTGGCAATGAGTGCAACTGTTTGTCCAATTTTTCTGGAAATATTTTGAGGCATGCTGAAATATGACTGAGATGACTGCAATGAGAAGAATAATAGGAGGATTTAATAGAAACTATATTCTGCAGAATGAGTCTAACTCATTAAATAGAAAGTTAATTGCTTCTTCAGGAACACAGTGTTTCTTACTGACAGAAATTTGATAATAAAAGGCAAACTTTAGCAAAATGATAACAAAATTCTGTAACTGCTTCTTGAAAGTTGAAATTTTTGGGTGCAAGAAGAGGTTTTTAAGAGAAATATTAAGCAGTTAATACAAGATCTGAATGCAGTTTCCGTTGCTGCAGGCTTTAACAAGGCGATTCCTTTGACCTTATAATCAATGGACGATAATTCCAGGGCAGTGTCAAAAGCAAAATGATGAAACCTATGGCAAAACCCAAGACATTTCTTAGCATGCTCAGGAAAGTGACTAATTAGGTGATACAAATATGTCTTAGTCAAGGGCAATTTAAAAAGATTTCTTATTGTTATTTTTTCAATTACCTTATGAGGTCTCACATTTCCTGAAGAAATTTTGAAAAGTTTTAACACATCAGAATTTGCTAGTTGTGCCGGGTAGGTGGTGATTTTGGCAGTTGGCTGTCAGTTTTATAACATGATCCACAGTCCCACTGTGCCAGTTACAGAACGTGTTTACAGAACATGTTTGTTGTGACAGTTGCTGAATCCGCTTGCTTGCAACCTTCCTTTAGGAACTTTGTACATTCTAAACAGTAAGCTTTTATAATCTCTAACCATTGATTTTTGAAATAGGAACTGCATTTGCCAATTTTTTTGGTGATCTGAGTCAAGAAATGTGTCTTTTCACTGTCTTTTCATGAGCCTAGACAACTTGTAAATGAGTCTGAAGAAGTCAGGAAAATCAACCCTGCTCTGCCATGTATTTCCTGCTTCCCATCTGACAGATGAGAATGGTACTTTCCTACCTCACAGACAAGAGTGCCATTGCTGAACATGAACTACTCCTTGCACAGTCATTTAGATGAGATTTGAATTTGGAATGCACCTCAAATAATGGCTGGTCATTTGGTAAAATAAATGTTGGGAAAAAAGCTCCTTAAACAGCCTTTTGGTTTATAAATGACCACATAAAATAACAATTACAACGAACCATAGCAATAATGGAATACTGCCAAAACTGTGCTACCAAAATTCAGGCCATCCCAGCCCAGGAGAGAATAGCTTGATTTTTGTTGAAAACCTTGGAAGCTCAGCATGAACTATGAGCTGCTTGTGTTTCAAAGGGTGTCTCTGTTCTATTTTATTGCTGTTGCAAGAGGCTGCTGTGCCTTACTGGTCTCCAGAACTTTATCTTTTAACAAATGATTTTGCATGGCATGGACCCAGCAGCAGGCTAATGTACCGAAGTCATAATTAGCAAATGTGCTTTGCCCTTGAACAGTCTCCTATGATAATCATTTTATGCCATTACCATCCTTTTTCAGGAGTAGCTGCACTTGCTAAAAGCAGCCTGTACCTGTTGATTTGCCAAGGCAAAGTCCTGTCATGTGATTCAGTCCCCCTCCAAAAATGCTTGAGTTACTTGGCTGACTTTTCAGTTCTTTGAATGTTCAGCCTTTTTAAATGTAGCAGGCTGACTATCTTCACAGAGGGCTATAGTTCAGATGATCTTAGAGGTCTTTTCCAACCCTTAATTATTCTATGAGTCTATGATCTCACCTTAGTGCCCTTTCTAAATGAGCAGCCAGACTGATGTCATGGATTAGCAGATGACAGCACTTGGTTTCGTAATGAGGCCTGCACATATTAGTTAAATGTGTATGAATATAAAATCCATAAATCTAGATATCCTTACGCATGTGTCTCTATAAATAACTGCTCCTTGATTCAGAGATCTGACCACTGATAGAACACAGTCTGTGCAGTCTTGTACCACCAGTGAAACACATTGTGTTCCAGCTATACCAGGTGTTTTAGAAACACTCAGGCAGGTGATGGTGCCAGTGGGCAGCTTTGTACCTGAGAGGCTTTGTATGTGCTGCCTTTTCTGATGATGTTAGAGACCTTATCAATACCAGGCAAATTTTGCTATTAGAAAACATGTATTTACTGCACTTTAAATAATATAACATGATTCAATGTTTACTGTGACCAAAGCTCTTGTAAAACTACATGGAATTACTTAGCCTTCCACTCCCTTAACTTTAGGTCTAACTGGATAGCTCCTTTTCTAAATCAGCTCTCTGTATTTATTCTGGACAATAGCAGGGTTTATGGTATTTATAGTGTTTTTTTCTAACCATACTTTCCAGTTTGGGAAAAATCCAGAACATTTCACTGCCTTAAAGGTTACAAATTTTAATGGGAAAGGTAGGTCATAGTGGGTCATGAGTGGTCATCAGTAGTGGGTCTTTTCTTTGGGCTGTAGTATTAACAATGAGCAAGATGAGGGGGAAAATTTACCCCAGCCAGGTATTTAAGACCAGAAAAATAAAAAAATTAGGAAAGCATGCAGGAATCCCATTAGTTGCTTTCCATTAATTTGGTTTTATTTTACTTTTGGTACTATGTTATGTCAATGACTAACTTACAGGTGTACCTCTGAAAACGTTCAAATAGATCATGCTCAAACTCATTACAATTGGAACATCAGGAACACATAAACCAGAGAAGAGATCATGGATCAGAGATTATGATGAACACTGGGAAAAAAAGTTTTCTGATACGTGAGAAAGTAAGCTGCTGAAGAAGCAGTTTCATGATCTATAGTTTGGCCTTTTGTCTGGCCTTCGGCAGGTATATAATAACACAGCTCGAAAGTTCTTTGATCAGCACTTCAGCTCCCACGCTGGGAATGAGGCAGGGCTTGCTCAACTGATACCTCATTCTGACAAAGAAATTGAGGTATAGGATGGACATAGAGCAGCAGTCAGTGTGGCATCACTGAGAACAGTAATAAACTTTCTCAACGACTGTTTGTAGGAGAAATAAAAGAATGGAAAGGTTAGCCAACAGCACATCTAGCAGTACTTGTTCAGCTGCAAGTGAAGGAAACACTTTCAAAAAAAGGAAGCACAGAAACTGGCTTTTCTCCCGGGATGAACCTGCTAGGGCTTGTAGATTTTTGTTGTCTGTGGTGGGTGGGTGTATTCTAGACATGTTTCATCAGGCCCTGGCAGGGTCTGCACTGCCAGTGGAAGAGCTGCGTTGTGTTCTGACAGGTAAATGTGGGATGACACAGTAGCTGTGTGGGAACCACACAGTGACAGAATCATCAAACTGCATGAAACTCATTGAGAGCAAAAAGACACTACTTAAGATGGGATCTAAAGTAAGAGAGAGTTCTCCCTCTTTTGAAGTCCTGATGCAATAAGGGCTCTTTCAGAGGGTACAGCAATCCCCTTTGTGTGTTTGTATACTGGATTAAACTAATGTTGCCAAGGAAGTGTCCGTAGGTGCTTGTATGCCATGACTGAGGGCCATGCGCATTAGCACACACTTCGTAGTGATTGATTTTGACCCTTCCAGCCTGTAGCATAAGGAAATTAATATTAACAACTCAGTGTGGATAGGACTTAATTAAACAGAATCTGAAGTTTCTGAAACCTCACTTTACAGAGTCTGAGCCTTTGTGTCTGTTCATCAGATCAGATCCAGCCTAAGTCCCTTAAATCTGAAGTGAAACCTTCATGTTTCTGAGTGCACAGTCAGGCCTGTTTGTGAGCAGCCCTGGGGGCTGTCAAGCAGCATGAAGTTCCAAAGAGCTGTAGTTTCCTGAGTTACAGCACTAAGTTTGCTCCTGGGAGTGAGGGGAAGTAGCTTTAATTATTTGTAGAGATCAAATTTCTTGAAGAAGGTTCTCTCTGCGGCATCCACTGGGATATGGCAAGCTTGGACTGAAGGAGGGGCCAGCCGAAGAGTTTAGCTCCTCATCTGCACAGGGAGTCAGGCAAAAGAACATTACTCCTGTAATACTCAAAATTAACTGGAAAGCTGAAGTAATTTTCAGTGGCATTCCTTAAGGTAGGTTTTGGCTCATGCATAGACTCCTGGGGGTAATGTTCTCAAAGAAGGTTTCTTGTGTGTGTCTTTCTAAAGATACAAATACAATCTTTATCCCCCTAGCTGTGACTCTGTAAGAAACATTATCATTGTCTTTTATTTTGAGAGATGTTGTAGAGTTATGCTAGGATTAATAAACAACCTGGATTTATCATCTTCCTGGCAGCACTTGAAAAGCTCCATGTAGATGGGAATTAATCACTGCAGTTCAATTCTAGCCTCAAGAGGGTAACTTTTGTGTATCTGTGAACCTCTTGGAAAGGACGTGTTTATTTTGAAACAAAAATTCTTAAGCTTCAACATAAAATCCCACTTAGGGAATGGACTATGTCCATCTTTATGCTGTTTTGCATGGATCACAATGCTTATATCAAAACAGCAGCGTGCATAATTAGTTTCAGCATCCCTAAATTCTGATTCTTAAGTACAGTAATATGTTGATAGTTTATTTTTTGTTTCACTGTGCAAAACAACATCTTGAAATACAAAGATTAATTAGAAAATATTCTCATCCCATTGTAAGGAATTTTTTCTATGAAATTTGCTGACTCTTTTTGGATTCAACTGGCAATTCCAGGGCATGGTAATCTCTACCATGCAGAGGCAAAGAGCACCTAGAAATTAAGTACTTGCAGTTCAAAACATATAATTACAAACTTTGTCTGGGCAGATTCAAGTTCAAGCTTGTTGCCTCAAGACAGAGAATGGGGGAAATGGCAGCTAAGGATTTGGCAACAGCATGTGGACAAATGGCAGTCAAGGCAGACATCATCCTGAGTGTATTGTAGTCAACTGGGAGCTCTGCACTTGCTGCATTAGGAAAAAAGGAAATAAGATTACCCTGGTGTTTTCCAAGTCTTTTAGCTTTCATTTTGGCTAGTCAGATATTACCAAAACAAACAGGGCCAAATGAATTCTTTGGGTATCTTTGAAGTAAGAATAGTTATAATTGTACTAAGTCCCAAGCTTTTTAGTATAATGACTGCTGAATCTCAGAGGAGAATCCCCTTTTGAGAGCTTTTCTCTAATGGATGCACTATTTAGTGTATTTAGTGTGGCTTTTCATTATTCATCATGAGTCATGCTGCTGCCTGCTCAAACCTTCCATTTGCAAAGAAGTGGTTTTGCCTTCTTTCAGTTTTCAGCAAAACATGAAAAAAAATCTTCTGAAACAATCAAGAATCATGCTTAGGTCCATCAGTATGCTGTGGGTTGTTTAGGAGATGGGTCAGCTATGGTAAAATGGCATTTCAGTGACAGTGTTTTCTTTCCATTACTGCATTTAAGGTCTTTGATGCCCAAAAGACTTCATAGGTTTCCTTTTGCTATTTGAGTGCTGTCTCTGCCTCATCTCTGCTGTGTGTGAAAAGTCGGGATAGGCCTGGTGTCTTTGCATTCTTTGACCTAGGTTATGGTTCAGGTCGTTAGCAAGAAAAAAATGTTTGTTTTCCTTTCCCTTAAATCTTAGTATAGGGACTGATTTTATCTACCTCTTGAGCTGGTCCAAAAAGTCGTAGGAGTTGTTTGCATAAATGTTTGTGTGATCCCCCCAGGAAGAGCATAACCCGTGTTCAGATTTTTTTTCTACTACCTATTTTATATTCCTTATGATGGCTTTTTCCTTGGAGAATTAAATTGGGGTTTTTTTCTGTACCTGATAATCCCTGTAGTAGATTTTCTCCAATACTCAAACTTCAGCATCACATTATAATGATTTCAACAGGACTAACTCACATATCTTGCAACCTAGAGCAAGTTGCAAATACTTGGCATTCCAGTCTATATAGCAGACAAATACTTACCTTCAAGTACTTGCTTTTGTGAGGCCATCACAGTGATGGACAAGCCCAGGCCTGGAGACAAATTCTTGTTAGTTTCCCTATTTACTTCTCTTTTGTGTAACATCTGCTGTATTTTCCAGCTTACTGTTTGCTCCACTAGCACTGCCAACATTAGCTGTTTCCAAACGAATGGAAACTTTCTTGTGAATGAAGTAAGTTGTAGTGCCATCTATGTGAAAATGGAAAACGGTAATCTTTACATGCAAAGAAATAAGATCTTACCGTAAATATACAGACAAAGAACTGTTTGTGCTCAGACCTCAAACACATTTTTGAAATAGCTGCGAGCTAGAAAAATGTTTGGGAACTCATCAAGAAATGCAAAAAGTTATTGTTTTCTTTTGCTTTGGAGGTCTTTATTCCCACAGGATGGCCTTTTGAAAAAGGAAATGAGGCAAACAGGAAAAGAAGGCATTTAAGTAAGAAGTGCAACTGTAGCCTGAATGGTTGGCTTGGTCTTATCACATATTAGATAGAGGAATTGAAGATGAATTGATTCACACCCAAATTCCATTGCAATTATCAGGATAAACTTTATAACTGGGCCACGTGTCCACCTCCGTGTGCAGCTATTAAAGTGCAAGGATCTCTGAGCCTGTGTCCTGACATACATTTAGTAGGTTGATCCTGTTCTATCAGCGGGAGTGGTCAGGTATTATGGGTGCAACCACAGTGACAGAGATGTCTGTAACCTACCTAAGGGAGGTCTTGTGTAAGTTTTGTGTCTGGGATTCAGGATCCTACAAATCTGGTCTTTTTTCTTTTTGTCAGCATTTTCAGGCCTCCCAAAAGAGCACAGCTGCAGTATTTTTTTTTCTGCAATCTGCAGCTGGAGTTGCATAGTATTTTGTTCAGGGTAGAAAATCATGATCTTATGAGTTGTTTCTCAGGTTTGCCTAGTGTGTGGAATAACTTTATAGTTAACGAAGCTTTGCACATTTAGAAATGCTTCAATTAGAAAATTAAGCCACAAGTAAATGGATATGTAAAAATACTCCAACTTTCTGTAACAAGCTTTAGACAGACCAGATTTCATGATTGAATATTAAGATATTATGATCTCCCTGTCTTAAAACCAGATAAGGAAATGGAAATCGATTATTAACTGAATGGTCATTCTGTTTATGTATATACATCAGAGAGGAAGCCATGCTTTTCTGTAGCTGTCCTGTGGCAGACACCAGAAAAGGACAAGTAAAGAAACCAGCAAAAAGTATTGATTTATATAACTTTATTGGCATGTATATTTACATTGACTCTATAATTGCTAGAAAGGATTGCTTTGTAGGAATAGTGTGTGCCAAGTCATCCATCACCTGATATCTGGACCTTTTGGGAAGGTCTTTTGGGAAGTTAAAAAAATACAGTATCTTCTATGTGTTGGTTTTCATAAGAACATTCACTAGTAGGCCTGTGAAGTGCTTATTGTGTCAATGATCTCTCCAAAAGCTTTCTTGTATTTGGTGATTGCCTGAAAATTGCTATGGTGTGCTCATTTCAGGGATTTTATTATAGGCCAAAAGTAAGTATAGTGTTATAAAATAAACCTGGAAAAAATTCACTTCTTCTCCTGTGATTTAATTTGTCCAGAGGTCTATGTTGACTATTTCAAACAAAGCATGACTTGTCCAAAGTAGAAGATCACATATGAATTTGAGAATTAATCTGTCAGTGCAGCACCACTGAGTTTAGTTAAATTATACCCAAATGAATCCATAATCAAATATTTTCAAACCTGTTTGCACTGCTTGACACACTTTAAATGTTAGACTAATATTATTACTGTCTATTAAGCATAAGTCCTTCCTATGCTGGGAATATTCCTTATCAAATCTGAGTAATCTTCCTGATGAACTATCTCAGCCAACAGATGGAGTGGGAGTCTCCTCAGCTAATGGGTAATAGGTAAGTGCTGCTCATTAGTGGTTTCCCTTTCACACTTACTGCCTGCCATTGAGCCCCTGGGAAACTTGACTCTTGTAACCACCTTAGTAATCAGTATGGACAAAGGTAGTTCAACGTGTGCAGGAATTAAAAGGAATAAGAGAACAGTGCTGGCTTTAGCATACAGAAAGAAAAACTTTCCAAAATGATAATAAAGTTTGGTGCTAAATGTAGAAAACTATAGGTAGAAAGAACCCTATAACCACATCTTCGTAGTGTGTGTTAGGAATCACAGTGTCTTTTGCCATGTATGGAAATATATACTACTGGAGAATCAGACCCTGTATTTCCATAGCAGACTGTGAATTCCACCTGGAATTCCAAAACTTGGCCTTTCTTAAACAAATAGAAGAACCTCTCTTAAATCATGAGCATGTTCTGTGAGTGCCAATTTACTCTGATTCAAATTCTTCCATAAAGCTACCCTGTTTTCTTACAGAAAGTGCCATCTGGAAACAGCTGGATAGTTGCTGAGCTATGATTGCTGCTGCTGAGCCGCCCTCTGTGGCACTGCTGGAAATTGTGAGCACTGATAGAGCACAGTTGAACAGGCTATTACTGCTGTCACTCGGAGTCAGTCAGACTTCCCCTCAAAACCCAGCCTTCCTACCCTCCCCTGAACCCTTTTACCTTCAGACTTTCATGACATGACCTATGCTTCCAAATACTTAAATTAGTGAAATCATACAGGCTGTTGTTGCTCTGTGTGTAGGTAAATTTTGCTTTCAGTTGCATGCTGGTTGTGACTGATTTATACAAGTCCCAGCCTGAAGGTGATACAAACAGTGCCAGGCAATCAGTGCTGCTGTTTGTCCCCTCCCTTTTGCTCTATATAGCCACATTCTGTGCACTTCTGACAGTCCCACTAGGAATTAAAAAAAAAATAAAATTGTTTTTCTCCTGCAAACTGGAAGAGGAATGTCACTAGAGCACTGCTGAAAAACTGGAAAACCTTTATATTTTTCTAGGTCCCACATTTCTGAGAGGAGTTCATCATGACACTTAGCCAACAGGAGCACACAAACACTGAGACTGCCTTCAGGAAAAGGCTATAGAAATCAATGGCCATTTGTTGGACTGAAGCTGCCAGAATTTGATTTCAGCCTTCTCTGCCTGAGGTTGGATTTATTTTCATTTTAAAAATAAGCAATATTTTAAAAACCGAAATCAGTAAAAATCTTCATTACATTAACCTGCATCTGCTTAATACCTCTCACAGGAAGTTAGCAGAGCAGTTCTTTGTTGAGATAGATATCCTGAGATTAAACTAATGACATACCTATTTTTAGATGTTTGTGGGAGAATGTAATTCCACCAATTCCATGAGCTAGTTTCACTATAAATGTAAGGTAGGTATTAGATTCCCTCTGAAGTCAGTGGAGATGGGCAGCTCCAGAGGGCACTTTGGCCATTCCTAAAATAGATTAATTGCTTTCTGAAAGTGGCTGACTCTCTTTGCCGACTACAGAGCCTCTTCCTGTCATGTTAGTTTTCCTTTTGACAAAAGAATATTCTTGATTCTTTGTATGTAAAAAACCCCAAACAATGCAGGTTAGAACAAATCTAATATGTGGGCAAATGAAACTCTGCATGCTTTGAAAATATATTAAATAAATATTCTAACATGAATAGAAGCATTCACATTGCATTTTCAGGTTAATTTAAATTCTTTATTCTCCTCAATATGAGCATTCAGGAGTGTTAAGACTATTGGACCATTTGACTACTGAGAAAGGCAGGAAAACTGAAGTGCCATCCTGGAAGGGAACTAACCTGGATCCATGGCTGTTATCCCTTTGTCAGTGCTGCACAGCTCAGTATTGATACTTCTAACAAAGCCCTACCAGCCTCACAGTAGACAGATAAGGAATAAAATGCCCTTCCTTCTTCCCTCATGGGCCTTACCTGATCTGCAGCAATTAAATATTGGTTGGCATATGGGAACATTAAATAATTCTACAAAACTCATCTTCTAACTGAACTTGAAAACTCTGGGAATAGCTACTCAATCCTTTTCTTAATATTGAATCATAGATTTCAGCAGCCTCCTGGTTCAACAGTTTGATTACACAGAGAGTGTAAAAGTATTATTTTGATTTTTCTACCTTTCACTTTTATGAAATTCCTCCTTGCTTTTGAACAGACATGCACACAGATTAGGAGCTGATAATTATCCTGATGTTTTCTGCTTATTTCTGCAGTGTTTCTAAAATAATTGATATTACTGTTGTCTGTTTTTCAAAGAGAAAAGTATTTTATTTGCCCTTCCCCAAGTCTGTTCTAATTCTCCAAAATCTTTACCCTACATGCAGAGATGAGAGTGCATGTAATAGTCTAGAAAATTTGTTGTAATGATTTCTATAAACTCATTTTAACATTCTGTTATAGTGGTTTCAGGCTTTATATATCTTCTTTGCATTTTTGGCTGCAGCTGTGTATGCAATTACATCTTTACTTGCCTAGGATAATACTGATGTCCATTTCTTGACCAAGTATTGCCATATAAACATACCTACAGATAATTCAGAATTCAGCAAAGTGTCCTAGAATTCACATCACTTTAATCATCTTTGATTTTCCTTTCTCAGCTTTGTGTCCATTCACCTAGTCTGCTTGGATCCCTTTGTGTACACACCTCAATTTTTATTGTGATTTTCATGGTGTATTGATTGATAGTGGAACTGAGATTCTGCCTTCTTAGGTAATCTGCATGGGAACACTTTAATTTAATTTGTATCTTAGCATATTAAAGGAAAAAAACCCCCATATTTTGTGATGTATACTATTTAAATGAAATAATGAACACCAACAGCTATAGTAAGAGCATGGGAGAAACTAGGTAATTTCCAGAGCAGTTCCTGATTCACCTGCTTATTTCCGTAAAACAGACAAATGTCTCTACCAAAACAGATCCAAACCAATGAATGTTGAAGCCTGTAATTTGCCACGAGAAGGCAGAAATTACTGTGGTTAATTTTATTCTCTGGAACTTTAACCTGAAATTAATATTCTGAGTATCACTATTGAAGCAGGTTGTGACAGAAAGGTAGAGTCAGGTGAAATGTCTTCTTCATGCAAAAGGAAAGCTCTGTCTGTGCATGGAAATTCCATAGACAGGTTGGGGGCTAAGGAGGGAAGGGCAGAATGGAACAGAGAAAATTGAGACTGAAATAAAAGGAAAATCTGAGGACATAATTTAGAGAAACAAGAGAAAAGGTTGAAATTGTTTTTTTTTTTTTTAGCAGCTTAAGGAGAAGATTAAGGTGCTAGAGTGTTTGAAAGGTGAAATAACCAATTTTGAGAGTGAGAAAAGCTGAGCAGGAATAGTAATTTATGGAGGTTAGGGACTGAGAAGTTAGGTCACACACAAGCTTCCTGAGAATGCAACTTCTGATAATGGAATCATCACATAAGACAGTAGGAAACTCAGTGTACAGGATGTTTAAAGCAATCCATGGCTGGATATAGCTCTGGTTTCACAGAATATGCACTGAGCAAGGCAGAAGTAGTCTTTTTTTATACTTGTTACTTGGTGATGGCTCTCCTCACAGTGCTTTTTGATGTCACAGAAGCAGGTTTAAAACTATTAGTTTAAATTTAACTACATTTCAATACCTGTTCTTTCTTCTCCACTTCTCTTTCTGTCCTCTCTATGTGTTTTCCCCTCATCTCTCAAGAACAGCTGTAGTCAGAGTCACAAAGATATTTTGAGATTTGTGCAGTTCTAATTTTGAAATAGGCTCACATCCATTGTGAGCTGGCACAAATGCATTGAAAGTTATAGTGCATTTGTACAAATAGTTCTGACCACTCACATCTCTCCTGTCCTCTCACATCTGAATGCAGGTGGATTCATAATCCAGATCAACACCATAACTGTAGATGTATAAACTAGGAATATTTTTTTAGAATCATAGCATTGATTGGGTTGGAAAAGACCTCAGAGATCATCGAGTCCAACCCTTGGTAAGTAAGAAAAGCAGAATGAAGAGCAGGATCAAAATATTAGGTGAAGACAGATTTTGATAGACACATTTCTTAAAAGCGTTATGCAGCCTAAATAGATTTTAAGAAATTGTGACCTTACCTCCTTTGTTGTTGATGTTCAGAAACCAAACCGTGAGACTGCATTTTGATGTCACATTTATCACCCCCACTTCACAACTGACAACAAGGTAGAGGACTGGAAGAAGTACAGTCTGAGATGGTAAATCCTTTGGATTCTATGTTATTGTGCACGTATCCATCCAGGTGAAATCTGACTTTCTTTTGTGGGATTAAATAAAACAGATGGAAACTGATATTTTAGAAATGTCTGTGGTGGACTAAGGAAGATTTGCTAAAGACTTTTGCTCTGATAAATCAGTTGTCACTTAAAGGACCTACTTGTGGTCCTACTTTGTCAGTTATAATCTAGTGAATATTTAACTTGCTAACTAAGAGACTTGGGCCTCTGTGATTTATAAGTGGGTGTAGCCTTCACTTTGGCATTTATTGTGGCCCTTTGTTCTGGACATAGGCTAACTAAATTAGCAGGTGAGGTAAAGATTGTGATTTACTGTAATTTCTGGACAGATAAAAATGCTAGGCAGGTGCTAAAGGTTGTTTTTAAAAAACATGATAAAATGACAAACTTTCATATTCTGAACTGTTTTAACTGAAATGAGTGTGCTGACAGTCTTCAGGAAAAATCACAGGAAATACATTCTAAAATGGAACTTCTGTGATCAGGAATGCTAATTTATTTTGAGATACAATGAGAATGCTACATTGGATTTGTAATCTATTCATGCTTTGTTTCATTCAAAATTGCTTTGAAGGCAATAATTTCATGACATCTGTTTAATTTCTCCTGTGTCAAGTTTCATGGCACCTTGATTTATCAATCTAGTGGTGTGTGAAGAATGAGAGGAAAGAGGGTTCTTTTTTTGATAGGATGCCATACATGCCCTCTGAGCCATATCTCAGGATGTAGGATTCAGCATACACTTCCATAACATCAAATCTGCAAAGGGTATGGCCAGAGGAATATGAATTTTCAAATATTCAAGTTGTATATTAGACAAATCAAAAAATCTGGAAAAGCCACTTCCATAAACAGATGTGTCAGGCACAAGGAGTTAAGGAAGTGGGGAAATTGGGAACAGGTCAGAATTGTGAGGGGCCATTGCCCCTTGCAATGAAGGTTTCAGGGTATCTGACATGTAAATCTCTGAACTATAACAGACATGGCCTTTTTAATTCTTTCCAGTTTGGCAATGTGTGATCTCTTTGAGATGTGGAAATATTCAAAGGCCAGCTGGGATATAGTTTTGTGTTTTGTAATGTAAGTAAAAGTAGGCTGGCACAGGCTTTGGGTAGCACAGGAACACCAGCTGTGTGGCAATCTGTGTCTAAGCCTACAAGACTTGCGCTGGCTGCTCCAAGCTCTGTTCTGCCAGCAGTGTGCCCATTTCCCAGGGGCAGCTTCTGCTGTGTGAGGTTACCAGCTGTAAATAAGGTCTGCTCCTTGCTGATGGGAAGAGCTGCTTACTTAAGAGGCTCACTACTCACAGAGTTTTGGCTTCCTACCAGCCGAGCTGAAGGCTGGTGAACTCTGTCATGCTACCATTTCCTAGCTTTGCTTCTTGACTTCTTCCCATTTCTTGGGTAGGTAAGCATAAAGGAAGTGAAAATAGTTTTTTAGGTGTCCTTTCTTCATTTTGCAAGGTAGAACTCCTAAAAATCCTTAGCTTCTCATGCATATGTTGCCCTAGTTATTTATCTTCAGTAAAAGATAAGAAAAACACGCTAAGTACTAGTAAGGAAATGATTTTAAGGGAGATGAAAACAGTAACCTTTAACTACAGTGAGTTGATTATGAACTCCTTTATTCAAGATTTGCATCTTAAGATTGCATAGGAACCCGAATGTTGTGATTTTGAGATTCTTTGCCTGTGCGGGGCGCGGTGCGGTCGATCCCGCAGCACGGTCCGCCCCCACCGTGTCCCGCCCTCTGGCGGCCGGTGCCGGCACTGCCGCCCTCCCCGCGCGCCTTCCCCGCGCCGAGGCCAGGGGCTATTCGGTGTCGGTACTTCAGCACACAATTATTCTCACAGCAATGCGAGAGTCCCAGTTCATTTAACAGTTTGTGCTTCTTGCCTGGACAGAAACAATGCAGCTTTTTTTTTGAATATTTTTCTTTTGGATTGTTTTTATTTATGAACTAAAACCATACACACGGTCTGCTACAAGCTGACCAGCTTTCTAAAAAGCGGATCAGAAGTGAAGTTATGGTATTATATCATTTGTATACGTCTCCTTTAATATATATGTTTAATAAAGACTTACTGTGTGCCACATTCAAGTGTAACTCACAATGGTTTAATTCTGGTCTGCTGTAAATGGTTTGGTCAAATTTGGGTAAACCAATGCCTGTATGATGACATTACAACCAGGATGAGAACGTAATGAACTTACACAAATATTCAGAAAACACTGGAGAAAACAGAGATGTACCTGCCAGACTGTGACTGGTAAGAAAATATCCCCTCAAAACATAAGTATATTTTGTTTATTCATGAAAGCATTGCTTGACTATGTGATGTAAAAGGCAGAAATGTGCAGTTAGTTGTTTTGTTTTGGGGAATCAAAACTGTGCATAGATGTACATTAAGGATCACAGACCATGTTGGCTTTACTCTATATTGAGACTTGTGACTTCTTATAGTAGTGTCTGTAGCTTGAATTCATCTTTATATTATTTGTTGTGCTACAGGAACTTTGTCAGAAGAGATAATTTTTGTTCCCAGAACTGCCACACAGTATTATAGATGGCATGGTACTTTACTTACATGATTACTTTCTTTTGACTTTGGCTGCTGTCAAATTTTAACCCAAAACAGCTTTAAAGGAAAAGAACACCTTTTGCTCCTCCGTTAATATATTTTTAAATGTTGCTCAGTTTAGTCAGAACAGAAAAGCAGTAGCATGGTGGGTTGGCAACTGAACAGCTCAGGGCTGGTGATAGATTTATGCTTCATTATTTTTGTTCAACTGGTCAGGTCAGAGAGGCATCAGCCAAGTATGCAAAGTTTCAACTTTTCTATGTAGTTCTTATGAAATGCCACCTAAAACAGTCAAGAGCTGTATATACTTAGACTTTCCTAGAACTGGAGTAAAAATATTGAGATGTTGAAATGTGAATTTACAACTTGACTTGAAGTCTCTGCAGACTTGCAAATATTACCCATGAACATTAAGAACTGATCCACTGCAATGGATAGAAAATTGTGTTTCTTTTGTCACCAGATCAGCTTTCACATTAGTATTCTTGAAATTTCTTAATTAAGAAATTCTTAAGTGTGTTGCAAACATTTCCAAACAAATATATACAATTCCTATTGTTGTTCAGCCTCTCACAGAGTGCTAAAAGTAAATTGTTTTGGAGTTTTGTTACTATATTTAATTTCTGTCTGAAGAAAAAGAATTTTGTTTCTATTGAGGCATGCCAAAATACAGTTGGTTAATTTTCTGTGATTAGACACAGAAAAGCGGAGTGTGTCAAAGATCTTAAGCCTGTAAAAAATCCTGATCTTTTTTATGTCACTTGAATGTCACTGAAGAAAGGTCTAAGACACTTGAGGAGACACTGCTCAGTGGTTATCTCTGTGGGTTATGCTGCATAACTGCTCTCATTTGATTAAAATGTAAAAGCAACTTTTAAAGGGAGGAAAATTACCTTAAATTGCCTCCTTCCATTATCTTTAATTTTAAAAAATTGCCTGCCTATCTGTTTTGTCTTTCACCTCACTTTGGAAGATGCATCCTGATTCTGCTTTTCAGAGGTGCATCTCTGGGCATATCACAGAATATATTTTATCTCTCTGTGTATTCTGGGCTTGGGATCTCTTACCAAAAAGCTTTTAGTGTGTCTAGATTAGTAGTTTAGTTCAGATCAGGAAGATGCTTCTGAAGCTCATCTGCTTGTCCCTGCTAAATGTGCTTTGATTCATGTCACGGAGCAGAGTCAGGGTGCTTTATTGGATCTCTTTCACATGAAACTGAAAGGAAAATTGTTCCAAGAGCATGTTCAAGGCTCTCTGACTGCGTTCAGTCCCTAGTCAGACCTGATTAGTTCTTTTTTTGGCATAAACCCCCATGAAATATGCCTGGTGAACATGTCAGGTTACTATCACCAATTGTTTCATTCCATAGCTCTGTTTCTAGTGAAGTCCAGGTCTTGCTGATGTGTATACGGCCTCTGTCTTGTTATTATGATTTCTTTTACCTGAGATAGTCTCTATCTCTTTGGCCTTGAAAGTCCTTGTGAGAATGTCTCCTAAGAATTAGCTTTTTGTGAGACCACATCCAGTTGCACTTTCTTTGTTAGGAGGGAAGGAAGGAAAGCAATTCTTGGCCAGAGCCCAATCTGAGGTTTTACTATATATACATCTGTCTGATTGTTCAGTGCTGGGGTTCTGCTTTGCCCAAACAGGAGAAGCTGAAATTAGCTATGTTCAAATTGTCCCCAAAATCAGAGTATTCCCCAGGTACTGTGGAGTTTAACTTCAGGCTTGCCACTTCTGGAAAAACAGGGAGAGGAAAGAGACACAAAAGGAGATTTGCCAGATAACAACAGACAAGTGACAAAAAGAAGCGTCCTCTCCTTGCATCATATAACTCACCAGTTCTGGAGTCTTCTGGGACAGGTTTTCATTTCCATTTTCTTTCTTGCCTTTCCAAAAACCTCCTCCCAAAAAGAAGTGGTAGAGGCTGATCTTCAGATGCCATGTCTCTCCATGTAGCATTTTTTTGACAAAGCTTGACTCTAATGAGACTAAAAGAAGAATATATTTCAGTAATGATGAACTAATGCAGTCCTAGGGAAGTGCTCCTGGACTGTCTGGGTCTTCATGGCAGGGCAGTGTAGCAAATTTCTGGATTTTAATGAGATAAGCAAAATAGCTCCCCTTTATTTATAGGCTGAACTTGTTTAAATTAGAACAGAAGCAGTTTGCAGACTGAGGCTGATACACTGTGAAAACACTGACTTCAACACCAGTGACATAGCACAGAGTTTTAGGTATACATCATAGCCACACATTAGAAAATTGAATTGTTGATGCTTCCTCGAGTTTGGTTTTTTGTTTTTGTTTTTGTTTTTTTTTTTTAAATTTGGTCCTGTCTGTTTATCCCATGTGTAATCTGTGTCCCCCTTCTACCTCTTCCTCCCCCACTCCTTTTTCCTGCTCTGTAGACATTCTCTATAGTTTGCAAAGAACTCTGGTACAGAAAGTGCATAAACATCAAACCTGAATAGACTGAGATCAAACATCCTCAGTAAGGTGGGAATGTTTGGTGCCAATAGGGCAATTCAGAGCAGTTTTGAGGTGATCTTGGCTTTTATACTATGGTTGAAGCGCTAGAATTCATTAACATATCTGAGGCTGATGTATCTCTGGAACCTAAGAAAAAGAAAATGATAAGGAAGTGATCCTCCTTAAGATTTTGGGCAATTATTCTATGAAATTAATATAGTCTGTCGTAAAGGTATCCTCCAATTACAAATTCAGTCCAAGCAAATGGTTTGAACTGAGCTCACAAAATACTTGATTTGTTTTTCAGATATGAAATGTACTAGTAATTTTTGTTCCTCACTGGAACACTTAAGCAGGAAATAAGCTTCAAAAAGATGTTATTGTAATAGCATGTCATTAACTCCTCTTTGCAGTTGGCTGAAGCCTTGAAGAATTTGGGATAAAACTGTGTTGTCCTAATGAAACAGCATTTAAAAAAAATTAATATGTACCAAGCTAATAGTTACTTCAAAATTTTGCTTCCCTAACTGGAAAGCATTAAAAGCTCAGAGCCACTGTGAAGGATGTGTTAGCCAAAAATATTAATGAAATGTGCTGATCTCCAGATATATGCTCCCACATACAAATATGTGGGTTCTGTAATTGTGACCAATTAAGTGTTGTGGCTGTATTGGCTGAGAGACTCACCTCAGGAGCTGGCTGGCATTCAACACTGCCAGTGTTTTAATCTGTGAGCTATAAAAATGGGGGGATCAGGGGTTGGGGAAGGCAGCCTTAACAGCAGTCCAGTCTTTACTAGTGGGAAGGTCCTTAAAAGGCAAATTAAGAACTCCCCTATACCCTCTTAAAGTATATATAGCAAGTGTATTCAGCCTGCCCTGGTTTTCCCCTGTTAGAAGAAATTTATTTTTTGAGACTGAGCTATGTAGTTTTCTGTGCTTCTCAGTGGTTGTGCTACAATACAGAGATCATAGATCTCATTCCCATGTAAGGACACTTCTTTCTGCTGCAGAAACTCATTAATTTTAATGTACACCAGTGAAGCAGTTGAGTGGGCTTTGAGTTCTCCTTCATAGCAGCATGTTGTGTTGCTTCTTCACCACTGAGTTCATTATTCTTTTATTAATAAAGCAGGAGGAATACAGTTTGTACAGTCCTAGTGCTATCTTGCTTGGATATCACAGGGGATGAACACTCTTCAGAAACATGGAGAGCCTGCCTGAAAATTGAAATGAAACATTCTTTATTTTGTTTAATCCATGAGTGAAGAATACAGGCACATATTTCTACATGATTTGCTTCTTCTCTATTTTCTTCTTACTCCATAAAGTTATGCAGATCATGGCTAAGAAAATTGTCTGTGTAAGAAATAAATGCCAGTGATGCCATATAGGGCCAATATAGAGCTTGGCTGCAATTCCTCTGCCCACAACTGTATGTAAGATGTTTCCTCAAGCCTCCAATATTTAACTGCACTGTTGTATTTTTAGAGGTATGTATTTACTTTCTGTGTTGCTTCATTAGGATTATACTTCTTTCAAGCCTTGGGAGCCCAGTTCCATTTCTGCCAGTTCCCAAGTGGGTCTGAAAGCCTTAGCCCAGTTGTGCCAGGATGTATGAGGCATTCATCTGGTATTCAGGGCAGTGAAGATTTTTACGGGAGGCACGCAGTGGTGCTCAAACCTGCATGTGTTAGTTTAGGCCTAACTCTGATTTGAATTCAAAATGGAGGTTTGATCCAACTATTGAATCCTCCATCCTCCTTGTCCCACCTCTGCTCGGTCAATAAAAAATAGCAAATACAGAATCAGTAAATTCGGTCATTTGAAGTTAGTGCTCAGGCAGAATAAGCAGTCATTTCTGCATATCCAAATACTAAGCATAGTTTTACTTTATTATAGAGTCTCTACTTAATTTCAGTTTTGATTCTGTAGAATATCTCAGGATTTGGATGTAGAGATTAAAACCAACCAGCTGTTCTTAAAGTTTCTAAGACCAAGTCTTCCTTTCTCTTTTTAGGCTCATCTCTCCTAAGACTTGATCATTCTAGTTTATAGGCCTCAAAGTATCTTTTGATTGCAGTAAATTCCCATACCTTGAAAAATGTGCATCCCATGCTCTATCACCAGCTTATCCACCCTGCCTTTCCTGGACAATTATTCAGGAAAAAGAATGAAGGAAAGTATACTGGAATGCCTCCCAGTAACCCCATGCTGTTGTCTCCCTGTGGTGATGGATCAGTGTCCTGTCAAGGGCTGCATGCCTTGATTGATGTGCAGTGTGAGGGGGGATCTGCCGTGTTTGCTTGTCTGCAGTTCCTGTACAACAGAAATGCTCTTTGTAGTGTCTTTCTGTTCTGCACCGGGCACTGGGTGTGGCTGGACAGCAGAGAGGCAACCTTGCTCTCCTGTAATTGTTACCTACATAACAAGTTAGGTGAGTCCTTTGTCGGGAAGACAAAGCAGGTGAGCATGTTTTGGTAGGCAGACTTCTGTCTGGTATGAACATAGACTGGAGGGGTTCAGTGAAGATCTGAGCAGACAAAAAGGCAAGCACTGAAAATACTCAAAGGGAAAAAGCCTTTCGTGAGGACCCAGGGTGCTGTGTTGGAATCTAAAGATAAAGCAAAGTTTATTGTATATATTGTTCTCCCCTATGTCTGCATTAGTGTCAATGCTTTCATGGTCCCCTCAGCATTTTACCTGCCATCAGAAATGCAATTTTTTGCCAGATGAACGTTTCTGAAAGTTTATACAGTACTCTTGTTGCCAGATATATGGGAAGGAGGTGAAGTTTGTGATCTCTTGGAAGAAGTGTGGCCTTGGATCAGTGTAAACTGATTGGAAAGATTGTCACCTTTTATCATTGCCCTGTCAGGCAGAAGATATTTGCCTTGGAGTAAGTAAACAAACAACCTGTTTATATTTAAGTTAATCAATGGAAGAGTTGGTAACACCCTTTTAGTGTAGGAGGAGAGGTGTTTTCCATGAGCAGATGTCTGGATTCCCTGAGTTAGGAGTGCAGTCACAACTCTGGTGGCTGGCATAATAAAGGTAACCAGCTTGCTATCAAGAAATCTCTGCTGGGTAATTGAGGAAATTTAAAATCAGAACAGTAGGTTGGAGTACAAAAAGACACATATATCAACATCCTCCCTCCATCCTGAGTGCTCAGTTAGGCAAAAGGAGATAGATGCCTTGGTCAGAGTCTGGGTAAATTTCTGGGAGTGGTACCTGGAGAGAGAGTCACTTGCTGCTTAAACAAAGGCAAATTCTTACTGTGAAAGATAATCACAAAAAGCACTGAAGATTCCTACCCACAGAGAAACTCAGGCCTGGAGATAACTGAGATTTGGAAAATGTTTTATGAAAAGAGCCAGATGATGGCAGCATTGAATGCAGTAGAAGACTGGGAAAATTCCTGGGTTAAGTGGCAAGAGACCTGCCCTTGAAAACTGAGTCAGGGATCAACCTTTTCATCTAATCCTCCACTTCAGCAGTGGCTTTTGAAATATAGGTTTGTGGTTCTGTGAAGAAGAAAAGTGATTTTTTTTTCTATGAACATGTGTTGATCTTTCAAAAGCTACACAATAAATCAGCTCAGAAATATTTTCTATGTGGCATCAGAGATAAACAATTTTACTTCACCCTCTCAGACCATGAAATCTTGTATTTTGTTTTCAGCTGTATAAATTCTTCTAGATAGTCCTGTCCTCTACTATCCTAATTTCTTGTCACCAAGACCTAATCTGTAACTATGGCAGACTCCAAAACACAATTCAGAAATTAGATATAATAGGAAATAGAAGCTAGGTGCATGTTACTTTTTCAAGAGAAAATCTTAACAACACATGTCTGAAAAGATTGACTTGGGCATCTAAGATGCTAATGTATTTTTTTGTTGTGTGATAGAAAAGTGCTGTCTCTGTGGCAAAATATCAGCCTGCATCTTCCACTGTTTTACTGGTATTGGCAAAGGACAAGTTCTGGAGCTACTGTTTTGTGCTGATGATAAAAGAAACCAGCTGGGCTATTAACTCCTCAGAACTGCTTCTGCAGAGGTAGCCAGGCCGTCCTGGAGAAGCAAGCATGTGCTTTCAGCACATGAACTGTTAGGAGACAGGAAGAGAAGACAGCGAAGCAACACAAAGTCACAGCACATTCACAGCTGCTGTAAATATGTCTTACATCTATGCTGATACAATTTAAAAGTGAGACTGCACCTTTATTTGTTGGTAATTTTCAACTTCAGGAGAAGTTCCATAAGCCAAGGTGCTCCAATGGTTTTATTTTAATGTTTATTGAAAATATTCCCTTCAAAAGCTTATTGAAATAGTTTTATCTATAAGCAAAAGATAAATGACTGTAATGCACTTGAACATTGACTGCTCTTCTGCCAACAGAGACTACTGAATTAATTCTAGTTACATCTGCTGACTCCTCCGTCTCCTCGGAGTTTAATTAGAAATTTCAAGGACATGAGTATTTTACATCCTGAATACTTACAGAAAGAAGAGGTGCTGCAAAGAGGAATGGAGACTCTATCAGTTTCTGAGTTTCTGGGTAGAATAGGAGGGCAATGCATTTTAGGTTCAAACAACTTCTGGAATGGCAAACACTCATTGCTGCTGTGACAGGCTCTGTCTCTACAAATCTCAGTGATTATACACTTGACCCTAGTTTGTAAGCAGAACTGACTCTTTTGCCTGCACTTCCTGCCACTTGAAAAGGAGATAGTTTCCTATGCAAAGTAGGAATTATCAAGCCCTGTTTCACTGGGCTGCTTTGAAAAGAACTAAGAACAATAATGTTTATCCTTGTATTTGTGTAAGCACGTCCTTGAGACTGTGCTCACTGTGAGTTTCTACCTCAGCACGTGCCAAAGATCAGATTCTGGCTTATTCCAGTTCTATTAATTGTGATAGTGAATAAGGGCATTGGAGCTACACAAAACCAAAAGAGGATATTTCCTTGTGAAACCTCTCCAGGACAGCTCACTGTTATGATAAGAGAACAGGCTTCAGAAGAAAGTTGACTCTCCTCTCTATTCCTGACAGATCTCATAAACAATAGGGGTCTGATGGGTTCTATGGCTTGTAAAAGCAAATTCAAACTATTCACTAGTACTAGTATGGAAATCCAGAATTCCCATATACAGAGAAGTGGTGCACTCCTCTAGCCTATGTGAAATGAAACAGGAAGGGGAAAATATCTTAATGAAGAAAAAAGAAAACAACAACCAAAACCCCAAGAAGATACCTGCTGCTACTTTTTTTCCAATGCAAACTAAAATTCTTGCCAAGAGAAACAAATTGCTTAATATTCATACAGGGCTTTGAAGCTCTAAAGTACAGTAAGTGTTATTATTTTTACTGCAGTTAAGATTGTTCTTCTAAATAGATATATTGAATTTGATCCTTAAAACATTGTCTAAATAGGCCTGGGTGATAGTTTTCTGAAAAGGAATGAGTGATATGGTACTATTATCAATGTAGTAATAAAGCATTCACAATTAGACTCTTCATATAGGCTTGGAGGAAAGGAATTTGAGTCAACATGTAGTACCACTGAAGATATTTAAAGGTAGTATAATAATGGTCCTTCCACATCCTTTTAGTGCATATGACTCTAAAAATAATTTTTTTTTAAAGAGAGAAAATTGCTCCTGGCTGTAGAGTGCACTGTTTTCAAGCTATTCTACACCTCTGATTGTAAGTACTGCCATCAGGTGGGTGAACAACACATGACCATGAAAATGGGCATCATGATTGTGAAGTGATACTGCTAGTGTCCATTTTCCAGGAATGCTAATTGAGTGCATGCCAGGGGTATGCAAATAGAACCTCAGTACATGGCTGCACTGCTCCCCCTTAGAGATCTACTATTCTATTATTCAATGAAATCTTTGGTGTCTTTCCTAACCCACAACCTTCAAGACGACCAAAAGTACTGATGTGTCTGCTGTACAGTCTTTCTCTGTTGTTACTCCTTTGGAGTGAACAGGAATATCTGGACAATGTATCTTATAGGCAAATTTAAGTGTCTGAACAGTTCCAAGAAAACACTTTACTCCTAATTAGCAGCTAGTTTAATAAACAGATGTTTTGCAGCTGCCACATGGTTATGCTGAAAAACGTTGCAGTCTTCGTTACAAAATGTTGCAACTCTGGAATGGGACTAAGACCAGCTGGTTATTTAGTATAGAATCCTATAGTAACACCTTCTTTACATCTTTATCTTTTCTGGGATAGGAAGGACTTCTGTGGTTAGGTTATTAGGATAAATGTGATATGAAGACTATTGTGACTGTTTGACCAGGCCTGGATTACTGTCGGTGGACAGCAGGCCTCAGAAACAGAAAATCAAAAGGTATGACCCAGCAGATGAACTTCCCAGATTTTTTTTAAAATCCTTGTGTCAGAAATCTTTTTAAAGCTACATTTCCAGTTTCATTTTAAGTGCAGTGAATAATTTTGTAGTAAGTTCTAGGAGGTCTACAAATATACAACATAAATTATGTTGTAAGTCTACTTAATTTGATTTGTTGAGCAGCATTTAGAATTGCCTTCTTACAGCAGATAAACATAATATGAATATATCTACAGCACATTAGGCAGATTCAGGGCTGAAACAAAGTTCAGCCTGGAGGTGGTAGAACAGTAACCAAAGAAGTTAATGTTTTCAAATAATAAACCTCACTGAAAGAATTTCACATAGTTTTTAATTTGAAAATTATGACTGTCTTTTCTGACCTTGATGCATACTGCAGTCTCTCATGCTATCTTTCTCCTACTGTCCATTTTCCCCCACGACGGATAGAAAAAAACCCTATATTGTATTTGAAAGAACTATTTTCTCTTGATTATTCTAACTTCAGTAATGACATTCATGTCAGTATTGGAAACTGTCCAGAGCTCCCAAACTCCTTCCAATAACAAATACAAAAGATAGAATGATTTTTCTTGGCCATGTTACTTTCTGGGACAGTGAGATTAGGATGATGTATACACATTTATTGTTCATGTGTACAGTGAACGTCTGCAAAACTAAAATGAAGTTATCCACTTAGTCTTACGTGCTTTTTCAATGTCTGTGTTTGCAGATCATATTTATCAGTGTTGCATTTATCAAAAGGAGAAACTAGTTTCAATAGATCATTACTTCACATATTGGACAAGACTATGCAGATTGCCACTGATTTGTAACTAGAACTTGCCTGCCTATCTTCTTCTCATGATTTCAATTTGCTATGACTTAATTTTCCGCAACTAATTAGAAATTGTTTATAGCATTACTGTGTGCTATTATGTATTTCCAAGTTTTACCCCAAAGGTATTTGCATTTCAGTTCTGAGTGAAATTTGTGCTGTACAGTAGGTGATTTGCAAGGTCCTTTGTGATATTTGTTGATAAAAGGTGCTTTGTAAATTATCTTTGGTACCATATGGCCTCTTCATGTTCCCAATTCAAATCCACTGGGAAAAATCCTCTCGGCAGCATCAACAGAAGCACATCTGGTCCACACACAGTCTATGACAGAGTATTCTTTTGGTTTGATTAGTCCTTCTATGGAAGTTCAAATGTATTAGACATAAGAAGAGGTTCTCAAAAATGAAATCCGTTCTACAATGTGTTTTGAGAAATGCCAAACACTGTTCTCAGTAGAGACCAACTTTACAGATTTTGAAGTGGCTTGGTCAGAGTGAAAATCGTTTGTTAGGGCACTGCTTACAAACCATCTGGATTTTCAGGTCAGTACTTTGGTGCAGAAATGCTCCAGACCTTGCATATTGAAGGACAACATGCTAGACTTTACCAGGTTTTCCTTTTTCCTTGTTGCTGACCACTGGTTGCAGATACAAAGCAAGTGATGACTATTAGAACAGCGATGATCGGTGTTGCTTTGAGATGAAGCAAAGAAGTACCCGCGGGATAAGCTGATTGTCATGCCTGCAATACAGGCAGAGTTTTCTTCTCCTGCTTACAGAAAAGCATGCCAAATTTGTGTCAGCGATTCTTTCCATTGCTGCCTCTTGCAATCTGAAAACATTTTCAAAATAAAAATGACAAAGCCAGCGAGAATGAACCTTGACAGCAGTATAATGAAATGTGTGGGAGGAAGCACTCAATCTGCAGACTTTGAAAGAAAATTTAATTCCTCCTCCAGTCCTGCAAGATGTGGTATTGGACCAAGGACTTTCAGTACAAGTAGGAACAGCATACTGTCTAATTCATGCATGGGGAAAATAATCTCTTCTGGTGAATGCAATATTAATACTCCAGGGTTTTCTCCATCTGTTGTCACGTATGCTTAGAGTGTACCTCTTTGAGGCAGGAAGTGACTTTATTGTTTCATGCATTTACTGTGCCTAGCACAGTCAGACACTGCTAGGGGGACATAACCACGACTGTAGTACAAATAACACTTTTTTCTCTCAAGGAAGTCACAGGAACAAAGGAATGATATCATCCCTAGACATATAAACTACTTCATTAAAATAGATGTACTGTTTGTAACTGAATGTAAGTATAAAAATTACCTCATTACTTTGCTTTAATGAAGGTCCCTATTTTCACATAATATAACTTGTGTAGATCTACTGACTACTGTATCAAACAGCATGAGCAGGAGAGACTTTCACTACTGGTGGGAAGATACAAAAAATAATCATGGTAAATGCGGTGAAGGTAGGAAAAAGAAACTGGGCTCTCTGACAGCTCTCAGCTCTGAGAGGGCACATGGCACTCATGATTTATAAAGCATAATTTCTCTAAACTGTCACCTCTGCCCAGGCAGAAGCATCCAGGTCTTTGACCCTGAGTACTAAGAAGCTGAACTGCAATTGTACAGCTGTGTTGGGAGAAATATTCTTATTTGTAATCCTATCAGCAGTAAAGAAAGCTACCCATGGTTATATTGGTGTGGGTCTACAGTATTTCAGGTGAAATTTTATAAGTCAGATGTATTAATGACTGGAAGGTGAAATGAACTTTAAAGTGCTTCAAGTGAAAAAAGAGATGGTTGATGGTTTTTAAAAAGTTCTGTGGGCTTCTAAATATAAAATTAGAGGCCCTTTGTGGACCTCATGTGGTGGATGCCCCAATCAAACAACTTTTAAGGTTAGTGTTATAACTCAAAGTATCACAAAGAACAAGATACTTTCTCACCTAGCAAAGTTTTCTACTTTTTAATTTATTTACTGATTTCCTGTTTGCAGTTACAATATTAAAATTAGTGTTATTATTCACCTGAGTATATGCTGTTTGGCATAAACAGGGATTGCAGAATCAAGTCCTCATCTGAATTACTGAGAAAATACATTTGTGTAAATCAATTACAGTCACTGGTGATGAACCAAAATACTCTTTCCTTTTCCATGTAAGAAGAGTGAAGGCAAGGTCTTTGGTATTTTTTTTTTTTTAATTAGACATTGTAGCTCTTACTTGTACCCCTTGGCAGTTTTACTGAACCAAACTGAGATCTCATCAGGTTTTAACTGTATGGTAATAGCTTTGTGGGAGAAGACATAGGTTTTGAGAAATGGCAAGAGTATTACAAACGTTGGGTCTACAAGGATGCAGACTCTACAAATCCCAATGCCCCTAATTCTGATATTTTATACTGGGTCTACAAGGATGTGGACTCTACAAGCCTTAGTGCGCCTAACATTGACATATTAACATCAATGGTGTAATAAAAAGTGCATCACAAACATGTCTTCTCTATTGTATTTTCCCTTAGTCATCCCCTATCTAAGTTTCTTCTTCTCGTAATTCCATTGGGTTTCTTTCCTGCCATCTCTCTCCAATGGTTAAAGTTCTGTATCCTCACTGGTTCTTATCCCTGTTCTCTGATCCATTGTTATCCTTGCTCTGTCATTGGTTGTAGCAACATTCCACCCCTTTACTCTATTGGTCCGGTTTTCATCCCTTATTTGCATGCTCCTGACCAATAGGAAGCCTTGTACCACCACCCTTCCAGAACCTTCCCTGCCTGAGATTATATAAATGAGTCGTTCAAATAAACTTTGCTGCTTCTGCCACCAAACCTCCTGGTCTCTGGTCATCCTTCCTTTGCAGCTGCAACGCATCGGGAGCTCAGGTGGGCTTGGCACAGAGGGAGCCTTTCCCAGTCCTGGGAAGAAATCCTCAGACCAATTTCATCCACCAAGAGCATAATTAAAATAAGCCATCAAACAGTACTGAAAGCACAATCCTATGTATGCCAGTACTTGAGGTTCATAAAGACACACAATCCCTAAATGTTTCAGTACAAATTAGTCTGGATTGGGTGCTTAAGTAGAGAAAAGGTTGTCCTGTGGTAATACATAGTCATAAGAAATTATTCTCTAAACATTTTGATCTTAGACTGCAGCTGGCAGTTCATTTGCAACCTACCCTTTCTTAGTGTTTTTTGTCAGGGACATAATGTAGTTCTGTGTCACATAGCCAGAGGTTTTTTCACATGCCTACCTCTGCAGGGTAGACCAATTTGATTGCAACTTGTAAATTCACCACTCAGGAAAATTGTTATGTAACTGCAATAAAATGTCTAATCTCCCTTTGCCCTAAGCTGGCATACATGGCTGGATTCTTGGTGAGTGCAGAGCAGTTAAGTTGAAGGCAATGGATATTTTGCTGCTCTGTAACAGCTGAGAATCCAGGCCAAAATATATATGGAAATTGTAAAACCTCTGCTATGGTTTCTGATATTTTCTGGTGTTTTAATATTTTGTTCTTACATATACCTCTACAGTAATTTCTGATTTGTATTGTCTGGGTGAAAACAGGTCTGAACTTTTCTATCAGTTTACATATATGATACCTGTTCAAGAGTAACTCTTGCTCTCTGCAGTAGGAAACAAAGGGAAAGTAAGAATCTGTTTGTTTTTTTGACAGATGTACCAGAAGACAGATGGGAGGACAGGGCTGTGGCTGCCACTGAGACTGATCTGGTCTATCAAGGTGCCTGTGGTGGCTCCTGGAGCACAGGGAGGTGAGTGCACTGCAGTGTCACACCTCAGCCAAACATTTTGTTGCTGCAATGGTTCTGGTGTGTTCAGAGAGTGCACTGCTGTTGTTTTCACTGTCAGTTCAGGGAACTGAGTTGGGCTGAATGATTTTTCCCACCTCCACTACAGCTCTAGTGTAGACGAGACCAGAATGTGATGCCTGCAGCCAATAGTCTACAGCACCCTGAGTTTAGGGGCGAGAGAGAACTGAAATGTTAGTTGGTCACCTGGCTGCCTGAGGGAGTTCATGAGAATAGAGTAGCATTTTGGGATTAAATAGGATGAAGGAGTTGAGGTTACAATATAATAACCTAAACATGACTGAATGTACTGAGGAGGTTAAAATTAGCATTTACTTGCACTGGTGGTATCTTATTTTGCAACTCTTAGAGAAAATAATTCAGTGAGAGTAGAATTGCAGCAGTTAAGTGGATGGCAAGTGTTAGTACTTTTCAGGCCTTTGATTCTGCTTTTCTTCTTCCTACCTGCTAGATCTAAAGTACTTGTTCAACTACCAAGCTGCAACCCACAGCAGGTTTATGCTAACATCTTTGTTGACCTTCTAGAAATAAACTAATTTATGTAATATTTAAGTAAACAATCTTTCTCTCATGCTATAGGTGTTGCTATATCTTGAGTCCCTACTAAAACACCACTGAAAAATAAACACTGTATGTTTTAGTTTGTATCTATCTATCTATCTATCTATCTATCTATCTAATTTACTATCCATTCTCATTTAATCATCACTACTAAATATCTATTTGGAATAGAAAGGATATTTATTATAATGTGAATATTCTGCAGGTGAATTTTTTTCAAATAAAGCAATTATTTTATTTAATTATTCAGATTAAGTAATTATTTTATTAAATAATAATACTATTCTATTTCTCTTAGTATTCCATCAAATTCTTCCTATATTAAGTGACACAAATTCTTTATCAAAAGTAACTGTAAGAAATGACCCTGAGATTAGCTCAGTTAGTTAGATCATGGTGCTGATAACACCAAGGTCATGGGTTTGATCTCTGTACAGGCCATTCACTTAACAGTTGGACTCGATGATCCTTTTGGGTCTCTTCCAACTCAGAATATTCTGTTAAATCTGTGAAATGCAGTGTAGTTTGGGGATGCCTTGTAGAAATGTGCCTCTGTGAAGCCCAGCAGACCTGTGCTCCCACCAGGGGGCAGGACGAGACAATAATTAAGGAGTGTTAAAGGGAGAAACCCAACAGCGTTGCTCTTAATACCCCCAGCTGCAATTTTTGCAAAAGCACAAGCTCTGCAGCTGTATGACTGTCTAAATGAAAGCAAGTCTTCTGAGGATTTTTTGAAGGGGAGTTGTGTAAACAATGCTTGGCTTCTGAGATACTGTACATCCTTACAAACAGAAGTCCTGTGGTCTATCGACAGAAGCATTTTAAATCTATGTAAAGCTATATAATAAATCTGTTTCATCTTGTATAAAACAGTTGTGCTTTAAATCTCTTCTGCAGCATTTTAGCTATCATTTTTCTTAAACTCAATTTGAAGATAATCCTAAACACTACAATTCAGGACTACAGCATTATATTGTCTTCTGTAAAAACAACATAGTAGAAGCCTGAGGCTTATGTCATGCCCAATTACAGAAGAACCCTGATGTCTTAAGTATTTCTTGTGTCTAGGAATAATGCAGAAGGCAGCCTACTTTCTAAGATATTGCAGTGCCCCACTTGTGCCAAGACAGGAAGAGACAACTGACTGAAGCCTATTTAGTCTAACCATAAGTCATGCTTAGCCGTGAGGAGCAAAACTAAATGCAAAAACTAGATTTGTTCATAAAAAGTGGGTGTGCTTGTAAGGAATGCCATTCATAATTAATTATAGCTTAATCCCAGATGATTTGAATACTCAGAGCAAGAGGATTGTGAAAAACTTTTTAGTAATTACACCACAGAACTTGATATCTGTAAAAGGTGAGAATCATCTGAGAATAGAAATGTGTCAGCTGGTTACCAGGACACTGCTGAAGTGTGAAGCTTGTAGCTGGTGCTTATGCTTTGCTGGCAGCCATAATTTTACACGTATGTTACCAGCGTTACAATTTGCCACGCACCAGAAACCATGTTGAGAGTAACTGGATTTTTCATCCTATAATTAAAGACTCTAGTAACTTGAGTATGTCTGCAGTTTTTGTTTTTCATTTAAACTTTATGCTTCATTGTTGCATTTGGCTTGAGAGAGGTTATTCAGGTAGGTTAACTATGTCCAACAGTACAAACAGATGTCGAAGGTCTGAATGCTCAGAGGTGCATGGAGACTGGCCAATATAGTTTCTTACCTATACTTCTGAATTAAAACTGTGAATCTCAGCATTGTGCCCTTCCCTGTCAAAGCTTTAACCACAGCTTTAGGTGGTGGTGGGTTGTATTAAACAATGCATTTAGAGGAAGTGGCTGCAGAGCAGGAGTCAAGTAGCACCTCTGCCACGATGACATGTTTGTGATCATCTGCCAGTTCTCCTCCAAATCTATCAGAGACTTAGAGTTTGTTTCTTCCATGTAAACTTGGGGGTTTTTCTCATTTCAAAAATCTAAATTATAGGAAAAAAATTTAAAACTTCAGCTTCTGGAATGCTTCATAACCTATATGTGTAAGAAATTATTCTTTTGGCTTTTACACAGGTTTGTCATAGGCTGACCAACTTGTACAGGTTGAATGGGACCCAGGACCGAGTCCAACCCACTTCTCAGAGCAGGATCTGTACTCAGTTTGAAGTAGCTTTCTTAGCATTTTGAAAATATCCAGTTCTGGAGACTTTTGGGGCTGCCTGTACAACCTGTTCTACTGCTTCATGTCCTATCACTGTCAAAAACCATTTTCCTGATGAAGTCAGAACCTTCCTTTTTAGTTTATGTCTGTTGTTTCCCATTCTCCTATCAGGCATTGCTGCAAAGGACTTTATCTTCCCAAGAACCTTGTAGGTATTGAAAGGCTCTGTTAAGTCACCCTAAACCTTCTATATCCGTGCTGTGAAGGTGAATGTTTGTATTTCTATATTTTCACCATGACTGTGACACTTACATAACTTTCTATACATTTAGATGGAATCCAGGATACTCTTAAAGATTATGGAACACATTATACTAAGCTCTCCTGGAACAGGCACAAATATTAATATAAACGTACAATGTATCTAGATGTATAACATATAGGTAGATATTACCATAATAATATATAAAAATCCAATATATTTTAAGTAAGATATAAACATAATTTATAAGTGTCTAAATCAAATATATATATTTATTTCTAATACCTGTCAAGTACTTTAAGCAATCTTTTTACTACTATGTTAAAACTTCTTTAGAAATTTTACATATTAAAGTGCAAGAAATTAGATTTAAAAGTAGACTTAATATACATTATTGTGAATTTCTGTTCCCAGTGAGCAGATTCTAATGAGATATCTTGTTGATGTCAGGAATTAGGGAAGAAATGTGCTGCTGTTCATCTTTTTTTGGTCTAATGTGGCTACTTCCAGGAATGAGAAAGGTGAAAGGTGTTGAGTTCACAAGGGTGATGGCAAAACATCATCTATTCTCACTTGTGTTGTCTAGATACAATCAATTAAGGTGTGTTGAATGCAATGTACCTTTTTTCTAAAGTAATTTATAATATAGAATTTTGAATCAGTTAAGATATTCTGTAGCAAAAGGCAACTTGTAAGGAAAAAAAAGAGTGAACATAAGAAGACAGAATGTGAGAATAATGTAAAAATTCTCCTTGATTTAATTGTACTTATCACAGTAAATTCAAATTTTCTCCAAAGCCCTTCACAGATGTACTGCTTTTTCATCTGTGAATCTCGGGAGTGCTAGAAACATTAATTAATTAACCTTCTTAATAATTCTGTGAAAGAATATTGATCATTATGCTGAGATACTCATTTTAGAGTGATAAGACAAGACACAGAGACATTAAGTAATATACATAATGTTAAATACTTTGGCAGCATCTTAAGCAGTTACAGTGAAAATTCTGACAGGCAGAGGTGGGATCTGAAAAGGTAGCCACCTTCAGGATATCTTGAATTGAGAACAAGAAATAGTTTTTCTAGTTTTTATACTCTAGTTCTTCTAGCTACTGGACCTAAAAACTGCCAAGCAGGAGTTGAACAGCAATCTGGATTTCAGTACTATCAGAAGATGTAAATACAATTGTCTCCTATGATGAATTAACTTCTATCTGATATTTTTCTAAACTTTGTTAGATCAAAAAATTCCAAGAGAGACTTGGCTTCTCAAGTGTTTTTCTAGCATTTATAGTAAAGAGAGAATCTTTAAATGATGAGTACAGTTAATGACTTATGTAGCAGTAGGCAACCTTTCCTCAAAGAAATCTTGCTTTAGAGCAGTGGCTTGAGGAAGCCTAAGTCATTATTTTTAATCCTAATGTTGGTACTACTATGAACTGTATGAATTCTTCTTTATGTGAGAACAATATACAGGAAAAAATGAAAAAGATTATATGGAATCTGATGTTTTTGAGTGAAGAAAAACCTCATAGACAGTACTCAGGAGTTGTGAGAGGGTAAACTGTGTCCTACATGAGGAGCATGGATGGAAAAAATACTTGTAACACAGCTAAGAATAATTATTCAAATTAATTGTTACTTTCAAGGATAGCTATTGTTATACTGAAAAGACAAAAACAAAGCAGTGATTGGTTATTTCTCCTTAGACGCTTTTGTTTGAGTTGATGCTCTGACTTGCTTCTTTTGTCCCCTAAGCTATAGGCAGGTTGTGTAAGCCCAGCCATAGAAGAGAAAAAGCAGTCCCTGTTTCTCCCCATATCTGTAGATTGATCTTGGAGTAAAGAGACTTTTATAACTTGGGACTAGTCATCTGTGGGTTCAGTAGACAAAGAAAACAATACAAGCTATACAGATTGCAGGGAGGCCAAACTGTGGCCAGGACGGGAAAGAGGGAGTACTGTACACCTCCAGTATACATGGGTTCTCATTAATTGGAAGATCATGAGGGAACAGAATTCAGTAGATTTCCAGATTATTTTCACTAAGTCCCCATGTGGAGCATTATCTTTCCATTTGTGAAAGAGAAGTGGCTGCTAAGTTTGCAAATGCTCACTGTTTCTGAATTGACATCTAGGTCTGAAGAGCTGCAGGTTTGCACTTGTCAAGGCTGCAGTGCTTTCCACTGTATTCAATTCTACCATTCCTGGTTTGATGTGGCTGTTTCAGAGCCCCTCAGCTGTGATTTCACATGTGTCTTCTTTTCTTCTCCACCTCATTAAGGTGTGAATTAGAACAGTCTTCATTAAATACCCTATGATGTTATTATATGCCCCTTCATCATGTATGACTAAGGGAGAATGCTTCCATATGTCAAAAGAATGCGGTGTGGATGCAATGTGCTGTTTCCTCAGGACAAAGGGAAATGCAGGATGTGAAGATAATCTATAGATGTATACATATTGTGGAGTAGGAATCTCCTTCATATTTTTCCCTCTGTATCTTTTATTTCTTCTATAATGTCAGTGTTGTGTGTGACATATTTTATAGAATAAATATATTTAAAGTTGGTTTAACTGAGAAAATGTAGAGGAAAAAATAAAAGACATAAATCCAACAGAAAGGCTATAGATATCTCGTGGCTTGCAGATATCTTCTTCAGTACTGTTTCCATGGAAATTATTTATAGTGCCTGGAGGGAGTGAAGTGCAGGTCACAGATCCGCAGAGCTACAGTAGGCTTTCAGCCCAGTTAGGCAGAAATCTGACAACAACAAATGGGAATGTCTTTGAATGAAGCTCTTCTGCTTTCATAGGAAAATGTAATCTCTTATAAAAATGTGCCTTTGAAAGAAAAATATTAATCTCTGTGGCAGTTTGGGGTGAAAATGGAACCAAGAGCTGTCGGTTTTCATAATGAAAACAGCTTCAAACTGTTTTCCCTCAATTCCCCCTCCCCCTGTTTGTTGAAGTCATTAAGGGTTTCATCATAGTTATTAGAGCAGAATTCTAAGTACCATTTTGGAGAATCACTGTGTATTCCAGTTTGGCTAATTATTTTTCTTCTCAAATGTCTACCTGAGATATGCTGAAACAGAGCACAAAAATGAAATCTGGCAAACCCTGTATATATTTCCAGTCATCAAGGGGTATACTCCGAGTTTCATTTACATAAAAATCTATTTTATATAAAATACTAAACATACATGGAACATTTTTTATATTAATGTCTATTGCATGTATGTGTGGGTTTTTTCTACTTAAAGACTTAAAAATGTTATATAACAATTTGTGAGACAGCTTTTTGTCTAAATGAATGCTTTTTATAAAGAATTTGTGAAGAGGGGCGTACAGATTTGTGGACCGTAGTTTGAATGAAGAGTGCCATTCTTTAATTTTGTCACAAAATCTTTAAGGATTTTGAAACCAAATGATATTTGTTATCCTCATTCTAATTTTTTTTCCTTTTTAAAAGAAAGTAGTTTGTTTCTTCATCTCCTTCTTCCTGGTTTATTAGATAATAATGAATACTCCCTATACTCTTTAAAGATTAGGATATGCTATGGAGTTACCTATGACTTATGAAGGCTCTCTGTGAACCAGATACTGTGGAATACTAGCTACAGTATAAAAAACTAGGCATTGTTTTTTTCCATTTTGTTGGAGAAATACAGAATGTTCAATATAACAGTAAGTCACTTCAGAATAACTCAATCTGTATTCTGGGAAAATAGCAAATGCAGGAGTTGGATAATGAAATAAAATGTCCTGAAAATTATTTTTTTAGGATTTTTGCACTAGGAATGTTCATGTTCTCCTTCATTTTCGAATTCTTGTAGACACTGTTGTACAGTGCATTTCCAGTAGTTACTTCAAAATGTAAATGACTATTAGTGATCACAGTGAAGCGTTAAACTAGCAACTCTACACATATAAACCAAATTTAAATAGATTTAGCCATAAACCATGACTTTAGGTCTTGTGTGCAACTATTTTTCACCTTTAGTTTAGTATCTGAAAGGTTGTACCTACCATAATGTGATACACTTTACTGTAACTTCTTAGCCGAATGAACTGTGAAAATCAGGAGATAATGGAGTTATTGAAGACAGGCCATTTTCTGCTGGTTATATCAAACGAGTAACTTCTGTGCTGTCCTAAATGCAGGGACAAGGCTTATTATTGCAGATCAATCACAGAATGAATAAGATTGGAAGGGACCACAGTGGGTCATCTGGTCCAACCTCCCTGTTCAAGCAGGATTATCCTAGAGCACATTGAACAGGATTGTGTCCAGACAGTTCTGAAATATCTCCAGTGAGGGAGACACCACCACTTCTCTGGGCAATCTGTTTCTGTGCTTGGTAACACTCACAGTAAAGTTCTTTCTCATATTCAGGTGAAACTTCCTGTGCATCAGTTTCTGCCCCTTGCCTCTTGTCCTATTGTTTGGCACCACTGAAAAGAGCCTGGCTTCACTCTCTTGACATCCTCCCCTCACATGCTTACAGGCATTGATGAGTTCCCCTATCAGCTGTCGTTTCTCAAGGCTGAACTAGTCCAGCTCCCGCAGACTTTCCTTGTAACAGAGATGCTCCAGTCCCTTAGTCTTCTCTGTTGACGTCTGCCAGAATTCCTAGAGGAGCATTTTGTCCTGAGGAGCCCAGACCCAGATCCAGCACTCAAATGCAGCCTCACTAGGGATCATCTCCCTCGACCTGTTGCTCATCCTAATGCACCCCAGGATAACCTTGGCCTTCTTGGCCACAAGGGCACTGCTGGCTCATGGACAGCTTGTTGTCCAGCAGGACCCCCAAGTCCTTCTCCACAGAACTTCTTTCCAGCATATTTTCTCAAAGAATGGTAAGTTTTTACCATTCTAAAACTGTCTAGAAATGAAGCGGGGGAAATAACTTACCTTACTGATCCTTTTCTTTGTCTTCATTTGTCTGACATGGTTTAACGTGAGCTTCTATAGTTTGTGTGGCTCTCCTCTACTTCTCACATGAGAAAAGTATGGCATTTGTTTCATACAAATGTTGTGACAAGGTGTCTCTCCTCCTCTCTCCTGCCTCAATTTTCCAATATCTCTTAGTTTTTTGGGTTTTTTTGGTTTTTATTTCTATTTGGTAAATACTCTTCACATTAGCTCAGTGTTTCTAACAGTTCAATTAGGTAAGCCTCTTGACCACTCAGGTGTAAAAATCTTAGAGGTGTCTGCTGGCTGGAGATTATATATTAACTACAACCTAGAAATTCAGCTCTCACCTCATTAATCCATTTGAAACCATCTGTTGTAAAAAGATGCAATATGTGACATCACCTTATTTCCCCCTTTGACATCTGCCAATTAACTTTTAATCTCAGAGAAATGTGAGAAATATGTTATTAAATTCAATGATTTTGTGGCCGTGCTTTTTCAGTTTGAATATTCTGGCTGATAATTGTTAAATAGCTTCCATTAAAAGAAGCTCCATTTGCAATCTTTTCTATATGGCAGTAAACTTTCCTTTGTGTCATCTTTCCTTGTTGGGACAAACTCTTCTGAACAGCAGTAGGCACAAAGCCATGGACCCTAGGAGGTGGTCTTGGAGGAAAAAGAAGAGCAAAACTAGACCAGTCTATATGCTCCCTTCTTGTGTAAAATGTGTTTGGATTCCCAGAGTGCTATGGAATGGATATGGAATCAAATATCTAGGAACATGCCCATGCATGTTGTGGTCCTGTCCTATAGGCGTGGACTGATTGCAGAGAGCAGTAAGAGCTGTGAACCTTTCCCAGCTCACATGGTGAAAGGAAGATTAAATAGTGAAGCTCATTCTATAGTGTTATTCTATATCTTGGTGAGAGAAGGCTTAAATCAGTGACAGCCTTCTGAAAAATAAATTTTTAAATGAGCATTAGTCAGCAATATTGAGTTTGTTGCAGGTCTTTTATACAGACTTATACAGAATATAAACCCCCTTTTTTATTTTGCAGACAGAAATGACGCAATACTGTTCCTCATTATATTTTGTCCTCAAATTCCCATGCATATCATTGCAGTGCTAATTTGCTACTTGCTTACTTTTCTGATCTACATAAATCCTGAATGTAAGCATTCAGAACCCAGAATGTGTATGCCAATAGAAGCTCAGAAATATTATTTCATAAGAATGAAGCAATATTTCAAGCCTATGAGATCCTTCTATTTTAATGGTATCCCTATTCTTTCAGTTGTATATCAACTATATTTGTGTTTATTATAATAATGCTATAGTAAAACTGGATGGTAAGAATAATTTTTTTAGGTAGCTTTTAATTGTTAAGTGATTAGTAAACTGGTATCTTTGCTTAGTACCCATTGTTTGCTCTGTGTCGAGGCCAAAATAAATTTTCTTCTAGAGATCAGTGCACAGGTGTAGCTTCCCAGGTAAAACCCTTGCAATTATTAGGGTTTTTTTTGACCTGAGGTGCTAATTAAAGCTTAGCAATAAAAACAGACCCCATTGACTCTGATTAGAGCAAACTCTCACATAGACCTGTACCCACTTTGTAAAATTTGACTAGTTTAAACAGCTTCTTTGGCTTTTGTTTTCCATTGCACCAGATTAATATCTTTGTTTTATTTCATTTCACCAAACTGAAACAAGTAACAAAAAATGTAGGGTAAATGGTTTCTTTTCAGCCAATGAGTACTTGTGTTCTTACCAGCCAAGCATAATACTACCCATAATGTGAATAATGCTTCTCGATTTAGTTTTGCAAACTACTGTCTACTTTTTTTTATTTTTTTTTATTTAGACAACCAGGCAGAGTGAGACTTCTGAAGTACATTTCACAGAGATGACTGTATAAATAATCTAACACAGTTGCCCCAAATTTTTTAAGAACTCAGAGATGGATGTCCCTGATGAAATATTCAGGAGAGATTTGGTTGTTCTGTGCAGTTCTCTACTAGTCATTACTGTGTGGTAGCTCTACAGAGACATAAAATATACAATATGTGAGATTTTCTTGTAGCACTTTATCTTCAGCACTCTTTCTCTAGAGCTTATTTCACAGCAGCTTGTGCCGAACAATTATGAATAAATATCTACTCCTGTGTTTGCATAGCCAATTCATAAAAGCATGAATGAAAAATGATAAATCTTCTGCAGTTTACTGCACTTGTGAGTGGTACTTGTATCTATAGTAATTATTTCATTTTTTGTCTCTAGAATTTAAGCTATCAGTGCAATAGCTTCTACATATGAGCAAGATGATATACAGTGCACACTGAATAATTCTAGGCAAATAAATTTTCAGCTGTCTTTGGCAGGAAGGTGTATTTGAGAGGAAAAGCACTTAGTGTAAGCTGAAGTGCCCATAAGCAATGCAGTTACATGGATGTGTCAGTTGCCTGTTGCCCTGTTGACACTTAAAGCTTACATTTTCTATTATAATTCCAGGATGACTATGAAGCTCCCTGACATGAGTGGACTTGGTCGATCACTAAACAGTTTGTAGTTGAAATCAAATCTGTTTGCAGTTGAAATCTTCATACCAGTCCTATTTCTATTTCTGGTTTTGGGTTCCTTAAGCATTATCTCAGACAACAAAAACAGCTGGTTTCCTGTTAGTCTTACAATGTGAATGGAGTACTTGGTTCTGTCATCTTTAAAAGAGAGATTCTCTTGTTACTAATGTCATTAACCATTAGATGTTAATTTTCTAACAGTTACACAATTTTTTCTTAACAGAGGTGTTAAGTTCATCACTATCAGCTAAATTCTTTCACTTTGTGTAAAAATAAGTAACCCAATTGGATGAATTGGATATACAGCAATACATTAACTACACAAAGTTATGAAAGAGTGGGAAAGTAAAAGAGTGACATATGTAAGCCCCAATACATTATATTTTAATGTGGATTTGAGTCTCAGACTTTCAGCTTACCCTACAAAAGAATCTGACTGATTTGCTGACAACCTTCCCCCAAAAGAAGAAGAAAGTGGTATGTGCATTGTAACCATGTTTAAGTGTGTGCAGTAAATACAGTAGTCCTTGAACACTTTTGAGTTCAGTGGAAAGACCCTAAAGATTCACCATATAAGAAAAGATGAACAAACTGTTTTCACACAGAAGTTGCAGGTTTTCAAGGGCACAGCAGTCCTTCACTGTCCCCACAACTAACTCATGTTCACAGGTGTCACTGCATACATGGCACGTGCTGTCTCATCTTTTATTATTTGATTTGTACACATAAGTGCAGTCATTGTGTATATACATCAAAAGACTGGAGCTGTACAAATAGAGAAGACATGTTACAAACAGCCCCCGCCCTTTTAATCATTTTGGTGGAAGTAAAAATGGGTGGGTAGAAGATGTTCTCAGTTCTTAGCTCTGGGCTTGGACCTGGGTGCTGATTGTTCAGATGTCCTTGAATAAAGGTCTTCCTTCCAGTTTTCAGCTGGCTGCAATTACATTTCTATCATCTTTCTTTTTAATATCTGGTGATTTTTTTTAAATCTTACTAAATATGAAAGCAGATGCAAGGAAAAACATCTGCTGTAGAAAATATTCTGAATCATAGTTTAGAGAGCTTATGAATACTGTAGGCTTAACACTTGAACAAAACTGTGTGGGTGGCACATTGTCAAGTGCAGACAGCATGGTGGGAGATCCCAGTATAGAAATCTTTTTTTAATGCTAGTGAAAAGATCAAAGAAAAATTGTTTGGAGGGAAAAGGCTTGATTTGGAGGGAGAAAGTAACATATTGGACACAAATTAAATTACTGTATGGATTTGGACAGACATGGCATGATTAAAAATCCATGTAGTTAATCCACCAAGTCTTTATGGAGCTCATTACTGTCATGTGGGAAAATTCCTGCTGTGAACTTTGGGCTGATTTATATGATTAAATATTAACCTATGGATTTTTGATAATTGGCCTTTTATTTCTAAGATCTAAATTTCTCATGTTATTCAATGATCCAGGAAGAATTTGAAAATTCAGCTGTGCTTTTTTCCTAGTGAAACTGTGTGTTTTCTGATGCTGTTGTTTTCAGCTCTTTCATAGTTCTTCTACCTGGCTTTAATGTTGCAAGGTCAACTAGCTGGGTCTCTAGCCAGTGCTCAGAAAATATTAACAGAATATGAGAAATGGATGATTAGGGTGAACAAAATAAATATTGTGGGCTCTGACAGAATGTAAAAGATTGTACTTGTTACCAGAACACTCTTCTGATTTTAATATAAATGCCAGCTAATATGCGTGTTCCAAAGACCTGTCTGCCAAATATGTTGGATTTGGAAAAGAAATGTTCCTGGCAGTTGCTGTATGCTTAGCCTGCCTGTCGTTATTATGTTCAGCTTTCCCCCCCCCAACAATTGTGCACTTTACATAAGTGCAGAAGAGAAGCAATTTTAAAGGTTTTTTATGTATAAGATACTCTATAGGCAACTCACCTGCTGGAAATTAAATGCTTCTGTATTTGTGACGATTTTCTCCCCTGCATACAACATTTGTTCCACAAAAAGCCATGATTGCAGAGGTGGAGTTCTTATTCACTGATGCATTAGTTATAGTGAATACAAATAATTTTGTATGTGCTTTAAAGCAAGTCAAGCAATTGTTAATAAAAACAATTTATTTACAGCAGGGCAGGAAATTATATTTTCCCAACCTATAAATATTCACTATTAAAATACTTTTTTTCTCACAATGAAATTTGGACCCTCAAAAATATTAATGAACTTACATTATGGAAAACTGCAGTCGGGAAAATTGAAACATCTAATTCAAATGACTTTGAAATATTGAATTTATTTCTTATATTCATTTTATATTCCAAGATCATGCATGCAGATAAAAAAAGAAATTCCAACCAAAAATAGTATTTTCTGTGTTTTGGAAAAGCAACATAAGCTATTTGGATATCCATAGATATTTTTCCATTTCTCTGAAACAAAAAATCTGTTAAAGTGTTTCTTCATCACAAAATGTTTTAGCTCTGAAAATACTATGTTCTTAATTGAAAATATTTAGTCAAACTACTCTCATTGACCTGCAGCACAGACTTCACCCTTGTATCCATTTCTGATCCAACAAATACTGGATTTGTTTATTCAGTTTAATTTAAAAAATGACATTATAGGACATTTGCCATATTTAAAATTATTTTAGTAAGGAGAGCAGACCCACTGTTTTATTGAGCTTTGCAGTAGTTTAACCACCCAAATATGATAATGAAAACTTCCATAAGAGCCTTCACATTGGCACTGTGCTGAATTATCTTGAACAAACTATACCTATGCTGCATACAAAGAATATGAGTGCTTGACATATTAAAAGTAATTTAGGAGTGAGAATGCCATCTTCTCTGGGACAGAGAGCAGAGTTCCCCTGCCCACCATGATTTTGCTTGTGTGAGTGAATAACTAAATAGGCACTTAGAACTGGAATGGGAGATGCATCTCTGGCTTAGCAACTTCCATGGTTAGTGTACCTTATCAGGCACAGCAGCAAACAGGCAGGATTACTGAGCAACAAGGGGATGCTCTCTAATGTAACCACTCTGCAGGCCCCTGGGATTGTTCTTGGGGAGAGGTCAGATCTCCCAGCTATCACCTCTGAGGCACAACCTCAGGGACTGAGAATTCCTCACTGTACAAACTTGCCTTTTCCTGTCATTTGTAGAAAGCGTAGGGTGATCTGGTAGAGGTAGAACCCCAAAGGTGAGGGAATGAATACACCTATGTGGATTACCAGGCGTCCTGCAGCAGGAGACCCTGACAGAGTGAGAGCCTTGGGGCACTTGTCAGTAGGTCATAAGACAACAGGGGCATGTGGCAGTCTCAGGCATGTGAGATACAGTCTGATTGCACTAGGCAGGCAATTAAATAGGAGCAGTTTCTCTGAGAACTCACTGTAGCTATTTTTTACATGAACTACTGTGGTATCTGTTTCCTGAGACATGGGCTGGGTTCACAAGACCTTTGATTTGTACTGTAAGACAACTCTTTTTTGTCACGATACTGCCTGCAGCTTAGCTATGGCTTCATTTCTCCCAGATGACTTACTGGGATTCCTAGTTTAGTTTCTGTCCAACTGAAAACAAAGCCAGAATTATAGTTGTATTCTTTTTGTGTATTGCATACTATATACTGTGGCCTTGAACACACAGACATGCAGAAAGCCACCTCGAACTTAGCTCTGAAGTATCTGTTGTTCTGTTACAGCATATATATTTCTGCTATTTTAGTTCATGAAGTCCATCAGCTGTCATAAATTTTTCCTCACTTGCTTTTAAATTGTGGTACTTCTAAGAAAACGCTTAAGCATTTACTTGAGAAACAGCACTTAAGCATTTTGTAAGGGATTGGTTGTGTGAAGCAGGACAGGAAAATGTCAAACATAACACATTGGTTCTGCTACAGATATTTTTTATGTTTCTGAGGTGCAGTGCTAGGTTTATGTGGCAATGCTGGGTTCTGGCTGACTCCTCCAGGAGCACAATGCCATGCTAATGCTATGCTGGTTGTTACAAGGAGATTGCTTCTTCGAGGAGTGTTTTAGTGTCTTTGTGGAAGGACAGAAGTTATTGTAGGTTAGCAATTTGTCAGGTTCCATCAGCTACATTTAGAGTAGATTCTTTTCAAAATAGACTAGACTGGTGTAAAACCTTAAAGGTTCCCAGGCAGACTCATGTCAGGTTTTCTGCCAAAGAATGATATTTAATGAAAGTTATGCTGTTTCACACCTTAACATGGCTAATGTCTTGTAGGTGTGATGAATCTTGATCTTCAAATGGATTAAATTTGTTTCATGGACAACATAGATGAGGATTTATTCCCCCTGGCTTAGAATTAAAAATATTAGGGAGAGGATTTCATGTAAATCCTCACTTAAGGGTGTTAAAGATTAAAGTGAGTTTTGATTAGCATAAATCTCTCAGTGTCTGTTGCCTGGCCCCTCACAGCTGCCCATAGGTGCCTTCCTTTAAGAAACAGCAAAAAGAGATGTATTAGTTCATCAGAACTTGTTGGGACAGCCCACTGTGAAAAGTAAATCTGCCATGACTTTAGGCTATATGGTTCCTTGAGGTGCATTTGCTTAGTGCCTAGGAAAGTCCTGTAATGACTAAATCTTGTAAAATAATTCTAATCCTTCTTTAAAGATTCTGATCTTTCCCAACTCAGATAATCCTTTCTAGTTGTTCTTAAGTTGAAGCTCTTTATTTTTGAAGTTAATGTAAATTCAGGCTCTTAAGACATGCCAACCTAATATAATATTACTTTAGCTCTGATCACTCTCGTGGTTAAGAAAAAGAGAAGGAAAAAACACATTTCAGGCTCACAAAAGCAGAAGAGAAAATGTCTTTTTCTTGGAGTTCTGGCTTTTCAAATGAATTCAAGAACAGGTGTGTACTGTAAAGAATTCTGTTTCAACTGGCTCTTAACGTTAAGGGTGTTTTTTAAAAATTATGTTTCCTTCTCCATAAGACATTTTAACAACACTAAATGATTTTTAAAAATATTAATTTTAGTCTGTGTCATTATGGATGGGTGGATGGATGAATATCTGTCATTGCATATGACAGGCACCTACTCTTACAGAGCTGTCAGGCTTGTGCTTTTAGTGTTATTGCTTCCAGGAAGAAGTGCAGTTGTTAGGAGGGCTGTTAGAAGACAGAAGAGAAGGCATTAAAGATCTCTTTTAACAAAGCTAAGATTTCATATGACAGGGTACTAAATAACTGTATGCATAAAGTACTGGACACACCTTTGAATTTTAATTTTTGGACAGGAATATTGAAGTATTGAAAGTCTTGATGTTCCCAAAGAGATTTCATCTGGTTTTCTAATGTGTTGTAGTTTTCGCAGTCATTTGTGAAAATGTGGTAGTTACTGTTGAGAGCTGCCCTGTGACAGTGAAAGAGCCTGTACGAAGTGTAGGGAAAACCTTGTTGTTTAGAGACTGTGAATTATCATTATTACTTCTTTTCTCATTCTGGCAATACTGGGAATGTTGTTGCTTTAGGATTATTTAAACAAAAAGTAATTCTTAAGTAGAAATTTATATTAGGACTGTGATGTAAATCACCTTACATGAATGTTGGATATCAGCAGCCACATCCTGGGCACTGAAGTTTCTTGTCAACTGTATGAATTTTCACTCTTAGGTGACATACTGTAGTTTAATTACCACATGTGAGCAACTCTCACATTCTGACAAAGGAGAGTGGACTACAGCAGTTAAAAATACTCAAATCACACCTGCTCTTACATTTTCAAGGCAAAAATCAGTAAAGTGAACTATCTAAATGATGTAGAAGACTGTTTTGGTCCTGATTTGATGGCCTGATTTGTTGCTTTAACTAAAGCTACTCAGAGCTTTACCAATGATGGAGGAAAATTATGTCTATGAATTTCCAGTTTATGCCTAATAACCTCTGTATTTCATTTCACAGTAGCCAGTTTACACCTGTATGTGGGCCCTTCCTGGGCCCCAGCCTGTTCTTCATGGTTGAGATCCATGGAAATACAGTTATGGAATCTATGTGAGTCTCTGGAAGTGCTTAAAAAGATGTATAAATTAAATTTCCTATATAAATGAACCATCTGGTATGCCAAAGAAATAACTCACCTTAGTGCATGTTTTATTTAGAACAACAGAATAAAAATGCTAGTTCTGTGTTACTCTAAAAGTAAAGGAAGAACATAAAAAAAAACCCTGAAAAAAGATTAAAAAGTTTTAAGTGACACCCCCGTCCCCTCCCAACCCCGTCACTCCCCCCCCGACACCTCCAGTATATATTAAACTTGTTTTCTAAAGGGTATTTTTGTAATACATAAATAAGTGACTATCATGTGGGAAGATGTATTACTTTTTGCAAAACAAGGAGTTTTTAGAATAGGTTTGTCTGAAGTTTTGAATGAAATTAGTGTGAAGGTCACTGCTGGAAAGCAAGAGGAACTATGTCAAAGAGAAAGGGGCAGAATTCTTCCTTCTCACATTATGGCGTGGGAATATTCTGCTAGGAAGTGGGAACCTTAAATCATGGCTGCCTCCTTGTATTGATTGTCAACGCATCTGAAAACTGTACTTCTGGAAATTATGGTTCTGACTCTTGTGATCAACAGTGCCAGCAAAAGGAAGGGGTTAGGAAGGAGCCGGAGACTGTGAAGATGGAGTAGGTGGGGAGAGAAGTAAACAACCAGAAGAGAAACCTTTTCAGCAGTTATATGAGAATGCTGCCTTGCTTTTGTTTTTCTGCTGTGTAGAAATGAATGGCAAAGCCACAGGGGAAAAAGCAAATGTGATTTCAGTCATTCTGTTATGAAAACACATGAAATATTTTTATTGTTATTTAATTACAGTTAGAAACTATTTAAATCATAACTAGGACCAGTTAAAAGATGACAAATGTTGAGTTTGGTAGTTATAAGAACAAAAATTGAAGTGATTTTTGACAGAAATCACTTTGACAGAAGTGATTTTTTTTCTTGCTATGTGTTATCAATTCTGAAACATCTAAAAATAAAAAGCAAGAAAGAGGATACAAGTAATATTGGTACAGGGCACATTGCCCCACACTCAATCAGTATTCTGCACCAACAACAGCTAATAGTGCTTATGTCAGCTAGACCAAGGTAGAAGGTTACTAGAATGTTACTCCTGTAAGAACATTAAATTTGCATCTCTCTGCATGCTCTCTTTGTAACATGCAATTGGTTTTTGTTTCATTTTCTTTAATACAAAGTTGCCTACAGAGTTGCTGTAAATACTTCTGGAAATTGCTGCTTTTAGTAGTCTTAGTGCTGAGTCTGAGCAGAAGACTGGAGGGTTTTTATTCACTATCACACACTCATTTATAAAAATCTGTGGGTAAAACTCCCCATATTTTCCTTTTTCTTCCCTCTCTGCTCACCCCCTTGCACCTCTGCCCCAGAATGCATGGTTTATATTTGCTTTTAATCTAGTTTATGTCTTGATGAAGCTCTGCCTTTTAAACAGTAACTGGTTGAAGTAATTTTCTTGTAAAGCCTTAATTTGTCAGGCACTCAACTGCTTTTAATATTGTGTTGCTGCTCAAAATGAAAAAACAGCTTTTTAATGTTTTGTTTCCCAAGTTGCCTTTTAGAGGTTTTCTGCAGGAAGATCTATAAACAAAGTCTCATCTGGAAGTAGAAGAGTGAAATTAACATTAATATTTTGGTGCAATCCTAAAGCAGTCTGCATTTTTTTAACCATTAGAAACCATGCAGAAATATAATGTCTGCTTTGCTATTTTTATTTCTAGTGTCTTTCTTTTAGGTGCTTTACAATTTCACTTTTAAGGGAAAAGTATCACCAGAGTAACAAAATTCATCAGAGTTATCACAAAATGTCTGTGTGAATTTGTTCATTTGTAACTGACATGGATGAGAAGAATGGAAACAGAAACACACCTTTCTGCCATACTTGTCTATGGAGAGATGTGATGAGATGTTTAAGGACAGCTGTTTTATGAAGCCTCAATGTATTCCAAGTGGCAGCTGCAGTTTTCTAAACAGACTAACAAGAATTGAAGAGCAGCAGACCTGTATGTTTTGAAGAAAGTTTTTATCTTTTTCCCATCCATGACCAAACTGTAGATGATAATAAATTGCATAGAAATTGTCAGAAAATTGCAGGGTCTTGCAAGGGTTCAAATCAGACACTAGGAAATGGTGGCTTTAGTTTAGGAAATCATTGTCATTTAATATGGCTGCATTAAACCCAATTTCCATCAGGCCCTGTGTTTTATCACAAAGGATTTTTTTGAGAACCTTCTGAACCATGAACAGTTGAGCAGTTGAGGTTTTTCTTACAGTATTGTATCAATATTTCTTCTTGGTCTTCTATATCCTGAGATAATTTTTTCCATCAAGCCTTTCTATCAGTAATTCTTGTAATACTTTTGTTTTTCACAGTGAAGCTCCAGGCAGTCCTTATTACAAGATGCACAAGCACATGGAATTATTTAATCTCAAAGAACTTCATAAATGTTGAGAAAACAGAATATAGTATATTAGAGTGTGTTGTGAATATCAACCATAGCTGACAGCAGAGATAGAATTCCATAGGCTTTGTTTGTTTACTGAGTTACATATTTGAAGAATGTTAAGGAGTGGTGGTGAGTAAAAGAGGAGGCGAGTCCTGGATTTGCAGAAATGTTGAGTCTTATATGTCTATTGTAATAGCCAGCTGGTAACCACAAACACTGGAGGTGCCTTTTGCCAGGCTTACATTTCAGCCAAAGCACCTATAGAAATGTGTTGGTACAATTGTAGAAGGGCGTGTTTTAGTTGCTGGTTTTGTATTGGTCTCTTTGTAACTCAGAAATACTTGGTGATACTATTTCAGCCAGCGGGTGGATGTGCAGCCATCTCTCTGTTCTGCCACCAGCCAGGCTGCTGCTACAGTGCTGAATAGAAAGATATTTTTCAGTGAACAACCAATGCCTTTCCTCTCTCAAACTGTCCAGTCTGTTTCAGAAATCAGTTCTTTTTCCTCAGACTATTCTGTGAACATTCAGTAGATACTGCCCATCATCATGTGAGCTTCTTGGGAAGGGCAAAGCTATTCCATCTCTGATTGTGCTTTTGCTTTGATTTCAAGAAGCAATCTGCTTTTATCAAGTTCAGTAAGCTGCCTTTTTCCACTACACTGCACTGTAGCATTAAAAAATATCAGAGAATGAAAGCTAGGTATCATGGGATTTTGTCTTTCTTTCTGGTAAGACACCTTCCCAGTAGCCTTTTCCAGGAGTGGAATCTAAACAGCTGCTGCCATTTGGCTAAATTGACTTATTCAGCACTTGTGCTTGCATTTAGAGTACTAAAAGTCTGAAAGCTGCATGAACATCACTTAGACTAAGTTCAGATTTGAAGTAACGGATAGAGAGATACATACATACGTACATATATAAATGAATAACAATGAAAATAACAAACAATGCAAAGTCTAAAAAACAAATGGAAATGTATATATTTTGAATAAATTCTTTTTCTCATATCCTTGCTTTTCTAAAAAAAGAGAAATTAACTCAGTTCATACTGAAGTAACAAATGAGCTATTAATGGAATCATCCAGATCAGAGGTTTGCGTTTTTGAATCCTGATGTTTTTCAAAGTGGACTTTTTAAGGTAAATGTAGCTTACTATGCTACTGTCCTGTGATCTACAGAATGATAGCAGACTGCCTACTTAAATAAAATGCTGTTTGAATGCTTCAGAATAACCCTCAAGATTAATCCTGCTTTATGTCACAGCTATGCTCATTTACATGTCAACAGAACATCAAAAATAGAGGTGTACATTTTCTTTTTCAATATTGCCTTGACATGAAGAAACATATTAACTTACCTTGTGACAATGGCAGTTCCTTGGGTTCCTTCTGTAACTTACAGAACAGAAGTCACTTAGAAGAGAAGTCTCATCATGGACATAGGTTGGCCAGACATCCAGCCTGGGGAGTAGATTTGGGAGCAACTTGGGGCAAGAAGTCTCTGTGGCAACAGCTGTCAGTGTGCTCAGGTGGCCGACAGGTCCAAAGGCATCCTGCCCTGTATCAGAAACAGTGTGGCCAGCAGGAGAAGGGCAGTGATTGTCCCTCTGTACTGGGCAGAGGTGAGATCACACCTCAGATACTGTATCCAGTTCTGAGTCCTTTACAGAGAGGGGCAACAGAGCTGGGGAAGGATCTGGAGCACAAATCTGATGAGGAGCAGCTGAGAGAATTGGGATTTTTTAGGCTGAATGGAGTTTGGATGGGTGTCAGTCATTTCTCCCAAGTAACAACTCACAGAACAAGAGGAAATGGCCTCAAGTTGCACCAGAGAAGGTTTAGATTTAATATTAGGGAAAATTTCTTCACCAAAAGTTTTATCAAGAATTGGAACTGACTGCCCAGCAAAGTGCTTGAGTCACCATTCCTGGAGATATTTGAAAGATGTGTAGATGTTGCACTTTGGGACATGGTTTGGTGGTGGCCTTGACAGTGATGGGTTAATGGTTAGATTCAGTCTTAGAGGTCTTTTCCAGCCTACATGGTTCTGTGAAAGACTTTGTCTCAATTGCTGTGATCCTACTCATAAAATACTGAAATAATAAGTTTGTGAGATTCAGGTATGTCCTTTTTTTCAGAAACAGCTAAACATTGGATACCTACAAATTTTATCTCCTCTGAGATTTGTTATATAACACAGCCAGTTGCAGTGGTTTGAAGAAGCTAAATATTAGATGAGTACTGAAAAGCAGGTTCTTGTATTCTCTTGAAGATTAAGGCTGAATTTAAAACTTTGAGGCAGGTCATCTGCTACTCTACCTCTGGCACTGCTTGCAATCCCCAGAAAAAGTCGTGACATATTTCCCTCTCCCCACTGGGTGCCCAGTCTGATGTGCCCTACTTCTCTGACCTGTTCTTAGAGAGAATGAATTTAGGCCAGGTCCTCAAACTTTGAATTTGTTCAATATGATTATTTACTGAAAAGCCAGTTTCTGTAACGGCAAGTAAAAATAAAAGATCACATTTCAATTAGAAACAATAAGCTAATGAGGAGGTAGTCTTACAGTATTCTTAAAAGATTTTAAGGGATTATAGAGTTTACAATCTGAAATAAATATGCATTTTTGTGGGCAAGATCTTGAAATTAATAAAAGTAATCCAGATCCTATTAATTTTCAGTGGATTGTGTATGTTGGTAACAGGATATATGGATGGGAGTTACCATTCAAAGGAAATGTCCAGCAGTCATCTGCAGTTAAGGCACAGAAAGGAAAACAGGCTGATGGAATTTTATAACTTCATTTAATTTCGTGTAGATAGACTACAAATACCTGTGAAATCACCATTCATACATATATATGTTTATTTCACTGTCTAAATGTAAACTATGTATCACTATAATTTTCTGCAGTCAAGTATCCACCCTTGAGTTGGCAAATTTTTTTATGGACCCTAGGGCATCAACCTGAAAAGGTTTAGCTCACAATGACAACTCTGAAGAAACAATTAATATTAACAATAATGTTGAGCTGTGTTTGGGTTGAAAATAGTAGTCTGGACCAAGAACCAGAAATGGGTAAAATGAGTAGCCATTAAAAATCACTGATTATCACCTATATCATGAACCTTTCTGTCAGATTTCGGAAAGCAAAAAGCAATAACATTTTAGAGAAGATAATGCTCAGCTGCCAGACAGTTGCTTTGGTGAGTCTTAAGCTTAACTTTTTTGAAGGAGGATGTAGACATGGAGCTTTCTTCAGCTGGGGAGAAACAGCACAAGTAGGAGAGCCTTTCTGCCATTACTGAGTAGGAATAGATGTGGCACAGATACCTGATGCCAATACTACAGTGAAGTTGTGGGTGAAGTGAGGAAGTAAGCTTGAGATTGGTGATAAAATTAGCAAATGTAGCATGGAGATGTCAAGTCTGGATTCATTGTACTTCTCTGTAAATAATTTAGTCCTGAAGTAATGTCTTCAGTCTGAAAATAGCTATTTGGCCATTTTATAGCAATAGACTAACATTTTCAGCAATAGAGAAGACTGGAGTTTTTTTACTTTGTGTAGGTGACTATATTCCTTATGAATGCATGTGTCTGTATGCTAAAATAGAGTATCTAGACTCTTAATTAAAAGTATCCTGCATGATATCCTACCTTTAGACTTTCTCTATAAGGAATTTAAAATCATAAGATGGAAGAGTTGCTAATATAAAGAGTAGATGAAATTTTATTTATGTAAAATGGACTCCAGTTATTATCTCTTACGCTAAGGGGGAAATCAGTGCAGTGCAGGCTTGGGGACCCCGTGTAGTCACCTGGTGCTAAGCAGATACCAAGTGTCTTCTTCACACACCCCCAAACCCCACATGAGGACCTTGCAACAGTTGAAAAACCCATACTAGGAATTTTATTTTGGTTTTGTTTATAACCAGAGATATAATAGAGTAAAGCTTTTGCTATTGAAGGTGTGTTTTTTGGTTTTGATGTATTTTCTTCAGTTTGATCATGTTCTTATCTTGTTTCAGTGGCTTTAGATCAGGTCCTGTTGCTAATTTCTGTTCCATTCAGTTTCCCTGGTAACGTTTTATTTTTAGCATCATTATGCTTCAGAGATCTGGCATGGAGGGCTCATTTTGAATATGAACTATTATAATTTTAGTTTAAATATTTCATTCCATGGACAAAAATGGTAAAACCCTCCCAGCCAAAAGCTGTTCTATAAACTATCTATAAATATATAAAAAATATTGGCCATATTACGTTGTTAACACTTTTATTACTTCCCCCACTACCTGCCTATGGATTCAGAGGAAGATTTTGGGGATACACATTGTTGGGCATTCAGGTATTTTTAAATCTTTTGAAAATCATTAGCCTTTTGTGCACTAGAGGTGTGTTATTCTGGTTTTTCAAATCTATTACCACAGCAAGTCTCAAATTATCATCAGCACTGTGATTGTAAAATAATTTGTCTGGCAGAAAAGGAGGAATGCTTCTCTCATTCATCTTCAGCACTGTCTTTCCCTGCAAATTGTCTGGACAGAAGCAAATAAGCTGTGTGGAGATTGTATCTGTTTCCAGTTCTAGGTTATATTTAGTGACATGTATAGTCACCTGAGTGCCTTGGCTAGAACTTTCTTCAGTCTCTGTAAGGAATGAGACAAGCTGAAATTCTTGGTTTGGAGTCTACAGCAATGATTGCATAATAGGATTATAGTTGGAGGTTGCAGATTTTGTTTCTTTCTCCTTCAATATTATCTGCTTGTCCTTCTGAATTCACACAATGACTCTGTCTTAAAGAAAAAATGTAGCAGTTTGTAACACACTTTGGTTTTTTATATATTCATTTATGTAATTATTATTCACGTTAACTCTATCTCTCAACTGAGATATTGGCCAGCCACCCCGACAAAGAGCAGTGCTTGAGGACTTAGGCTGAATTTAGTGGGAATGAAAGTAGCTCTGCTAAACATTAACAGAGTGAAAAATTAAAAAGAAACTTACAAACAACAACCCCCCAGTCTGATCCTAATATGATGCTTAGGCAGTGATATACCTCACTGACAAAGGGGAGAATGTAGTGCAACATTCTAAAGCTTTCAGTATTTTTCAAGGTAGGTTGGATGTAGAGTGCTGTTTGCCCATTAACTGATCAAGGACTTTCTGATTATGTCTTTCAGTCAAGCTGCATTGGAAAGATGATCTGTCAGAATTTATCAGCAGATGAATAATTATTTATCCTCTTATGTAGGCTCCTATTTATAATATTTGTTAAGCAAGTTCTCTCTTAGGGACAGATTATAATACAAGCTCTTCATGGTGTGATGAAAGCCTTCCCATACCTCAGGCTTTGTAATTGCCTTTTATGTGAAATTGCCATAATAAGACATAAGGTCTAAAAAGCTCCTAGGCTTTAACTGAAGGTCCTGTGCTATTCAGAATATGCCTTGGTTATAAGCAGATGCTTCTATTTTCTGGTAATCCTGAAATCAAGGCTCTTCTATAAATGAAAAAGAACCCCTCATTTTCACTGTTGCTAGGGAATGGTAAAAGAGAAATAATCCTTCCTCTTCCTTGAAGAAATGGCCAATTCATGTCCCAAAATGTGTAATTCTCAGTATTTTCTAGCTCTGTAACTTCATCTGTCCAAACAATCTTGACTCAGTCTGATATAAGATAGTCTGATGGGACTTAAATGCCATTAAGATCTCATACTATCTCTTGAGAGATGAAGCAAAACAGTAAGAAAGTGGCTAGTTATTGCCATTGGCCCAACCCAGCTGCCATACCCAAGAGTAGTGCTAATGAGAGTTGATGGGTTTCTTTCTGCCAAATTTGCTTTTTTTTCTTTACATAGACACAATTTTTTCCTCATACAGGGAGACAAAAAAACAAGGCCAACCCAAAGAGTTTCTTTGCTAACACTCCTGTCAGAGTCTTAAGACTGGGGAGCCGAAGACATAGGTTTGACCTTTGTGTTCAGTGTGAGCGACAATATAGTCAACACAGATGTGGTACAATGTGTTCCCACAGAGCAACATTGCTGAGTCAAAAGGCAATCCTTTTCTCAGCAAGGTGAAGAGTCACCAGAATCAACTAGATTTCCAAATGTGTATTTGGAAAGTATATGTTAAAAAGACACAGATCGAAAGTACTTTTTATGCTTAACTGATACATCTGTGATACTGAAATCCAGAGGCTTTTGTTTGTGTAGTTGTTCTAAGGTATTGGTACCAGAGATGTGTAAACATTGCAAATATCTGAACTTCTAGATTAATAGCATCTTAATTCAATTGAATTTCCTGTTCTGGAAATATGAAAGAACTTTTCATTAATGCAGGAAACAATTACTGCAGTTTGCATAAGGTCAGTCCATGCTTTTTGGTAGAAAGCAGCACTTCTGTGTAAGCTGCTGTCACAGAGTACCATTATACAGTGAAAACCATGTAGGAGTGCATTTAAATGGAACACTTTATTTTTGTCTCACAGCAGATAGAAAAACTGAATAATTTTCAAACATACCATTTTTTTTCCCTATTTAAGTGATAACATCAGAATTCTACCAGGAACTGGCAGCACTCAGTAAAGATCAATACAGTGGCAGGAGGTTATACCATCTACCAAATGTCATCTTTGTGCCCTAGATATAATACAAATAACAGATATTACATCTCTGCCTAGAATTTATTATACTACTACTTTGTTTTTTGTTGTCCAGTCTTTTAAAGAAGTGAGAAGTAGGTGGGCTCAGAATTCAATATATCAGATGTGTATCAGTGCTAAATTCTCTCTAGATAACCTAAAGCTGCACGTTACCATAATTTAAAAGCAAAAATACATTTGCACTTCATTGTAGAAGTATGAATAATGAGATCCTGACTACTGACAAATAAGATTTCAGCCTTGCACTGTTGTCATTGTCATTTTTTTCTTAAAGTAAACTTAAAAGTCCAGTTTCTGTAGTGATTTAGACAGCAGCTTATTTTTATTTGATCAAGGAGCACACTGATTGCACCTAAAGCAGTTGTCCTGTAGGTGAAACAGGCTGGCCAGTCTTTACAAGGTGCTCTAGGACTGGCTGTAATAGAAGGTGAAATGTGCAGTGTAGTATATCCTTCTGGCAGCTGGATTCTTTACATACAAGAAAGTGCCATCAACTGGAATAGGAGAGATGGTCTTGCATTAGAAACATGGAATTTGAACTTCATTCTCTGTCAAATAGGTACAAAACACACAAAAATAAAGCACCCTTTAACTGCTGTAGGAGTAATGTCTGGATAAGAAATGACGAGGCACTACAGCTTTTTTCATTTTTCTGAGAATACAGAGCACTCTGGACATAAGATTAAAGCTTCTGAATGATATTTAATCCTTTTTTAAGGTTTTTATCTTGGATTTTCCACTAGTTATTAAGAATCTTCAGTCTGTGCAGCTATGTTGCATTATATATAATAACTTACCATCATTTATCTGTTTCAGATTTTAAATTCTTCTTGAACAAAGAAAATTAGATGCATTTTGTGGTATATTGCTGATCCATGGGTTGTGCTCAGTGTAGCAATGATGCAGCATAACAGCAGCTACATTTGTTTCTATGGCAGCAGATCTCTTGCGGTGTCTCTCCACAGGTTTTCCTTTGTGACAACAGACTGTTTATACAGTTTAACACAGCTTAGTGGAACACAACTGCTACTGCCCAAGTCACCACCCTTGCTAAAAATTCACTCAGTGAGCTTGACCTGGCAGCATGCTCCTCTCACAAGTTCTGAAGCATTTTAGCTGTGTTAGTTGCATGTCCAGTGTTGGATTAGCTACTCTTTCTTGTTGTTATTTTCAAAAATTTTAATCTTGAATATCATGAAGTATTCATGTAACTTCTGTATCACTTCACAGGTATGCTCTAACCCCCTGCCCCCTCCCAGTGAAGGAGCTCAGGGGCTGTGTAAAACAGTCACATTTTGTATCTTAACTGTGAAGGAAATAATTTATTTTAAGGTGACCCAGTCTTCAAGTACTTGATGAATAATTGAAGATGGATTATAAAAGCACTGATTGTACTAATTAATTGTCTGCTCTGCTTGATAAATATCATATGCAAATTTAAAAGTTATGATATTATTCTTTTGGTGCTGCTTAATCTTCCATTTTGGAAAACACCTTAAACTTTCTCCTGACTCGCTTTTTTTTCTTGGGTAAACTATAAATTGAGAGGGTTTTTTTTTTTTTAACTTGTATCTGAGTTTTACTTGCACCGTAAAGGAGGTTCATGAATGGAGGACTCTTCCATAAGTCTCATTAAAAATGAAAGCATTTTAAGAAGCTTCTTCCCGTAGTCTGCCTTGGTTTAGCAAGTTAGACAAGGCTGTAATCTGTTAGGCATACAGAGCTCACAGAACATCCAGAATGTGCCACATAAAGTCTTAGCTGTCCTGATCATTTAAAGTGCATGCTTCTCTTCCATTTTTCTGCTCCTTATGAAAAGGTGGAAACTCATTGTCTCTGATAATAAACCAAGGCATTAGTTTGTCATCATACCCATAGTGGTTCCCAGGAAACTAAAACCTAGAAGTGGCCAAAGCCTACAACTATTCCCCTGCCAGGCTGGTGCACGCTCATTGTTGGGAGATAGAGGATGCTGGAATCACTACTGTGAAAACTCTCCTCTCTGATAAGAACAGAGATAATTGTCTCAAACTATTCAGAAAGTTAAGAAGTATTAGAGGAGACTGCAACTCCTGCCATCCAGAGGTTTTAGCTAATATTTCTTTTGCTCCTGAGATCAGATTTTCTGCCCCTGATGAGGCTCTGTAAAAAAAAAGTGTACATTTAGCATTCTGCTACACTACTTCTGGACTAAAGTAAACAAATTTCAGGGTCACTGCTTAAAGGACAAGTTTTGTAGCTCAAGCAAAGAACATCACACAAATGTATATGTGAAGAAACATTAAAAGAATGCACACTGAAAACCTTGATAAACATAGATTAGACCAACTGAAAAAAACATAGCTAGTTTTAGGGAAAATTCTAATATGGGTATTGTTTGGAAAGCATTGATTCTATTGGCATATACTTTACAGGTAAACAGGAGCCAAGATATTGCTTCCAGTTGTGTGATGTTACTCACGTAGCAGAGCTAGTTTTCTGTCCCCAGTAAAGGGTAGGAACAGAAGTTGTAATCCACAAGGTCAGTTTGAAGCAGGTACAGAAACTTTGAAACAGGATTACATCACACTCAGATATATTCCAATCTCCTTGAATGATTTGGTGAGAGAGCAGAGCTTTTTCTTATGCATCATTTAGTAGCTGCACCGACTTGACAGATCCACAAATCCCCATGACTCTCATTTCTGTTTCTGAGCAGCATTGGAAAAGTAATACAGTAGTAAAAATCTGAATGATGGTTTGCCTTTGAAGACAGAGAGAGAGTTTGCGGAGAGATAATTTTTTTTCTTTTCTCTTTTTACTCAAACATGAGAGGTGCATGAGACTTGCTTTAGTTTTGGATAAGTTTTCATCTTAGCTCTTTTTTTTTTTTTTTTTTTTAGCAGGGCTATGCTGATAAAGCCATTGAATGTGCAAGTTTCCTATTCTGCTTTATGGCAAAACCACTGGAAGAACAGATTTCATATATGGGGGGCATAACTAAATGATGTCTTTATGCATATATATGCATAAGGCCTGAAGAAATTACTCCAGGCTGGGCATAAAAGTTTAGAGAGAGTATTTATAGCCTTGCCACAACCTTTTCCATGATTTAAATTATCTGTTTAGCTTTATCCTTCTAAACCCTGGCTTGAATACCTTAACTTTGTGTTGTGTGTGTCTTTGTATGCACATGTATGCAGCTGGAATTCCCTTACTTTCCTTTTGCATGTGAAGTATGGAGGCACTTGCAAGTTCTGTCCAATGTTTGACACATTCTGTGCTATAAGGTTTCTGAAGAGATTTTATTCATAATTTTATGAACCAGGGTTCTAATGCCATTAAAATATTCCTGCCCAATTAAATGTGCACTGATCTGTCACACAAAAGATCTTCATAAATCTGTACCAAACTGATTCCAGTACAGTCTCATGTGTCTTCTTATATGAAGACCTTTGAAGCTCTTTTAAAATCCAGCACAAAATAGATTTAAGTTTCAGTTTAATCAATCATACCTTTGACAACTCCTTTGCATGTTCAGATATAGTCATCAATCTGGATCAGTGAGGTCTCTTAATTTAGTGACTGTGTTGCTGTAGCCAGAATGGTCTAAGAGAAAATGACAAGCTTCGTCAGTAGAGGTAATTTCTCATTTTAAATCAAATTCTATAATATTACCTCTACGTCAAAGGTACCCTTCAGGGAGGGACTTTGTTTTTAGTCTAAGTTAAATTGTTTAAAATGGTCAAACTAATTGTCTAGGCCCCTTTGTCATCCATGGAAAGGGCCATTCCCAGAGAAGAACTCATCAGGTTTGTATTAGATGTCAGCTTTCAGCAGTCATACCCAAGCCTGCTGTTTTACTCTCTTGCACTCCTTCCCAGGGTCTCTCTGAGCCATACCTGGGACAGCACTCTGTAGCTTTCCCAGGCTACCAAAATATGTTCCGGAGGGTGGGACACCATAACCTTAGGCCACAACCCTTGTTCTTCCTGTAGCCTCACTCAAAAGTATTGTCTGCTGTGGCAGATAATGGACTGCCACACCAGCATCTGCTGCTGGCCAAAGGAAAAGCCTCTCCTGAAACTGGCTACTCCTATTGTGGTGTCAGGACATTCTCCAGCCCCAGCCACGAAAAGAGAGCTCCTTCAGTCACCACAGAGGGAAGAGTATCACACAATTTTACTTAGACTTCCCTTTCTTTGAGAGACAACATGCTGTTTTGTGATTCAGTATTGCCTGAGGGCCCCTATCTTAAATTGTCACGAAAGCCATGGGACAGGGATTGCCAAGTGACCCAGATCTGCAGTGCAGCTTGGAGCAGTATTGGTCAATCCCCACGTGTCTTCACAGGGAGCACAGCACACATGTGACATTGCTGTCTGGCAGCCCTGCAGGGCCTAGATGGAGGCAGCAGTGACAGCAGCTGCCCAGTCCCATGCCAGCCAAGGCAGCCACCTGCTAGAAGGACACACAAGTACAAAGTTACAGACTGCACCAAGGCCCAGGCACATGCGGGAAAAGCTTCTGAGAGTCAGTCTGCTGTGCTGCCATGCATGGCAGGGGGACTGCTAGTTCCTGTGGTGCTTGTTATGCCATTGGCAATATTGATGTGTGCCTCACCTACAACCGTGTCTTCCATCCCAGGCACTTAGGGGCTTGCTGTTGCCCAGTTTCAAGCTGTTTCAAGACAGGCTTGGAGGCAATCTTTGCTGACTCCTTACCATACTGCATTGTGTGGCTTCAAGGTAAGACTGCTACACATAAAACATTTTTCACTGTTGGCCAGAAAAGGGTGTATGTCACCTGCTGACTTCATCCTAACATCTTCTTCTGGGGAGAGCCCATCCTCTCAGATTTGCTCATGACATCTGCCCTGTTCTCTTTCAGAAATCCAAGGTTGGCCTCAGCATGTATGACAGCTCCACCCAACAATTGCAAGGTGTTTTAGAGGCACTAGGGGCTTAGCAATGCAGCTGGTGCTCTAGAATAGTCTAGTAGAAATGTCCTCACATGGCCTAATGTTCCCAATTCATTTGCTTTATTTTCTTGTAATATGTTTTTTGCATAGAGACCAGCTTGTTTGGACACTGTTCCTTATAACTTCTTACTACTATGCAAGGTCTTAAGGTTTCCCATCGATGACCACTTTTAACATGTCATATCTGATACTGAAAAATAATTTGGAAAGGAATGAAACTTTGCTTCACCACAGAGATAACTAAGCATCAATGAGGAATTTTATCTTTATTTCATGATGTTAGCACAATAAACTCACACAGTAGCATTGATCTGTACTTATTTAACAAAATACATTTATAGCAATTTACAAATCTTTTCCATTTGAAAACATTGCATAACATTTTATTAAACACAATACTTTATATAGAGAATTCTCATTTAAAAACATATTTTATTTTAAGTATTTTCTTTTTTTCAGTAAAGCACAGCCTAACAAATAAATTGGTGCCTGTTAGCAAGTAAGAAAATCAGAACACTAAGAAGATGTCACCTGTCAATTTATTTGAGTAATTTTTAAATTAAGGTACCAGTGGAATGTAAACAAAGAGTAATTTTACAAAAGGCTCCTTATCAAATATACATGCAGAGGTCTGAGTTCCAATGTATATATTATTACATTTCTGTTCTCTAACGTAATATAATTTGATAAGCCATTATTAAAAACAGTAGCCTTTGGCACTTTGAGTAAAAAAGAATATATCAATATTTATGTATAGAACACAATTTCAATGATTACACAAGAGCTTTAAAATCTTTTCTTAAGAAATAGGAAACCTTAGGAAAAATATCACACTGCACTTGAAATAGTGCAGCAAGTTTTAGAGTAATAAAAGCAACACATATGCCAATATATATCTGACTAAAACCAAGGAATAAAGAACAAACACTCCCACCAGGAATCCTGCTGTTTTCAAAACAGCTAAATTGCCAGAGGGAACATTTTTTAATCTTTGCTTTATTGCCATTATTCTCCATTTCAATTTTCCATTATTTCCAGGTTCATCTACTTATGTTCTTTTCCCCCTGCACTTACAAACTAACAAACAATTGCATCTTATTTCCCTGCATTGATAGGCCAACAGTGTTTGTGTCTTTACCCATTCCTTTAAAGCTAATCCTACCTGCTTTATCATGTACCTAGACTAAACTAAAACCAAAGGGTTTTGTTCATGACAGTCCAAGTGTTTGTAATTCCTTGGCATCTTGTACAAAACTTGATATTAAATACCAAGGACTAAATATTCATCCTTTTGAAAAGAAAAAAAATCCTGAAAATACTAGAGTCTGAGAACTTATCTCTAAAAAAACTACATTTTTTCCCTGGTATCTACGATTATTTTTCCCAGCTAATGTGCCTTGAAGTGTCTCTTCAACATACTGTGCCTTTAATATTCACAATATGCTGCAACCCTACTGGGTAGCTTCTTACAAGTAACCTGCAGAATACTTTCTCCCAATCATTTTAAGTATGACCGGGCCATCTTCTATCACTAGCAGGGAGAGTGTGGTCATTTCCTTAAAGACCAACTCCATCCCACAGCACTGGGTGATGGGCAGGTGAGGGAAGCATTGCTTGGCACGGTTGGCTGACAGCAAGCACTCAGCTAAGCCTGGAGCACCTGTAGAACTGGGAAGGTATATAAAGCTTTCCATAGACTCTCAATCTTTTCTTCTATACAGATTAGCAAACACCATCCTCATATCTGTGAAATTACTTAGGGTTGGGGTTGGGTTTGAGATTTTGATTTGGTTTTGAGGTCTTTTTTTGGGTTGCTATTTTTTTTTTGGTCTGTGTGTGTATTGTGCTGTTTATCTTCTTGAATGGGATGACTCTTCTTTCTACCTCCTACTTCACTGGAGTAGGGTGGGTTTTTCCTTAGAGTTCTGTGGGGTAAGGTCTGTAAACCGGTTTGACTAGTACTATGTATCTGATTCTCTGATACCCTAAATCAGAACGGGACTTAGACCAAAACACTCCTCAAGAAACCAGAGAACAGACCTGGTCTGTGACTACATATTCATTGAGAGGACTGCTAAGCCATTCCCTCCCCCTCCCAGCAGGGGAGCTGGACAGTGTCTGACAGCAGTTCTTTTTCAGAAAGAAATGGGAGAGAATGAGGAGCTGCAGTGGGTGAGCACTGTCCCTGGCTTCCTTCATGGTTTAAGTCAGAGCCAAATGTAATGAGGCATTTTTTTCTAGCATGCCCAGGACATGCTATGCTTATTCCTTTCAGAGCTTATCCTTTCAATAATTTTTGGCAATGGAGATTTTTAGCAGGCAAGTTCTTTGTTATATTCAAAGCTCAATATACTAAAATAATCCATTCTCTCTCAGGTGCAGAGACCCTTCACATTGTTAAGTGGCAGTGGTGGGAAAAAAATACCATGTTTAAGAAAGCTCTGGAGGGTGTCTCAAGGGAGGTGAACAGTAGTAGTGGCACAATGCAACACTCATTCAGTGATTCTGCAATACCAAGGTATTCCATTTTTTAAAACGAAGCACAAATCCCCTAAATGATGGTGATGGGGATGAACTTGTGATTGTTCTTGTGGCATACTAAGCAAGTGAGGTGAATGACTGCTCTTAAGTGTGATCTACTGTATTAATTCCTGTCTCCTTGGAAGCTGGTCAGCAAAGTGGTCGTTTATTTTTATTTACTTATGGCTCGCCTTTCACTTTTGCACATCTTGCAGTTATTGGTGTCCTACATTATATGTTTAAAAACTAATAGAAAAATGGAAGAGTTGCTGAAGGACAGAATAAGAAGTTTAAAAATGTAAAATCTGAATTGTAGTACTTGATAAGACCCCTTAAAAAACATAATTTAAAACAATTCTACAAGTTAGCCCACTAAGAAGCAGCCTCTTCATTAGTAGCACCTGTTCTTAAACAAAAGTTGAGCAGTAGCAGCAAAACTATTCAAAATAGATAGTCATTCCATTCTAACTGAATGTCACCCACACAGTTTTTGTTGCAGTAGACATCTTAAAGAACTACACAAAACCTTTGCAATCTTTGAATGTGACAGATCCACTATAACAAAGCTGTAAATATTTCCTACGCTAAATGAATGCAGCCAGCATCATCATAGTATTAGCAATATTACTTTTAAAGTAACTGCACATCAATATGTCATGTTTGCAGAGTCTAATAAGTATGCTATTTTTCAAAACAAGTAAAGTTATCATCAGCACCATCCTGTATTAAAGATTTGGTGCAAATTCTGCAAAGGTGAATATATACCACTGATACAGCCTTTGCTGTGAAAAAGTCAGTCACTTTTGGACACAAATATGAAATAAAAAGTTGGCACATTCAGGAAATACAGTGTCTGTGTTCAAGACCATTGTTTTGATTGACATCATCACCCTCAGATAAATGTTTTGAGTCTGAAGAAACAAGTTGCATGAAAATGTTTCACACTGGTTCTGGCATTGTGCTTTTTCCCTCACCACATGCTTTCCACAGGCTCATGCACACTGCACATCAGCAGCACTGATCTGCTGGTCAATAATTTGGCACATAAAGGTAAATATCAGCTCAAAACAAAGAGAGCAGAGCCTGTGTCAAGACGCGTTTACTTTGTGGTGAGACCAGCTGATGTCTCCTTTCATTCCTTGTATGCTCGTGTGGGGGATGTGCCTTTGTAGAAGATGTTTCTGGTGTTCTCTGGACTGCTCCCTCTCTCAGGAATTAAAATGATGTTACCTTTTCTTCGAAGTGTTGAGTCCCGACTAGAAGAAATGGACAGAGTCTCTGAGCCAATCTCACTTCCTTCCACTGGTGTGACTCTAATCGTGGTGATTCCATGATGGTGATGCTCACTGTTATCTATGTTGCTTCTTTTCCTGTCACCTGACCCATAACTGTCTTTTAAGGAGTCACAGCTCTCTGAGTCTCTGTTAAGATCATTTAGCTCATATGTCTGACGAAGGGTGACTTTTTCAGGACCTTTCCATTTCCATGACCCACTTCCTTCCCCTTCTGATGGCATCTGAATTACAGGTCTGTTATTTTCTGGATGGGCTTCAACTCTAACAATGCTACTTGGCTCATGGTCTGTCAAGGTTTTGTATCTGATGGCTCCTGTACAGGTGACCGTGCTTCCCTCTGAACCCTTTGGACTGCTCTGGAGCACTCCTTGCTGCTTAGACATGGCTATTACTTGCATGATTCTTGGCTGGCTATTGCTTCTACATGCAACACTCTTCTCAGCAGCTTTCAGCCATTTAGCTCTAGCTGAACTACTTTTGGGTGATGTGTTCACATTCTCCTGAGTCTCCTCAGGAATATGTACTAGCTGGGATGAGCCAGGACGTGACTGAATAGAGACCCTCGGCCCACCAGAGAGACCTGAGTTGTTACAACCTGGTACACTGCCAGGTTGGATTTTCAGGTATTGGCCAGTTGGGCCATGATGATCACCATTTACACCCACTCTGGAGGGTTCGGAGCTTGACCTCATTTCGATAGCCCTTGGTGGTGACTGGCCAGATTCGGTCTCTATTACTTGCAGTGACAACTTTCGACTTTCATTCTTGTTCTTCCACTGTGAAAGGAGCTGTTTGGAACGGGCAGAATCCATTGATGCGTGTATTGTTGCATTTCGTCTTGCTGGATCTTCCATGGACGGTGTGTTGACTCTTGGCAAAGTGTTGCTGAAAGTGACCATGTTTTCCTTTCCCATTGGGCTTCGTGGTGTTATTATTTCTACATCAGCATTTGCTCTCTTGAGATTGGTCAGAGACCCTGTATCTCTGTGGTTTCTATTCAGGATACTTTCTGTACGGTGAGAGACAATGCCATCACTGCTGCTACCATTTTTACCTGGCAGGATTCTGTTGGCATCTTGACTGAGGTCTGTCAAAGACCTTAGAGGTTCTCTGTGAAAATTTGGGTGAAACACATTCTCATCACTTGGTAAGAAGTTTCCCACAGCATACAGGCCCTAAGATATTTGAAGAGAAGCATCAGCAATCAGGAATGGGAAAAAAGGACACACTTATGGTACTTTAATTACATTCTCTTGCCTTTATATAGATACTGAGTGACATAATTACTCCTGCTAACCTGACAGGGTATGCTCACTTTCCTTTCCTCGCTAATATATTCTTAGTCCAAATTCTGTCCTCAGTCTAGTACATCTGGATATGTATGAAGTCTCAGTAGGATAACTAGGGCATATAATTCATGGCAATAAATAGTTAAGGAAAAGATTCATTCTCCATGAGTTTTCTTCTTTTTATCAAACAAAAGATACAGCTACAGAAATAGTGTTTTGTTAGGAAAATAACAAAATAGATGTTTGCAATCTCTTAGGCAGAGCTATTTTTCAACTATACTCTTTCCTAGTCTGATTTACTGAATCTTGTTATGGCTTGAGTTGTACTCTGCCATAACAGATTCTGCCCTTTCTACTGCATAATAGCCATGTAATACAATGCCTACATCACAGAACAATTTATCAACTTTAAATCAATTGCCTTTCAAGCTGTGCAGAACTGTAATAAGATTTATTTATACAACATTTTCTTAATAAAATGACTCTGCTGAGGAGTGACCCTTCTACGAAAGGGTTGAATACCTGACTCAATCACTTGAGTTACTTGATCTTTACACTCTTTTCACAATTATTTGCAGTTTCACGCTATTTCACCTCCTCTTCCTCTTATTGGTGTGAAGTTTTCAGGGCAGATTTACTGAATAGTATGTATCCAGGATAATGTACTCTCTGATGTATGTTGTCATGCAACAGTATATGAAGATCTGACAAAGCATACTTGTTTGTGGATTTCAAACACAGGAACAACAGCTCCATTTATGATAGTTTATAGCACCTTAATAATTTGAAATAATATTCTCAATAGAGTGCCTTTCTGCTCACAGTGCAATCATAGAAATTGACATTAGTAGCTCATGGGGTTTCTGTTACCACTCTGCTGTTTCTTCTGCCACCGTGAAGACAATTTTTCCCCTGGTCACCTTTGTAGACCATCTTCATGTACCTTAGGTTATGTAATCACAGAAAAAAGGGGACAGGAAATGAACCTTTTTTAGTATTATACTAAAAATCATCATTGACTTAGCACTGGCTGCTAAGACTTTTCTGTTCACCTGCCCACACTTGAGCACAAGTGGTGTCAGAAGCAGCTCTGATTGCTCCCAGGCACCTGTGCTGATGCTGTGCTGAGTAGCCAGGGCAGCAGAACTCCTGCTGCAGACACACTAAGAGCAGCAAGCAAAGGCAAATGCTTCATGAGCTTCCTACTGGCAGATACAAACAGGCCTATCCTACGTCCATCCTTACAGGACCCTTCCAAGGTGCTCCATCTGTTTCAACCCATTCCAGGGGAAAAGCATAGGAATAACCTGATTTGGCCATCCTTTTTCCCTGCATAGTATCCCTAAGAGCTTCAAAGAATCACAAGTGTATAATACTGCTTTGATTTCTTGAAGGTTCAGCAATTTACTCAGCTGAGTTGCTGATACTAATTCAACCATTTTTGAGATCATAAAGCTAACACTGGCAACATAAACTCAGGTCAGAAACAAGTACTAATTCATCCAATATTTTTCTTGTGTTATGGTTTTAAGTGTGGAGTAGAAAAGATGGGTATTTTTAAGTATTTAATGAAGGACATAAGATTAGAGCTGTTTCTGTATGCAATGCCAGATGATTATCTTCCACTTTGTACATTGTTATGGCACCTTAAATTGAAACACCTATTTGCTTTTTCCTGTTTCTTTGAGGGTATTTATCCCTAAATCATCATCTTCAATACATTCTGACTGTAACTATGGCAAGTGACCATAATGAAAAGTTTTCATTAAAATACCAGCACTCCTTTTACAGTCTTACCAGTTTTATTTGCTAAAACTTAACTTAGACTATTATATTTACCAAATAGAGAGCAATTCCTCCTCCTATTAGAAAGCCACAGTAAACATCAACTGGATGATTCTTATACTGGGTGATACGAGTCAGACCGCATATAATTCCACAGATGATAAAAGCAAAAACTAAGAGTGGTTTCAGAAGTTTTGAAGAGTCTGTTAACGTAGAATTGAAGTACATCTTGAAAAAGAAAGAAATGAAGAAGCAGTTCAAGAAAAATTTACCTAAGAGGATATTAATTTCTTGCATTCTATGTTTCTTTCACACATAGATCACTATTACACAGCAGTAATACAAATAATCAGTTTAATTTTATTTTACAGCCCTGTTAAAATTTGCTTACTTACTGTAGTAAGATCTGAAATCACAAGGAATAGATTTCCAAAAACACAGGCAGTGTTGCTCATCGACATCAATTAGGATAAGGATTTTATGCCTAAATACTGTTCACAGTCAGGCTAAATGTTCTGTAAATGTGACTAAGGAGCCACTGCTTGTGAAATACAGAAGCCAGATGTCATGCCAGATGAGAGCAATAACCTGTTCTAACAAAAGCTACCACCAGATGCTTTAGAGTGCCATTTCTCAACTGAGGGCTATAATGTCAGGGAGGGCACAAAAATTAAGTGGAGTAGTTCATCAGTATTATTCCAAATTTTGGCCTTTTTCTGGGCAGAATAAATACTGGCAAACTCCCAGTATGCACACAATTTCTATTATCTAATGTGCTTAACTTGTCATGAGTGATGGATTTGCTTTTTAAACTTTGAGTACTTGTACAAACATTATAGGCCATATTGAAGAAATCAGCTGTGATAGCTGCAGCACACCCTACAATTCTCTGCTAGTGACTGATGGGTTTTATTCACTTGCGTTGCAGTAGCACCTTGAAGGCCTCTGGGAGTGATTGTGCCATTTCATCCAAACTTCAATTCTATGGAGGTCTAATCAAACTACATCACATGAATGTTTGGTCCTTAATGCCTCAAGTTTAAAAGCAGCGAATCAAGTGACGACAGCAATAAAGAAAAGGCAGCATGCATAAAGGGTAATTTGAAAGGTAAGTTAATATATCACCCTATAAGACAGATAAACACTGCATTTTATATGTAGATTAGATGAGGCATCAGATACACTTTAACATTACACTTTTTGCTGCTTCTTAACAAAGGATGTGAAACATTTGAATATTTTTCTTGTTTTTTTAACAACTACAATAAAACCAGCTCTATTAGTAGTTTCATTTTGCTTTCAAATTAGGAGGATAAAATCTTACATCCACCCGAGATATTGGGGCAACACATCACTTTACAATATATGGCAAATTACTTTCTGACTTTTGTCTTGTATAAAGGAAACTGAACAGAGTTGGTTACTCACCGAAATGTACACAGCTGCAAAGGCTGCCAGGGTGGCATGTTGAGAAGGGAATGACTTTCTGCCAAGGAAGGATAATAAAATTATGATCTCAGTTCAAATTCACTGTGCTAGTGCTCATTGAAAAAAACACTGGGTGTTATGGTTTTCTTATCTTACACTTCCTAAGCAATATGTGATTTATCAGAAACATTCAATTTCTAGATTTCTTTTCTGTATTCTGGAGAAAGGACCAGTGTTAATGAAATGCCTTTATTTTGAACTAAATATTTAGTGTGAGACTTCTTGTGTACTAAGTGTGTGTACTAAGAGCAGTGGGAACAAGCTAAAAACTGCTTCCTTGACTAAGAGAAATATCTATACATTTATTTCTAAATATATATTTACATAGAAGTACCTAAATATAAAACTTTTTAAAAGCATGAACTTTGATCTTATGATTATTCTCATTAACCTTACTTTGACTCTTTTCAAAGTAAGGACTCATACACTTTGATAATCAGGCCCTAATTACAGCAACTGCATTCATCATCTTCATGCCTCTTGCTTTGTTGCTTTAATAATGGGGGGATGACAGGGTGATATTTGCCTCAAAGAGAGGCAAACTACATCTTTATTAGCTGTGTGGCTTTAGTTTGGTTTTGGTTTTTTCTTAAATTTCAGCACTTTATAACATGACAGGAGTGAATGGAGCACAAGAACATGGAGAGGGTATTTTAAGAATATCCGGATTCCTCCTTGATGCCCAGAACAAGAAGATAAATGAAAATATGACCAACTCTTACAGACAGTAAGTAATATCATGTCTGTTCTTGAAACTGCTGAGGGCCTTCTGCTCCCATTGAAAACGTGGAGACTTGAATAATGTGGACTGGGTCATGAGTCAGAAACTTCAGATATGAAAATTAAAAAGTGACAACTTAGCTTCTACTTCTGTGACAAGAAGAGGCAGGTCTGTGTAAGCAGAAGCTACACATGAGGCTCTCTAACATTTTAACATTATTGTTATAAACCCATTTCAATCCTCTAAAACAACTAAAGTGATGGGAACATGAAGGAGAGATTTTTTATGCAGTTGAGGGGGTGAACATCTTGAACATCTAGATCATCGCTTGTAGAAGTCCTAAAAAACTTCTAAGACCTCTGTGCTTTAGAAGTGAGTAAGATGCAGTGAAGATGCATAGCAGTTTATATCTGTCCATTTATCTTCTTAAAAGAGTATGGACATGTAATGTAATGTGCTGGCTGTCTTGCTGAAGATGCCACAACAGCAACTTTTACCTGAGAAAGCTCAGTTTGGCAAAAACACTTGCACAATCATTTGTCTTCACAGTTGGGTCTTGCCACCCTAACTGGGCTCCATGTGCAGCCATTTTCCTAGCAGCACCTGACTTAGCTAGCCTAAAATAGCAAAGACTGAAACAGAGCCCTTTAACTTTAGACAAAGGGGTTCTTTTTCTACAAAGCAGCAGTCTACTTCCTAAATTTCTTTCCTATGTATTTTGCCTTGTCTGTTCTACATAATTAATTGGCAGTCAAAGATGTGCACGTGGTTCAGTGTGAATGGTGCACTGTTGACCTGAATTTGGTGAGCCCACGGCTCCAGCAGATTTATGACTCTGGCCAAGATGAAATCTGCAGGATTCCTTTTTCATTTCTAGAGACAGACCTAAATTCTTCCCCTTTTTTTTACCTTCCTGAACTAACCTTTCACAAATAGTATCCCTGGGGAACAAGTTCAGGGTTGAGGACGGCCAAATTGAGACATGAAAAAAAAGTAAATGTTTATAATAGCTCATCAACTCCTTTACTCTGTGCAGGTTTTAGTGAAGCATAAATCTACTTACAGTCTCTGTGGAGCCAATGTGTAGATTTGATTCTATGAACTTTAGTACCACTCCGAACTTAACCTTAATTTGATGGCATTTTTACTGTTTATAGGGTGTGCCACTGTGCTACAGTTAGTTTTCTCTTTATTCTATTTTCTATTCATATGCTTTCAGGGCAAGCACAGATTAAATGCACTCTCTGAACTCTCTAATTGTGTCACTTCTTTTGTTCCTCTATTTATTATCTTTTAATCTAAAATGAAAATAATTCAAGCTAAAAGTATGTGGCCTTTTTGTATAGTTCTGTATTGAAAAGGTGAACACAGGTCTCAAAGAAAATGTGTCCTGAACTTGGATGACAGTGTATCACTCTAATGCTCATGCATGAGGATGTGTAGAAGGGAACAAAGAAAAGAAAGAGTCATACTGAGAGAGAGAGACATACTGAGTTAGAACATCAGAAATGACAGAGGAGAGAGACCTCACTGATCTGAATGGAAATGATTGAAAAGGCTCTTTGAAGATAAACAGAGGAAAAGATGGACAATAGGGACCACTGGATATTCAGGATATTGCAGAAAAATGATTTCATGTGATCAGCTGGACAATTATGTGTTTTTCTCTATACTTTTCCTAGGGGAGTCTAGAGGCAAACTTCTGGAGCCAAAGTTTCTGGGAAGTACAAACAAAAAATGAAGGCCATTAGGAATCTCAGAACAAGTCCATCACAAACTGAAATTAGTGACGTCAGATTAACCTCCTGTACTGTAGAATTTATAATTCCTACAGTAGATGCTATACATATTAATAATTGTATAGGAAATTGTCTCCTTTCAAGGACGGAAAATAGCTACTAATGACTGTGCTTCAAAATCTGACAGTCTTCCAAAGCCCACTGTTAAACTAATATCTTTAAAAAGAAAATTGAACATCACATTCATACACTCACCTATGTTATAAAACACTGACAAACTCATTCAGACTTTAACTAGAAGAAAATCTAGAAATTGAGACAGAAAATGAAAAAGGAAATGAATACTTAAAAATGTAGAAGATGAAGGATAGAACTAACCTTCCAGCATTGATAATATTGAGATCAGCCCCTGAGCAAATATCTTCCACAATATATGAATTCTCTGAGCAGGATACATTTAAGGACGTGTAGTTAGGCTTGCAAACAGTCAAGAAATATGGTGCCTGATATCCTGTTGATAGCTGTATAATATCAGTAACAAGAGCAGTTGCACAAAGACCAAACACATGAACACCTAGGAAAGAAATCAACACAGAGTGTGAACTTTATTATATGACTTAATTAGATTAACTAATTGTGAAAAATACATTCAACAGTACTCTCTTAGATTGTGCCATTGAACTCGAGAGAATTTAACTCAAGAGGGTTTTTAATGAAAGCTTATTGCAGAGTTAACTCTTTAATATAAAAATTAAAATAGTTTATGCTTGCATTCTTCCTGTTGATACTTAAAAATTTTGTTTTGATGGCTTAATGTCCTCCAACATCTTTTACAAGAAGTGAACTACACTGGAGCTGCTTTAATTTGGAAAGAAGCTTTCTGAATAGACTAAAGGACAGTCAAGTGTTTGAGGAGAACACATGTGCTCATCTGGTCCTTGGACTTTCCCACTGGAATACAACTGCCAAATAACATGGACAGCTGCCCATCAGGTCATTGCTCTGAAGACCTGTTCTCTTTTTACCACCACAGAATCACCAGCTGGTGATAACTCTGGCTACCTTCACACCTCTGGTATTTTTTAATATTGTGTCCTTGCCACTAATCCAAATGTTGAAGTCTATTTTGTAAGGGATCAATGTTTCTGTCTGCACAAGGCAATTGAAGTAATGCAACTGCTTTACTGAACATTTTCAATTGCACTTCCCCTAAAGATTTGCCTGTAATTCCCTACTTGTGTTCATATAGATAAATCTATTGTTCATCTTAAAATTGAAAGAACGTTAAAATCATTAAAACACGAGAGAATCTGCAAATCCAGAGTATGAATCAGGAATGAAATTCGTATGTCTGAGCTTGTCTTTTTGCTGATGGAATACCTAACAGGAAAGAAAGTGAACATGGGGTGACTTTACAGTCCTGCTTGCTCATGTTGTCATCTACAAACCCTCTGCTTACTTCCTCACTGCTGCTCATCACAGGATGCTTTGCTAGTCACAGCTGCATAACCCTACTTGCCACTACCTTCCTGCTTGCCAAACTGCAGAAACCCAGTGAAGAGTTGTCCTACCAGGTTTTTAGTCTGCTGTCCTGCTGGTTGTCTTAGCCTAACCTGCCTTCTCTAATGAATTTCTGAAACAGAGTAAACCTTTCCTTTAGCTTTTCATCAGTGCAGGAAATTAACTGTGAGAAGAGGATCAAAGTTCAGTTGCCTTTTCAAATACAGTTTTTCATAAATGACAATTAAAACTTAGTAAAACAAAACAATTGAACATGTTCCTCTGTCATTTGAGTTGCCAGATTCTAGCCCTTTCTGAGAGAAAAATAAACACATTCCAGAAAAAGAATGTCAAACCTACAGTGAGTTTCTGTCAAGTTTTCACTGTCATGCTGAGTACTGTGACAGGTGGGTTGAATCCTTCTGATGCATTGAAGACAGGCAGGGGAAACTATACACTGAAATCATTAAAAGGCAGCCAGCTCAAGGTGGGCAGGGAAGGAAAAACAAATTATTCTTTTAGAAATACTGACAAAAGTATAGGAAGGGAAAGGGAAAACAGAGAGTGTAGATGCTGCATTACTGAGTATGGGGCTGCTCTGTTGCAGTCTGGCAGTTTCTTATATTTTCTAGCAGAAGAAGATATACGCCAGTGATGGCTCTGTTCTGAAAGGCTGTTTTAGAGAAGGAAACCTGCATGCTGAAAATTAAATGTATGTGGAAAGCTCTACTTTGTGACTAATATTGGAAACCCACCAACAAATCTGACAGCTCTTCTAAGGAAAGAATTGAAGTTGCATCCTCCTGCATTAATATTGGCCTCTGTTCCAATCCCATTTCTTCTTTTGGACAGGCAACAGTAGAGAATTCCTTCTCCTATCATTATCTGCAATGACAAAGGAGCCATTAAATTAAATGTAGCATTTACTCAGAAGATCCTGATTGAATTTAAAGGGCTGAAATATAACTGTAACACAACCAATGTCATACACTGACATGTACTCGCCTTTAAAAGACTTGCACCAATGTGTGAACATAAAGTAATGCAACAGCCTGAGTGAGGGCAGGCAAGGAGGTGGCCTGAAATTAAATGCAAATGGCATACAGTATACAGTGCTCAGTGTATCCATGCTTTGATCTACAGCTTAATCTTAATACTGCTACAATAAAAAAGCAATAATCATAAAATCTCACCTCTAAAATAATCCAGAGCCACTGCAATATCCCAGTGCTCGTGAGGTGGTTTTAGTATTCAGTCTTGGCTGCAAGCCTAGCAATGCCTAGCAACTTCTAATTACATGACAGCCTGCTCTTCTGTATTTGTTTAATTTGGCTTGGTTTTTAACCAGATTCACAGCAGCAGAAAAGTTCTGTCCTTATAGTCCCTCTGAGCACACCAAGCAAAACAGATTATGACCAAAGTCCTAGACAAGAGTTTATAAAGGGAAGAATATAAATGGAAAATGGTGTTCCTGATGGAAAATCCAGACTCATTTATACAATTGCAGTCTCAGATTCTATTGTCTTCCTTGTTCAATAGTACAACAATTTGGAAATCCGTACAGGGCTTGTACAAAGTTCAGAGTAAGGGCTGGATTGAAATATTGAAATTAGTGAGGCAGTTCTCATCACTAAAAGGAGATTCATCTTGCCTAGCCAGAGCTGCATGGAAAACTAATACATGCAATGCACAAAGCTTACAATGCAAGGAGATGCCAAAGCATCTGAATTATACTGAATCTGCTGTAATTACCAGGGAAGTTTGTCCATACTAACACCCCTCACCCTTGGAGAAGGGAAGCAAAAAGGCCAAGCTTAGTCTAACTCTTTTTTTTTTTTTCTAAAATTTTGATAAACTTGTCAGAAAAACTGAAGTATGAAGGTTGTCTTATGACATGGAAAAGTCAGTGGAAAGGGTTATTTAAGGAATTTTAATTAGCTGAGAACTATGTTCACTATTATCTGTCTACATTGGATCAATTTGCAGCTCAAATTTCCCAGAGAAATCAGTAGTACTTCAAACTTGAAAGCCTGAGAAATTCTAATCATTTTCAGCCAAGCTTTAGGAAACGTCTGGTACAGGGAAAACAGCAGAGAGATGGATTAACTTGTGTGATAGAGGAAAAAAAGTGGGAAACTACAAGTTCTATGTCAAGGAAAATTCAGAGGCTGGTCTTTCCAAAGAAACAAACTCCCACAATCGAGGAGGCAGTAGGACTGAAACTGGCAGCAGTGAATTCTCCTGTGTCAACTGATGTCCCAGATCAATGTGATCTAATTTCCTGGTGATCTCTGTTAGAAAGGACCTTTAAGCAGGTTTTTAGTCAGTGGCTGACAGGAATTTGAACTTATTTAATGGTAATTAAATAACTGGTCCTAACATTTCTGAATAAGTAACTAGAGAGAATCTGTCAGAGGATCAGAGTCAGAGTTCTTTGAAGCAAATGGCAGTCATGTTGCAATTCAGGTATATCTGTATTCCAGACTTAAAATTTCCATCTTGGTAATTTCTTCAAGTCCAGTTGTTCCACACTGAAGTCTCCTGTGGTTTGTGAATACATATACAAATTTAATCTATGCCACATGCTCTAAGACATATATCAATAATTCAGGTAGTTAATTTCTGTGACCTTTCAGGGCTACAGAACAGATCTGTTTAAAAGCATTTGCTTTTAAACCAAATTAATGAGCAAAAAAAGCCCAAAGGAAAAAACAAAAAAAAATATATAAAAAAAAATAAAGCCCCAAAGCCACACAGATCTTTCTGTAATAATGGCTTGGGAAAATAAACTATAAAATGTTAGATTTATTTTTTGTAAAAAAAATATTAAGTGAACAGTTTTATATATAAGTTCTCCACTCTTGGGCAAAATTATCATGGCAACAAAAAATAATACAGAAAAAAATAATAACTATTGTAATATTTATATAAGACTTTAAAGTGGGACTGAGACTGGAATTTGCTTGTCTTCTACCCTCTATGCAATTTGCATTTTTCTCTTCTTTTTTTTTAAAGGTGGCTGAATCACACCTGTATCTTATTGAGTCTTGATGACTCCCTGCCTCAAACTGCATTAAGTACCTGAAGTGCAGACAGAGGCTTGGATATGTTGTGTTACTAGAGATCCTCAATTCCTCACATAGCTCATGTTTTCTTTCCCATATTTTACAGTTTTTATAAAGTGTATAATTAATTGATATATTCATGTAAACTAACATAAAATGCTAAACTCTACAAGATGAAAATGGCACAATCATAATCTTTTTACACTGTGCTTCACTGGCCTATTTTTCCAAAGAAAAAACAACAAATTGGACAAAAAATCTCAGAGCTTTTTACTTCAGAATTTTTTTTACTCCAATAACAAGGAGCTAACACCTTAAGAAGGTTGTGTATTTTGCACTATCACCCTCCAGTCTCCAACTAATACAAGCATTACATTAATGCTCACACCAGTATTAATGAATTACACCTCCCTAAGGACTTCAGCTTTTAGCCAGTTGTACTTTGAAACTTCGGAATTTATTTTGTTTACCATTTTTTTTCATGGCATGCTCAAGTGTGGGTTTGAGCTTGCTCACATGGCAAGCTTTTGGTCAATATTCTCTACTGCTGGTAGAATGATTCAAGAAAGAATGACATTTTCTATTGCAAAATTTCATGCACTGCCAAAATAATTCAGCTGTGATCAAAGCCCTTAATAAATACTATGTAGGGAAATGGGCATCTTTTATCTTAATTTAAGATGTTTGATATTACCTAGGCTTGACATAAACTCTCTGAAGCAAAAATCAGGTTTTACCCCTTTACTGTGGCCCGAGTCTAGAGAGTCCTTCTTTAGCTATTTGAGAGAAGTCCAATTTGCTGCAGCAGAAATGCTGTCTAACCTTAAGAAATCCAACCAAACCACAATAGTGAAGTTTTGTTTCTATCAGAGTATTTGATGTTTGCAGCAATCATTTGCATCAGGATCACTGGAAGTATTATTTCCTAGTTCCTAAGTAAGTACAATTTTTAGCCTCCTGCTTGTGCAGAATCCTTCAAAAATTATTTCTAAAGCAATGAAAATCAAAATCAGTAAGAACAGTTCAGTTTAAAGAAATAAAGGCACATGAAGAAAAAATACCATGGAAAGCAAAGAAAGAACAGCACATGATGATTTTTATACAGGCATCACATTTATAGATTTTTTTAACTGTAAATTGGATAGTATTATAAAAGCAATGAACTGCTTGAATATAAGGGAATTCAGAGAGCTGGCAGCAGAGATATTTTTGCAGCTGGCCTTCGAGAAGGGCCTATCTGAGATGTGCAGTCATTGCTGTCAGCAGAGAGAAGAGATCCTTTTAAAAGGTTGGTTCAGCTTTTTAGGTGCATGGAATCACCCACTCAAGGTGAATTTCTCTCTCCATCTGCTGGACAGGAGTGGTGTGAGAATAAGGTTCCTATCTGAACTGTTAAAATCAGACAAATTGAATTCCCTCTTTTACACATGAAGTCTTTAGATTTCATTTTAATTTAACACAGAATACTCATCCATACAAGACAATTTATAGGTTGTTTTTTTTTGTGTAGAAATGGCTCATATTCTGACAAGACATTTCTGTTCTACAAAAATCATCTTCTCCCTTTGGGTGAATGGTTAAACTAGCTCCCTTTGGCCTGCTCTTAATGACTAACTCACAATTTAGAGGTGTTCCAGTGTTATTTGGGAAAATGTAGTTGAATTCACTGACAAGACTGATAGACCTTCTCATTGAATAAAACTAGTTTCAGCAAAAGTGGCAAGTTCAGGGCTATTTCCAACAAAATCTTGAATTTTTGTTGTATCTCAGAGTATGGAGATGTCCTGTCTAAAAGTTCAAATATTTCTGGAGCATAACAGAATGATTCAAGTCATTCTCACACAATTGTAGATGCTGTTTCTTAACATTAATGCCCACAATCAGGACAATGAGAGTAGACAAAATGCTACAGGGGATGTTTTAAGGAGTGGGTCTCCTTTTGCTATAGAAGAATTATGTATGAATTTAATGAAACTAAAAGAGCGATTTTCTTTATGTCAACTGAAACTGTTCAAAATCCTTATTAAGTGGCAGTGGCACCTCAAACTTACCGTAATTGATGGTCCAGCAAAAACCAGACTAAGCAACATCAAGAAGGGCACAGACTCTTGTGTAGGTTCAATGTATGGCATACTCAGACTCTTGTCATAGCAATTAAATCCAGAGTGAACTGGCTTGAAGACATCAGTAAGTTCAAGAAAATAGAGGCTAACGACAGAAGATGCCAATATGGGCAACTAGAAGGGAAGAGAACAATAAATTACTGTTTGGAAATGGAATAGCAATGCTTTTGCAAAGACAACAGTCTCTTAATAAATCTCTGTGATGTTTGCTATTTACATCTCACTGCTCCTTGTCATATCCATTTTATTATGTTTAAATAATTAATTCTCTAGAGATCTTATACTGTTCAGTTGATATCAATAAGCATGTTGCCTATCAAGCTAGTCAAAATACCCAGTCCAATCTTCAGCACACATAATTTAGCCTTTTCATCTACAAATCATTAATAGACAAACTTGGATTTTAATTTTTTTAAAGGAAGTACCAGGACTGCAGTCTCCCATATGGGGCCTCAACATTCTGCTGTTCATCAGTTACCCTTTTTGGTCCTTTAGCAACTTTCTGTCATGTGTATGACAGTCATTACATCAAAGCCAGTTTGTATTAGATTTCAAAGTAATAGCTAATGAAAACCAGTATCCGGTGCTTCCCTAGAATCTAAATACACCATAAAATAGCATTCTGCCTTTGTATATCTATTTTGCAATTCTATCAAAAAAGCAATTAACGCTGGCAAGACCCAGTCTGTTTGGAACCATGACAACTAAGGTCTTTTATCCTCTATTTAGTGATTTTACTCTTCGCAATTACTTCCAGTAATTTATTAAGAGTGGAGTTGGCCCTTCTGAGGATTAATTCACCCCTGCTTGCCACCAGCTCCTGAAAGCAGAGATTCAACCAATAAGTCTCTGTGGAAGGAAGCAATTCAAGAGAAGAAATAGCAAAACCACATTTTAAATCTATTGTTTTTTAAGTGATCAAAAAGGGCAGCCCTGCCTCCAGCGTGGGTTGGGGCATTCAGAGGTGACCAGCAGGATGTGATTATTCTCTGTATCCACTTAATAAATTCTCAGAAACTCTTTTTGTTTGTTATTTTCCAGAGTCTTCCCTGAATAAGGCAACACTAGAACAACTTTGTGCTCCTCCACTGAGCAATGACTCCCTACCGGTGTTTCTACTGCAGTGAAGGTACCTATGGCTAATAGCATCTGAGATTATGAGAAATAAGGATTGTACTACCATAATTTGGGGCATACTTAGATTATGTTGTTCTTGTAATGTTCAGTTTACATTTACAAAAATTACTGATTGATTAAAATCAGTGTAATTCATCCCATTCTATGATAAAATAAAAAAGCAGAGGTAAGTGGGATCAATATTTGTTTTGAAAAAATGATTAATAAAATCCACTATACGTGGCAGAGGGACAATGGTTTCTCTCATTAACTGGCAATATTCAGATTTGTAAGCATTGAGCTTTCAAAATGTAGGCTTTTTGTGCATAAAAAGAAGTAATTTTGTGTGATTAAAGGAGGAATGTTCTAGCTAAATTTAAGTGGAACATCTTTTTAATATTATTTTTTATCTTTGATGTGCTGAAGAACAGATTTGAAGAGGGTGAGTTTTATCTTCTGAGTGTTCCAAGCAAAATCTGAAAAAGGTGGAGAATAGAAGAAATTTGCTCATCTGGTTATCTGTGTTCAAGTTGATTGCACTGCAATGTCTCATAGTATAGAGGCTGTGATTGCATAGAAAGGGAGGAAATGTGTATTGGCATCCTTAAGTGCTGTGAGGATTACAAAAATAACAGCAGGATCTAGGAAGTTTGCTTCAATAAGTAGTGTGTGTGTGTGTGTATATATAACCCAAACAAATATATATATATATATATATATATATGTATTTGCATTCCTGTGCTATATTACACATACATATTATGTACAGTATATAACATACACAGGAGGCAATGCATGTTACGTGAATACACAATTTATAACTATTATATGATCTGACATAAATATGTATGGATAATTATATACAATGTCACTAAGTTGAATCCTACTTCCTGCACACCACAGGAAGAAGTCCAATTCTTTAGCTGAATGCATAATGCAATACTGCTTCCCACTTCCTGCTGCGTGCAGCCTCAGTTGACCACAAACCCAGCATGCATCATTAGTCAACATGGACTATACTGCTGACACTCTTTATACAGATATGCAGGATGAAAGAGGACTTCCCTTAACTCTTCAGACTCTGGGAATAATTTAGATTGTTGTGAAACTAGATGCCTTTCTCTCAACACCTGCCTACACAGAGACTATGGACCTGATTGGGATAAGTGCCCGTCTGAAGGAAGGCTGCCACAGTGCATGTTGTCCTGGCGTGCAAGGAGCTTGCATTGAGTCTCTGCTGCTCTTGCTGGGACATTTGAATTCTGCACAGCATTTGAACTCACACATACTGTAACTTGCCTTTTGCAAAACATTTAACTCTTGAAACATTTGCAATGTCTTTTCTTATTAACTGTTTGAAAGTCATACCTAATGACTTAGCCAGGGTCCATGTCCTATGGGGCAAACCATTTGTAACAGGACACAAACATTCCATTGAGCTAAATGGACAAAACAGGCCCCTTCTTTTCATAAATTACACGATTTTTTAAAGATGTCCCCAAAAGTTCATTTCCTAGAACAGAAACACAGAGCAGGCAAACTCATGGAACACCTTGAATTCAGAGTTTCATCTTCAGTGTGTATTTTTCCATTTCTCCAATACCAGGAAAGGGGGGGCCCCCCCTTAAACAACAGGCTATGTGTTACCCACAAGTCCAACTCCACTTTGATCACAGTATTCTTAGGAAGGCAATTGTTTTAAATGGCAATATTAAACTATCAAAATTAGGCAATAAGTGAAGTGGTATTTTATTGTGAGACACTAAAATCAAAGATGTGGATAACTTTTTTCTAAACTACTGTATGTAAGCTATAATTTTATTATTAATTACAAAATCAAGGACTTGGAAAAATTGCATTGTACTGTCTTATGACTTCACTACAAGACTCCCATATTATTTGACTATAATTACCCATTCTGCTAAAAGAAAAGAAATAAATTTAAAGGATTATGAACCTGCAATGTAACTGCTTACAATACTAATGAATAGGTGTGTAGTCATTTTTCTATATACAGTATGTCAGATCCCAAAAGACATTTTTCTTCCAATCTTTATAAAAACACAAATATACAATGCATCTTCTTGAAGTCTTAACTTTTCTTAAAAAAATGTTTCTACAATCTTCTAAACAGTATAACTGGCTATTTAGTACATGAATATTTATGGGGTGTTCTGCTTCAGGCAGAAATCTGTAATTACAGACTTCAACTCCCAACACCTTGAAAATGTCAAATATAATTAGATAGTAGAATGTGTATTGTTTTAATTACAAAATGGAATAGGAATTTTCCTGTTCCTAATTAGAATAATAAAACCTCCAGTGTCAATTCACATATTTTAACTAGCAAGTCTTTATACTCTTACTGACTTGGCTAGCTAATGGAGAAACATCCCCGTTTATCCTGTAATTTAGATCTGTAAATGTAGAATTTGATTTAAACGATCAATCTCTGCTTGGCTTAGAGCCTTAAAAGTCAGAATCATAATCAGCATAGGTGCTGAAAAAGTTTGATTTATGGTCTATTTATTTTTTAAGTTTTTGTTCTTCTTTCTCCTGCTGTTTTCTTAAACTGTAAATCAAAAGCCTTCGTTACACATAGGACTTTCCTATTAATAATTATTAATGTTATTAATATTTTAGAAGCTTTTGCTGTATTGAGCTAGGAATTGTCCGAGCATCAGAAAAGATGTTCTCTGTTCTGAAGAGTTCAACAATGATGTAAATGCCCAGAGATCTTGTAAGTAGAAAATGTCCTGTATGTTACACAGTGTGGGAAAAACCAAAATAGTGTTGTGGCACAACAACTTCTCTGAACTGATGGGACAAGAGGAAAAATATGTATCACATATTGCAGAGAACTGAAAGAAGAGTGGTTGGGAAGGAGTTCAGAGGTGGGAGATAACAGTTCTCCAGGTTGCGCATCACTCTTCTGTGGGACATGCTGTGATTGCTCTGGGGGGTTTTGGGGTGCTTCTGATTTACTTGTGAGGATTAAGATTATGCAGTACCCACAGTGCCTGCCCAATTTTTTACTGGTCCCATGATATAGCCTATGCATCAAAGCTGTGCTGGTCTTGCCCCAAATGTGGAAGCTGGTTACCCCTTAATCAGCAAGTCTAAACTTGCTGGAGCACTCCCAGGTAGATGCTTCTGTTAAACTTCCTGATGATTAGTTTTCCATGGCTTTGAATGCATGAAACAAGAAACCTGTACAGCTGTAGCCCCCTAAATGCATTATCCCATTGCTACTAACAAGCCACAGATTTTGTACAGAGTTTGCAAGGACTCAGGACCAGGGCTTGTCAACCATGCTTTGTTTGTACTTGTCTTGACCTGCCTGGACCTTTGTTTTTATTTGTTTTAACTGTGCGAGCAGTTAGAAATAAGGCTATGTCTAATTTGTTTTACTTTCATATATCTTTGTATGGTACTTGTCTGCCTGATTTTTGTATCTATATCTCGTAGTAACAAGTAAAACCAAGCTACTTATGACTGTAGTGTAGTGCACCCCAGTTTTCATGGCAAGGCTGTGGTATTGTGGAAGACTTTATTAAATTTATCATAAATGTCCATCCTTGTGCCAAAGAATTCATGGTCTAAATGACAAGGCACAACAGATGACTGAGACAGGAAAGAGGGCTGTGGTGGGTTGGAGGAGACAAGGCTTTTCTTAGCCAACCACTAACAGCGATTGCAGCTTGCCACTGCTCAGGCTATTGTCCTGTTGTACTTTGCTGTGGGATAAACAAAGGACAGCAGGAGAGAATGGAAAGAGGATGAATACTGCAATGAATACTGACATCATAACTGTGATTGAATAGTGTCCTTATAAGGCCAGTATTAGGAAGTAGTATCAGCTAAATTCTGCCATTTTCTCTTGGTTTTGAGAACTCATTACTCTTTGAAGAGAGAGTACTAGCCATAGGATGGCTATAGAGCAGGAGGCCTTGCCTAGCATAAAACCGAGATTTTTAGATTTATTTTTATGTTCTAAACGTAATTCTTAAATACCTCAGGTTTATAAGAGAAGGCACTCAGGCTTTTCAGAAGTGTAAGACTTGCATCTGTATAAAGGATTTTTTGCTTTTCTCTCTGAACTCAGGTTTCTGCTGCTTCTTGTCCTTTTTTTGGACGCAGGTTTCATCTATCCCAAAAGTTATAAAGAATAAGTCTTTTCTCTAAAGGATTTTTACCTCACCATTGTCTAATTTTTGAGGAACTTACATGTAAAGACCTGATATAATGATCTTCTAAACTTAACACTATTTGATTGAATTTCAAATCAAAGTTTAATTTCAAATTCCAGTTGTCATTGAAATCTATTATCATTACCATTTTGGAAAATTAAGTTTTCCATATTCCCAGCATTGATTTTAGAATTTAACTTAATTGTTTGGTAACTGCAAATTAGAGTCTAGCTTCGGAAATACAACTGATATCAAACATTTTGATCTTTTACCAGACTTTAATAGAAGGCTCTCAGTATGGGTAAGACCAAAAATAGAGCTGACATACCAGTGTTACAATTACTATTTATTTTAGAAATCTCAGTCACGCTGAATGCATGGTAATCCTAAAAATGCTTCTTCTTTTTTATTGTTTTTATAAATGTATGTGAAGCAGCAATTACACAGGGTAAAACAAACAAAATAAAAATTGTTTAAAAAATATTTGGGGGCAGGAATAATGTAAAAATACTTTGCAAATATTTCTATTCAATTACATATGTGTTAAAATAGAAAGTAGGTCCTTAAGCATAAATTTAAAATGCACAAAATGTCATTAATTTCTTTTCAGTGTGACTTCAAATGTAATTGATGATTCAGTATCTTAATTATTATTATTGTTTAATTAAATCAATGATTAGTTATAATCAATTAATAACTATACACACAATGAGATTTAGGATATTGTACATACTGCTGATGACAAAATTCACTGTATGCTCCTGCTGCAAGGTTATGGTAAATCAAGAACAGGAGCACTCCAAAAAAAGGAGGTTGTGTTCACTTCAGTGCTACCAAATTTCATCTAGAATTTTCCTTAAACACCCCATCCCTACACAATGCTACAATTTATTTTACTCTTTAAGGCATTCTGTTTCCCCATATATACAAAAAAAATAATCCTCTGGGTGCCAGCCTTTCTCCAGTGATTTACTCCCATGTTGTTTTGCCACTTCTGAACTCCCTACAAACTGAGCTTTTAAGTTACAGGAACATCAGTCAAGGTAAAATGTTTGTAACAGCTCAGCTATTGGGCATGTTAAGGTTCCACAATATGCTGTGTTTTATTCATTTTGGCTGCAGAGTAATAGATTTTTAACAATTATGGAAGAAAATCAAAGTGGGGGGAGGTTATTAATTTTTGGAAGAGGCAATAACTTCAAAAAATGCATGTCCTTCAATTTCTGCCATAATCAGGCCTTCCTTTACTACTGGAAGTATTAGGTCAAGAGGCTATTCCTGGACTAAAAAGGGAGTAGGGCCTTCATTCACTAAGAACTACTCAGAGTTACACTTGCCAGGCACAAAGCCAAACACAGATGGGACATCCAGCTTGTGTCATTTGCATTTGTTCTCCCAAGACAGGCTTGGCACAAGCCTGACACCTCCCTTTTCACTCCACTTTTCTGGTCATCTGCTCTAAAACTGGTGTTATGCAGGCTATAAGCACAAAAGTGGCATGGAGGATATAACATTGATGACTTGGCCTATGAATTATAAAGCTATTTTGAATGTGCAGCAGCCTCCTCAGGCCTCAGATAACCCCTAATATTTGGGGGATTCTGGTCTCTCATGCATTGTTATAAAAAATCTGACATCTCTGAGTCAGCCACATGACAAGGTCAGCTGAATGAGCAGACAGCTAAGTGTACTTCTTCCTCTGCTCTCACACATGGTTGACTCTTTTGAGAGAAAAAGCCATGTATTTGGAAAGCATTATGCTATTTTGACAGTATGGGCATAATTTCATCTTCTGTAGTTTGTGTTTTTTTCTTTTTTGAGTGGTCTCCCCCCTCTGCCAGTTAACTTAAGTATAAAAGAAAACCAATCTAGAGAGAAATAGGCCTACATGTGCCTCCAAGGCACAGTAGTGTAGCTTAACTCTTACATTAGATCAAAACATCAGGTTCTTCAGAAGAAAGATTTGGTCCTACAGCCTATTCTCCTTCTCTTTTTCTGATCACTGCACTCCTCTGTGTGCCTCTTGCAGTCACACCTATACGTGACTGGCAGGTGACTATCATTAAAATGTTGTGCGCCATGCATGACTGAACAGCTGAAAAACATTCCAGATGTGACTGAGAAGTGGCACTGAGCTATCAAATAATATTTCAAACCCAACTCTGTCAGTGTATGTCAGAAACAAAGGGAAATAAAGCATCTGTTGCTGTGGTACAGTGGCCATTCTCTAGAGGCACTTATTTCAATGGAAGCTGATGACCTCCTAAGTCTTACAGCCTGGAGTTTTACAGTGATAAGAGATCTTTGTGTTTTCTGCTGGTGAGAATTCCAGCTCCTTTGGGGAACAAGAATAAGTGGTCTTCCAGTACTGAAAAAAGTGTTTCCAAACAATCCTGGCATGATTAAGGCCTGTCTGGAAGCTCAGGAAAATGCAGAAAAAGAAGCTACCTTTATCAGTATGCATGCATCACAGAAGGAGTCTATAAGTCAATGTAAGGAAAAAAATACAACTGTACAAGGGACACTGCCTGAAATATCTCTCATTTTAGTAACTGGAAGTTAAGGAACCAATAGATGAAAGCTGTGTCACAGGAACCCAATTTAGCTGGAGAATAAGTGCATCAAGTCACTCAGATTGACACCAGCTTGACCTTTTGCAAGCCCTCATCTGAGGCACCGGATGAAGTAGTAACGCCACTGAAGTCCAAGGCAAAATTTATAGTGGCTTCTGTGAAAACAGGATTTAAACCAGGAGTTTTTGAAGTGGAGTAACATGAGTGCTGACAGTCTTTTTCCTTCACCAAAAAGAAATGGATCTGTCCTGCCTCCTAAGTACAACCGTTCTGCCAGGAATGGAAACTATGTAACTGGAAGTTTTCCAGATTCATATTAAAATGCAAGACACCATATTCCTTCTGAAAGGGAATATAATTACAATATACTCTGAATATATTGAAAACAAAGTCAGTTAACAAAAACCAAAACTTATTCCAGGAATGCTCCTTTTCAAGATCTCCCAGAGGAGGCCAGAGGGCCTATGAATTTTCATGGGATACTTTGTCTTTCTCAGCTATGCAAATGAATACAGATAGCCCATACAGTCTACAGAACCCTAAAATACCATAAGCATAATTAGGAATAAAACAGACCTAACTGCCTGGAAGTACTGATTACAACATCCTTCAGGTAAGTATACACAAGGCAATCTAAAATTATTCAGCTCTCAGGCGTCTGTGCTAATCAGAGGTTCTGCTAAGCAGAAGTATTATCAGTCCTTTAAAATGACCTCTAGAACATTCATATGAGACATAGCAGAAATCGCCAAGTTATTTTATTTTATGAATTATGAAACTTGAAAATATGTAACTGAAAATGTGTTAAGATTTACTTCATCCTACTTATTTATTTGCCTCTCATGTTTTTAGGGAAAGACCCATCTCTTTTTTCAAAAGCTGTCTCTTCAGTTTCTTTCCTTTACAGTTCTATGTCTTTCAAAGCTTTAGCCCAATTCTCCTTTTGCTTTTCCTGAACAAATGAAGAATATCTCTAGTGATCTTAAGAGAAGCATTTTTGTTTTATGTTTTAACTCTTTTTTTGGCAAAACCTGCTGGTTTGAATTATCCATCAGTTCATAGAAGATGTCCTGAGTTGGAAAGGGCTCACAAGAATAATCCGAATCCAACTCCTGGCCCTGCACAGGACCATCCCCAGGAGTCACACCACGTGTATGAGAGCATTGTCCAAATGCTTCCTGAACTCTGTCAGCCTTGGTGCTGTGACCACTGCCCTGAGGAGTCTGTTCCAGTGCCCAGCCACCATCTGGGTAAAGAACCTTTTTCTAATATCCAACCTAACCTCCCTTGACACAACTTCAGGCCATTCCCTCAGGTCCTATCAGTGGTCACCACAGAGAAGAGATCAGTGCCTGCCCCTCCACTTCCCCTTGTGAGGAAGTTGTAGACTCTGATGAGGTCTCCCCTCAGTCTCCTCTTCTTCATGGCTGTTACAGTCTCCGGTTCTGGATATATTCTATGTAATCATATTTTATGGAACCCTAAAAGTTGTTGCCACTAAACACATTTTTTTACAGGAGCATGTCTCATTCATAATACATTCTTAAGGACCTTAATAGCTGAAACCCCTCAGTGTCAGAACTGTATTTGCTTGCTGCCATTTCTGAAGTTCTGCATGCCTTCATTATGTTGGTTGCTACATATACCATTTCACTCTTTAAGGTATGTTTCATTTGTATAACATGGACACATCCCTGTCCTACTACTTTTTGAATTTGCAATTCCTCTTCAACCCAACATCCATTTTTCCACATCTATCCTTTTGTCTAGCATTCCTTTTTTTACAACATATTTTCTAAACAATCTGCTTTTTCTTTGGCCTAGACCTCCTAGGTAGGTCTTGATGGAAAGTGAATGTCAGCAAAACCCTCATTTTCTCATGTGAAGGTGCAAAATGGGCTATGGCTTTTTTTCTTGCAATTCAGATTAAGTGGGAAGGGACTGTCTGCGATGAACAGGACAGGGAAAATAAAAGGGAATGAGTGCCCAAAGAAAAAAACATAAAAAACTTCACAGCATTCAGAGGTGAGAGGTTGACGATCTGTTTCCTATCATCTAGTCATGAAAGCAAAAGCTTTAAAATTCAGAAAGCCGTATTTAGAGCAGGTAAGTTTTGGTTTTAAGTAATTGTTGTTAGATTGCATCAGGAACTTACCTTCTGCTTACAAAGGAAACCCATGTTACATAGGAGTGCCAGTCAACCACACTGGGTGAACGTCTCTGTTCCTTACACTTGCAGACTTCCCATTGCAATTAACATGTCTCTGATTAAATCCCTCTTTATTTGGTACAGCTTAATTTTTGGTTCTTTTTGAGCCAGTCGCAACAGAAGAATCTAAGTCATCATGTCCTTTACTGGATGCTACTGAAGTGCTGGCATTTGCTGTGCAACAAATCTTTAGAAAGGCATTGTCATTAGTCTGATTAGAATTAGTGTGCATGTGTGTAAATACAGAGTGGGCGCACCCAAGTAAGACAAGCTGCATATTTCTTTCTAAATATATGGATTGTTGCTACCCTTTCACTCAAGTGACTTGAGTACTCAACTGAAATGTGAGACATGGTTTCAAATCCCACTGCTGTGTAACAGTAGAAGGCTGATAACTCACCAAAAGTTTCCTAATCAATGTTTATGCTCAAGTGTATTGCACTCAATGGTTTTTTCTTGATGTTGCTTTTACTTCTCAGTTCAAGAAGGGCCATAAGTCTTCAGTGCAGTAATTAGAACTTGCTCCTGGTGGGGAAGGGCTCATGCAAGCTCTAGATTTTTATCCTGTGACTGTGTAATACAGAAGTCCTAGAAGTTCGCTAGGAGACAATTCCACTAGGTGAGGACTTTGACTCTCTCTCAGAGCAACTGGGTACTGAAGAACTTTCCACCTGTTTTTAGATGTAGCTGTAAATAACTTGCTAAGGGTCCTAGAGGTCCATGCCAGAGTAGAGAACTTGCCTGCCTCATGTGGGAACTATACACAGAACTTGGTGTAAGTTCTTCATTGCTCACAGAAATCCTTTGTTTTACTCCTTGTAAGAGCTGCAGGTAGCTTCTAGGGGAAATACAAGTATGCAATCAATATTATATAAGACAACTATTAAGAGCAGCAGGCACACATTTTGTGCTGTTGTTCTGTATTTTGTCCCATCTTGCTGCAGGCCAAAGCACAGCCCACCAAATAGCACAGGCTCTGTTGTATCTTCCAGGATCTCCGTATCATCCCCTGCATTAGAGTTATGCCCAAGCTGAGGTACAGCAGCTTCACTTCCTGTTTGGGTTCCCAAAGCAGCAAAACAGCACAGAGAGTAAAGAAGCCCCTACTTTTTTTTAGGGGGTTCTCCAAGCTTGACCTCTGCTGCCTATGAAAAGCTAATGTAAGATACGTGGCACAACAAGTCCTTCCATCAAGAGGCTTCTCTTGAGCAGGCCTAATTACACTGATAGGATGAGCCTGATGCTTCCATACAACCACCCTCTGCAAAGCTTTCCAGTTAGTGCAGCTTACTTAGCATAAGCTGCTGACCATGCCCAGGTGCTTAGGGAGCAGAAACATTCCACTGTTACCTAAAATTCCTTCTCAGCCCAACCCCTCCTACCTCCTAGACAGCCTCCTGTTTTATATTTTGCCCAATGGTTATCTTCTAATATTTTATACACTAAGTATTGTATATATTTTGAGTGCAGTTATAGTTAACTTACACCATATTTTACTGTTAAGGTCTTCACATTATTTCATGATTTCTCTCTTAGGTAAGTTACATGGTGCCTCAAAGTGCCTCAGCCTCTCTTCCCTGTGAGTGGGGTCAGATGAAACACTTTGCTCAATTCATAAAACATTTTTACCTTCCTCTTACTGCTGTGCCATTAGACAAATCCATAAGCTTAAACTGTCTACTTATGATCTTACAGAAGCACCTTTGTGACTGTACTTTCCAGGGAGGCTAAATATCTCCAAGTGAAACACCAGGCAGCATCTCTGCAACTCCACCTGCTACCAGCTGAGCAGCCATAGCAGGTTTTGCTCTTTAAGATGCGCCGAGAACCTAATTCTGTTTTCAAAACAGACATTTTTAGCTCTCATAGAAGAAGCACATAGTCCAGGGCTCAGCAAAAATGTAGCAGTGATTATCATTTTGAGAACATTTCTATTTTTATAAGCATTCCCTTATGAATATGATTTTTATTCTATCAAAGCGATGTGCCCAGCGTTTGCCTGGAAGCCAGTCCTTCTTGAAACATGTCTTCCCCTCGAGAGGCTCCCGTGCACATAGCACACTTTAGCTGAGCAACCCTCTCATTTTCTGAGTAATTTTTAGAAATAATTCCCACTTCAAAGAGCTAGCAAGAAGAGGCTAATTTATGCCTGCTCCTTACAGGGGGCTTCGATGCTGATTTCGGTGAGACAAAGCCTCACGTAAGGGCTTTGCATCAGCCGGTGCGGAGTGCGCGCCGAGGCGCGCTCCCTGTCCGCGGGCGCGCGGCGTTCCCCGCGGAGCGGCTGTGCCCCCTCCGCTCCGCTCCCCGCCCCCGGCCACTCACCTCCACGAAATAGAAGCAGGGCAAGAGGGTGACGCTGTCCTTGGTCACTTTGCCCTTTGGCCGCTCCTTCGCGGACATGCTGGCGGGGCTGCGGGCGGCGGCCCCGCGGCCAAGCGCTGCCCCGGCCGCTCGCAGCCGCCCGCCCGCCGCGGGTCTCCTCCGCCCGCCGCCGCTGCGCCGAGCGCGGGGCTGACGTCAGGGGGCGGCTCGGCGGCGGGCGGGGGTCCCGCAGCCTTAACCCCTTCGCACCGGCGGTGCGGAGGGAGCCCCGGGACATGCGCCCAGCCCCGGAGCGCGCTGTGGCTGCAGCAAGCGATTTGCAAAGGTACACATACAGGTGTGAGAGACCTGAACAGGATCCCTGCGGGCACGAGGATGCTCCGTGGGGAGCCTGCGGCATTTATGTTGTTTCTGGGAAATATTTTTTTGTGAAACAAGGCAGTAGAATTGCTCTGGGACTCGCATTTCAATACGAGCAATGTTTTCTTGCAGGTGTACTCTTTTTGAGATTAGGTCGCTAGTGACAGTTCACCCCAGCGAGAGTGCCAGTCAGGGGGAGTGGTGCGACTGGGACTGAGCCAAACTAAGCTCTTCAACCCCATGTGGAATACCGAGGGATGTGATTTCTCTGATTTGTGAAGTATCTAGTGCAGTTCCTGCTGCAGTCTTGAAGAGAACAGAATTAACCTGAACAATTGTTTCCATGGTGAAATGTGTTGAGGTCCTATTTATGGATCAAAGTTTGGAGCCTTTTCTTAGGCAAGCTCATGTTGATGTCCATGAGAGGTACTGTGGTTAAGGCCTGCAGGAGTTCATTATGCAAGATAGCATTTTCATTCTTTGTAGCACACTAATAATGTCTACAAAAGTTGTCTTGTGCCTGTAAGTTTATTTTTGCATTGTGGTTAGCTTTAATGTTCAAGGAGATAAGTGTGACTCAAGCAGTCATTATTTCCTATCCCTCCTCATTTTGGGGAAAATGGGAAATAACTGGCTGTTCTTGTTCAGAGGGTTGCTAATATCTTGGCTGCTATGGCAATGATGGGGGTGAAGATTCTCATCAGCCCCTTTTCTAGCTGTTCTCTTTTCATTTATTTGGGGTGCATATGCCAATCCATACTCTGCACTGAGCAGACAAGCAAAGACATTTCATGAGAGGGTAAAATTAAAAAAGTACTCCATACTTGTAGGCAGGTGTGGAAGGCAAGCCTGTAAGTCTGACTCCAAATCATTGAAAAAGACTTTTCAGAGATGCAACACGTGTTGCCATACCAACATGTATTCTTGTTCTAACCCTGTTTGGAAAGATTTCCAGGGTTTCTGCTGGCTCAGGAATCAGGGCACCTGTTGGTAACCTTGTGAAAGGCAAGCTGGGGGACTCCAGGCAGTGGAGGTGGCCAAGATTGTTACTAGGAGCAGAGGAGATTTGCAGCTGTCTATCAGCACTAATTTCCAGGAAATTACTGTGTGTGGTGTGGAGATGTCTGGTAGTGCTTCCTACCCATCAGTCTAGCCTTTAAGTAAAAAAAGCCTCTTTTTGTTAACTTTGCTGATGGGTTATTCCAAGTAAAACAGCAAGTGTCAGGGAGCTGTAGTAAGATTTTGCTGTTGCCAAATATGTAGCTACTTTTTTGTCAGTGACAGACCTTGTCGACAACTTCTGCCCTTTATCTAGTCAGAGGAGGAAATGTCTTGGTCCAAGGTGTGGCATGTCTGTCTCACACTAGTCTAAAGGTAATACTGATGGTCAAGTATGGACATGGCTAGGGTTCATTTCCCACCCTTCCCTCTGGGCTTTCCTTTATGTTCTCTTTTGAGAATCAGCTGTAGCAACCTATTTCTCAAGAGTAATTGTGCTGCCAGCAATGTGTTCCTGGCTTCCACCTTATTCTTCACCCTTCAGTATCCGGAGAGGGCTGCAGACATTTGGACCTTATGTCCTGAACTAACATGTGATCTCTGTAATATAGCAACATGTTAGTATAAAGCATAATTTTTGTTTTGCTTTGCTTCAACAAACCCAATCAAGTTCATGGAAACATGTAAACAAGTTGGGGAACTGAAAGATGAAATTCACAGATGTGGAGTGTAGGCCTCTTCTGACTAATCTGGAGTAAAATTTTAAGAGCAATTTATTATTCCATCAACAAAAAGAAAACTTGGCCATCAGTGGGTGTCCCTGATGATTCCAAGCTGACTTTTAATTGCTTAGTTTGACACAAGACCTTGCCTCCTTAAAGAAGTATTGCTGGTGAAACTTCTTTAGGTGAAGAAAGCACCTTTCTTTGTACTCGTCAGGCAGACAGCAGCTGCCACAGTTATTGGAAACATGATTTGAAATTATTTTCTATCACAGTCTAGTTTGTTGGCAAAGTTCCACTGCATAAAATGTGACTGCAGGTCACTCTGTATTTATCCAGGTGCTCTCTTCCCTCTGCAGCAAAGCCTGCCTTTATTCCCAGGCTTTGTTAAGTGGGCACAGGCAATGACTGTGGTTTCACTGCTTCCATGGGAACAGAAAGCATGCTGCATAAGGAGGGACCAGTGCTATATCACTGAATAAAGCCACTTGCAAAAGCAGTATGAAATAATACGGCAAAGATTTAAAGAGAGCCAATGAGTGCATGGCTGTGCAGATTCCCTGGTCAGAGAACGGCTCTGAGGGGTTTGTAGCAGGCACATGTTTGGCCAGAGGCTGCAGCAGCAGCTGCAGTTGCAGTTACCATTGCTTAGTAACCTAAGAAAACCTGCTTTCCTCTGGTTACTACATAATTTCCCTGCAGAAAGGTCACTTGTGGGACTGTGTGCATGGATCAGGGTTAACTCATATTATATAGATGGATTTTTTGGTTTTGGTTTTGCTTTGCCCACTGAGTGTGAAATAGATGATATGAACTCAGCATATTAAAACAGTAATCCTCTCTGGAGAAAGAGTGGCATATGGGAACTGGGTTCTGCTGTGGAACTGACAGATGTTTTTTGTTCTGCTTTGCTTGCCATATCAGAATTCAGAAATGCAGCAGTGTGTATTTGTATATGTATATTCTTCTTTTTTCCCTCCTAGTCTCTCAGGAAAATGACTGGGGGAATTTCCTGTGTGTATTGAATTCACATGTTATTCAGTAAGTAAATCTGCCCTGAGAATGTGAGGGGACATTGCTTGTTTTACAGTCATCCATTTAAAAGATTGTTGTGGCCATAAAACATAAATTTTTACAAGTATTTCATAAGCTGGCTTTCTAATCTTTGGTTCAACTACTTAAGTATAGTCTTTTATTCAGAGAAAATAAAATTCTGGCTGCCAGGACAAAGCCCATGTCAGACAACATGGCAACATCTTTTCTAGCTTCCTAATAAGGTACTTTAGGTATGAATCTTGTAAATGTTACAAAAGGAAAAAAAACCTGTAGGATATAGCAAAACTAGATAGCTGAATAATATCAAGGGTATCCCTTTAATTATTAACATTTGCATTAGCTTTCTTGAAGTGCACGATTTTTTCCCCTCGCTTTTTCATATTAGGGCAACATTTTCCTCTTTGACCCGTCTGTAGATCCCATGTGAGCAGCACATAGTACTCTTGGATAGATGGCATGTGACAGCATTGGGAGATTCATAGTGGAAGAAACTCAAACATACAAAAGAGATGAACAGTGCAGATGGGAGAGTTAAATTCTGCTTGGAGGTTGTAATTACAACAAGCAATTGTTTCTCCACTATGCCTAATAATCTCCTGTTGGGGTAAAGCTGTCATCTAATGTCTTTTCTTTGGCTGCTAGATATAGGTCACAGCTTTAAAGTAGCAGATTACTCTGAGTGATTCCTGGCTTTCCTGAATTTTGCATGTTTTGCATGAGTCATACCAGGATCATTCTTCTGAATCTGTGGGTTTAAACACTGTTTATCAACATATCTACATATTATTTTGCAGGTATACATGCTTTCTGACCTTAAATGTGGGTTTGGGGTTGCAAGCTGTGTGGCTGCAAAAGCGGAATGCTGGACTGTGGTTTCTATGAATTGCTTCCCCTTAAGTCAGATTTAGCAATGGGCTGAGTGGTTATGTGGCTTGTTAGTGAAGCTGCCTTGTAGCTGGCTGGTGTGGAACGCAGGAAAAAGAGTCCATTTTTCATTATATTATGCCCAGTCTGCTTTTATTGTGATGCTGATAATGTTAGGTACTTGGTTGCCTGCATACAGCTGTGTTTAAGATCTTAGTTACAGGCATGAAGGCATGAAAATGCCAGAATGTGAAAATCTAAGACTGTTTCTGGAATATCAATGGCTCTTTAAGGCAATGTCATGCAGATATCAATAAAGCACAAATCTGGATTATTATGCGATGACCTGTCACAGATATTTTTCTTGAATCTAGGGATGTTATCACCAGCTAATTAAATATCACCCATTTGGTGCATGAGCTCAGGCAGAGGTTGAGACAGAAACTGCAATCATGCAATTAACAATAGAACACATTTGTCTAAATGGAAGTGCTAAGTCCCAGCAGAAATCCTGTTTGTCCTGCAGTCTGTATGAAATAGCATGTCAGAAAAGGGCTGGTATACTTGTCTGACATTTTTAGGACTTCAATAGCCTGTTGATATTTATTAGTCCATTCCTTTCTGACCACTGCACATTTGCTTCTGAACATAGTCTTGTCTTATCCAAGAATCTGATATCATGTTATTCCAACTTAAATAACCTCCTTCTCAAAATGGAGAATTTTGATGGAAAATGCATGTTTCAAATTCTGTGTGAAAGGCAAACTGTGTGCGTGACTTTGAGAAGGAAATTTAGCAAGTGAGTTGTAAAAACACAAGATAGTGACATTCATAGGCAAGAAAAATATCTAAAATAATAAAATATGTATATTCAGAGTGTTCTTAGATGGCCCAAACTCACAAGTGATAAAAATATTTTATTTTTACAGTATTGAAGTCCAATATTAACTTTCATATGAGCACATCAGTTATTTTGGAAGTCTATAATCATAGTGCTGTTGTCAAGGACGTAAATTAGGCAGCCTCACAACTGAAGAAAATGCCTGTCCCCAACCATTAAATATTAATTTTCATAGTTGGTTATTAAAACCAAGGCATAAAAACATACTTTGTGTGTGCATAGGCACATAATTATGGAGGTTTTGTATTTATGAGGTCTTAAGGCAATGTGACAATTGAATGAAGTCACATTGGCTAAAACAACTGCAATTCCACAATAGCACTCAATATATATCAGGATTAACAATTAATACTGTATAGCTCCAGAGAACTCTGAGTAAACTAACAGAAAGGGAGAAACCTTGAAATACATATTTTATTATTTGTATAATATTTTCATTGAAAGAAATCAATGCCATCAGGTAGCACAAAAACTCACTGTCAATAAATGTTATGCAGAATCAGTGCAAAAATCAGTCTATCATCTTATTAGACTACAAGTGGAAAAAACCTGATCTATGACTAAGTTGAGTAGAAATACCTAGATTATGAAAACTAGTTGAATATTCTTGGAGACATTGTTCTTTATAAAATAAACACTGGCAATGAAAGGATACACAATAATTTTGTACCTTAGTTCTCTAATATGTGACTGAAGAGCTGTCAGATGGCTTCCAGCCCCTTTGTGGTCCTGCTTAGAAAGCTGTTAAAATCAACCATTGCTGAAATAAATGTAGAAAAGTTTGTTAACAATGGGAATGTAGATGCAAACAGTCAACAGGTGTTCACCATAGAAACGGAACAGTAATTATTTCGGGTATACAGAAAGATGTAACTGTACTGAAAATAAGTGAGAATTTAGCACTTGATTAAAATCTTACCTCTAGCAATAGTTCCTGCACAGCAGAGGTGTGCCAAATAGGCATTCTTCTTCGACTTACTGGGATGCTCTGGATGTTTTCTAGCACATAGCATAAAATGACAGTGGCAGAAATGGATATGTAGCTTTCAAAACAGTTAAAGCTATGGTGCTCAAACTTTTTCCAAGGACATGAAAAGTTGCAGATTGCAATCCTCTTGTCGTATGATGGAATTCAACATCTGTCTACACACATTCAGTAGCTGCAGTGCTTCTCAGAAATGGGGATTTACTGCACACATGAAGGTCAGTAATACTGCCCATGCACAGTGGATTTAGTCTTGTGGACCATAGTTGTGCACAGTTAATTTGATGCACTTCAGTTTCTATACATTACCAATGAATAAAGGCCAATGCAGCCAGTTAAATATCATCCTTTTTTCTATACCAAATAGTTTATTTCTTTTGACAAGTTCATTTTTTTTGTAGGAGCTTCTGGACTTCCGTGTGGCAGAAGTATATTGCTGAACTTCAGAGTGCAAAGCCTGAACAGGGGTGTAATGGTAACTGTGATAATGAGAAGATATCTATCATGTAAGTTGCTTGGTGCAGTTCTTTGTCTCCCCAGACTGGAATATCTTAAGCACATTCAAGCCATTATGACTTTTCACTGAGTTTTAAGGTTTGTAACTATTACACATAACTTGCAGAAAAAATAGAGATGCTTTTTTGTAACTTGAGTGATGCAGGCCATATTCTGCTTACAGATGTGCCTGTACAATGAGTGCTTGAGAGATAAATGGGTGTAATTTTCTGTGATTGTTCTCATTCAATAACTTGTCTTTTTTAAAATCAATTACTAATAAATAATTCATTTAAGTAAGCAAATAGCTTTAATAAAGACATATTTCTACACTTGCTTGCATCCATACACATTTTAATATATATAATTTTCAAATTGTCAATTCTGCATCTAAATTCAGTCTGTCTTTTGCTACATACCTACAAAAAATGTGCAGATTTTTCAGATAGCATTTGGGAGTAGGGAGTTATTGCTGATGGTACCAGACTCAGTCCCCAGATAACCGTCCTGCAACAGCTTGTAATGTTTTCAGAATATGGGAAAGATATAAGATGATTTTGCAATGGTGTAAGCAGAAGTGGAGTCTGTGTGTATGCACACAGCATGGTGTGGCAGTAAGTTCTTGTTTTGTGTAGCTGCTCCAGTGAAAACAAATATGATAGGATAAAAGGAAATGGGAAGAAACAGGGAATTAGATATATCTGATGACTTATGAATGCTTTTAGCTTCATGTTTTTCACTTAGCACCTGGCTCTCTCTGGGTGGTTGCTCCTGAATTTGACATATTCCAGAAAGAGAAGGGCTACAGATGAAATCTTGGGGAATTAATGCTCAGGGTGTTTCTCAAGATAAATCACAGTAGCCGAAGAATACCTCAAGTTTGTTGCCTGCAGCAAGGCCCTGTTGAAGCATTCAGGAACACCAAATGCCCTAATAACCATTTCTGCAGGCCTCTACCATAGACTGGTTGGTGGAGAATTCTCCTGCTGGCCTAATATCTCTGCAGTGTGTCCCTCAGCCTAGAGACATGTCTCCAAAGGGAGATCTGACATCTTTATGACTTTTGCATAATTAGTGCAAGAAATCCACAAATGAGGCACTAAGGCTTTGCTCATAACTAAAGGGGCCTTAATCTTTATTGTTGATTTTTGTAGATATGTAGAGGGGAAAGGCTGTGTAGCCCAAATTCAGAAAAAAATCAGCTGCCATTCCCAGGCAGTTGCAACCCAAGTAGAGGCTTTATGAGTTAGGTGATGAGATCTACAAGAGGGGAGAAGCTCCTTTTGAATACTATGGGAGTAAATGGCATTCATGAACAAACAGCTGTCAGTTTAACTGAGGAGGATGGAGCTGTGCATTGCCTGATGGACCAGATCACTGCAGGTTAAGGGAACCCTTAGTGATTTGCTTTGGTGAAAACTTTATTGAGCCAAACCAGTAACTTCTTCCAAACACTTGTAAATCAATGAAAAGCAAGGTATTTCTTCTTTGAAACAATACTTTAAAAGGGCCACAGCATTTTATGTACTAGGATTTCAAATCGATATGCATCTTAATTAGAGACTAGAAATTGTTTAAAATCTCTTCACGCTGTGGACAAAGGGTGTCACCCTGCCCACTTTTCTGCAGTACACCTGAATTGCACTGAAATATATTTATTTATATCTTTAACTCAAATTAAGCAGACTGCTGGATTTTCAAAGAAGCAAAACCTTACAAAAATTATTAATTCCAAATTAATTTAAATAAACTGTGCAGTTTTATTTATCTTTCCCAGGAGCTCATTTACATTGATTGAAGAATTTATTTTTATGAAGTTTATATGCTTTGATAACAGAATATCAGTATAAGTACTTATTTAGTAGAATGTAATTTTCATGTGTTTTTCATTACAACAATCTGCCTTCCTGCTCTGGTAGAATGCTTTCTGGATACGAATTCTAATGATAAATAGGGAACTGTGACCAGTGACAAATAACAAGTCTAAACCCAAGGAAAATAGATGAAAGAGGTATTACTTTTGTAACTGCTTAATACTTAATTTTACTGTTCTTTGAATGGGCTCATCTGTCTTTCTAATGGTAATAATTTATTCCAACTATTTTTCTGCATATTATACACTGCTTTGGCAACAGAAGAGTTTATAATTTTATTATAAAATTCCATACTTAATTAATAATTAAATAAGACTGGGGGAATATTTCATCTCGTTCACCTTGGAATTAAATTCAGATAATCTGACTTGCTGTTAGAAGATCTTAATGTTATGAATTTCCCTATAGTAGGAGAAGTAGGGCAAGTAATCAGCAAAACTTTCTTGTTTATGTGCATGCCACTTGATGAATATGCAGATGAACCATATCATCATCTTGAATACCATGTGAAAATTGTTTATGACTCCTAGCTATCATCATCTATTTTATTTATGGCATAAAAACAAAGTTAAAAGCAATGAATGCCCTTATTATCTTAATAAAATATTTTAAATCACTGTGATGTAAAGATTATGATCGCTGTTAAGAGGATGGAAAATATTGACACTTTTCCAGGAGTTAAAGTGTATTCATTCATCTGTTAATGGATTGGTGGATGAAACAATAAATATTGATTTGTCTTGGGATATAGATGTGAGGTTTGGAGATTTAATGTGATGTTTCAGAACCAGGTATCACTGTCCATAATACGAGTTACACTTTTCTGTGTTTTCTTGCTACACATTTTTATATGTTCTCATTTTATTTTCAGCTGTCCAGATGCTTGTGCACCTCTTGTTCATGTCTCTTTTGCACATTTACCCCATTTTCCTTGCCATTTCACCATTCCAGTTCTATCACTCCATTTTTCTACACACCTTTTCTTTTCCTTCATCTACCTTAATGTCTTGTTTACTCTTTTCTATATAGTTTCTTACTTTTCTTGCCTCCTGCCAATCCTCTCTTCCTTATCCTTTTCTGTCATCCAGCTCTTCCAGTCTTCCATTTTAATATTTTCACCCTCTTTTGTTTACCTTCAGCATGTTTATTTTCAAACTGCCTGCAGATTTCTCCACAGTGCTTCAATTCTTTACTTTTGCCTGTCATGCTGTCTCCTGCATATTGCCAGCCAACCAGCTTTGCTTAGGGCAGTAGTTATTTGAGACAGAAAGCAGAAACCAGGTGACTAAGCCCTGAAGTGAAAAGCAATATGATACCCTTCTCTTTAGTTGTGTCTGTGCCCTGTGCTTACCATACCCCTCTAAATATCTCCTGTAGCAGGTCATTGCTGCCTGTGTGCCACTGGCCTGTGCTCGCCGGCTGCAGCGATGCTGAGGAGCTGTCCAAGGTAAGACTGGCAGTCCCATCTGTCCTGTCCTGTCCCACCTCATCCTGTCTTGTCCTTCTGTCTCTTTACTCTTCAGCATTTTAGCACTGAGCTTTTCAGGAAAGTGGCTGCAGATGTAGCCAGAAAGCCTCTCTTTGTCTCGTCCTGGTAACTCCACTGCTGTCTGTGGCGAGGCATCTGTTGACCGGTGACCAGTTAATAGAATTCAGGATAATAGTCTCAAGTTGCTGGAGTCAGTAGGATGTCACAGTGCAGGCAGCTCAAAGACCATTCCAGCTGAAGAAGATAAGGAGCTAAGTGGAAAGCAGTATCTTTTATTGCCAAGTTTGGCAGGAAGAACATGCATTTTCTACTCAGAGATGGAATTACAGACAGAACGCCAGTGCCCTGCTTTCTTAATCCCTTGCCTAGCCAGATTTCTCAGATATGCAGATATGTTGAGTCTTTTTTCTACATCCAATTCAAACAATTTGATTGTTTTCAAATGTTTGAGAAAATGCAGTCAAAATGTGCTTGTGTGCATTGCTATCAGTATTGTGAACTGACATGTAAGGACACTTTTCCAGTCTGTTGACCTAATCTTTCATTTAGGATATATGTAATGGATATCTGGTATACCAAAGATGATGTAAGACACATTGACAGGTACAAAGGATCAACCTTACCTCTCTTTGTTTCAAACAGTACTTTGTTTTCATGGCCATTCTCGACTAAGTAATTTTCTTTCTTGCCTGGAATATTTCCATCATCAGTCTGAAGAAGTAACATCTCTATACAGAGGATTAGAGAAAGTTTTTCTGTTTTTCAGTTTGTTTAATTTGTACATTTGAGAATTCTTTGTGTGTAATTAATTAGTTTCTCCGGTGGTTCAATTTCCCACTCATTTATGTGACTCTTTCCAAGAGTGATATTCCTGAAACCTATAAAATTAGGATCACCTTCTGAAAAGCAGAAGGCTGGCACTGGCACAGAGCATAAAAAATTTGTTGTTTCTCTCATTAACTTTTTTCCATCTTTCTTATTTTACACTTTTGTGACATGAAGACAACACCCTTTGCAGTCTGAGGAGATGGTATGAGCGTTATGTAAACAATTTAGATTCATTACCTTAAGATCATTAGAAGAAAGCCTATTGTTGTTACTGTAACTCTAAAGATACTCAGTTGGGTACAATTTCTAACAAGATGGATGGGAGTTAGAATTTTTCAGGAACTTCGAAAGGTGTTGGAGACCTACAACGAATACTTATGATCTTTGTCTCTCTATACATTTTGATTATGGACTGAGTCCTATTCCCAAAGGATCTATGGGAATCCTCTACTGTCCCTAGAAATTTTGGAGTCAGGTATGATTTACAAGAGGTTCATCCACTACTCCATCTAATCTCTTTCAGTCACACTGTCACTAAATGACAACATTGCAACAATTAACTACTTCTGTGTCTCCAAAAGAACTTACATATATCATATAAAGTTCCTCTAGGAGACAGTGAACCAGAGGTTGTTTCTTCCAATGGGTATTTTCCATAGGTATTATCCTTTTTAATACAATGACACATTTTTAATGATCAGTGGGATGATTTTCATGTGGAAATTTCACAAAACAAGAAATATGGGTTATTATTAATACTGTTTTTTTGAATTATAAGTCACAGATTTTCCCTTTAAATGTAACACATAAGATTATTATATCTATGTAATAACTTGCCATCTTTCAGTATATTTAAATTCCCAAGTATTTTTTTCCTCAATATTTTCTGAGTCTCCAAGGAGTCTTTTAAAATGTAAAATGGGAAAGACAAGAAATGAGAGTTGGGAAAACAGTGCTGAGATTTTTTTATATGCATTAGCTATTTTTCTGATTTGTTCCCATTATGAAAATAGGGCAAACCAGTAGTGTTAGCAGTGTAATGGTCAAATGTCTTGGATATCATTTCTGAGTAAGATCAGCTTCTGTATTCTGGAAAACCATTGAATATGGGAGAAATGGAAGCTGGTTCCTAAAAGGTCATATAAAAATCATAATCACTTGAGATTTATAAAAATTATGCCTAAAAACATACCTCTGGCATGTGCAGGAGGGCAAAAAAGGAGGACACGTATTTGAAGAGAAGTTTGCTGGGTTAAGTGTAATATTCCTCCGCGGTTTTCTACTTCAGGAGTTGTATGCGCTCTAGGGATAGGAGGGAGGACAGTCCCCATGTGGATCTGTAGATGCAACTTACATAGATTTAAGTGTCACCTCTGCTACCACAAGATCTATAGTGAATAGCTTACTTCGTGAAAAAAAGAAAAGGAAAAGAGAGAGCATTTTTCTGAGTTATTTGCTGCTACTTAATCTACCCCAAGAAAGAAGAATTGCATTAGGATACAGAGCAGAGAAGTACAGATTATACCTGATATAATAGGACATGCATTAATTTTTCATTAAATGTGAAAATTAAAAAGAAATATTCACATCTATTCCTCACCCCTGCCCTTTTCCACCTTCTCAACCTACTCAACTTCATGGGAGTAAAACACTAATTTAAGTACTGTTTTTATCTGGAATGGATTTTACAGTAACCAGTATAGCAGGGCAACATCATTTGCCTCAATAGTTTCCCTGTAAAAACCTGTTTTAAACCAGCAGCAGTCATTTGCCCTCCCTTCCAGTCTTGAGTGCTTAACCTTGGATGGGAGAATCGTGCTGAGTTCTTTTCCCCAATGAATACTCACCTGCAATTAAATTGCTGCTGATGGCATTGGTTACTCACTTATACCTGGTAACATCAATGTCTTCAAATGATATTGAACTTCCCCCTGTGCTGTGCTGTTTGCCTTTTGCTGGTTTGTGAGAGAGTTGGTGAGAATTGAGTCCAAACAACTTGTTCTGTAGAAGTGCCCCAGGATGTTTGTGGAAACATCGGTTATTGCTCAGCTGTGCCCTGTGTGAGTCTGGTTTGTCTTGGCTCCCAGCTGGTCCTGCTAAATGAGTTACAACTTTCATGGCTAAATGACTTTGGGAGGGCAAAAAATGAAGCTTATGTACCTGTGTGTTCTGGCCTTGCTCCCTTGACCAGTTGAATTAAGTTGCCTTCATTGAGATGGTAGAGATTTCACTGGGAAGAAACATTTGCACCTTCAGTCAGTGACTGCCCCCAACATTTTCAGGCAATTTTGCTCTATTTAGGGCCTGGAGACACCAATGCTATGTATTAAAACAGCCACAATCTCTTAAAAATGTGATGTTTAGTTAATGATCATGCTAATCAAGAACAAATAAAACTGAGTATTTGGTTCCATTGTGTTTTCTTAGGAGTTGAAAAGAAGTAAAGGAAATAGTTTTGTGACTATGGTCAGCAGAAGTAACTCACTATTTCAATATAGGTGATCCACCATGTAAACCCTGACTATTTTAGCATAATAACTTTCTAGGTTAGTATTGTATTACACTTAAGAAGGAAAAATCTGGTCCCAAATTAAGTTAGTGACTTCAGTCAAACTGTAATATAAAGTATTTCAAAAGGACTTGCACTCTCTATGAAAACAGGTTATTGAAATGGATCTTTGGTCCCTTTTTAAGGCTGAAAGGGTAAACATGGGAAAAGAAGTTAAATCACACCTCCGTAAAGCTCATGTTTATTTGTTTTACATACTGGGCAGCTTTGTCTAGAATTGTCTGAGATTTTTTTAAGATCTCTTTTATACATTCTTTCTGAAATTTGGATTCATCTTTCAAAGCAAACTTTGCTGTAATGACGTCCATATTTCCTGCCCCACTGATATGGCTTACATCATTTCAGTACCATATAATGTTGGATCATTACTATAAAACATATCCTTGTAAGCAAAAAGAGAATTAAAAACTCAAGAGAGGCACAGCCACAAGAAAATGGTTCTGTCTCTCTCTGTGAATGAAGGGAAATGTCATCATAGATCAGACATTATGCACTACGCATACATAATGTATATATTTTTTCCTCCCATTTTCTCTCAATCAAGTCTGATTATGAAGGAAAACTAAAAAAAAAATGGACAACTGGAAATTGCAAGAGTATGTTGGTTTAGAATGCTTTGGATATTATTAAATGAATTAGTTATGCCATCAGTGGGAGAACAGCTGCATTCTGAACCAGGAAATAGCCTGATTCTGCCTTCATTTTTATTTTAAGCCAGTGAAAATAGCATGTGACTGAAGTCAATGTATCTAATGAATCTTTCAAAATATCTTCCTGGTAGGAACTACTCAAAACATAACCACCTTGTGTGCAAAAACCACTGGAACCAAATATTGCTTCCTGGTGTTTCAGAGTAGCTTCTTTAATTTTCAGTAGGATTTGGGAACATAGTTCAGTGCTTTGTCTCTATGTCTCTTCAGCCTATATATTGCAGAAAGAAAAGGTTATCAATTCAGCAAATTTGTAGAGCTCCACTGACTGAAGGGGCTAACTTAGTAAAGTTGTAATGCAGAAGTCCATTTGGAACACTTGGAACACTTCGTGTTCCTACAAATACACTTTCCCTTACAATGTGTGTTTTAAACATTTATTTACTGTATATTTTAGGTTGTCTCATATTAATTTTAAAATTTTAAATAGGCCAAGAACCCTGTAAGGTCATATTTCTCTGAATGTCCTCTGTACTTGCCCCAAACATGAGATCATGGGAAAACCAGAACAGTTGGTCTGAAGATGCAGCATTAAGGAGAATATGTACTTTGAATTATACATGGTTGTCTTCATCTGTCAGGGTTTCCCCCCTCCTACTTGAAAATACAAGGCTTTATTGGCACCTACAATGCAAAGTTCTCAGGGATATGTGCTGTGATGAAAGTAATGAAGTGGCCTGGAGAGTATCTGCATTTTGTCATTTATATAAAGGCTATTAATGCTGAAAAGAATAACTGTCATTATAGAGTGTTTGATGGTCAATTGATATTTTTTTATGCTATCAGCCTAGCAGTAAAGTGATCTGTGTTTAATGTAAATAGCTGTGGCAGGAAAAAATAGGACTCATGGTAGAGCTTTATTAAACATCTTTCATAGAAGAAAAGAGGGGTAATTTTGCTACCTCCCCAATGACCTGGGTAACATATAAGCTGCATAGTTCTCAGACGCCTGCATGATATGGCACTGTGTGTTTTTAGCACCTCTCATCCTTAGTTCTAAAATAAACTTGAAAATGTTAATTTTCTACTTCAGATTGCTGGTAATGTAATTAAAATAGACATTTTTACTGAGTTTGCATACTCTTTCTTTTTACAGTGCTAAGATCCTTTCACATATGATAGTCTTAAGTCCTGAATGTACTCCCTAATGAAAAGCTCTTATGTCTATATTCACCCAAAGTCTCATTTTTGCATGTATCTGCATATATATATATATATATATATGTGTGTGTGTGTTTGTATGCATATATACTATTTTCATGGCCTGCTCCATATCTCTCTATTTTCTTAACAAAAAAACAATCAGAGAAGACCAGGGACACATGTTTTAAGAATTGTTGTTTCAAATCTTCCTGCTTTAATTTAAATAGATTTCTTGAAAAAATGTGGAATTTTCAGGGAAAGGACCGAAGAATCCCTGTTTATGCTAGGTTTGAAATATGCAAAAATTGTAACATTCCCTCAGCTTTACTTCTGCTCCAGTCCTGCATTTACCTGGTTCTGATCTTTCAAATTGATCAGGAAAATAAATACACAATTCTCTTCTATTTGTAGTCCAAAAGAGAAAGGATGATAAAAATGCCAGGCATTGCATGGATATGTTACATGGCTTGCTGTCATAGGGAAGCCTGCTCTTTCTAGCCTGTTCTGAATTGTTTGCCTGCAGTTACAGTTGTGACATCAGGGCATCTTCTATCTACAAGCCTGTGCTTCACAGCACCAACAGTACTCCACAACAGTGCTCTGTCATATTACAGGAGACACTAGGGCAATTCTCTTTCCCTTTAAATGTTTTACCTACTGAACAAATGACTTTGCCATATGTGTCATTGAATAACATGAGGAATAAAATCTCCTCATTTTGGACAACATCTCTGCCAGAGAAAACCTTCATCTCCATTGTACTAGTCATAAATTGAGAGTTTCTGAGTGTGATTTCAGCCTTACTGGAATTGATGTTGAGGGGTGAAGGACAGTTTTTTACAATAAATACTGAGGAACAAAAATATTATTAAGACTATAAGACATCCCATAAGAAAAATTCTCTGAATTTGGATAAAGTTGAAAATATTTTTTTTCAAGTGAACAGAGAAATTGCATAAAGATCTTAAAGAAAAACAAAAATAGCAATAACATTGCTGTTCTATAGTAATACTACAAGACAGTACAAAATGTGTTTGTATACATTAAATTCAATGGCCTTTCCTCATGGGGAATCAACACATCATCAGAGTCCTTGAAGTCTTCTCTAGGGTTACAGCAACAGACAGCTTTCAGTTCAGATAAAGTGATGACTGCATGTGTAACTGCTGTAACTCAGCTGTGCCTACTGTATGTGAAGGTTGCCCCCATATATGTGTATACTGCACAACCCTTTGTAGCTTTGCCCTGTTTCATGTGTATCAATCCATATTCATATTCATGCACTTGCAATTAGCCTGCTTGTTGGAGACCTGAGTAGAAAAATATTAGTGTATAAGGAGAAGTGAGGGAAAGGATGTAGATCATCCTTTACTGTACAATTAAGGCCCCAAAAATGATCAATGGATGTACCACTAACTGAATAAATATATAGTACTAAGCACAAAGAAACCTTGCTTTTTTAACATTTAATGCTGTAATAAAAAAGAAGTAATAATTGTTTGTATTACCCTATAGACAACATATATTGCAAAGCACTATATAAGGGTGGGGTATAGTCTGAATATGCTTGTTTAGAGGGTTTAATTTAGAATAGAGCTGATCTACTTGCAGTGGTACACTTCAGGAGCAGCTGTACTGCAGTGAAGGCAGTAATCTCAGCACAGACTCAAAATCAGGCCAGTCAGATTGCTTCTGTATTTCATGGTAGGCTCGATTAAGTAGCTGTTTGAAATGTTTTTGTGGTGGTGTTATCAACATCCAGAAAGGTAGTACTGCTTTTCTCTAAGGCTCAGTTTTGTCTGCATTTGGCTCCTTCATTGTGTTTCTATAGCCTAGAAAGCACTCAGTAAAGAGAAGATGGAAGCAGAGACTGACATCCAGGCATGTTTTCAAGAGCATCTTTAATAAGAGAGAGGACAAGTATGTCACTCTGTTCACTCAAGCAGAAGTAGTTATGGTATGTCACTAATGCAGAGTGCATGGGCTCATGAACCCAAGCATGCTTCCTGCTCTGCTGCCTGCTTTTTTCAGTGTGGTGGATGTTGCATAGAAACGGAAAGGACATAAGGCATTGTATTTCAGTTTCTGCAGCTCCTCAGTGCAGGAACACCATAGGTTACTTTTTTTTCCTGCTAGGAGTAACAGTGATCTCCATACAATGGTATGAACAGAAGGCATGAAGCTTATTAATTCTTTCAAGTCAACAAATTATCTTAACCTGGATTTCCATGCTCTCTGTGACTGAATAAAGCATTGATCTCCCCGGGGTGATGGGCTGCCTGCAGCCCTGCTGGGCAGGGATGGCCCGGCTTGGTCCTTTCAGCCTCTGCTCCTTTCCTCTTTGTTTCTTTTCATGGTGAAAGAATATGCCATCAGTATTTTTATCCAGCTTCTCCTCTGCTGCTCTAGGGGATCCCCGTGCAGTGCGAGCAGGCAGGAAGAAGTGGGGATTGAGCAGGTCTGCAGTTTGGGCACTGCAGGAGGGCGAGGAATGGCGACCCCGATGGGGCGGCTCCAAAGTGCAATGGGCGCAACTGGGGCTCTGGGGGACGAGCATGGGCGGTGGTGGCAGCAGTTGGGCCACTACAAGAGCGACACCAAGGGCCACATCCACTTCCAGCCCTGGAGTCTGGACAGTCAAACAGGAATTCTGCTATGGGAGATAGAAATCTGTCGTCTTTTGAGCATAATTGATTTATAGAGATCAGTCGGCAGTGATTTGCATTGCTCCTTCCTTAGCTATGTCAGTCACGTGTGCATAATCTTGTTTTAGCTGGCACCGGCAATTCCTGTTGGGATTTTCCACTGCATCAACAGAGTGCATTCAGAAATGGCTATACATCCAACTTGCTCAGTCAAAAAACCCCCATACATTTGAACCTTTTTTCTATTTTCTCAGTGAGTCCATGTAATGTAGAAGCAATCACATGCTACTATAGCTTTTCATGTTTATCCTGCTATTCCTCTTACTCCTGTGTGCAGACAGACAGCCACGGAGAGCAGCCTCTCACTGTGCCCCAAGCCTCTCTGCAGGCAAACACATACTGCCCATTGCCCTGGCTGTCCCCAGCCCAGCACTGTGCCGTGCCCTGCCTCTTCCTTTCACTGCCTTTAAAAATATTTTGGCACTATATTTTTCTTCACTAGAAGTATTTGATTTAATTAAAAGCATGTAAGGTAGTTTGTTTATATAAATGCCTAATGCATATGGAAACTTCCTAAAGATGCCTGTTACTTTGTACCTGGTTCTGTTAATGTTGATTTAACAGGCATAATGAGTAACTGATGTTGCTAAGAAGGATGGTAACACTTTAATATTTTTAATTACCTAAAATTATCTATCCTCTGGAAGAAATGAACCAGAGACTGAAATATGCAGGGAAATATTTTTTAATGCATTGGGGAATTGATTATAAGAACTCACGTAGATGAAATGCTGATGAGTGTTTAGGAAGACTAATTATAGTTAAAGATTGCTTTGCTGAGCATAGGTTGATATGCAACCTTGCTGTATCTTCAGAAATCTTTAGAGTGTAGAACTCAAACCAGACTTTACCTTTTTTGAAATCTGGTACATGTGCATTTATGTAGTTTACAAAATGCTTTTTGAATGCAGTGAGTGAAGGATTGGTATGTAAATAAGGAGCCAAAGCATCATACAGCTGTAGCAAAACTGGATACAACTTCCCTGGAAAAATGGAGTCTGATTTCTAGGGGCATTCAACTAACAGGAAGAATCTGCACAGCTTGCAGAATGCAAACTGTAATGTTTTTGCTGTAGTCTTTTGCATAATTGATTTATAGAAATCAATCAGCAGTGATTTGCATTGCTCCTTACTTATGCCCTTTCAAGGGCTTAGTGAGTGGCGAATAAAGTGTACTGGAAGGCAATATTTGGGATTAACGAACTCCTGCCTAACATAGTCACTGACTCCAAGCTAGACACCCAGAATGGGACCTAATAAGATAAAGACAAAGAACTTAAACTGCTTCCTGAAATACTTTTTCCTAACTAAAATAACAGTCAATAAAATGACCAAAAATAGGCCAGATGAACATAGTCCTCTGGTCAGGATAGCGAACAATTATTTTCATATAGTGAGTTGAACATCCAAACAGATCTGCCATTTCCATAGTCCTAGATTGAAGAGAATCTAATGCTTCCCAGATTATCACAGCAGGTAAAGTGAGGGCTTCTTTTGTGTCTCAGGTGAATGTTAAAACAACTACTTTCCCAATTATTAAAAATCTTATTAGAAACCAGACTAAGAAGTCTTATGAGTGACTTCCACTAAATAGAGGTATTGCATATGAAATTTTTCTCCCAGTTGCATAGGCACACAGTACCATACCTGTCACAGAGAATAGTTGTCTGCCCACTGTTTACCCATCTTCCTGCCCTACTCAAACAATCTGTATTGATTTTATACCAGATTCATCCACCATAATCATGGTCATTCTTCCTATGGGATGGGACCAAACTGGGAAAAGGCATGCATCTTGGTTTTAAGATGGGTCTCTGGGCAGCCTAAAGGTTGCTGCACATCATCACAATGATGGCTGAGTTCTTGGTGGAAAATAAGCACGTGCCTTTTTTCCTGTATGGTGGAAGAACACAGCAGTTTGTATGCCCACAGCTGAGACCTCTGAGAAACAGAGGTACCTTTGTCATGGTCTAAATAGAGAAGGATATAAAAGATACTGGAAACACTAAGAGATGCAGGTATAGATGACAGCAATGGGTGGAAGGACGAAGGTAGTATCTTCAATTTCAAATTTATGGCTATGTAACTATAGCTAAAAGCTCTTGATTCTTTGCATGAAGTCTTTCTTGAGTGCATCCCCTAGCCTTAGTTTTCTGGAAAAAGACTTTCAATAATGAAGCTGAGAGCCTCTAAATATGTGTGAAATACAGGCACATAGGGTTCTAAAACAAGTGCTGTTCCTTGTAGTAATGCCTACTTGGAAAGTATGGCTGTAAAATTTTACAGGATTTATTTTCAACTTCCTCCTGCCCAGCCTCACCCCCAAGATACTTCTACAGTCTCCTGATCTAACATGTGGGGAAGGAAACAACCTTGACCACATGTTTTATTTTCTGGTAGTGACAATGCAATCTTTTATCCTGGTAGAGGTATTTCCTAATATGTGTCACTGGTGGTGTACCATTCATAAAACTCAAGCACAAACAGGTCTTCTTATAGGAATTATAACCTTCAGCTTCCTAGTAGCTTTCTGCTATCTATCTACTCTGAGGTTTCTTTTGTGTAAATTAGAAATAATTAGAAAAACTTACTATTATTGGAAATCATCAAGCCCATATTCGTGTATCTTTGGATAATTTGAAGACATGAGACATCTCGGTAGAAGACAGGTGAGGAAGTAATGAGAGACCAGCTCATATATGATCACCCAGAGACATATTCAACCTGGTGAACCAGCAGTACTTACTCCCTGTCTTTTTTAATCCATTATGCTTATTCCTTTCTACCTGTGGCATACTCTGCAAAATTTTTCTGATGTACATATTTGAAGTGCTAGGAGATCAATTGCCACTTAACATTTAATTTTGCACAACTGTATCTTGGAAACACATTTTAAAATTATCTATCTGTCTGTCTGTCTGTCTGTCTATCTATCTATCTATCTATCTATCTATCTATCTATCTATCTAATCGAAGTAACAAGCAGTTTTTCAGAACACCTGAAGCTAGCACTTGACTAACTAGTAAGTCTGGATGGACACCAGTGTTAACAGTTCCAAGGACTTTTTTAAAAGGTACAAAATTTTTTAAAATAAATTGTTGTCAAGTATTTGAAATTATGCTCAAAAGTGTCCAAAGTGATATCCCCAAACCTGTTCAGAAAAAAGGAGGATCTTTAAATCTGTCTTTCTGCACATTAAGGCCAAAAGTCCAATTAATTTCAACAGAAAAAGGAAGAATCATTAGTCTTTCCTTTCTGAGAAAAGCAAAAAACCACCAAATCTTATCAAGAACCATTATGTTCCAGAGTCTTTCACATATAACAATTAAAATCATCCTTCAAATGTCAGCGTCAGATTTCAGTGTCAGGTAGTCACCGCCTGTTCTATTATTACTGTTGCTGCTTACTTTGAAAAAAGTCTATTCATCATACATTCTTTGTAAAGATATCCAGTAAGATGTTAATCTGTCTTTCCATCTATCTCTTGTACTGTTTTTATTGCAATTGCATCAGGATCTCAGGACCATACACTGTATTAATATTAGTTAAAAAAAAATAGAAAAAATTGGTGACTGTCTGAGACAGTGGAATGAATTTGTACCCTTTTTTACTGTGTGGTGTTTAGCATTTATGCATTTTGTTCAAGGGAGTTAGCCAGAAGCCTAGTAGAAATATAAATCATAGCTGTAGCTAAACTGAAGGTGGATCATGTCTACATCCATAGTCAAAAACTTTTTAAAAGACCAGTTTTCAATACAGGGTGTGCTAAATTATGAACTGGATGTTTAATTGCATGAAAGTCATTTTAGGTTGAATCCCTCTTTGCCCACACAGGAGTTCTTGCAGAATATGCTACAGCTTTCAGTGGTTCATTTAGATGAATGTAGGTAATTTCACATTTTCAAGTGATGCCATTGTTCCAGTAGTCTTTGTTAGAGACTTAGATACTTTAAAAATAATTCGACTAAATATTTTTCCTTGTAAGCATGGACAATATGACAGTCTGATCTTAAACCTTTTTTTTCCTTATTCTTTGTTACTGATTTTAAATTACAAGCCACTTACAGCAGTGACCATCTTTCCCTTGGCAGCAGTTAGTACTTTTGGAGTGTGTTTGAAACTTTAATGAATAGTACTAATTACACAATTCTTTACAGACTTCAACAGAGTCACAAGGCACTGCAACATTCATTATCACAAAGAAACTCACACAGTGCGTAGAACATTTGCAAGATGCTTTCCAGCAGATCTCAACCAGTTGAAACATGTTTGACCCAAATGCCTGAAAGTCTATTGACTGTGAAGGACACCCACAAATTTTCAAAAAGAAGAAGAAAGATGTCTTAATACCATTAAAATATCATAGTAAGATAGCTTTCTTTTGATCTGTCTTTGATTATTTCAGAATAGTGGTAGACAAAAAAAATCTATTTTTGAGAGCAAGAGACCCTTACTGTTCTCAGGCTCAATGCACAGGCATGCTAAGTTATAACAGAGGGCCATGTAGCCTGTCCCCTGTTTCTGACTAGGACCATGAAATTAAAAAGTAGAAGAAATAGAGAGTATGTCCTAATGTTCCTTCATCTGAATTTAGTGATTTATAGTCTGAAAGTTTTTCAGGATAATCACGTTTAAAAATTGATCTCAGGGAGTGCATCTAAATCCTTTCACAGGTTTAGCCTCCACAAGAATATAAAAATTAAAAAAACTTTCTGAAACAATACATTTGTTTTATTAGTGATATATTTCTTAATACTGTAATAGCAAAGCAAAGAAAGGCCAGACTGTGCTTCTCAAACTGAAAGCTAAGCTAAGCTTTCATTGAAGAGCTGGTATCCCCATCACAACTTGGATTTCAACATGTTTTCTCTCTAGAGGTTCTTTTCCTCTATGGCATGTACATTTCAGCTGTTGTTTACTGTTGGGTTTTTTTAAACTACTTTATTTTAAAAGCCAGATGTCTTCAGCTATGTCACTAACGCACCTGATGGTACTATTTAGTATTATCTTTCGTGTCTACTTACAGTCTCTCTTTGGAAAGAAGTCCTCCATTGAGTAGCCAAACAACCAAAAGCCTTCCTTCTAAGATTGGTCATTGAGTCATCTTGCTGCTTATTTAATCCTATATTTCATACCTATTCTTAGGGCTGGAAGAATTCCATTAAAAACCAGGGAAGGCAGTCTTTCACAATTGAACATTTATCAGCATGAAGTACAATTAGTGAACACTCCTGTTCTTGCATGGTAACTTTTTGTAGCTCAGGACAAGTATTCTTGCTCCTGCCATACCACCTTTGCTTACCTCCAGATCAGGTCTGATGACTTGCTCATAGACTCTAATGAAAATCTTCAATCATTCATACATACCTCTTTTGCATGTTGTAAATGTGCTTCTGATCTTATCCTCCATCTGCTATTTCTTTATCCATTATTTTGGTCCTTTTCTCATCTTTGTCATTATCTTCTGTATAGTGCAAGTCATGATCCTACTTATTTTCGTTGCCTCTTACTTTTCTTATGGTGCTAGCTGCTCTTTTTTCCCCCTTGGTGTGTCTGCCTGTTTCTGTTCTGTATTTCTCCACCTTGATGTTTCAGTTAGCTGTCTTTTCTCTTACCTTGTCTTCATTGTATGAGTGGCTACTTTTCCATGTGTATGTTTTAGATCATCATTTTCTTCAGGCATCTACAGTTCTTGAATCTTCCATGATGTGTTGTCGTTTCTTCTCCTTCACATCCTTAAATCCCCTTGAAAACTTGATTCTATGTACCCATAGCAACAGCCGCTTCAGATGCTGGGACCAAAGCAAGCACTGAATTACTTCTGCAGTGCTTTTCTTGTTTACCATATCACTTATAAATGGGAGAGCTGAATTTTCTTATCTGATGACTCATAACTCTCCACTAGAACTGATGTCTGAGCCCTTTTCCTTAGAGCTTAGTGAACAACTCCTAAGGAACAACTAAGTTAGTGAAAGTAACCTTTTTGATTTTTTTCCAGTTATCGTAAAACAGAATCTGTTGGATTTTTACAAAGAGTAAATACTGAATGGTTGTTTAGAGTGTGATGAGCCTTGGAATATTCTCCCACAAACCTTTAAAGAATAAAAGTCAGCAATGGGCACCACATATCTGGTATGGTAAGGGCGGAAATAGGATAGACCAACTTTGTTAGCAGCCATCTGTCACTCCCACAGACATTGCCTCTTGTGCATGAGTGATTGAAAACATGTGAAACAATGCACTGGGTTCAGTCTGAGGGGATGGCTGTGCAAACCCTTGGCAAATACTGCTAGAAAGCTGCAAACACCCCTCAGTCAATAATGACAGCTACTGATAAGCTCATCACAAAATATCAAATGATACATAGCACCAACTAGAATGTTAAGGAAACCACACAGGTGTTATATATGTAACATGCATATGATCAATTAAGAAATTAGGAGTGAAATGCAGAAGTGGCTATGATACGTAGAAAGGTGCTTAATTAAGCAGGAATGTAGGTGTATACAGGGTTCATTGAACTTGTGAGATGAGATTCTGGTGTGGTTTCTTATGTTAATAATACTAGAAAGAAGCTGCTTATCTGATTATACAGATTGTGGAGAGAACTAGTTCTTTTAGCAGAAGACTGTCCTACAAATAAGATGCATCTTGACCATCTGTTGCCAGATGGAAGTGTTCTACTTCTGAATCACTGGCTGCAATGACATATTTAGACAATGAATCTTTCATGGATAGATCCAAAGCACAAATACATGCTGAGGTTATATTTTGTGTTTCCTTGGCATTGTTATAGTATGGCTATTTACTGCGATGAACGTACTGTTGTTTAGTAGATAGCGAATCTAGCAGTTTGCACCCACTCTTTGTGAGACACCCCAACTGCCTGAATAAGAAGTACATAATTTATCACTAAAAAATGCAAATACAGCATAGAGGTCCTACTTCTCTTTTCTCTTGAAATGTGTAAGATGATTTGAGGAGTCTGAACAATTCAGCCTATGTACTTTGATACCCATTGCAGGCAGTATTTTGGTATTCAGTCAGGCCCAGAACACAGCTTATCAACTCACATACCTTCACTTATGGGTTTGTACTGAAATTTCCCTTGTGAAAAAAAAATAATTCTTTCTTTTTTTCTTTTCTTTTTTTTTTTTAAGATATTTACTGTGATTTTTTTTAAGTTTACATATTAAGAAGAAAAAATTTACTTAAGCTAACTGGGAACTTTACAACTGTGCAGAAAATTTTTAAGTCACTGCTGTTCTAATGAAGTATAAAGATGATTATCATGCCTAAGTTCTTTGAAGTTTAATTGTGGCATTTTACACATATTATTATGTCCAAATTAGATCTTATGGAGAAGCTGAGAACTGTCAGTGACTTTTATTTCAGGAGAAATAATGCTGGGTTTTAGTCTTACATGAGCTAAGTTTATTTGGCCTGAAGGAAATAGAACAAATAAGTGAAAGCTGAAGAAATAGCATGTAGAGATATATACATGCCAGCCTCCATCAAATTTTTCAAAATAAGAAATAATTGATAAGTTATTGTGCTGCAATGTCATAGAGACTCTCATACCAAGGACATTGTGCACCATGTTGATTTTGGAAAAGAAGAATCATACCTGCTCCCATCTATAGTTGCATCACATTTCTTTGGCCGTGCAGAATTTGCTTAGATAGTCACATGAGGAAAGTGCTTAATATATTTTAAGATACAGTTGAAAGAAAAGCTGTAGCTCAAGGCAGGGAAGAAAACCATTACTGTGAATTGAGCCCAGATTCCCAAAAATCACCATCAGGAATTCTGCAGATCAGCAGTTCAAAACAACTTGAGATACAGCTATTTTTAAATACAAATTAGTTTTGATATACATATGATTGTAGTGACTTATGCTTCTTTTGTATGCTTTTGGAGAAGACTAGTGCAATTGATTTTTTCTGGAAAAATATTTAGAAATAGTAAACTTTATAGGCTGGCGTGTCAACTAACTTTTAATTTTAATTAATACAAGATCCTTGTAACAGAAACAATAATGTGTGACATTTATATCTTCCCAAAAGTAATCAGCATTACTCAAAATCTGAATATTTGGCGATTAAAAGAATTTAAAAAATCAGAACATAAATGTCAATACTGAATAAATCTGAAGAAACCACAGTATGACCTCACTTACTCTGCCATAATTTTGTTCTAATAATACTGTTAATGAGACATAGAGCAAGAACATTAATCAGCTCGATAAGACACATCAGCAGCTGTCTTACAGCTGATTCCACATGAGGCTACATGACAGAGAGGGCAAAGTCCATCACTCATGGTGGGCCAACTCTGTATCCACTGTTGGACAGTGACTGTGTCTGCTCAGTCCGAGACTTCAGATAAGGAATGCACAAACTAGAAAGAGTTCAGAAAGTGTAGTTTGGCCAGAAAGTACTTCAGTGACTCTAAATACTCAATTGAGCATTGAGTGAGGCAATGAATTGTGAGAGAAAAGATGCTTATCATATGTAGGTACAATCATGCATACACCAATCAAGTCTGACTCACTCACCGCCTCCACAGCACATCCAGCCATGACTGCAAGGGACTCTCAGCAGCAGCAATTCTAGTGTCACTGGTGTGGAATTAAAACACATCCCTTTAAATTTGCATGTTTTATTTGTGAATTATTTGCTCAGAACTTCTAGGATTCAAGACTTGGCCTCCATTTGGTTTAGAACAAGCACAATGTTGCTACCCCATGGCTTGGCCCGTGTCATTTGTACCTCACTGGCCATTGATAATACATAGAGAGCTGCAGCTGCCTTTGCCTTCTGTGGTAAATCCATTCCTGACTGGAGAACAGGCTGTAGACTAAGGCTAGCTTTTTAAAATATTACATATATTTAAATATTTTGATTATAAAACAGAGACCAAAATGAAGACAATAAGCCATTCTAAGATCTATATTATTGCAGATACTATGCTGACTATTCTGATGAATCTCTGCAGAGATTGCCACAGTCAGCTGCCTCGCTGTGGGAAGGTGTCTGTGTAGATGCCTTCTGAGTGGCAAGGGCTTCCTGTTATTATGGTAGAGGGTTGTTGTCACATCCATGGTGGATGGTATTTCCTGTCAGCACTAGATTTTGCTCTTTCACTCCAGTGGGGGTCTCTTTTTTTTAAGTACAAAACTATAGGACTAAGGTTTGCCTTGATTTACAGGTGGTGTAATTTTATGGAATTCTTTTATTGGTTAATCCCATATTAATCTGCCTGCTTGCCAAACAAGTGCATTCTTCCCTCATCTTCTTAACAGAAAAATGACCTTGTTTTTCCTGATACTGCAGCTTGTTGGGCAAAACTTAATCCTGTCGCTACAAACATAATCCCATGAATCCTCTTCTTGCTGATAACACTTTTTACTATCTGAACTCCTGTGGGAGCTTTTGATTTGGTGTTTGACAGGCTTCCAGGTCCTCCTAATGTTAATCTTCAGATAATGAGTAATTTTAAAAAGAGAGGGATATAATTTGTCTGGTTTATAGCTTTCATTTTTCATGGTAATAAGATTGTCACTCAATTCTCTTACAACTGTTTTATCGCTTTTTAGGAACTCGTTTTATCTAATTTCAAAACATGAGAGCACAATTCAGCTCCTAGTACCACCACAAATGACACACCCATCAGAAGGTCAGCAAAGAATGAAGAAACAAGATATTTGTGCAACATAAGGGGAAATCACTAGGGAAAATACTGTGCTGGTATCTATTTCATTGCCTCCAATCTTCTGGTAACATTCTCCCCCATGTTTCCTTTACTCTTGACATAGATGTTGCTGTCCATTGGCAATCACTGACAGCCTGGCAGGTGTTAAGGGACCTTGTTGACTATGGATTAATATGTTTGTGAGGTGCAAGGTTATGTGGGAAGAAGTGGCAAAGCAAGTAACTCCCCTGGGCTTCAGAGGGAAAGAGCATCTGAGTTCATTACTAAGCTTCACCAGTTAGTGGCACTCACGAGTTTTCAGGTAGCAGAAGCAGCCAAGTCACCCAATTCCTGCTCTCATCAGGGTGATTCACAACTGGTTTTGCATGTGTCTCTCAGCTGATAGCAACCTATTATATTTCTTTCTCTTCATTAAAATGTCATGGTCTTCTCTATTCTCCATTACCACTATGAAGACTATATAGATTTCACACATAAAAATGGTTTCCTATAATGAAGATTTTCTTCATAGCACAGTGACCTTATTTTCCTGTTTTCTTGACCAATTCAATGTTCCCCAGACACATTCTCTGTTTACTGAAGAGTAAAAGGGCTACTGATGGTTCTAGTGAGCTCTATTTGCTTTTTAGTAAATTCTTTCTTTTTTTAGTTCAAAGTGCATCTTGCATCTCCTAGTTTATTAGTAAGTATATTTTCATTAGTATAGTTGAACTTTACCTATAAATGGAAAGAGACAAATGAAATAGATGATGCCGTGATGCCATTTGTGTTTCTAGATAACCCCCAAGTTACAGGGAAACCTCATGAGTGATGGAACAGACATCCTGTAGTGATACAGTATAGTGTCTTGGATCTGCTTGGCATGTATAACACACTGGCTTTCACAAATATTGCTGAAGACAGACATATGAATGGCAACTCTAGATAATGGATGTAGCAAAATAGTGAGATTAGGGGACTCCATTTCAGAACTCAGGATATTTGAGTTCATTTTTCTGGCTGTGGCAGAAATGCAGTATTAAATAAATCTCTTGAAGTCATGGTCAAGCTATGAGCCTGAGTACTTCCTCTTCTGTTTCTGAGTAATATGGGAAGTGATTAAATTCTAGGCAACTTACTTTTTTAGGCTAAAAGTTTTTTAGAGTTTCCCAGAGCTCCTTGTTGATGTCACATCCTAAGAACCTGAAGTACCTGAGTCAGCAGACATGCTAGAAATTGCCTATAAAATTGATTTTTAGACAATATGCAGAGCAGTGACTGCTTTTTCTGTAAAAACATTCTGCTGTTTTGGCCATGGTCTTGCTGTCAAATTCCTACACACCCCCCCCTCCCCCCCCCGCCTTTAAACAGCAGCTAAGAGTTAGTGGTTTAGGGATTACAGAGATGGTGCTGTGATGACAGTTGGACTAGATGATCTTAAAGGTCTCTTTCAACCTTAATGATTCTATGAAAAACCCACGCTAGAAACATGAATGCAATTGTCTCACATTGAGGAGAGGTGTAAATTGAAAGGATTTTGATCCAAATGGTATCAGAAACACTGAGAGCAGGTTTGCAACAAGTGTATAACGTGTGGATGTTCAGCCTACAGTGCCAAGTGTGAAATTCACCTGAGGCTCCTGACGTGCTGTCGTTCAGAGCTGCAGGAGGTGCTGCCGCTCAGACAAATGCTCTTTCCAGAGCTCCTCCTGGAGGTGTGTGCTTGCCATCTTTCTTCCCAAAACAGCACAGATGTGAATATGACGCCCCAGTCCAGCAGTGAGGGAGATGGGTGGTGACATGCGGCAGGAGTAGGTTGTCTAGAGCGTTGTCCTGGAGGTTGTTGGTAGTCATACCCCCAGAACAGCAGCTGGAGGGAGGCAGAGTGCCTAATGCATACAGATCGCTGCAGCCAGAGAAACTGTTTCATAGGCTGCCTAGTAACTAGTTACATAAAAAATTCATATCACTAAAACAGAACTAGTCCTTCAAGAAGATAAATTTATAGGGATGCTTGTAGCATTTCAGCCATTCTCTTACAGATGGCTTCTTGATGCCTCATTCAGGCTCACTCATCTTCCTCCAAACTCATAATAGCAACCTCTGGAAAGGCATTTTCACATATCCACTGTGTTTATCCTGTGTAAAGAGTGTTCCAGGATCCAACCAGTGTCCATCTCCATGCTATGGAAAGAAAAATTCTGGATCACATCTCAGGCTTTAGAGTACATCCCCATTTCAGTGCACTGAAAGCTTTGGAAATTGGCAGACAGACATCTGCAGTACTTTCACAACATTAACAAAAAACATGTCACTCCTTTCATGCCATGTTGGAGACAACAAATCTTAAGTCCTTTTTTGTTCTTGAGGTAATAGCTGAACAGGAGGCACATATTCGTCCTTAATGCTCAGAGCTTGTTCCCTTTTCTTCAATGTATTGTTAGCACTTAATAAATAATAAATAACTGCTATGTTGGTGTCTCCTTAATGAACTGAGCCTATGGTCCCACTGTGCAGTAGTTGTGCATGCACAGTTCCATATGCATTATGAATGGCTATATTATGTAACTGCATAATGCAGTGTCAAGGAGCTTCTGGGACTCTTGCCTGAGTGAGGATTTGAATAGAATATGAACAGCAGCGTTTGGCCCTGGGTGCATACAAGTAAATTGATCAACAGTAGAGCACCACTCTTTATTTGCCTGATAATGAAGTTCAGCCTCTAACAATCTGAGAGAGGTTTTGAGAACATATGTCATACTTGCTTGCTTATGGAGCACTTTTTTGTTCATTGTTTTGGATAAACACAAGCAATGCAGATAACTGCTGCTGTGTTTTATAGCACCAAAGACTGGGCTAAAAATGCCCAGAGTGACAGGGTCACAGCTAAAAATCCCTCAGCTCCCAGGGAGACCCCAGCTGGTGTATGCGTAAGACTCATAGAACTGAGCAAGAGCTCTGCCTCCACACTGCTACTGACTCACTCTTCAGGAGAGGGAGGCGCAGTGTCAGGCTCCCCCAGCCACCCTCACGAGGGGAGCAGAGCATCAGAGATGCTCAGTGCATTGCTGGCAGCCAGGCTGCAAACATGAAGCAGAGCTTGTTTTTGTGATATTGCTTGGAAACCTCTGCTTTCTCTTTCTCATCTGGGCACATGCATAGGCAGGGCATGGGAGGGAGAAAGAGAAGAGTCAGCTGCAGCTTAGTAAAACATCAGAGGAAGAAAGGGAATCAAAGCTGAATTTGGGAGGCCATGGAAGAGAGAGAGAGGAGATGCAAGGTGCTGAAAGATGTGCTACATGCAAGAAACAGAATGAAAGTGGAGTATACAAAAACGATAAAGAGAAACTGGAGGGAGAACACAGAGAGAGAACATAAAAAATGAGTGTATGGTGAGACATAAATGGAGAACAGTGAGGAGAACAGCTGAGAAAAACCAGAAGACAGCTAATGGACTATTTCAGTATCTTTTAGGAAAAGCCTAGAGGGAAGCTTCTACAAGTAGAGTTTTGAAAAATTAAGTAATCAGAGAAATAGCGGTTGTTGCTTTTGTGGGGTGTTTTTAAGGAAGAAGAGAGTAATCTAGAGGGACCACACAGAATTTAGAAGTTTTCTAATTCTTGAGGATTCTAGCTTCTCTAGAGATTTTAGTCAAATTACTATATCAGTCATGGGCTGATTCGTAGTATCATTACCTCCACAGTACTTTGTTTTCTGCTCTACTTTTCCTATGACAGAGATTAGTAGGGCAGTTTTTTCTTTCAGGAAGTTATTGCTTTTTTGTTTGTTTGTTTGTTTTATTTTTAACAACAGATCTTAATTTTCTTGCAAGGGATTAGGAAAGGGTTTTTGTAGCTGCAGTGTTTAAAATAAATATGCTGTGGCTCCATCAAAACCAAAGATTTATTGTAGTGAAACTGCAAGACACAACTTCACAGCTTGGTACTCATGCTTCTGTAGAAGCCTGGTAGATTAATATTTAAGTTTTGAAAATTTTTAAGCCTTCAACTAATGCCTCTTCAGCAAAGTCCTCTAGTATAAACTTTAAGAACATGTAAAGTTTCTTTGAAGTCAACAGAATTAGAAAAGCTCTGCAGAGAAGAGATAGAGGATTTGTTTTGTTGAATATGCAGGGATATAATTAGTATAATTTTAAATAAAAATCTTTTTATAGATACTGTTATTTGGAAGAAAAATTAATCGATTTAACAAAAAAGTAAAATCTCAATTAACTTGAAGCTTTTTCATACTGGAATGAGGGATTACACATAAACAGTCCTTTTCTCTGTTGTAATGCTTGCCATTCCTTATTTTTGTATAAGCCTCTGTTTTAAGCAGGTCTTTCCTAGTTTGGTGTGGGCACATTATTAAAAACAAGGCTAGCTTCTTATAGATGGACACAATATACTTTGTTTCCTTCACAGGTGAACATGATTTCAAACAGCAGGCCTCAGTCTCAGAGAAACCACATGATGTTGCCATGCTCCCTATTAGTTGAGGTAAGCAAGTACTGTAGATGCATTGCCAACTTCTTGAGTGTATTTTCAAAGAAAATGCTCTCAGCAGCTATAATCATGTTTATGTTTATCTCAACTTGGGTTGTTCTCTGCTAGCTGGCAATCACAGCAGCTGTTAATAAAATTCCTATCCTTATACTGTACTTTCTTTCTGCAATTCTTTCATGAAAGAAATGGAGTCTGTATGCCTTCAATTTCATTTTAAGTGATGGTGAGGCTATGAAGTGCCAGAATCCAGGGGAGTACCTGTGAGCCGGACCCATATAGATATTGGCAACAATATTCCGTAAGTCTAGAATTCTTTTCATTCTTAAACCACCTTACATTTGAGAGTAAGTTTCATTATTTTAATTACGAAGTTAAGGAGTAGTGGAACTGCATGTCAAGGTTTTGCTCAAGGTTGTTCAGTCTGTTAGCAACATTTTGGAATAATGCATATTGTGTAACTTAAGCACCATCTAAACCATTCTTTTATTTTTGGCACGTCTTACTGAGGCACTATAAACAATTGATTTTCCTTGCTCTGATGTTTGTAGATCACAGTTATGTCTGCCCTGCAGTGGGGCTGGAGCTGCAGCACAGCATAGATGTAGTTGGATGTAGGTGGCTCTGTATGATCTGCCTCCAAGGTAGCTCACTTGAGCCCCACCATGGACTCAGCAGAACTTGTCACCTGCAGGGACTTTGAAGTGCTTGGCTACTGTGACTATACCCCCATTTTCAGTCTAATTGTGCTGAAGTCAGACTTCGATCCTGAGGGGTATGGGTAAGGCTGGCTGTGTGTGGCTGGGGGCACACTCATTGCACTGGAGTGTGTGGGGCTGGCAGACACAGCCCCTTAATACCTTAGTAAAACTCATGCTAGCACTTAGGTGTAAGTGCACTGCATTGCAGTCATCATAGTGCTGTGGTGTGGAAATGTCCCATTTCCAGTGAGGTGCAAGCTTGGACCAAACTCTCTTGTAACAAATATGTTATTGCATAACAATATATATCTTGTGGAACCCAATCAAATACTGGTGTGAAGGGCAGGCTTTACACTGGCATTCAGTTTAAGGTAGTTGCACCCATTTATATTGGCAGAGGCTTTGTTCTCATTTCTCTTAAAGCATTTCTACATCCAAAACATTTGGATCATGCAAAAAATTCCAGCACCATTTTGCTTATCTTTTAATGCATGCTAATTATAATGAAAAGTCCTGATGGTTCTTCCAGGGTTGCCAGTTGACTTGGTATGAGGGAGCCTGAGGGAGACAATTAAGCTGTATTTTCAGCACAATCTTTCCTGACTTACATGTGCACACTGGTAGCATTGGATTCTGTGGACTGCAGATCAAAGTGGAACATCTTCAGATAAACATTTCTGAGGCTGAGGGAGAGTGGGGGATTTGCATTCAACTTTCTGCTCAGCCATGGACTTCATGTGCCGTATTGAACGTGCCACTTGGGCCTTACTGCAGAGGCAATTGGGCATTGTTATTCCTGGATTTCAGGCAATCTGATTAGTAGCAGTTGTTCTGGGCGTTTCAGTAGTGCTTAGTTTTGAACTTCAGAAGTAAAACTGAGGAGCTTTAAGATTCCTCTGTGAATCCAGTTCCTAGACTCTGTGTCTTGGTACCTGTCTCCTTACCTCATACTGGTGCTGGGAAACCAGTGCTTTGGTTCCTGGGGAATGCATAGATTCTTCTGTGATACATTTAGAATTATCTGATAAATGGAGAGTGGGGGATGTCATAAATTGAGGGAGAAAATAGCAACGTGTCAAGTAAAAGTTTTTTATAGTGTAATCACTATGGCTTAAGTGACCTTTCCTGAAGACATTTTCATCCTCCATGGAGTCTTTCTTCTTTGCCTTTTAAATTAAAGTGTTTTTTTTATTAGTACACTTTGGAAGTTATTTCCATGTGTATTAAAAATTGCTTCATTATTTCTGTCATATAATTTCAGCAAGTTTTGTAACTTGGGAATTTATGTTCACTGTTTTCAAGTGATATATGTGATCCATTGTGACACAAATCACTGCAGATCCACTGGCTTTTCTTGCATGTGCTATGTCACATTGAGACAGCATCAAGATGCATGACCTAATGGTATTAGGGAATCCAAAACTCTGATGATGTCATGATGCTATTATATAATTTTGTATCGTGAAAGTAATTAGGAAGATGGTACAGAGCAAATAGAGTTGTAGATGGGGATTGGGAAATATGAATTCTGTTCCTCAATGTTGGGGGGAATTGGTTAGCCTTATTCAGTTTCTGGCTTGTTATTTGTAAAATCTGAATAAAAATTCTACACCCACATTTGACATGATAAACAGATAGAAAACAACAGATAAGTTGTAGCAGTACTGTATAATCACTTGTTATTATCATTGTTCTCCAGGAATAAGGTGATCCAAATGTTGAATAAGCTGTAATTCTTTTTTAAAGCAACTGGATAAGAGAAGTGAAATATTTGAGCCCCTGATTTTAGTATTTGGATTAAAAGGTCTGTGAGCTTTCTCAGCCTTCCTCTGAAAGCCTTGTAATATGTTCCTCACCCCTCTAGCAGAAGAAATTAGTCCACTCACATACATAGAAAGTATACTAAGGCAACAGTTGTGCTTAAGCTTGGACTGCAGCATGTGAGCAAAAGAAAGTACCAGGTTTGGGTTGAAGTATCTGCAGACATGTGGCCACAAGGCCAAGTCCCCCCTGCTGCTGAAAGCAGCCATGAGGTGCCAGCAGCAGTGGTGGTAACTCATGTAGTGCCAGTTGCCTGGAGTGACCTGATGTGCCTGCAAAGTGTATAGAACTGGGCTGTCTGTCAAAGAAACTGTTTATTTGCAGAGGCACAGTAGTAACTAAGTGGTTGCTAAGTGTGTGTCTTTTTCGGTGGGTATTTCAAGAATTTATTTTGCATCGAACACAGTAAAAATCTGTTTTCCTGAAGATCCGTCAGCCTTTATTATCTTGACTATGTCAGCATTTGAGCAGGTATAAATGGGATACAGGTTATGACATGAGACTCTTCACAAGTCCCAGCTTGCTTCTCAGAGGAGTGTGTCTGAGCTGTTGTTGCTCTCCATGCCACTGATGTCATGGCAGCACTTTCTCCTGAACTCTACAGCAGAGGGTAATCAGGGGCTTAGCCCTCAGCCAAGGCTTGGCCTGGCACTCCTGGCTGGGAGCTAAGCAGGGGCAGCACTGCAAAAGCTGCGTGATGATCCAAAAGTACCTTAGCCCAAGAAGGCGATGTGAATGTGCTTGTTGGAAGTTACACCAGGGAGTAGTTACATACCTGTTAGTCAGGTTCTATTTCACTCTCTTCAGAAAAATATTACTTTTTTATGAGTAGCCTGCAGGTTAGGAGTAAAAGAAAAAGTGGAGATCAGAGTGATTTACATTAGAGGAATACTAAGTAGTTTCTCTCTTGCAACAAGGCACAATAAGGTTTTCTGCTTCCAAGCACAGGCTCAACTCTGCTAAGCAGTGATGTTGTAACAGGTAGATCTACGTGCTCTTGCCCTTTTTAGCAATATTCAGTGCATTTTTTTCCTAATTAATTTCTAATCTTGGGAGAGAAATTACCTAATAAGGTAAGATGTACAGAAACTTCCACTGGTGAGAGACCCAGGGTCTTTGTGTACTTGATTGCTCTCACAATATTAAACTTTATGCCTTTCAGAATGTCAGATTTACTCTATTGAATAGTCTTACAAACTACTACTGTCAATGTTTCAAAAAATGTCTGTCCTCTCCGTTTCACAAATGATAGAAAAGATGCACCTGGGTGTTCTGTCATCTGTTTCAGGTGCTTTCATTAGTCTAATTCAAATAGTTGAACCTTTTTTAATCTGTTGATCCTAGTGGGTAGAACTAGTTTATAGTTGTTTACCCAAGCTGGAGGAAAAATAATTATAGATTCTCTAAGACTTTGCAAGCTCAAACCTGAATCTGCATGGCAGAACCTGAGCTGTGAAAACATCTGTTACATGTTATTGTTAAGAGCTTCTGCTGGTTCAAGGCAACATTTATGTAGTCTCTCTGATACTTGTGTTCTGTATCAGACATTGAATTCTAATGGTATGTTGCTGCACTTGCTTATTTATTGTTTTCTTCACATTTTTTCATTAAAGAAGTTAATGTAAGCATCAGATTTTGAGATTTACTTCCTCAAAGCCATGAAATAAAATAATGTAGTTTCTCCAGCAGTACCAACTCATCCAGCTGCTATGACTGACCATAAATTTAGATTACAAAGGCCAATTATTGTCCAAAGGTATTGTTCAATTTTCCTTTGACCTGAGTTTTCCTACCTTACCTTGTCCATTGTTATGCAAAACCTGTCTTATTTCTGCTTTCTCTGAGATGTTTTAAGTCATTTGTTGATAAGTGAAGTATTTTTTCCAACATACATCATGAAAACAGATGTCCAGGTAACAGCTGTGAGGTCACACTGGCTCTCTCTCTTTAAGGGAAATCCTTGGGACAAGGCAGTGAACTGTCTAACTGCCTGCTGGACTCAGTCTTAACTACCCTAAATCTAATGGTCTGATCATGTAACTTCTTAGTGTTACTAGATGCAAACTTTTGCTGTTCTTTCACACTTTTGGAATTTTAAGCTTAGGCATTCTCATACTAAAATAACTAAGTCTATTACTATCATTTAGTAATTTAAACAATCTATATTATCTGGGGTTTTTTTCTGGTTTTCTCTTTTTTTTCCCACTTGTGCATATAAAAATACTCACTGAATCTCTAGAGCAGGTATAATTCCTTCACCTGTTATTAACTTTTGGAACTAGACTATTATTAACTGTGGCAGTAGGCAGATGCCTTAAAACATGTACCTATGAGAATATTGTCTTCTGTGTACTGCAGACACATCCCAGTTACATCCATCAGCTATATATCTACCTATCTACCTACCTAAATTTTGTGGAAAAATTTACTTTATTATGCAGGAGAATTCTGACTGATAGGCTTTGTCCTTAGGATTTTTTGGGGGATATATTTTGTAACAATACAGTGGTATCTTTTTTTTCTGCTTCTCAGGAGACCCTGGCTGACATTTTTCTCTGCCTTGGTTATACACTCTGCAGAGCTCCTTATGCAATTTACTCTCCATTGAATTGTGAGCTTTTTTATAACTGAAAATCCAGATGACTCAGACAATTCAGAGCTGATTCAACAGCAGGAGGTCAATCTTAGTTTCTCCTTTACCCTTTGAGTTTTAAGGATTTATTTTCTATCTATGAAGGACATTATTTATAATCTCTCTCTTGTGCAATTTTCTCAGCCTACCACTTTCTTCTCCTCTTTCTTTTTTTTCTGTTTCCAGTATCTAAGTAGCTTGTTAACAGCCGTAAAAACTGGCCAGTAAGGCATTTAGCATAGAATGCCCAAACTAGTTGTTTGTGAGTGACTGATCTGCAGTTTTATGAACTTGTGGTGATACTGGAAAGGCAACAGGGAAGTAAGTATTTCACATCTCCCACCAAAATAGCCAGCCTTAAAATCTCAACTTATCAAACAATATATGTTTTAATTTATAAGTCTCTAAATAATTTTTTTCTTTAAATCTTGATTTTTTTTTCCAATGGGCCTTAAAGATACTACACTGAAGTGAAACACTAGATGAATAAAGTAGCTTTCTGCTTCTACCAAGTATATTTTGGGTGTACATTTATTTATATATTTATTCCCATTCCAAGACTTGTAATCCCTTTTATGTGTGGAGTAAGGTGCCTGATAATTTTTTCAATGTCAAATTAAATAACATATGAAAAGGGAAGTAAAATATTAAAATGTGGGGCAGATTTATTTCTAATAATACTGTTATTATATATTGTTGATCTCTTCTCCATGATTTAGCTCTTAGAGCTTTGCATAGACATTTTAATGCAAAATGTAGGTCCTGAAATAAACTAAGAAAATATAAAGATTATCATAACAGTTGTACCATAATAATAGCAAAATATATTCAGCTGTTTTATTAATTATGTTGTAAAAAAAAAGGAAAACTGTTTCAAAACAATGTACTGCTTTAAATAGCATAAATAAATACAAAATACCAAGAGAGGATCAAATATATACAGTCTTCGAAGGAACAGAAGTAATACAGAGATTTAATAGGATAAATCAATAAATAAATAAATTATAGCTGATAATCTACCCCATAGCTTTCAGGGACTTTGGCTGTCTTTGATAGAGAGTTGTTCCTTCAATTAAAAGCTCTTTTGCTCATTTTGTCTTAGGGAAAGTATACTTTTGACTATCCTGCCTATTTCCTGGAGCATCTGAGTCTGGAGGGAGATGGCTTGTTTTTTCCAATCATACACACCCTTGACTACTCATGGTTTATGACTTCAGATAAAAATACAGTCCTAACAGGTGGCACAAATAAGTTGCTTTAGGAAAATGTGTGAGTTTTGAACTAGGAAGTGACTTGCTTAGGCAGTCTTTGTCAGGATGTTATAGAGATTATCTTACACAGCCACTCTCATGACTGATTGTCCTCTAACCCCATTTCAGAAACAGAAAAAAAATTACTGGGCCTTTTAAAATCTTACTGAGTTTGATATATCGATCATCTGACAAAGAGCATAGAGAGAAGTTGCATGGGAATTTCCCATTCCAATAGATTTTTCTTTTCCTTTGTGGAAATAGCAAAGTTTACCAACACAGACTCTGCTTTGCGAAAGTTATTGCCATATATTGATTAAACTACATTTACTACACTGTTCACATCAGTAACTTTTGGATTGAAATTACCTTACATGAAAGTAATTAATTCACGATTCTTTCTGGTTGCTAATTTCTGTTACTCATTTTAGTAATGCTTTAAAATGAAAAATCAATATAATAAAGATCTGTTCCATCATTGCTAGACAGGAATAGTCCCCTGTTAGAAACAGGGGAGGGCTCCAGCTCTCTGTGTAGTATTTAACTTTCAAAAACAGCAACATGTTTTACTTGACAATGCCCTGAAAAATTAAACTTCCAACCATATCTAACAGGATGATAAACATTCAGAGAGAAGAGGATTTCAATATTAATCATTCACGGAGAGCCATACAACTGAGAGAGAACGAACTGATGCTGATGAAAAGCATTAACTGTGGTAATGAAACTTTTTAATGTCTTCTACTGACAAGGCAAGCATTGGAAAGCTGCTGCTTCTTTGAAATGGAGAAAGCATAGTAATTCAATAAATGTTCTTTATTAGTAATATAATCTTCCCAAGCAATTTCTGAGCTTAGCTCTCATAAACCAGTAATGCCCTAATAAGCATTTGCACTGTAGCAGGTAATTGTTTAAGGCTTGTATAATAGAGAACCAGATGCATCTAAACATTCTGTGTGGAAGAGTTGTGTCAGCCACCCCAGGCAATGCAGAAATGAGCCACCTTCCCTTTCTTCATCCTCAAATTCTGGGACTGACCAAAATTGCAGGAGCCAATAACATGAAGTGGTTACCATTTCCCCTGCTTTTCATAATGCCTGGTTTACTTATAAGAAATAGGTCAAAGCACAAGAAGGCAGGAGGAGAACATGCCAAGGACCATAGGATCCAAGGGAGCTATATTCTGAAGGAAACTAATCCATGAATGACTTTTCTTTTCTGGACTTCTCTTGACATCTGAAGAGGTTCCCAGAATTTTTGCTCTTCTCTGTAATGCAATGACTATTTCAGCCCTGACCATGAAGCACGCAGGGAGAAAAAAATTCTGGTATCCAGTGAATAAATTGTGGTTTATCACTGCTGCTGGCCCTCCTAGAGGGGAGGGCATCGTGAGTTCTGTACCTTTTGGATACAAACATATATCTGAACTTTCCTTTTTATGAGGGATATTTTTAGTATACTTAGGGATATTTTTACACAGTGTATGTCTTTTCTATGAATTTGTACAGCATAACTATTCCAATTAGTGTATAAGCTTTGTTAATCTGTAGTTCTATAAATCACCCACACTGGTGATATTTTTCTTGAAAACTGAAATTAAAAGATATATGTATATATCTATTCATTGTATAAAACTAGTGAGATATAGCTACTGATGCAGGATTAAAGTGCTGCATATCAATAGCAATGAAAAATTTCTAGCTTAAAGATTCTTTTTCTCTTTGGGGAAGATTCTATGACAAAATCTACTCTGCTTCCCTGTTTACATAAGCCTTATTTCTGGAGTTGCTAGTTGCAACATTACTCTAAGGCAACTGAGATGTTAAGTAGAGAGTGCAAGATTAAAACCTGTCTGGATGATATGCTTTGTTTAAAGTCAGATGTAATACATCCTACATGGTTTTTCCTAACTTACTGTTGACTGGGGCTGTGTAACTAATGCCAAGGTCAGCTGGGACAAATCTGATATTGTTCCCATTTCTGTGGGATGATTTTTGTTTCCTTGCCTTGCTTTGCCTTGCCTTGCCTTGCCTTGCTTTGCCTTGCCTCACCTTGCCTCACCTTGCCTTATGGAATTAAATACTGAACATTAGGATGCCTAATAAGCTAAATAATTTGCTTAAATCCAATTTGGATGCTGTCCTAGTTACTGTAGAAGCAGTATTCAGCATGCTGGATATTTGCATTGCTCTGTGAAGAAAAGGTTAATGCCATAAAAATTGTGTGTCCTAAGATAGTTGTATCTTTTTAGCAACTGTCCACTCCATTTCCCAAAGGTAATTTTTTTGCTAGCTTACTGAGAATATGATTCTGCAGCCCTTATGTTCTGTACTCAGATATCCTACTGATTTTAATTTCTATAAATCAGCAGAATTCTTATGGGGAGGAGGGGGGGGGCAAAGACCAAAGACTAATAATATTTTGATATCTCTCTATTTCTGAGCTAGTTGTACTGCATTTAGAGTTTTACCACTTGCAGTCACTTCAAAGGAAATGAGCCTTATATGCTTCTAAAAATGATAGTTTTCTGGCAATATGAGGAGTATAAGAACTGAATGATGCTTTCAGTCCATAAAAGAAGTCACTGGGCAGTCATAACAGAAAAGAGATATGAATCTTAGTTGTGGCAGGTATCAACTAATCTCCTCCTGAAATGAATCCAGAAGATATTTCATATTCCTTGGTCTGTCCTGGTGATTCAGCCTTCTTTACCTCTCTGCCACCTGCCAGGCATATGAAGAGCCAGGCTGCCTCTGCATAATCAAATCTCTCCATCCTGTCCTGCTGTCCCATCAGTGTACCAGCTGCCTCTATGAGTTGTTGAGCTGCTACCTTTTAATCCTTTTGCTCTGGCAGAAGCCTTCAGAATCCTCCCACTTACTGCATTTTCCCACAAGAAACCTGTAATTTCAACTTCTGATGTTCTTGCCAACTTTGTAAATGTACCATGGCACAAATCTCTTGCTCCCCACGTTTCCTTTTCTAATAATTTTTTCCCACATAATCATTGGTCTCTTCTTTCTTTTAGTACAGTCTGTTGTCTGTAGTTAAGCTGGCCTGATGGATGAATAAGGCATTGAATGAGTAAGAAGTGATCAAAGTAAAAGAGTTGTGTATTAACCAAACATGTATTTTGTTACATAATAATTTGACAGTGTTCCCTATTATATTAGTGATAGTAATATTCTAATCTAATTAATTTCTTATCCTTCAGTCTAACAATTTGTTAAACAGAGAAGATTTTTAAATAAGAAGCAATCTCAACTAAGTTAATTTAGCAGAGCTTAAAAGCTCTGGCTATTAATAATTCATGGTGTCAAGTTACCACAAAGAACCTTCAAAAGCTGATTTATTTATTATTTTACTATTATTCTGGCTCTTTAGTTTTCCAGCTGCTACTTTCACTTCAGGCTTCACTTCTCAAAGCAGAAAAGGCTGTTGCTATGTCTCCCAGAAGTGAGTTTTCAATGTTTAAGTTCCTTCCTTGTTGCTTTCACGAATCTCCTGCTAATCCTTGACAGTATAGTTTTTGCCTGAAAGGTAATTATGATAAGAAATTATGACCAACTCAAAGGGGTAGTCTCTCAGCTTATTTTTTAAGAGACAATCCTGTAACACATTTAACGTAGCAACTTACTGAAGCACACATACCTACGTATATATAGCTCCATCCCTTGAGAAAGGGGAAAAGTAAAGGATATCTTTGCTACTACCAGTGTAAGTAAGTGGATGGGAAATTTCACTTTGTATCAGTTCACCAATTTAGAGGAAATATGATTATATTTTTAGATATGAATTACAATAATCAAATGAATTACAATAATTGCAGTGAATCACCATTAGAATGGATTATAACCATTTAAGACTAAAGACAGCAAATCTTTGGGCTGGAGCAAATAAAATGTAATTCGCAGAATCAGAGAAAATTTTTGGTTCAGAGCAGGGCTGACTTCACTTTTAGGTCAGATTCCTCAGAGCCTTGTAAGTGAAGTTTTGAATTTATTTTCAAGTATAGAGATACCTTGAGAGTATCTGAATAATGATTGATAGAAATGGAGGTTTCCTGAAACAATTGTTTTGTAGGAATGCAGTCACTTGGAAAAATATGCTGACATCAGTGTGAGCAGGTCTAATGCCTTTGTTTAAAAGGTTGGCCTTTCAGTCCTGTTATGAGCTTAGCTTTGTAGCCAAAAAGGATAGTGTAGAGACAGTGTTCTGAAGAAGTTGGGGACTTCTGAAAATACAGAGACATCTGTGCTGCAGTGGGCATGGAAAGTGGAGATTTATGAAACAAACCAGTGTAGGAAATCCCTGTGAGGTGTGTCCTCACTGACCTGGTGATGGAGTCATTCATGGCAGTATCCCAGGGCTGTACGAGTGCTTTGTGTCTTTGCAGCTGACCACCTTTTGTCACTTAAATTTTCCTCTTTCTTCAGTTTTCTGTCTTTGCTGCAGCCTCGTGAACAAGCTACAAAAGAAAGGGCATTTTTCAGAGATGAGATGTGTGTGAAAACACGAATGTAACATGAATGTCTTGGTGTCAAAGAGAAATGTGTGATACACGAGTTCCTTGTAGCTCTGTGGATCATGAATACTGAGGCCACACCAGGTGCCGAAGAGCTGTGTCTGAATGATGAGTGTTATGAAATGGACTTTAAATATTTAAAACTGTCAAACTGATCTAAGAAAATAATGAGCTCTATTTCTAGCTTTCTTGCACAGTTACCTGCTAGCAATGGATATTGTTTGTAATTCTGTTTGGTAAATTCTGTAAGCTTAGGTTTGGGGTTTTTTTATTTTCTTCATTGAACCACTGCATAAAGGTGTCCTAAACTTGCTCTTTCTGTGCTTTCATTGTAATTTTATGAAGTAATGGATAATATCCAATTTTGGAATGGGATTTCAGGTGTAATGCTAATGAGAAATGTCTGGTATAATTTGTAAGAACATTAGTAGTTTTACCGCACAACTGTGTGTGAGCTGACCCAGCAGAAACTGCCACAGAGGGAGTGTTGGACTCTTGCCAGGATGAGCTGCATACATTAACTACAGCCAGAGCTGGATATATGCAGTGATTTTGGCACATATTTTATTATATTGGCCTATTTGCCTTTGCCTTTTGATAGAAAGTTAGTAAGTGGGTTAGTTTAATCTTATGTACAGATTTATGATTGCAGCAGGAGTTCTGTATACCTTATCTGTTCATGATGCAATGGTTAAAGGCCAAGCTTGGTTAAGGAAAGAGGTAACTGCAAGTTTTACTATGCAGCTGCCCTGAATTATGGAATCATCAGCCATGAAAGGGAGACCTCACAATTGCATGCAGAGTCCCATGCCAAAGTGACAATCTCATTTCTTTACACACCTTTGGATGGGTTTACATTTCCCCTCCTCAGTATCTCAGAATATGTTATTCCCCAGTCACAGAATTAGCAAAAGATAATGATGCTAATTATGCAGAGCTAAAAATTAGTCATACTTCTGTTTAACTGTGGAATTTCAAAATGAGAGGGTGGGTTTGTCCAGAGACCCACAGCCCTGGCCACTAAAACAGCCACCCTGCAAGTAGACAGGGAGTGACTTTTCATAGAAGTTTTCCTGCAAATGAACAAAGTCTCTTTCAGTTAAAACAGAAGTTTATTTCCATCTCTCTTGTAACTTCAGCTGTTCACAGATCATTGAGAAATGTCTATAGTATCTGTAAAAGCACTGGGGACTGCTGGGATCCAGTTCCTACAGGTAGCTAAACTGGGGGTTGGGGATGAGAACATAAGGAACACCAGAAAGGTGGCTGCAGAGGATCACCATTTCCTTCCTTCATACTTCTGGGCTTTCAGATTGATGAAAGTTTTATACTGACAACATAGAACCTTGTGAACTGGGCAAACATTTACTTTAAGTGTATCCCCTTAATGACTGCACAGAATCTTTAGCCAATAAATTATCTTAATTAGTCTCACTATTTATAATAAAAAGGTACAAAAGAGAAGGCAAATTACAATGCAGAAAACTGACATATTCAAATGAGTGAAATTAATTCTGTAATATGTAAAGAGAGTTTTAGAACTGGTCTGTAAAATCTTCAGGCATTGCAAAATGTCTGAACTAATTTTGAATTATGTACAAAATTGGCTGTGTGGATACATAGTGTCCTACACAGGGTAGGTCTGTGTGATCACTTTTTTCCCCACTTGACTACTGCAGCATGAATAGGCAAGTGCTCTGCTTATGTCAGCTACTGTTCATTAATCTGCTGCATCAGTCTTCTAGGGCATCATTGATTACCTTGCAAAGGGGATTTATTTCATCAAAAGAAATTATAAGAATCTGTGTGAATGAGATAAGTAGTTTATTCCAACATTCAGAGGTTAGTCATATGATTTTTATTGAGCCAATTATGCCAAAGATTGCCAAAGTTTAAAGTCTGTATAGCATTGCAATTAGCAAAAATGTGTCTATCAATGAAAATAACTTCATAGCTGCAGTAGTAATTTTCTAAGTGGCAGGCTTTTTCCTAAGTTTATCTTCAGTAAGATTAAGTAATCATTATTTGAGCTTTCAAGTACTAGTGTTTCATGTAAATTCCCACTGACAAAACTGTGTCTGTATTTTTTTATTATGACAGTATAGTGGTAGACATGCTAATGCGGGCTTTAATTCTCAGGAATTACAGGCCTAAGGGTATACGGTGTCCTCCTGGCAACCCAAGTCTTTGTTATAACCTATGAAGAACTTGCATACAATAATACTTCTTAATTTGAATACAGATAGCAGTTTTAAGAAGATTAATTGAATTATTGATGTAAACACTAACTAGTCAACTAATGTGCTGTGACTGCTACTCATTATATCAAACTCAATCATTTCATTGTTGCCTTGTCCTCCTCCTCATTTGTTTCATCTCCATATGCTCACTCTCTCATATACTTGCACTGCATCGTATGGGGTGCCCAAGCTTACTGGGGCAAAATGTTGCCTTCTATGTAAACAGTGTCCAGCTCTACATAATACGGCAATACAAATGCAATATTAATGCTTATGCTGCTACTAATTTGACTTTTTTCATCCATGTTTGAGTCTTGGAAAGTATAATTCCTATTTTAGAGCTAGTTTAGTGTGTGTAAGTGAAACACAAAATTGATCACATCACACGGGAGCCCTTTAAAAGAAGGGTGCTAGTCTAAACTAGTCATCAAAGCTCATGTCATTATCATTGCAAGTGGTATCATCAGAGGCTGGTATTTCTTAGGATGTAATGAATGACATTTTCAGAAGATGATTAATCCTGCCTTAATGTAGTAGAGCTTAGTCACCTGACAGAGTTGTCTCTCTCTGTAAACTACTACTTTGACCATATGAAAAGCTTATATTTGGTGCATAACTTGTTTGAATCATACTGCAAGTGTTCTGGGCAAGAAGCCTCCATTTCTGATTCTGGGCTGATTCTGCTCAAACTGCTAGGAAATTATATTTGTCTTGCATTATGATGGTCCTACAAGCATAAATTTTAGCCAAAAATGCCCTGGGATTTAGGACTTACATTACTGCATATAATTTTGCAATTTAATTAATCAATTAGAATGTCCTTATGTAGGACTAATAGGACACTACTAGTGTAGTAGTGTGGAGATGTAACAGGAAAACAGTCATGGGGCTTGCAGCTGCTGACACTCTGATAAACATGAAAGAAGCAAAGAGAAAGATACAAACAGTGGGATGATTTGATATCAATTCTTATTTTTCTTTCCATTGAGATGGCTTTGATGCATTGGCTCTGTTTCTTTACTGCCATTTGCCATAGCAATGTTATATAATTAGAATATACTATTAGCAGTGGTGATATAAGCATATGAAAGGTTAGTGAATTTGGTTTGGAATTGGAAATATCTTCCTGTAATGAAGGTCATGATCTCAAAGTATTGCAAAACAGTGCATCTGAGGTTTTTCTTTGTCTGCCCTGCTCTGCATTGTGTCTCCTGAGCTGAAATTTCACTTAAAGTTAGGTAGCAAATGAAAAGACCAAGATAAATCTATGAGGACTCCTGCTCTGAGCTCAGTGTCACTATTCCCAAGGAAGTTAATTTCAAAACAAGTCTGTCTGTTAAATGAGTTTCAGCTGATAATTTTATGAGTAGCCTTCTGAAACAAAAATTGTTGGTTCTGGGCTTTTCTCTGCCATTCTGTTGTCTTTGCATATCACAGTAGTTGCAGAATATATTTAGCTGGTTACATTAGTCACTGGGGATTGTGTTCTTATATTTCTATTTGTTTGATTTGATACATGTTTGCATATTCAACTGTGCAGTCAATAAACATCATGTTCTTTATAATAAAAGGCTATCTTTGGTTTTACTTGATCAGCTAACTGCATATTCATGAAGGCAAGTCACTGGTGTGCAGCCTTTGCTTATAAAGTACATCTGTAAGAATGAGAATGTGCTATGAGTATTAAAATAAAGCAACATTTGGTATTATTGTCTGTTTTTGTAATATGCCAAGCACCTTGTGGAGGTGGACCTACCTTACCTATGCATTCCTACCCTTCATTGTTACACTAAATAGTAGTCTATACATTACAACAGTCGACCTCTATGAAGAGAACAGTAGCAAGCTTCAAGTGCGTGTAAGTTTTTCAACTGGTGCAAGTTAGACAGGAGCTAAACCAGATTTTAACTTAATGTTATTAGCTGCAATAAATCAAGCCTTTCAGACTTATTCTAAATGAAAAAAGATCTTCTGAATAGAAGGTGAAGAAGGGGCTGAGAAAGGTTGAGAGTGTGAGAGCAGGTTTTACCTGTACTAAAATAAATACACAGTTCATCATTGTTTTCAGAAACAGACATAAATTTAGAGAGCTTTCAAAGAAAAAAAATCATTGAAGTTTTTATATACCTTCTGCTTTAAAGTTTTGTAGTTGAGCCCCTTGCTATTCAATAAAGAGTTATGGAGATTCCTTCTAAAATCCTTTCGAGATTTTGATAGTAGCTTCAAAACTGTTTTGTGAAAACAAGAATTTATGTCCTCTAATGCATATATGCATTGATATCTCCATTGGTATGTGTATGAACAGAAGTTGGTTTGTAATAGACTATTTTATTAGCTGGTTTCAAGAAAAAGGTTGATTTTCCCCAATGCCAATTTTTGAAAGAAATACACCACCTGCATTTCTCTGAGGCATGCACTCAAATAGGATGAAGAGCTGGGTCTCATACTTATTGCAGTCCTGCTGTTGACTTTGGTCTCTGGATCAGGCCTTATATCCTAACAATGAAGGTGTTTGTATGCAGTTTACAGGATTAAGATTTTTGTGTCTGTAGTAATGGTTATTGAACTGTGGTAAAGAAATGGTAAAAAATAAACTTTGTGCTAGGCAGAATTCACCACAAGATGTCTCATGTCTCACTTTCAAAAATCTGTAAAGGTATTGAGCTATCCAGCTAAGCCTGGTGAGAGTAATGCAAATGACATGATTTAGATTCTTCTGGAGAGTGTGTTAAGAACACATAAAAATAGACTGGATGTGGAATCCAAGCATGAGGAGTGTGTTCTTTAAGGGCTGATTAAAAATAAATGCACAGAGATTAACATCACTGAATATGGACAAAATTTTCTATAAAGGGGAGAAAAAGGAACAGTTACAGCCCAAGTACAACACTAGGAGAATGACTACAGGTTATAAAACAGAGCAATCAAGTCTCATTTGTTATTTCTAATAGACTTTGCTATGTAAGATAAGTGGGCTCTTTATAGCTAAGGTGTCCTTTTAAAGACTGTTTCCACTCCTGATTTTGGAAGGCTTAGGGGGTGAGATTGGGTGTGGGAAACTTCTACTGTTGCCAGTAATGAGCCAGAATGACAAGTTGATTATAAAAATAAAATGTTGCATTTCATACAACTGATGGCCCAAACAAGTAGTTATGCTCAGAACTGATCTTTTGTATTGAAAAGTTTTTTAATGTAAGTACATAAAATAAAGTTGGTGAGTTGGGTTTCTTTAAGGAATCTAATTTTGAACTGTATGATGGACTATTTTGTTAACATATAACTACAAAGTATCTCGAAAACGGCTTACATAAAAGTGTCTGGCAAACCACAGAGAAAAAAATTAAGAATTATTTTTTTGGAAAATCACGAGTCACAGAATCACATATGAAGGTGTTTAAGGAATGACTGGACACGACACTCAGTGCCATGGTCTAGTTGACATGGTGGTGTTGGGTCATATGCTGGACTCAATTATTTCAGCAGTCTTTTACCATCTAATTGATGCTGTGAGGCCTTTATGGCTCCGGCGAGCAGTGGCGACGCGTTTGCCCGCCCGGGCCCGTCCGAGCCGCGGCTGTCGCGGTGTGGGAGCCGCGCTGCCCGCGCCCGCCCGACGGACGGACAGGTGGTGTGCCGGTCCAGAGGGGCACTCACGGTGCCCCCTGCCCCGTAGGCGGGTTCCCTTACTAATCACGGCCGCGCGGCTGTGCCGTGGGAGCCTTCCGGGGCCGGGGGATTCCCAGCTTGGTCTCCCCCCGCAGTGCGGAGCCGCCTCCGCCGCCCGCTCCTCCCCGCCGGGCCGGGGTCCGAGGCGGCCGCCACTGCCCGGGCGGGGCGGGGAGGAGCCGCCCCCCGCCGCCGCCGCCGCCGCCGCGCTCCGCCCGCCCCTGCACGAGCCGCGGCCGCGCTGGAGCCGGTGCCGGTGCCGGTACCGGTGCCGGAGTGCCGGGCCGGGCGCCGCCTGCCCTGCCCTGGCCGCGCTCCCCGCCGGGCCCGCCGCGCTCCCGTCGCCGCTGAGCCGCCCCCGCCCGCGGTGGCCGCCGGCGGGGAGCGGGCGGAGCGCGCCGCCGGGGCCGGGGGCTGCCGGAGCCCACGTACATGCGAGTGCCCTCTCCGCTCACCAGCATGCTTTACTTCCAGATGGTGATTATGGCAGGGACCGTGATGCTGGCTTATTACTTCGAGTACACGGACACCTTCACCGTCAACGTGCAAGGCTTCTTCTGCTACGAGGGCGCGTACCGAAAGCCGTACCCCGGCCCGGAGGACCGCAGCGCCGTGCCGCCGGTGCTGCTCTACTCGCTGACCGCAGGCGTGCCCGTGCTGGTGGTAAGCAGCGTCCGCCCGAGCCCTCGCTCTCGCGGTTCGATGGGCCGGGCCGGGCCGGGGCGGACCGGGGGTCCCGGCCGGAGCGGCGCCGCCGAAGGGAGGGCTCGGGCCGGGCCGGCGGGTAGGAACCCACCGTGCTGCCGGGGCTGGGCTGGGCAGGGCCAGGCGGGCAGCGCTGCCCCTGCCCCTGCCCCAGCCCCTGCCCCACCGCTGCCCACCCGCGCCTCTGAAGTTTATTTTTAGCACCGGTTTATGTAACTGCCAATGCCTGTATTGCCAGCCCCGTGCGACTGCTTTTGGTAAAAATTATCTGTTTGTCGAAACGCGTGTCGGTTGCAGGTACGATGGACAACCTGAGGGAATCCCCTTGTCAGCAACCACTTACTGATGTGTCAGCCGGTACTAATTAGAAACCCCCCTGTCAGTTTTGGTTTTGGAAAGTAAACTGATATGTGCAAGGAACAGGGAACAGTTCTACTTGATTTAGTTGTCTCTATATGTCACATTTATGATTTACTGATATGTGTGCAAATGAAACTGTGCATATGTAACTGAATGTGATCTTCTGTCAATCAGTTTTAAATAGGTCTGTTTAAAAAGAGATTTATTACATTGATTTTCTTTGGGTTTATCTTTTTGGGAAAACAGCTAAGAGGGAAAAAACAGTGAGATGTCTTCTCTTCAAGCTGTTGAAGGTACTCTGTGTTGTCAGATAAGGAAGACATTAGTTAATTTAGTGATCCCTGACCATACTGTGGACCAAAGAGTGACAGAGGAATATTTAACCATTGGGGATGGATCATATATTGACTCACCAGGTGCATGCACAGTTACAAATACAGAAAGTTCTTGTAAAGAGTTTATTTTAATCAACTATGAGCATTAGAATAATTAAAAATAGCACCATAAGAAGAGGCCCTTTAAGATAGTAATTATTTGTTTCACAGATTATATTTTCAGAATATAATCAGGGTGATGCTATGGTAATCCCAGACAAATTCTGCATTTTAGCACCATGAGATCACAGCTGGTATCCAACACAAAACATTTTAGAGGATAAGCCTTAGTATTTGAGACTTTCTTTGGGGTTTTTTGCTTTGTTTTTATTTCCTAGGGATTGAACCTCATCATTTGGCAAAACATTGTTGGTTGCTTGTTGGTGATGTTTTTCTGTTGTTGGCATGTGATGTTTGTTTTGCTTTTAATTCTATTTCTTTTGTTTGGCTCAGGAAGTTATAAAGATTATGTCAGATATTCATGTTGAGCATCAGTTTTTCCTATATGTGTCAGCAAAATGGATTGATAGTTTCCATTAATTTCCTGGGTGCTAGATGATTAGGTGAGAAATCACCATGACATTTTGGGTTGGCAGTCTTGTAATTAGCCTTGCTAAAAAGCTAATAATAGAATTTAATTGTATTTAACTGGGCTTCCTCTCCCAGTCACCAGTCTTTTGGGCAAATGATGTAATTTAGGATGTCAGGGCATGGAAAACCACATTCTAGGTGCCTGTGTTGCACTTTTTGAAAAAGTAATTTTGTTTAATTGTGTTAAATTGAAAATTCAGTGCCTGGGTATCTTGCTACTTCAACAGCACAAAGTCTAATAATTAATTTTATTGATTGAAGGCAACAATTTTCAGTCTTTGGACAGAATTTTGGTCTGATTCACTTTGGAAAATCCTCCTGGACTTAACATTTACACAGGATGGCACTTGCTCAGTTGTGGAGAATATGTACATGGCCTTTGCTCATTCTTTTCATTGACAAAAGTGGTGAAAGGAATATTTCTTCAGCAAAGAAACTTGTTTGTTTTCAGTTGTAGTTGAAGTTCCTTCCCAAGATCTTGGAGATTAATTAGATTATCTTCTATTTGATTTGTTTCTTGTCTATGACAGTTTCTACATACATGTTCTTTGTAATTTTTTTCTGTAAATGAAATACAAAAATTAATCGTATAACAAAGCTGTATTTCTGTCTGTAAAGATACAAATGTAGACCAGTGAAGAAAACGGATTTCTGTGAAGGCAATTGTACCTTTTCTCCCCCCAAATCATTATTGTCCTCAAATATAGCATATTAAATACTATGATTTATGAATTTTAAAAGAAACAATCCTTTTTACTGTTTCTGGAGTTTTGAGAGTGAGCAAGAAAGAGCCTTTACCTTGTTGTTCGCGGCAACTGAGTTTTTTTGAGGGATGGAACTTGTTGAATTGGAGCCATAGAATGCTTCAAGGTAACCAGGTTCTCTTAAAATGACTCAATTAATGGCTCCATTGCATTGAGTTTTAATGAACTTTCTGAAAAAAAAGAGTTTTTCCAGTGCCTGTCCTCTTTCTACATGGCTGCTATTAGAAAGCTGCAAAAGTAAAGTCCCAGTGTGTGGTTCTGTCGTGACGAGTATCTCCAAAGCACTGGGACTCCTGCAGCTGTGAGGCTTCACACAGCTGCTCATCCAGAGCTCCAGTGCTACATCAGACATGCTGTGGCAGATCTGAATGTCAAGCCTTGAGGTTGGGCTGAGTGTCTGGTCACAGAACAGCAATGTGCATGTGCTGAGATGTGAATAAAATGTATTGTGAGCACTGTGCTAATCCTGAGAACTTTCAGGTAAGTCTTTAAAATGCTGCTTCCTGCTAGTACATTCCTGCAGCCCTTGTACAGCACTGCTGCCATGCTTTCATTCCTGAATCCATCTGCTTCCCCATTTCCATCTGCCTCCATGCCATCCAAGGACAAATGCAGCTGGCTGTCAAGGCACAGGTGCTCAGGAGTCTGATCTGGGAAAATGCAGTCCCAGGGCAGAAGCAGCGTCTGCTTTGCTCTACTGTCATGCTTGACTTGCAAGTGCTCTGGTATAGGAAAGGGAAACTGTGCCTGAAGGAAGGAGGTTTGGTTTTGTACTGTGTGCTTGGGACTTACTGAGTTTGTGTATCTACAGTCTTTGCTCAACTTATTACAATGTATTTACCAAGCCTTTGGTCATCCCTGAATTAGCGGCAGTTAGACTGGCTTTTATGTAGGTTTCATGAAATAAAGCAGGATGCATTATAATGTTGGGTTTCTCTGGGTTATCTCTAAAGGGTGTATGTTTCTTACCTGTTAAATCTGTAGTTTGAGTTCTTACACTGTAGAATTTTGAGGGCCCGAAAGATTGGTTTATTTTGTAAAAAAGGCTGAAACCAACTGCACTTTAACATAAAGTATATAGTCTAGTCCAATGTTAGATTTTTATTTGTTGAAGGTCTCCTAAGTCATGCTTTTAGGTACAAGTAAAGTAATGCCTCAAGTGAGTAGACGTGTTTGCATAAGGAGCATTAGACTTGCTAGCAGTAAAATGTGGATGAGGTGGAAATTGCAATCAGAAGAATGGAAAAGCCCTAAGTTTGAGATTTTTTGAGGGAAGAATGAGACTTGGGCAGAGGCAGTGCCCCTGTGGGCTGCCTTCCTTCTATTTATTTCAGGGTTGAAAGAGTACTGCTGGCTCTGTGCTCCCATCCTTTTACTGTCCATAGCACTAATACCCTGAAATCTCTGGTAAACTGTGAAATTCTCAATATGTGATTTGGGTTTTTTTTCTTGTTTGTTTTTTTCTTTTTTTTTTTGTTTGTAATTTTTATCTTTAAGTCAAATGTGAAGGTGACAAGAAATAGGCTCTTGATTTGAGTCTGTTCAAATATGTAATAGGCATAAAACTGCTAGTTGAGAGCTCAGTGCTATTTAAGCCATTTCCCAAAGTGCCAGTTCTTGCTCAGTGGGCTGGTTGCTTTTTTAAACTTGTTATGACAGATGTAGCTTGGGAAATGCACGTCAGTCTAATCCTTTAGCTTCCAGTAGAATTGATTTGTAGAACAGTGAGGCTAGTGCCTCATGTTTTCAGAATCTATAGAGTGATCAGTTCTGTGTTATTTCTTTCTGATAGATCTTAATAATTTTGACCTCCTTAAAAGAACTCAAAAGAATTCTTTTAGCGATTCCACATTCTCATATGGATTACTTAAAATGTCAAAGTTGCTGAAGCAGTGGATGGTGCAAAGTTCAATGTATTGGACCTAAAATGTATGCTGACTGTCATATAAAAGCCAGGAGGAGATAATGACACATTTTCATTAAGATATATAAACAGTTTTGTTATGCAAGTGTTTTTTGTTTTTATTTCCAAGTAACAAATGGATGATTACAGTACTTATCCATAAAATATAAACTTCTATTTGCCTTGATGAATTCCTAGATTATTCCATTTTTCCTGTAAACCAAATAAGACTAATTTGTTTTAAGATAATCCTTCTAATGTCATCACTGAAAAAATATCTGCCATTTAGACATGAAGTATTGTATTTTCTTTTTTTTTTGGTAAACTGGGGAAATCTTTAGATAGGCACATCCCAAACAAGGAGTGGGTCTCAAAAATCAGGCATTCTGGCCTTCAGTTTAGCTTTAGTAGTAACTTTTTCCTTTCTTTTGAGGAAGAAATTTTGTATCCTGGCAAAAAATCCCCCCTGTAAGGTGAGAGATGCAATGTCATTGGTTTTGTGTCAAATTTGTTGTACTCTGATGCTTAAGAAAAAACAAGATAATTTTGTGAAAACTGAGAAAGAAGCCCCCTTCATAAGTCTCCTTTCTTCTTCAGTGTCTGCTGATCTCAAATAGTTCCACGTAGCTCAAGAGTAGTTGAAGAATGTGCAGAGACCTGAAGGAGATGCACCACTTGATTCCAGCACATAGATGTAGCTGATGTGATTGGGCATGCTCCCATCTCAGTCTTCCTTTCTGAAGCTGCTAGTCCCTATTTTCCTCGTGACATCTATGATTCCATATGCTGTGGCATCAGGGACTGATCAGATTTTACCAAGCTGAGTTCTCAAAATGCTCCTGGCAGAGAAGCTTTTTGTTAACCTGTAGTTCACTGGAACTATTTTGCTAGTATATAACTTAGTGCTGTACATGCAAATGGGTTCTATATTGTGATCCATTTTTGAGACATCAAAATGCTTTGTTATCTGTTCATTATAACTCAAAGAAAAGCACAATCTAGAATTAAAGTTCTGAAAAAATAAGTTTTTCTGAAAATGTTCACTGTGGATTTGCTGTGCCTGGAATCTGTAAGTTTGCCTCACACCTTAGATGTTTCTTTATTCCTCACCTTTGAAAAAAACAATACCTTCACAAATGTTTCTTCAGCCTATTTTAGGCTAATTACTTTTCTATTTTATAACTGGTACTAATCTCTTTAGCTTCTATGCACACCTTGATAGTTTGGAAAAAAACTAAAGCACAGGGGTCATTCTGCTTTTGTGGGACCCCATCTGGAGTACTGCTCTGGGCCCCCCAGCATAAGAATAACATGAACATGATGTAGCGATGCCAAAGGAGGGTCACAAAGATCAGAGGGATGAAGCACCTCTCCTATGAAGACAGGCTAAGGGAGCTGGGGTTGTTCAGCCTGGAGCGGAGAAGGCCTTGGGGAGATGTTATGGCCCCTTCCAGTACATAAAGAGGGCTGAGAAAAGCTGAAGAGGGCATGTGGTGATAGGATAAGGGGGAGTAGCTTTAAACTGAAAGGAGGTAGATTTAGATTAGAAATTAGGAAGAAATTCTTACCTACGAGGGTGATGAGGCACTGGAACAGGTTGCCCAGAGAAACTGTGGGTGCCCCATCCCTGGAATTGTTCAAGGCCAGGTTGGATGGGCCTTTGAGCATCCTGGTTGCAGAGGGCAGAAACCAGGTCATCATTAATGGTCCCTTCAAACTGAGACCATTCTATGGTTCTGTGAATCAAACAGACTTTTCTCCTGATCACTACTTGAAGGATCTGTGCATCCTGAAGGAGACTGTTTTGTCTTTTCTGTCAGAAACAAATCAAGGAGACTTGATAAATAATGCAAGGATAAACAGTTGCCAATGGCTCTGTGTTACAGGGCAAAAAATCTTAAGTGTATGTAGCAAGGTATTCAGTTTTCATTTTTATGTACAACTTCTAGCGCAAGTTGGAGGAAAGTGTGCAGTCTGTCCTAGCATTCTTTTCTGGGAACAGTGTATTTTTTTTATGCTAGGTAGCTGCAATACTGGAACATCTAGTGCCATTTTTGGTATGACAACATATACACTACACAACAAAAGATTAAAATTTTATGCCTAGAATTGTAGGAATTGGGTAGACTAATCAGCCTCTGAAATCAAATGGAAATACTTTTATTTGTATGAGAAACTCTCTTTAGCTTCTTGATATGTGACCTATTTCAATAATACTGCAATTATTATCTTTGAGTAGCTAAATGTTTTTAGCTTTATCTGCCTTTTTCTTGCTGATACATTTGTCAGCTGTTAAAACTTCACATGAGTAAGGAATTGCCAGAATAATTTGTTTACTCTGTGATCATGTTGTTCTTGCAGGCCCCATTTGGTCTGTGTTATCTTGGTTCTGTTTCAACTTATTTGCGCAGCTCCAACTTCTTTCCTTGATAGTTTTCATCTTCCATTCTCAAATGGTTTGGGGGAAGACAAAAACCTGCAGCTTCTTTTATTTTTAATTTAATGTGCAAATACTGTGGACTTCAGAAAGACACTTTTTTTTTGAATGGGGAATGCCCTTTTCTGTAATGGTGGAAGGCAGGAAATCTTTAAGGGATACTTTGTGTCATGCTCTTCCTTTGTGAATAGATAATTGCTTTGCAACTTTACTTAAGAATAAAAAAAATAAATCACAGTGTTAAGGCCTGTGGTAACTTCGTGTAGCAGATGTCTGTATTGGCCTGTTGGGACACATAGCAAGAAAAATGCATGATTTGATAGTCTGATGCTGGTTTCATCTCAGCATAAAACCACTAATCCAGCAGAGCTGTAACCAGGAGAAACAAAGACTCAGAACCATTGTGGATTTTCTTGGGAATTCGTCTTTATCTGTCTGTCTTCCTTTCGTGGTGTGATGGCTTACATGAACACTGCCTGCAGAAGTTGTGTTTGTGCTTCCAGTTGAATGTATTTCTGTTTTGCTTAGTATGCCTGCAATTTACAAACACTAACAAGATTGAGGCCATATGCTTCATCCTTTGATGGGCTCTCTGGAAGTAAAGTGGTAAGCAGATGTGAACAAGGCAGACGGGGTTCTGTTTGAAACAGCTGAATGCCTATTTGTCCTACAAATGATGCACTTATGTTTAAGTGAGGAGTTGTTAATCCAACAAATCCTGTATGATAAAGGAATTGGTATGCGTTGTTTGTAATCTAAAATAGTAGGCTTGAAGTAATAATCAATTTTTCCACAAAACAATTCCTACTCGTTGTACATCCTTCAGGATTGAAGAGAGTGGTGTCCATATGATACATACTAAATGACAGTCAAAGTGGAATTTTAAGTATCTTTAGCTGTTTCTCAGCCTTAAAAGCAGTGTGATGTTTAAAAGCTTTATATGCTCTTGCAGTATCTCTTAGATACATTGAAGTGTGTGACGGCCCAGCTTTCATCATGAATGGTTTTTATTTAGAAGAGGTGTGGTAACCTCATAGATTGCAAATAAAAATTCCAACTGAAATGGGTATACCACATCTCTGGCACTCAAAAAGGATGTACTTGCAACATGCTGTTTTAATGAGGATTATCTGTTGAAAACATAATCCTTTGTATTCATGCATAGTACAGTGAACAAGATGTTCAGACTAGGAAAGCAAAAGTTCCAGCACTTGCTGTCTCTGATACCTGGCTTTACTAAGATCACTTCTATTGACCTGTGGGTCAGAATGTATTTATTTTAGTGTAAATGCTAAAAAATCTGCAATAGAAAAATATATATTAAGACTTTTTAAATTCTGCTATTAATATAACACATTGTTCAGCTTCAAAATTGACTCTTAATTCTGGATGCCATTTCCTGGGGTATGAGGCACCACAAAAAACACTTCTGGTTTTACTAGATGAAAACCTAGTAGGTTGTGGATTCCATTTCTGCTTGTTATTCTGGACAACATACAGTTACCTGTAATTTTGTGTGTATTATATAAATGTATCATGATTATCCATTGTCTAATTATTATACATTGTATTTTAATTCAATTAACCCTATGTACTTGTTAATGTACAGCCAATTATAAATGTAGTATAACTGTTTTAAGGGATTTTTTTCTTTACAAGTAGTATTTTTCCTTTTCTGGTGATATTACTTCTTGCTTCTCACCCATGCAGGGTTAAAGAGAATGTGTGAAGGCTTTCAAAGTTTTTAGTTTTCTAAATAATTATTAAGGGAAAAAGTAGCTATCAAGAACCAAAGTCAGCCCAACAGTATCCTGCTATTCTGATTTTATTTTTTCTTTCTCTGCATAGAATTTTGAAACACCTGTTGTTAGGTTAGTGGGTTTCATGCTGTCTCTAAAAAGGATCAGTCATACATTTTTTTAAAATATTCTTTATCGTCAAATTCTGAACAATATTATGAAGATTTCTTTGGTCAATGCATAGTTTGCCTCTTTATAAATCATATTCAATATTAGAATTACTAAGTGGAACTCAGCCTCCCAGTATAGTTATTTTGGATAGTAATAGGGATTTCTGTGACCTGTCTGTAGCAATTTAGGGCTCAGACATGACTGAATTAATTCTGCTTAAAGATTTCTTAATCATGGGTCAGCTGAGCTGCAGTAACCAGTGACATACAACTTGCAGCCTGTGGGAAGCATGAGGTAAAGTATCGGAGCTTGACGTGCTTGAATTAAGATTTAGAGCAATATATGTTACTTTTTTAATGTTTTACACAGTGGCTCTCCGTAACGGGGCTCTGCTGAGAAGTGGGGACCTCATATGGTCAAACAGCTCCTGTCTGATGTCTGACCTTCCCAGGTGCGAGTCTGTGTATCAGTTCATCTCTGTGCAGAGCAATGTGTGGAGAACGTGCCCGAGCTTCAGCACATACTTAATAGTATTTCAATCATATTTACATAGACTGAGCTTGATGTCCAGAGCCTCTTCACTGTTCAATTTCTGCTTTTCCTGTTCCTATGAGGAGTGTCCTTGGACCTCTTGGGATGTATCAGGGCTCTGTCATGAGGCCAGGTTTAAGGCTGCTGCCATTGTGCATTCAAACTGTGCAGACATGAGTCTGAACATCCAAGAGGCCCGAGGGAGGAAAGAGGAGTTTGTGCTGCATTGGACTGTAGGCCACAGGCACGCTCAGTGTGATGGTGTGAGGACCGTACGGCTGTTGGGATGGTCCCCTTTGCCAACTGCTCACGCTTGGCTGCACTCAGCGCTTCAGTCACTCACGGGGACTCTTTCCAGAGCATTTAGCAAAGGCAGATGAGGTTTGTAGGCAGACTGACCTTGGGGCATGTGAGTGTTTTGGGGACATCTGCAGCTGGCAGAATGAATGTACAGAGCTGGGTTGTGAGCTCTGTCAGACTTTGCCTTCATAAGGGGATCTGACCACTCAAGCAGGATGGACATCCAGCCTTTACTGCCTAGCTGTCAAGTGGTAGTTGTGAAACTAGGCTTCTCTGTAAAGCATTAGATTTGTGCATGGAAATAATTATGCATGAGCTAGATACATACTCATTGTTAATTAATTATCTTGGTATTGATGGAGTTTAATTACTTTTCGGTGCTACTTGGAATGGCAAGGCTTTCCTGAGGTGGAGTATATGAGGTGGAGTATATGAATGAGTATGGTGCTGATAGAACCTTTTTATGGAACCAAATTTATTTTAATAGTCAATATTGCAGTTTTACTCAGTATTTCTTTTGTCTCTAAGTTGATTGTAATTGTTGTGTAATTATAAGTAGAAGCAAATCATAAAGCAGAGACTATTTCCTTAAGAAACTAAATGTATTCACACATGTGTTTACACACAATGTGCTGCCAGAAAAAGTCATGTTTATGTGGTTGACTTGTATAACTAACTAGGTTAGTTCAAGTGTACCTTTAAATTTATATGCCAATGGCAAAAAAAGTAATGCCTGAATGAATTAATATCTTACAGATCTATACAAAGAAGTTGATCCTTGTTAAGGTAAAGCATTATGCATTATTTTATGAGTGGAAGGAGATACAGTCGCATGTTGGAGAAGAGTAGCTGGGCTTACTTTGACCAATAGACTTTGCAATTAGTTTTCAGAATGCCATTACATGCCTTAAAGAGCTGTTTTGATGCTCTGCTGTCTTCACAGCAAAGTATACAATCTCCCCTCTGTCTTGCAGGCATTTCCTGTACTAGGAATTTTTTGCTAAAATTTCCCACTCTTGCTGCTCCTGTTTTCAGCTCATTGGCTGCTGTGCTAATGAGGGCACTTGGGACTTCCTCTTAATTCAAGCACTGCATTGTGTGAACTCCTAAACAGGGTCAGGCAACATAGCGTTGCCAGCTGCACATCTGCAGCCATCTGGATTTGTAGCAGGAGCAGTAAAATAGACATTGTGTAGCAGAGTTGAAAGAGTGACAAGAGTGCTGCAAATCATATTTGCAAAAAACCATAAAGAAAATGACCCCTATTTGATCTAGAGGATGTACAGTATCATTATTGAAAAGGCATTTATACATGTATACAGACAAATGGGATATGCTACTGCTATGCAGTGTTGTGTGAAAAAGCTTGCTGGCTAATTCACTCCCATTGCATTGTTAAGAGCAGAGGTAAGTAATTACTAAAGCCTCTGGTGCTCATAAACAGGCCTCTGCCACCACTTTGATGACTTCATTAAGATTCTGTTTCTAATCAACATCACTTCAATATCTTAATTTATTATAATAACATTCTTAAGGAGAAATAATTGCACACTGAAATTAGAGCTTTCAGGCTTAGGAAGAAGATGCAGGGGAAAGGTCATACATTGTTTCATATCTATTTGTTATTTCATGGGAGTCTGGAAGAGGGACTTTGACTTCTTTTTATTGTTCACAGCCTTTCTTAATGGCCACCATCTCTGATGACTGTTATGTAACATCATGGTCTGCCTGAAGTCAGGTGAAGCTTCAGAATTTTAACTTTTGTGCAGTTATTCTCTTTGACAGTGTTACTAAAGTGTCAGTACAAGTTGCAGTCTGTACTTCTCTTTGAAAGCTTTTATTTGGTCACTTGTTTCCTGTCTTTCAGACGCACTGAAAGAGTGGATTAATACCGTCAGGGTTTGTTGCTGAGTAGTTTTACTGCTGGTTTTATGCTGAATGCACATACTGCACACAAGTAACCCTGATGAGAGACAGCTCAGAATAAGTAATAGTTCCAGATCAATGCTTCCATGCATTGGCTGTTAAAATGTTTTAAACCCATTGTTAATGACACCTGGATCCTTTGCAGTCATGCTTACAGTGAAAAGGCACAAACTATTATATAATAAGAATAACTTTAAGGTAATACATTCAGGAATGGGCATTACATTTTGGGACTTTTCTTAATGATTTATCTGACCTGTTAAAGCTCCTTCCCAAATATTTGGTACTACTCCCCTGTAAAATTGGCTTGTCTTCCTAGTTTTGTTTTACTAATTTCTGGGGACAGCACTCATGGCTAAGATCCATCTCCCGACTTTGGATGAAGTATTGCTTTTAATCTAGAGTGCCATAGGTTTTCACAATCAGTCCGGCTCCTGTTGAAATTAGTGGAGTTATTACTTTTGATTTCAACTGGAAGAAGTTAATGACAATGTATTTGATGAGTTGACAATTATGCTGTAGCCTAAGATAATTGTAAAGGAAGAGATGCTTATACAGAGGCCATTATAGTAGGAGTGGAGCTAATTGTGTGATTTCAAAGAAAACTATTTTATTGTGAAGATAACTTTCAGTAAAATTATTTTATTAATTTAATAGAATTTTTTTATCGAGCTGCCTGCTTAAATTTATCATTATGAATCAAATACTTATAGATAATAACAACATAAGTAAAAAACCCCAATTACATGTGAGTGTTTTGCAGATACGCTTATTTTGCCACAAATACCGAGAAAACAATTTGTGTGGAGTCTTACAGGTATTAATCCTATGTACAGCCTGTTTTCCTCATAACTTTATTACAACAGAGCTTGCTTATATTGTTACAGTGTTTGATCCTTCAGTTGAGTTGTTTGACGACGATGACAATTCAGTGAAAGTGGCTTTCCTTGAACTGATTTCAGGAATAATGTATCTGCAAAATGTGGCTGACCTTGAGTAGAAGTGAGATAGCAGTAAGACAGTGTAGGAAATTAAGATATTCTCTGTCCTCTGAGCCTCTGAGAACAGTTGGCTACAGTCATCTACTGACTGTAAAACCACTACTTTGTGACCAGAATCTTTAAGAGATGCCTTTTATGTGTTCAGTTTTTATTCAAACAGGGATGAAAGACCGTTTATGTTGAATTTTGCAATTGAATGTTCATCCTGGGTGGAAAAGTGCAGTTGCGTAGATCACCTAGGGTATAAAATACAACATAACATCACTGTTGGAAATGATCACTGGAATGGGTGTCATAAGCATTGGTATTGTGTTTATCAAGGAATAATATTTTCATAATGCACAGATGGATTAAGAAACCAATCTCCCTCAAAAGAGAGAAAAGAGTACTGTTTTCTTAGGCAGTCAAGAAACAAAGGGGTTTGCCAAGGCCAGGTCAGAAGGAACAATAGCTTTTCTTGCATGTGTCACTGGAAGTCCAATAGAAGACTTCCTTGATACAGTTGAGTGCAGAGCTGAATATGTATGAAATTCGTCTTCCAATAGGGAAGATAAATCATAGGGCTTTGAGCATTTTGTTTTTCTATCACATTTTAAAGGTCGAAATTAAGCGCTTGAAAAAAATTGAGAAATTTCAATGTCAAATTCTTTTTCAAACTCCCTAATGAAATAATTGTATTTAACAGCAGTGTTTTTCAAGTATTACTCAGAGATAGGGAGACTAAAATTAGTTGATCTCTGGTCATATTACAATTCATCTTCCTAACGAGGTGTGTTTGGTAAACTGTGGAGCTTGGAAGCTCTGGATAATGGCATGCTTGTAAAAAGAAAATGCAAACAAAAACTGTATGAATTTCCTGTTTTAAGAATCTTATCTGGAGCATTTGAGTCTAAAGTAACTTTACAGTTGGAAATGTGAATTGATGCTTTTAGAACTGAGTTTTGAATTAATTTTTCTCTCTTCCCCTCACTATTTACTAGGGAGGGTTTTTATATGTAGAGATTTTCTCTAGATTAATATTTTTTCCTAGCTTTTCTTATTTTTTAAAATTAGAAAAGCTCAGTGCATGGGCAAGAATTCTCATGAACGTCTGTTATCTACTACTTCTTGCAATGTGTTCACCAAGAATCCTCAGTATTGTGAAACCATGCCAGCAGTTTAGATAGTTTTAGAACCAGGTGCCAGACACTTACTTGGCCCCCAGGCTGCCATGTTGGCATTGCTGAGTTTGCCTTCCTGGTGTCCTGGCCATTTCTAATCGCTGGGAGAGCTGCAGTGCAGAGCAGCTGGATGTTCTTCATCTCACAGTGATACAAAAGGCTTAGTAGACGTGAACAGGAGCTGTAATGCCAAACACAGTGGGCAAAGAGGGCTGAATGCTGAGTGAATCTCACTGAGTTGGAGTCTGGCAGGGCCGGTGCACCCTGTGGGTGCTTCTGTCATGGAGCATCAAGTACTGCCAAGACTTGTGCTCTGGCCCTTCTCTTAGTTATGCTCAGAAGAGGGGAGCAAAATGACCTTTTATGTAATTAGAATTTGCTCTGGCAATGTGTGATTCCAGCCCTGGTGCTGCTCTGCAGAGACTTTGCCTGTTGGGCACGGCAGTTGTGGCTCCAGAGGAGATGTCGTTTGTACACATGATCAGTTGCTCAGTTAAGAAAAAAACAAACAAAAAGGTGTGGCAAAAAGGAAGTTCTCAGAAACTCTGTCCTTAAAAACATTTCATTTTCTTCTCTCATATGGTAGAGTAACAAATGAAGATAATTCAGGGAGTGTTGAAGTTGCCTGTGTCTCTGTGATTATGTGCTCTTGGGACTTACTTCTGGCTTCCTGCTTTTAAGTGCTTGGTACTCTCTGTGCCTCCTGCTTTTAAATACCAATAAAGTCTTCATGAAGTGAGCAGTCTTTACGGTTGTTACATGTCTACAATGTATTAAAAAGTGGAATAAAGAGTATTTGTTCCTGTCAGAAATAACATTTTTGTTTCATGGCATACAGAATCACAGAATATGATGTGTTGAAAGGTACCCACAAAGATTATTAAGTCCAACTCCTGGCTCTGCACAGGACCATCCCCAAGAGTCATATCATGTGGCTGGGAGCATTGTCCAAACACTTCCTGAACTGTCAGCCTTGCTGTGACCACTGCCCTGGGGAGCCTGTTCCAGTGCCCAGCCACCCTGTGGGTGAAGAACCTTTTTCTAATATCCAACCTAAACCTTCCCTGACACAGCTTCAGGCTGTTCCCTTGGGTCCTGTCACTGGTCATCACAGAGACTATAGAATAGACAATATATAGCCATATTCTGCACTACAGATAATAATTCACTATTAGATAGGTAATCTTTTATTGCTGTTTTTCTTTTGTAAGTGGCCATGACCAAATATGTACCAAGAACTCTATTTAAATTTTAGTATTTATCTCAAATGGAAAAAAAAAGAAAAATAAAAGGATAATATGTATTTTTAAAACAAAATTTACTGGATAAAAAGGCTGAGGTTTGTGTTTTATTCAACATCTTTCTCTAGAAAAAGCAATTTTCTATTCACATCTTTTCTCGAGACTTTTGGAAGCTCTATGCAGTAGGGTCCTATGTCCCCATGCTGAATGCAAGAGGGGATATTTTGTATTTAATCAATAGCAGAGAGATTTATGTAGGATTTATTTTTTCATTTTCTGCAAAACTACTGGTCATTTTTCTCTATAGAAAATGTACTTCTGTAAAAATCAACCAGGGCATTTGCTGTCAGTTTAAGCAAGCAAGGAGCAATGAGAACAAGAAAAACACAAAGAAAATGGCCTCAAGGGAAAGCTCTGCATAATGAACTTGAAATTGCTACTGCTGGAAATACTGTTGCTGCTTTTCCTGCCAGGACTGTCACCTCACTCAACATTTTTCCGCTTAAAATGGAGAGTAGAGCAGCATCACTAAAAGCTGAGGTTTATGCTGCTGGATTTTCCAAACTCTGACCACTGTGCTCGTTGATGGCGTTTCTAAAGAGGAAATAGGCCAGAAATACATCATGGTCTCAAAAGTTAAGAGAACAAGGTAAATAGAAGGAATAACAAAGCATATGGAAACCATACTTTTAGACGAGACATGCACCACACTTTTTAAGTGGAAACTCGTAAGTGAAAGAAATGGAGAGTCAATGCAACTTAATTGATAACTATTTTCCTAGAGATGCGTAAATCATCCCCAAGATTTTTAGCTCCAGTTCCCAGCTCCCCTTATTGGCTTATAAGGAAGTATGAGGAAGCTCAGGAAAAAAAAAGCAAAAAAAAAGCAGAGCTGTGGACTGCCCGAGATGCTCATTCTCCAAAGGGACAATCCCTTGCCATGTTGTTTCTTGAGGATGGTCTCACAAAGCCTTGGTTAGGGTTCGAGTCATGCCTGAATGAGAGAAATACAATGAATGAAAAGAAGTCAGAAGTGAAATTACAATGGACAGTATTGGAAACTGTTCTTAACTTGACAAGTTTAACACATGGATGAATATTTAGTGGTCTTTTTTTAATGCAATAACTGCTTTTCAGGGTTACTCATCTATCTGAGTGGTTGCTGTGGCTACAGCATAACCCTGAGAATTGGCAGAGAGGGAATCGTATTGCACGATGTTCCTTAGCCTGTGGGAAATATTTCATGAACATTTGTATATCCTAAAGTAGGTGGTAGCTGTAAAGGTCTGTGACTGTATAAACAGAAATTTATTTTCTAATCCCAAATAGATTATGAACCTTAAATTTCAGGATTTATCTTGTTTAAATGCACTAATGCACCCTCAAATATCTTGTCATCCAAATGAATGTTTAATTCTCACTTGAGTCCTGAGGTTTTATAGGGAATTATGTGATACATGAGAAGGTAGGCCATAAAATAAACCTCACTAGTATTTCATAAGTGCAGATTTAAGGTCATTTATTTGTATAGGTGCTGGCTGTTGTAAACTATAGGTGACAGTAGGGGAAGTTTGTTTATGGAGTCAGTTTACTGGAAAATCAACAGTGCCGGAGCTGGTCTAGCTCTAATATTTGGAATGAGTCAGGCTTGACATTTTAAGTTGGAAAACAGCTCAGAATTTAGAACTAAGTTAAGAATATATTGGATGGATCATTTTAGGTGGGCCAAATTAGGTTTCCGAATTGACATGCAGTGCTAAAACTAGGAACAGCTTGCCTGGATTCAGAAAAAATGACTAATACAGAAAAACCTTGGACTTATTTGGGAGTAAGGAATCAGTGTAGGGAACATGTGCTAAAGGCTGTAAGAACCTGTGCAGAAAACAAGGAAAGGGACAGGTATTAGGTGGTTGGCAATAAATATATTACTAGTTTAAAACAACAATGAAAATCAATCAGCTAATAAATTAATCAGAAGTCAAGAGATGAAACAAGAAGAAATATTAATTTTAGATCTCATCCCTCCCAAATTCCGTTCCTGCCTTTGAATGGGTTGTCATTTCACAGACAGTATACGATTGCCATGGAGATGGTTACTAGAACTTCTCCTGTCAGTTAAATTTTTCTGAGTTAATACTTTTTTACGTGCTTCCATAAGAGTAAAGGGTCATTCTTGTCTAGCTCCTTCTTGTAGCAATTATGTAGACTCTGTTTTTATCTAAGGACTGTGAAAGTTAGTTATATATATGTTCTTTAGAATACTGAAAGGCCTTCACTTTGTATTGTTAGTCTTCAGGTGGAAATTGTTCTTTTCCTTATACTTTACATGCTGTAGTTTTATGTCCAAAGGTTTTCTCACCCTTGGGGAAGGATTGCTTCCTCTGCTTTTAACAGCTGTTGAAGTATCTGTGCGCTAAGAATTTTAATACATACCTTCAGGAAATTTGTACAGTGATCTTAAGTAGTATAACCCTGTTAGAATAAGGTAAAAGATACTTCTAATATGCTCTTTTTTCATTGCAAATTGTATTTCTGTACCTGAAGTTGTGTAGTTTTGTCCAGAGGTTTATGTTGTCACAACATTCAGATTCTCCATTGCAATCTTTCACCATCAGTTTTGGATCATTCCAAAAACTTTTTGGCCCAAGACTTAGAGAAAAAGTACACAAATAATTCTGTTAAATTAAATGTCATTTGTTGAGTGGTTACAACTTGCATATGCAGTGGAAGGGGTAATGGTGGTTCCTGTGCCAGCAGGAATACAGGTATTGTTTCTTTCAGGAATATATCAGGCATGGAAATTATTGTAAAGGGCAAGGGGGAGATTGCCCTCATTTTCCTCTACCCTGTAGGGCTGATTATTGCCAGTTATGCTGGAGAGAAGAAGGGGAAGGAATTGAGCTAGGAAACAGAATCTCTCCTGGGATTTACTGAGATTGAAAAAGATTTTCTTTCCATTTCTGAAACATCAATAGGCTGATTATTGAGATGAGCAGTGCTTGTGCTGAAGGATGGAGGAAGAAGAGCTTTAGCTGAGCTGCCAGTACAGAAAAATAAAGAACCTGTATTTATTGCCAAATTCTAGAAGGATTCTATCAAAGTGAAGGCACAGAAGCACTGAGATGACTGCCTTGTGTTCTCAGTGGCAAATTCCACTCTGATCAGTTCTGACAGTAGAGCACTAGGACTACTATAGCAAAAGTTTTGTCTTTACCCGGGTTCTGCATCCCTTTGACCCTTGCACATACACACCCACTCTACGACTATTTTCATTCAGCTCCCTGCTGTTCTTGGAGCTCAGGGTTTTCTTCATCCAGGTCACCATCAAAGACGACAGAAAATGTAACAAGGAAAAATTGTTGGCAGCAGCAAGGATCTGGATGCAGCCCTTGAAGGCAGGTTGCTGGAAATGAGGATGTCCTTTCCTATGAGTGAGCAATTCTCCCTTTTGTTAACCCTGGCTTCCCTACCATCCAAGAAGGCCTTTATTCTTAGATCAGCAGATTCAGTCTGTGCTCTGAGCTGGAGAGTTGAGCTTGCTGGCACTCTTTCTCTTGGTGTTCTTGCAAAAGGTTGAGCACTGTGTATCACAGATGCTTCTCTTGTGCTGAATTTTGCTTTTTCCTGGAGTTCTGAAATCTGTGAAAATTTTACTGAAATTTATTGAGTTTGGCAAAAAGCATGAGTTAAATGCAGACTCTGGCTGCAGTCAGGTTGCCTAGTCCTTGATGAGCGGAAAGAAAGGTGTTACTGTGACTCACAATAAAAATAATAGTGTTTCAGTTCTCACCTTTATGAGTCATATTAAAACTAATCTTTTATTTCTATGTTTTTTCATGAGTGCTATAGGGATCGTTGGGTTGAATTCTCCTTGTTGTAATTTGGGTGGCCTTGAATTCAAGGTTGAGTTACTTTTCACGTATACTGATCATTTGCTAATTATAGATGAAGGAAATCTACTTCAGTAGGCTGAAAATTCGCTTGCATCAAAATAGAGGATACTTGTTAGTTCAGGTATTGAAATTTCTGTTTCATCTAAAAATTCCACTGGGATCTGAAGCCAGTCTGAAGTAAGAGATAATGACTGTTTTGATGACAAACTGAATTTTGCTTTTTATGTGCTTGCCACCACAGTTATTTTTGTTACTTGTGCCACATTATTTGTAAGAAGTAATTTCCTCCTGTGTGTCACAATTTAGCCCAAGGTTATCTGTGTAGATCTGCATGCAGCTAAGTAAGGTCATTAATTACATTCTTCCTATTGACAACAAAATTTACATGCGAGTCAGTGCCCACAGATTTTTTTTTCTTAGTTTTTTTTGGTTGGTTGGTTGGTTGATTGTTGGGGGTTTCGTTTGTTTGTTTGTTTTTTGTAACCAGTGCTCTGTGTAGAACTGTTCAGACCTATTTTGATATATCAAAAGTCTGTATTTTCCTCTTAGATCAAATGTTTAGGAAAACCTAGGCAGTGAATCAGATTTTATGGTATTATGTCTTATATTAAGACTTCAGTTTCCTGTTTATCAGTGTGAGGTACCTATCAATAAGCTTTACAGCTTTTCGTAGAGAGGAGTGAATACCAACAGTGAATCAAGGTTGGAATACAATACAGTGCTCAGTATTTGACCATTCTACTCTACTTTTTGATTATACTTGTTCTACCTGCCATAAAGCTTCAGTATCATAAATTTAAAGGGGTACCTGCTTAAGGCTTGGCTTTGGCTTTAAGTCTCAATACTGTAATTGTATGAATAAGTGAAAGGTTATGCTTTGCTGCACAGATAAATACACAATCTAGAGGGGATATTTTCCATTCAAAACACATTTTTCTAATTTTGTGGTTTTTATGTTTACTTTTTGCTGACTGTAATGTGAATGATATATATATATGAGAACTTTATTCATTTGGGGTAGTGAATGTGAAACAGACCATTCTTAATGTTAAAATATCAGTGGTGACACTGTTCAAGTTTGAGGAACAGAGCTAAAGCCAGACTTGATAAACTTAGCTGGCAAAATATGAATCAAACCCCGTGAAGTACCTCCTGGCAAACCAACCCTCTGAAATGAACAGGAGCTCTGTTAAGATTTTTTTTTTATTTTCCCCCACTATAGTTCAAAATTTAAAGCTCAACCCTGTGAAGTGCTGAGTGTCAGCAAAAGCCATGTGGGAACTGAAATGTTCAGCGTCTTCCAGGATTAGGCCTTTACTTTGGTCCAAATATGTATTATGTGATCTGTTGTTCTTGAACTAATAGATTTCTTTCTTTCTCTTTCCCCTCCTACTGAAAACTAGGTTATGATATGTCGACTCCAAATCCTAGTTGTAATAATTTATTTTCTTTTAAGGCAAATAAAGTAAAGCAAGCTATAAAGCATATTTCCCTCATAAGAAGATTAATCTACAGAACTTGATTCATTTATCTTGTCTTTTGTGCTGGTTTGGTCTTGTTTCTTTAAGATGAGATGACTGTCTCTGTAATATTAGTATATTTTACTTGCTGTAATCTGATGTCCCATTTCTCTCCCCTTTTTCTCCTCCCCCAAGATTATCGTTGGAGAAACTGCAGTCTTTTGTCTACAGTTAGCTACAAAGGATTTTGAAAACCAAGAAAAAACAATATTAACTGGAGACTGTTGTTATATAAATCCACTGGTGCGCAGGACCATCAGATTCCTTGGTATGAGCAAAATTATTGCTTTCATTTTTATTGGTGAGAGTGATCAATTATGTCTTAATTTTGACCTGGGGAAAATATTCAGATAATCATAAAACATTTCATGCATAGTCTTAGTCAGGTTCAGTGTTCCTTTTAGGTAGCAAATGAGGCTTCTTGGAAATTTAGGTTAAAAATAGATGCAGAAACAGCAATAAAATTAGAAAAAATTGGGACCACAAAGGGGGAAAACAACCAGAAGGTCTGGAGTGGGTTGAAATGGAGAAGGATGATATCCTTGTGCCGTATCTAGAGGTGATGGCTCACAAACACACACACACAGACACAGACACAGACGCACACACATATGCCAAAGCTGAAGGCATTGGGGTATAAATGTGTGTTTGAAAACAAGCCCAGTTTAAGTGCTTTCTTAACCTGGATATTGTATTATAGTCTCTAGCAGAAAACTGTACAAAATTCATGCTACACTGATTTTGGCTGAAACTCCCCCATCAACTTTGGTAGATATGAAGTGCCATCTTTTCTACTTAGTTTGTTCTAAATGTGTTTGGAGGAAGAAGCCTCACCACTCAAAATGTGTATTGAATATTCCCAAATGCTACTTCTTAATGCATGCAGGGATGCCATAGCAGGGTTCAGTTCTGTTGTTTGCTTCTCTCTCATGGCTTGTATCTAAAAGAAACAGCTGGAGGAATGAGGTCTTGGGGCAGCTAATTCTACTATGAGCCCCAGTCTCAGGGGGAGGGAGGGCATGTGCAGCTGTGTCTGTATGTGGATTGTTGATGTAACAGCCATGCCTGCCTCTCCAAAGTGAGATTGCTGCTGTCACATTGAGTGCTAAAAGCCATTAGGAATGCGACTGTCTTGCATAGGTCTGGAGGAGGTGGGGAGTGATGGTGAGGAGCTCTTCCCACTCCAGTTGCTCTGTGTATAACCAGTGCCTAAGTTTCCTTCCTACTAGGCAGGCCCTCCTTTTTTGCAGAACCAAAAAACTGTTGGGAGGGAGGGCAGGGATAAACCAAAACCTCTGTGCTGTTCTACCAGATGAGGCATCGCTACCCATTGTGCTCACACAAAGTGATGTGTCCGCCTGTGTTGGGGCAGTGCACACCCTTGGGACTTGCTGAAAGGGGCCCTCTGTGAAGCAACTTGGCTAAGCACAATCTGCTGCTCACTAGGGTCTAGCATCTCAAGGGGAATTAACATTAGTGTGACAGTGCTGACCAGCTAGGATCCCAGAAATCATTCTTGATCCTCTAGCTTTGCTGAGAGAAAACCCCGACCTCTAGAAATGCACATGTTTCTGTGAAATTATGTCTGCTGTGATATTCATCCATTAAAGTCCCCATGGTGCCCTATGGCATTGGGATTTGCCAGAACTTGCTCTATATTCACAGTGAATTGGAATATGAGAAAGGTAAGGTGATTTGCCTGTGGAAATACAGGAGGAAATCTATAGCTCAGGTGGAATTTGAACAGGCACCTGCTGGCTTTGCCTCCTGGCCAGGGTGCTGTGTTTGCATGTTCTTCCAGAGCTCATTTTCTATTTACAAAAGGATAGAGAGGGACCTCAGAATAGGAGAAATCTGTTTTCTTTTAAGTAATCAGATACATGCATTTACATTCTAATGAATGAGTACATGTACTTAATGCTTTGCTGATGTGTCTGATTAAAAAAACTCTTTAGCATAAGTAGCTCCTCAAATATATAGATCTTTAGCTCACTGTGTTGATACTGTGATTAATATGCCATGCATAGGGATTTACCCAGAAGCAGGCAGCTAAAGACAACTTGTAAATGGCAATATTGAATTATTCAGCACTTTAGCTTCTGTACAGCTCTAAGGGAAACGTAAATGTTTGTCCAGTATGTGTTATGACTTCAATTTAGTTCTCCATCAGGACCAAGCTTCCTTTGTTCTCAAGCAGATTTATAGGGTGAAGAATTTGGCTCTGTCAGTTTACCATGTTTAGTAAACATGGGCAAAATTTAGGAACCAGTACAGCTTACCTACCCCAAACAGGGGAGGTGCATGGCTAGGGGCACTAGGAAGCTGGGCCACTTGCTCAAGGGGTGAATGTGCTCCTATGGAAGATGGAGAGACTTTGGGTGTGTGGGTACGTTGCACTGTTGCTGCTGCAGTTGTGTAGGAAAGTAACATCTCCAGCATGAGCCATGATCTTTAGAGTATAGTACATGTGAGAATTTTTCATATTCTTGAGTGGAAGAAGCTGATATATTGCTATGATAAATACTATAACATGTTGCCCTGGAGTGAAATTTTCAGGAAATTTAACTCTTTGTTTCCCTCTTCAGGAATTTACGCATTTGGACTGTTTGCTACGGACATCTTTGTAAATGCTGGACAAGTAGTAACAGGGAATCTTGCACCCCATTTTCTTGCACTTTGTAAACCCAACTATACAGCACTTGGATGTAAACAGTACACACAGTTCATCAGTAGCGTACATGCCTGTACTGGAAATCCAGACCTTATCATGAAAGCCAGAAAGACATTCCCATCCAAAGAAGCAGCACTAAGCATATATGCAGCTATGTATCTGGCTGTAAGTATATTATACTATTTAATGTCACTATATTTTTTTGAGAGCAAATGGCTCACACTGTGAGGGGGAGGAGGGAGGAATGGACAGAAGATAAGACAACTATTGGGTGATTTTCTGTATGTAAACCTTCTGTAACTTACTATAAAGCCTTTGAGAATTTGATTAATTGAACTTTATTCTGACAAGATGTAGTGGTTTCTGAGCCTTGAAAGCCAAGGCAATGCTAAGAGAGGACAGCTTGTCCATAACGGGTTACAGATTTAGGATAACCAGTTTCTTGATTTAGCTTTCCCCCATTTTCAGAGCATGTGGGATGATACTTTGTTGGGTTGTAAAGAGTAAGGATAGGGATTGCCTCTGACTGGTAGTGGTTCCTTTCCATGTTTTAACTAAGTACAGATCAGTAGAATTGCACATGGCCATATTCTTTGGTGGGGTGGAGCAGAATGGTGAGTATATATATACATCCGATCTCTGCAGGTTGCCTTGGATTTATGTGTGTCTTTTGGTACCAGGATTGGTACTTAGAGGTGCCTCATTGCTCATGTAAAGTCAGTTTGGCTCTTATGCAATAAGGTGGGCTACTGGACAATCCACCCTTTCTTCCCTGTCTCTTCTCTGTTACAAGGAGTGATAAACAGGGCTGGAATAAAACCCATGTTTACTGCCTGGCATCAGAGCTGTTGTGTAGGCTGGGGAGAGGCAGGGGAGAGGACAAGTGACCAATTAATCTCACTCATGTAACTCTGTGCAGTATTCACTGGCTTAGTTTGGAGTGCTAGTCTTAAGCAGGAGCACATCTTGTTCATGTGCTGTCCCCAGCACATGCCTATGGGAGTCTCTGACCTGATCTGCCCTGTTAATCACAGTCCTTTGTAGCCTCTGGATGGGCCCAGGCCTGCCCTCTATAGTGTCAATAGGAAACTAGGCAGGTGTGTGTTCCTCTGTGATCATTGCACGAGTCATGCCTTAAATTCCCTCAGTATTTGAACAGTGTCCTGCCTCTACATATGTATGTGTGTATAGGCGTGTGTGGATGTAATTGTGTGGTGTGTATTGCTTTTGAGCACATACTGAATGGGCTGACTTAACTCCTGATTGATCTGGAAACTGGTATTTGCCAACATGGCAAAGATCCCAACCCCATCCACACTGTGTCAACTCTGAGCTTCTGCATATGGTTTTAGAACCAGCTGATTAAAATCTACAGCACTGATGGTAACATTTACCAAAAATTTCTTGTGAGCAATGTCTGTTTAAGAGATGTGGATTAACACTTAGTACAGGCAACTGATACCTGCAAATAAGAGAAAAGCAATAATATTCTATTCTAACTTGAGGCAAGTGTAAGTCTCCTAATAGTATTGTCTTTATTTGGGGAGATCTAAGGTTTTGTTTGACTGGAACATGCCTTTAAATTTGGGGCAAGCTATTTTAGAAAATACTCAGAATTTTTCATTTTAATGACTCCTATTTTTCTTATCCATCTGTAAAGTTGTATTTCCACTGTTGCCATGAGTCACAGTAACTAAAGGAAACCAACTGTTCAGCTACTGCAAAGCAGGAAGGAAAATAGTATTAATACATTTAAAAAACATAAATAGACATTAGTAAGGTTTAATGCCTAGTACCTGTGCCTTTTGACATGAGCAAGAATACTTTATGCAGACCTCGCCTCTGGTCAATATGCAGTTAGCAGTATCAAAAATTAAAACTTCTGTGATCCGTTTCATGACTATTTGCTCTTTGAGTACCTGCAGAAATAAATACATCCTGTGTCATTACTGTATCACTGCATGATGCGTGGCACTGTCATCACTTAACCGAAGCACTATAAACTGCTCTTAGGACAGGATATCAGAGTTCTTATAGTAGCTCCTTGATGCAACGATACAAGATTGGCAATTGGTTTGGGGATTTTTTTTTGCTTGGTGGTGTTTTTGGGTTTGGTGGTTTTTTTTTTTTGTGGTTGTTATTGTTGGTTTTGTTTGTTTGCTTGGGGTTTTTTAATCCTATTGCGTGGTTGAAGCTAAAAATACTGTTGGTTACACATCAGGGGAAAAAATTGCAACGTTCCACTATTTGAGATCATGTCCTTTCACTGACATGATGTTTGGCCCTAAATAACAATTTCCTCATCACTGTTCACTGGAGTAGAAGATTTAAAACAGTAGCCTAGTCTTTGAGCCATGTTACAACAGTTATTGAGAGCATGGACATAAAGACCTTCATATATTGCTCAGTATTTCAATAGCATATAATTTCTGGTACAAAATGTACTTTCTTTTTGATTAATAGAAATTTGGAAGAGGGGGAGAGGTTGTTACAGAATCCTCTCTGGGTATTTCAGCTAGCTGTGCACAAAACAAAACCAGCTTAAAGTCAAAAAACACACAAGCTGATCCAAGGCTCCTTGCTATCTGAGAAGGTCAGGTAAATGCCCACTTGCGTGATTTCACCAGTCAACCCATTTAGAAACAAAGCCTGTACTTTATCTAATAATGCTCCTATCTCATTTCATTTAAGTGCAGCCACTTCCCTAGCACCTACCATCTGTGCATATTGTCTTGGTAACAATAGCTTCCTTTTTCATCCAAGTTCTTGAGTCTCCCTTTTCTTCCCCTTCCTCACTTTTGAGAGTGGGTGGCTGCTATGGTAACTCAGAATTCCCCTCCTGCTTGAAAGTGCAGTATTTTCCAGACATTGTATTGCTAATATTTAGACCTCTCTATAATATTTGCCTCCATTACTTTCTTTCAGTACCTATCATGAAAGACTTGGCAATGGAAGTGTTGAATGGCAGCACTATGGTTAGCTGTTTTCTCTATCCTGCTCCAAACACACTCTCAGTGATGTGTTACCTGTCAGGTTTATTTTTCCAGTGTACTAGTGTATTCAAGATGAACGATGGTAAATCTATTCAGAAATCTCTAACCAAGCTGGCTGCTATACCTGGGGCTTTGCTTAGATGTCTTCTTAGCTCATTGGAGATGTTTTGTTTGTTTGTTTTTGCTTGCGTTGGTTTAGTAAGTTGACTGCATCATTTCTTATGAGCATTCACCCTTTCTCAGCTGGAACATTTGCTAACACAGGTATTAAAGACAAACACTGCAACTTTATCAAATAGAATACAATTCTATAAGCCAGATTTTGAGAGGCATAAGATGACACAGTCTGGACAATTAGAGGGATGTTTTGAAGCAGCCAAGGATGCACTTACTTTTTTTTTTTTTCTCAAGTGAGACATAGAAATGAGAAGTTATGAGCTTTTTTTTTAGTAGAACTTCAAAGTGATATATGAAGATTTAGTCAGCCTTTTCCATAGATTTAAATATAAGACTTGTGACTAACAGTTGTCCTTTGGTGCTTCAGACCTAGGGGCTTGGTCTTTGCTAGTTGTAGTTCAAGACAAATTCTATTTCATCCTATAAAATTTTGCTGCCTTTTTTTTTGTTTTGTTGTTTTGGTTTTTTGCTTTGTTTTGTTGTTGTTCTTAGTACATTGGACAAGAGCAGTTGGAAGCCAACCAGTCTGTAGGGTAGTGTTTGAACTTGGTGTTGCTGCAAAGATTTCAGATTTGGATTTGTAATGGTAGAGAAACAGGCTTAATGTCTTGATAATTGACATAGCCCTTAATTCTGTAGGCAGCTTTTGTTGCTTTATGCTGTGAACCCTTGGTTTCAGCTATGGCCTTAGACAGGACTAGCAGTTAAAGCTTACAAATAATTTCTTCTCTGCAGAGCTTTCATTTGCCCCATGATCATCTGCTCTGCAAGGTTCTTGCTCCTGCCATTCTGATGCTTTGTTTTTACTTTTTAGTGTGTTTGTAAGTCACGGGGTAAAGACAGCAGGATGGTCTGGGGCACAGTGCTGGCAACATGGTGACATTCTCCTCAATGTCACTTCTTGGTCCAGTCTTTAGCCATAGGTCTAGTCTCACCTGTCTTGAAGTACCCGTTTGACTCCAGCTAAATGAGCAGCTGGTGGAGGCATGATAGGCCTCTGATAGACTTTCAGCAGTGTTCAGGAGGAAAAAGAGTAGCATGGTCATCTTATTGAGTCAACTTTGTTGTCAATTTTTTGTTAGGAAATGAAAGAGTTAGAGGATTCTTTTGGCTGCCTTTCAAGGGCAGTGTTAGGAATGTGGAATTTCTTTTCTCTATGATGCAGCAAGTAAAAGTATCCCTCAATTCCGATTGTACAATATATTGAGTGTATTGGTTACTTTCAAACTGAATAGTAAACTAACATTTGGAATTTGTCTAAAGACTTTAGATATTTCATATCAGTCAGCTCTTCATGACAGTTCAGTTGTTCAAGATAACAACCTCTGTGTTCTTGGTACAGTGAAGGATACCTCATTCCTTCTCCAGTTGTTTACAGTTGCAGCTGTGGAGAGCTTATAATGCTAAAATTAATAGTAAGGTTCAGAATTTCTAGAGCTTTCTTTTCCTTTTGCCAACCCAGACCCCTGACTTTGAAAGCCAATTTTTGTCTTGATAGTAATAGTCTAAATAGTAAGTGTAAAACATATGGGGAAAGCTGAAGGAGGCTTCAGAAACACTAAAAATCTTCAGTGGGCAGTTGAAGAAAGACCCAGATAATATGAGAATATGATTGTGGTCTGCGCTGGAAATAATTATTAACAAAGGAAGCTGAAGATATTTTAGATTGTCAAACAGGATTCTATCTAATCATTGTACCTGGTTATAGACTACTACAGCCCACTACTTTTTCAGCTTTTTGATCTGAGTATCTCCGTTCTTATAGATAGGATGAATATTGGAAGTTCCTTGTATGAGACATTTATAACATTACTTCTATTACTTGACTAGTTCAGTATTATTTCTTTAATGATAGGACCCCATAAAAGCAAAACAAAACATGAGATAATTTATATGAAGTGCTGCCAGGAATAGGTGCCTGTACAGTGATTCGTTCCTCATTCTGCTTCTTGCTTTGTGAGTCATTATTCACTACCCACTGATGGACTGGTCAATCCCCCAGACCGTCTGCTTCGGGGAGGAATGAAACAGCAAGCACAGGGGGATCTTCTTACCACATCCGTGGGCCCCAGGCTGATGAATCAGCTGGGAAAGCAGCCTGTCTCCTGGCTGGTGCCCCCAGCCTGATGGCCAGCTCCACTCTACCTAAAATGGGACTCTGGGGCCTGTTCCACGTGTGTTTGTGTGCATAGATGGTTGTGTGGGTGGGCCTAAAGAGAGCTGAAAGATGCCTAGGGAAAGCTTGAAGCATAGCCCAGGAGTCCAATTTGTCCCTTACTTGACATAGAATTCCCATTCTCTTATGTGATGTGGAATGATTTTGTTTGCACTGGATTTAGGATGTATTTCACATAGAACTTGCAACATGATGCTTTCGAAATCTTCCCCAGTAAAAGCAATGTGTGATCATTCCTTCCACTCTAGCCTGGGCCAGTCACATCAGAAACCTCAGAGGCAGCAACTTTGGTAGTGATGGTGATGATTCCCTTTGAAATGTGTACTTTCAAACCCACTTCATTTAAAGTTTTTCATTCAATTTCTGACAAACTCTGGCAACTTCACTTCCAGTATCTTGAAGACTTAAGGTCAATATTTGTGTTTTTCTGAAAATCTAGTAAATATTATTCCAGTGTGTGATCAGGTAACAATCCGCCTCCCTGTATGACTCTGACACTGTCTCCATGCTGGTGTCACCTTTATACATTTTAATAATAAAATTGTATTTCAGGAAAAAGGAAAAGCTATAACGGAGGTTCTTCAAGAGAAGATTCAGCACTGATCTGATGCTGCAGAAGAATGTGCAGCCTCCTACATTAATTATAACTACTGTATCAATCCTTGACCTTACATACAAGATTTTTGCTGGTGGTCTTGCTGTTGACTAATTTAAAAGTTTTCTTGAATTAGATTCCTCCTCTCCCAATTTTTGTTCTTAAAAGGAACTGAGATGAAGTTGTTCAGTAACTATCTTAAGCCATATAAAAATTATATTGTAATCCATTCTTAATAATGTTTTAAAATCACTGAACTATTTTCCTTTGTTGATACTGCATTTAATATTTATTAACAGTAAGAGAAGGAAAATCCTGTCGTCTTTTCAAGATATTTATTCTTTGTCAGTTACTGACTGTGCTGGTTTATAGCTTTTTCACCAGAATCAAGAAGAAAACAACTGCTTCATTGTATTTTTTGCTTAGTGCAAACAAGATCTTTAGCTGTGTTAATGTGTTGCTCTAGAGCTGCAAGAGGTCAAGATTAAAAATGGCTTACCTATGAATCCTCACTTGGAAAAGACTACATTTGCAAATTTACAGACTCTTCATTACATTGTTTCAGGAAGAGCTTACCCTGTTTGTGTTGATTCTTGAAATGTTTTCATATAATGCTATTCTTTACATCAGTAGTACCTGTTTAAAGCAAAGATAGAAGTAGCACCTATGCTGGCAGAACCCTCAGGTTATTTTGTGTAATGAACTGGGCATGACAACCTTGACTGCACATGTGGTAAGGGACTTGACAAATGGGTATCTTTGTTACTCACGTGAGGCACAGCATGAATGTGTTCAACCACAGCGTGGGGTTGTTTCTGCTCAGTGCTTTGTCTGAGTAGGGATTTGAAGGACATGCTTGGTTGTAAAAAGATTCTGAGAATTTTCTGCAGAACACTTTCCAGTTTAGCTTTGTATTAAAAATGTTACAGTTTGAAGTACTGCAGAATCAGTTATTTGTATTTTATAATGTGTTTTGTCCTAATAAAAATTGAGATATTCTTCTTGGGCAGCCTCCAGTTCTTATAGATATCTGAAGTGTGTCACTGTGACCTGCCTTAAATAAGCAGCGTTTTCCTTCTCATTAGTAATTTCAATTTAATATGCCATAATACAGAACTAAATGCAGGATAGTTTCCTGACAAATTCCCTGTGTCAACGTTGCCCAAGACGTATGTAAAATTTGATGTTCTTACTGTGTATGCAAAATATGCAACTCTTTTTACCATTACGAGATGTTCTAGTGTAGTGTGAATGTGGATAATGGTGGTAGTATTCAGGATTACAATGAGACTCACTAAAATAGAGGGTTGCTGAGTCAATTCATTGTGCATTACTCTGTCTGTAGCTTGGAGAAAACCAGTGGAGCTAAAGAACTGGAAATTAAAGTTGCAATTACCAACCTTCTGCATGGTAAGAGTAACTCACTGAAGATAGCCTGCAAAAGTATAAGGAGCTATGATAAAAGGAGAGTCAGCAAAGGGAGAAACACTGTTTCTGAAATGGCCTAGGTAGAAGAGAGGAGATGTGGCCTGGAAATAGACTCCAAAACTCTCTTTGCAAACCTTTCCTCTGTCTGAATTCGTGGAAAGCTTGTTACTAGTTTGCTGTTCATTATATAAAGCTCTCTGAAGATTTGTGTATTGCAGTACTCTGATGTGATTTTAAGATTAAGCTTTGTTTTATTCTCTAAACTATGGATCTTTCATTAGTGTTTTGAACAGAATTCTTGTCAGATGTTGCTCTTTTTCAACAAGCTCTGTCCACTACTTGTCACGTAATTTATCTTAACTGTAACCACACTTTCTGGACTACTTCTTGTGTAGATTATTAAAGCACTTCATAACTATTACCCAGTAAATTCCACTGAAGTTTCAGACAGTACAGAAAAACAACCCCATTTGTTGGCCAGAAAGGTGGTACTGGTTCTTCAAGAGAGATTCATCTGTTTCCCTTTGCAGGTCAAAGTGATGGCATTACACACCTGGATTCCCTCTGGCAACTCCATAGGAAATGCTTGTATTCCTCTGAAAAAACTTAAACTCTGTTTAAAATTTGACAATTTAGGGATTTCGGTGGTTTAATTAGCTTTAATTTAACTTTTATGTAACTTTTTCCTCCAAAATCTTATTAGTTGATGTACATATTTTTTTTTTGAATGTGCATAGTGGAGGGGTCTTTCAAGCAGTCTTAATGTCAAGACTCAAGAGAATGAAAGTCAAAGATTTGATGTTCATTTTTTTCCATTGGCCCATGAGAGCTTGAAAAGTCCTGGCTTAAACCTCATAGTCATTAATGCGCTCTTAGGGCTGAAGAGCTGCTCTGTCATTGGGCAGTGTGTTTAATTCAGTAGTTTTGCGCGGGGAATGTTGGACTGCAAGAAGGATAATGGGTTTCTCATGCACAAAATTTGCTGCATTTAGGTTGGTTTGTACAAAGTACAGAGTTGTGTTAGTTAAGCACTGCTTGAAACTATTACATGTTATTTATAAAAGTAGATACTGGCATTTAGTTCAATTTTCACTGCTCTTTGACACTGTTTTTTCACCTTTTGACTGATTTTTGACAAATCACTTCTCAGTCACTTGAAGAAGTGGTGTATAAGGTAAAAAGCATTTGCTAATACAAACAAGCTCTTTTGTGTATTCCTTTTCATAGTAAAGGTCTTTTCCTGTAACTGTCAGCACTGCACAGTGGAAAAATCAGTCTGTTTACCTTTATGCATAAAGAAATAAATAGATGGGATGGGATAGGACAGGACAGGATAGGATAGAATAGGATAGTCTAATTTACCTGGTTTTCTGTGGGTTGTTCAGCTTCACATATTATGTAATTTTGCTGTATGATCTGATTGTTTTTCCATATCCCTAGGAAAAGAGTGTGGTGACTTTATCTAGTGCTCTACTTTCTGGTATCTTTACCCTCTCCCCCTCCAAAAAAAGCCAATGTCTATTCAAGCAAAATGTAGAGCTTTTAGTCACTAATTATTGGGAGAGATCCATCAAGCTTACACTTTCTTCCTTTCTAATTTTCAGATGTATATCACCAATACAGTGAAAGCCAGAGGAACAAGGCTTGCAAAACCTGTTCTGTGTTTGGGTTTAATGTGTTTGGCTTTCCTTACTGGAATCAACAGAGTAGCAGAGTATCGAAATCACTGGTCAGATGTAATAGCAGGATTTGTAATTGGAATATCTATAGCAGTATTCTTGGTAAGTGTGTATCCTGTTTGAAAAAAATAAATTTTAAGTTTCCATCTCTAAAAAATCACGTAGTTTCATAAATAAAGTATTAATTTGGTATAGTGACAACTACACTGATCAGGGAATGGGTAGCATTTATTTTTCTGACTTTAAAGTAACCCTAATGAATTTCTTTCATGCTGATTCAGGCTTACATTGAAATTTTACATAATTCTGTGTTAAAAAAAAAATAAATCTTTCTTGGGCCTTTTTCTTTTCTGAAGCTGTGTTCCAAAGCCAGATTGTTAATCAGAGTTCCCAATGACTAGTGTCTGTGTCAGAAAACTATTTCTAATCTATTAATCACCTTTCTAATGTCTGCAGTACAAGACTATAGAATAGAACAGTCATTGCTGTTTACTGCCTGCAGGTTTGTCTGCCTGGCAGCTTGTAATATTACTAAATACACCTTTGAATATTTTCCCAATGAAAACGCTTTTGAGCTTGATTCTTGGATCTCAAGGTCTTGGTCTCAAGATCTTGGATCTGAAGAATTGTCATGGCTGAGAACCCTCCCAGGGGTGACTGTGGTGGGTGTTTTCAGTCCTCTGATACAGGCAAGAGCCGTTGCAAATCTCCTTTAAAATATATCGGCTTGCATTTCCAAACATTCCCTTCCACACAAGCTGTCCAGAAGTTATATTTAGTTGGTTTTAAGTTTTTACATTCTGTTCATGCCCCTAAAGTAATAGAATAGAGTAGAAATCTGTTTTCATATAGAAAAGATATAGAAAATATATATATTTGGTTTATTTTCTTATATTTTGTGATATATATTGCATAAACTGCTTTGAGTAGCATGACATCAAATTTAGTTGTGTTTTGAAGAAAATACAATTGGCAAACACTGCTGCTCAGCTGAGCATCTGAGTTAGAAACACAAACTAACTGGTATATATCAGATTTCTAAGTCCCTGTGTGAAAACCGCTGCTGCCCTGAGGAGATTCAGAGTTGCATTCGAACTTAGAGATGGTGCTTGTCTTGTTCCCTTTCTCGCTCTACGTTTGAGGAAGCCTTTGCTGATCAAAACTTAGAGGGTACTGCCCTTCATAGGAGTTTAAGGTTAATGCCTGCCGCACATACTCTGAACATCTCTTCATAACGTTGATAATTGGTGTTCTATTATTCATCTTCAGTAGTGGATTTTCTTTATAAATTATTTTCTTTTTATAAGAGAGTTTTTTGGTTCTCAAGTGATGCAGGTAACAATAAATTGGTTGAAAGTCTTTTGTCTTGAAATATTAATGAAAGATTTTCTGTAAAACACAAATTTCACATTTCAGTGTTTCTACTGTAAAGCTGTGACTAAAGCTGGTGTCATTTCTGCCTAATAATGGATGTCAGGATCAAAGCTCAAAAGAATGAGTTGTTCCTTAGCTATGCTGATTATCTTCTGATCCCTTCTAGGTTGTTTGTGTGGTAAATAACTTCAGAGGACGTCAGCCAGACCATGAACATTCTCATCTGGATAATCTGGCCCAGATGCCCATGATCAGCATACCCCGAGTGGAAAGCCCTTTAGAAAAGGTAATGTCTGACTTTTTAAAAAACAATTAAATAGAATGTAGCTGTCCTGGAAGGATGATCCCAAACTTTCTTGACAAGAGTGCCAAGGTAGTCAGATTTAAAATAAGGACACATGCTAGTGAAGGAGAAAGAGGGGGAGAATTAGTTCAGGGAGACTCCCGTTGGAGGCTCTTTGTGTCATTTACAAGGACAGTGGCTCTATAGCTGTCCACTTTATTGCTGTAGCTACTGCTCAGTCCATGGAGGCAGGCTCAGTATATCTGAGGCCTCTTCCCTTGTGGTCCTGAAGTACATTTGTTTAACACTGAGAATCTACAGAACCTGAAGTGCTTAGAAAGAAAATGTAACCCCTGGGCCCAAGGGCTTATGCAATTCACCCACTTGGAAGTGAGAGTAACATGGGTCATAGAGTAAGTGCATAAATCCCATGATCTCTTGTCAAAGCAAAGAAGATTTTGGACTAGGACATGCTAGTGATAGTCTCATAGGTATGGTAAAACCTTTTCCTTGAGTTAGTATCACAGTGTTTTTAAAATTTATTTTAGCTCCATGTGTTTGAAGGTGATGTTGTACTATGTGTTATGTAAGATTATGTCTGAAGAATTTTATGAGCAAACAAATACTGAAATAGATAGCATAACCAATAAAGAGAACATTTTAGGCATTTTTACCAAGGGGAAAGTTTGAACTAGTAATGCAAAGTTTAAAAGAAGGCATACTTTTTCTAGTGAAATTTTCTGTCATTATTTGTTAAAATCCATTGAGTTATGCCAATGTTTGAAAATAGTAAACAATTCTACACTGGGCAGGGCACTAAAAGTACTTTTCTATGGTGTTCTTTTAATTCCAAAATAACTTTGATTTTTTTCATATTAAACATAAGAAGAAATGTTTTTAACCACTTCCCAGACTGCCTTAGTCACTTGGTAGTGGTGGAAGTTGTCCTTTATTAAGGATTGCTGCTAGCCTTATTTTATTTATGCCTTTCCTTGAAGACAAAGATTTATTTTCGAATGGTCTAACATGCCTTTTTGAACCAAATGTGTCTAAGCTACTTCTGCTGATATCTTGTCATAAGCAGTTCAGAGTCTGATTTGCTTGAACAAGCATTTACATGATGAATGTGTATCTTCAAAATAATCCATTCCCTAAACTTTCTGTAAAATGTCAAAACAAAACAAGATGTCAATTGGCCTAGGAGATACCACATTAATAAAAGCATGTCTTATTTACATGCTAGGCTCTTCTGCAATAGAAGCCATTTCTGTGGCTCAAAAACCATCATAGGTAATAACCTTCTCTCCCATGGTGAATAATGTTCTTTTCCTGAGACTTGGCCCAGTTTGAGATGTTGTGGGGATGCTATTTGTGAAGTGCCCAGAACTCTTAATATGAACGAGCTTCTTTCCTTCTGAACCCATGTTCCCATGGCACACACAGTAGCTGTTTGCTGTCGTGGAACTTCTCTCTAGATAATTAAATGGGAGACTGCCCACAGGGTGGTAACACTTGGTAAGATCTCAGTGTACGGATTCTTCTTTGTCTGTATTGTAAAGCCTTTCTCCTTTCTAGACAGAGAAGATGCAAGGACAATAACGTAGAGACTTTGCTAATTGTTGGGAAATGCGATCTTCTGTTTCCACTCTAAAAAACTTTAAATGTGAATTAGCAAATAATTGATGTAAAAGTTACTTACGTGTGAGTGCTTTAGATTTTGAGGGTTTGTGGCCTTTTTTTTCTTTTTTTTTTCATCTTATTAAATGTTTAGTCTAAAGTTTGAAATAGAATACAGACCCTGTTAAATAAAAGGCACTAAGAATAATACTTAGGAGAACCAAAGTCAAATTAAGTTAGTTAATCTCATTTAGCTACCATCACTACAAGAATTATCTTAGTCTTTTTTTTTAACTCCCTTCTTATTTTGCATCCTTTGTTCTCCACTCAAGAGAGAGCGGTGATAAATATTTTGTGTGCTCTTTGCCTTTGCCTGCTTTAGGTACGTGCAAGGTGATATTCACTATGTTTCACTTAGGACTGTTCCAGTTCAACGTTCTGAATGCACAGAGATTTACATTTGGCTTATTTTAAAACTGTTTTTCCTTATTTTCAGTCTGCAATCTCTGTGCCAATATTAGACAGCTTACTGTCAGAAATTAGTTACTAAGAGTAGCACAAATCGTAACTGAAGTTAAAAAAGGTTAAGACAGTGCAAGCATGAAGCAATGCAACTGTGATTGGTATTTAAAAATAGTAACTGTACAAGTATCCGGAAGCAAGCAATTCAAAGTTCCTGTCTTAAAGAATGACTTCATTAGAAAGGCCCACCAGACAGGACCTCCTCATTGCTATTTTAATAGAAATTCACCCCTAAATGAATAAGCACATGATGCATCACACAGACCTGGAAGCACATTACCTTTCTGTTTCCAGATCTGCTACTTGCTATTCCAGTGCTTTCTCCATGGAGAATGAATGCTCTTGGCATGCTCGTCGTGCTGCCACTGTCTGAGTTCTGGTGGAGGTCGAGCTACATTTGAAGTGCACTTAAATAGGAATAAGTGTACTTGTAATATTCTGAATTGAGCTGCTGCTGGTTAATGACAAGGTTAGATAACTGTTTGCATGACACTTCTTTTTAATTGTGGTGCATGCAGATCATTAAGCTGTTCTGCACGGGTACCCACTTCTCATGCACTTAAGCCATAGTTGCAGAGTGTCTCCTTGAGGAATCCTTGCCAGAGCTGGCTCAGCAATGCAGACTTAGTGCTTTTACCTTAACTACAGTCATACTCAGAATTAATGAAAAGAATGGAAGCCAAGAAACCTCATCACTCACCATCTGCTTCTTTTTCTCTCCTATCTCTTGACCTTCTTCATCTCTTGCAAGACAGTGTTCTAGTTAGCTGGCACTCTCCTACCAAGAGTAAACTCTAATCCTACCACAGTCAAGGGTAGAGAGGTCTGTTTTTTTGCAAGAATTACTGAGAAATAGGGATACTCTGGGTGGGAGTTGGAAGAGTTTAAAAGCTCAGCTTCATCCAATGCAGTCACAAACTGTGTTTTCTGTTTCATGGGAGACTGACATTATTTCATGCAAAAGTCACCTGAAATTGGCCAGGGCTCACAGAGATCTCATGCATGACTGAACTATCCATCATGACTGAACTAGAAAGAGATAGTTTATGTGCTCTCTCTTTCTGCCATTCCCAAGTTTTAATGGTCAAAAATATTTGGAATTCCTCTCATAATATGTGACATTCTTGTTGCCCATCGTACCAGCTGCTACTCTCAGGGGTAATTGTCTCAGAAATCTTGTTCAGTTTGACACTATAATTCTTGTTCTATTTGTACGTGCCAAAGGTAATGGTGATAAAATATTTTAATAATAGTAAGTGTAGATATTGCAATGAGTTCTGGTAGTATTTTTAAGACTAGGGAAGCTTTCCCCTCCAGATTTTAAGGTGTAACACTTTTTCTGTTTACGCCATCTTGGTTATTTACAAGACAGAGAATAGCTTCTTCACAGTGTCAGACAATTTTAATTCTCAAGGCTACTGCTTTTTTCTTGGTCTTAAGCGTTTTGCAACTAAGACTTCGATTATTCTGTACACTTGTGTGCACACCGCAGCACTGCCTAGGGAGTCTGGCCTGTTCCTGCAGCTCTCCAGGGAGACTGATCACCTCTCACTGAGCTCACAACTAAAAGCAAAACACAAAAATATTTTACTTTTTCATGCTATGAGCAAATGGGAGAGAGGGTTTGTGTCTATTTCTGTTGCTTCAAAATATTTTACTTGATAAGTATCCAAATACTGTAGTGCTTGATGTCCGAAAGCATACATGGATATCCATGCACTGTTTCTCCAGGATGGCTTGAGGAGAGCCCACGTGCTTACATTGGCTTACAGGCAATTTTCAGATTTCTGTTGGCAAAACGGTTCTCTTTTGGTAATACAGGCTGTTAAGGTAGATATCATACAACACTTTTTCACACACAGCAACACGTACCCAGGAGAGTCAGCTCATAAGAAACCATAAGCACTTTTGTTTCAATGTCAAGCATTTGAATTTGCATACATGTCCTACTCTTCTGCTTAAATCAGCTTCTGGGGGAATGTACAAGAATTATTTCTGTTTGAATGCAAACTATGGTCACCACATCTAATGTTCAGATAAAATAATTCTTTAATATAGGAAGTGGAACAATATATTCAGTGTGACGTTCTCACACATCCATGTTGTAGGTGTTACAGAGTCCAGGTATTAGTAACATCCAGGAAGATCCTTTGCAGCGCCAGTCCCTCAAGGCACGCATCATTCGGTTCTTCTCCTGGATATCAGGAACGGACCGTTTTGAACACCTTCAGATAAGGCAGGAGTGCACTGAGTGAGCTTGTAAGGAGTGCACAAAGGCAGATGCAGTGTGGCAGCAGCCTTCTGTGCAGGTCTGCAATATTTTAAATGGGGGAATTTCACTTTAATGCATTTTTTTCTTCCTCTAAAAATGTGATTTGTCTAGTAAAAGCAAAAAATATACTCTGCTGACTCAGAGAATTGTGTAACATTATTATTATTGTTTGATCAATTACATTTGCCTGAAGTACTACTGTAGTACTGTTCTTTTAACAAACTCTGCAGTGGGAAGGAGTACAAACAATTTTACAAATTCCTGTCTTCAAAAATGAAAAACATCTTTTCTTTAGAATGATGGCTGATTTTGAATATTTCTAACTGAATTGATAAGAACAGAACAAAGGAAAAGTTTAACATTTTTAATATATAATGAAAACTGCAAATCACAGAAATTTTTCCTGTATTTTTTCAATGCTTTAACATTATAGCATTACTTATAAACAGAAATTAATTAAAACTTGACACAACATGTGCAGGTGTGGATCATTTTCCCCAGAAACCTGCACTCAAGGCTTAGCCTTTTAGCTTTCCCTGTTTTATTAGTGATGTGAGAGCATGATTATGGTGCATGCTTTGCTCACCAAGCTGATACTGTCTGTTTAGAATGGATAGTACAAATGCTGGTGGGCCTGTCTGTGAAACTGCTGCCATTGAGCAGACTCTCAGCATTTCTAATTCTTTTCAGTACTGTAGGGAAGATTATTTCCCGTGGAGTTGGAGAAGCTGAGGTCTTGTGCATGTTTTTCGCTTGTCTCCTGCATCTGTGTGGATCCGTTTGCTGACAGTAGTTAATATCTCACCCTGACCTTTATCTTAGTAAACCGAAGCAGAAGGAAGAGAGCTGAAATGCAGTTATTCAAGAGGATGCTGTTTGTTTATTTTTTTTCTGCTGAGTCTCAGCAAGACTTTTTTGTGTTTTGCCTGAGACAATAATGTGAAAAAGCATGAATAACCAGACAGTTGCATGAATCTGTATCAGTGATTCTTGCCATCAGCAAGTGATTAATTTTGACCTAGTTATGCATCACCCTGCTGAGTCTGTTGGAAATGAACTGACAGACCTTTAGTAGGGTCCAAATCAATAGGTCTGTGATCAGCAGCTTAGCAGTTCTCTTTGAGGGTTTATTGAGGAAGGCAGATATTCTTCTGTTACTATAACCCATGCCTTCTGCATGTGCTTCCAGGCATGGTGACCTGCTCATTTTGAAACGTTAGATGGCAGGAGCATGAACCACATTCTTTCCCTAAAAAACAGTTACCCAGTCCTGAATTAATGCCACATGAAAGAGTGTTTCATTCTCTGCATCACAGACAAATGTGTGTTGCTTAAGGAAAAGGATGGCATGTAGCAGGACTTAAAAGAATTGATTAAAATAAAGAGAAATTTTTTCCCCTCCTTGTTTTTTAGAGCATCTTAGTTTTGTACTAAGTGAATAATTTTAGAATGATGATAGTTTGACAGGATGACTTTTCAGGTCTAAAAGAACTAAAATAAAGTAAATACTATGAAGAAAATGTCATAATAGCCTCACAGCAACTCCAGAGTAATTGAGTTTTCCCACTGTATCATCTTTTGTGTACGGAAAACAGAAGACGACCAACCAACAAAAATGCTTTGAATTGTTAATTATTGTTTTCTAATTAGGAAATCTAATTTTGCTTTTCTCCTGTAGAATCAAATGACATTTGTTAGAATTTTTTCCTAATGCTTCTTTAAAAACTCTGGCTATGGTTTAATAATTGCTATTTATTTAAAATACACTCCTGTTTTGCAGAAGAATATATATAGATGCTTACTATTTGGTAGTATTCTTCTATGAATGCTGTCATAAAATGCAGCAAGAATATTGCTGGAGGTAAAAATGCATATTGTAGGGGAGGTGGAAGAGAGCTGCTTCTTCTGGACATAGCACAGTTCCAGCACAGTGAGAGAGGGAGCAAAGCTGCCAGCCTGGCTTGGAGAGAGGAGAATAAGGGGCAGCTCTCCAGTGCTCCCAGTCAGGGTATTTCTGATTTCCTTTCTGTAATGTGAAAATCCAAGATGCCTGCCTGCCTCCCCCTGCACAGATAGACAAATATTCTGAAAATGTAAAGAATTAGAAATATAAAATCACATGGTGGCCTTTGTTTCTCTCCAACACTTTCTATGCTTTGTGATAAGAGATCTTTTGAAGGCCTTCCCTTAAGTAAAAAAAACAGGAGGTCTCATTCTTCTCAAGTTATCTACATCCCCTCCTCCTCAGTTTACACCTCCTCTCTTCTGGCTTTGGTCTGCTCCAGAAGGCAAAGTGATGAGAAAAATCTGCAGTGCTTTGTTTGGTATTTTACTGTCTGTGCATTCTTGTGCTGGGGGACAAGCACATGGCCTGATGTTAAGATTCCCTTGATTAATTTTACCCGTCCCATGATTTATTAAAAATGGTGGCAGTTAAGGGTACTGTGTGCCCTAACAGAAATGTTCATTTCCTTTGGATCCTGCACATCACTGTGCAGTTGAATCTTCACCTATCAAATATTTGCAGAGTCACTTGCTTAGGTTAAAGTATGGAAAAGTAGCAAAGCTCTTTGGGATGCTGCAGTTTTACTGTGTAGCATTGCATGAAGTATATTCACATTCTGATCCACATCTTCTGTTCCCAAGAGTTGTCCCATTGAAGGAAAGAGGAAAATATTCTTACATTGCAAGGGAAGAGGACACTGAAGTGATCCTGAAAAACGAATTTTGAGTATGAGTTCTCAAATGCTGAATGCAACTTGGTTGTAGCATTTTACTTCTTGATTCAGTGCCATTGAGCTCAGGGGGAGAAATTAGTCTTTAAAAGATGACTATTAAAATTTCAATTACACTGAAATAGAAAATTCTAATCTGTCTGACACTGTCATTTTAATATCTAGGAACTTTGTTTTAAAACATGAACGATGTAGCAATAAAAGTATAGCTAATTCAGTTATTCACATTGTTAATTAAAAAAAATAAACAAAACAAACCCAAAACATCTAAAACTAAAATATTGTAGAACTATGTCACCTTATTACTTTGTTCAGTGTTCTTCCCTATCCAGTCTTTCAGTGGTTAAGAAAGAATTGCTGTGAGAGTGAGTGAGAGCACTGCAATGAAAACCAGTTTTATTTACATCATCCCGCAACAATCTCCAAGCACAAGGCTGCCCTTAAAGCACAAGAGGCAAAAATTTTCTGACTGCTGTCTATCTATGTGGTTTTGTGGTTTTTATCTGTTTGTTTTTCCTTTAACTCGTAGAACCACATCACGGCCTTTGCAGAAGTCACATGATGTTGACGCTGATGTTTATTCACTCCATTGGACTTCATCTCTTTTCACAGCCCACACATGATATTTGCAGTGTATCAAAAATAAGAAATTTTTAGAAGTCCTATTTCTGACTTGATTTTTACATCATTAAAATGATACCAATATTTTGAAGAATTCTTAAATAATAGAACATCACTTTACTTTCTAGTAAAAATATTAACTGTTTACTTTTATGATGGAATGGGACAAACTGAGCACTAATTAGAATTATTTGACAATACCCTCTATTTTGGCTTTTCATTGTTTTTAATGGTTCATGTACCTATTCCAAAAGTAGTTCGTATTTTGATTTAACTTTGATTTTTAAAATCTACATTTTTAATTCAGCATGAACTTGTTTCCATTTAAGGCAATTTCAGTGTATAAAAACTAGACAAATATTATGTTCTGTATGAAAATGCTGTTTGCACATTGTATTACACTGTATTCCATGTAAGATATCATTCAAACAGTATGTTATATGTAAGACTGGTGCTTCTGCTTTTGAAGAGAAAAATATGCCAATTTTTACTGTAATAAGTATTGTATCATAATTAAAAGTTTATTTATTTGGATATTTTCCTGACATAATTGTAGTTGAATTGTTGTTTTGTAGTTCTTGAATGTCTCGAATGATATATATGTATCTAGGTTAAAACAAATGAGAATAATATAGCAAGTTTGATCTTTGATATATTCTTTATTACTAATGATGTCCCATGAAAGGTTAAGGGCTCTGTTCTTAGCTTAGCATATCTGATGGGAAGCCATGCTATTCATAAGTCCTTTACACAAGTTATTCAAGGAAGCCTGTGTCTTCTCATGTTTGTGGTGCTCCCTGGTACTGTGCTGGGAGAATGGGTGCCAAGATAAGAAGAGGGTCACTGGCTTACTGAGAGAAGTACATTTGAGTTTCTACTCTCCATTTTCATGGAAAACTCATGGTAAAACAAAAATGGCTTCATTAATTTTCTTCAGCTGAAGTGGCCAGGTCAGACAGACTTTCTTTCTACAAAGCTTTCTATCTCTGTTTGTGTTTCAGGCTCATATTCTTGGGGGAAAGAAAAAATCCTCTGCCAATCTGTGTGGTGTTGATGAATTGATTTTTCTTCAACATCAGGCAATGTTATCATATCTGTGGTATCGCTGTGAATAATCAGATTAAGTTTCCCCTTCAAAAGACAGCCTTGCTGACTATATATAGTGAAGTTGTCATGTAAGAACTGAGCACTAAACAGATCTGAATATTGTAGATGCTGAAGACATTCTTAACGTCTGCTGGAAAGTCTTCCTCTGGCAACAGCTGGTAAAGTGCTGGCACTGTAGAAACATTGAGAATACTATTGTTTAGTGCAGGCTGGTGAGCATTTTAGGCCTTAAATTTTCCACAGTTCAATGTACTTCCTGTGCATTAGTCATTGTTAGAGTATGTTTGAAACATAAGGATGTAGAAGCAGGTATATTTTTCTATGATGAATTTTAAATGCATTCCCACATAGTCATCAGGTAATGCCTGCTTTTTACATTTTCATTTAACCTCTGCTTTCACTAAAGTACAACTACCTAAACAGTGCTTGGCAAACAGGGCAAGGCCAAGTCATCTTTGGGTGCAATAGAGCATATGTCACAAAGTCATTGTGCTAAGCTGAGAATTAAGAGAGTGAAGAAATACATCCGTGGGGAGAAAAGTCCTAGAATAGAGTCCTTAGCTACAACTACATTACTTAGGTGATTGAAAATCCACCTTTATTAGACTATAAACTGTGTTTACAAAATTGTAGTAGATCCAAAGTTTGTATCACCATGTTAGGCACATTTACCCTTCTCTTAGTCTAGGTAGTTAGGGTCCAAAGTACTAATGATTTCTCTGTGTGCAGATTTAAATGAAATCTTCACTCATTTTTGCATGGTAGCAAACCTGCATTTTTTATATCTGATTTATAAGATTACCAAGAGATTCTTTTATGTTAAAAGAGATGACTCTTTTTCAGTGTACTGTATATCATCAGCTTGTAACTGGTCTCTTTCTCAGGATCTTTCCCAGTCAAATAATTGGGTTAAATTTATCATACTATCTCTGTGAACCAGCAGTGAGAAAACAAAAAGAGAGACACTCTGCTGTATAATGTATTTTTAAATAAAATAATTTTTAATTCATATGTAGTGTATGTTTTTTAGATTTGTGCTTTAGATATATTTTGACTGGTAGTGTGCATAAAACAAAATTATGACTTGATATCAAGTGCATTTGGTGATATATTTCCACGATTATCCAGGAAACCCTTAGAGGTAGTTCTGGTGAAATTGAAAAGCATGAAGGGAAGAGCTGTATTGCAGAGTCCACAGCCTGTTGGTGAAGAACTCTCTCTAGGATGTGGACCAGCCAAGCTCCAGACCCTACTTTGATTGATTTTTCACTAGTGACAAGAATTTGCCCTCTTAACAGCTGTAACTTTCTACTGCCCTGAAGCTTGGGCCTTCCTTCCCTCTTCCATTCTGGACCCAAAAAACCTTTCAGTAGGAACATTTTGCCAAAGCAAAAGTAAGTTGGCATTTTATGACTAAAACGGCTTTTTGGTGGTTGCTTTTAAAAAAATATCAGTGATGAGCCTATGACAAACAAGCATCATTCCTCATTCAGGGAATATTCCTGGGCAGAGAGGTTGCTACTAAAAACAGTGTTGTTGAACCATTTCAGTGGTTTTGAATGCAGCTGATTTTATAATTCTTGTGGACCTTTTCTGTACGTACTTCAGTGAAACAGCTCTGCTCTATTTATAAATGAGATGTGTAAGAAGCATCTCTAATGTTATATACTGCTGTGTTCCCAAAAATGGAATTTGTAAGGCATATGGGGACACCAGCTGGGCTCGTATCTTTACCATTGTAGACTCTCTTATATGTGTTCTGCTGTTCATTAATAATCATGAACTGCATAAGACATACGGTGATAACATCCAGGTTCATATCTCTTCAGCTTTTAAAAAGTTTCTTTTAACAATATGTTAGTATTTTTCATCTGCAACTTTCTTTGCTGTTTGCTGTTGCCTTCTAATTTTTTTGCTGGTCCAAGATCACAGGAAGTGCAACAGTCCATTTGCACATTGTGTTAGCAGGGAGCTTTTTATACTCTTCTGAAGTCTAATTCTGGTATTTCTGAAAGCAGAGTGTGTTACATTTTAGGAGCAGATAAACTGGATCTGTTTTGATGAAATACATCCCTGGCCATCTGTACAGCCTTGGCCTTGGGGATACTTGAGAGCTTTTGCAGGCAGAAAGGCGAGCAGACCTCCAGACCTCTCAGCCCTGCAGCACCTCGCTCTAAGCCCATCAAGAGCATTTTTACCCAGCTCTGCCACTGACATCTGACTCAACCCCAGCACACCGGATTTTCCTGCTGCACACCAGCATGAACACTTTTCTTCTGCCCTTAAGCACCTCTGAGACACTGGACAGATCAGGCAAGATGCCACATCCTCACCCTGAAGTGTACTACAAGCATGACTGCAGCTGGAGCCAGAAGCTGCCTGGTTCTCATTTGGACAACTGGAAAGATAAATAAGGACCAAGTATGGTTCCAGCTTTTGGCCTTCTCCTCTACTTTCTAGGCCTTTTTGTTTTCAGGGGCTTTCACAAAGGAAACGAAAAGAAATCTTTAGTCTCTCTGCCCACCTGAACTTCTGTTGCATGCCTAAGGTTGTGAAAGCTTTACACTTGCTGTTGGCTACTGGGGGCTGTTTACACAGTGTTGCCTCTTTGTCATTCTCTCCTGAGTGAGGATGGCTGAAAAGGCTTCTTAGAGTTTCCAGGTTTGACTTGATGTTTGGGCAGGAAGACACTGTGAACACCCCAGAAGCACCCCTGCCAGGATCGGAATTGGAGCCCTGGTGTGTGACTGTAATAAACCTGCTTGTTTCCTCAGCACTCACCAACTTGCCATGACAAGGTATGACTCTAATGGGTTTGTAATTTTTACTTAGTTGCCTATATTTGCCTTATCTTGAAGCCCTAGTACACTTCCAGGAGGATTAGGTACTTGGTTCCCTGCTCAATACTGGATCTTGTTCTTTCTCTGTAGTGAATCCTAGGAAGTACAGCATATCCTGCATGGAATTTGTCCTCTGTGTCTGATGAATGCTCTTCCCAGACAAGCTGGTGGTAAGATGACTGTCATTAAGGCTTCAAAGTTGCTTAGGTTTTACTTGCCTGAAATGATACCATGATCCAGGCATGTTTGATGATCACTCTAGCTGGAAGCACTGTGACTGGCTAGTGCCCAGGCTCCAACTGCATTTTTTCTGAAGATGATGATGACATCCAGTTCTCTGCCTATCATGTCCTTGAACTCAATTTCTTCCATTCCAGTTGTCAGCTTTTGATACTACGTTTTGCTATGATATGTGATACTCACATGGCATAAGGCAAGCACGGTTGTGTTCAACAACAGATGGTTTTAGACACACTTAGATGCCTTCTAATGTGGTCTGTTGTCAGTAGCTGTGTAAAAAATTTGGAAGTAGGTTAATCCAATTGAATTAGGACAATTTAATTCTGAACAAAGGTATAGCCTCGAAGGTTTTATATGATTGTAACTAATCCACAGCAAATCTCTAGCTAATTCAGATAAACTGTCCTGAGTTGTCCTCTGTGTGGACAAGTCCCAGAACTGTTGGGATTTTTTTTTCCTACTGGAGCTGTGCTGTTGTAATATCTTCCCCTAGTGACTATAGTCAGAACAGTGTGCAGCAGTCAGATTCCTGAAGTGGTCACATCACCAAAATAATCATCTGTCTTTCAGTTATGCATGTACTAGTGACTCTATTAGTAGACTGGATGCAGAGGATTGCTCTTGTGCTCTGTAAGTGAATTAGAATGAGCAAAATACTAATCTCTAGATGTGAAATTACTGAATCCATCCCCTAAGATGGGGGCTTCAGTAGAAGCCACATTAAAGAGCTTTAGTCCCCAAACCCAAGTTCTTTGCACCAGTGTTCTCACTGACAATGTTCAGAGCAAAATAAATAAATAAGAAACCAAATCCTTTTTCTGACAAATCTCTCCATAAATACCAGTGTTGTACCTAAGTACATACTTTCTGCAGCTACAGGGAACTTATAGCCTTGATGGCAATCTTTAATGTGGTTCTGAATGCAAGATCCTTGAGTTGTGAATGCGTAGGATTGCTCTGAAGTAGGCAAATAATCCTAACAAAGGGAGTAAACATATCTACAACTGTAAAAGAAAAACTAGAGCTACAAAATGAGCAGGGGATAAATTTCAAAAGCAGGGGGAAAGCCTTACACTCATTAGCAAGTGTGCCAATTTGAGTTAGATTTGCTATGTTTTTCTAATATATAATACTAATGCTTTAGTGAATGGCATTTCTATGTTTTTGACTGCAGTAGATGAGAACTGCTCTTAACCTGCTCTTTCTCCTAAGAAATCATCTGCTGTTTCATACTCTTTTGCTACCGTTGCTTAAGGAAAAGCAGCTACTGTTCTTTCCTTAGCAACCTCTATTTATACAGTAGCAACTGACAAAGATAGTCTATTCAAATATTCTAAAAATAAGTTTGCTGTGATGAGAACAAAGTGCTTATTTAGCAAAACAAAAGAAAATGCCATTTGGCTTTTGTTGAAGACAGGGGACTTGAAGCTAATCCTAGTAGGAAACACCAGGAAGAAGATAAAACCCTTGCCTTTTGGCAATACTTTACAGTGTTGTCAAGACAAGGTGCGAGATCTTTTTAGAGATCAATACCTTTGTTGTTGTTGGGTTTTGTGTTTTTTTTTTTTTTTTGGTGTTTTTGTTGTTTTTTTTTTCCTCTGAGAACTTAGAGAAAACATTATAAAGATGTAGGTTTGGAGCGTGTAATCTTCCAGAGAGAAACAGAGAATGCGACTGTTTTTGTATTATTTTTCTTGTATGGAGTCAGTCTCAAAGACAATGAATACCAGCTCAAAAGAGGGGGAATAGAAAGTCTAAACAAACTATTCATTGTCAATTGGACAGTAAGAGATTTCCCACGCTGCAACTTTTTAGGAAAGAAATCAAGCGAGTAGGGATTTGATGTCAGGTGATTATGTGGCAAAGTTCCGTCCTCCTGCATCTCCTGTGGGAATGCTGCCTGCTGATAGTGTGTATATTTCAGTCAATCAACCTTTTGCTTAGATGTTTGATCTTTAGTTTTTTGTCAGATTAAGAGAAGTTGATACTCCCATGGCATTGGACACTGTTCTGCTGCTTTTTATTTTCTGCCTGATGACCTGGCTTCCCTGGATATTGAAGGTAAAAGGCTGCTTACTACATTTTAATAAAATGGAATTTTTCTTCAGGAATCTGGTGGTCAGCATATAAAGGTTAAGCAAATATCTCTCAACATATGTAATTTCTTTTGAAATTTTAGATTATAAACTCACTTTTACCTGTATAGTACCATAAACCTGAAACTAAAAGCTTCTTGTAGATGAAGGGTAGAGTCACCTCTACAGGTTCAATAGAAGAGGCATTAGCTAAAAGTCTTGAGCACTGTGTGGTAGAAGATGCCACAAGTGTTTGGCCACCTATGAATGTCTTTATAATCTGCTTGATCACAAGTCTCTGTTTTTATTTTCAAATGTAACACTCACTTCACTATGATTGTGGTTTCAATTGGAAGGAAGATTGCTGAGAAATGTACCTGTCAACGCAAAAAGAACAGTACTGAAACTTTCTTTTCTTCTTTGTCCTCCTTGCCCTTTAGCATACCTGCTCCTTTTGTGATATGGCTCTGTGCTCTGTCTTCACTTTCTCACACTTCTGGCATTTGTATTTCTCAGTAGACATTACATACTGCCGTGTCACATTGTGTAATAACATGGAGGTGAACTGGACTTAAGTCTTTGCCACATCAAATTGCTTTTTCAGATGCAGATATGAATATAAAAATAGAAAAATATGGTGTGGTACCAGTTATTTTACTGGGGGTACAGCAACAGCAGAAAGTGAGATTGTTTAAGAAAAGAAATTAAGAGATGGTGAGGAAAACTTGATAATAAACATGAGTGAGATAATCTAAGCTGAAGATTTAGATCTGAATACAAGTGACATTTTAAAGGATATAATGTGCAGTGACTTTATAGATAGTGAATGAGAATTTCCTATACAGCTGGTAAAGCAAATGAAACATATAAGAGTAGTTCATGACATTGCAGATCCCACAGACAGTGGTCTGACAGTCATGTTTATAGGCACAAATGCGGCTTGAGTTTCTGATGAGTCAAAAACTAATGGGAAAGCCAAGATGTTCAGGGCTGTGTCTACCATACCTTCTGCAATATAAGAGCAAAGAAAACTGGTCACGAAAGGCCTTAGATACTGCTCTTGTTGATTCTGGTTTGTGTAACTCCAGGTAGGGGTGAGGGGAAGGAGGGGAAGGGGCACTGTTTTTGTATCTTTTTATTATTTGAAAATTGGACCATATTTGTTAAATGTTTAAAAAATCTGGTATTTGGGAGTAGCACTCTGGATATGACAAATAGCCCTTTCCAAAGTAAGTGTCTTCTATGGAGCTACTCAAAAAAAATCAACAAAAATATATGTGAGACAACAGGAAAATCCCGATCATCATCACTGCTCTTTATGTCCTGCTCCTTTGAGAGGCAACCCATAACCCACCCTGATCAGGCTTTGAATCAGACCTCAAATATAGGCCACCTAATGCAAATCCAATACCTCCTCTCTGCATCTCTCCTCTGCTCTTGTCCCCACTCCAGGCTGTGCACACAGACCATCAGCAAACACAGCTTTTGCATTAGCTGTGAGAACACAGGACAGCTGTACCTTCCCCTGTCACTGCTGTTCTGTAGCTAGAGCTGAGATACACAGCCATGCTCCCTCCTACTGCTGTAAAAGGATACCAGATGTCTTCAGCGGGACAGGATGCTGTGGGAAGCTGGGCCATGGTCTTAGTTGCTGATGAGTATTTGCACATTTGTGTTACTATATTGGTATTATTCTTCCTTATGTACTTGTTACAAGAGGCTGCAAGGTCCCATAGCTAGTGGTTAGCCCTGGGACAGGTCACTTGTCAGATGGAGACTAGAATTACCATGTGAATTTCATCAGCTGAGTTGTCCAGAAGCTTTAGGATGCCCTGGCCTAGCCTTTTTCCAGGAGAGTGAATTATCAGAATAGGCTTTCAGTTTGCCATTTCTTATTCCTTGAGTGTGAGATAGATGTGATTTCCACTCGATCTCTGTAACAGATGACATCTTTTGTTTTCATTTGCCAATTTCTTGTTCTTGATTACTTTTTGAACTTACTCACTCTTCCAGATTGGTCTTTTATTGCTCTTATTTCCAGATGGCATAAAGAGCTTTGCAGCATACATTTCCCTACAATGCCATTCGTCTCTGCTGAGTTTTACACTTCAGCAGTGTTTAAGCATTTCATCTTCCTCATTGTTTGATGCTGGTTTGCAGTATAGCATTTGTCTTAGAATATATAATAGACAAATAGGCAGCTCTGCCTTGCACTTCTCAACACCCAGGCTCCCATCTCGCTGTGGCAGGTGTGGAACTGTGAAGCTCTGCTGTATTGGACATAAGTGCTGGTTTCAGTCCAGAGGTACAGGAGAAATGTGAGACTTTCTAAAAGCAGAGAAAGACCTCCTAGTCTGGGCAACAGTGTCCTTGTGGCTCTCCTGGCACAGTCACTCATGAGACTCAGGAAGCTCTGGCACAGGCACGTGTCAGAGTGGTCCTTTTGGAGCTGTGCTCTTGTATTCAGTGCTATTGTCACAGTAACAGTTATGTTTTGCTGTTTTGCCCATACACTTCTGTTTCTGTGTCAGCAGGGCCCAGGTGAGTAATGCCATAAACACAGAGGTCCTCCCCCATATATTTTCATTTTTGTTGTCTACCTCTATGTGTAAATCCACAGCATGCTGCTATGTCAGTGCATATATCACCTCATCTGTTGCCACATCCATCCTTCAGATACAACTGACCATGTTATTACCAAGGAATCAACACAATATCGACTCTCTTCCCTTGCCTTACTTCCTCCCTTTATTGATTTCCCCACCACAGTTAGTCGCTTTGACTTTGTTTCTGTTTTAACAAAGACCAATACACAACAGAAGTAGGACTGTAAGCAACTGTATTTGCTTTCTGGCTACAAGGGTGATGTGATTTATACCTGTTAGATTGTAGATCCTTTGCAGTACAAATTGTCTATATCAGGGTCTGCAAGGCACCTTATCAGCTGCAGCTTGCATCCCAGATAGGACCTTTAACTGTCATCCACATCTTCTGTAGACACTTCTATTTGCCTAGGAAAGGTTTGGATCCCACTGCTGAGCACAGTATTTGCCAGACCTGGAACAGTGGACATAGCACTAGGATGCTCCAGCCAGCCTGTAAACATTAAAGAGCAGGCCAGGATATAGAAGCATCTTTTATGCTACTGAAGGCTTAACATTGATATTGCTGTGAAAGGAGGAAGGCATGGGGGGGAAAAAAAAAGTAGTGAGAAGTTTATCTAAAGATTTAAGAGCTATTTAGATATTAAGATTCTGAAGAAAAGTTGCTTACTGAATATCTTGGTTCCAGCTGGAATAGGGTTAATTTTCTTCCTAGTAGCTGGTACAGTGCTGTGTTTTGGATTTAGTATGAGAATGATGTTGGGAACACTCTGATGGTTGAGATGTTGCTGAGAAGTTCTTACTCTAAATCAAGGATTTTCCAGTTTCCTCTGCTCTGCCAGTGAGCAGGTGCACAATGAGCTGTGAGGGAGCACAGCTGGGACAGCTGACCCAAATTAGTCAAAGGGATATTCCACACCACAGAATGTCATGCTCAGTATATAAACTGGGGGCAGTTGGCTGAGAGCTGATGATCGTGTTGTGCATCACTTCTGTTCTTGGGTTTTAGTCCTCTCTCTCTTTTTGTAATCTCCATTATTTTTGTTACTGTTGTTACTATATTTTTACTTTATTTTAATTTTGGAACTGTTAGTCCACAGTTTTTACCTTTTTCTGATTCTCTTCCCTATCTCACCAGTGGGGGTGGAGTGGGCAAGTGGTTCCATGGTACTCAGTTGATGGCTGGGGTTAAACCATGGTAAGCACATCACATGAAAAATTACAAAAAAAAAAAAAAAGAAAAAAGAAAAAAAGATAAATCTCTACCAAAGAAGGGAACTTTCCAAATATTTTACTAAAGAAATCATGCAAACAGATTTTTGCCTTTTCTCTGAGACTGAGCCTTTTGATGTGCCATCCTATGCAAGAAATTGCAGTATATGATCAGTGTACAAAGGTATAAATTGACTATATTTATAGATTATATTTATGCCACAGGGATTTGTTTTCTGACCTGCTGTTTCCTGAATGGAGCTCATCATGATCACTATGAGCAATCAAGTGGAGTTTTGCTGAGCATGGTGGTGCAGCCAGGACTTGCTGATATCAGCTAGATAAAAAGCATCTTTGGAAGCTGGGGGTGATGGCTATTGAATCCATCATTCACTGATTCCCTTGTCATATAACCATGCTCCTACACGGAGATATTATAACCAAATCACTCAATTTATGACTGAGCATTAGAAATTTCCACTGTTGGTAATAGCATTACAGTTTCTAATTACAGCAGTTGAGAGGTTTCTAAACAAACAAACTAGCAATTTACATGCAGTTTGACTTTAGGTATCAGAGTCCTGATGTTTCTTGCTGCTTATTTGTTTCTGAAGAAGCCTGAGAGGGTGAGGGAATGTGAGGAAGATAGATCTACATCTATGTGCATTTTGAATAATGACACAGTGCTCCTCTTACCAGATAAGGTACTCGGCTTTATAGGACTCTATAGCTATGAGAAGGTGCCATAGGAGGATTCACACTGATCACCTATTAAAGCAATTGTTCATTGTGGTATCTAAAAGCAAAATCATGGGAAGAGATCTTGTTTTCATCCTAATATAATCAGCTGCTCTCTGCCACACTTTCCCAGTCCACAGATATTTCTGAAGCATGGTGATTTTGGTTTGCTGCATATCAACCAATGTGGTCACTCAGGTAATTAGGACGCATTACAGTTTGACTTGTTTTCAGTCAAAACAGCCAATTTGATGCTTATGCATTAGTTTTGGTAGCAAAGGACCTGATCCCTTGGCTGGTTTCCCCTGACTGTAATTAAAAATTGCTTATTGCCTTGGGGAGTCTACTCCTCTGGAAAGTTGCTCTTTTCAGCAGCTGTTAGAAGTGAGCATTGCTCTTGTTCCTGTTTCTCTGTTCTCTTGGTCTCCATGTCTCAGCTAGTATCAAAGAAGCAGGACATTGCAGGCAACAGCAAAAAGACGACCTGCATCCATCTTTCTCTTCTTCTGTTATTCAAAAATTGTATTTTAGAGGTCACTTTAGTTGCAGGTTTAAGCTTGTGGCTGCCATGTTTCCTTTTCTAAATGGATTTGAGCCTGAGTTGTCATCTGAGTCCTTAGCCATTTGGATGAAAAGATCTGTAGTACATTTTGTATTCTGGCTAACCTCCAAGTACATTCTGCTTGGCTTCATTTACTCAGTGCCACCAACAGACTGATATAGTTTTTACTTCCCGTGCTTCAGTTTGGTATAGTTGTGCATCACTGAAACAGCCAGAGGATGTTGTGTGCCACTAAAACAACCAGTCCAAGGTAGTCACTGAGCAAAGATGGTAATGGCTGAAAAAAGGCAGGCTGGGGCCAGGCAGACAATACCTAGCAACATCGTACTGGATGGTGGTCTGGCCCCACTGGCTTAGGGGATGTTGTTGTCAAGGTCCTTTGAAAACTTAGACAAGGATGACGGATGCGTAAACTCTGTCCAAACTGTTTTTTGAGCATGAAATTTGCCTCATGTTTACCCTGTTTGGAAACATTTTCGTGAAACATGAAGGAGGAATTGTAAGGAGAAATACTACAAGGAAAGCTCCATCTGTGGGCAACAAGAGCCATAAATTCATTTTGAAAGGCATCTAATAGTTAACTTGGGTTCATATTTCCATAATCTGTAGCCTACTTTGCTGTACCTTTCAGGGTTTGACTGAAGTCTGTGGCAGAGATTTCTCATACCTTGGTATCTCTCTTGCTATATCAAATAGAATTAAGTGAAGGATAGTGAAGTAAATACATATGAAATATGTATATAATATGAAATATTATTAAAAAGTGTGAAAGAAAAAGGGGATAGTTGGGGAATGCAGAGGTGAAATATGGAAAGTATGTTTTATGCAGGATATTCAATCTGGAAAGCACTGCATATAAGAATGAGTAGCCTCTGCTTTGAAAGTCTTCATAGAGAAATCACATTCTGATTTACATTTTGTATGGAGTTGCCCTTTCTTATTTTGTAAACTTGAGTTCTTCAAGTGCTTAAGAAGTTGTGTTACTTCTACAAGTGTTTGATTTTGTGGTGTTTTTTTCAAATGTTCATATTTTTTTCAAAGGTATTAACTGCCCACATCTACTTGAATGTGCTTATATCTGGATGAATCAGTCTAATATTAGGCTAAACTTGGATTTGAGCTTAACATTCTGGCAAGTTAAGAGCTGATGCTCAAATCATCCTACAAGGGTCAGCTTGAAAAGCTGAGGTTTTTTTGGCTTTATGCAGAGAAATATGGTTGCATAGGGTGCTGAGCTATAGAAATACATTACTGTGGGGCAGACACAGTGAAGGGCTTCTAGAAGTGCTGAGGAGCTCAGCTTGAGGTTTTGGATTTGTCTCAAGCTCTTGATGAGCTCATTGGACACAGCCAGCAGGAACTGAAAGCGATGAGTGCCTCATCATTCACTTAGCAGGGGCAGAGGCGGCCCATGCAGTCCATGCAGAACAGATTAGCTTGGAAAGATTCCCAGGAATGAAAGTATAAAAGCAGAGATTATATCTCATTCCAGCAGGGTGGTGGAACAGGCAGGCCTTAAATTCCCCCTTCTAGCATGTGCTCTGAGGACGGACATGGCAAGCAGGGCCCTCCCTCGTGGAGTGGTGGCCTTGCTTCTCCCCGCTGAGCTGTTGGTGCTGGCAGCAGTGCCGAGGCTGCCCAGCCAGCTCCTGCCAGGCCACAGAACAGGCTCTGCTGCGGGCCAGTTCTGTTGGCCAAGAAAAGGGGCTTATATATCATAGCTGAAGGATTTGCTGTAGAAATCAAGTGTCAAATGCTTTAGTTTGCTGTGGGAGTTCAGTAGATTTTGTGTGCCTATGAAAAGCACAATCTGTGATGTTCATTTGAGAATTTTAAGTGGCAGATTTATGGGTTGTTAAGAACCCTTTCTTGAAACCATAGAGTGTGGATTTTTAAAAACTATTAAGTTTCATATTGGAAGATTGCTTCTGAAGCAAAGAAATCTTCATTTTGACTCTAGAGTGAATGAAGAGATTTTCCACACTTACAGGACATCAGCAAAGAGTTATGCAGCTTTCAAGTTGGGAAACCTACTTCTGCAGCATACAGCCATCACACACTTAGCATGTGTAATTTGGTAATATTTCTGCCCCTACTTGTCCTTGAATAAACCAGAAAGAAAAAAACACAAAGCTTAATTTGCCAATATCTCTGATGTTGACTTGAAAATTGCAGTTTAGATGAATATCTTTTAGAAGGAGGAGAGGAGACAAAGAAAAGTTTAGAGAGCTGAGTTGGGTTTTGGCTTGTAGGCTGAGGATTGGAGGTTTTGGGATTTTAACATCTGTGGAAACCTGGTCAAGTCATTAGGAAGCAAAAAGCCTGTGAGTTATCCCACAGCTAGTGAGCAGGCATCTAGGAGGAATTCCTGGGAGATAGATGACACTTCAGAGGATGGAGAACCCTTTGTGCCTTGAGTGCTCACATATCACAGCACAGATGATCATTCATGTTTTCCCAGTGCTAATTGTTAGTGGTAAAATAAAGCAATGACTCCTACAGGCAGGGATGATGATCCTCAGGGCCAGGTTGTGATGCTGCTGAAAAGGTAATATCTAACCTGTTCTGGATTTTGACTACCCTATGAATTTCCCAGGCGTCCTGAGGGGTCTTCTTGAGATTCTTGAGAACCATGTTTTGGTCCAGGGCAAATGTATCAAATTACAAGCCATAGAATAAACAAATCTGAAATGACAATACTGTCGAGTATTAACTTTGAAAGCACCAGTGGTTCTGTTGTAATAAGTTTATCTTTGTGCCTGCAGTCTGCTAATGAAAAAAAATGTTAAATTGTGTTTATGACATATTATGACATTTCCATCATTTCATTGCTGAATAATGCTCCCATGTTAGACAAAAATCTGTGAGCTTGGATTTAAGCATGAGAATGTTTCTCTGATGTCCAAGAGTTCATTTTAAAATGCAACTTTACAGTCCTCAGCACTATTCATTCATACAGCCTAGCAGGATTTTATTAAAAATATTTTCTAACATATTTATGATAATTTATGCTTCTTTTTCCAAACAGTTGAAAATTTAATTTAATTTAGAGAAGCCTACAATGATTAAACCGCAAAAATATAAATCATGAAAAAGCTGATCTTCTTCTGTTCAACAATTAATATAATGAAATTCCTTGTGAGATCAAGGGTAGATCCTGTATCTATACCTGAGTTTTGTAATTTTTTCAGGTAGCAAGTTAAACTCTACAAACCGTATTAAAATATTTGAACTTTAGAGTTTTCCTGGTTATTTTCTGGATTTTATGAAATCTACACACTGTGTTGTAATACAATATTAATAATGCATGATGTTTTAATTTTATTTGGTAATCTGTACATATTTAAAATAAGGGAAGAACACAGTTCTGCACTCATCAATGATTCAGTGCAGTGCTGCAAAGTGTACTTGCAATTCATTTCTTCTAATATCTGCAGCTGTTAAAATGGTGCATTGTACATTTGCAGGCAGAGATGGCTTGGAAAAATAGCAAGATTTAAAATATTTCTAAGGAGTAAATAAGCAAAGAGTGATTTTCATCATGCTCTTTATTGCAGATGCTTTTTCCTTTTACAGGTTACACCTCAGGGCCTACCCAGTAGTTTATAGATAATAATATCCAATTAAACCATATCATTTTCCTCCACACATCACCTCCCTGTAACAGTCTGGTGGATAAGGAACCAAACAGAGCATGTGGAGGTTTTGTTTTTGTTGGTGTCAATAAATTCTCTCTGGTACCAGATTTCTGCCAAGTGGATAATTTTTTAATTATTTTTTAAATTATTATTATTATTTTCTTTTTTTCCTTTTCCCCCTTTTTCCCCTCAGGAGTTAAAAAAATAATTCATTTGTTAAGGGTACTGGGAGTAGAAAGAGCTTTATGTGCTAGCAGTGATATGGAAAAACTATCCTTAATCATGCACCTAGTATACTTTTTACAGCTATTTCCAACATATTATTGAATATTTATTTTATTTGCTGACACTTGTGAGTCCCATGTACTGTTCATAACGACTTCTGTGTCCACAGTGCACCCTCTGTGCATGCAGGTGTTACAACAGACTTATTTCACAGATTTCACAAAATCAAGTCCAGCTCACCTCTGAAGTGCATGGCCTATACAGGGATCAAACCTGTGCCCTTGGTGTTATTAACCCCATGCTTTAGCCAGCTGAGCTAATCTTGGGGTTGTCTTCTTCCATGTAGGTCATTTTGGGCTTCTGAGAGGTCATTTTTCTACCCTGGTGATTTCTTCTGCCTCCTCTTTGCTCCTGCTGTGTTTGGAAGCCAACGTGTGCCATGACTCAAGCTGTCACCCACCTGGCTCTCCCCTTGCCCTGCCACAGCAGGACACCCTCCGACTGCTCATCAGGGCTTGGAGCAGTCCTGGCACTGGCAATTCTGAAGGAAAAGTTACTGTTTCAGCAGAAATTATGGCCCCACAGTGTTCATTTGGCATCTCATTGGGAAAATCTAAAATACTGTGTTGAAGAAATCACTTTCTGTTGGAAATAAGGATAGTTCAGAAAAGTTTCTGATGGAATTGCAAATTGAGGTTCACCTGTTTTATTCTGCACTTGAAACTGGGCTCTTTATAGCTGCCATTCCCTGTTATGCACATTTTGGGGCAAAACTCTTTTTGTTCTCTGAGGCTTTTCTCACTGGGGGGTTATTTTGATGTTTAGCAGTATTTACAAATTAAACTATTCAGACTGCAAGTGAGCAAGCCAGGAAGGTGGCATTGTTTCCCCTTTCTGCATGACTAAATATACAAACATGTTATTAAAACAGACCTGTGGTTTGAGTTGTTTTGTCAAAGTGGTTTTGGTTAGTACTGAAATACAAGGTGAAGTTTTTTTCCTATTGCAACAATAATATTGCAAGTTTGACAAACAAGATTTGTGTAGCCAGAAAATAGTGTGGGGATCATAAACAGCTAAGGAAAAGAACAGAATCGTAGCAGGGCATAATGTAATGCATTGTTATTTCTTACACTTTGTTTTCTTTGCCAGACAGAATTCCTTCTAATATTAAAACCTATGGAAAAATTTCTCTTTTTTTTTTCAATAGTGGCGTGAACAGTATAGAATATTAAAGAAATTATAATGTGGTGAAAATACATCATTTATTGCAGTGCTAAATACAAAGAGACGGTAAATGATTCTGTAGATTACAAGACTGAACCACTGGAAAGCAGCATATCGAGACTGTGGTGCAGTTAGTGGAAGTGTGGTCTCAGGCTAAAGGTGTTTAGTAGTTGCCAGAAATCAGCTATAATGTGAAAATTTTTTGAGTGCTTTAGTTTAAGTTGAATAACATTTACACTCCGAAAGGAAGACTTGTGCTGTGGAAAGAGACTGGGTCAATTTTTATTGATTTGCGGTTTACTCAGGGGTTTTGACTACACAAGGATTTGATGCTATTCCAATAACTCATGCATAAAAAGCAATAAACTGCAGTAAATTTGATTGACCCCAAACTTAGTTCTTTGAGGATCAGTAGTATTTTGATAAAATAGATATAGTTATCTCTTCCACTGGGGTTTTTCATTTGAGAAGACACAGCTGTCTGAACATACTGTAACAGAGCAGATCTGACTCTAACATTTTAAGCTTATTTTATAACAAATAGTTTGGCACAATATCCAAAGATGAGATGATGTTTTGGGACAAACTATTGAATTCCTATGGGTTATCATTTTGATGTAGTTAATTACATACACAATTGTAAGCTTAAGGAATGCTGTTCCTTTTGGCAAAGATTCATCAATGGATGAAATTATACGGAACACCCTGGATTTTCATACATGAGATGTCCTTAGTTACTTATTGCACTTCAAAAAACCTTCCTCACTTGTATTTCCCTTCATAATTGTCTTTGCTATAGGAAAAGTAGTATGTTCAAAGGCAGTCATTTAAATTTTTGATAACATGAGAGCTGTAATGTTTTTTTTTCCTTGTGATCAGATAAAATCTGTCTGTTCCTCTTAGGTTTTTGAGGAAGTACATTCCCATAACAAATGCCACAGGCTGCAGAATCCTTGATGTTAAGATGGTGCTCCACTTAAGAGATAGGCAGCCAGCAAATTAGAAATGCTGATCCTCAGATGCCAAGCTGGAACTTTGATTAGTCACTGGCAATAAACATAAAAGTCATATCAAAATATCTTCCTCACTTAGAGATAAATATTATGTGTCATGCCTGTCTCTTTTGCAGCAGCCTCTCCTTTTGCCTGCACAAATGACCAGCAGCCAACATGTGGCACAGTGGCAGCAGGAGCAGAGTGTCTGTGAAATATTACACCAGTTATGTAAGGGTGAAGGACATCAAATAATACATATATCAAGTACCTTGCATAGACAGCAGTAGCTGCACTTTCCCTGGGCCAATCTTTTTGATGCTCATTTTTCTTACAGTGCATACTCTTTCATAATGGATAATCTAGTCTGTGTGGCTTCTCTGAAGCCACATTATCTGTGGGATCTCTCTCAATGAGGTGAGCAGGGTTTCTAAGTATAAATGGGTTTTAAGTATGAATGAGCTGTTGATCACAGTAATTGCATAAACACTGATTAATTATTTTCATAGTGTTTTCCAGCTATTCTTATATTATATAACTGAATTTTAACGTTGATAACAATGTGTAAAAAACCCCAGTAGTATTCTTAACAAAATATAAATTTCCAAGGGATTTATTTTACAGATTTTAATCCTTAACTGCTTGATTTACTTTCTAGTTAGTAGGAAATCCATCATGTACTCAAAGAGCAAGTACTGTACATTTTGAGACAGGGTAAAAAGGGAAACCACATCATTCAGATATAATGAAGTTGAACCCCTGATTTAAATTCAAAGCTCAATTCAGCCCTAACTATAGCACTGCAGCTGGCATCTCATAATTAAACACTTAAATAGGCTGTTGAATTTATCCTCAATGTCCACAAATGAAGTTATAAACTTTCTTTAGAGCTTCACTTCTCTTCAGTGCCTGCCTATGGCTTTAGCTCTCTGCAGACTTCCCAATAACCCTGTTTCCCTGGCTGCACTGAGAGTTCCATAGCAAACCTGCAAACATCCTGTGTATTTAGCTCTCTGCAGCTGTGCAAACAGCACAATGCATTTTCAATATTCTGCTTTAAACATGCACATGGATAATTGAACTTCAAAGCAACAGCTCTACTAATTCTTTTCTGAAGATGCAAATTACTAGTGTGACTTCTCCCCAGATTGGGAGCTTAATGGAACAATCAGTCTGATCTAAATCCTTCCCAAGGAGTAAGCACAGTTGGGGGTATTTCTGCAAGTCTAATCCATACTTTACTCACTGTCAGGGTGCAAAACTAATAGTAGCCTGGAGTCAGCAAAGTTTTCCCATTCAAATCCAAATACTCCAGTCACCTCCTCTTAAAATCTACATTATTTCAGAAACAATGGCCCTGATTCTTGTATTATGTGCAGGGATCAACCATCAAGATTAAAGTTTAAATAAGAAAAAGAATTCAAGGTCTTTGGAAAGATTTAGATGACAAGATGGAGTATTTCTTAAATTCAGTCTGTTTCAGCAAAATGGTACTTAGTAGTTGTTAAAATATGTGGCATATTTGGCTCTAGTATACATATTTCCTGGTATTTTTTTACAATGGTCCTTAACTTGATAAATGCTTGGCATCTTCTCTGCCCATTACCATTGTACAGCCAACTTTTAAAAGAAACGTTGAAAAATACATTAGTTTCCTCAAAGGTAGCCAAGGCAACTTACCATCTTGCTTTCCAGTTCACAGAAACAGATATGAAAGTTTTACTTCTAGCTATTGGGAAGGCCAACTCTAATTAATTCAATACAGAAAAGTAAGGCCCAAGAGGAGTAAGTGGCTTTGTTCAGGCCTTTGCAGCTTTGCCTAACTCCAGACATGCACCTAAAAAGAGCTAAACAGAACTTTTTTTTTTATAAAGCTAGATACTGTGAACACCTGAGTGTGAATTTCAACTTCAAAATTTAATTTAAATTTCAATGGAAGGCCACATAAAAAATGATTGCCTGTATTTTCAAGTATCTGGTTATATGTGATACAAGAAGAGAATTTTTTTTTTCAGTCAGTGTTAAGGATCTCTGGGCTGAAATTTTGCACCTTTTTAAGGTCTTTCCATCTGAAATGCATGTGTATGTGTAGAGACAACTATCTATCTGTTCTCCAGTCTGAGACATGGCCATGTTTTTTACATGCTTTGGACTTATGACCTTCTCAGAGGAAATACATGCAGGATAGCTGTGCTGATTTTGGAAGGGGCAGAGTTCATTTTTTATACAGTAGCTGCTATGGGGCTGGGTTTGGGATTTGTTCTGAAAACAGTGTTGATAACACAAGGATGTTTTAGCTGTTGTTGAGCAGTGCTTCCACTGAGTCAAGGCCCTTCCTGTTCCTCACCCCACCCCACCAGTGAGGAGGACAAGAAGTTGGGAAGGGACACAACCAGGACAGTTGCCCCCAACTGACCCAAGGGATATCCCACACCATATCTTGTCATGCTCAGCACATAAAGGTGAGAGAAAGAGAAGGGAGGGGCGACATTCAGAGTCATGGTATTTAGTCTTCCCAAGTCTTTGTTACCTGTAGTGGAGCCTTGTTTCCCTGGAGATGGCTGAACACCAGCATGCCCATGGGAAGTACCAAATGAATTCCTTGTTTTGCTTTGCTTGTGTTTGTGGTTTCTGCTTTGCTTAGAAAACTGGTTTTAACTCGACCTACAAGCTTTCTCACTTTACTTTTCTGATTCTCTCCCCCATCCACCAGGGAGGAGTGAGTGTGCATCTGTGGACTGCACAGTTGCCATCTGGGTTAAACTAAGACAGTCCATTTTGGTACTCAGTGTGGGGCTCAAAGGGTTTGAAATAATGACAGGTTTTACTGGAATGTGCTAGATGGAATCTATAGCTGTTATGCTGTTTGGTTATTAATTGGCGGTCTCCTTGCACAGGGTTCACTTGTCTATTAGAGTATGGAGCTCATTAGTGGCTGCGTTTTGCTTTCGCTGCTGGCTGTACCACTGTGCTGCTGATCACCTCACTCTGGGAACATTTGGATAACGGCAGTGGAGATGCTCCTGGGCTGGCAGATGGCCCGGACATTGCTGCTGTTTCTGTGCTGCCGTACTGGACAGGCTGGAAGTCTAGAAAGAACTCAGGTCAAAGGGACTGTGACCTGTGGATGAGTCCAAGGTGGAGCAGGTACATCTTGAAGTGTCTGTGGCCATGAAAAAGTCCACACCATAGCAGGTACATCTTAATGCATCTGTGGCCATGGCTGTGTCTGTGCCACAGCAGGTGTCCTTCTGAAGAGACTGTGGCTTGTAGATAAGGCTCAGTCTGGAGGAGGGACAGCCCTGAGGGACTGCAATCTGTGGATGAGTGTAAGCCAGAGCAGGGAGAAGAGGAGGAGTCATTGTGATGGTCTGGTCCAAAGAGACTGGAAGTGGACATTGTAATGGAAATAGCTTTAAACTGTTGAGTTGCATTTTATGGGAATTAACTGTAGCAGGAGCCACCTGAACCAACAGAAGATAATCCTTACAAGAAGCAGTGCAAGTGCATAGTTGCCATCTGTGGTTAAACCATGGCAGTGGCAAAGAGTGAAGAATGGAATGAGAATTCTGTTTCATGAGGTGGATGTAGCTACAGAGGTACTCCTGCAGTGCCACTTCTGTGCATTAGAGCCAGAGTGCCACTGAGCCAGCACAGAGCAGGAGTTGGTTGTGTAGTATGTAGCATTTATTTATTTATTCATTATCTCTTTTTTTCTCTTCTCTCTACTCTTTGATCAGAGATTCTCTGCATTTTTTATTTTACCTCCTTTTGCTCCATTTCCCAATTTTTTTTCCTCTCTACTGTTACTTCCTCTGGGGATTTTTTCCTGTTTGTATTTTCACAGCATTTTTGAAGCAGAAAATGCATCAGAGATGCTTTGAGTTTGAAGTGAACTTTAAAATGCTCAGTCTTTGAGGGACTTCAGGGCTGATGTGGATTCACTTCCTTCTTTGGTGAGTAGAATGGGGGCGCCTGGCATGTCTGGCTGGTCAGACAGCCTTGGCAGGCAGGGCAGGTACTGTCCCCAACAGGAAACAAAATAGGACCAGTCTAGTAGGAACTACTCACGTAAGCTAAAAAAGCATCACAACCTGATAGCAAACCACTGTCAGCATTGCTCTGTCTCACTCATGGAAACAGAAGTACTTTAAAGATAATCTGGAATTTTCCAAAGCCTTGATATTTGGTAAGCAAACAAGAGAAATCTGTGAGTGATAGAAAAAGCCTCCAGTAACAGACGTGCTCTGGTAGTGCCTTACTAGCAAGCAGCACGGAGGTGAGCAATAGTGACCTTCAAAGCTGCATGGAAAAAATGATGCAGCTTTCCTGCTAAGGCAAGGCTATGAAAACCAGTCATGTGAGCTAGGGAGAGGGAAATCAGAAGGTGGTGATTCCCAGTGCTCTCCCCAGGAGGGGGCGCAGGGGAAGGAGCATGGGGGAGTGTCCCACTGCAAACACATGTGCTCTTGCACCCTTTCAGGACTTTACCATGCCACCGAATTATCCTCTTCATAGAAGGGAAATGCTAAAAGTGAGTGCAGCCATGTGTAAGCATCCCTGAAAGACATGGCTTGCTGGCACTTCTTTAAATCTGGCATTTAAAATTGCTCAGACAGATGGAATGAAAGTATGTAATAAAATGTGACATTTTATTTTATCATCTGCATTTGTTAAGTGAATTCTTCTGATCTTTCCCACCGTCAGTAGCACTGAGTGTGAGTCAGATTCTGACAATTTGTAGTTTACAAAAACTAGCTCCAGGGGTCAGACAGAAAAACAATAATAATTAATTATAGAATACACATTCATCCACAGAATCCGGCTATGGTGTGTGACAGCTCAGCCTAACAGAAAAAAAATGACACGATTCCAAAAAGTCACAGCTTTATAGTCAATGATTTACAGACTACTTCTCAGTACATGTCTCTTTTGTGGTCTTCCTTACCTATATATTTCTAAGTATAAAGGGTTTATTAGAAATTCAGGAAGAAAAAATGTTTTTCTGTCTTCTAAGTTAGTCACTCTTGTCTGCTTTGGTGTGTAACATAGTACCTTCTCTTGGTCCTCTTCAAAGCTCAGCTCCATTAGATTCATGTTGTCATTCCCTGCAGCCATGGGCACGCTCCTAGAGCCTCTGTAGAGCACAGGTACAGCTGGCAGCTCTCACAGACTGCAGCAGACAAGCACACTGATTGCACTTCCCATTTGGTTTTTCAAGAGAAGCAAACCCTGAGGGTCAGCACTCTGCATTCAGCATTGCTAACAAAAGGAGGAGGTGGAAACCTGACATAAGCACAGACTGAACTCTGATGCTTTGGAATATTGCCCCCCATCCCTCCTTTTACAATTTGGTCAGGGACTTCATCAGCAGTTACATCACATAATGTTCATTTAGTGCTAAATTGGGAATATTAAGCAGTAAGTGATTAAACTTTTAATTTGCAATTAAATTAAAAGTAGCCTCCTCACTGCAAGAGAATGTCATAAGAACTAACTTTATATCTGATCGTATTTTGGAAACAGGTTTACTGCATTTATAAATAACACTTTTCTGGGGCCTGGCCCTGAGTTTGCAGTGACTATTTGCAATGACTAGGAGTTTGGTCCTACTACAAACATGAATAGCTTTCACCCTAGGACATACCAAAAATACCTATACAGACTGAGCAGCAAGTAGGAGTCCCAACTTCAGAGCAGAAACTGATGTGACTGAAACACACCTGGGCCTTCAAAGCTGACTATCTAAGGAATTGCAATATTTAAATAGATACTTACACAAATACCTGGAAACAAATGCTACTACTAAAATTTGTTGTCACTATTTATTTTGGCACCAAATTTCCTACCAGGAGGCCAAAGTAGTCAAGAATGTCCTGCACCTGTTTATAAGGTGTAGAAATGAGCTGAAAACTGGAAATACAAGGTATAAGCTTGTACAAGAAGGCTCCCTTGAGGAGGAGAGAGAACATTAACAGGGGGATTTATAGTCCAGGATGCTCATTTGGAAATGGCTGTTCTGCTGATGAGAGCAGATGGTGACTGCAAACCTCAGCTGCTTGCAGATAGGGAACAGGGCAGGTGACCTCCTGATCCTGCTGAAGTTTAAACTCCTGAAAGCCCAGGCCCTCACTCCCCAGAGCATGGCATCCCTCTGTGTAAACAGTGAGAGGTCAGCATGCTCTGGCTGCCACTGCTGGCTGAAAAAATATATGGCTGAATATAAGTGAAGCTTCTAGTTTGCATTTGCCCACTCCAGGATCAGTGCTGACCTCTCCCTGCTGTCAGCACTGATGCTGCAAAGAAACCTTAGCACTGTTGTTGCTCTTAGTAGCAGTGTTATCTCTGGCTATGTAAAATCATAGAACCATAGAATGGTTTGGACTGGAAGGGACCTTAAAGATCATCTGGTTACAGGCCCCCTGTCATGGGCAGGGACACCTTCCACTAGACCAGGTTTGTGAGAGCCCCATCCAACCTGGCCTTGAACACTTTCAGGGATGGGGCATCCATAGCTTCTCCATACAACCTGTTCCAGAGCCTCTTTGCAGTGAAGAATCTAAATTATACATACAGCATTGCACTTTTAAGGAACTTGTCACTTGGTGTAACCTATGCTGTTTGATGGTGCTGAGCAGTAAAAGGAGTAACCGAATGAAGAGAGAGAGCATGACAGCCCTCTGGGTAGCTGAACAAGCAGAAATCTCCCTGTAGAAAACACTTCCTGCTGAATGAGACTTCTTTGACCGCTGACTCTCATGTCCTTTCTTTCCAAGTGGTCTAAAAAATATGCACTTCCTTGGTGGGTATTTTTTTCTACATAGAAACTTGTGAACACTGAGGAGTATTTTTCAAGAAGCCAGTTGCAAGTGGGGACATTTTCAGCAGGTGTACCAAACACGGGATAAGAAAAGCTTCCATCTGGGAATGGTTGGATGAAAGTTGGGGTTCTGCCACTTGGGTTTTTGGTTGCACCTCTGAACAATAAACAGGCCAAGAATTATTTGCAAAAATTATTCAGCACCACATTTCAAATAATTAATATTTCAAGTAAATTATTATGGACCATACTTGAATAGGAAAAGCAGCAAAATAGTTGATAAATTATTCAGGAAGCTTTAGCACTAATATAATAAATATTACATGATGTCAGAGGGAAATGAAGGATTTTGAAATGAAGAAAGAAATTAACTGTGAGGGAAAAACACCTGGAAATTGGAGAAGGTGAATAGATAGATTTGAGATATGTGAATAATAATGAAGAGACTTAATGGGGAAAGTAAAAAAGGTGAAAACTGTGAGTCAATTCAAGAGGCAAAATACTCTTCTTCTTTATTTCCTTCTCTACAGAGAATACACAAGCTCCTCAAACCTCCTTTTCAGTTCTGACTAAAAACAAAATGAAAAAACAGAAGACGACCCCCTAGAGTTAGCCAGGTGGGAACATAACTAGATCTGGCTAAGGGAATTACATGATCAGAAGTACTGATTTACAAAGGTCTGTAACATTTGGAGAAAAATATTATTTTTAATATCAAATAAGGTATTATTTTTATTTTGCAACGTGATTTTTCTCAGCAGCTTAATACTGAATTAGGATGACAGGATTGTGTATTTCTTAAGGACCCAATCTGTAAGGCTTCTGTTGTGCTTTGGGTACACATTCAGCAGCATCAGCTGCCACACTGTTGATCACATCTGAATGGTCAGTCTATTCTGCTCTGACATACCACATCCAGTACCAACAGCATTCCATGTTTGCTCTTTTGCTCAGGTGTAGTGTTTACAGATTCTTATTGATCTTATCAATTGATTCTTCATTTTAACATTCAAAACCAGTATTTTTTTTAATCTCATTTCTGTGTGAAAGAGGAATTCAACCTTTTTTTTGCTTCCAAATCCCTCCCTATTGACCTTTCTTTTTCAACAGTAAGTAGAAAATGGGAGAGAAGAAAGAAGTTAAAAAATCCCAATATATTCCAAACGGATTTTGAAAAAAATTTCTTTTTCTAAAAGTGGCAATGGAGACACATTACACATTTTCTCCCTATTGACAATGGACTCATGCTTATTTTAACCTCAGGAGTAACATATTAAAATGAAATGTTTTACGTTCATCATTTCCGTAAATGTCTCATTTACAAAATCTGTCATGGGCACACCAGTCGCCTCTTCATTGGACATTCACCAGCCTTGGCATATCAATCCATTTCTTGCACATCTGCTCACAAAATGCAATTAGTTATAGCCATATGCTGCAGAAGTACATGATAAAACTTAAGAAAAGGCCAAGAGACTTGACAGCCTTTCTCCTTCCTCCTGCATGCATTTTGCTGAAGACTTAAAAAAGCGAGAAGCTTTTCTTGCCCTCTGCCACAGGGTGGGGATATCACTGTGTCCTAAGCAACTTCCAGAGATCAGGCAAAGCAATTTATTGTTTATTCTAGTACTTCTGGTTCTGTTTACTTGAGAACAACAATTTACGGTTTAAAGAGACATAGTATTCCCCATATGGACATACCTTCTTTTCCTGCTCTTTAACATACTTATAAACTTGTCCTTGCAAGGAAGTTTTAAATAAGATGGACAGAGAGCCTCATCAGAAGGTTTATGACATGGGAGAGTATGAGAAGCTTTTGATACACAAAATGACACTTATGGGCAGCAAATATGGAAACTGCAAGCATGTTGACCAGTTTTTTAACGGCTGTGCTCAAATTTGCTGGCAAGTGGAAAAGGAGAGAGTGACTCAGTCCAAAACCGAGCTATGCCTCGGTAACCAAAAGCTGGTTCAATGGCATTTTTGTGCCACTTTGGTTCATGGGTAGAGCTGTTCCATGTTCAGGAATGTTCAGCCCCTGTGTCCAGTGACCATGTCTCTGCAAGAGGGAAGAGCAAAGGGCTGGTGTTTAAAATTATTAACATTAATTACCTTGCTGTAGGTGCTGAAATAGAGCTGTTTTAACTATGATTTATCCATTAATCCCAGCTTCTTTGAAGTTCACCCCAAAGGATAAAATATACTCTGGATATCCTGTCATTCTATCTCTATGAAAAGAGATTTGCAACCGTTCTTATCTGTTGTAATGAAACTCAGTTGAGTTTTTTCATGGATGGTACTTTAACAGCCTCAGTTGGTGGCATGTTTAAAACCCAAAATTACAATTCAATTCACAAGAGATTTGAGCTTTCAACAGGACCTCACAGTGTGGATAAGAAGCCACTAAAATGATATGGTACAAAACAAATTTGGAAAAGGCTGAATTTTGTCAACTCTCTTTTTTTTTTCCTGCTGAAATCCAAAACAATGTATCACTGCTCACTATATGAACAAGTCATGGTGATTTGGCATTACAGAAACACCATGTTAAGTTCATCTCTAACATAACACGTTTCATTGTTGTGTATGTTGTTTAATGGCTGTACATTTTTCTTAAAAATGCCCCAAACCCACTTTCAAATTATTAGCATTCTTTTTCTTCAGTAGGGGGTTCAAAATCAAAGCTGCTGTACCTCCAGCCTCCACCTTTTCTTTCAGGATTAATTGGTAAAAAAGAAAAGCTCTCCAAATTATAGAGATTTAGCTTCCTTTATAAACTGGCTATTTTAAGATCTTTTTACAAGATCAGGTTATGAAACGTCATCCAAAACCAGTGTGAATTGATTACATTCTTCTGAAGAACATGTAGCAATAGAATATGCATTTGTAGCTGTTACACTGCCCTGTAATTAAGATTTTATTACTTCCCTTCTAAACACATGTTGTGGCTGCTGAGGAACAGCTGAGACAATGGAAAATGCTCCCCCGCCCAAAAATCACCCTCCAACCTTTTAGAAAAAAATGGCAGGACTCTGGTCACTACCAAATGAAAGATACTGATTATAGTTTTCTGTTCCAGTTTCGTTTTACAAAAAAATTTTCCCCAAATACTCTTAATAATTTGAATGTTGCTTAATTGGGAGACTTTGTATTAGAACAGTGGAACAGTCTTTGGTGTCGTCATTCATTTGCATGGATTCTGGATCACAGCATGGTGATGGAGTGGTCAGCAATCACACTGGGAATGTTCATGTATCCCAGAATAAATGAGCAAACCAGAAAAACAAGGGTCTTCATATAAATACATTTCCATGTCTAGAATTATTCAGGGAACTGAACTAATACCACATTTTTTAAAAAAAAATCTAAAATGAATACTAATAAGTTAATACAATAGCTGTTACAAATAACAAATTAGAACAATCTAACATTTGTATCCATGTTATTGGAGAGGGACTCCAAAGAAAAAATCACTCTGTATTCAGTGTGCCCCTGAGGGATTGCATAGATAAGGCTTTTCTGTCTCCATGATGATAGCAGGACTAGAGTAAAGATGATGGGTAGGTAGCAACAGGTTCACACAGTAAGACCTTCAAAGCTGTGCAGTGCTTTAAGCATGTTTTGCTGTCCATGTGCTTTCTGCAAGGGCTGTACAATTTGATCCTCTGGTGACTCAAGTCAGTCCCACTGGGTAGCAGGGACGAGCTCCTCCATTTGTTAGAAAAAAGGTTTATTTAGCCATTTTCTCTGAGTAAACTTAAAATATATCAGAGCAGCCTATTGCATATACTCTGCCCTCATCCATTCTTCATGAAGGGACTGTTTGTCAGCAGTGCTGATATGTAGTATTAAAGTGACTTAGACATATGAAAGAAAACCACTTGATATTCCTCCTGGCCTGCAAAGCTCCTGCTGGAAGGTTGGTTTCATGATTAATTTATGCCAGCATGATCCTTATTTTACTGAATCTATCAGTGAAATCCTGCCCATAGCTATCAGGCAAATGAAAAAAATTCAAGACATAAAGTACAAATCTTTTGAAAGGTCACTATTTTGGGTGTAGGCTGACGGCAACAGGGGCCGTATTTATTTCCTTTTTCTCTGGACATGCATCTTGCCACAGATCAGTTGTCAAGTGATGAAGTCTGTACCAGGCAACCATGTAAAATCATTCAGTGCTTACAGCCACTGATGTTTTACCCACACAAGCCACATCTGCTTTACCTTTATTACTGGCAATTTGCACCAATGACAGCTCCCGCTAGGTAGTCAAGAAGCTTTTTTTCTTGTATTTGTATGTTTTCAGTCTAACAAGAGAGAGAGACATTGTTTACAGGCCCTAGATATGAACCACAAAGGCAGTGTGTTCTCAACAACTGATCTTTCCTTCTGTCTGGGAATTTTTAACTCTTTATGGTCAAGACACAGACCAAGATAACTAAACATTGCAGGCCAACAGACTGTGCAATCACGATTCTCTCTGAGGAAGCTGGTTGTAGGTATCCAGGAGCTGGGGTTTACACATTAAATCCTGTGCAAAAGAAGGCCTGTTTTCTTTCTTTTAAATATTTATTTGACTTGTGTTTTCCAAATGCCTGTACATAAATTCAGAATGCTGCAAAGGGCACTTCAAAAATACCTGCCTAGTAACCTGTGACTACCTGCCAATGGTCCGGGCTCTGACGCTGGGCAGAAAGGGCATCACTGTGAAAAATCAGAGTTGTTGGGCCAACAAAACACCCTTGGTCACATTTTCTCTGGCTGCTCAAGGAAGTTAATAAGCTGTGCTGGTTCTGCATTCTACAGGTAGTGATTATCTAGCTCACAAACTGCATGTGCAGTTTGAATTTTCTATTTTACAATGAAACACTGAGGTTGCTTTTAAAGCAATCTCACATACATTTGAGAACAAAACCCACAGAACTGGACGAGAAACTTTGACCACTCAGAGGTGTTGTTTCATGCTTTCTGCAGCCAGACACACTAAAACATGGCACCATTTTTACACTAGTTTCTTTTCTTGAAGATCAGATTTGCCTTTCAGTGTTTAATTAATTTCAGGCAGCAAATCTGAGTTGAGGCCTGCAGGCAGCAGCTCTTAGTGGTAAGCAGCTGAAAGCTGAACTCCTAGCCAGACTTCTGGCACTTCAGAAATTATTTAAAGTGGTTGAGCTCTAACAAGCTCTAGAAAACTATCTGAAAACAGCACAAAGAAAATCCAGTAAGAAGAGGCAGACTGATTTTGAGTAATCAAATAGCTTAATCACTTTCTAATCATTAGCCTAAGGAAGGTGAGACTCTGTAAAGGAAAAATCTTTGGAAATAAGTCTAAATATGCAAGAGAATTTCTAAAATTTTAAGTCTCAGAAGTATTTGTGTGACACAAAAAGGACAATGTTTGATTGTACTTAACAATGGACCTTGGTTTTACATGATGATAGAGCCACTAGAAAATCAGACAAATAAACACATGGTCATAAGAAGACCTCCATGTAAGTGATTGCTAAACTTTCCCCCATAAGTTATGGCCTAGCTAAAGAGGAAAAGAAATGAAAAAGAAATCATGAACATAATGAATGTTTTTTTCCAAGGATGCAAAATGTCTGATGGTGCTTCTGATTTCCAGCTGTCTCAGTAGAAGCATTCTGCTTCAGCAGAATGTGTAGGTAAAATCAACACAACATACATTGGCATTTCCCATCTCAGCTAACCAGACAGTACATGCCCTTAGAGGTGTCTAAATTAGCCACATGGTATTAATTTTTGGTTACACTGAAATATTCCTATCCTCCCAGGTCAGCCTGTTCAAGCTCAATTTATTGAACTTTAACTTACCTGGTATTCAGAGTGTTACTGTACTGCTGTTTGTCTTGCTGGAATCCTGTTTATAGGACTGTACACTGCAGAGAGATTAGGAGCTAAAAACAGCAGGCTAAATTGAGTATTAATAAATGCAAATAAATGCTCACTGGGGAAGATCCAATTCTTCTATATATACACAGTGATGGAAATTAAATTATTCAGTAACCTTCAGAATAACTCTTAATGTTAGTGGACAGTTCTGTGGAATGGCAGCTCAGCATTCAGTGGTACTTTAAAAAATAAATTAGAAATTGGTAGGAAAGAATGATGAATTATGACAAGAATCAATGCATTATTATGACATGTACATTTCTGGTGTGCCTGCATTTTGAACACTGATTGCAGCAGAACTAGAAAATACACAGACAAGCAGTAACAATGAATACAGATGTGAAATGCCTTTTTTTACAATATGATATTAAACTATGGGTTTTTCTCTGGGAAAACAGCAGTGCTTGGAAAACACACCTGAGGTCTGTACATTCTTTAGTGGCACAGCGAAGACAAATAGGAAACAGTTGCTCATCACTTCTCACAATTTAACAGGCAGAGGGCATCACCTGAAGTTATTGGGCAGCTGGTTTAGGAAATCACAAAACATTTTTCCTACATATTAAGTTGTGGAATCCATTCAGCATTGTAAATATTATGAGTTTAGATGGAAGAAGATAGCACAAGGAAAGCCATTAAAGGCTATTAAGGTCACTGATTGAAGCTCTGATGCTGGAAAAAATGACCAGGAAGGATACAATGGGAGAAGAGCACAGTCCAGCCATGTTGTTCTTTCCTGCCTCCTGCAAGCATCCACTGCCAGCAGAGCTGGAGAAGACACTGTGTGGCACAGCCCTTCAGCACTGCACTGCCTTCCTCCTAACACAGACTCACCTCTCCACTGTGAGCTGTCCATGCTGGGAGAGGTGCTTCCAGGAGCATCCTAACTGCCACTTTAGAGATTAAAAAAAAGGAGAGCTGAGCTTTCGTTACTACTTCATGGGGGCAGGATGAGAGCACTCTTCCTAGCATTGCTGAACAGGTTGTACTGGTATTCAGGTTTCACTTACAATTTAAATTTTTTAAAATCAAAGCCACAAAATACTTTCCCAGCTTGGCCAGGTCCACAGCCACCCAAGAGCAGCAGCCATGTGCCCTGGAATGGACCCCCCTGCCATGAGGGGACTGACAAGAGCAAGCTCACAAAGCCCTGCTATTCTGCCATGCCAGAGCCCTGATTAGGTTGTCTCTGATTCCTGGACCTCATTCTTTCCACATTCAGCCTTTGGCCTGCTCAGACCTTAACTACCAGGGAGAAAAACTGCTGAAACTACAAGTGCACACTTGAAGACCTTTTGGGTGGGATGATTCAATGACTGGAAAACTTCCATGCATATTGCATGAGTGAATCAGATAATCATTTTAATGCAAAACTCTCTTTTATTTTCTTAAAGAGGGAAGAAGTTAAGAATTACAGGAGAGTCAGCCATGGGAGTAAAAAGCTTCATCCTGTAAACTCCAAATGGAAGCTTTTGTGCTGGTAGGATCAGTGCTTTGACTAATATCAACACTGTACAAACAATGTGTTTTATGAACTGCCAGTTTTTTCTTTATCCTTTAAAAAAGTGTCAAATTGAAGATGCCTAACAGACATGTAAATAAAGCACACTAAAAATGAAAATAAGAATACTTTAAAGCAGCGCTAATCTTACAGAACATGTTTGGCATCTTTATGTACCATCAGGTGACTAGCAAGATTTATTAATATAACCCTAAATTCCTAGCCCTTACAGCTACATGAGGTAATATTACAAGTACAAGAATTTACTCAAGAAAGAGAATATAAGAAACATGCTAAAATACCAAAATAATTCTTAAATACTAGGATACAGAATGATGACAAAGTTTCCTTATTAAATTTTTTATTAAAATTGAGCTATTTTTACATATTTAAAATACTTTATATCCAAATTATGTAATACTTATGAAAAAATTGTATGCAAATACATAAAAATATGTAAAATCAGAGCTAAGCAATATAAAGCAATATATAGCATGTTCCAAAATGTATTTCAGGACTAGAATACCTGAGTGTTCAATAAGCTGGTTTCCTGCATTTCACTGATTTTACCAGTTAAATTTAATAATGTAACTGATCTCATATAAAGCACTTTGGTTGGGAGAAACTCCATGGAAAAGGCAGAAATCAAGGAGAGATATTATTCAAGGCCTGTCTTCAGAATCTTCTTCCACGTGGAGATCCACTGTTTGAGATGCTAAGAAGGACTCCCATGTAGCAAGGCACTTAAAAAAAACCAAACACATAGATGTGAGCACAGCAGAGAGTTCTGCAAGCTGTCAGCCATGGAGAGAGGAAACAAAATAGTAGAATACATACACATTGTCACAAGCTGCTTTTGTGAGACCATGGTAAGAGCAAAATATGGTTTCCTAGGCAGCTCAGTGATATGCAAAATGCTGGCTAACATGCTGAGTGAGCTGTAAAGGTCACTTCTACATAATGACAAGCGCACAGTGTGAGCACTGTAATTGTATGTTGTAGCATGGACGATGCTAACATTAATTATGCTCCTCTTTAATCTCTTCCTTTAGTAACAGGCAAGGATCTCTTCCAAACAGAAAGCACATTGTTAGGCACAGTTCCCTTGTAATCTCTGTGGATTCCTATTGTATACCCAATTTTCCTTCCAAGTTAAATTAAACCATTTTTTTCCAAAACAAGGACAGAATTCATTTTTCCCCTGAGTAATGGGAAAGAAATGGGACCAGAAAGGCAGGGTCTGGGAATAGGGAAATTGTCATCCTTACAACAAGTGGCATTTATCTCCCCATGGAAACTTGTATTTGTAACTGTAAAAACTATTTTTTTTATTTGAAGCATCAAGACTGTAGGCAGTAAAATGAAAAAAAAACACAAAACACCAAAACCCAAATGACTTTGGTTGAATTTGGCTTCAATGAGTGTTGGCGGCTTTGCAAGCCATAGTAAAACACAGATTAGTGTTGAAAGCCATGGAAAAGCTATCACTAGGTAACCCCTACAAAGCATCAGACTTCTACTATTTCAAGTTTGTCATTAGAACAGGGCAGGCAAATTCATGCAATAATTTTCTTGTTCTGGTGCTGTTGAAAAAAAAGCCCATGAAATGGAAATGGTCTACCAAAAGTCTGACTTACACATTCATTCCTATTGTCTTGACGATGCAGCTTATTTACTACTGACTGTACAGGTTTTTTTCATGAAGAATCTGTATTATTCACAATAAACAAGTCTTCTGAAATTTCTCAGGAAATATATATTAAAACCTCGATAGCACGCTCTATTTATCTGAACTTTGAATTAAATCAGTACCCTGACAACAGCATAATTTCCTAACTGAAATCTTTTGCCATAAGCTATGCAAGCCCAGCTACAGTGGAACATCCAGTATCCATCTGTCATTGCTTAGGAGACATGAAAATTACAGCTTGAACTTACAGCCACCCAACTCTGTTAGACGTTTCTTGTGAATGACTTCCAAACTCTGCTATTAAATATGCAGATTTAATCACATTACATTGAAGAGCCTGAGTCCTGGTATAGCTGCTTATCTATGTGCAAGCAGATGAGTGGGAGAATCTGATAGTCACGAATAGTGTTAAAGTGTAAGCTCAAAGAGCAAACTAAGAATACACACAGGATGACTGAGTGGGAGAATTCATGATGACACAAGGATGCAGAATCAAGGATACCCATAAAATTATGGGTTACAAAAGTAACAAGAAAAAGCAAACAACAAAAGTCAGCAGTGGTTTTGTCTCTGAAGACATAAAAAAGTAGATGCGGGTCTGCAAGGTAATGAGCATGGTCAGAACAGCAAACTGAACTAAGAAATCACAAAGAAAACGTATGTGGGAGCTTATTCTTGCATAGGTTTTTGGTTGTTATCAGCCATGTTAGAAATCATTCCCGTTATTCACACATTGTCCCTGAGGCTGTGGGGACCATGAATCTCCTGCCTTGATCTTTCTTTTCTGATTTTGCTGATAAAAGCCCCAACTAACTTCTGCTATTGCACACAACATTATGCTGCTGTTCAGAGTACATCTAAGGTTTCAATTACTGTGAGAAGAGAGGGCTAAGAGGATAAGATTCATGTGGAAATCTGCTTGCTTCTGGAGAAATATTATTTTGAAATGGTACATCAGGGACAAACAGTGAAGCTACTGCTGGCATGACAGTGAACTGCAAGTGTTGGAAACTGGTTTCTGACTTAAAAGGTCTTTTTGACCTTTTGCATAAAGCCTTTAAGGTTTTATTATTAGATTCTCACATACTTCATGTGACACTGTGGCAGCTGAGTCTATCTGGGATGCTTGAGCTGGAATGTGGCATCTTGGTTTCAAAATGTCAGTGAGGCAGCTGCTAGCAATGTGTCTTCACTGTGGTGTTCAAACTCATCCGTTTCTCTTTGGTAGAGCCCAGCCTGCCTTACCATCCTAGAAAGTTGCGACACACACCTGTTTTCCTAAACCTTTTCTAGGTGTGGGACAAGAAAACATAATTTTTTCTTGAAGAGTCTTCTTTTGATGACAGATCTTTTTTCTTAACCACAGTTTCATTTATACCATTGTAACTCTGTGTTTTCTCATTCTGTAATTTCAGTAATATGAGTTAAAATACGAATATCAGCACTGGCTGCACTGCAAAAATGGCTTTGTCTTATCTTTGCAACACTGACCCAAACTGCACTTGTTAAAATGTAATCAGAGTATATTGCTTAACCAGAGAGATACAATCTACTGAAGTCTCCAGACAAAGATGCAAAGCATTTTTCCACACAAGTTACTCAGTTTTTAATTTACCCCTGTTTATATAACCAAGACACATTTTTTTCAAAATATAAGAGGTGGCTCATTTCTCTGTCAGACATCACAGTGCTGCTACAGCTGACGAGTTTTATAATTAACCATACCAAAACAAAACTAGGTCTCTGTGCCTTAGGCTCAAGCTTTTCATATTGTGAAACATGAACTGCACAAATGACATTTTGTTAGTGATCTGCACTTCAACATTATTACAGAATGATTTTACTCCATTCTCCTGGGAGCTTGAAAACAGAGATCTAAATAGAGGATCAACCAGTTTTCACAAAGGAGACAGAAAGGAAAAAGAAACCCAAGAAAATCCAAACTGAGGAAATTAAATGTGTTTGCACAGGATTGAAATTCATAACCCAATTACATGTAAAAGCCCAAGGGAAGACATAAAAAAGCCTAAGTACATAAAATGAAATAGCAAGAGCTTAAATAAGCCTATTTTACCTAAAATATTCTGATTACTACTTCAGGACTTGTATCTATTCTGCAACATCATTCTTAGAAAAAAACAGCAAAAAGTTTTCCATGTATTACAACTGCATATATAACTAAAAAGAAGATACAAAAATAGAACATGTAGTAAGGATGACAGCAGAAGCAGTCTGTCACATGCCATTTGTGTTTCTGTTCCAGTTCCCTGATATCCATGGTAGATACCTTAAAAATATTATTTATAATGGCATTTTTGGAGCAGAATCTGAAGTCTTGTTTGTGTCTGAGGCAGAAAATTTTTTCATAATTTCTGAGTGCAAGGAAACAACAAGCAGAATGCATAGAAATAGTCATTCCTGCAATTAAAAATGTCTTCCTAAAATTATTTAAAAAGAAATTGAAATGGCTGAAATGAATGAGGGTCCAAAGGTGGATCCTGTCTTGGAAGTGACAGGCACAAGACAGACACAGATGGGCTCAGCCCTGTGGGAGCTTTCAAAAGTCACATGAGGTTTGTTAGCTGAATTCCCAGGCATGGCTAAGGTAGGATGTGATCACCATGCATGAGCAGCTAACTTTCTGCTACACAACCAGATGACTAGTTAAATGCATCACTACTGAGGCCTCCAGGACAAACAACAAACAACAAACCTCATCTATTTTCTACAGCTTTTACTAGACTGAGAGGTACATAAGGGCTTTGGAGTTAGAGGGAAGTTGCTGTAACGGGGAATGAGTATTGTTTTGCCTTAATGAATGTTCTGGATCAATTTATGTACAACAATGTAGGTCACAGAAATATCCTAAGTTGTACTCGAGATAGTTAAGAAAATCAGGAAATAATTTATAGTTTTGGAAAAGAGTAAGACCAATACCAACAAGAATCTGACTATATCAAAGGTAACTTTTGCTTTTTATCTGATTAAGCTGGAAAGGTTTAACAGGATTAGTTTAACACAAAATAAATAAAATTAGATGCTGCACTTTAAAACAAAGGTTCATCCATGCTCAAGAAAAAACATGTTCTTTCAATGCCAAAGGTATCACCTTACATTAGGAAAAAATACCAATCTTTCTGCATTTACTAGAGTGTCTCATAAACAGTGGAAAACCAAACTTGTATATTTGCTGAAATCATAATGTCTACATAGTCTTTGGATTGGGCTGCAAAACCTGGACACTTATTCTGGTGGTTTTCCTGAATAGAATAGGTTAACAAAGTTCTTTGATGAGAAAAATTGAACTATTTCTTCTTTGATGCTGTAAATGTCCTAGAGACTGCAGTAAACACACAAGAAAAAAGGAAAAATTTAGCATATGTTTAATTGCCTTTGCTCTTTGAAACCAGAGTTCAGCATTGCCCAGTTTATTTCGCTGGTTTGCACCAGGAACATTTCAGACATGCCACCTAATTAATACTATCAGCCTCCCCACCAACTTAGCATCCTGCTTTGGTTTTAGTAATGCTGCATCATTAGAGTATGTATACCTAAATTAATGAAAATACTCATGGTGACAATCAGCTTTCTCAGCTGGTAAGCTCCACCCTGTGGACAGTTTGTGATTCCAGCTGTTTGGCAGAAACCTCTTCTGGACTAAGGTGTCAGACCACAGTGTCATGCCTAAGGCATGAGGAAAAGGAATAAAATAAGTGGTGTAGTGTTCATTCATGCTGCATTCAAGAACATTTGTCTGTGAGGCAAATAAATCAATGCTATTCATTTCAGAAATAGAAGTACTGAACTTTGAAAAATTAAAATCTTTTCATATTGTTTCAGAAAATTCTTCCTACTTTAGCAATGCATTTACAGTTATTTTTATTATTTCAAGTTGTTTTTCTTTTTTTTGGCTTTAAGCCATTGTGGCATACAGAGAGACTTAAAATGTATTCAACTCTTTTCCAGAGAACAGAAAAGAAAAGAGAGAACTCTATGAACTCTTGAGACCAGCTACAGGAGTACCAAATGATTGGTCAGTCATTGTAATTCTTGGCTACTAAATTACATATTTAAATATATTATAAAATATGTACATTATCACAGGAAAGCCTTCATTTTCATAGGCCTGCACAGGAGCACCCTGTAAATTTGCAGCACTGGGGTTTCATTTGTTCTCTTTGTTACCATAGCATTCAGAGACACAAAGAGACTGGTGATTCCACAGATGTAGAAACAAAGGAAAACTTCTTATTCAAGTATATTAAAATAGATAGTCAATAAGTTGGAAAGCTATAGGAATAACTCTACTTATTTTGAATTAGTAAATCTGGAGAAATATGATTACATGTAACGCTTTAAAGTAGCACTTCATTAATGTGAACATTAATTCAGCTTAAGGGAGACATACTCTCTTATGAGATACTCTCAACATCTAAATGATGCTTGACAGCAGAATCCTTAGGCAAGTATAATTAAGGAAAAACCCAAACAAATATAAGGTCATACTCTATTCTCAGAAGTTGACAAAAAGGAAATAACATTTTAGAAATTCTAGTGTGCTTTGACACACTGCTATGTTGTATTTGATCACATTGGCTTGAATTTTATAGTCTTGAAGGACTGGATTCTCTGCTGCAGAATCCACCAGAAAATAGGAGATGTCTGTCTCTCATTACTCTGTAGTTCTTAGATATTTACAGGATGCAAAGAATGACTTCTACCAGGAATGACTCCTGGTTTGGTTGTGCACCTGGGAAATGAAGTCTGCAAGGGGAATAACGAGGAGCAAAATTCTGCTGCAGAGAAGAGAATGGGACACTGCTCATGGAAAAGCAAGAATAGCAGTTTAACTGAGGGGTGGGAAGAAGTTGTAGAAAGGAGGAGAACCAGGTAGTGACTCAGTTAGAAAGCAGGAGATGATTCCTCATAGGAGATGGACAGAAGAGCTGGGCAACTGAATCACATCCATGGCACCCATGGTGCCTGGTAAAATGCTTTAGGAAAAAGAAAAGGCAGGAAATGGTGGGTTCTACAGCAAGAAAAGGCCTAGTAAGCATCAAATGGTGCATCAAAAGTCTGAATGAGTAACTTCAGACATGTGAAAGAACATTAATGATGCAGGTAATGACTGAACAAGAGACAAACATTGTAACAGGAACTGTGTTTGTGCACAAGTTTAATGAGTTAGAGACAAACCTTTAAGGTAGGATTTTGTTTCCTACTGAAAGCATAAAAATAATATTTTCCTTCTCAGGTTTCTGAGACACTCTACCTGAAGTTTCACTTCAAAACAGCAGGAGCAGATGCTCCTTTCAGGAGTGCATTACACACCTGTAGTTTGTCGTATAAGGGCCTCTGACAGTAATCAGTAATCACTTCTCCAATAATTAACCATCAGCATTAACCACAGGTCTCAGATGAATGTGTATTTTAGATCAAAACTCGCAACTCAAATATTAATTTTAGCAAATTCTCTTGAATGTCAAGATTAAAATAATGTTTTTCTGATAAAATAGAAAGAAATTGGTAAACTCTCATGTTGCAAAAAAGGAGTGATACAGTTAGCACAATGTTATTATTGCAACTCCTGCAGTAAGATAAGGTGGTTCTTTTTCTAAAATGTAAATGTGAGATGTACCAGCAAAACCATTTAATGCAGATTTCAATATTCAGGAAAAGCACAAAAAATCATGTCTCAGTATAAACCAATTTAAGAAGAACCACCAGCAGTTACAGAAATAGCTGAATGATTTTCTGCAGTTTGTGGCTTAAATTATAATTTCATGTACAGTATGAGCTTTGGCATTCTGAATTAAACTTCTCATTCAGCAAAACACATTTCCAGATAGGAAAAAGAATGAAATAATTACTTTTGTGTTTTAGCTAATCATTCATAAACAGAATATTCCAATATATTCAGCACTGTTTAAACATATATATTGCTGCTATAGAAGTCAGAGACCATCAATAACTGAAGACAATGTGAGAGGGTGCCAAAAGCTTGCTGCCTGATTTCAGAAAATATTTTGATTTTAATATGTAACAACAGATTGTCAATGTCCATGCATCTCACAGAATGCATGTTAATTAATTAGACTTGATGATCAAGAGCTCTGTCTTTTCAATTAAGTTTTACAAAATGATTTGTAAAATCAGGGCACTGCCATTGGCTAATGGGCAATCCATAAAAGGTTCAGACTACAGGATTGAAAGTTACAGATATCAACATATACCTCTGCAAATTACTAATTTATGATTAATAAATGGCTTAGTATATTCCAGTTTTTTTCCTAAAATAAGGAAAAATTCTTTAAAAAGCTTGAAGACATCTGGGATATTTTCAAAATGCACTTTTCAATCAAAAACGTGTTCCCCATGAGGAAACTTCACAGAATGCTTGATGTATTTTGTTATATGTTTTCATGTTCTCCTTCTTAGTATATATTCTTGTAAATGGAAATTCGTACCAAGAATATTACCCGTGGCATTTGAGCTGAAAATAAAAATGTGATAGAATAACATTGAAACGTTTTCCTCATACAGGATCATTTACACAGGTTTGAGCCTTCCAGGGGGCTTCTTCATGCAGTTACAGCAAAATGTTTCCAAAATGAAATATAGCAGCTGATATTGAACCAAAAACTATATTCCAAATTGTTGTGGTTAGTAAAACAAGAGTGCCCTCTGTCGATGATGAACTCAGGATCAACCACTTGGGCACAAATAAAATACATTTTGCTTGAAATGTGTCACATTAAGGAAAACTTCCTCCCTCTTCCCACAAAAGCTGATTCTGATGTTAAAAAATGCTTGATCTAAAATAGAAAAATTCCTCTTTACAGACAATTCATGAATTTCTTCACTGAAATAATCAATTAAAAAATGACATTGCTATGAGAAAGAGCTTTACCTCTTCATAAAAACGGAGGTTGTTCTCAGCGACATTAGTGAATGTTGATCTCATATCACACTGCATGTTCTGCTTCCACCTGTCCCAGTCTGCTTTCAGAGCATTATTGGCACGTTCAACTTTGTCTTCAAGTTTCCCAATCTCTTCTGAAAACTAAATATTAATTTTAAACATGAAAAAATATTAGGAAAATCACAATTTCCAAACATGTTGAAATCAAGTGATGGTAGTGCAGATAAACAGAACTGCAAAACCAAGGTTGGTATTTAGCACAAAAATATCATTCCCCAGGGATAAATGGAAATGATTGTGAATAGCTCACTATAATTTTTGAAATATTAACAACAGAGACTGTAGACCAGAATTAAAGTGCTCCTGAAGATACTTTTATTGGCTGACAAGTTACAAACTCTGGCACTTCTTCACTAGCACTTGACAATAATGCCTCTAGAAAGTAAAATATAGACGGCTTTACTGAAGCAGAATCATCTGTACAAATAATATTTGGCCAGAAAAACTGGGAAAAACCTGAGAGAACCCTTGATAACCTCAGGAGAAACCAGAATGGGGAGAAGACAGCAGAAATCACAGGCACAACCTTTCTGATTTCTTGCCTATCACATTGTCATCTTTTTTGGTGGAACCATATGAGGGAAAAAGAAATACAGAAGCAGAGAAAGAGATTAAACCAATGGACTTCTACAGACAAGAAACTCTTTCACAGCAATCCAGGATCCCAAACCTTGAGGGCTACTCTACAGGCACTACTTGCTTCTAATTACTGTAGCTGCACAAAATGACTTCTCAGCTGATGGCTTGAAAGAGTGGACAGCGGCCCTCTCTTTAATGAGTTTCTAGTTCTCTTAGTAATTTTGTTACCCATTGTCATTTACTAATCAGCAGTGTCAGTTCTGGCTGGCACCCAGTCACAGAACAAGACAAATCTTCTGCAGCTACAGTGCAAATTCATCTGCTGGGACTGCAGGAGGGAGGTCAGGCAGGAACACCACCAGCAAGGAACACCAGGCAGGAGAAGTTAATTCCTTGTATTGCTTCCATTGCAACTCAAGTCCCATTATTTCTTCTTCCTTGTATTCTGCTGTCAGGCAAATAATTTTTTTCCTTATACAACACCAGCGCAAACTTGGACAGCTACCCCTGCTTTCTGCAGAGCTGGTGTTTTCACTGACAGCAAGTTCAGGATTCCAGGATTAACTTCCAGGATTTTCAAGGACATGGAAAGCCTTGGTGCACATCCTCTGGCATGAACCATGCAGGGGGCACAGTGTTTCGGTCCAACAGCCGGTAGTGCTGCCACCATCAGACACAAACCAAGCTGCGTTGCCTGAAACGGTCACAGAAGATGGATCCCATTCAGCTTGACATACTAGAATCCTTTTGCTCTTAAAGTAGCCAAAACCTCCTTAGCTAGTAAAACTGAACATTTCATCTGAATGGATGCTTTCCACGTCTTGTAATAAACGCTTTTAGTTAGACTTCATTTCTACCCTGATTTTCTTTGGCACACTTCCAGATTAATGAAATACTGGTTACTAATCAAGAACAAAGTGCAAAATATTATTTCTACTTTACTGAAAGGTCCAAGTTCAATTACCTAGACAGATCATCAATTAAGCTAAAAAAAAGGGTAATTTCAACTACTAGCACTGTATTCAAAATAAAAAATTTAATTCAAAGTTTAAATGTGGGGGAATTTCCTTTAAAGGAATTACAGGCAACTGGATTTGGTATTTTGAGCATGTCCCATGGTAATTGCTTTTCCTTCAAACACCAAAAAATGAATGCATACAGAATACCAAAAATGGTGTAATTTTTAAGATGATTTAGAGTAGGAAAGGCAGTTGAATCAATTTTCTGCTTTTGCAAAAAAAAAAATTCTCTACGGGAATGTACTAGCCTACACATAAAGAATTTCTCTAACTGAGAAGTCCTGGCTCCAGCAGCTTCCCCTTACCTCGTTCTTTAGATCTCTAAGTAATTTATTTTACACTTGTTTTTGTCTGGCCTTTTCTAGGAACTACAAATTTCTCCCACAGTGTAGTCACAACATGATGTGGATAGGCACACTGTTCTACGTACCTGCCTGGATATGCAGTTTAAATATCCCCCTCTAAAACCCCAGAGAAACCACCCAGTGCTGTATCAAGGCAAGGGTCTGACTTGAGGTGTAAAGGCAGCATTATGCCACACGTCATCGTATCAAGTAGAAAACGTTAATATCTACTTTTTGAAAACCAAAAAGAATCATAAATGCCACCTCTTCAGCTGCTATGACAGCAGAAATCAAAGAATGACTTGATCTTAACAAAAAATATCTCCCTGCTGTGTTCCTCACTTACAAGGTGTAAATTGTTACAATTTATCCTGCAAATTAAATAGGATTCCGAATCCATTTCCTTACATTGATCTCACTGAGACTGCTAGTGTGAGAAATTAAATCTCACATCAGTGATCACCAGAGAAGGACAGCACAGTGCTAATCAGACATAGGACCATGGGACAGGAAGGTGGGAGCCAGACATTGCTAGGGCAGATTGCCACCAGATGTGAACAGTGTCACCTGTAGCCAGAGACTGGGCCCAACAGGCAAATTACCTGGTAAGTGATACAGCATTTTACACTGTCTCACTATGCAAAATAGCATAAATTTCTATCTGCTACATGAATTAATCTTACAGCTTTAAATTAATCCCTTAGCCTGGAGTTAAAACACAAAATATATTTAGAATGTAATAGATTCAGCATTTTATCTCTTTGCTACTCAGTTTCAAGCCTGAACACTAGAATCCTTAAGTTAGCATTTAATGCTTATCTGGTTCTGTCAGAGCACATTATACCAACCTTTTGTCAGAATTATTATCAACACTAGCTGCACTACTAAAACTGTTAAAAACATCCAAACCACAGAGGGATACACTAGCATTGCTGTGTAGCCTTCAGAATCGAGCATGGGTGCCATGGAGCAACATATCCCAGTAACTGTACAGCCACAGCATTGCAGGTAAGAAAGGTCTAGATAACCAAGAGGTACCAAAGTCCTCCCAAATATCTCTGGCATGGCCTGCATCCAAAATCACCGTCTTCAAACCACCCATCCCCTGAACAACTCCTGCCTTCATGGACCAAATTTTGGGGTGAGAGAAATTGTTTTAGGTTTTTAGCAGCACCACAAGCAGCTTTCTAAGGGTGAGGAGGCAGAAGCACAGCTCAAGAAAATGCTTTTTTCCCAGCCAATGAGCCTAATGCCCCATAAGGTTTAATTTGCAATTCCAGCCTATTTCATCTGCACTGACCTTGGGGATGTTTTGCATTCTTCTGCTGTATAACCTCCTGTTTGTTAAATCATTTAATGCTTGCCATGACCAATGCTAAAGATCTCACAGCCTTTTATCAGCTCTAATGACAGTCTGTCTCCTTATCTGCAGTGGAAATGTACTTCAAATGAGATTACAGTTCATGCCACTCATTGTCAGCAAAATTTCTGGCTACTAGATTGCACTGACAAGTTCAATCTGACATCTGTGAAATCATTAGAAGCTACAGAAGTTCTGCTTAGGAATAGAAATGTGCAAATACACCCAAACTCAGTGTTTGACACCAGTTCCAGTAACAGTACCTGTGTTATGACCACCTTTTATTTTGAAATCAGTCTGAAGTGTCAGAAAAATATTTCAACACACAATAAAATTTAAAACATAGTAAAAAAATAACCAGGAAAACAGTTAAAAGTCATTTGAATGGTTAAAAATAGCAATACAGCATTCTCTGTGACCAAACTATCCTTAATAGAAAAAGCTTTCAGCTTCTAATTAAGAAAACATCTTCAGGATACAGCTGCTACTCAATTACAGAACACAGAATTTTATTATCAGATTAGACTAACAGACATCTGTTTTACTGCTCGTGTGAGCCTGCAAGGAGAATCAGGCTCTTAGAAACAGGACTCTCTGAAATGAGTAAAAAATAGAGGGATTGGAAAGATAAAGCCAAGATCTGAACACCTGGGTAATCACACTGTCCAAAGACTTTACCAAAATTGAAAATGCAGATATGAAAACAGAAACAGAGAAAAAAGGTAAGTTTGTACAAGCTGATATCAAAATCCTATTCGAAGCAAGTACAAACATCTGTGATGGAGTAAACCACTGTCAATATCAAATCAACATGGTCTGATCAATAGTATGCTAAAGTAAAAATATTCCTTCTTTTATTTGGTGGTTCTTGAAAAGGGAGTGCATGTACCCTGTCTGAGGATTCCATCAGATTATAACAGGAATACATCCTGAAAAGACAGTGTCATGCCATGCAATATTCTCTTTTCAGTGGTGGACAGTAATGAGACTGACTGCTAAACAAGCTGTAGGAAACTGGAGTGCATCACTCAATGGACCTGCCATTGCTATCCAACTCCCAGCCTGGGGACTGCTCTAACTTACCATCCTCTGTGCAATTTATAAGAGCTTCAAACTTTAAACTAAGGAAAAAGGACAGGAGAAGCAGCAAAGGAAATAAAGAAACAGAAACAAATTAGAGAACACAGAGATAGAGAAAGGATAAGACAATATAATAAACAGACTTTCTACTTCAGGGGAAAAAACCATACAGAGGTATTTACCTAATGTCCCACTGCAGTACACAGGGGCAAGTTGTTACAAAATATACCATAGCCATAGGAGATATCAGATAGTGGTAATATATTCTTATGTATTCATCTCAGTGACAAGAAATCAACTGAAAATATGCATTTCAGGTGCCAAAAACTAACTAAGCAGTTCATCTTTACATGAAAACTAATTACAAAAACCCTAATAAAAACTATCCAAAATGTCAAGGACTTTCTCCTGTGATGTACTAAAAAGTTATTAGTGTTATATATTATTTACATTGTGTAACACTTGGTGTTAACACTGTGCTAAAAGAACATTATTTATGCCTGACAGTGTAACAAGCAAAAATTTTGCAAAAGCAAATACTCATCCCTGAAGTTGCTTTAAACTGGCTCGCTGAGCCTTACTGATGGTTTGGGGGATACCTGCCCCCATGGGCTACCAGTTAGTCTGACTTCACTAGAATGAAAGGAAGTGTCATAGTTGAAGTAAAAAAAGTATCTGGGCCAACTAGATAAAACAGAAACCTGAAAGAAAAAATGCAGAACGTTTCATTTTAAATTTAATGAACAAGTTTGCTGATTCTAACCACCTCCTCTCTCTCCTATATCAATGAAGCAGCAGCTATAAGAGCACTCCAGCAAGTCTTACTTTCTTTAAACTCCAAGTGTGGAAGCAAAAAAGAAGTGCTAAAAATAAGCTGTGGTCCAGTCTGTGTTGACAAAACCCAGTGGCTGCCCACTCTGACCAGCCTTTCACTCCAGCAGCCCATCCATGAAGTGTTGGGTCTTCCTCATGGTGGCCTTGGCCTGGCACATACAGCTACAAAGAACTGCAGAGACACCATCCAGCTATTACACACGACTCCAGAGGACATACTTTCTTCTTTTGCACGTCTTTTGCAGTCAGAATAAGGCCTGGAAGATTTCAGCTTTCTGTATATACTCACCAGATCCTTTTCTGTCTTTTTATTAGCTAAAGCATCAACTTTGGAATCGAGCTCGCCTTGAATTTGGTCTCTCCTTTTCAAAACACCCTTAATGTAGAAGAGAAAAAAAAAAGAAGCAAACTACACCACATTTTATCTGTTTCAGAAAGCCATCAAACAACTTGGCTATTTAATAAATTAAGCACTCATGGGTAACAGACTTAGAAACTATGAAAAATAAGGTTAGAAGTGGGGGAGAGGAAGAATACCTCCAATTGCTAGGATGGTAATCTCTTCATACCTTTAAGCAAAGCAGTACTACCTTCATGTACCAGCATGTACATGTAAATAATGAGGCCTGTGAGATACAGGAGATTTTGTATGGCCCCTTTTTCAGTGAAGCTTGTTTAAAAAACAGCAGTCATTGCAGCAGTAATTCCTAACTTCTTGGTAGCTAAGCCTTATTGATGAACTGGCAACGCTCTGCACAGTGCCAGCAAAGACGCAGTTAACTTTGGTCTTGCTCTGCCCATGGCCTGTAACACACACTCACCCCCTACTCAGAAGCCACTGCAGTAGGAGCTGTGTTCCCAGCAGTAACTCAAGAACAGATACTGCAGCTGGCATTGCTCAAAACCCAGACAACAAGGGGTTTGTACACATGTTCTGCTTTCTGGAGGCAGCAAAGTGGGAATTACGACATGCTGAATTCAGTTAGTTGTGTTGATTATCCACCAGCACCAAGTGTATCAGCTCTGGAGTCTGATTTTTTTACATTCTCTCCAAGTGTAAGAAAACTACATACATAAAGGGAACTGAGAGCAGTAGCTTGTGGCAAAGACTAACAACACATGCTTATATAATGGTGCAGGGAATGAAGTTCCCTGCTGTTCTGGAAAAAGAAAACAGAGTTTAGGAATAGTTCCTAGAAAAGGGAAAACCTCTCCACTCATTTTCCGACACACTATCTGTTACTTGGTGAGTTCATATTTCGGCAGTGTCAGAAAAGGTCTTTCTCAGCTGCTGTTTCCAAACCCTCTTGGTTACAATGCAGAGCCCACTGAAGATGGCAAACTCAGCCACCCTAACACAGCTACCAAGGGCTGCCATCCAGGCAAAACTATCAAGCTTTTCTTAGTTGAAAGGGGCATCTCTTGCCTGATTAGCAAGGGGAACAGGTCCAACCATTTCCTACTAATGGATTCCCTGCTAATGGACAGTTATCCTATGCTGCACATGTTCTGCAACGAGTAAATACAGGGAATGTAAAGTCATTTTCATCATTCTCTCCTAGACTTTGTCACTGGACTAAGCTGAATTTTATATACAGCCATAAACAATCCTTAAAGAAACTTTACCATCAGAATTTCACTGTAGAGAACGTATTCATGTAGAATTGGCAGCAGGTTTTCTGAGAGCCCTGCCATTCGCTTCTCTGTAGCCTTGCAACACCTGTCGATGCAGCTGGCAATGCCTTTGAGGGAGTCTGCTATATCTTCTTCTGATGCTGACCAGAGCGTGTGGATGGGGCCATATTCCTTCATTTCATTAAAATAGTCTTAACAGGAACATATACACATATTACCCTTTCGCTCATTAATAGATGTCCAAGTAATACTAATTACAACCTCATTTACTGTGAACAAAGCAAGAGACTGAGGCTAATGTTTAAATTTGCTCAGATGACCAAGGAAGTAAACTCCAGTTTATTGTTTATGAAAAATCAATTAATGTATTGTAATTAAGTAGTTTTGAGAAATCTATCAAGAAAAATGGCCCAGTAATTTCAAAAGAACACACATACTCAGGCAGACCTGAACAGTTGTATTCAGACACCCACTGACCTGCATTAATTCACATTGTCTTCATACAGAGCAATGAGAGCCACAGCAGTCACTCTGACTTGCTTCTACTGCCCTGAATTCCTCTGCTTCTTGGAACAGTAACATTCTAAATCCTGTGTCAGTTATTAAAACTAGAAGCTTTGTTACATCCCAAGAGCTTCAGAAGAAACACTTAAGTTCACTCCAGCTCCACAGGTGTTAGTTCCTTCAAAAGTTTTTATTAATTTCAATACAGGGATATCCCACGAATTTCTTCTCTTATGTCTCTAGACTAAGTGATAATCTGTAAGCAGAGAGAAGATCTGGAATCCACTGTGCCATTTGAAAGGGAAAGGCTCGATATGACCTGGAAGCTGCATGTTCATAGGAGGGTACTGTACATGCACTGCTCATGTATCAAAAATGCAATTTCATCACTACTGAATTTATAATGTTCTAGAAAAGATTAAGGCAGCTGTGTGGCATGAAGAGTATAATGTTTACTTTGAGATTAATTAGATAGAAAAAAATCTCAATGGAAGATGTAATCAAGAATCCCATGACAAGCTGCTGCAAGCAGGAATGTTGTCTTAATCAATGCTATTAACAGTTCCTGTCCACAACAGTGCAGCCCTGCACACAAGTGCTCTGACAGGTGCTGTTCGGAAAATCTGGAAAGAAGATATAATTACAGTGCTTAGGAGCATGTCAAAATTCTTAAAAGTTTTCCCAGAATTTGGTACTCATGCCCTGAACCTACAGATCTCAGTCAGCTATTTCCACTGGATGGAACAGTATCAAAAGGAACTCTTTTCACCAATGTGTATTTTCCTTTTATAATATCCTTCCAATTCAGTGAGGACATGCTGAGATCTGGTAGTGCACAATAAAGCACAAAGGCTCAGTTTTTGAAGAACACTGTGCAGCTTTTCAAATTATATAGACAAGAAAATACCTCAAGTGCTGCCTAGTGGAAATTCTATGGAACAGGCATAGTCTGAGATTACAGTAATTTCAGAATCTCAGAAAAGTCACTAACTTAGCATTCCAAGTAGGTGTGCAAACTACCATTACTTAAGGAAAAAATTAAGCTATCCTTCTGAAGAAAACTCTTAACAGACACAGCTTACCATGACAGAAATTATGGTCAACAGGAAAGCTATTAAAAAAATAAAAACCTAGTTGATCAACACAAAAAAAAAAAAGGTGCAGAATGCAACAAAAAAAAAGATATATTTAGAGATCTGGAATCTAGAGAGCATTATGTCAGTATGAGATTGCACAGAAAACTGTACATTTCATTCAGCTTTCCAAAAAGCACAAGTAAAAAGATAGCTATATTTACCACATTTTCTTCTGTGTTCCTCGTAAGTAGCTGAATTACATGTTAAAAGTCTTTCTATTCAACAATTATGCAAACTAACGTGAAGATCTGTCAAAACCATAATCATTAAGAAAACCACAGTATAAACATATATCTCCCTTTTTTCTTCCTGGCTGGGAAGAGTATTTTGCCTGGCACATTAAAAACTAATTTACTTTTCCAATTAATTTCTTAAATCAATAAAACTGACACTTGTTTTCTACTTACCCCTTTCTTCCTTGTAAATCCTATGAGCTATTTTATCTAGTAAGTTTATTTTTTGACTAAATGTTTCCATGTAATCATTCATTTCTGTAAACATTCCAGGACGATTTTTAACTGCTCCTCTTACTGAGGATGCTACAGCTCTGACGGTCTGTCCCATCCTGCTCAGCAAACCAGGACCCTGCTTCTTGTGTGAGGAGAGTTCCTAAAGACAGAATAAGTTCTGTTTACTTTCAAGTACTACTTTTAATTCTCTGAAAATAATACATAGAGCTTTTTTTCTTTTTTTCCTTGTTTAACAAAACTACATAAACCTCTCTGTGTCTTTTTAGTGTATAAATCTTATGTTATAATTATTAGTTCTGTGTCGTAATTGTACCTGCCATGTGCATTTATCAGCCAAGCCTTTCTGAGCAAACACAAGCAATGCCATCTATCAGACTCCACATGAATGGTTAAAGATGGCAGAGAACCTTTACCCCTTCAGTCCTCGGGGTGAGATAGCTCGTTTGCAGTTTAGCTTTTTGAACAGGAAAGCAGAGGCAATGACTGCAGAAATAAGTCATTGAGAAAAACAGACCACATTCCCACTGGAGGAAGTAATCCATCTATTTTTTTAACTCTTTTTATATGTTGCTAGAATAACCTCTGCTGAAGTTCAGAGGCAGGCTTTTCTGAGTACAAAACTCCAATTTGCAACTGGACACATCTTGCAACAATGCAACAGGAAATTCTTTTATGAGACCCATATAACTTCAAAAAAGAAACAACAAACAGATGAAAAAGACAGTGCCATGCCAAAACAATAATTAATTAAAAATACTATTTTCCTCATAATCTAGGAAGCTTATATATGTACCAAAAAGAAAGAAGAGTTGACATACTGTGAATTTGCCACAAAAAATCCAAAATGCAGTAACAAAAATTACTTTGGAAGGTACAACAATATTTATAGCCACATACATGATTACCAAAACCACAGAAGACAAGGTTAACTTGCGTGTGTATATTCCATAAATACCTGTTTTCTTCTGACACTTCTGTAACAAGCCACAGGATAACACTACAGAACACTGAACCAGGGAGATTCCTGATACACTTTACTAACACACAATGTGATTTCACATAACTGTAGATAAAACAAAATAATTTTACCCAGGCTTGTGCAGTAAGAAAAATTTTGAAGTCTTCATTAAAAGTTAAAGTTGGATGATCAGCAATGCGATTCAAAAATTTATGTAAAGCTTTTCTTCGAGTCTCAATGAATTCATCACTAAATCGTTCCACCATGCCCCTCATTATGAATTTTTCAGGCAACGGCTATGGAAAATAGAAGAAACATATTGTATAATTTGCATAATGTTAGAGGTATTGTAATAATTCTACTTACAAAAAACCCATAGGTATACCTTGTAAAATCCACCATGAAAAAACCCCAAAGCTATATAAAGTTATCATGTTCAACTTAAGTGTAACACACTTCTTGTAATAACATGGTCCTTGTAACACACAGTGCAGAAGAACACGAATACAACTTAGAAAGAACATAAATTACTGCAAATGGCACAAATTAAAAAACTAAGAAATACCTTCACGTGATTTTTAATTATCACATACATATAAAGATAATGAAAATAGGTTGTCTTAACATTTGTGAGACTTCAGAAGCTGAAAAAAGACCTCAAGCATCTCTGTCTAAAGCTTAAGCCATCTTATAAACAAATAAAAATAACTTGTTTTAGCAAACAAACCGGAATAATCAGTGTTGGATGTGCTTCTTCAAGTTTGTTCTTCAACCAAAGGAAATCCTGATACCGTCTTCGAACTTCATATTCACTGGAGTCAAATTCACCACGGGACGTCTGAACACCAGAGGCAGAAAAAACAGGCTCAAGTTAGAATACCAGAAAGAGAGAAGAATAATGTGGTTTTACATTTTGGAGAAAACTGAGTACTGGAAGGGAATGCATACATGATTCTATTTTGCCCCTGTTATTTCTTTGCTGTTATTTTAAAGTACAATTATCAGCTCTTTGAAGAGTTAAAACACATTTCCACAGGGGAAAAAAGTTAGCACTAAACTGCACTTCATGCAGTGACTTATAATTGTAATACCACAATATTTCCATAATTACTCTAGTGTTGCATTTTCCTTTTAGCAGTTATGTCCACTACTATTAGGGCACTTCTTTTAAAAGTGGTTAGTAATCTACAGGTGAGTAAAGTCCATTTTTTAGCATTCTGAATAAAACTCGAATTGCTGACATATGTCCTTGGGACCTGCTGACACTGATCAATAATCCCCAGATTCAAAACATGAAAACTTCAGCATATCACAGCAATAACATTTCTTGAACTGCTTGATGGATTCTGCATCCCATCATCAGTTCCAGTTTTGTAGCCCTTTGTTAGAACTTGTCAATAAACCTTTAATGTCTACAAAAAATACGGAGTTAAAAAATTGTCAGACCATGAGATTTACTTCACTACTGCTCTGTCTTCTAGAGGCAAGCCACAAAGATCCCATGTTTTCACTAATATGTGCTATTTAGCACTCATTGTTGCAAAGAGATTTATAACATGATATAAATAAATTCTAAAAACCTCAAAACACACTTTTGTAATCCAAACATTTTTGTTGAATAAAAATTTTTCAAAGTATGTGGGAGAAACGCTATTACTTTATCATCAACAACCAGCACTCCAAATTAAATGTGATAAGAAAGAAGAGATAAATAAAGCAAAAGCAATCCACCTTATGGCCCTTCCATACTTGCCTGAAGAAAAAATCTTCACTCATCTACAGAAACATGGATAAAGGGAAAATTACTGCTAGTAACCTAACGAAGATAGCTCTCTTCCTACTCTTTAAATATTTTATGAGGAATTGATATCTCCTCTTATTTAAAGATGAATAATTCCAATTTGAAAATTTGGTTTTAAATGAATCTTTTGAAAAGAACTCAAAGTAAAATAAATTAACAGTGCAATTCTCAAAATGCAGCCTGCAGAATATTTGCAGCTAATCTCAGATGGCCTGGCTTGTCTCACAAGGCTGACTTTCTTCCTTATTTCCTGTACATAACTTGCATTCAGGACAACTAAAAATACACTTCATTGTCCCAAAATATTACTTTTTCATTAGAGAATTGTGGCAGTTTCCCCAGAAATCATATGCAACTGCAAATGGAAAACAAACATCCATGAGATAATGGATGCTGCAATGAGAAAAGAATGGAATTGAAAGACTGTAGCAAGTAACATTTATGCAAGACAAAACACTGATAGCCTGCAACTGATCCAAAAGTCATAACTACTTGTGCCAACACAGCTTTTTCAAACTGAATCAGTCTTTCTGCTGTTTCATATTCCTGCTGAACATCACAATGGGAAATGGTATTCTCACATAGCACTAATTTTACCATTGAAGACTTAACTATTTTCTCAACAAAAAGAATGTAAGCACCTCTGTATGCAGAATTACAGATTTTCTTTTCCAGAATCTACCACAGTTTCATACAGCTTTAGTTGTCTGTAACTCATGGCAAAATTGGAGTACAATTTAAATTGAGTAATATCCCAGAGAATGGTATGCAAGAAGAGTGAAAATGCTGCTAATGTTATCAAAGTAAGCCCTTATAGCCATAAATACATGCTTACCTTTGTGACTACTCTGTATGTAATAAATGTTTCAATGGCTGTAATGTGGCTTTCAGGATCATCGACTGTAATGAAGAGATCTCTTAATTCTGGTTCATCTTCAAATTTATACTGGTTTATCATTGATGAGGGGGATATTGGCATTGAAGGACTGAATGAGTTTACCTCAGCCAGAGATGTATCCTACAGATAAGACATGAGAACATCCACATCAATAGATCTTTGTATACAGACGCATGTGTATCAGATGCTAAAATGGCAAGCTTTTACATAACCTGATAGAACAGATATAATATAGAGCAGATGAAAGAATTATATACTGCCTGGCAAATCTATTATCCTTTTCAGCAGTTGCTCCAGTAAGGATGTAAGAAATTAGATTTATTCTAAAATTGTTGAAAGAGCAAAATACTACCATTTGAGAAGAATGTTATGCATAGCTGGAAAGAGAACTTGCCTATGAAAGGAAAAATTAGTTATGAATCCAAGCACCCATTAATTGTGCAGGATACTTACCAGCTTTATTAAAATGTTAAAAGCCTTATGAAGTTTGAATTATTTCTAATAACCTGAACAGGGTAGATAAAACCCCAATGATTTAAAACAAAACAAGACAAAATCTGAATCATAATTTTATTGGCATTGGATATTTCAGTTTGCTTGTATTTTAAAATAAAAATTAATCTTTTTTTATCCAAAAGGAAAACAGTGAGTAAGGATGAAGTACAAATTTGCTGCTTGATTTCTAAAAAAAAAAAGCCAAACCACTATTTTGCTGATGAAGAAAACCACTTTTTGACAGCATTGACCACTTCCACACAGCTCTCTATGTCTCCATAGCAGCTGCTTCTGCTCAGTGCATTCAATGGTGATCATTCAAATGCTGAGAAATGGAGTGTAAATTGGAAACAAGCAAGAAATCTCATTTGCCTCCTTAGATGCAAGTCTGGATGAGATCTACTAATCTAAAATCTTGAAGGATACAGTTACTAGGAAAAGAAATTGAATTCATTAATTCCATGAAAGAACATAACAAATTATTAATCATTAGAAATAATAAATTAGAGCAATTGAAATAAATCACTGTATTTTAAATATCAAATACTGTATGCTTTTTTAATATCTGCAATGCAATGAAGTACTTTCTTAAAATATTTAAAAACTGATCTACTTTCTGGAAGTTTTCTAAAAGCATAGTTAGACTACACTAAGTGGCAAAGAGGTGATCTTTCCAGTGCCTTGTTGACTATGGAAGAAGGAGGAAAGGGAGGTAGTTAAAGAGAAAACTTCAAATGCCAGGACTGGAAATGTGTGAGTCCACACAAACTGGAGTCACAGCATCATCCCAAGGCTGCTCTCATGGAATTGAAGAGCACACTACCTGTAATGCTGCTGAGCTGGGGGAGCATTCCTTTTTTCCTTTGAATTCAACTGGATCAAAACTTTCTCTGGAATACCTTATCTTGTTCTTTTCCTGCCTTAAGCCTCATTGCCTACTGCCATCCCTCTCCTCTGGATTTATCAATGTACTCCCACAAATAGGGAGAAGAAATTTATACTGGGAATTATGCCCAGAAAGCACTTATGTACCAGTTTTTCTCCCATCACTTACAGGCAGTGCTTTGAAAAGGGAGACAAAAGCAACACAGAAGATTAAAGACAACACTTTAAATATTATATACTGGCTTCCTTGTACACCTGTCAGTCATTTTATTTTCTACACAAGATTTCTGTACTGGTGTGCAGCCAGTACTGTCCCAAGTGGTGGTGAATAAACAGAGAAGCTGTTTTCAGAGCCCACTAGCACTAGCTGGCCATGCTCTAGATGAAGAATGAGGACTGCTAGTTCAGAGCAGCCCATGTGATTCAAAGCTCTGAGACATTGGGATATTTCCAGGGAAAGAAAAATGCATGTGAGTGTGTAAGGGACTTGAATGGCCATATAACTTGAGGAGTAATGACTCTGCAAGGCCTAAATTGGATCAAGGTAAATGTGGTTCATATTTTCTCATTTTCCAAGGGGCATTAATGTCTTAATGTTTCATTCCTTCTCCTAGGTTGCCACTAAAAATTGCTCTATACATGCAGGTTTCTGAAAGAATATTTTTATGCAGAAGGGCTTACGAATATCTGGTTTGTGAAACAAAACATGGGCATTAAAAATCCATAGAATAAGAAGGTCTTTGGATTTGTTTAATAAGCTCTAGTAGTCACGTGCATGTGCATGAATGCATGACAGCTTTAAATAAGCATCTCTATCTTTTTCATTGTCCTCATGATACTTCAGGTTTACTTAGAGTCGTACGTGACGTTCATGTGACGTAAGTCTGATGTCATCACAGAAACACAGTTAAAAAAATATTATAATTTTCTATACAGCTGTAATTTTGTGGTTGGAACGCATTTTTTTGTGCATACAGATGAGGGCAGAGGGAGTTTTGTGGCACAGGAGAAACAGACAATTCTTCTAGCTCTTGTATTGTGAAACCTTTTTACTCTTTATCCATGTAAAGAGCATTGAGGCCCTGTCTCAGAAAACAGATGTCCATTCCTGCACCTCCTCCAACCCCACCCACCTGCAGTACCTCTTCTCCTTCCAAGTCCTTCCACTCCTGACAGAGCAGTTGGCAAAGCTGTGTGTGCCAGTCCACAAACAGGTTTGGGCCAAGAGACCCAACAAGCTCCTGGCAGTATGAGGGCCTTATTCTTGCTCTCCTTTCTCTAATACCCTATCTCACTCTCACATTTGACTGCAACTGGTCAATAAAACTATGAAACACATAGAGGAAGGAAAACACACAGCAGGAGCAGGCTCAAAAAAGAGCACACGGCTGAGACTGCAGGTCTTTGTAGAAGACATTAAGCCTGGGGGTTTGCCTAAGCATGGCTCTTTCCCAGAGCACAGTCCCCTGAGTCAGGGTTGCCTCCATGCCTCATCCATCCATCCCTTTCTCCCAGTAAGGATCCAGAGCTTGCAATCATGTGAAGCTGTGTCAATACTAAGTATCACTTAACAAGGAAGGCACAGGCGAATGGGTATTGTGATACATGCAGTATGCCATACCTTAAAACTAATGGAAGAAAACATGTTGAAAACATTGTATCTGTGTGATTCATAACTCACAGAATTTATCTCTGCTGAAAAGAACTCAGAACTTTTTTCAATGGTAGTGAAAATTAGGATAAAGTGAAATGCACATCACATCATGAAATGCTTTATCAGAGCTGCCAAAGAAGATGCTGGTCTGTAATATTTGAGATATGTCACAGGATACCAGGTCAATGGTTTATGACACTATCGGGTTGAATGTCTATGGATTTTCATAAAATAAAACTAAAACCCCAGTGTTTATGTTTTGAGTAATAACTTAGCGTATTGAGGTTGACAATTTTTAAGAATCTCATTTTTCACCATTTTGGTAGCTGGCACATTCCACTGACTAAACGGAGAAAGATGAAGTTTATGGCAGTGGCAGGCACTGAGCTCTGCGCTGCTGCTGCGGTCCCGCTTGACCTGCAAATGCTACACCACTGCCTTACAGACACTGGCATGGGGAACTCCATTAAGATACAATTTAAAAAAAGTAGTCCTGGAATAGTGTGTTAATGGAAAAATTAGTTTTACAAAACTTAGTCAGAAGCTACATTTAGCCTGTCAGTTTCCCTTGAATACCTGGAACATGAACAAATAGGGTGTAAAGCTCAAATAACCTCACAGATTTTCATCAGAACAAAAGATCAGGCATCAAATTGCACCTGAAAACAAACCAGGAATTTCTGATCTATATATACACAACATGCTGGTGTCAAAGCTTTGGAAAGAAGGCTGTATTTTCACATAATGTGACAATTTTTCTTATTTGCAGGGAGTAACTTTTCATGTAGCATGCATTAATAGTAGTTAAGATTTCATGTGAGTAAGAAATATTTGTCATGAGTCCAGGTAGAAATTTAAACATATAGATACTTGCCATATAGCAGCAGTAATTTGTATCAACTCCACTTATTTTTATTTTTTATTCTCAAGAAGCATTTTTCTTGACAAGCAAGCTCCATAACTCTTGATATGATGTAGTGATAGGCAGATACCTTCATGTAAAGCTTACCTCATAAAAGCAAAAGGATTCAAAGTGAGCACAACCAACTAAGATTATATTTTAGCACTGCTTTTGGATGCCAGTTCAGTGAATCATTCATCTCTTCATGTCAAATCAGGGTGGGTGCTTTCCTAGAAACATGTACTTCGGCCAGACACTAGTTATGCTTCAGAAAAACACAGATAACCTTGGTGAAATTCAGCCTGACTTCTTTCATTATACAGACTATTAAATGACCTGCTAGTTCCTTCTGGCCTTAAAAGCCATGAGTTTCAAGAATTCTACTACGGTCAAAGTTGAAATACATAGCTCTTAAGAAGGAAGTCCTTATTGCATATCACAACAATGTGTCTCGCCTACAGAAATGAAAAAACCCACACATTTAATATATATGACAATGAGTCCTCCTGAATATATATGTTGTTGCTTTTTCAAATCAGAAATGCATCTGCTATTTCTGTCATGGCAAACATCCTGTCACACAGCAGTTCATGAATCTCAGATGGTGAACAGCACCTTAGCCCCTGTATGTATTTTTCCCACCTTAGCTCTCTGTATGTCTATATTTTAGATGCTGCCTTGATGAGGCAAATACATTCATGACATGTTCTCTTCTTTAACTGCTGAGAAGGCAAGAGGTAAGTCTCCTCTTAACCAAATCAGTACAAAATGAAAAACAATATATGTGGTATCTATACCACACTTCATTGGTTTAATTAGAATCAGCAATATTGGCAAAATTGGCACCCGTATACCTAGCTAACTGTGTGCTTTCTGAACATGGACTGGAATATATTGTTTATTTTATTCCCTTCATCAAAATACAGATGTTAACTTCTCAAACCACCTATGTGAATGTGGAAGACTTCATCTTTTAAAAGAAAATTCAAATTGAAACTTGGAAACATTTATTTATATTTAAACACAACAACAGGTACTAAACACGAGTGTTTAATTAATTTACAAATACGTATATGGTACATGAGGAACGTAAGTGATGATCAGGTTATAGCGAGTCCGGATTACATGGCACATTTAAGGTAAGGGCAGTCATGACTCTCACTGCTGGTCCGAAGCAGCGAACGGCGCGTTTCGTGCCCGAAAACTCCTGCGGGGCTCCGGGGGCCGCCGAGCGAAGCCGGGGCGGGACCAACCCTGCCCTTCCCTGCCCTTCCCTGCGGGGAGCGCAGCTCCGGGCCAGGCGGGCAGAGGCCGCGATCGCGATCTCCGCCCGGGGCGGAGCTGCCCCGTCCCGTCCCGTCCTGTCCCGTCGTGGCTCGACCGGCGCCCGCCGGGGCAAAGTGCCAGCCAGCCCTCCCGGCTGCCCCCGGCGTGGCACGACCCGACCCGCGGAGGGCGCTGCCGTACCTTGCTGAACACCTCCAGGTCGTCCTCCTCATCGTCCAGCGCCAGCACGTCGGCGGCGGCGAGCAGCGGCGCCCGGGCCGTGCTGGGGGCACCCGCAGCGGCGTGCGAGTCGGCCCCGGGCCCTTCCCCGCCGGCGGGGAGCGGGGGCCCCGATGCATGGCCCTCCGCCTCCATCCTGCCCTGGGAGCACGGGCGGCGGCCCCGCCGCGGCCGCTCCCCGCGGGACCGCGATCGGCCGCCCGCCGCTGCCCCGCCCGCGGCTCGGCCCGGCCCCGCTCGGCTCGGCCCGGCTCGGCCCGGGGGGCGCGCCCAGTGCGCAGGAGTGGAAGCGGTGGCGGGCGGGCCGCGCTGCCGGAGCGGCTGCGCCTGCCGCCGGGCACCGACGGCGTATCTGCAGCCGCGGCCTCTGCGGGGGCGGGCCGGGGCGGCTGAACGCCCACGGGCGTGTTCGCGGAGGCGCGGGGGCGCTGCCTGGGCCGCCCCTGGTGGTGCCGGGGCTGGGCGGGCCGGGAGCAGCGGCCCTGGGCCAGCCCCCGCGGGGCGTCGTGGGGAGCGTGGCCGCTGGTGGGTGTGTGCACGGCCTTGGGCCGGAGAGCCCCAGGCGGCCCCGCAGCCGCCCGCTCTGTCCTCGGAACCCCCGGGCGTCCGGCAGGGCCGTGTCCAGGCTGCCCTGCGTTCGCCGGGCTGGTCGCTCCCGGTAGGTCCCGCACTGGGGCAGCAGCCACACACTCGCCTCGCCTCGCCTCTCGCACGCCGTGGGCAGCCGATCTGTCGGTGGTAGCTGGAGGGTCGCCTGCCCCTGGGGCCAGCTGTGCTTCCTGATGCTGAGGCCAGGGACTGCCTTGGCGTCAGGGATGTGCTTGTGAGAACAAATTCACAACGCGATACATCAGAAAAGGAGCTCGAAGAGAGAGAGACGCCAAACATTTAAAACCAGTAACCCCTCCTTTTTCTTACAGTAAAAATATCAGAATTGCGGGTTTGGAAGTTGCCAGTACCGATCTGGAAGCAATGGCCGGTGTTACTCCCTGCGGGAGCAGGGACGAGCAGGGAGGAGGAGCGGGGAGGGGACGGCTGAGCTGCGCTGGGCATCCCTGGGCCACTGCAGGCTCCGCTGGGGCTCCGCTGCGGTCCGAAGCACACCCTGGCTCAGAGTACGACAAGTCACGTTTTTACAGGCGCTGCCTGAAATACCTGAAGTCACCTTTGTTGTTAATGTAAGTTTCAGGAGTCCTGGGCGGGTGCTTAGGCCGCTACAATGTAGTCTTTGTGTATTTTGGTTTCCTTGTTGTCAAATTAGAAAAGGCAAACACCGTAATCAAACGAAAGTATTTTGAGAAGTATTTGTGAAAAGCTCCTGGAAGTTGATGAGGAAGTTCGTTTGATATTCCGTGCTTTTCAGTGAAGTCTTGAGCGACAATTTGAAATAAAGGGATAAAAAGAAACTGAACTGTGCAAAGAGAAGACGACTATGCCTGCCTTGTTAGTATACATTATGACATTTGAATTCTCGTCTAAAAAAGAATTAAAATTCAGAGGGAGCTGGGGCAGGGGCTCGCTGCACGTTTTGGGTGAGAGAAGCGTTTGCTCTCGCGCGGAGCAGCCGGCAGAGGGAGATGGGACGCACCTATCCTGGAGACTCCGCTGATGATTCACTAAGTTAAAATAGACAATTTCTGTGGTTTTAAAATAACAACTGCCCCAAGTACGAGATCCTCAGGATTCTTTCCTTACATATGTAGATGGTCCCTGCCCTGCTTCTCTTTGCTGTGCCCCAGCTCTGTCCCTCTGAGGAACCCGAGGTTCCTTTGCTGTGCTGCCTTTCTCACACTCTCATGGGCCCTGGGCTGAGCGCCGCTCACTTCCAGGCGCTGCAAGGTGCAGGCTGGGGTTGTTTCTGGTGTAAGTGCTTCTCATCTGGCATCAAATCCACAGCTTTTCCCACCTCTGTATCTTTTACAGTTCCTTTCCAGTGTCTGCTGCTCCTGTATCCTTTGATTACCTTCAGCTACCCGAGACAGATGAAAAGTGAAAACCACAAAGCGAATTTTCTGTGCTTTCTACATCAGTGATATGCGTAGCTAGTTTGTTTTCTGACTTTATATAGGTGATGGGTGAGATTTATTTCCACTGGGTTTGCCTTTATTTCACTATTTCCAAGTACCACACGTAGTGCCAGACCCCTGCAGGTTTTCTGAATAGAGTAAGTACCTACAGCCCATGTAATGCTTGAGTCTGTATTTAAATTCAGATCTTACACTTGTGAGACAATAACAAGATAAAACTCATCAAGGATCAGACTTCCAGACAATACACATCAGAGATAATAAATAAAAGACAGCCAGTCAAAAAAAGTATAAAACTGATGTACTGTAGGTTTAAATACTAAGGCTGTCATCTGGATCATACTAATTTTTCAAAGTTTTACCATGCTCTTGGGTTCTTTATTTCTGTTTGAGAGAAATATCACAAGATGCTTTAATTGGTTTTTTTTCTTATTATAGCTTTTTATTAGCTCATTAATCAGGCTTAAGAAGATATATTTTTAGTTTCCTTGCTGGTAGTGCTTATCTTTCTGTGCTTTATATTTGAAGTATCAGTCTGTAAGGAAAATGTTTTCATTGTCCTTCACTCTGGAAAATATGCGTTGCATTTAGCAATTATTTGGAGGTTTAATCATCACAAGGACCCCTGCGAAAACAAAACAGTAGACCATTCTGTCATCACTTTCAGCTGCCCTCCCCACCCTCTACCCCAGTTGTCCCTAATTTCTATTGAAAGGGCCCAGTAAAGCAAATGTAGCCTCGGAGCACTTTCCCTCTCATGGTGAGTCCCAGGGGATTGCCAGTACCTCTCCCCTGCAGTATTTAGCAAAAGGAGCATTTTAAAGGCTCAGGAATTTGTTGCTTGTTTTCTGCTATAGGACTACAGGTGACTTTAAACCGTTGAATAATTTTGGTATTCAAAGATATTGCAGGTAATGTAAATGCAGATCTACACTTGGCAAAGGGGATTTAGAGCCTTTCTCTTATACTGTTATTTCAGAAGTGCATTGCTATAGATCTTGATGATTCTTAATTTAATGTGTGTATGTGCAGAGGCTCAGTGTTTCCTGAGCACCAGGGATTTTCACACTTAGCCACAGGTATCCTTCACCGAACCTGTGGAATGAGATGTTGGCAATAATTAAGAGTCAATGTATCAGATGTTCTGTATCAATATTATTGCCCTGCTTATTTAAAGAAATAGCTGTTGCACTGAAAAAATACTTGACAGTATTTTGCTAAATAAATTCTAACATTTTGTATAATATAGTGTTTTTTAAATACCTATATAATCTTCAATAAATACACAACTTTTTCAGGCTCTCCTACTCAGGAACACTGAGTGGAGTATTCTCATATGACAGGGTTGAGCTGTAATCGCCTCCAACTTTTATTTATTCACTTAAGCCCAAAAAGCTATTTTGTATTACAAAAACGTCAATATTACTCCTACTTGCATTTTATCTTTTTCTTTGGTAAGAGTGTTGATCCCAGCTAGTAATCCCTTCCAGAGTTGCTTTTCCTTGAACAAATTAAATTTACAAACACCGAAGCAGAACCAAGTTATTCCTTTGCTCTCATGTGCAGGCTGCATGTGATCCCTTTAGGCCACAATACCACTTTGAATACTTAATGTTGACTTGTCAAGTTTCACCAACTGCACAGTGATATGGACAGGATTAAATCTTGTTTTATTTCACCATCTCCCTAGCCAGGCAGCAGCAGGGTGTGGAGGGCTGGTGGTGCTTTACTCCGTTCCACCACTGCAGTGAAAATAAGAGTAATAGTAAATCTGCTGACATGCGGCACCTTGACGCAAATGAGGTGGTTTTTCTGGGTCTGAAATGGATTGTCAAGTAGCATTCTTGTCAGGGTTGTGTAGTGCATAAGCAGAAAGTCATTATGTTTACACCCAGAAGATATTTTGATGGTGAATTAAGGGCTGATCTTCATATCATACCATTTATTAGAGCAGTCTTTTTAGGAAGCTCCATCTAATGGCTCAAAATGAAGTTAACTATTTATGCTCCATGCCTGAACACACAAGGAAGTTGGAGCATTAAAACTCTCAGATACATTGTGAGTTGCTTATCTTTTCAGCTGCCTGTTGTGTTTTGGTTGAAAGGTATTAGTTAAGCTTGTATGTTGTTTTTGTTGTTGTTATTAGTTTAAGTTTGGAAGGTGCTTTAATTGGAATATTGTGAAATTATTTATCTGTCAGACAGTGGATATCCTCCAAGCTTATTTTTCACAGGGACTATCAGACTGTCTTTCCTTTCTGACTGCCCAAAGGAAATTACAATGTAGTGTACTCATAATCATGTTATCTCTTTTATAGCTGCAGATCATTTTTATGGCATTGTAGCTGAACAAAGCCCTGATCGATATCTGGAGACGTGCTATCCTTTTAAGTTATGTGACTCTGCCAAATTTTAGACATGAAAACATTCCAGGTGAAGCACTATTGGTTTTCTTATTTTTTACAATATCTAAAACCAGTTCCCAAGCTTCATTAGATACGAAAGCATTAATTTTTTTTGGGGGGTAATACTTTGCACTGTTGTCAGATACAGTCCATCTGTTCTAATTTAGCATTGTCTTTTCTGCTGAAGGAATGGTTTCATGTTTCCAAATAAATGCTTCTGTTCTTGTTTTTTGATGAATGATATATTTAGCAATCTATGCTTCATGGCATGAAATATTAGAATATCTCCTGGTCCAAAAGCATGCAAAATATATTAATATTTAACATACCTATAAAGGCTTATTGAATTAATTTGATATATGGAATTCTTTTTATTTTTCTTGATGCCTAGTTTGGAATTCAGCTTTAGGTAAAGAGAAACACATAATGCTAGACCTCAGTTATCCTCTTTATCAATGTTCAGGTGTGGTCCTGTTTGTTAAATAACTGAAAATAAATGACAGGGACTGATATAAATGTTATTTATTTACAGATGTCTATTTATAACCCATTTAAATAGAATAATTCTGTATTTCAGTTGCTGCAGTGTAATGGCTTTGTGATCATTGTTTGCCCTTTTAGGCACCAAGTTTGCCATTATTTCAAGGTTTATTAGCCTTTACAGAATTGCTTTGTAAGGATCTAATGGTATTTGATGTTCACACATGCTTTCAGTGACCCCGAAAGCTTTGTAGTAGGTAAGCCTAAGTAGGTTTATAGTAGGTGAGCTACTTAAACCAATACAGGAGACAAGACACACTGTAGTTGAATTAATGCTCCATATTCACAAGGTTTTAATAGATTTGTTTATTTTTTCAGACAGCAACGTTTTGTGCCTCTTGCCTTAGTTTATTACTACCAGAATAACTATTAAGAAAAATTTTATATAAAAATTTTTTTAGTCCTCAAAGCCACACATGAACTATTGACATAAAATTTGGATCTACATGTGACCTAATTAACATTTTAATACTAATTGGTAGAAAGTGATATGTATATAGTCATCCATAAAACATGTGGAAAATTCATTCTACAGCTACACTGCCACAGAATCTCTCACTTTTATCTGAGCTCTACCATAAAACTGTGTAATACTAATTGCAAAGGGCAATGATTCAAGATCATTCTTGTTAAACATTTCCACTTTTTGTTCTACAGAGATAAGGAAATGTAAGAAAAACCCTGTCGTCATAATGCAGAAATAAAAGTATGGTCATGTTTAGTATATTATGATCCAGAGGAAAGAATGTGAAGAGCATGGCTGCAGAGAGGAATTTTAAGTGATGTATGTGAAACTGCCAAAATGAGAATTGCAGCTGAAGGAAGTGAGCCAGCAGTCTAACTACAATCAATATCCAGGTTAAGTAAACAATTACAGTCTGCCAGAGTTGGAAGAAAATCCACACAGTCTGACAGGGTACCTGCAGTGTCTTCAGGTATAAATTCTGAATTTGCTCCATGGATACCTTTCCTTTTATTTACTCAGACTCTAATTGATTTTTTTTTCACAGTCTATAAGGCAAAGGCTGTTCTCAAGGTATGAAGAGCTGTTAGGTTCTTGCAAACAAATTATGCATTCCAATTAATAATGAAGGTTGTTTTAAAGATCTGAAAACTGATGAGACTCAGAAGTAACTAAAAGAACAATGTATGTTGTCAAACAATCTGACTGGACAGGGAAGCAGGCTTATGAATAATTAAAAAATAAAAAAAGATAATATTAAGGTACTTTATGAGCACTGAGCTTGCCCAACATAGAAGACATCAAGCCTAGAATGGAAACAGCTGTGTTTACAACATTTTAGGATAGTTTCCTTATCAAATATTTTTGGGTGGAAAAGGCCTTGAGTGAAAACTTGGCAGTTGGTCTAACAGAAGATTCTTTATCTCCTTGACTTCTCCTAACTTTACTTGTTATAAAGTTGCTAAATAGCTCAAAATACTTTCAACGCCATTAAAAGAGATGCCTAAATCCCCCAAACACCTGAGATAGATTTATAGAAGAACTAATGTTTTTACATTGTGTCTTGATCTCTTACCCCTTACTTAGGCAAAACTTGGGAAACCTCAACATTTTCCTGACAGTGTACATATATATGAAACTGGTAATATAGTAGAGAACTGTTCTGCTAGTATTCCCTAATTTTATATTTAACCCTCCCAAAATATCTTTGTGATTTAAAAGTATCAGTTGCTCTTGGTGGACAATTATGTAAAAGTATATGAGAGAGAGAGTATTTATTTCCCTGTGCTCAGAACACATGAAAAACAGCAGACCAGCTACTCTCTGTCTATCTGATCTCTCACCACTGCATGTCATTGCTTGGATTAGCTAAGGCATGAAATATATCTGGTAGGAATGCTATATAGCAAATGTATGAGTGAGGCATAGCACAAGTACACAGGAGAGGAGACTTCATTGATTTAGAAGTGTTGAGATTTTTGTGGTGTGGGGTTTGGGGTGTGTGTGTGTGTTATGTTGTGCTGTGGGGGTTTTTTTAAATTTTATTTCCTCTTAGCATGTCTTAGTGTGTTTGCACTGTGTAAAATTTTGGAGGCTCTTTGTCTTCAAAACTGAGAAGTGTTTGTCCCCAAATACAGAGAAGAACCATTGCTAAATTCTAGAAAAGAATAGCAGAAAAAACATTTGAAATGTCAAGACTTCATTATGTAATTCGAGATGCAGAGTGACTTTGGACAGTATGGTCAGACTGCAGCTGCAAGAGCTCTAGATCAGATGGGAAGGAAATATTCCAGCAGATGTGATTTACAGTAGCAGCACAAGCAGTCATGTGCTTCCTGTAGTTTTCTCTTTTGTGAGGAAATGAAAAAGACCAGATTGGTCTGTGTCTTAGAGGGGAAACAATGGGATTAATTATGTCCCTATTGTATTTGACTGCTTTTTCACTTAGGAATGGTGTGAAACCAGTGCACTGAAGATGTAGACCCACTGGATTTGCAAAAGAGTGTCTGTTTAAAATTAGGTTTGCAGATGGACTGTGGCATTGAAATACTGAGTTCTGGTGTGTTATATTGAGCTCTGTAGTTAGTGTTTGCACTTGTTTCCCACTGAAAGAGAAAAGCTGTTAGGGAAGACAAAACTGCAGGGAAGAGTAGATGTACCTCCGTAGCTCCTATGAATTAAATCTCTCATATTAGATGAAAGCTTAAATGCGTTAAATTTCTATTCTTTATTCATCTTTTTCATAAGTAATTGCTAGAAGGGTACTATAGACTTTAAAAAGTGAAAGGAATATAGGAGAACTTGAGAGGTGTGTAGTGCAATATTTACACTTTATACTCTGAAAAAAATGTTGAAATCAGAGAGTTCAGTTCCTTTACACTTTAAGTGTGTAACTGTGCTTTCCTTATCTGTGAAGCAAAGCTGCATGCTATTTTTGGCTTTATTGGACATCTGAAGCCTAGACGGAATGATGCTTTTTTTCTGTGCCATATCAGTTAAGAGAGCAAATGACTGTCTGCTAGATTACATTTATCAGTGTGTGGCTATGTATGCATTCCCCATGAAGATTCGTGATGCCTGTGCTATAGCAGAACCAGTACAGTTGATTCACAAGGCAACAAATTAGCTGAAAGTTCCCATGAAGATATGCTGCTGGTGTGAAGATGTTTTTTGACTTTATCCTTAATTTTGCATGCACACTGGAACACACTAAAAATGCCTGATAAGAGTAAGGAAAGGAGGTAAAAGGAAACAATAAAAGCCAACACAGTAGTTATGAACTTAAACCCAGAAGAAAAAAAGGCTTCAGTAACTATCTGGTAACAGAACATATTTAACAGTGTGAGCTAGTTAATAAAGCATTTTTTGCTCATTATTTTTATAGCACAAAAACACCCAAGTAATGTACAGATCACTATGGAAGCTGGAGGAACGAGTCTTCAGTAAAAATATGTCCTGAAAATGCAAATGGTTGTTAAACAAAATTATACCTATCTACAAATGAATCAGTCAATTTTTGGGTAACCGCAATGCAGAGTGGAATGGATACAAATTATCTCACAGTTGATCAAAAGGTAAACACTGACATGTACTGCTGCAGACTGAGGAAGCTGACAGTAAGGAAATAGCTTTGGTAATCTGCCTCTGGAGGCTGAGGTTGGTGTAACCTGCAAAATGAGGCTGAAGCTGAGAGACGAGGAGTAAGGCAGAGAGATTTTTGGATGGCCCAACAACCTATCTCTCATTAACAGAAAAAGTGAATCAAGTGTTTTCCAATGATGATGGAGTTGGAAACAAGCAGAAACACAGGCAAAAATAAAAGAAAAATAACGATCTGCACAACAATAGTCAGATAGGCCAGTCTGGTCCAGCTTCTACAATGTGAGGCATGGATTCCTTGCTGGGGCTTGTTCTGGCCCCTCTGTGCCAGGGGATGCACCCCCAAGGGAGACATGTTGTGCCACCAGTACCTGCCTGTCCTCTGTGGCTGGGTAGGGGCAGCAGCTCACACAGCTGGGAGGAAATGGTCAGAGGTTTGGAGAGGGCAGTGCTTCTAGCCCAGCTAGGGGGGAAGGCAACAGGCCAGAGCAGTTCCTCAGGGCTGGAGTCAGCAGAAGGATTTTGATTAATCTGGGTAAAAGCTGACAGCCAGGAAAGAGTAATTAAAGTATTTTTATGCAAATATAATGCAAAACGTAGGATGTACTGGAACAGGCTCCCCCGTGAAGTGGTGGGTTCACCATCCCTGAAAGTGTTCAAAAAGTGGATGTGGCACCTGGTGATGCTTTAGTGGGCATGGTGGTATTAATGCAAAGGTTAGACTTGACGATCTTGGAGGTTTTTCCAACCTTTATGATTCTATGTTAGAAGGATTACAAAAATGTAGTGGTAAAACAGTGTGAAAAGGGATGTGACAATCACAAAAGGTAGAATTTCATATTATTTTATGAGGCAGATGAAAGAAAGAAATAACATTAGTGTAGCTATGTTGTTTGAATCAAAAGCACTTCAAGATCAGATAATGATAGAAAAATTCTATTAGTTTGTGAGTCTGTAGGGTATTGCATGGTTGAATTTGGTTACTAAAAGGGATATTCTTTAAAGAATTTTTTTAACATTTTGTACATGATTAAAGCTATTAAGTACTACCAGGAGTTGTGACCATATGGGTGAGCAGCCCTGCATATGGAAGTATTTAACTTCTTCAGAATAACTTGGAGAACAAATACTGATAAGTACTGGTTATTTCTGCTGGTTATAGCTGGCAGTTTTCTCACTTTATCAATAAGGTTTCATTTAAGTAATGAAGATATTCTAGATGAATTGATTGAAGAATGTATGATGTGTGATTCAGATAAAATTAAATTACAAGAATAAAAGAAATCTGTATATAACTGAGGATTTCAAAGCTTGATATTGTACAGATATGAATGATTAAATCAATCGACCAAAGAAATTCAGAAACTTTAATGTGAAGAAGGTCTGGGACTTTCTTATTCAAAAGTCTGAACACTATTCAGCGTTAATATCCAGAACAAAGAAGAAACATTGTAGAAATAATCTAACTGGATGAATAGCCACATAATTAAAAATAAGTTAATAGAATCTAAAAAGATTGCAGAAAGGACTTGCAGGCGGAGAAATCTATGCAAAATAGTTAAAGAAGCATGCTAAATAACACATTTTCTCTACCGTATCTACAGAGATTGTGGGAAAAATAGGCTTAGCCCAAATATCAGAGAGCAAGTCACATTTTGCGACCCATGGCCTTCCCCACCCTTTGAGACTCTGTTGGACTGAGGTTTGAGAAGTTCTGCCCAGAATTGAGATGAGGAGGTGGTGGCATTTTTACAACACAATTAATTTCAGTATTAAAATTAGTACTTAAAAGAGAGCTGGAAAAGGACTGTGCAATGAATAATAAGCTTAGGCAATGCTGATAAATTGAAATAAAACCTGGCTTTAGAAGTTGCTCAGAGTAGTTTGCTAATCTTTAAGTTTTCCCAAAATTAAGTATCAAATTATTGGTAATGCCTGGCATCCTTTGTAAGAATGCAATTCATAGACACTTATCAAAAAAGTTCATATCATTAGAGGGGTGATTGTGTCATCTTCCATAGAATTATTCCATACCATTGGTGTTTCTTGGCAGACTGATGTGTTTTCACTTGACATTGCTGTAACCTCTGGGAAAGAAAGCGAGTCCTGCCTTTCTGTGAATAATTCATTAGTGAGCCATCACACTGAAGTATTCCAAAGAAGTATTCCCTTTTTTTGAGGGAGGAGGTGAAGGTTACCAAAGCTACTTACTTTTTCTTTTTTTTTTTTCCAATGCTATCTTGTCGTCTTACTGCTTCATAAATATTCTTCCATACAAGCTTCTCTCCCAGCATAGAACTAACTCTCAGTTTTGATCTTTTGGTTTGTAAATTAACCCATGTTATTTTTCTAAAGGGTTCTGGAGCAGAGCAGTGGAAGCTGCTGCTGCAGTGTAGCCTTTCTGAGAGTGCTGGATTGTCTGAAACTGGACAAAAATGCCAGTAAATCAAACTTTCTCTCAAAAATGCAGCTTAGAGGCATGGCTGACTGTTTAGTAAAATGTGCTAAAATACATTAAATGACTGTGTAGATTTCCATTCCCAGCAGTGAGCATGCAGGGCATGGATTACACATGTGGCAGAACCAGGGAAAGGTGGCCTTTCATATTTGACCATAGAATGAAGGGCTTAGTATTCACAGGCATGTTTGAAGCAGTAGTGAAAATGTTACATGGAGTTGGTTTGTCTTATGTTTGAAGTGTAAAAAGCCCTGTGTCTTTCCTTTACCTGGATAAATGTTTCTATTTCTAGTACTGAGTTTAAGAAACATAAGTTGAAACAGAAGACTATGTATGACTATTTTTTTTAAATTATTTTAGGTAAAACTTTTTTAGGTGTTCTGTTTGAAGGCTCTATCAATGACTCTTTTCCCATAAAATTGTATCAACAGCAGGTGTCCATTTGATTCTTCACTTTTTTACTTATAATATGTATTTCTTTTGTGTCTGCTAGAAAAGCTTGATTCTAAAGCATGTTCTTGATAACAGACAGGCAAGGGCTGGATGAGCCATTCTTTTATTCTTATGTGCAATATCTTGGGTATTCGAAGGGCTCTAGTGATCCCTTCCTCTAAGAAGCTCAAATAATTCCTGGTCTTTTATTAATCTGTCAGAGCAGGGGTTGCTTCTGAATTTATCTTGGTATTTCTGTCTGAAACAGCTGTGCAGCCTATGCTTCAAATTGCCAGCATTAAATCAACATAGTTTTGCTCCTCATTCTTCATCAATTTGTCACATAGATAAGCCCACTACCTGCACAACCAATCTTCCATTATCCACTGTTCTTGCTGGTTTCTTCCATATACTTCCATCAACACCCACAACGGCTTTTTACCCTCAGATGTATTCTGTCTTTCTCTCTTTAGGCTTTTTAACTACACTAAGACAATGTCTGCAGATAGCTAATGACTCTAAAAATTGAGCATGACATATGACTTATTTTGCCAGTGATATAGCTAGCTGGTTTGGACTTTAATATCTTGAGATCACACAAAGGAAATTAAAAAATTATAAATCAGATTTAAAAAAAAAGTCACAAGAAAAATGCATCCTGATGATTTTTGTTATTTATGGAAACTCTGACATCCAAAATTCTTTTCTAATTTATGAAACATTACACATTGAAAATGTATACATTTGAGGAATATAAATGAATACACCATATCCTCCATTATGCACTGTGCAGGAATTGTCCCTCATGATCAGATTTGTACCACATGAAATTTAATCTTAATTCACATTCTTCTATTTTTTTCATATACTTGCCTGTCTTTAAATGTGCTTCTGTGACATCTGTATAAATAACCTCCATAACTAAGGTGTGCTTATTTGCATTGTAAAAGAGTAAAGCATTTCCAATGCCAGTGTTATAATGAATACTGTATTTAAAAGATCATGCCTCATTTTTCTATGTGCTGTGTTGGCAGCAGTGTTGTAGTCTGTCCTGGTATTTCACTGTATAAATTAGACAGCTAAAGAAGGAGGAAGGAAAACAGCAGATATAGATTAAGTGACCTGTTCCAGATCACAACACACAACTCTGACAGCATGAGAAGTAGATTCCTAGCTCAACCTACTAAATTAGGAGTCATCAGAAATGTAGTCCTGATTTAAGAATGTTTTTCAAAAATGGAAAAAATTAAAACAAATTTTTTTGCATAGGCAGAAACACATTTCAAAGACTTGCTGCTTTTCTTCCATTACAGCACAAGAACAAGTTGAAAAGAGGCATACATTTTTCAGTGTGTAACCACCACCATGTATGGACATATTGGATGCTAAAAAAAGAACTGCCAGACTTTTTTACAGGGAATAGACTTATTTGTAAAGGAAAAGATTAGCAAAATAATCAAAACACTTGAAGAAATAAATAATTAACAACAAGCAAATGGAGACTCTTCTAAAATGTAATTGTGCAGGGTGTTTGCAAATGAATACTTTAAAGGAGATGATTCATATTTCAAATCAGACAGGAGCTCCTGGTACCCTTTGCTTCCCTATTGCTGCTGCAGGTGCCCCAGGCATTTTCCTGTAGTGCAACTGTGCTCCACTGAAACAAATGGCACATCCTGGGGACTGCATCTCTAGTTACTGGTACAAGAGTCATCGTAACGTGCAATGGGATATTTCAATAGTGCTTTCAAGTAACTATTAAAACACAATACAGTATAATAAAATCACAACTCCATGGCTGCAGATAGAGCCACCTACTGCAGCTACCTACTCATGTATTATTCCCTTCAAACAGGAGCTACCAGAAAAATTGTAGGGCAGCAATGAAAGGTGTGAAAAAACCAGATGCTTAGTGATGTAGTCTCACTGCTGTCTGTCTTTTCTTCCCATCTTCCTCCCAGTTTTTTGTTTCAGTTTAAAATCTCCAAAATACTGAGTTTTCCTAGCTCCGCTAATTTTTTTTTTGCCTCACATCATACGTAAAAATAATTCAGGCCTAACAATGTGAAATATGGAAAAGCTGATTCAAAGTATGCCTATGTATTCAAAAAGATCACAGTTATTACCCACACAAAGTCAATATCTTGCTTGGAAGAGTGGAAGATGATGTGCATTAACAGAATGTTTTGCCTGTTCCATAGGAAAGGTCTCTTAGTTTAGAATTTGTGCATTAAAGCGGAGGTAAACTCAAGTGATTGTTGCGGCATCGTAAAGCTCACAGCCTGTTCTGCAGGGTAGAAATCAGTAGGATAAAGAAAAAAGTTAAACAATGTTGAAGAATTGTAGCACAATTATCCCTTTTCTTTCCTGGTATCCCCCAGTAAAACTAAAAGGGAATCACATATATGTTGACTAGTGCAGCAAATGTTCCTGGCTTCTCGGGGCCTCATCTGGGACATGCAGAATTTATCTACCCAAAGCTTTGCAACTGTCAAGGCTGTTGATGTCAAAAGTGGTGAAGTCCTCACCTAACTCTCAGGACTTGTGTGTCAGGGCATGATGCTTTTGTGTCAAGGCATCAAGATTCCCAATAAAGAGTAATGTACACCTCTCGGGGCAAGTAAATAGGGACTTTGAAGTTCTCCTGGGTGCTGGGAAACAGCCCCACAACAGACAACAGTATCTGGTCCTAGGTTTCTAATTTTCATAGTTTTGTGCTTTTGGTCATTATCTTGTTCTACCCTTAAATATAGTTTGGTGCTTGTCAATGTTTTTCATTTGAGGAGCTAAGCCTGTTGTCCTGGAGCCATGAAGTGGTATCTGTGATATGAACAGGAGAATAGTAGCATTGCAAACACCAGCATAGATTTCAAACAGACCCTGTATACTCATAAAATGTTAGAATTTTAAGATTTTGCAGTGACAGCCATGGGTGCCTTATTTAATGTCAGGCTTCTGAAAGATCCTTTCCTAGTCAATGTTGTTTACCTGTATCTCTCCTAAAGGGAAAGGACACACAGGTCTTGTGTTTGAGTTACTCCCTGTCCAGCTGGAAATGTTGTGTAGTGTGGTCTTTATTGTATTTATTAGAGCATGTGGTATCAGCTTGAGTATACCAAGACCACATCCTTGTATTGCCTTGTTTTTATGATTCATCATTTGCCAATGAAGTATAATCAAATCTTTCTGAAACCTTATTCTTGCAACAGAATTTCTGCCTCATCTTGCATTCTGTACCATTTATTTTGTCATCATATCTGTTAAAATTCATAGTAAGTGATTTGGCATTCTGTATATTTAGCCAGTTTATTTGGGAACAATTATAGTTATCTCCTAGATACTTCCATCATGTTTTTTTGAAACATAGCATTTGGCTCTACACTATCTCAGAAAATCAGTAATTGAAATCTGAACTATACGGTGTTTTGAGAGAAAGTATATTCTAGTTTTGTTTTCTGCTTGGGGAGGAATCAGGTTTCAGCTTGAATGGTCACGGTTCTCCCTCTGTGTTTTGTTTCTGGTAGGTTGTTCTACAAGCCTGCAGAGTAATGTTATGGGATAGAAGTTTTCTGAATGCATCCTAAATATGTTGACGTGTATATATTCTAAAGATATGTAGATTTGTCAGTTAGAATATTTGTGATTTAAAGGATTTTAATTTCCTTATAGTTTGGATAGGATTTTTGAGTGTCAGAAATGTCTGTCTTTATCTTCAACTGATTCTTTGCATTAGTTGTAAGGAAATTAGGTATATGGGAAAAATATTCTCCTTTGATTCTTTGGTAGCTTGAAGGTGTTATTTAAATTCATCAGTTTCTTCATATATGTATGTCAATACAAAGACTGAAGGTCAATATGTTGGGGGAAATTAAGAGCTTCTAGAAAGGGGACACTGGACAATTATTCAAATTCAGTATAATTGTGACTAGAGATGCAAACAACTGCTCTTATTTTGATAGCCATTCCTAATTTTCTTCTGATGATTTGTGTCATTTCAAAAGGGTGATTTTAAAGAAGAAACTTTCTATAGAGCTGTCAAAATTAAATAGTTCACATTTCTGAAATAATCAAATTACATTTTCTTGTGCATAAGTAGAGAGACTGAGGTGCTTTTCACATGCAGTACTGTGCTTAGCACAAAAACAAATGCTAATGTGACTATCAGTACAGGACCAAACTTTATCTGAGATCTGGGGTGTTGCCATGGCAATTCCAATTGTTGGAAAAAATTCTCTTTTGTGCTTCATTCTGACATTATATTGTAAAATGATGATTATGAAGAAACATGCAACCCAAAAGGGGGGAAAAAATTGCTTTTTGAAGATGTAAAACATACTTTCTATCACATTTACTTTTTCTGAAACACTGAGTGTGTGCCCAGATTGTTATAAGCTGTATTTTCTGCAGATTCAGATACATTGTTATTTCTCAAGCTGCCATAATGATACTCAATGTTATTTCTCCCAAATGTAATAATCAACATAATAAGGAACTTGGAGACGTATATCCCATTTCCTATGCAAAATACCAATTTTTAATATATTATACTGCTGATGTGGACCTTTTGCTTTTAACAATACTACCTATGTTACTTGAAGCATATCTAAAATACAGATCTTGCTTATGTTATTTATATTTATCAGCTATATAATCTATTTATAATAGAATAGGTCATGAGAGCCAATAGATCAGTCATTCCTGTTTCATTATAAAATTGGTTTTCCACCAGTACATCTTACTGTGAGAAAATTGATATGGTTATTACCTGTTCCTTGCTAAATCAATATCCAACAAGCTTTAAATAAATAAATAACAACACGTTCCACACACACACCCCTCCACCCCCCCACCCCCCAAAAAAAAAGCCAAACAACAAAACCACACAATACTTCCAAAAGAGAAACAAATGAAGGGTTACAGTTAAAATGTGGTTTGCACTGCAATTCATACTGAAGTTTATTGTGCATTCTTTTATGTACAAATGTGTAAAATGGGAAACATTTCCAAAAGAGAACTAATTCTTGCAGTGCTGCATTGCTGCTTTATAAATAAATCATTGTCCTTTCTCTATTGATCACTGGAACAATCCAGTTGAAGAATGCTGACTTAGTGCAGCCCTTTTCAGAGTGGCTGGATTGAGAGAAAAAGCTGGGTAAGTGGGACCCATTAGAGGGAATAGGGGAAATCCTAGCCTGGTTAGAGATCACATTTGGTGCATAAAATCCAGCCCTTGATTTATCTTTTACTTTCAAAAAAACTTAACAAAGCAGCTGATTTCTATAAGATTTTCTGTCTGTTTATCTTTCTTTTCATAGTGTCATTGATCAGGGAAAATCAAATATAAGACAATACTAGCTGTAATGAGTGGATGCTGAAAATCTCTGTATAATGTATTATGATTTTTTTTTCCTAGAACACATCAGAAAGACCTTCCAAATTTAATCCAGTCTTTTAATGATACCGATTATGAAATTTATGTGTCAAGAAATAAGGCCTCAAGTCTTCCAGGAATACATTTGAAGACTCTTGGAAATAGTTCTGCATTCCTGTGAATTGAGCAGAGTCTGAATTTTATTTGGTTATCTAAAACATCGCAGTTTGCCAATCTGACAATTTGATGATTCCTGGTCTGTCAGGATTACTGGTATCAGGCCCCCAAGGCTCTTCTGGGAAGAGGAGTAGCCTGTTACGGTGAGGAGATGAGAAATACTGCCTGGGTTTGCATGTCTGACTGTTACGATCGGTGTTGGATCTCAGGGGCATCTACTTTTTAAACATCTTTCACTGAAGCCTGTGGTAGGCATCCCTTGCAAGGCTGTACTCTCACAATGTTGTTATGCAGAACTTCCAGCTAGTTCTAGGACATAAAGTTCTTATTTTTCATAAAATAAGATTTACCAGTAGATGTAGGGCTCAGTTGATGACAGGTTATTCAGGGCTGTGGTGATGCATTGCTTTTAGGGCATGTTGTCATCACATCATTTTTTTTCTGTTTCCCATTAATTACGAATATTTCCAGGATGCAGGTCTGTAAAATGTAATTATTTATTCCACTGAGTGTTTTGCCTGTAGTGCTGCAATCACAAGCAGCACATGCTACTGTCTTCTCACCCGTGTGCAGTTGGCTGGCAAAGAGGAAGCAAAGCGTCTTGCAAAAGACTTTCTTGACTACAACAGAGGCACAGGGCACGGAGCAGAACAGCTCAATGTGAGGAGCTGTGGACTTAAATGCACGAACTGGTCTGAATTGCCTCAGTTGTGCAGGGAGTGGCTGGGGGTTTCTGTGACCCCTGTGCTGCCAGCAGGCTCCAGCTGTGAGGCAGCCATAGCTGTGCGGCAGCATGGACCCACCAGGGTCAGCTCCGTTCATGGACCCACCGGGGTCAGCTCCCTGTTGAATATACAGTCGACAAAAAAACTTCCCCCAGCTAGAGTGATAAACCTGGACCAAAAGGGAACAAGTCTGGAGGTACAGAAAGAGAGTAAACGTGTTGATGTTGCTAAAATGGCAGAAAGCACCTGGAACAGCCCAGTTTCATTGGAGTGACAGCAGATAGGCTCTTTTCTTTCCGAATATCAGTCCAAGTATCAGTCCCTTCTACTAGTATGCTGAAAGGCCTATAATTAACATGAACATAATAAACAAATAAAGTATTTTGTTATGTGAAATAATGCAATCTATTAAACAAACAAAAACCCCAGTGGTGTTTGCTGTTACTCCTCTGACCATGTTCCTCTTCCAGCCGGAGCGGAGCCTGACCGCTGGCCACTAGATGACACTGTTGTATAAGGACGTGTTGGGCATAATGGCTTAGACAATAACTAATTTACTTAGAGAACATGTATGTGTATAATTAGGAGTCATCAATGTCTTTCTTTTAAAATAAAATAAGTTTACCATATCTAATTAGATATTTCTTATGAGATGGATTTCATTCTAATTGGGTAAAGCTATGCTACTGGTTTAAACTACAGCAAAGGATGTATTTGTATTCACTTTCACAGTTTCCATATTTTTTTTAATCCTTGCAATAAATGGATCTGATTACACCTTTTAAATCAATGTTCTCTCAAACTGGTATGACAAAAATGATTGTTCTGTCATTGTGATTTTACTGCCATTGTTTTCAGCATGTGAGGTTTCTTAAGTGATATTTCTCTTAATCTCATTCTGTCTTACTCTGTTTTCCTGATTGTGATCCTGAATCTTCATGTTCTTTCCACCCAAACTGAAGTAATCTATTAAGAGTCAAAAATTGCCACCATGGATGACTAGCTTGATCATGGCAGTGCAGGCTTTCCAGTAGCAGTGAGCTCAGGAATCCCCAGCTAATAAGCCAGAGCCCCAAAATGTCTGTTGTGCAAGGGGTTTCTTTAAAAGCTCCTATTTCCTGTAACTGAGTGTTTCCAATGGAAAATCTAGGTTTTTCAGATGTCAGACTGTATTCAATCAAGGTAAAATTCAACTTCAGTGCTTTTCTGTAGGGAAAACAAATGCCTTTAAGCTTCTGAATGAATTCAGAGGGCACTGGCTAGTCAGTGTCACCCCTGACATGGACAAGGCTTACCCCCCTTCCCAAAGCAGTTTCATTAGTGCCTGAATTTTCTTCTCCAAGTGAGTTCTGGATTTTTCCACCAAAATTCTTTGCTAATGTAAGGACTGTGCTCATTTTCCCATTCTTTCAGATCTGTGGGAGTTTTAATACAAGTGGTCCTCAGATAGATCTGGTGGTGCGAGGCTGGAACCCTGACCACTTCCACCTTGTGAGTGTTCCCATCAGGCCATTCCTGCCTCTGTCAAACACGTGAGTGACTCCTAACTGTGTTTCCCAATTATGACAAGAACTTGTGCATTCAATCTGGATGGCATCTTTTAAACTACTTTAAATTATCTTCTGAAAAAAGCTACTCCTGCAACAAAACAATGGTAAAGTCATTTTAGAATAATTTTCAAATTGTGGTTTATAACTACATTACACCTCAGAAACAGCTTGTCTATCTGTCACAGTGGACATGGCTTTCTCTGCTTGCCTCATGCCCTGTATACAAAATTATGGATTATAATACAAAAGTTGTATCTGTGTCTTATTTATTACAGTCTTGGTTCCTAAATAAAGGATCTCAACAATGATTTCAGCTGGCTGAAAACGTGCTTGAAAATGATGTATTTCAGCAGAAGGTTTTCAACAATCTTTATTTCTGAAGTTAAAGTACTTCAATTCCCAATGATCAAATTCATTAAAATATAAATTAGCCCAAAGAAACAGATGAATCACAATTGGTATATTTGCATATCGTCTATTTGGTGTGAATATAACAGTTACTTCATGTAGACTAACAGCAACTGCAAACTTCACAACTGCATCATTGAGTAAATGACTGTGGGGTGAATGAGAAAGCAAAGAGTAAAAGAACAAAAATTATTTCTGCTGAATGGGAAAGAATACTGCAGAATTAAAATCTATGTTAAACCAGCTTCCTCCACAACAACATATCTTAGCCTAATCAATTAGCAGAGGAGGTTTATGGCTATCTCAGTATTCTAATAATACACAAGGATTTAAGGAAATACCATGTTTCGATTGTATTTTCAGAATTGTAGGCAATTAGTGATTCTTGCTACAGGGGTGAATATCATCTAAGAAATACAGGTGAAGAGTGATCAGGCTGGATGGAATGAGAATGTCTTATCTCAGGGAAGTTAAATGATCCACCTGCAGTAAGACCTTTGCATTTGCAAAAGGCAGCAACAGAAATTTCTCACGAAGTTTGACCCATTTTCCTGTATGTAATATATCCGAGACTCCACTACAGAGTATCTTGTCAATGCCTTTTAATAAATGAAGCTGAACTGATACAGCAGCTTGTGTAGTTCCTCTGATCTGTACCAGTTCTCTATGCCTTCATATGTATTTCTGTGAATTGCTGATGCACTTGGCCAGTGAGTTTTCTGTGACTTCAAAGCCAAGCCTTTCTCTTTGCCTTGTATAAAACATGCCCAGAAGCTGGGAACAGAAGAAAATAAGTAGGAAGAAAAATATTGATTTTAGGTGTTCCGATAATCTAAGAAAAAATGGTTCAAAAACAATGGTGGGAGGCAACAACCTTTTTTCTTAATTTGGATTTTTTCTTTAGATTTCTCATTTGTTGCAAATACTTCCCAGAAGATTCTTTTGTATTAAAGCATTTAGCTCCATATAAGTGCAAACAGTAACTGCAAATATTGCGTTTGTAACATCCAGAAGGTGCTATGACATTGGAGGACATGTTCCTCAGAGACATTATTGTACATCTCTTCAGTTTTCCAGGGGAAAGGATGAAGAACAGATTGGTTACTCTTCAAGAAGGATGAGCATCAGGATCATTGTTGGCTTTTTGAAAAGGCTTATAGTTGACATCATACAACACAAACTTGATTAGCTCTAATGTAATTTGTTTGCTTTTGCAATGCAACTCAGTGTCTCATCGTGCATTGCTCTGACAATGTAATGTTAGGAGGACAGTCAAAAGAGCCAAATAGTCCCTGATTTGTGCCCTTTTTGGAAGTGACTAAGACATTTTGAATCCTATAGTTCAATAGACTTTATACTTCTAAATCACCTAGAACATTTTTGAAAAAATATGATGTTTTATACAGTCCTATCATTCTAAACAGCTTCAGGGGTCATCCCAGCATTTCCAGATAAATTTGGAGACAAATAAAAAATGAGGAACTGCTGAGCTCAGCTTCAAACTGAGAATGAATAAATCACAAGATGTGGGAAAAAGAAAGTTCCATGACTAAAGATTTTCAAACAATGCAATTTTACTGTATTATCATATCCCACAAGTTCTTCAGTCACATGAGAACCTGAAGCATCTAAGTAACCTATGTGTGACTATTGCTACTCTTTAGGAAAATGGCTCAATAACTCATTGACTTCCAATTGCTTAAACTTGTCCAAAATGTCTTCCTCATTGTACTTGATATGGTTACATTTTTTGTAAGTGGAAGAACTTTTATTACTCAACTTGGTAGCATTTCAAATCAGCCTGAAATAGATAATTTTAAAAGAGTTTTATATAAACTTCATTTAAACTGAGTCCAAAGAAATGGGGAAAAAGGTATTGCAGATGAGTAAGTTTTCAGGAATTGGGAGGACGAGACACCATTATGTAAAGGAATGTTTAGTATCAAAGCATATATAAATAGCTTTAGCTGACAGCGGAACAATAACTTCAGAATTTCTCATATCATTCTCAAATTTTAATAGAAAAGGTAGCTAGAAAAAGGAAGGTAGATTTACTCCATTCTGAAGATAAGAAAGGCTGGTGTAATTGTTGTTTTTAAAGTATTTTTCAGACATCCTCAACTTTTGATTTCAATGTTTTTAATCCTGTTTTTCACTAATAAAAAATAGGTGCAAACAAGTGCTGATAAAGTCTGTACTGAAGTTGAAGGAATAGTTAAAAAATGCCTATGAATATTCATTTGCATTCAGAAATGAACTCCAAATTGATCATGCCTATGACTCTGTGAATTTGCTCTCTACAAGCATACAAGCTCTTGAAATTAACTTTCATGAATATTTGCAAAAGCAAATTTTCAATTAGATATTTCAGATACTTACAGAAAATAATTTTTCAATGATATATTTAATTGTGAGATTTGGATTTCACGTCATGCTGCCTGATATTTGTGGTTTGTTCTGTGGGACTGCATATCTAAAGGCCCTCAGGAAGGTTTTGGCTGGATGGAACACTTTAGAGAACCTTTACCTTGCGAATTGTAGGATTCATCAAGAAGAAACAAATTAGAAGATACAAGAAAACAAGAAACTGTGCAGATTTCAAATTTGTATTTGAGTTTTGTTATGGGTTTGGTTTTGTTTTTTTTAATATATTGAACATTGTACTTCAGCATGAAGGGAATCTTAGAGGCCAATTTCTCCTAATTTGTGCGGTCAGGAGATGATAATTGGCAAGTTCAGTGACTGTGTTCAAGCAGAATAATTTTAAGGAAGTAGTTGGGTTTTTTTTAACCACTGAAGACAAGAATCATGATGGAATGCAGTGGCTGATAGCTTGGGGTAGCCTAGAAAAAGTGATATACCTGCAATGTCTGTCACTGCAGCCACAAAATAGGATGTGTGGTTTCAATTAGAAGCTGACTTCATGTAAGAAGTCCTAGATCTAATAAGATGTTTATATAAAACTGTTCTCATGGTGTTATCCAGTTTAAGCATAATCTTGAGCCTGTTGTGACTTGCATGAAGAAGTGAAGCTGAAAATAATATTCTTACTAAGGAAGCACTAGAAATGACAGTTTGGCAAACTTCCATATCAGGAGAAGAAACCAACACCAGCAGGTGAGTTGAAAGGATGGGATGTGGCCTGCTTGGCATATGTCCATTTGTATTCCTAGAAACATGGGGAAGACGGAAGGATGCTTGGCCCCTGCATGGACCCAGTGGGATCAGTTCTGGCCTGAGCTGTGAAGCACGGGGAGGCTGAGAGGAGAAGCCACTGGAAGAGCAGCCTGCAGGACCCCATGGGCTGGCCCAGAGAAGGTGAGCTTATCCACCTTGAGTGAGAGAAAGGAGCTTCTCAGGGTGAGGAGCCTGAGCAAGGTTTGGGCTATATTTGGCAGCCCACTGTGCTGCTGATCTTGCAAGGGCTAGGAGAGGTCCTTATTGATAACTGCAGTGTAGAAATGTGCTTTTTAATTTTAGTTTTTATTTGTGAGTTTATCCAATGTTGTGTTCAAGAGTCTAACCACTTATTTTGCTAGATTAAATGTGTCCTGATTTCATCTTTTTCTTTGACAAGTGAAAGGCACATTCCCTGTAGCCAATTCAGGGCACTTTCTTACTGGTGGAGCAGAGAACTGTACATGATTGCACACGGGTATTCCCTTGGAGCAGAGAAGTGGTTTCCCACCTAGCTACTAGAGTCATCTTGAGGGCAGGTAACAGGCAGTGCTGGATCAGTCTCCCTCGGCAGGCACAGCCAGTCTCTAACAAGCAGCAGGTGAGGGAGGGGAAATTATTTTTGATGCATAAGGTGCCAAAGATGGTTGTACAACTCAAAAAAATTGAATCAGGTTTCTGAAACTGAGACAACTAAATTATTTAGCATGAAGAATCTTTATTTGCAAAGGTGCTGAGTACCTTGAATCCCATGTTCAAATATTCTGCAAGCTAAAATACTGTTTATTGTTAGAAATTCATGAGTAATTTAAAGCTAGGGATTATTTGGGGAGTTTTCCAAGTGATTTGTAGATGATTTAAAACACAAAAAGAAGGGTGAATAAATTATTTTGTTACATATTGCTTCTTCATCTCTAGTTTGGATAGTGAGGGAATCCAGCCCGAGTGCCCAGAAGGCATACATGCCAAGGATTGGATTTCCTGTGTAAAAGCTATACAATGTGATAACACAGTTGTACTGCATATTCAGTTTTGATATGTAACCTTTTAAATAAATTGGAATACTCTTTGTGCCTATACTGGCACACACAGAGAGATCATAAACAATAATTTTGTAAAGGTCACTTCCTCACTAACCGCTTGAGCTCATGGTAGGAACAGCATAGGGCTATTCAAGGACCTTTAGGCTTCTATTTTTTGGTGTCTGTTAATGTTTTTGCAGCTTTGCAGCTCTGTTTAACATAGAGGCTCTGTAGTCTCTCATGCCATGGGTCTGCCTGTGCAGCCCTGTACCATGGGGCCCTGGGCTGCCCTTCTGTGCTGGGGGGCTGGCAGTGAGTGCCCACGCTGGCTGCAGGGCTGGGGGTTACTCGAGGAGGCAGCGGGATGCAGAGTGCCTGAGGCTGGCAGGATTCCTCCCGCTGCGAATGAGGGGGAGCACAGAAAGATCCAAACTGGAGGCTGCTGACCTTTCGTGCCAGTAGCATCTCAAAACAACCAGGTATCAAGAATCTGGGCAATATGTGAGTGCCAACAGTGGCTGAGGGACCTGCACAAGGCAAAGGGTACCAAATGCTTGCCAAGCTCAGGCCAGGTGCATAGCACATGGCTCAGATTTTCCTTCTGCTGCCTTCTAAGGTGTTAATGAAGTTGTTGGCTGAATCATTTTATTTTCATCGAGAAGAAAACTTGTTCTCTTGCTTTTTCTTTTGTGTCTCCAGCAAAACATTTTGTCTCAGAGGAAATTTTTGGAATCTCATAGTCCATCCAATCAACATTAAAACCACATATATCTGCTGGTCTTTAGAAACAAAGGCACATTTTCTTACAAACACCCTTTACATTATAGGCTGCTCTTCTTTCTTGTGACTGACAAGATAGCCTAAGTCAATATCCTTTCATTTTCAGACCTCTATTATTTTGAAGAAATCCACATCTGTCTTGCTGACAGTGCAGGGGAAAGTTATTCACCACTGTAGTGGCATTAGAGGACACCCTCAGCAAGGTAAGTGGCATGTATCTGGTGTCATTAAAATAGCCCCTATCCTGTGAATGTGTGTGGTATTTGGGGGGCTCTGCCATTGAAGAGAGTTGAGCAGGAGACTGAGACAGTGGGTTTTAACTCCTAGAAGACATTTTCTCTTCAATGCTGCCTGGTGGTGTAAAGCCACAGTGGCTCATAGGAAGAACAGGATGTTTGTAAGGATACTGGCAAATACACAGAGGTATGGTAACCAGCAAACACAACAGTGTGCCAGGAGAAAGGATGTCTGATGTGTCAGACATGGCTTCTCTAGCAGGGAGAGGTTGGTGCTGCCACAGGAGGTGTCTCATCCATCTGCTCAGGACACACCCATGCCCGCTCTGCTGCAGGTAGAATTGCCTCCATCACAGACACAGCACTATGCAGAGCCAGGACCAGAGCTGTGGTGACAGCTTCTGCTGCTGGCATCTGGGCTGTTGTGGTATTTATTCAATACTTAGGAATTTTATTTAAGGTTATTTCACTTCTCTCTCTGTGAAAAGTCCTCAAATGTATGATTCAAAGCTTTGATTTTCTCTTCTGTGTAAGACCCATGCCTAGCACCTGACTGTGATCCCAGGGAAGTTACCTGAACTCAACAGAGATATGTCAGCCTGAAAGTTTAAATTACCCATGTGTCTCTTATCCTGGAAAATCTTTTCACTATTTCTGTGGGCAAGATTGTAAAAATCCATATTTCCCAAATTTAAAGTATCAGTGAGAGTTTGTTGCTGGCCCCTACTGCATGAACATGGACAATCCTATTAATAGATTGTCTATTTTATGAGATTCATAGTAACTCACCTGAATTTTAACACATTTACATGACAAAATTTTAAGGAAGGTCATAACATTACAAAAAGTATGTATTTGTATTTGTTCCATATCACTCCATTGACTGTAACTGTTTTTCTCCTCAAGCTGGTGCATCGTAGCTAATAATCCTGTAGCAGCATTGTCTGACCTCCCTTACCTTCTCCTGTTTCCTGAATCAAAAAGAATTTTTGGTAAGATAGTACATAATCTTCCCAGAAAGGGATAGAACTTCAATCTCATAATAAGGAAGAAAAGATGTAATTTCCCTTGTGATTGATAAGGATAATTTGTAAATGAACCTGCTTTGTGGAATGGTGAAAAATGGTTGGAACAGTTAAAAAATGAATTGAATATAGAGAAAATAGATTCCTGTAAGAAAGAATATAAATTCCTAAATGCAGAATACAAAATTATTTTTAGACATTAAATTAACAAATTAATTTGGCTGACATTACCCTCAATTTACATAGAAACCATCTTTCACATTTTTCATGTAGACCATTTTCTATGTTCTGCTGTGACTGAGGGAAAAACAAAGCACATGAGTCCTTTAAGGCAAGAGGAAAACATCCCAAAAGTCATTTTAACTGATTCCAAGAGTTGTGCAGCAGGCAGAGATTCAGGGAATGACAAAGGCATGCAGAGAGGGAGGCAGTGGTGCCAGGGAAACAGCTGGTGTCTGAAAAGCCCAGTTTGCCATTCCCGTCAATGCTCTGCATGGAGGCTGGGGTGGAGCCATTTGCTGATCAGGCCAGGGTCTATCAAGGATACTGCTGTGGAGATGCTGTTCTGTAACTCATGATTTGTGAGGCCTCAGCCAGCTGGGATCGAGTACAGCAAAACCAGATCCTAACTTCATGCTGCCATGGAGAGTTGAAAAACCAGTTCCTTACTTGACCACATGGCCTCATTGGGAATGGTTGCACTGAAGAAAGGTCTCTGGGGTAGACTTGTTTCAGTTCTGCTCACATGGTAGACATTGTTGCTAGATCATGTGGACACACGCTGGCCTATCTCTGTACTTCTGGCTCCTCTATTACAAGACTGAAGCAAATTTTCAAATCTGTGGCCCTTTGTTTCTCTAATTCTTTCTGAACACCCCAAAGCTGAACAGCTGATGAAAGGCAAAGGTCTGTATTTAAGGCACCCACAAGTGCCACAAATAAACCATAGCATGGTTACATTATGTCATAACAGTGTCCTGAGCATTTCTTGTGCAGGAGGACCTAGGTGAACATCTAGGTAGATGCAGCTAATTTGCACAAGCAGACTCCAGCTCCTGAGCCCCACTGAACATCTGGACACAGCCATAGGCTGGTGTAGAGGTAGGGGATGGTGACTGTCTAATTCTTCCTCTTCCCTTTGTATCCTTCCCCATCTTCTTGGTGATGAGAGTAAGAAACACCCACTTACTCTTCCTAGATCAAACTGTAACTAGTCCATAAATAAGACATGCCAGTATCCTTTCTTCCTACTCAGGCACATAAAATACTCAGCAAGTTTTTCCAGGCTCAAAAACTCACTGAGTTGAGCCTTGCATGGTAATACTATGTGACCAAAAGCAAAGTGTAAATATGCCTAAAATTCAGGACCTCAACTTAACTCCCTATTGTTGGGACATTTCAAACAGAGAGGGTAGAGAATGATACATGAATCCAAAGCACACTGCATCTATAAAAAGTCTAATAAATATTTCTGATTCCTTCCACAAGCATTTTTAGAAACAAGACAACTTTAACAACTCTGCTATTGTGTTCTGACATTGAAGCTCAGTAGCAAACTGTGTGAAATTGGCCATTCACATTAACTGTGACCAGGGACAGGAAAGGATAGTGTGAAGATATTAGGCAGAGAGAAGCAGAAAAATAGGTTGCCCATTTTCCTTTCTCTCATTTCTTGCTCAGTTTGGCAAAGAGTTCGGGAAGGGGCTCTTCGCCTCTTCAGGGAGAGACATAAACTTGGACCACACATTCTCAAACGCTGCCAGCTTGTCATTCAGCTCATGCATTCAAGATGTTGCATATTAATAGCACTCCCTGGTGGCTGGTGGATAGGGTCTCTCCACCTATACAAAATAAGCCTCTTGGCACAAAAAAAGTACAAAAGAGGCCCATACAGGGAAAAAAATGCACTTGAGAACTGGTTTGGAGAAACCCTGCACAGATGCTCATGTGCAGATGCATATTTCATATGGGGTTTTTTTTGCTGATTAGCATGCAGCAAACTCACCTGTTTTGCTGCCTAGAGTCACAGCAGACATGGAGAAACACCTGTGTGAGTTCAGTTCTGTCTCCCTGTAAACATGATTTTCACAGCAACCTTTTTCAATTGCCCTTCTCTGCAGCTACTGATACCCTTTCAATACCCTCTTGGACATGCCTAAGCTAGCAAACACAGAATAGTACTTTGGGGTGAAGACAAAGCATGAACAGTACAGGGAGCTGCATGTTGAGAAGGGAAGAAGGGAATGGGTGGATGAATGGTTGGTCGCACCAACCCTTACTGTACAGGTGCTTTGGGAATGCTCAGGCTGTGTGGGTTCTGACATGGCTGAGATAGGAGGATGAGCTCCCAAAACCTGGGCAAGAACCTAGCATTTGTGATCTGCAAATGATCTGGCACTTGGCACATATGTAGCTTTACCTGAGGCCTGGTTATGGTATTCAAGAAAAAGAACCAGGCTGCTTCCCCCCATCCCCTGCGCGTCTACTCTTAATTTTCACACTGAGCTCTGGAGGCAGATCCTACTTATAAATGGGGAATAAGTTTCCTTTGTGGTCTGCTCCATTGTAGTTTCCTCAAATGGCAGGAAAAACAGCGCAGTTCTAACCATGGGTTTTGTCAAAATGAGCCTCAGGAGGAGAAGGTGGAGAGAGGGTTGTTTATACGTGTTAGTATCTGATACAATCCTCAGTGTGAGCCACGTTTTTCTGGATATTTCAGCATATACTGAAAACGACACATGAGCAGTCCAAGCTATTTTCAGAACTGACAGTTTTCCTTTTCACTCCAACAATTGCTCTTCAACACACTAGAGTATGAAAAGTGCTTCAATAAACTTTTAATTAGGAGTAGGAGTAACAGTGAAACTAGGGGAAAACTTTAGGCAAAATGAGAACTGACCTCAGTTCCTACCTGTTTTGCAGGGGTTTTGTTAAGTTTTTGTAAGAAACTACACACTCTGTGGCATTTGTTGGTTTCTGGCAAGGCTTTTTGGAAGGGGTCCTTTTCAGGGGTCCTGAAACAGCCCACAAAACATTGGTTGTATGACATTCTGATCCAGGAAAGACGCAGCAGAAATTTGCTCTGAAGTCATAGGCTAAATTAGCCTGGATATGTTTTGATCTGAGCTCTCAGGTGCCTCTCTAAACCAAAATATTCAAAATGTTTGAGGTTTTTAAAAAGATTAAAATCTTCTTAGATCCTTACAGCACAGAACAGATTACAAGCAGAAGTCTCCAGATAAATCTGAGATGGATTTTGATGCAATGCCTCTTTCATACTGTTTGACTGAAGTCTACAGACTGAAACCAAGAAAGCAAATACGTGGTGGAAGTGGTCTCGACTTTTTCTTAAGCTATCCAAAGCAATTAGGAATCTGAGGTGTGGTGATGTGTTTCCTAGGAACTTAATTTCTTTCTATTACGCTCCTGGCAAAAGTAACCAATCTCTTTGGAGGTTGCAAAGGAAGGTGCATCCCACAGAGCTAATGCTGTGTGTACTACTTTCAGAAAGGTATGTCTAACAAAGATGTGTTTTGGATGCACCCAAAATATCATTACTATTGTTTAATTTCATCTCCAGTCCTGCATTTGTTTAAGGTAGTGTCAAAGATAATAATCTCACCAGACAGATACAAAATACAAAACTGAAATTACGTTGCTAAGTTATTTTGTTTACTACTGGTGTTAAGCTACGGGTTTTGTCTGAATAATGCAGAAGAGCAATGATTTTTTTACCTTTAAACTCCTCTGAAAATGCAGCCATTTAGCATCAGTGCCTACTTCTTTCCAGATTACGTTATATGAATGAGTTTGATAGGAGTCACCATGCTGAGGAAAGGATAATGGAATTTCAGGTAAGAGTTCTTTATAATGAATTAATTCCTTACACCATGTAAACACCCACCCCTGGAATTGAGGACCTTTGCAACACAATGCAACAATTTACTAGATATCACAAAATACCAATTATAGAATTGGACTGAAATAGGCTGCCAAATCCTCGGTCTCTGATAAAAGAAGGGTAGGTATAGTCATGCCAGCACATTTTAACTCCTTCCTAAAAATTCACTGGGGTCCTTTGTGTACTTCCTTGGTGATACAGAAGTAGATTGATTGTCATGTTATGTATAACATGAAATGTAGAATAAAATAAAATAAATAAAATAAAATAGGATAAGTTGTGAATAGCTGTGAATATGAACTCAGTTTGGATCATATTTATTTAAATAATTATAGCAGATTGTTAACTTTGAGAATCTCCTGATTTATGTAAGGAAAAATGAGAGTTGGCTTCTATATCGTATATTTAGCTTGCTGAGAGGAAGCCAGACTGTAAGGAAGAAGCATGCAACTGAGGTTCCTCAGCTGATATTTTTTAAAAGCGCATATATATGTCAGTACTTTACAAAGAACTCTTAAATCCTTTGACTGAATCTCATCTGTTTTTGCTGGTAGCAGACTACCAAACTGTAAGCAGAACTGAGCAGGATCTGACTTTCCATCACAGACAGTTAATAATTAAATCAAACATTATATTCAACAATAGAACATATGCATCAGCTTCTTTCAAATTGCATTTCCTTCCTGTTAGATCCATTAGTGTAAACCAGACTGCCTTTAGAAAACCCCTTATTGCTGCTGTCTTTCAGCACAGTTCCTGAAATGGATAATGTGGTGCATATTATGGGCAATTACACAGAACTCCCTAGTGACAGGGTTTTAGAGTTTCAGAATAAAACAGCTGGAACTACAGGGCTGTAAACTAATCAGAAAAAGAGACAATAGTAAGACATTTAATGCATATTGTTAGAACATGGACAAAGACTAGATATGAAATACTACATATCACTATACTTACTGTATTGCACACCATCTTCGCTGCAAAATCCTGTTTAACTCTTGAAAGGCAAGGCAGTCAAAAGCCAAAGATTTTGCCATGAACTAATGCATGCAAGGCTGTACAATCTGAGCTAATTGGAAACATTAAAGGAAGAAGCCTTGATCCAGAGCCCTGGTTTTCACTTAATGTCAGTGGAGTTTGAATCAAATCCAGAACTCTATTCAAATATGATAATTTATTAATGAATGCATAATGAATACATACCTAGATATGCTGAGAAACTACATCTCCATCCCTCTTTTACTGTTTCAATACACTCTGAAAATTTAGCATTTGGGTTGCAAAAATTGCATTTGCTCTTGGATATACCAAGACTAATGCCACAATGCATAGTGTTTGGTCCTCCATCAGTTTAAATTGATAGCAAAGCTCCCATTAATTTTAGCAATACACAAGCGAATTTTTAGAATAGCACATGCATCATTTGAAAGCACAATGACCATGATTACATGTGTAATCACAGTAATTGTGCACACAATTACTGGTTGGGTACCTAACTGCCTTTCAAAAATCAGTTGCTCTACTTGCCTGTATACTCACAGCAGTCGCTTGTGCAAATACAGTGCAGCCCGGAGCATCTACCTCCGTGCTCACCACTGAGATGCTAGAGGAGGGCTGTGTCTGTGGCAGTAGTTATGTGGGATAGAGAAGCAAATGCTCATGCTGTGGTGGTCTGAACGATAAATAAGAAAGGAAGAGAAATGGTTGCAGTGTGTCTTTGGGAAAGTAAAAATGTGAAATTACTTCAACTAATTTTTCAAAAGGACAGAGACTGATTTTCACCAGTTCCTGTCTTGTGAGCCTTCTTATCAGCTGAGTCCAGCAGGCATCAGCACATTAGTAGTTTGTAATGCTATGGCAAATCTATCAAATAATGTATCAAATAACAGCACCATACTAGAATAAAATAAAAACCAAAAATTGAAACCAAACAAGACTACATTGAGTAAGATTCTACAGCTTAAAAAATTCAGAAAGCAATTAAAGTTTCAACATAGTGTGCAGTGTGTTTCTTGCAATGTAGAACCCAAAACCAATTTGCTGTGGCTCACTCTGGTTTAAAAGGTGGCTCCTTTTGCTCAGAAGGTTGATATCTATAGCTGAAGAGGTATAGAAAAGCACATCCTCCTTAGATAGTGATAAGACATATGGATCCATCCTTTTTCTCAGCTAAATGATAGCAGAAGAAAATCTGACACAAATCATTTTATACATTTATCCCTCACAGTCCTGTCTTCCTTCTTCTCCTGGGGCACAATGAGTGTGGTTTACTTTTCTAGTAGCAGCTTTATTGACCCCAAAGTTGAGGAGAAGTAGGGACTGGGCAGCCTGAACCTGGCTGCCTGGTGTGTGCCTCTCCCGAGGGGTTTGTGCAGGGAAGGTTGGGCCATGAGTCAACATGAGGAAAAGCAGATGTCAGTTAACAGCCAGAAAACACCCTGTTCCTGGGGAGAAATGCGTCCTCTTCCAGGGAATGCGAGTGCTGGGATTGTGTTAGAGTAAGAGGTAGCACAGCCTCTCCAGGAGCCACCCTTGTCATGCAGTGACAGCTGAAGGTGCAGGCTCCAAGGGACTGGGACAGAACAGGATCCCATGGCTTGTAAGCATGGGCTCCCCGGCAGCCCTGACCCTGCTGTGAAATATAGCTGTCTTCCCATGTGGAAGAATAAAAAAAAATGACTATGTATGGAAAATGAACTTTTTTTCCAAGGCTGTCTGTCAATGGGCAAGGGTGGTTGGGCTGGGAGGCCTTCGGTGGACTACACCTTGTAGGTTTACCAAGGGGAAAACCTTGTAAAGTGTGCTGGGGCAAATGTAATGTTTACAAATCACACATGCTGTCTAAATCGGATCTGTATATAAAATATAACATTTGACAGTATCTGGATCTCAACTTCCCTTGTTTTACAGGTGGAAATTTTGAAGCTCAGCCCTATATGTGGGATTTTAGTCACATCAGGGTTTGGGAAGTTTGGCCCTGGGCTCTGGTATGCTGAGCAGATAACAAATGAACAGTCTCTGTCAGGCACAAGAGAGAACAATGCTTAGATGCTTCTTGAAAAATGTTTGTTCTGCTACTGAAAGCTTCAGCACCTTCCTCTCAGCAGCATCAGCTTGTGGCTGAGCTCAAGGCTGGAGAGTGTTGCACTGTTTGCACTGCTAATCCAGATACTGTGTCCTGTTGCCTCTGCACAAATAACTGTTAAATAATTTTTAAAAACTTTATTGTAGCATTTGATTCCCCTCTTTATTCATTACTACCATCCAGCTGATCATTGCAGCAGGTTTTGTTCTTAGTTTCATTACAGTAAATGAGAAGTAACCTCAGTAAAGTCCAATCAGAGGAAATTTCAGCTCTCTACATTGTCTTGTGTCTGCAGTCACAGGCGCTGTGATTGTAGACTAAATTCAGTACAGAGTGTTAAACACTATCTCTTTTGTAATTAACATCAGAGAGCTGTATGAAGTCTTGAAGCTATGAAATCCCATTAAGTCCTGTAGAAAATATTTCTTTATACACTTCTGAAGTCTTATTCAAAGGAATTGAACCTAAAAGATGGACAACTGCTGGGAGATGAAGAACATAAAGCTCTGACTGTATGTTGGAGAAAAGTTCCCTCAGAAGTGTGCATTTAGTCACCTTTGCTGTCTTGTCTGCCACCCCTGCAAGTGTGGCCTCACTTTCACTGTTTTTGCAACATGTGTCAAGTGAAATGAAAACAGAAATTTGGAAAGGATGTAATTAACCTACTTGTAAACATTAACCTTAAATGTCTTCCTCATTATCTCACCAATTTAATCACCGCAAATCTCAGACTTGTTTGTTAAATATTTAATTCTGCAAATTGTTTTTGATACAGAGGTGTGGGGAGCTCTCTGTGAATAGAAGTAACTCTGTAAAACTCTGCAAAATCATTATGTTCGCACTTCATTGAACAAATCCTGCTGTCAACAAGACTTTTAATGGAAATCACAAGAAACTGTGCCCTGAGGCTAAGAGATATAGTGCCCTATTATTTTAAAATCTAATGAACACATTGTGCAGAGAGTAGACCAGGGTAAATTTCTTCCTACACATCTTCAGGTTTGATTCCATGGGAGTCTAGAGTGGAAAGTCCTGGGTTTCCTTGTTTCTTTGGTTCCAGGGCAGGTGTACAGTTGTTTCTTATTTATTCACCTCTTTATTACTTGAGTAACACAGCAAAATGATGTCCTTGATCTTCGGCGCTTTTTATCAAGGCATTACCTCGTGATGAAAGAAATCTGAAAGGTGTTTAGATGCTCCAGTTACAATGGCACCCAAAGTGGCTCTAATTATTCCCGAGAGGAAGGTTTTGGATTTGGAAGTGTTTGTTAAGAAGATGAAAGCCCCATGTCCGTTCCCCCCCTCCCCAATGGGAAGGGGCTGTGCTCGTACAGCCTCCTGCCAACACCCCTGAGATGCAGCTGGGCACGGCAGGGCCAGGCCACGGGAGCGCCTCCGGCGCTGAGCCTGAGAGGAACAGCCAGGCTGGGCGAGCCGGGGACAATCCCGGATGGAGGGGCAGCCGTGCCAGGGCAAGCTCTGGAGGCTGCAGGCACCTGAACCCTCTGCCCATGGGAAGGCAGCGGCTCCCTGCCCTTCATCATAGAATCATAGAATCATAGAATCGATTGGGTTGGAAAAGACCTCCAAGATCATCGAGTCCAACCCTTGGTCCAACTCTAGTCCATTTACTAGATCATGGCACCCAGCGCCACGTCCAATCTGCATTTAAAGATCTCTAGGGATGGTGAATCCACCACCTCTCCGGGCAGCCCATTCCAATGCCTGATTACTCTCTCTGTAAAAAATTTTTTTCTGATATCCAACTTAAATTTCCCCTGGCAGAGCTTAAGCCCGTGCCCCCTTGTTCTATTGCTGAGTGCCTGGGAGAAGAGACCAGCCCCCACCTGGCTATAACTTCCCTTCAGGTAGCCGCCCCCACGTTTCAGGCTGCACCCAATGGCAGTTCTGCAATGCTATTTTCTTCACTTTTGCTATATATGTCTCCATAATTGAGAAAGAAGGTGAAAGATTGGGACTGACCTTGTGTTCTGCAGAAGGTGCAAAGGTGTGCTAAATCCAGGTGATAGCTCACAGCAGACCTCTGACAGGAACCATTTGATTAGTTAAGTGTCCATATACCTAACTATAGTCCCATACATATTTGGGACTACATTACTACCTTATCAAATATTATTTAGAATGTCACCCTGATTGTCTATATTTATTACACACTTACACACACAATTCATACTGTTTAGTTCAATAAGAAACAAATTTCTGTGAATTTGGCTGAATAAAGCTGTGTTTGTTCTTGCTAGTTATCTGAAGTCTGATTCTCTCTATGCATTATCTCAATTTCTGGGCATTTTTCCCCTTCATTTATTTCAAAAATTACTTCAATACTAATGAATACTGAAAGACAGCCAAGACAGGGTGAACTTTTGGACAATTTATGCAAACACAACAGATGAGAATAGATTTACTATAAACATGCCAGGCACAAAAGACTGCTTTTTAAATACAGTGATACTGGAAAAGATTTATAGGTATTTTCAACTGTTCATTAAAGAGAAAAATATTTTGAAACTATAGGCACTATCCTTTTATCCATTTTTGCCTTCCAGGCTGCGTTGCAAACCTTTGATGTTTTCTTCACCAAAAAATAAAAGTAGTTATGAATTTATTTCTCCCAAGCACTTTCATTTTTGTGTCAATTTACAGTTTTTATTACATTCCTGGCAGTCCAAATTATGGTGTTTGGAGAGCACCTAGAGTCCACAGTTCTGAGTTTTCTGAAAATAGGGATGGAGTTCACTTGATGATGCTTTCTGGCCACTCTATTATCTTCTCCATTAGTAATAAAAGGTTAATAAAATCTTTGAATACTTTAACTGTCTGCTAGGCCAACCAGCCAATTAAAGGTTATTCTTATCTAAATGACTGGAGGTATCTTGAATTGAGAAAGTTAACATGCAATAGCTAGTACCTGCTGGATCAGATTAATAAAAAGCAAAGACTTAGACATGAAAATCATGTATAACTATGATCTCTGTAGTTGACCAAGACATCAATTCTTACAGCCAGAAAGGCATATCCTTCACTGTATATTCTCAGCGTCTGATTCTATGCCCCTAAAAATCAATAGTAAGCCTTGCTTTCAACTTCAGTGCAACTGAGGTTGTTGGCAGTCGATGATTTTGCAAGATCAGTTCAAGATACTGGAGTAGTTTCATGGAATTATCAGATTCTTTTTTTCTAAAACAGTGTTAAACTCATATAAGTAGTAAGGAATTTAGAGGCAAAAATATGTGCTCTTGCATTGCTTCTTAAAGACAGTGTCTCTTGCCAACTCTCCTATCAAATCAAAACAGTGCACCAAAATGATAGCAGGAAGGATTGTGCAGTGCTTGAAAATGTAATCCTGCATAATCACAGGGCTGACTATGCCCTTGTTTTTTGAAAGATGGAGAAAGATGGAGAAAGAACAGATTTGGGTGGAAAATAACAGTTTTCCTCACAACCTTAGAAGGATATTGACAATTGTGTTAGCAGAATCATTTGAACATTTTGAGAACCTTCAAAATAAGGCTGGAAGCTTAATAAAGACTTCGTTTTGGAAAAATGGATAGCTGAAAGTACTGTTTTAACAATTTTTACTGCACTCACATTTCCAGTTTTTTAAAGTTAAATTAAGAGCCACAAACCATCACGCATTTATGAGTAACATAATGAAGTTGGAGATAATGCAAATGTCTTTATAAATAACAGAGTATAGCTTAAATCATTATTTTTAATGCCTCTTTTTTCCCCTCTATATGAACAGGTCTGTGCTGGTCTGCATTAATTAAATCTAGGTAGGATTCTAAGGCCAGATCATCATTACATCCATGTTGCTGATTTAAATCTGCAGTAAAACATTTCTCTATTTAGTTTGGTGCTTTTGTGTCATATTTCATACACTAGTTGTCTCTTAATTAAATCCATGATGGCCCACCAACACAGACTATTAAAATAACTGTACTTTGCACTTGACATATTTATGAGACAGATTCATAAGAGTATAGACTGATACTTGAACTACTCACTGAGAAATGCTAATAAGATTATGATGAAGGTAAGATTAGAACATTTGTCTCCTTTTTGCTTCTCTCTCCTTTTTAGAAATTTATTTTTATAACCGCAATTCACTGTTTCTATTCCAGGCTCTTTGATGTTGTTGTATATACCACACCAATCTGTGTGGATTTATTGTGGCAATGAAAAGCGGGAAACCGCTAATTTATATCACACCAGTAAAAAGTGCATAACTATTGTGTTCCTTGAAGTATGAATGTTTGCAGACATCTGCAAAACCTTTGCATGGGATTGACATGTTCAAGATAATATCTTTGGAACTGGGTGATGAAAAATATGGATTATCATCAAGGGCCACACTGTTTTACCTTTATTGCCTTACTGCTTCAAAGCTGCTGTTGGTGTAGGGCTGGCTGAGTCTGCCCCTGTGCGAGGAAGGAGACGGCGGCGCTGTGCCTGTGGCTCCTCACTGCATGTGGCTGTGCCAGGTGGGATGTGGCCATGGCCCCCCTGCTCTGGCACAGTGCCCTGACATATCCTGGGCTGGGCAGTGTGTTCTGTGCTGTTTCACTGTCACTGAAAGGTTTGGAATTGCCTGGGTGCATGGCCTCAGTGTTAAGAGAAAGAGAAAAACAAGCAAATCCACGAGCCATGTGGTTTAAAAGGTTGCCTGACATACGTGCTAAGATTTGATCGTTTACTTGTATGGATATCTTTAAATTACCTTCCTAGCACAATTTACTGTGAAAGTTGCAAATATAATTTGTTTGATAATTTTCTGAATAATTTGGATGTGGAAAGTTCAAGGAACTGCATGTTTGAGAAGAATGTTGCTGGAAATAAAAGTACTGCTAAATGAAAATCATTGAGGATTTCTATCATTTTCAGGACCAAGATGTTCACCCCTTAGGGATCTTTCCTCTCTCTCTCTTTTTTCCCCATTCATATTCTTTCATGGAAGGGCTCCCACTCATCGCTGTGTCAGGGGTCCAGGTGTGGGTACAAAAGGAGAGCGCACTAAATACATGCAGCTTGAAGGGTATTTATTTTACAAGTGGGGCATATAGAAACCTCTAGCTACATGATGTTCAGATTTTTCTGAGGGTAGTACCTCACTGTATTTCATCCTGGTATTCTCTATGAAAGCAACAAAAGCATCAAATGTCAGGTTTTCATTTAAAAATAAATATAATATTAGAAAGTAAGAATAATAAAGGTATATCGAATATTTCATCCTTTACAGAAACAAGCCAGCTACAGTTCAGGGAGCTTCAGTAAACACATTAAGTCTAATAAAATCGCCTACACGTACTCCTGACACTAGTAGTAATTAAAATAACTTGCTTCAAAAATCTGGTCCTATACATGAATACTTATTGGCAATTATTTCTAAGTTCTTCAAACCAAGGATAAAATAATTTGATTCACACACAATTTTCTTGTAAACATGGTTCATACTGTGTTTTATATGCAGCTTAGGACTGTTAATTGCCATTTTGAGCCTCACAGTAAAATAGAGTTCAATATGTCGCTTTTTCTGAAGTATTGAGAAATGTTTGAGAAATGCTTGTCTTAGTCTAATCAACTGTGAATAATTTATTTCTGAGTCCTAGTTTTCAGTATAAATGAATCTGACTTTTCTCAGAGCTTCTCAAGTCTAATAAACTTGTTACATTCATTTAATTAAGGAAACGAACTGTGAAGTGTATGTACCAACAGGCTTTTTTGTTGTGTAAAATTGGTATATTTTCATTGTAAACGTGATTGTCACTGTTTATACTGACAGGTAACCTGTACTAAACAAATGATTTTTTTTTTCAACCATATAGGTCAATATGAATAGCATACAAGCTCTTTTCTGAACTGCCTCTCTCCTGGTAGACTCACCACCCAGCTTTCCAAATTCACTCAACTGTAGCTTTCAGGCAATTCTCATGTCTGGAAGGGTTACAAGCACGGAAGTGTTCTTCCATGCATCGAAGGGGAGGAAGATATAATAGAGGTGTTACATATAAGAGTGCAGATAAGAGACTAACCTTTTAGTCACAGCCTGAAAAAGATCATCACAGTAGAACATTAAAATACTGGCATAAGCTTATGGTCAGAACCTGCACGCCACAGAGTTACCCATAAAAGGGGTGAGCTAAGGCGCTGAGTGAAAGTCCAGCCTGTGTTTCCCAGCCTGACATGTTTTGTTCTCATTTATCTGAGAAATCAGCATCTGAGGAAGGAAGTAGCTGGTAAAATAAAGGGCTCATACCACATATGCATTTGTCTTAAAAAGGCCTCTATTTATTTGTTAATAAGTCTTCAGAAGTCCATCATTCCTCCCATATTTCTGTGATATGAGGAACATTTTTTATTAAAAATAAAGAGAGATACTGTGAAGACTGACACATTATTTTTTTGTCCTTATGCTCAGACAAATTCTTCAGACACAGAAAAACTCCTCAACCCTTGTTCAAAATACTGCTCAGTGCTTATGGGTTATAATATGAAAATCAGCAAAACTGTCCTTGACAGGATATTTCTTTCCATTAGTTGATTAAAATGTCTTATTGTTGCCTACAGCATCATTGCTTTAAATGTACTTTTTTACAAAGAGCAGATGTGCCCACGTCTTGCCCTGTTTTTCTTCATGTGGTTTCTGAAAAATACTGAAGTGAAATCACTACCTTGGCAGATCCCCCACTGTGGAATTTCAGAGAGGGAGATGGAAAAGTGAGGGACTTGTCGTGGGGCTGGGGTAACTGCTGCGTGGGGCGTGGCAGGGGATGGCAGCAGTGGCAGCACTTGGGCATGGGGAGTTGTGCAATGGCACTGCAAAGAGCTGGAGGCCAAGTGTGCAAACCTGCAAGCACCAGGTACTCAGAGTAGGAAACCCCCACCCTCTCAAAATCTGGAATTATCTGCCTGGTAATGCTGTATGTCTGCCCTGACAAAGAAAGAAGTGAGTTTTGGCACTTTTTCAGAGTGATAATTTTAAAGTTGCACTTAGAGCATCAAAGTGGAGAGTAGCCAATCCTAAAACATTAAACAAGGTTGCATCACCATGAAATCTTATCTATCCACTGCTGAAAACTGAAAAGTTCAGGTCTTCAAGATGCATATTATATTTCTCTGTTTTCTTTTCCCATCCATGTTTCATGGGGAAGCTGAAATCTCAATACTATTTCCAAATCTGGGGGTCATTTCAAACTATAGCTATGGTATGAATAACTTTCCGTCCCCCAGCACAATTTTTCTAAGGCATGTTGTCATCTAATGATAATGGGGTGTTTCATTAGTGAATCATGTATCATTGGGCATGTGACCTTATATTCACTAAATATTTATTTGAGAATCGTAGGTTAATTAATTTCCATTGTTTCTGTTTTAATTGTATACATGCTAATCCTATACAATTAGAGAAAAACAGAGAGAACCATGAGTAAATGTTGCTCACACGAAATGTTTCTATTACCCTTTACTTTTAAAACCATTAATAGATTATTAGGAGATACAAACATAGGAGGCCATGGATCATATTTGCATGTTAATGAAAGCCATGAATTATACATTATTTGCTATGGAGAGTACTAGAAACAATATTCCTCCTTTCTAATGGCTATAAAAGCTGGCGGTTTCCTGGAGCACACATCACATCCCCTCTGCAATACCTTCTAATAGAAAGGAAGAAATCCAGCTCTTCAAAGCAATCTCTCACTAAATGAAATAGATTTGTTTGTGTTGCTTTGCAACACACAAGTGTGACAGTTCATTTTAAACAAAATAGTTTTAATAATGTCATTACTAATATCTATTTGGTCATCTCTCTGAAAAATGTTGTTTTAATAGGAATGTTTCATTTTAATAAATGGCAGAAGGGGCAAGCTGCCCTGAGTCAGCAGGAAGTGGATATACACCAGAGAACAGGCTGATTGTGTTAGATTCATCCAGAACATTGAACAGCACACAGACAGTCCAAGAAAAAGCAACTGGCTGTATTCAAATGATTAGTCTTACTGCTATGCTGTAGCACAGATTCACACATTCTTCTATTATTCCTTGACCTCCTGCCAAAAACTCCCACTTGAAGTAATAATTAGAATTAGTGTTTCCAGTGCATGCTTCCATCTTCCTAACAAACAGTAATGAAATGTGGCTTTTACAAAATATACTGTTAATTAAACTTTTTTTTGAACATTGTTTGATTAATACAGTTCCCCTGTGCTAGCCCCTCATTATGGCTGACTATCTCTACCTGGGGTTGGTGAATTGGAAGAAAAGCACTGTCAGTAAGATAAGTGAAATTTCAGAATTTTGCACTTTACAATTGCTTGTGGTTTTGGGGTTTTTCCTTTCTAGTTTTGTCTCTGTCTTGGAATAAACTGGAAAGATAGCCATTGTTTGTAGTCCTGCTTTTTTAATGCAAAGACAGTATGGGTATTATATAACTACTCTACAAATGCCCTCAGCATGAATATGAAGAACACATATATCAAGTGCTACAAGATAATAAGTGGACTTCTAGGCAAGCTTTTTGAAAAGATGTCTCAGCACTGTGTTGCTTAATAACACTATGCAAATAGATATTCTGATTTCATTTTTTAAATATTATTTCATGCTTTTTTACTGTCTGCCTTAATTATCCGAATGCTGAACAAGTATAGTCTTTTGATTGATGAGAGTTCCACCCCTTTACCCACACCCCTGCAGATATGAAGCTCCACAGTTTAGTACCATAAATCACAGTGATTGTATAACTTAACTACTGTATGATCAGAGATCACATGCAGTGTTAGCCTGGATATGCATTCATTCTCCGTTGTGAATGTTTTAGGGCTGAATTTATTCGGGATATTTTGAGAAATAAAAGTTTCTTCACTTAAAAAAGCAATGCATTTTAAATAAGCAATTGTCACCCCAACTGGAAATAATCACAGAAGTCTTCTATTTGCAAGTTTCATTAATGTGAGTTATTTCATCACTTTAGGAGAAATCCTTTCAGAGGAAAACAACAATTAAACCCCTCCCCCCAGGCTTTGACAGCTAAGAATCTATGGATCAGCCATTTTAGTAATTAACCACAATTCCTCTGATTTGTGAATTTCCAGATGATGAGGCAGGAAGCAAGTTACATCTTGGAGAAATTGCCCTCTGGGGAGAGGAAAAACTATTGCGAGGTTGACAGCACAACCTTGTACCAGCACAGTTTCCTTTCCCCAGTGGTTCAAGGAGTTCCAAGCACCCTCCTGTAAATCATCAGCTCACATCTATTTATTATCTTCCAGCCCAGTGCACAACACTATCTGTTACACACGGATACCAGCAATATTACAAGGTGGACTCAAGGGATAAGAGACAGCAAACCCTGCACACCTCCTATGCCTGAGTCATACCCACTATAAAGTCAGATTCTGTTCATAAAGTGCATACTGTTGTCAGAAATGAAACAATATGAACTATTGTGATTCAGAGTTGGGGTTTTTTAGTGTTTCTCCAATATGCTTGATCTTATCATCTTGATATCTTTGTGTTATTATAGAGAGGCAAAATTTATCTGCATAGCAATGGGCAAAATATCTATGAAAATATTGCTATTCATTCAATGATTGTTGTTATATTTGGAGTGAGGCACAAACCTCACTCTGTGATGCTTGTCCTGGAATATCAATAAATAAATCATAAAAGCCAATGCTTCAAATATTGAAAAATTCACACTTCAAACTGTGTTTTGAACTATACTGAGAGCAATGCCTCAGATTGTCCTTTTGCTTTATATGAACAGAGGAAATTCAAAGTAGGAGGAACTCTCTCCTGGGATTTGCACAAGGGAGTGCCACAAACCATCAGCCTTCCTGTCTCTGCTGTGCCAACGAAGCCTCTCCTGGGATGTACCACGAGGAACTGATAGTGTGTCTGGAGAGTTAATGTGGCTTCAGATGAAATTATCTCCTGCAGAATCCATCTTGCCTGTTGGTTTTGTGCATGCAAAGGAGCCAGGCGGTGGCGAGGAGCCAGGCCACAGACCGGCAGGTGAAGGCTCAGAGAAAAGTAGAAACATCTCCCTATGACTCTGTTGGGTTACGTGAAGTTCCTTGTGCCACAGACTTAAGGTGCTGGTGAAAATGGGACATCACAACTCTTTTTATCCTTCTGTTTGGGGAATGGTATAAACAAACTCACTGAAGTCCCCACCCTGTTGCCCACTTCACTCCTCAATTATAACAGATGTCTAAATTATATGGTGTGAATGACAGTATTAAAAGGAGAAATGAGGGCAAATGCCCTTCTGAAAAGTACACTCTAGTTCAAGCACAAGTGTTTGGGCTGATGCCCAAGTTACAAAATGACTTTCCAGGATTTGCGTGGGGCAGGAGACCACTAGGCAATTCTAATGGTTCTTTTGCTTTTGTTTTAAAAGCACTGAAATTAGCTGAAAGCCAAAATTAAGAATGGTATTTTGTAGTAATTGTAAATGCAAAGCTAGACTAGCACTGGAAGTCACTCATGTACATATATTCAAAGAACAGAAGAAAAAGCACTGCAGGTATTCAGTGCTTTATCTGATTAGAAAACAGCCTGGCACAGATGTGATTTCTGCTCCATATATCAAGCTATGGCAGGCTTTTGCTGCTTCATTATGAAAGCATCTGAAGTAAAATAGGTTTTGGAACATAAAAAATGACAAATTTGGAAAAATATCTATATGCCAGATGGGTGTAGGAAGAATCCTTGTGACAAATATATTATTAAGGGAATATGCATAAGGAAAGAAACTGTGCCCAGTTCTTCCAAGGATGGACAGGCATGAAGGTAGCGTCTCACTGTGTCTAATGTATTCTCATCTGATCTAAATCTAATTAATTACGTTGCATTACTGACATAATATCCAGGCACTGCATACAACAATGGTCGACTGCATCGGGGCTTCAGCAGGGCTGGGGATTGCTTTGCCCTGCCTGCTTTTGTTTGCGTTCCTCGGGGACTGCGGGTCAGGGTGACGACATCTCCCCCGAGGAAAGGCTGATGCGAACAGACGGGGCTTTAGCTGCGCACCACGGACAGCGCGGCGTGAGCTCATCCTCCTCTCCAGCCTTCCCATGCCGCTCCAGCCGCGTGCGGCTCGGAGGGGTTACAGCGCAGACCGTGGGTGCTCCTGCATGGCTTCTCCTTGTACTTTGTGAAGAAATGGGAGCACTTTGGCAGTGGCTGTCTTACTCCACAGATGCTTTTGGAGCTGAGTCCCGTGTCTCAGAGATGAGGCCTGGAGTGCCTGGGAAGACATCTCAGCAGTGCACAGCTCCTGGTGCTTGGCTTTCCAGCGTGGGAAGGGTTGTTGTTATCTGTAGCTCGCCCACCTGAGCTCCCTGGCTCAGAACACATGGCACTGTGTGGGACAGCACAGCAGTGCACAAGGTTGGGGGTACGTGGTGCAGGGAAAAGAGGCTGAGCTCTGGTGCCAGGAGGCTCCTGGACAGGCAGTGGGGCTGGTTGTGGGGCAGGACTGATGCAGGGAGACCATGGAAACTTCAGCTTCACAGTGTGGGGCCATTGGGGTCCTTCAGGACAGGCTGTTGGGGGCAGGCACCTCAAGTTTCCTCAGATTCCTGAGGAAACATTACTGCCTCTTGTAATCAGGCAAGTCAGGATTTCAGCTTTAGGGTAAATAACTGAGTAGGACATGCACACTCTGGCCAGTCCCGCGTCTGGGTGGCTGACCAGATCTGATATGGTCTTAATAGCAGCGGAGAAGCTGCGAGGAGATATTACACAAAGCTGAAAGGGGTCTCAGCCTTTGGTTATTCCCAAAGATAGGATACCATACCTGGTTTGGATTCAAGGTGCAAATGATCTAGCCATGATTAATGTGTTCAGAACTGAAATAGAAATTAAGCAGGGAGGATGGTATGGCAATCGTATAATTTGGCTTCAAATAATTTGATTTTACTGATGCCTCATCCACTATCTGATTACTCTTTTCCTATTTAAACCCAGCCAAACCAGGAGGCTTTTGCTCACGGGCTTTTAGTACTATTTTATTTGGCAGTTATGGAATAAAAGAATTTTAGTATTGCCTTAGAATTTCTCCTGACATCTATCACAACCAATCCAGCTCATATGTGGGTGAACTGTGTTTTGATCCAATTATAAAATTCTCTTGGAGTCTTGTTACAGTCTTATCCCATGTGCATGTTGAAAAATTCAAGAGCAAAAGAAAATTCTACAAAATGTTTCTCATTTACTGTAGGCTTGGAGACACAAAACTGCATCACACAGTCATTTGTAGAGGCTAATGACAAACTAGAAAAACAACATATTCTTCAGGAAAAAACTCCACCCTGTTAATCAGCAGCAAGATTTAGAAGGAGAATAGTACAATATGTGTATAGATTGATGATAGTCTTTTGGGGAAATGCCTTGTTTTTGTTAATTGTAGAAAAAAGAACTTTGTTGGTGTTCTTCCAGCAGTCACGATGACAAAGGATATGCCAATTTGAAGACATTTTTGAGAATGCATAAAAATGACAAATTTGAAGAGAACTCAGACACAAAATGACCAAGGTAACACATAGCTAATATCCCAGTGGTTTATAATGACTATAATACTTAAAAATGAAGATTCTTTACACACTCTTAGCATCTCTATGAAAAAAATGCATTATTAAATCAACAACCCATGAGCTACTTGATGACCATGATGGAGAAGTTGATCTGGGATATTTCTGTCTCAACACTTCCACTGTCTTCAGGCTACAAAACATAATAAAAGAAATTAGGGGTCTTCCTTGCTTATCGGCTGTGGAAAGCCACACAGAGACAGCTTCACAGACATAGTGTTGCTCCCTGCAGAGGAAATACACTTGCTCCAAAGCTTTATGGCTCCATCCTGGTGGAGTCTTTTACACATATACAATCAAGAATTCCCATCCTAAAACTGTGTGATGAGGTAGCCAGCAGACTTGAGCAAGAGCAAGTGGCCCTCCAACCAAACCACACTGGCTGGCACTGCGAAATGCGTGGAGAGGGGCTGGAAGGGGAACACCCAGCAGTTGTCACCAAAGCTGAGCAAGCCAGCCACACACAAACACAAGAGGAAGGCCAAGTGTACATACGCTCACAAACCATATTAGAACATTCCTGAGGTTGTCTGCTCTTGGTTACATCAGTTCTAGCTGTCTGTGATTCCAGTAGCTTAATAATTAGTTCTGTTTTCCTTACTTCTGAGTGTGCAGACTGGTTATTGGTCTCCAGCTCTGGAACACCGTTTGTGTTTCTGCGCCCCGTGGGAGACTGATAAACGTGCCATCTCTCCCCGTGGCTTCCCTCGGTCACTCTGAGCCCCACCATTAAGCTCTGACACAAAAATCTGTTTAGTCACAGAAGCAGATTGCTTCCATGAAGCGCAGAAATGTAATTCGCCAGTACTTACGCTGCAATATTAAATACTAACATGAAGCTCTTTCCCCTTTTCAGTTCTTTACAACAAAAATACTTGGTGTGAAATCTTGTTTCTACAAGGGTCAATGATAAAATCTGCAGCAGCGATGGAGCAGCTTCTGCCCTTCCTATGGTGAGTGGTTTTATTGGCTTTGCATTTAAAGCTGTTCCAATACATCAGCACTTTCATTGCTAGTCCAGAGCACTTGTATGCCCACAAAGCTGGTGAAGAGGTCATCTCCGAACTTCCCTTGCTCCAGCTGTGTCCATGCAGGACAGCCCTTGCTGGGGCTTATTCTCCTGTGGAAATGGACAGCGTTTCATCTCTGAGGCAGCACACACTCCAAGCGCAGCTGAAAGCAAACCTACCTAACCCCAGGCTCCAGCCCACAGTAGCTAATCCTTAAATAATTCCCCTGGTGATGTTAGCCAGTGCTGATAAATTACAGATTCCATTGTTTTGCCTGGAGCAGCTTTAAATTGTGTTAATTTCATCAAAGATTGACACTGTCTTTTATTTCCTCTTGCTCCTGTTTTGTCCTGTAAAGTGACATACACTACAGACTTCAGATTGCTCATGTAATTGGTACAATAGATTTTTTCCTCATATTTGCAAAAAAATTTAATCAGAGGCTTTGAAATACCAAGAACTTTGAGATCAATAAAATACTAATGCTAATGTATTAGAGGAGGAATATTACCACAAATCAAATAGCTTTTAAAACAACCTTATTATTGACCCTGTTTGTTTTACATGTGATCTCAGAATGATTTCTAATTTTGTACAGCAGTGAATTTATTCCACCTACAATACACGTTTCTGACACAGGGTTTTCTCAAAAACTGAAGATGAAATACATTATACATATTCCTGATGAGCCAAACTATCGTTGATCTGATTCTCTATTTTGGCAATGGAAAAAATATCCCCAGGTAGTCCTACTCTTTTTGGGCAGAAGAAAAAGGCTGTTTTAAGTTGATAGGATCTTGATCAGTTCTTTTATGGCAAATTCTACATGTTTTGAAACAATTATTGTAACAGTTCAATGTGTATTGAATAAAGCACATGGAAAATTTTGGAGCTGTAATTTACAACTACGAAACTGATATTAAATAATTTCTGTACTAGCGACAACGTGGCACAATACAATAGCCTGTACTGGTAAATAAGAGAAGGTTTTGATTGTGCACTATTGTAGCTCCCTGAGCAGAATGTTGAGTTCAACTATGAAATACTGAAGTTCTGTATCAGAGCTGGTATTTTTAATAGAGGCCTCTTTCAATAATTTCATGAGGGTACCTGCAGTTTGCTTTGGTAGGTTTTTGTATTTATTTTTTTAAACACATAGTATAATGCAGTCCAACCCCTCCTTTGCTGTAAATGTGGACAGATATTAATTGAACAATTAATAAGGTAACAGGTGCCCTGAGGTACTGATATTAATGGCCCTGACCATCCTCACCTGGGGGATCCCACCCACTCCATGTACTCAGAATTTAAACTCAGTCCTTGCCACCACCCTCTCTCTAAACACTGCTGTAAGGCTGCTGGTCTCCAGTTCCTGGTCCATGCATTCTGCTGATATGAACTCTGGCCTATGTATGGACCTCCAACCTTGGTGACAGAGCTGTCCTTTCAATGCGGACCTGTCTGCCACTCTATGGAATGCATCTGGTTTTGACCTTGACCTTCAGGTTGGCCACTAAGCTTAGCCTCCAGACCTGTGTCATTGCTGTGAACTTGCCTGATGTTGGGACTTCAAGGTGAAGCTGCCCCACTGTCCTCATCAGCTGGTATGGGACTGGCTCTGATACTGCCCCCAGCTGCTGTCTCCCTGTCTTGCTGGAAAAAGTCATGGGTTAGTCAAGGTAAATAAATCTGTTAATAACATTTATTTGATGTGGAGGAATCTGCTCTGCCCCCTGTGTCTATCCTCTATTTCTTACTATGAGGTTGAACTTTCTTAGGAGAATAAAAATTAACTGTATTTAATATCCCAGGAAAATGGTTCTGGGATAGCTTTCTGGATCTAGTTTTCCAGACTTTTGCCCAGAAACATGGGGACAAGAGAGGCAGCTCCTGCAGGGATGCAGCTGGCGAAAGCTTGAACTGACACAGAGCTGCTGCTGAGTTTGTGCTCTCATTTGATCTCCTGTGCAGCTGAAGGGTTTCTGTGGTAATCAGTTCTTGCTCACCTGCCTGACCCTGTGTCTACTTACATTGAATGCAACCCCAAACTATTTTTAAAGAATTTCACAAATGAGAACATGAGCCTCCTGGCATCCGTGTCTTTTTTGCAGGTCATGGTAAAAGATATGGGTGGTTGGGAGCTGAGAATAAGCTGAATGGTTTGCCTCAGTTTGCTTTCTTTGGGACAGAGTGTTAGGCAATGAGTTGATCGAAATCACATGGATTGTTTCAAGAGAAGAGCTATAGTGATTTGTAGCAGAATGGAGCAAGGTAAAATTCCCCCAAGTACTTGATAAACATGCAGCTCCTAAGAAACCTGGGGTACTGTTCCAGACATTCAGTAGAAAAACTACATGTGTAGGCCATTTAAAGGAATGGGGTCTATAACACACCTTATGTTGCCTTTCTCCACCATTTAGAAAAAAAATATGGAAAATGGTGTCACTTAACTGGTTTGCCTATACTTTTGTCCAAAACCATAGAAGGCTTGATCTAGCTCCAGGGGAAGACAGAAGAAAACTGCCTATTCATTTCAAGGCTTAAACTCAGTTAAAGTACTGCTTGGGCAGATTTTCCAGTGTTCCTTAAAAAATATGAATAAATCTCTATTTATTTTGATAGATTCAGATGGGGCGAGTTTGAAGGAGAGGCAAGTGTCTGGTGTTCTGGATAGGTGCAGTGTTGTCCTTCAGGATATTTACAAGTGAATTTGGATGTGTGTCTGTCTAAATGTAGTATTAGTGTTAAGGTAATAGAATATGGGCTTCATCCCACAAAGTTGTAGATTGGAGCACTTGTCAAATTAGATCCTTTACATGTGGGGTTAATTGGCATAATCTCTGAATATATTTTATTTCCAACTGCTTTACATAGATTAGCCTACTAGATTAAAAAACCTGTGGGTCCCTCCAAGCACTTGAGATAATATATTCTCATTTTAAAAGTACTGTTGAATATATTGAGTAAGGGAGAGAAAGGCACGAAATCAAAACTTTAGAAGCGAAGCAAAAAGTCACAATATTTGTTTCATGGTACATCTGGGATCTTACCACTGGGATAGGTTTGAGAAACAGACCTTCCAAATAGAAATAGCAGGATGATAAAACAATAATAGTAAAAAGCAGTGGCAAGATACTTCAAAAATCTCCATTTTGCAGAAATGTAATCATGATTTAAAAATACAGAAAACACTGTGACTCAAAAGAAGGAGAGCGTGGGTGTTTGCTGGGGATGAGTCAAAAGAGAAGAAATTTCAACTCCAGAAAGCAAATGCAAAAGACGAGGCTCTGTAAGTAGAGCCTGCAAAAAGGCAGATCAAATTTATGCATTTGTTCTGCAACCAGGGTTCACCTCCATGCTATGCAGAAGTCATTGATTAACTGACATTAGATTGAAATGGGGCAATTAGACAGAGTAAAATGTCTACAGCATAAATTATACAAGAAAAGTGTCTGAAGAGAGCCTCCCCTTTGTCTTAAAGACTTGCCAGCTGTTCCTTTCCTGCCTTGTGATTTTTACCTTTCCAGATAAGCATATTCCTTTCCCTAAATCAGTCTGACAGAACAGAGCTAACTGTATATCACAGGGTACAGCTGTATGTTCAGATACATTTTTAATAGGTCAGCCAGTCCAGTGGCAAGATAGCACTGATTCATGTTAGCATACAAGGAGGAAAATGATGCTATGGAAGCACCCACCACAGAGACTGCTGCACACTTCTTGGCACTGATTACTTGAAACAGTTTGTCACATGCTTAAACTGAAACATGTGCTTTGGTCCCCTTTGTTGTCAGTGGAATCAGGTGCTCAGTCTTATACAGTATTGAAAATTAATTACGGGAGTTGGAAATCCTGCTGTTTTTCAGTAGAAATAAGGAAAGTAAATCACTGACTCACTGAAATACGAAAGCCAGGGCAGTTCTGTGGTTATGCAGGCTCAATGGTCTTTGCTTGTAACAGTGCAAGACATGTTTTCTTTTTTCAACAGGAACAATGAAAACTGTTTTAGTTTTTTTAAGAAATAAATTACTTGTGATTTTTTCTAACATAGTGTGATCCAAAACCACCTTATTAGTGAATTGAGCTTGTTTGTAATGCAAACCTGCTCTTTGCAGTGATCTTGGGATTGTGGGAGTCTCCACACCATGAGCATGCTTTTGCTCTGCCTTTCATCCCGCTACCTAATCAGCTGTGGGCTGTTTATGGGGCCACATAAAGTTAGACTCTTCTACAGGAGCATAGAGTAGTTGCAGATGCATCCAAGCTGTCATTTTCAGCTGCAGTTTTTACAACCTGTATCCATTTACCAAGTTCAGACATGACTGAATGTGAATGGTCACAGCTATGGCAGCAGGGCTGTTCTCGTATTTTTTTTCATATCAGTGCTGAGCAAGGTTTAGGAGTGTGGGTTTTGCTCAAACCCATTTGTTGGGGGCGTTTTTGTTCTTAAGGTTGTACTTTGCTCCCTCTAAGGCTGTTTTAGGCCCTGACAGGAGTGGGAAAGACAGTCTGCCCTAATACATGGGGGCTGAGATGGACATCCTTACTGTGTAATGTGCACTGAGAGCCATCCGATGACCAGCAATAGGTTTGGCTTTTGTCCAGTATAAGGAAAGCAACTCTTAGCATCCACCTGTTTGAACATCAAAAGAGATCATATGACTGTGCTATACAGTAATGTGCACTGGGCTGTTGGAAGTAAATTGGTCATAAGGCATTTCCTGACTTTCCCTTTACTCATGCTAGCAAGATTAATGAGCAAGCTTTTCCACTGGAGAGTAATATGGTCAAGTGGGATGAGGATTTGATGTTGTGTAAAACCCATCTCACTGTTTACAAAATGGTTAAGGGGAAACTGTTCTTAAGGTGGCTATTGGCCCCTGCACACTGCTTCAGCAAGTAGCCAGTCTTCTGTCCTTGAGTTGTAGGCAACATTTACAATGAATTGGCTTGAACTGGCATTAACTGCACAAAGACCTCTTCAGTTCTGCATTTAGCTTTTGACATATTGTCCATGTAATTCAAGTGGTATTTTCATTCATTCCTTTTGAACCCTTTGTATTGGAAGGCAGACTTGCTATATCTGTGTAGTTATAGCATGGCACTGGATAAGAAAGCCACCCAAATCTGATGGCATCTCCCCTCTTATCTACAGCAGTCAGTACCTGATTCCAATCTAATTGTTAGGACTGCCTCAAGCATAGGAGTTCCACAAAAATCAGATGTTTATTCTATTTATCCAAGTTTAATGGGTCCAGCAAAGCAAAAGGAAACCAGGTGAACAGTTAGCTAACTGATGTTTACATTATTTTTATGCTAGGCTTTATCTGACATGTCAGACACACACTTTGCGTTTTCTAGACATGTCTCCCACCCTTCAGAAATGCAGATTACATGATTTTGAAAATATTTTACCTGAGCTGAGAACATTTATCTTTTCATAATTGGACTAGAGGATTTTGCACATCTCACTTTGTCCAATGTGAAGATGTGAAATATTTCAATTTTTCATATATAAACCATGAAAAGTTGAAGGCTGACTCTAATGATAATATAAGAAATATAAGAGAAATGTCAACTAAACCAGTCTCATAATATATGTACTTGTTTGGTGATTCCTTGGTGGTAAGGAATGTTTATACAGCATTGAAGTTAAAATATCTGAATATCACACAGACAGCATAATGGTTTTGTACAGTGAACTTTTATAACTCACTTGAAATGAAGCTGTCAGTCATCATTAATGGTCTGTGAAACCCTAGCCCAAGCTGGTGCCAAGTCTTTCCCACAGAAACATTGTGATAAGCTCTGCTGTGTTCACAGTAAATCAAGGAGTTTCACAATGAGTTACATGATAAGCCTTGCTGGGTTGCACAGTAAATCATTCTGTTAAACAATTACACAGTAAGCCTCCTTAGTTTTTTCTTTTTGTGAGTGTCTGTCAGTAATGGATAAAAGTCAATATTCATATTTTTATTGCCCTTCTACCACCTACCTCAAATGTAATTCTTCTTAAGGTTGTGGGGAAGACCACTGTGTTAGCCTTGGATACCTGCACATATGATGTGATGTACTTTATGAAGTACTAGAGGACAGTGCATAAGAAGCCTAGAGAAATCTGAAGGCATCACTGAAGTTGATTCGGTGATGGGAAGGGTATCCTTGGCTTTCAGAGGAGCTGTGCCAGTTTACACTAGCTGAGTCTTTGCATTTTGCTTGGTTCTCCAAGGAGATATGTACTAGAAATTCCTATTTCTGCAGTGATTTGTATTTGCTTTGGTCTGTCATGGTTTTCATTGTCCATTTTTTTTTTTAATCAGCAATGCTATAAGCAGCATCTTTCCTTTTAAACTCTATTTTATTGATTCTTGTGGTTTACAGGACCATTTCTCCCCCTACCAGGTCTTATGTGATTTAACCTGCTGCACCTATTTGACAGCTCCTGTCTCAATAAATTTATTCTTTATATCACTCTAAATCCTCAGGTCTTTAGCTTCAGCTGTCCAAGACATCTTCTCCCATTGATGTTCCCTTGTCTTCCAACACTACAGACTGAAACTCAGCTTTTTGCTGTTCCTCACCGGCTAATGCCTGGTGCCTCTCCCTGCCTGTCTCCAAGGCTCAGACTTGTCTTGTGATGCTTTGGTTTCATCTTCTTCTCCCTCCCCATGCCTGACTGCTTCCTAGGGCCTCATACAGCCTATTGCCAAGTGCTTCAAACATGCAATTTGCATTCTTCTTCCTTGGCAGAGCCTCTTAAACTCTCACGACTCCAGCCTTTGTGTGCCACTTCAAAAATGCAAACCTTCTAATTTTCCAATTTTGACAAGATGATATAATAAAAAAGGTTTCTGTTGCCATTTCAGCTGGGTCCCTTCAGGTGTATAAATTGTTGGAGTCAGATTGTAGGAGATATGTCTGCCTTTTAAAGAGCAAGGAGTGGTGTTTGCATTAATGCTGCCTCCATAAAGCATCATGTACTGAGAAGAACTATCATGTACACCAGAACTGCAGGAGCCAAATCCACATCTGCAGCATGTCAGAAAAGTTGCAGTAACAGCTAGGAACGTAGCTTGGGTTTGTGCTGGCTGAAAGTCTGGTTTTGAGTGGGGGACTGTGTAATGCAAGTAAGGAGATAGCTAGTGAGGCCATTTAACCTCTCTTGAAAACTCACTGCAGATATAGAAAAAACACAATAGAGGCTTCTACTAAAAAGAAATGAGAAATTTGGGCACAATGCTTTGTGTTTTAGAAACCGTCCTTCACATATGTTTTATTGATTAATATATTATTAAAAAAATAAAATATTTTGGTCCATGAGCTTAGTGTTGCTGCTGTCTTATAAATCCTGGCATGAGGCATTACCTTGTAAGCATACATGAGATTTTTTGGTGGTAGTCTGTCCTGTGTAGTGAAGAAGTCAGGAAGGAACTCAAGTCTCTGCCAGCCAAGGTTTGTTGCTGTTTCTGAGACTAAGGTTTGTGATTTCTTTGGTCTGTTCCAAGTCATGTACTTATTTTCTATAGATGTTCAATTGAAAGGGTTGTGAGGTTAGGAAGAGGGAAGGAAGGGTGAGAAATGTGGAAACTTTTTTTCAATCACTTTTTAGATCATTTATAGTATACACTACTATTTAAAAAAAGCCCTCATGATGATGTGGCAGGGCTCTGATGTGCAATATCAACACTTTCTGCCCTTATTTGAAATGCCATGAAATGGGATGTATACACTAGGTGCAGAAGCAGGCTATGTAGCCTCCAAAAAGTATGTGTAGGTAGTATATTAGTCTTTTTTTCTGGTATGCATCTGTTATGGGGCCAAAATACAGATTGAATACTGTCTTGTAAGCAAGTGAAAATATTGACACATGCTGTGGTCTAAGCAGCCTCCAAAGGTGGCATAGCACAGGTGTGTGTTTCCCTTTTGTAGGGGAGCTGCCTTTGTGTTGGGATGCAGGATGCCTGCAGATCAGGTTTGTAATTGATGTGTGTGTGAAACATGACGGAGGGAAGCCAAAAAGCTCTGGGAAAGTTCAACTGGGATGAGGCTGTCAGGACAACTACCAGGCCTGTGCATAAACCCTCATGTTGCTAGTGCCATGCATATACTGACACTAGCTTATTAAAGCAGATATTTAGGAGTTGAGATAAATTTACAAAAGAGTTTCATACTTGGGAGCTGGGCCTTTGAAGCTGCTGTTCCTCTCTTTTATAAAAATCAGGAGACATGCTGAAATTGCAAACTGCCTTGTCATCACTGGAATCAAATCTTCAAATGAAGAGGAAATCTTTTCTTTTTCCTAGAAAAGATGCACTCGCTGAGTCTTTTCAGATACCATTTCTATTTGTGACAGGAACTTTTTCAAGGAAATGAGCAGAAGGTAGAACAGCATGCTGCTTCTGATTGTACATTTCTTAATATGCTTTAGAAATATACACACTGGCAGCACTCTTACAAGAAAATGCCTCATCTTTCATTAAAGAATGACTTATAAAAAAAGTCTTGACTTTTGTATAGCTGTGTATTTCATTAGGCATATTTCATACTTCTCTAACAACTCCTAAATGGCAAATAGTCCTGAGTAGTATCTGGGAAAGCAATTTCCTCTAAATGGTTCATTTAGGTGAATTTAGCAATTTTATTTTGTATATAAACTGAAAGGCTTTTCTTAGCTCAGCTTTTCTACTTGCCAGAATACAGGTGTTTAGTTATTGACAGAGAACATGCAAAGGTAAGTTCTTTGTAAGACTCTTTAACAAAACCAAAAGTACTTGCTTCCCAAATTATATTTGTAATCATTCCAGAGGCATTACCTGGACAGTACCATGAGCAGGTAGAATTAAATTGACACTAATGGGGAATGCTTCTGATTTCATTGTTTCCTATAAGCTATTGCAGAGGAACTGCATGTGCCAAAAAGGAACTGTGTGAACATTTACTCTGAGATAGCACTGGAACTGAAGTTCTGAGTGCATTAGCTAAATATTTTTCTCAAAAGTCATCTTGTAACTTTGATCCTCCTAACATGCTACTTCTCGCACAAATTCCTTTGATGCAGAACAAAAGCACAGAGTAAACAAAATAGCCACACCCAAAAAGATTCACATCAGCAGGCTTTCCAGTGACATCATAGTGTACTCTCAAGCAATGATTTCTCTTCCTTTGTATTATTACCCTTATTTTCCTTCCTTTACCCTGATGCTGGAATTAAACTATATACAAGTGTTTTTCTTCTTGGCATGTCCTTTAATTTGACAGCCTCATGGCCTTGGTGCCCTTTTTTGTCAAATATCGCTTTTTCATAGACACAAGTTAATTCCTGTTGTGGTGTGTGATAGGGTTGTGCACAGTGAAAGCCCAGCTTACAAACTGCCTCATTTCTTTCCAGTCCCTGAGGAATTCTGAATGTGTCAGTAAAAGCAGATAAAATTATCAGCATGTTCTTTCTGCTTTCTTCTGAAAATTTGCTCAGCCATATCCTAAATCATAGGGTGTTTTCTTTTTTTCTTTTGATTCATTTTGCCCACTCCTTGCCTCATCCACTTTCTTTCCATCTTCCCCATTTCTCACCTCCCGTACAGGAATGCAATGGCCGTGTACCTCCACTCAGTTGCCTTGCTGCAATTTGTTTGAGTGGCTGGAAGGAAACATTGTCACTCATAAGCCTTTACACCTGCCAGAGCTAACAAGCTAAATTTGACCCTCATTCTGCCTGATTATTTAGAACTCGCATTCGGAGCAGATTTCTTAGTGTCCCGAAGAGGCATCTGAGTATTGCTGCCAGTAATTATATTAATAAAAATTGTAATATGCTTTATATAATATTGATGTGATTGAATATATCCTATCTTATATCTAAAATGCATTTTTTCAGTTAATTTCATCATACAGGTTTCAGTAGCAGAAATAAATTTATGGTATTTTTATTGATAGCTGAACTTCAAAAGTTTATTTGGACCAATGCAGGAGCAGCAGTTTTTAGCAAAAGCATTTTTGCCTGGCCTGATTCAGGGTCCTGTCCTTTCTTTTTGATGTATGTCCTCCTGGTATCCTTGATGGCAGTGACTTTACCCCCTGAGCAATGGAGGCTGAGGTGCGATCAGAAGTGGATTCTAAAGCTCATTGTTTTGGTGATATAACTAAAAATTTTGATAAATAGGCAAAGAAGATGGATAGCTGTTCTAAAGACATTAAGTGATTAGTGATGGGTGAATGTATTTGTGGTCTGATAAGAAAAGAAGTCAGAAGACTGGATGTATGTTTCCCAAAGCTCTTGTCTGGTGGAGAAAAGGGATGAGGAAAGGCTGGTGGTGCCCCCTTGGGACCTTCTCCATGTCTATCTGGATGTGTGGTGGGGGGGGGGTGGCTGCCAGGGGCACTTTGCTGAGGTAGGGCAGGTATCCCCAAACAGTGGGCAGGCTGGTTTTGGGCGTTTTCTACCTCTATGGACAGACCGTTATTTTATGAGGAATTTTCAGATTAAGAGCTAGACAACCTAGAGAGGCTTTCAAAAGATCCACAAACCCTCTGAGCCCATGTGTTGTATTTATCTCTTAAGGAACCTTGTCATTAGGCTCAAATTAAAAATGAGCTGTCAGTTTCTATTAATAATTAATGCTGAAATGTTAGCACTTTGAAAGACTGTTTCAAGTGCAACACATTCCATTTAATGCTGAATAGTTTTATATTTACAGTAATTCCACCTTTCATCCCTTAATGTCAACCTCTAAATCTTTAATACTTTAATCACACTTCTTATTTTGATATCCCAAGTGAGCTGTTCTAACCTGTGTCCTCTCCCTTTCGATAAGGTGCGCATTTTATACTGGAAGGTTAGTTGGCAGCACTTGTTAATTATTAAGGAAAACAAAATGCTGTTGCTGGAAAATTATGTTTGTTCCCAGCTGTATGTGTTACCTTTAATCTGTACTGACAAGAAGCAAGAGGAATCATAAAATAATCAGAGGAGCCAGGAGAGAGGATTGTTTGTGAAGAACATTACCCAGAAGAAATGTAGACAGCCTTGATTTGATTCTGCAAATGAACCTAATTACTGGGTAATGTATTGTTCTATGGAAATAACATATCTGTAAAATATGTAGTTAAAAGAAGACACTGTGAATTTGAAAGCAGGTGATTTTTGCTTTTGAGTTGTCCTCACCATAGCATATTCCTGGACAGAGCTAACTGAATGAAAGCTTTTGTTTTGTGCATAGGCAACACTAAAACCACCCAACCTGCAGCATTCGTTTGTAAGCCAAGTTCTTTATTGCAGCCTTCCCACTGTGAATAGGGAGAATTCTGCAGAGAAACAGGCCACCTAAATGTGTTGTGAAGTTTGTGTTAATACTTTGTCTTCTGTAAATATGCAATAATATAACAAAATAAATACTTAGAATTTTCTTAACTGCAAGGCAAACTATGAATATCCTAGAGAACTAGAAAAGGCACTTCAATGGCTTGCAAAGAAAGGAGATGTTTTTGAACTTGTAGTTAAAGAACATATTGCTCCGATTTCCTTGTTTTCCCTGTTGTTTCAGAATAACTGTTTGAAGTGAGATGTGTGCATATAGCTAATGGTATTTGTGACCAAGTTTACATAACATTAATGGGTTATGGAGTGATATTAATCTATAACCTACTGCCTAGTTACTGGGATCAGTAGAATGAGACTGCACCTTGCGTCTGGCAGATTCATGTGCTCTGATGTATTGCTACCAATTTATGCTAGCAAGTCTTAATTCAGGCACATGTTTTCTGGGATAGATGCTTAAGACTATTAGCCGTATCTTTTTCCACCAGTGCTATTGTATGGAGAATACAGGTGGGTGTTTTGCTGTAACAGAAACTTCAGCTTGCCCCTTTCTTTGCAGAGACTGAAAAGTAGCCTGTGGTGTTGGTCAGGGACCTATTGTGGTCTTTGGGCACCCATATGGACAGACCCCATAAGGCTGTCCTTGTATGGGACTATATTTTAGTCATGTGTATCTATCAGCAGGAAGATATCCAGCCTCTGAATTAGAATGCTAACCAGTCTTCTTTAATAATACATTATTTCTCTTATTCCCCTGCATCCTGAAACATTTTCTCCTTTACTTTCATCATGTTCATAGGCACCTTTCTCCCAGGAACACTGAAAAATCTCTCCATTGGCTTTGCATTGATAGCTAGGAGTTCAAAGGTACTATGGAACTCACAGCAAATACAACCTTATCACATGAATACCCATTTGAAATCAGGAACTGTTAGACTGACACATTCCGAAAAATCTCCTTGTTTGGCTTGGCTGTTCCCACCCAAGCAAATGGTGGTGGGTCAATCAGGTAGTATTTTGCACTTATTTCACCCAGGTGCTACTGAAAGCATGGTGAAGTATCAAGGCTGTATTATGATCAGTTCTAGCATTTCCACCACAGATGCACATATTTCAGTAAGACTAAACTGGAGTAAAAGAAGGTAGGATTTTCTCAGCCTGTGAACTTACGCTTGTATTGTCATCTCTCAGCAATATTATCTGCTTCTTTTATCAGGCTCTCATCGTCTGGGCTTTTATATAATTACATGAAAAGTGGATGAAGTCCTATTAAGTTGTCTGTGACTAGAAAAAGAATTACTGCACTGATACCTTCAATCCTCACTGGTTTGTAAAAAAGACATTCAGAATTTACTGAACCTCCACCTCGCACACATCAAAAAAGAAATAGAAAAAAATCCTGCTGCTACATTATCATGCAAGCATCCAATTCTGTCCTTTCTTGCTGTGGAGACATGGACAACATACAGGAAAGACTTAAATAATATTTATAAGATGCCCAACCAGACAAAACAAATGGACGTGTAAAATATGTACATTGTTCATTACAAACATGATTAGTGTGTATATATAATAGATAAGTATTGTTAAAGCACAGTGGATTCTTCGAAGTTTACAAGTTTGTTATGAATTGATTTATTCATGAAATGCTTTGTTTCTATGACAACTTTATTGGTTTGCCTGTGGTCTAAATACATATAGGCATGGCAGGAATTCTACAGTACAAAACAAATTACATGCTACCACCTGAATGGCTTGATGCCTTTAGGGAATGTACAGAAATAGTCCACAATGAGGACTGAAATCAGCAGAGATTGTGCCAGTATGAGAGGGCTCACTTAATAAAGAAGAATGCTTAAAGGTCCTCCACAGCTTCCAACTCTGGAATAAAAGCAAAAGATGGAAATGAAGAAAGGAATTTGACAGAAAACATAAAAGGGACCCAAAACCCAATTGCAGAGATACTAGTGTATTCAAGAAAAAGCCACAGATCAAAGACCAGCACTCTGTCCCACAAATAGAGCTTGCAAGAAGCTATTAATATTCATAACAGATCTAGAGCTACAAAAGAAACTGGAGAGCTATTGTTTAGTAAGAAATTAGTGTGAAAGTATAGGACATCAGTTGATAAAAAGATAGGAAGGCTTGCTGGGAGAACACAAAATGGGATATGTCAGTGAGTGAATCAAGTAACAGGAGGACAAATCCTAAAATACAAGAGCAATAATTAAGACAGGGACTTGGAAGAGAGGTCTGAGACCTAAACAGACAACACTTTTCAAAGAATGGAATGTACAAGTTATGTAGCAGGGTTTCTATGACTGACTCAGTGACATACAGGCCTCTCCAAAACAGTATCGTGAACTATGGTAAAATGATGGCACCTTGTGATACAAAGTTCTTTGGGAAATAAGCAAAAACAGAGCAAACAGAAACAGACTTTCCTGCTCCATCACCCATAATCTATCTGCTTTTGAAAGCCATAAACATCAGAAGAAGCAGAGAGTGCACTTCTATTGCAAAAGTAAGTTTTCCAGCACTGTTTTTAAGTTTAAACAAAGCTGCATATTATTCTGGATCATTTTTAGAAAATTGGTATGAGAATTTCAAAGAGAAGAAGGGTCAGTGATCATTTTCAGCCTAGCCTGAAAGTAGACATGCAAATACCTTAAATTAGAGGAAACCAGTGCAAACGCAAGCCCTGAACCGATAACCACAGACTGCTTCACCAGCTCTTCTACCTCACTCAGGGACCTGTGCTGTGTTGCAAGTGTTTTCATGCTCACTTGGATCAGACCAGGTTTTTGTGTTGTAATTTGGCTATTGGGACGTCATTCATTGAAATATATCACTGATTTTTTTTTTTCTCTTGTCATGGAATGTGCAGAAAACAGGCATATTTTGCACTGCCTCCCTTGCACTGCCAAACTGCAAAGCTAATGGGGCTCAGTAACTGAGATTTGGCTCAATGAGTTTCAGATGGTGCCTTAGTCAAATAATTTTCTTTTGTGAACTAGGTCACCTGCTTTGAACAATGACCAGGTTGACACAGACAGGAACTGTGTGAAAGTCAAAGTCCTGAGTCCAGAAAGCAGTGAGAGAAAAAAACAAAGGTAGTGATATGTGAAGGCACACAAGGCTTAGTGCTGGGTGGACACACAGGGTGCATAGCTCACCACCACTCTAAGTGCCTATGTAGTCTGACTAATTTGACATGTAAGCACTAATAAAAAAAAAAAGCTTCTCCAATTAGTGAATACTCTCTATTATTTCTGACTTGTATTCTGACCCAGTCCCTTTCATATTCCTAATTGCCTGTGCTGCGCTAAGTGATATCGCCTTTCACACACTTTTATGGGCTGTGTTCTCCTGCAGGAAGAGAGATTTATCTGTAGCAGCCTCCATGACTGACCTGAAATGACGCTTCCTTCAGCTGGTCAAACTGCATATCTACAAGCTATGGAATGTCTACAGAGATAGACTTCAGAGTGAGGGATTGATCACATCTTGGGCCAGGGGCCTTTTTCTCACTGGGGCATCCTTTTGTATAGCAATGGGTTTTATTTTCTTGTTATTTTTGGGGAATTTTTTGGGGTTTTTTCTTTTTTTTTTTTGTGATTGGTTGGGGGTTTTTGTTGGTGGTGGTTTAGTGGTGGTTTTGGGTTTTTTGTTTTGTTTTTTTTGTTGTTTGTTTCTTTTTTTTAGTCTGGGTATAAGCTTTGAGAGATAAAGGAATGTTGACATCAGCCAAGTAGCTCCCTTACTCCACCAGATCTTTGGGACTGAAAAACTGCTGGAGTAAACCTTGTGCTGAAAGAGAATGGGGGCTTGTTTGGTTTTCTTTTGGTCTCCATTTCTAGATACTGAGTCTTTTGTTTCTGGAAGGAGCAGTTGCCTTTTCAGGATTCAGACTGGATATAAAATGTGTAGTGAAGAACTCTTTTGTTTCTCAAGAAAAAGATTTTTGTAGCTATTCTTCCTCCATTATTCTTTCTTACTGGTTTAGCCCTTACAGCATACAAATAATGCATTTTCATTTCAGCTCTTGCTTTACGGAAACGTGCAGGCTGAACAGTGGGACAGGGTATCCCACCATAAGGCATGGAGCCAAAAGTAGTCCTAAATCTCCCTCAATGTACTTGTGTAGGTTCCACTTAGCACTCCTGGAGTATCTGCTGGTTTTTCAGTGCTGCTCCTGAGAAATACAGCAAAGAAGCGCAACTGGTAATGATGCAGGGCAAGAGTGCACCAGACATTTGATGGCCAGAACCACCCCAGGAGCCAAGGTACCTGGGCAGAAGCCAGCTGGTGCAGGCACTGGAGAGATGGGCAGTCTGAAAGTGCAGATACGATTCAGCTGTTTTATTACAGTTCTTTGTGCATCCTCTCTTGTTTCAGAACTTGTGAGACTTTTGGAATGTACATCACAGGGAGTACTGAATCTCCAGAATACAATTAAAGTTCATTCATGGTTCCATCAAAAAATTCTGGTTGTACTGCACCAGCACAGCTCCTGCTACCTACTGCATGTGTAAAGTGTGGCTTTTGACCGACCCACTGGGTTGTGAATTAAAAAACTGTTTTTAGAATCTCATAAATGCTTTTAGGGCCCTTCTGAATGTTGTCTGAGCTACATCTGAAAATGTCACTATTTATCCCATAACTAACTACAATATTTAATTTAATGATAGCTATAAAACATGTTGCAATAAAGAGAAAACTGTTCTGAACTTTCTTGACACTGTATTCAGAAATACTTGCTCTTTATCTGACGTGCCATCATTTGTCCCCTCAGAGAACAGCAGAATAGCTGCACTATCTGTAACGTAGAAGAAAAAATCATAGAAAATAAACTTATATTTTGAAATTAATTATGTATTTCATCTCATTAACTGAATGCCTTATGATAAAAATCTAGACACAAAAGTTTAATGAAATTTTGAAAATCTCTCTATTTCAGTAGTAGACTGTGTGACATCATTTGTGTATATATAAGGATATGTCACATATGACCTGATGTGGTAAGTTTATGCAGGTAATACTTTTACACGCACATTCAAATGCTTAGAAAAAATGCATTTTTTCAGTGCCTGTCTGGGTTTGGGCTTGTGTATGTGCATGTGTGTGCATATACATGCATACAGAGGGGTTAGGAATAGGTACCCTTTTTCATTAAGTAAGTGACATTTTCATGCTGGTGCAGCATCTATCTATCTTCTTTCTGGCAAAGCTGTGTGCTTTTCAGTCAGCATCTGACTAAAGATCAATGAGAGAAAGCTTTTTGAAGGTGCTTTCAGGTCCTGCGGCAAGGGAGATGATCAGAAAGCTGCCATAAGCTTCGGCCCCACTTGACAAATGAGAAACTATTTTGGCGCTCTGTAAACTGCTGTCACATCAGTTAAAAACACTAATTAGAACTACTTTCCTGTTGAAAGTGTCCAGTGCATTAAATACCACTTCTGCTTATTGCAATTAGCTTATCCATTGACTTACACTTTATACCACAAGACTATCAAAGATGGAAATGCATAAGGGATTGTTTAATAATTTATGAGGAAAATTAGAACTGAATGGCAAATAGCTTCTGCCTGCTACCCCTTGACCTTTCATTCCTTGCAGAGCATGAAACTCACATGTGAAATGTGCTCATCCTTGCTTTTGTTTAGCTGGAGAAAAGTCAACAAACCAAGACGCAAAGCAAGCAAACATCAGATTGTCTTCCTCAGAGTGATGTGGAGATTAAGTGATCTGAGAAGCAATTGGACATCATAGTGCCATACAGTATGTGAAGCAAGAGAATTTTATACACTCCCTGTATTTTCTGAAAACTGGTTCTTGTTACTGATAAAGCTGAAAGATGTAGTTCAATAACTTATACCATGTGGAGTTGTTGATAATTTTTAATGCCATTTCCTTTATTTACAGAGTAGATTTACAGATGACAAAATCTCATGAAAAAGTGAAGTTGGAAGGGCTGAGATAATTCATATTTTATTTTAGTGTTTGTTTTTGCATCCATAATATTTCAACATGTCTTAGAAATGTTTCTTATGCCATAAAAGACAGAAATGGCGCAGCCATTGAGGATACTATGACTCTACATTGCACACAGAAAATTTTAGCAGAGAGGGGGAAAAGAAAATATCATTCCAAATAGCTGGCTTGCAATCTCACACACATCATAGTCACAGGGCTGCATTCCTCATTCTGCTCTCGTTACCTTGGTCTAAGCACTTATTCTTTCTGCTTGGATTCTCACTGATGATGTTAGTCCTTAGTTCAGTTGCCAGGGTGTTAAAGAGCAGGATCTGTAATTTTTTTATTTTAAATATAAGGGAGCAATCTTACCACCACTCATACATCTCATGAGCTGGAATAGTATTTTCCTGAAGTGATTGTTTTTTCTTTAATATTTTTGTTCTCTGAGACCAGTTTGAAGAACTATGTTCTATTCCTCAAAAATCAGTAAAGTACAACTGTAATGGACATTTTTTTTCCTAAAGTCTTCTGAAGCAGACAGAAAATATGCAGCAGTAATATGGCAGTTTGATCTAAAAGCTCCTAACATGAATCACCTTCAATGATCTGATTCCAAATATATGAAATTCTTCCTGTTTTCAGATTCCTTTGTATGCTCATGCAGTGATCAATGCAGAATGTCTGCCTGAAGCCCTTTATTTCACCAGACTGCTCCACAGAGAAATTTTCTCAAAAAAGTAATTACTATTTCATTTTCAAAATTGTGAAGTGATAGCAAGATGAAATATTATTAGCAAAGGAATCAACATAGACACTTTCACCTAAATGCACTGTATGAAATGGTTTGATTCTCTGAAAGTATTTACAAGTTTGGGTTTTGTATTTTATGAAAGAAAAGCCTCCAGAAGAGCAGAATGGCATTGCAAGATCTCAAACCATAACTGAGCCCCCTCAGCCTGCAAACACCAGGGGCCAAACCAGTGTCCTTGTTTGTGCCCTTCAGTTTTGATTCCTGTAATGGGGAGAAGGGAGAGAACAGGTTCGAGTTTTTTATTTATTTTAAGTATGATTAATTTGAAAACCAAAACCAAAGATGATGCAACAGAACACCTCTTGGTGTAACATGCAGAGCTGTCTGAGGCTTGCTTTGGTTTGGAGCAGTTCAGCTCTTTAGTCCCTGGAGAGAGCTGCACATGCTGCTTCAAGGGGCTCTGCTCTTCCAGCTGCCATAGCAGAAGTATGACCAAGACATTATTTTTTTCAGAAATTCACTGCAATGTTAAGAGTTTCTGGCCATTAGGAAGGTTCAGATCTACATGGGAGTTATGGAAAACTTTAGAGGTTCAGCTGTGAATACACCACTGCTGTCAGCAAAGTTGCTATTGATACTGTTGGAGCCAAGAAGCAATGCCTGGGCAGGAGGAGCAGAAGCTGCACGTATGTCCCAGCCTAAGGCTTTGCTTTCTTTCATTTCTAATTGTCTGCTGCCTTCTTTTAAGACTGGTAACCTTATACCAGAGGGGAAAAGAGGATTATTTTTAAGCATGATGAAATTTAACTTGTAATTGCTGTTTCCAAAGCAGCCAATTGAGTGGTAAGAGCACAGCTTTACCAGACAGCTCCTAATCTCTAGGATTTACAGATGCTGAAAATGAGCAGGAAATCAGGGCTGCAGTGACCTAGCTGCTGTGCAAGTGCAACACTCACTCACAGATATCCATGCTAGAAACACAACATTCCCAGCAAATTTTGCATCTCCTTCACAACTTTGAAAACCCTCATGGTCTGATGTTTGTGTCAAGTTTCACCTAGTATTAGTCAGAGCCTCCATTGTATTTAATGTAAGTTTTGGTATCTATCCGCTTGAGACAGGGTGTCATCATATATTCCATTGCTGGCAAGTTTCAACAGGGAAGCAGTAACTTATGCATTGACTGTTTTCCATGAGGTTTCATGTTCCTGTAAAATCAGCTATTTAGAAAAAAACCCCACAGTATTAGTTCAGCTTGCTATTTCACATGAAACTACTAAGCCAATCTGTGTGAAAAACAGCACTTCTTCAGATATCCGGTGCTGTATGACATTCATCACAATGCTGCTCTTTCCCCTGACAACATTTTAACAGTCAGGATGAGTTTAGGTTTTTCCTTTGTTTAAAGCCCCCCTATGGTGGCTGACCAAGTTTCTTCAAGTCTAAGAAGCTATCTGGTTTTTTGAAGTAGAAAGTGTGCTGTCATGTATATGGTACCTATTGAAGGGCTGCCTTCACTTGAGATGTGCTGTATAAGAGAGTTCACTCCCTACTCAGCTTTTTGCTCCTCAGAAGCAGCAAATGCTCCCAGCCCTGAACACAGGGGTGTAGGGAGCTCCCCTCTCTCCTGAACTTGTTTTGCTGCCTACTGTTTGCCAGCAATGCAGGTGTAGCACGGTGGCTGCTGAAGGCCAATCTGAAATATGTTCATGTTGGCAAAGACTATTGAATCAGAGTCACTCTAGCACAAGTGTAGGATTGTCTGTACTAGAACTTTGGTACAGTTATTCAAATTCACATGTATTTTTCAGAGTGAGCACAGAGAAAATCCTCAAAACAGAATGTTCTCGGAAAAGTGTTTGTTGTTATTCTGTTCACCAGCTTTTCTGAATTTGTGTGATTGAAAAGTACATAAATTACGTATTGGTAATCTTTTTTTCTGTGTCAGCCCAAAGAAAACCTGAATGAGGGAATTATAAAAGTAGCTTTAGATAATTTGTCTTTCATGATATCAGGGACGTTTTTGTAATACCTTAGAAATTTTGTGTGATTTTTTTGTGCTTGTTTGTTGGTTTTGTGTGTTTGTTTTGGTGTTTTGTTTTGGGTAGAACACTCCTAGCATACTAAGGAGATTTTGGCCCTTTCTGCAGAAAAAATGTTTGCCTGCCAAATATCAGTTTGTGTTTCCTTCCTCCCCTGCTACTAATGTAAACGTGTCCTTCACTTGAGAGGCATTAAAACTTCAAGTGACTGTGGAATCAAGTATGGCCACATCCAAAGGGCAGGGGCAGGGAGCTTGGCCATTCAGGTCTGAGCCTGGTGGGGGCTATCTGGGTTGTTGCCCCTTTCCCCTGTTAGAAGGCAGGGTGTGTTTCGGGGGACCTCTCCAGTTCCCTCTCAGCTGCTCCCAGGTGATCCAAGGAGTGCTGCTGGGGCTCCCACACCTCCTTGAGGCCCTGCAGCCAGTCTGATGCAGCTGCTCTTGGTGCTGAGGAGGTGTAATTATGCAGTAAGGTTATTTTTCTAATCTGATAGAAAATGGTTAATACATTAATTTTGTTTCATTTAACAGATGTATGTATTGAAACTCCCAACAGAAGCAAGTGTAGCTATAACAGCGCAGTCAAATGCAGTTGGCTTGGGAGGCAAAGGCTGTTTCTAAATTAGAACTGGACCAGAGGTAAGTCATTTTGTGCTCTGAATTAGTGAGGCAGACAAACTCTGTAGCAGCTTTTCTTGCCTGAAAAATGCTCTTATGAACTATGTCTGGACTTAGTCCCTTAAAACTTCTGTAGACAGAAAAATTCCAGTGAGTATTTTACAATGGTATTTGAAAATAAATATAGGATATATAAAAATACTGAATAAGCACCTGAGCAGGAGAAAATACTAGGAAAAATTGCTATTTTGTAAAGATATACAGTTGCAACAGTAGACTGATATCCAATAATTTACGACTGAGTTCTAAAAACCAGATGACTGCAAAGTGTTTTCTAAACCATTCTTTTTCATCTGACATGTGGTTGGATTATGTGAACTGACTCACCATTTAAATGGGACTTCTGAGACTGGTGTGTTATTGATTCAGACAATCCTTGACCCCAGGGATAACATTTGATGTGACAGAGGAAGCTGGCTTTTAGGCTAGAATTCTACATCTCTCTCTGCATCTGTTATTTGACAATATTAAAACCAAAAAGATTAGGGAAGTTGATATCAGCAAAGTCAAGCAGCTTGTTTGATGAAATAGTGCTGGTGGTCTCCAGAAGAAAAATTGGGAGGTGCTGAGACTTCAGTCCTTTGGATTCAAATTCTTTTCGAGAAAGCTATCAGTGAGCACTTGCCAGGATACCTTTAGGACCTTTTCTTTGCAGAGAAACTCCAAAATAACAAATGAGTAATGCAACAGACTGCTGACCATAGTCTTAATGAAAACTTGCACTTGTTTTTGTTTTAGGGATATCATTCCTGGGCCTATTTGTAGTCCAGGCACTGTGTGTACCTTTTCGACATGTCATTCATCAAATTCCAAACAGTTATCAGTCTCCAGACATTGAGCAGGTAGCCTGGCACTTGCCCAACAGGTACTGGTTGATGCTGCAGCTGCTGAACAAGTACTTCATCAAAAATTATTTTCTGGCTTTTTATCAGCTTTTTCAAATCCCAGATTGCAAATAAGTGGCTTCCTTTTTGTTACATGGAAGCAAAATGAGATGCACCTGAATACTTTTAAAAATAATTACATCTAATACTATTTACCAAGGCAAACATCCATCCCTACTCAAGTTTTCCACTGCAGACTTCAGTGCTCACTCCTTTCGTACTCTTTCATATGCAAACACTATATCTGTTATAGTCACTGAGCATAAGCCAGATAAAAGCAAAATGTGATGTATTAACAATGAAAATGTTCTTCTGAATAAAAACATGAATTACCATGGGATTTTTGCTAGGATTATAATAAGAGCTTGTCTCTGAAAGACTTATTCTTCTGATCATAGTGAATGTCCCATATTTCTATGCCTTCTTCCTTAGCAGGTTGAAGAATGATCTCTTTATATGCACAGTTTCTCCTAGGCACAAAATTTCACTAAAATCATTTGGGGAAAGGGCAATTGGCAATGTCTTACGGGGGTAATCTTCCTGTAGTCCTCTAGTCTGTTGAAACAAGATGCAGACAAAGTTGGTCTTTGCGACCCTGAAATCTCCCCCTCTAGTGGGGGAGAACAGTGGTGTGAAAACAAATCCCTTTGGTGTGGGAGTATCTGCACAGAATGGCTGATGTGGCCTCTGCTTGCAGAGCAGCTGTTGCCATGTTTACACTACATGGCTGGTAGGTTCTGTAGTGGGAGGGAGTCAAAGGTGGATCCCTGTGGGGATCTACATATGCTAGACCTTGGAGATATTTCTTCTGCAGTTTGACAGCTCTGAGTCACATGCTGACCTTCTGAAGGATTCCTAAAGCTGTTAGTCAGAAAGCATTGGTGTTAGCTGATGGTTCTGCATGGGGTACATACAACACATGCTATTTGCTTTTACATATTTAGATGATGGTCTGCTAGTGCCAAGTTGTGGCAGACAAAAAAATTTATGAAAAATCGATATGACATGGATGCAAGGACATGCCAGGCATGCAGAAATATTAGTTTCCTTTCTGGACACAGGACTGTGTCACTGAACCACAGATAACTACTGATACAACAGGCCTGCCCCTGCCCAAACAATGCAATGGTCATGTACCACTAAGATCCATAATTCAAGTCAAGGTACAGTCGGACAGCACAGTTTCAGTGCATTTTTTCTACTGGTTAAAAAAAAAACCAGTGAAGTCTTCACAATTATTCCTAGATGGATCAACATAGCATAAAAAAGTAGTGCGCAGATCAGATGAGTCATATTGAAGCTAACTCCACACTGACAGTAAAATGCTTTCACTTCAGAAAATTCTTGAAGCATCTCATTTCCTGTGAGCTAGATTATTGTTTCATAAATTGTGGACAACAAATAAGATGAGTTTAGCCCTTGCCTTTGTTGCTGAATGCTGCAAGCTGATCTGTGAGTAATGGAGCAAACAGCAATCTGTTCCAGAGCCTCCACAAAGTTTTCCATTGTTTGGGGAACGAATCAGTCCATTCTCTGCATGAAAGGGAAAGTCACGCTTAGGAACTTGATTTGTTGCAATGATCTTCCTTACTGTGTTGCACTGTTGGTGACATTCTCATTGATACTGGGGTCCTTTGTGTGCTTTGTATCAGTTTTATTTTCCTGTCAGGAAATTGAAACACCTGTATATGTAACAAAGTCAGCCTTTAATTCTTTCTGGTCCAGAAGTGTGCCTGCTAACATGCTTCAGATCAGACTGCATTCACAGTGGCATGGAACCAAGGTATGAAAAGCTTGGTAAGGATTTTACCCCATCTTCCTATTGCAGAGTTAAGTTTAATCTTTTAAATTAACTCCACTTACATAGGTCATAAAGAATCTTTTGGGAGCTCAGAGTGGTGTTTGGAAGGGCATTGCTTTTGCCACACTCAGGTAGTTGTTAGATTGGAGCTCACAAGGTGTTTCCTCTAGACTAAGACAGGACTAAGAGGAAAATCTAACTTGTGAGTTCATGTGATTTAATCAGTATTAACCTGAATGCCCACTGCTCCCCAGGAGGAAAGATTTGGTTTTACAGGGAATTCCTACCTATACCATATAATTCTAAAATAAACTGTAGGCATCTGTATTAAGAAACCTTTAACCAGAAGAAAGAAAAATGGAGACAGAATTGAAAAATAAAGAGGAGGAATATAGAAAGAGAGTGAAGAGGAGATGTTTACTCATAAAAGCACCTCTATCAACAAGGATGGGGAAATGGAGAATCCTGGAATTTCTTTTCTAATGAAGATAAAGAACAGGGTTTTCTTTTCCCTGTTAAAAGGAATATATCACATATCTAAAAAGTCATTCACCACTGCCAGGTGTTACTGTAACTACTGGACAGACAGTGAGCAGGAGCTCATTCCTCCAAATGCCCCAGGACTTGAAAAGGGTATGTGAAGTGGTACTCTAGCTGCCTGGCCCTGCAAATGTGTGGCAGGGAAATAGCCAGCCACAGACTGGTGATAGTAAAGGGTTGTAGTCACTGTTCTTTATTGTTTAGCAATGTAGATCACTACAGGATCAGAGACAAAGGCCCTCTTGGATTCAAGGGTAGACACTGAGAGTGCATTTTTGCTTTCTTGTATAGTACTGTGGACATACTGGTCTCTTTTCAGTCCAGGAAAAACCTAATCAAATAGTTTCTCTTTCCATGTCAGCACACTCAAAGGCTAGGAAGGCATGTCAGACACAAGAGCTATTTCCATACTGTTGTCCTAACCTTCCTGTAGGGTCAGCAGAGCTGCAGTCACTGGTGCTCAGCATAAAGCTTTTGTGGTGTCCTCCAGGATCTCACCATTCTTGGGGTTTTCTTGCATGATCAGAGTAGCGGGGTGCAAGTGAAACCCAGAGGTCAAGCTTTCACCCAGCACCTGCCCTGTAGCTTAGGAAGGAAAGTCTGAAGTCTGAGTCTACTGGCTGAGACTCAGCAGTGTAAAAAAATTTGAAGACCTATTTTCTTAAATTGCTTATGAATCTTAGCTGATTTAGGGCAAGGTCATTACGGTCTAAGGCCAGCTTCATTATTTTGTGATCCTAGATGTTTGCTGTACAGTGCTCCTCAGCAGCAAGGCATGCTAAGCTGGGATGTCTTGGCTTCTGCTTTCAGGACATCTGTGACTCTCCCAAGTCCTTTTGTTGCACATTCTACACATTATAGAGCATTTCTCTTTGCCACCCTGCAGAACTGCCCTGGTCTTTCAGTGACCAGAGCCCTGCAGCTCCCTGCACCTTGCCTGCTAAAAAGCATGCCTACTAAAGAAGGCATGTGCCTCCTTTGGCAGGGGAAAAAAGGGACTTACCAAGGTCATCCAGCATCTCAGGGAGCTGTACAGAGTTGGTTCTGGGTCACTGGTGTAAATCCCAGCTGTTGTGTGGCTTGAGCCACTTCAGCTGAGATGTAGATAAGTCTGATTCATCAGCTGAAAAAGAGACTGGGAAATGCTTGTGAGAAGTTGCTGCTGCTGGGGAAGGAATTAATTTTTCCTCTGATTTTTCTTGTTTTATTCTTCATTTTTTTCTTTACTCTGCAGAGAGGAATGTGGGCTCAGCTTACCATGAGTTAGGACTAGACCAGACTCTTTTTAAACAAAACTTGAGATTCCAGGGAAGGATTTTATTCCTTTTGTCTGCTTTTCTGTAGAAAATGCTCATTAAAAGGAGAGTTTGAGTTTCAAAAGCAGGTCTACTAGAGAGGTAGAAAGCAACTCTAAAGCTTGGATTTGGATCCTGATTTCCTCTGAAGTCTGTGCTGAAATTCAGATTTAGGTGGGCCTAATGAGCTTTGCTCAGAAATATGCCATGCAGAATATTTCTGGGCTGTACTGGGCTCAATTAACTGCTGCCAGCTTTTGGTGGCAATGTTTTGAAGCACGGTCTGTGGGATGTTTTTTCAGTGGTCATTCAGCAGTGTCTCACCACAGAGTAGAACACTATTGAACTCCTTGGAAAAGCTGTAAAATTTCATACACTGAATGCAACCCCAGGAGACTAATCCAGCCCCAAACACTATCATTCTTAGATTTGTCTTTCATTCACGAAGTCATGAAGCAATCTATTTTGCTGGGAAAAAAAAATTCATTATTTTATCATCATTCTGAGTACTTTCCATAGGAATAAAATTTATCAAAAATACCTGAGATCTCTGAGAAAGATCTCAATTGTGCAGAAAAGCATTACATTGATTGTGAACTTAGCCTTTCTTTGGGTTTTTCTGCTTGTCATTTTTACTTAAATACAAATATTAATGAAGACCTAAACGTGCCCTTTTACTGTTGCCCTTTATTTTGCTTTCTATAAAGATTGCTCATAATCCTACAGCTATCTTTTTCCACTTTAAAAGGTTCTTACTTCTTATTGCTGTCAGGATAATAATGCCGAATCATTCTACCTAAGTACCAATAAATAGAAATGCAGAGCCATGACTTTTATTCAAAAAAATCCAGGGTTCTTTGTATGTTTTGGTGTATATATAAATATATCTTTCAACTTGTAACTGCAATATAACATCTGAATTAAATCATGACTTATTTGTTCTATTAAAGCTGTGTTGTCCTTGCCATTATTCCCCTTTCCAGTAAATGAGTACAATGAAAAATTGATTCTAGCTGTATTGGACTGCAGCAAAATAACGAAAGATGATTGTTACATTATCAAAGTCCTCTCTGCATCCATAATATAAGAAGCAAAACCACCTGTCTTTATCGTCTCAATCAATATTGCACCTGAGTCACATTTTCATGGAAAACACTTTAAAGGTGTCCCCTATATGTTATTTAGATTTAACAAATGCATTATTCAGGCTGTCTTCATTTATTTTGATTACCTGAGATTGCGCTACTATCCCTGTGAGTTATAAAAAGTGTAATATTAAATGCCACACTAGACTAGTATGTCAGTAACAATATCAGATGACTTCTCTTATGTGAAGCAGTGTGACAGCTGAACAAGTACAGCTTGTAAAATGTATGTGGAAACCTTGTATTCAAGGGGGACATTTCATGGCATAGCACTTTTCTAAAAGGTAGAGCAGGGCAGAGGGCTTCAGTTAATGGTAGCTTGAACAGTATGACCCAGTTGGAAGCAAATTTGGGGGAAGTGACAGTGAATGTTGGAGTCTGCATTTCTAGGAAGGATAAGCTGGTGTCGGATGCCTAAAACTGTCAGCTGTGTTTTACTGCCATGCTTTTTAATACTTTTAACAGGCAATGCTTAAGAGCAGCTAATTTACTGCATGTCTCAATAGCAGTCTGAAACTGTTGAGCATGTAGTAAGAATAGAGAAATAAGTGAGCAGCTCTAGAGATGTGGCCATCATTTCAACATGTACATATGCATATTCCATCTAATGCCTCAAGTCAGATGCCTAAAATTAGTAGATTTATTTGGATGTGTGGAAATAATTGTAATTTGTTTCACAGCAATCAATTTGCGATGCTTTGATTTCCCTTTCTACAGAATTAAATTATTAAGGGAAAAATATGATTTTCAAAATACTTTTTATCATTCTCTCTCCTTGAAGTTTTGGCAAGTTTGACACACTATAACCCAACGTTCTGCCATGAGTTATAAATATTTTAAAAACTCCCAAATCAAATAAAAAACAAATTAAGTATGGAAATGCAAAGGAATGAGGGACAGCAGGCTAGTACCTTGCCAGGAACCATGACTATAATAGGGCCCCTTTTGCATATCTACCAATTATGTGCAAATGTGCAACTATTCTAGATGGTAACAATGGACTGAATGAGGAGGCTGTGTCAGTCAGGTTCTGTGTGGGGCCATGTTGTGAGGGCATGGAGTTGGATGAAGGGTTGAGCTGTTCTTCAGGGGTGCCTTCTTGATCCTCCACCCACAGAACTGCTCTCTGGCAAGTCCCATAAGGCGCAGGCTAATTGGAATTTTAGCAACTCCATCCCATCAGAGACAGTAAGGGTTGCTGCAATGGTGCTCAGCAAGGGCTATTTGCTTTAAAATTTGAGACTGGTATCAGCCCTAGGCAACAGGGAGAGATGATGATCATCTGAGTCTGTTCCAGCCCTTCAGCTCCCTGAACAAAGCTCTGCTAGGGCAGAAAGGATGTCCTTGCTGTTAAGAAGAGGTCTTGCGCTACACCTGATTGATGTTCATATTCTCCTCAAGATGCGTGATGGTGACCTGCAGCATCATGACATGCACTTGGGAAAGCAAGCAGAAGTGCTCAAATTTTGGTCAGTACCTAAGCCTGACTCATGCTGAGCCCAGGGAAACCCCTGAGCACCCCTGGCTCTCCAGAGCAAGAGGCCACTCCTGCTCTAGCAATGAAAGCATCATGGACCCTGCCTATACTTCTCTTGCTTTAGAGTGTGTACCCATAATTTTTTCCATCCTCTGACCTAATTTCATTTCTTTGTTTAAAAACCTTGCTTTTTACTTTAGAGGAATAAAAAACATCTGCTTTAAAATTAACTTCAAAGCCCCTAGCCATTGCACAGCTACAAGCACAGAAGTGTTCCCTCTTAATCTTTTTTAATGTTGTTCTTTTTCTTTAATTTATTTTTTTTTTTTTACATCTGGGTGCAGAAAGACTGAACTGACTGTGCCATGCCTGCCCACAGCCACTGCTGTAAGTGTGCTCCCCTGCTGCAGCACACCTTGGGGCCACCCCATTTATGCCCCACTGACTCAGGTACAGTATCTATCCATGATCCAGCAAAGCTGTGAGATTACCTCACTGGTTTGTGCTGGTTCCTAAAGGCCCAGAGGGGTCAGACCTTTCTGTGTCTGCATACATGGGAGCACCGAAATGAGAGGGGAATAGGTGAGCCAGTGCAAGTTCAAAGCCTGCTCTTCAGCTGTCCTGGCCAGTTTCAGGGCTAACTCAACAACATTGAAAGTTTGCCTTGGCTCAGACGAGACCCTGAGTGCCAAGATGCCTATTTACACCTTGATAGCAACAGGCTTTCTCACGAGCTGTGCACACCTCTGCTGCCAGGACAGCTTTGTTGGTGGCATTTCAGAACTTCTGATCCCAGCCATAACAAAGGGAAGGAGGAGAACAAGCAATAAGTAATTATGTAGAAAAATTGTAACTGGATTTGGGTAAAGGCTATTCCTATAGGAAGCCTACCATTGTCCATCTGTCTGGCCTCCCTCTGCATGCCTGTGCCCTGCACAGAGGTGTACACAGAGGATATCTTGGCTGCATTTCTCTGCTCATACTGTGAGTGCTCAGCAGGCTCTGCCTGTGCTGGGGCACTGTGGGTGGTAGGAGGGGGCTGTACACCTGTGGCCATGGGAACCTGCAGTCCTGCTGTCTGCAGAAATGAGCTGCAAAGCTGCTGCTTAGCTCTGTCCTTTAATATATTCATGTTTCCTCATCAATGCAAGTATCAAGTGAACTAAAAACCGAGTTTGTGATGGGATTCTGTCTATCATTAATGAATTTTGTACCTATTTAAAAAATATATGCAGGAGCGTGTTGCTGATTATTTTAAGAACCTATGCAAATTTATTGATTTGCAGTAGGAAAAGCTTGCTGTGATGTGTAAATTAAGTCATTTAAATCATCTTACATGCTATCTGGAGCACCAACTCTGTTTCATGGCTGGGCTTCATGAACCAAGATTTGGGAAGGGCTCTCCCCACCTGGGTGTGTCCTTCCAGCCTGTGCAGTGGATTTTTTAGGTAAGGCACAATGTGCAAGGAACTGGCCCCACGCTTTAACCCCTAAAGGGTTTGTCTGATATGGTCGAGTGAGGTTGGACAGTGACAGCGAAGTCCTCAGGACTAGAACCTACAGCCCCTGGAATTCCCAGGAGGTCTCCCATCCAAGTACTAACCAGGCCTGACCCTGCTTAACTTCGAGATCAGGTGTCAGTGAGTTCACACAGACTATTCTGAGTTGGAAGGGACCCACAAGGATCATCGAATCTAACTCTTAAGTTAATGGCCCACATAGAGGATTGAACCCATGACTTTGGCATTATTACAACCAAGTTTTAACCAACTGAACTAATCTCGGTTAATACCCTATTACCCACTATAGTTTTATAGTTGCACTTGTGGTCCTTGCTAGCCCAAAAGAGCTAGCTGCTGTCCTTCTGCTTATTTTTACCAGCAGATAACCCTCCTGCTGTCTGAGGTGGGTTTTGGGTGTTGCTATTTTATGGTGCCTCAAAGTATGCCTGTTGCCTCCCTGGCCTGGCAGGACTGTCTCTCTCTGGCAGAAGAGGACACGGTGGCATTGAGCATGGGGCAATCTGTAGCCAGGACAGCAGTGGCTATGTCACATTCTCTTTTTGATTGCTACAGATGACTTAACAAACATCTGTGTATGGGCAGAGTTTCCACCTAAATATTTCTCCAAAGTGTGATAAGGGATATATATTCAGTTTCATTCCCAACCCGAGTCACCAGTGGTCAGATGTAATTGAAGATTAGACAGACCCTAAATTTTTTTCATGTGCTTGCACAATAACATTTGGAAGCTGCTTTAAAGATGGACCAAGGGATATATTAACACATAAATCCTGAAGATAGTTGTATTAGTTCTCAGGCAAACATACACATACAGTCTTCCCCATGTCTTTTGCACCAGAGCTGGGCAGTTGCTACCTGAAGTATGTTAGGTGTGCTTGTAATTGTTCGCAGACACCTGGAGCTGAAGTTTGAGGTAGCACAAGATGTTCTCTGGAATCCATGCCTTAGGCTCTGTCCTCAGAGGAAGACGTGCACAAAGGTAAGTGAGGGCTCCTTTAACAGGTGCTCTTTACTAAAGAAAAAATCGAGATGAAAGTTTTCTGTGGTGGATTGGCTTTTCACTTCACCTGTGTTTTATGCTAACATCATTGCTTAGGCTCTATCCTAAAAATAGAACTAGAATCATTCAGTAATTGGGGGATTATTTGATGCAGGAATAATGCACATATCCATCAAGACAAAACCACCCTGACTTTTGAAAGCCTCACACATGATGCACATAGCATTTGCCTATTTAGAAAACTACAGGCACTTAGGGAAACAGACCATTGACTAAGCCAAGTGATATTAAGGTGAGGGGCTCAAAACTGTAACTCAGTCCTAGTAGGCAATGCTGCATCCATTCAGGAAAAATACAATGTTCTAAAACTTCCAGATGAAACAGAGAAAAAAAATTAAATGCAAATGTTAAAATGCATGTTTTAGTTCTCACATTTTACAAATTTAAGAGGTGCTGAATTTTACTGACAATTTTCTTGGCAGCAAGTGAATTCCAAAGATGCACTTGCAAATATTTTTCAAAACTGAATTTTCAATTTTACATGCATAAGGATTACTCCAGAAGTGCTGGCATACTCACTTGGTTGCAGAAGAAAAGTAGTGTCATGTGGCACGTCTGGCCAATCACAGGATAACTGTGTATTTTTAATTTTAAATATTCTGATTAATCCATAGAGTTAAAAAAATAGTGAAAAGTAAGTCACTGAATATATTTGAATAACAAATTCAAGATGGTGTGATTGGCTTATATATACTCCCCAAGCAAGGCGAGACTAAATTAATCAAATAAATTATTCATTTTGAATTATTTGTTCAGTTCTGTTTTAACAAGTAAAGCCTAATACTGATGTCTGAATTTTGCAGTTTGCTACAAAAACTCTCTTACCATGTGTCCTGTCCTCCTGATACCCACCACTGTGCTTTGGGGCTGACTAGTTCACACATGAGCACTGCATTTTCTGTGATAGTGTATCTTCTGTGCAAGAGTTCCTAAAAGCAATTAGGTCTTTAGTGGCAGGCACTGAAAGTCCAACATGCTGATTGACCAAAAGGCATTAGAAATGTAATGGTGCCCATTTCTACTAAATCATTACAACACAAATAGCATTCATCTGCCTTGGCCTTTGAACAGAATTAAATTCAGGTTAGAGTGCATCCGTACACTTACCCTGAGAAGCACTCAGCGCGGCTGTCCTAATTGCACCCCAGATATCTAGACCATATTTAGAGAGAGGATTTAATGGCTCTGCTACCAAAAGTCCGTTACTCTTTTATTGCATTTATTTTCATCAGAAAAACTAATCGTTGTGTTCTCTGAGATAAATACAGTAATTAAAATATAATTCTTCTTTCTTTGATAGCTATGTGATGTTTGGTACTTGTCTACAGACTTTATTCCAAGCTCATATAGGAGGGAAAGCACAAAGTTGAACTATTTAAGCAACTATTTAAGCACTTCACTGAGAACCAAAAGGGGACTGCAAGTTGCTAAGCAGGACCGTCTGCTTCCTTTGCAGCCCAGTGCTGGGCCGGGAACAGCAAACCTTGTGGTGGATGGGGAGTTGAAGGGTGTGCTGGGGCATGGCAGGGTCCCATCATGGAGGGCAGGGTCTGCAGCTTGCCTGGAGTCTCAGGTCTCACCATTTCTGTGAAGCAAAGTAGCAAGGTGCTAGAGCATCATTTTCCTCTGTCTGCTATGGATGAGCAGTGGAATGACAATTGATGCTGCAGCACAGTCTTGCTGAGGGGAATTTAAAGTGCTAAATGATATGTCTTTGCTTCAAAACCCATGTGTGAGGCTCAGGGCTTTGAGCAGAGCCTGCCAGCCACATCCTGCTGTCCAGACAGCAGGCAGGGCTGTAGCCAGGACTGCAGCCAGGAGTGGTGTGGAGGCAGGTTGTGACAAGGCCAGCAAAACCTGGGACAGTATGGTCAGCTCATTTCATAAATACTGTCAGATGATTGTGAATTTTGTTGCCAAACCTGACTGTATTTGAAACACAAATGTGCATGAATGTAAGTGGCACTGTCAGCTCCCTAAAAATCACATTTTTGGAAGTCTGTAATACTTGTTCTCTTCCATATGTGGAGGGATTTTTATGAAATGTTCCAGGCAGTAAGTGAAAAACTCTGTAGTGTACTGGCACGATAAAGCTATCTTGTGTGAATGCAGTGCTTTCCACTTAAAGTGACTTGCATAAGTGGAAATATTATCCCCATTTTGCTGATGAAGAAACTGAAGCCCAGCATTTCCTTTGAGTCACATCCAGTGAGCAAGGATAAAGCCAAGAACGAATGTGCTGACATGCAGGATTTCCCATTGCCACCAGACAAGTTGTTGCCACTGAAAATATTTCATTCTGACTTTATAGTTGTCTTCTACCTGATTAAAGCACCATCTTACTAACGACTTCATTTTCACAAATTGGAGCAAATACTGACAATTTTTTTCTACCTGCTCTCCAAAGCATCTCTTAATGTAGTGGGAGACTTTGCAAGCTGTACTTGCAATGACTGGGCACAGCAGAGAAGAATCTGTGTCCTAAATCAGCTGATGCAACTGGTATGTGAACTAAATCTGTATCTGTACAGGTCTATAATATATGGAAGGCAGCAAAATGTGGCTCCTGGAAGACTTATGTTGTCTATAAGGAATCATTATACATTTGGTTAGAATTGTTAACAATTCAGCAAAATGCTACGAGATATAATTATGCGAGTTATTGATCAATGCATATTAAGAAAGACCTCCTTTTATAGGTCGTTATGAAGCATTATCAGAGCCCCCGAGTGCATCAATAAAACCATTTATTTCTTCACATGGATACTAAAGAAGACTTAGAAAGATGCCATGTGCAGAAAGCTGCTTGTGCCAGTAAATTATATTTACATCTGCTGCATATGGATAGGCGGGATACAGGCCAAGTATGTGATGGTGGGAAGCAGCTTGCTGCTTCTGTTTTGGGAAAGTTCATCACGGTTAAAATTTTGGACAAATTAGATTCTGAATCAAACTAGAGAGACAGCAGCAGATGAGCTCAAAACTTTAGTTGCTCCAGAAACTCCATTCAGAATAATATACTATCTCACGTGTCTTATCTTTCCATCAAAGTTTTGAGGACATTTTCTGGTTGCTGATGGGAGCAGGAGAGAAGAGAGGATCTTGCACTGAAAGGGAAAAAAACACACATAATCTGTTTTGCTCTGAGTTTTCTATTTGGAAAATGAAGGACATGGAAGAAGTCCATCTTTGCTGCCATTTGGATACAACTGCAAGAAAATTTAAGAAGCTATGGAAGTCACTGTGCCAATGGTGATTCTTTTCTTCTGCACTTGTTTGTGCCTAAACACAATATAGCTTATAGACAAAATCAACTACAGTTTCTGGGCAAAGTGTAAGGCTTGGACATGAGGGATACAGATACAGGCATTATGTCTTCAGAGAAAAATGAGTGCAGTAATTTCCTTGGTACAGAACCTGAGCTGAAATGGTGCCTTCTGGCAAGGTCCTCTTGCCTCATTTTGTACCATCTTAGGCTCTTGTCCTGCTGCCACCTCCCTCCATTGAGCAGCAGTGGGGTGCTTGCAGGGAATATCTTGGGGTATTACCATCCCCGACCAAGGTCTGACCTCTGCTCCAGGGGTCCCCCTTGGGGAGGAGCTTCAGCTGCAACAGGAGGAGTCTGGGCAGGAGCTGTGGAGGCACGGGCACAGAGCATCCTCTGCCTTTGCTGGTTGCACATTTTGCTCCTCTGGATGGGCTATAAGCTAGATCTGCCTCCGGATGCTGTGCCCAAGACAGGATGAAGGTGCACTGTCTGGAGCATCCAGCTGGTGATGCAGCCTGCTGGTTGCTGTGGAGAATCAAGAACACAGTCAGACTCTGCCATTGTTTTGCAGTGCAGAAAAAGCAGCCTTTTCCTTAGAGAACATGATAAAAGTGGACTTTGGATGAATCTCCAAATCACCTGAGGTTGGATTAGAGACTCAAGCAAGCAGAGCTACTGCTTCTGTAACCCAAATAACACCTGAAATGTCTGGAATGTGTGGAAATGCCTGCACTGCATTCATGGGAAAACCTAAGCACAGGAAAAAGGGGGGAAAGGAAGGACTTTTTAGTCACTCTACTGATAAGTCTCCTGTTCCATAAGGAGAGCTGACTGAAAGGTCACTGGGTGCTTTTAGGCTTGGCTGCTGATGGGTGAGATGTGTGTTAAGGTGAGCAGGTTGAGTGTAGCTGTCCCTCACTTGCTGGAAATGAAAGCCCCATTTGCTGGCAGTGGTAGCAGAGGGGTCGAGGGAGAAGCAAAGATCCTCAGCATTGCTGGTGCTGGTGGAGACGACAACAGGGTGCTTTTGCAGCATTCTGCACTTTGCCTGTGTGCAGCAGTGCCTCCCCACCAACCAGTGGGCCTGGTTTTGCCCAGTCATGGACACTTGCTGATGTCCGTGCATTCCCTGGTTAGGAAGCCTCTGATCTCAGCATGGAGCATCCTACAAGGATGCCACTAGCAGCCTTTGCTGACCAGAGTGTACCTGTGGACTGTCTCACAGCACCTACCTCTGTTTCTCCTGCAGCTATTTCACTTTAATCCATGTACTGAGTTAGACTGAGCTTGTGACAGCTCAGGCTAGTAAATAACAAACAGTGAAGATTTTGCAAATCTGAAATAATGTTTTGCTGCCACAGATATGGAGTGGAAGCTGAAGGTGACTGAAGACCCTTTCCCAAGCCCTAGCAGGGCACAGGTGATGGAGGCTGGAGCAAACCTGACTCTGCAGGCAGCCTTCTGCCTTATACTCAGTTACTCCCAGCAAGTAAAATTACAGCAAGTACTACAGTGATTTGCAGAGGTAAATCCACATATTTCACCCGTAAAATGTAAATGTGTCTGATGTAGCCCCCCAAAGTGCACACTCCTGCTGATGCCACTTGTTTGTGTCTATCCAATTCTGGATTATATTTGCCTCTCAAATTTAATAATTTTGACAAGTTAATTTCAGCCTGTTCTTGAAAAAGAAAGTAGCTACAATATAAAACAAAATAGGGAGGAGTGAAATTTCTCAGGTAAGGTTAATAATGTAATACTGCATGACAAATTACTTACATTTTAAGACTATCAAAAATGTTAATATTCAAGTGGATCTTTTTTTCCCAGACAAAGCAACATAGTGTCAGCTGAACAGTGACTGAAGGTCCTGGAGAAGACAGAGCATGTGCTGTTGGCAGGTGGCACATTTAGGCTACACCAAAGGGCCTCAAGAAAGGTAAAGCCATAATTAAAATTCTTAGATTAGCAGAGGAAGAATATTGCAGATATTTTCTTCCCGTGTCTTCAGTATAATGACTATAGCTCTCCAGGTCAGCCTGGTGCAACCTGGTGCAGGTTATGCAGCCAGAAAAAGCTGTAGAGTGGCTGACTCTGCAGCCTGAGGGAGGGCTGGCAGACGGCTGGCTCTGCTCCACCCTTGGGTTTGTTCTGCCTGCCTGCTGATGCCAAAGGGGTTTTTGATTTCTGATTTTCACATTTTGTAGATTTTAAGAACACAGTAGTTGTGGATTTTTAGCGGGTTAATATTTCTAACAGTTTAAGTTTAATGCCTTTCTATCACTACCCCTGTCCCAGAACAGGGAGCTCAAATTCCTTTAGTTAATTAATCTTGTTTAGACTCCTTTCCAAGGTAAAGAGCTGAAAGATATCAGAAGGCCTACAGGATGAAACATAAACATATGTCAGAGTGACCCAAAAGTCAGAACTGGATGAACTCCAAGAGACCTTTGTGTGCCTGAGGAAGAGGAGTTGATGAAGACAGAGGGTCTTGACGACCCCAGACCCAATTCCAGGGGGTTGGACAGGGGTGGGACTGGGGCTGGACTGAGAAATGTGTAAAGCAATGATTTGGAGGGATCTTATTATAAAAACCATGGAAACAAGAACTGAGGCACATGCATGTCATCATGTATTCCTGTGGGCTGTAGGCCCTGTGTTATTAAAGAACCTTTACTTTTTATCTTACCCTACACTAGTGTGGCTCGAAGTCCTGTTTTTGGGAGAGGGGTCATTCACGGCATCACTGCCCTTTGGCCTCTCTGGCCATGTTGATCACACCAAACTCTGGGAAGAAATGCTGTTTGTTTTGATGTGTGTCAGTACCAGCCATGAACTCTGGAGGGTTTCTCCAAGGCTGTTTTTTTCAGTAAAGGGCACACTCCTCTCCCTCCTGGGCTACTGTGACCAGTACAGCATTTCTCTGTAGCTGGAGGAAATAGTTGAGCCTGTGACTAAAATTTGCCCCACCAGAGATGGGATAGCTCTCATCAGTCCCAAAGCAGCTGGCACGTGGCTGCCAGGGCTCCCTCACAAGCCCTGCTTCCAATGTCACAGCTCCCCTGTAGCCAAGCATCCCAGGCACAGGCTGCACACCCCTGCCTTGAGCATCTCTAGCTGCAGAGGGAAGTTCTGATGCTTAACCCATCCAGCCTTCTCCTCTACAGGTGATGAATACTTGGGTGTGTAAATTAAGAGAAAATTTGAGAAAAATTGGCTAGAGAAATTAAAACTGCCTTAGGCAGCTTAACTTGTACAGCGACACATACAGTACTTAGCACCCTAGATTTCATTATTCTTAACAGCATAACTGGAGTCCTATTTTCACACATTAAATATTCTTGGATTTTTTTCCCCAATGAGCAGACATATGATTTTTTTTCTCTGTCATCAACATGCATGTTTTGTCCTTTCAGAGACTTTTTTCGAATTGGAATACAGACTAGTTTTACCTAGGATTTAAAGAACTCCAGTGCTTGGTAAGGCCTCAATTCCTTTTCTTATGGAAATGCATAGCTGTGGGGGCTATGGGGAACTGCTCTCTGCTTAGCACTTCTGAGAGGAGAGCTATGCAAAAATACACTATTCACATCTCAGCTTTCACAGACAATGAGAAATTTGACTGTTTGCCATGGAAAAACACATTTCTTAAGTAGGAATGGACATGATCTTTTGCTCTCATATGCCAGGTCTGCAAACCTCTGAGAACATGGAGAGGAAGTATCAAAGCCTTCAAGAGGCAGGAACCAAACAAAGAAGGTTCATTGTATCTGCTTAAGGTACACAATGAGGGTACGCATGAGGAGACTGGCAATGTCTGAGATTTCCATTTGTCACTGGAAAGCATGTGGGGAAAAGACCTTCCCAGCAAGCCCTAGGGCAGACAGACTACTGGGTAAAGTACCTCTGTGTGGGTGTGAACTCACCAGAAAACCATGTGCTGAAGCAGAGAGGAGAAGCTGGGGGTGGCCAGCCTGGTGAGGAGGTTGGGTGAGTCCTGTCACAGGCTTTGGAAGGATTGCCAGCATTGCTGCCAGTATTATCTTTGCATTTCCACTTCTTGGGGTAAGGTAGTGTGTGTAATGAAACCTTGTGTGTCAGGGTTTCAGTTGAAGGCAGCTTTTGCATGCACACATCCATGCCTAGATCTTACTGGGCTGTTTGCTCATGTCCTTCTGAAGCCATAGAGCCCTTCAGGGTGAGATTTGGGCAATGGAAAGGAGAGCCCAGGGAGTCTGCCTGCTCACTAAACATGGGTGTCTGCAAGCCTAGCAGCTTGCTGGGCTGCTCTGTTGTATTGTGTGAAACTCTGCGAACTGAAAGCAATGCTTGGAGCTTCTTGTGGCACTGAATCCCATCAGGGCTCGATGCAGCTGTGAGGCAGAGGGTTTACTGCTCCTTGTCTCTGCCTCACACATCCTGCCCTCCCCTGACACTCCTGGGACCGCTACTGCTGTGCTGTCCTGCTTTCAGACATACCAGCTACTTCATGTGAAGTGTCAAGTGGCACTAGACATTCATGATTAGGGTCCCAAATCCTTCCTTAATTGTCCTGGGACCAGACTGAGTGACTGCTGTGGTGCAGATTATCATCTTTCCCAAGATGATCTTCAGGTGTCTGCAACCTACTGCTCATTAAATTTAAACCTCACCTGCTGGGATGATCTGGGTATATCTCATCTAAATAATTCTTTGCTATTGCAGAGGGCCTAGATATACCTGGCAGCTTTGTCTGTCTTGTTCTCAACTAGTGAAGCACAATTTAAACTCAGGACTTGAAATGTTTCAGTTTAATAAAGTCTTACAGTTTAGAGCACAGGTGAAATGTAGTAATCTATATGGTACAAGAGGTCAGACTGGATGAACTAATAGCCCCTTTTGGTCCTAAATTATGAAATTCATAGAATGATTTCTAATAATGAATCCATTTGTAAAACTTGGTTGCCTTCTCAGGAATAATCTGCAAACAGAAAAACAACTTGTTTTGTTAAGCAGACTGTGACAAACAGTTCTTCCAATTTTATGCTATGCAGACATGTATTTTTAGATATTCTTTGGGGGAAAAATCTACTGCAGTCAAATCTACATAGCCTGCAAGAAAAGAATCTGAAACAAAACAAAAGATATATGTAGATTATGAAAGGTAGAGAATCAGGTTGGAATTCTAATGTTAATGTATGTCATTATCAGTAGAGATCACTTGTAAAGCACTATTTTAACTTGAAGAGCCAAGAACTAGAATATTAAAGTGAAAGTCTTTTTACATGTGCATTTAGAACAAAAGGTTTCCTGTCATTAGAAATGATATATAACAGTTGGATGAGGGTTGTTGTTTTCAGTGTTTGGTTTAAACACAATAAAGATGAACAAAATTAAAATATGTTCATTGATGCATAAGGATGAAGTCAAGATCAGAAGTACAATTTCCTAATTTTTAGATTTATTCAAAGACTCTTCCTTTGTATTAAGTGCTACAGATGTTTAATGAATGCTTAAAACCAAACACCGCTTCCCACCCTCTCCCCCCACTGTGTTCAATGCATTTCATACAGGCAACCTGATAAAAAGAATATCTAGGAGGAGGGGAAGGTAAAATCAAAGTTGATGTATCAGAACCTCTACTGCATGTCTAAATACAATGAAATTTGAACTGTGTGGGTGTATTCTCTCATTTTAAAGAATGTTCATTGATTTTTAGTTTTATTATGTTTGGAACTGTGGTGTGTTACACAAAGAAAATTCTACTGATCTTTATGATTCCATAAAATCCTATAACAATTTGGATAAAACTGGCTGCACTGTATTTTTTCTTTGTTTCTGCTGTTAGACTTTATGCTTAGCTCTAGGTATAATAAGCACATGGACCTTTGTCCGCATTTTACTGATAGCTATAGGAACATTCCTACAGACTCCAAGATATTCAGCCACGGGGTACATCCTGAATCTTTCACACCTGGTTTGACCATGTACGGAGTTGGTCTATGGATCAATGAAGCACGAAGCTGACATGAACTGAACCTGTGGTAACAACAAAGGTAGAGTGCTGGAACAGGGTTTCAGTATCTAGCAGATTTAAGTTGGTAAAGATCTGTGAGCAAATTTCCGTGAGATTTCAGAGATGCAATGCCCTGTTTTGATGAAATTCTCTCCTCCAGTCACCTGTCTGACATTCTACTTCCTGATGTGCACATGGAAAGAAGGATAAGTTTGATGAAAAGGTGAGTCAGTGTCCATGCAAAACTATGAATTTTTCCTTTTAAAGAAGAGAAGTGAATTGTAGTCAGATGTAAATTAAGACACAATATCCAGGGGTGTCATATATAGCCAGGGAATGGTAAGAGGACTTAGACTAGGGTAGTGGGAGTCATAGGAGTTGGGGTATATTTATAACTCTGTATAGATCTCACTGTGTGGACTTGGACAAAGTGCTCCAGATTGATGTGAATATCAGTAGCAATACATAAGACCCCTGTTGGCTTCCACAAGCTTTGAAGTATGTTTGAACAGACTTCAGTGGCTCAGTATGCACTGTACTACCTGCTCCCGTTCTCACAGGCTGAAGCACAGACCTCCTGTGTGGAGCTGCCAGGCCAAAGCATTTCCTTCCTGAGACCCGGAGGAGGCAGAACAAGAATACAAGGTATCGGACAGAAAGGCTTTTGTGCTGAGAGACTGGACTTGCCGTTTGCCATGACATGAGACTTCCCCTCTTTTCCACAAGGAGCGGGCAGTCAAGAGAGCCTCAGCACCAGCCACTGTGGGGTCTGCACTCATCCAAACCCACTTTTTCCTTCTTCTAAAGGTGGGTGGACTGCACTTCCAGGTACAGCAAAAGACCAGAAAGTGTCACTTTTGTGAAAAGAAAGCCCACCTGTGGTTGGACTCTCCTGTCCTTGGGTGCCCAGAGCTGTTTTCTCTGGACACTGTAGGATCTGTTGGACATACTAGGGCATAGCAATTAACCCTCCTGTGCCAATTAACAAGTAGTTGCAAGGAAGTTTGATAGGACAAGGACAATATGCAGCTGGAAGCCAGAGGGAACAAAAGGCCAGTTGCTACCAGGCACAGATGAACCACCAGTGTAACCTGCACCTTCCAGCCTGCTGGTGGCAGCTGTTACGCTGCAACTGTTTTTCTTTTCCGTGAGTGAGGTTTCATACTATGTTTTCATTTCACCTGATGGATGAGACATGTTTCCTAATGGTTAAGTTAAATACACAGTGCATCATCCTGGCTACATTTTTCAAGGGTGTTTTTAAGTTTGTGTACACAGGTTTTCCACAAGGACCTACTTTTCACTCACAGTCCCTATTTGCTAAGTGATGTCAACCAAACCATGTGACATCCAAACTACTAAGCATTGAGATTAAAAAAGATTTCCTGGGGAAGGGGCCTTACAGCCTAATTAGCTGATGGTGTTTCTCCTCAAACAGTTTGTATTTGTGAATCAAAGTTAGAGGAAATTTAAGTACTGGCTTTCACCACAATGAGCACCCAGAGCTCAGGTAAAGCCAGGCAAAGCCGAGATTTCCCAGACACAGATTGTATGCTCTGTTATAACAACCACTGTGGAGACCTTAAAACTGTTGCTATTATTGCTGATTCCAGCTGGAGAAATTTTGGTGTCAGAAAGAAGCTCATGTTTAAAGAAATTGTTCTCTAATCCAGGTATGTTTCAAAGTCCTGGGTGAGATTTAGTAAAATGCATGAAGGGAAAAGGGATGAAATTCTAATCTCAGTATCTACAAAATTCTGAAACCAAAATGGATGTTGCATGGTTGCTACTAAGCTTATCTCCATCTCACAGACAGGCCAACACTTGCACATGCTGCCTGTTGCACATTGGGAAGCTGGGTGACCTCTCAGTGTGCCAGGGATGCCCATGGCTGGGTACCAGTAAACCTGTGCCAGGGCAGGTAGTGCCATTGCTGCCCAACCTGCCTTCCTCTTCTTTTTATTACCTAAACACAGGTCTTTGTTCAGCTGCTATGCCAGGACCATTGGGGTTTGGAGCAGAGGGGACACAGGGACTGCTGTGTGCTCTGTGGGAGATGGGGCTGTGTGAGGCAGCAATGGGTTCCTTGTCTCCTTACTCACAACCACACAGAAAGTCATGATTAATTATCACACAGATTGCTACAATCGACAGTCTCAACTGAATTACTGTATGAGGAGAAGAGACTTGAAAAGGACAGTTTCTGACTTTGTGACACAAATGTCCTTCAGGAAACTCTAGTTCAAAGGGCAGTGTCAGCCATGTAAAGGTTAAGGGTGAGGAAGCCACATGCTGTGGTGTTGCTGGTGCTTTGTCATGCTATTTATCTTTCCCAATTAACTTCTGGAGTGCTCTTGCTACAGCAGCAGCAGTTCAATAGCTGTGTGAGGGAAGTCAGGAGTCCTGATGCAACAGAACAGCAGCATATTTGCACTAGATTTTTCCAAAAGAGACATTCTTCTGCCAGAATATATTCATGACTTTTTTAATGTCAGCTAGTCTCTTTCAAGACACTGTGTTCTTCAAAATTGTCCTGTTTAACCCCCAAAACAATGAAGCTTGGGACTATGGGTTTGCTTTAACTAACTTCTTAATGAATTCTTCACTACCTCTTTGTTTCATGCATTGTCAAAACAAGAAGCCCATGCTTCAGGGGAGTCTATGTCATCTTATCTAGAGCCTTTCAAAGCTAATTTTAAAATTTCTTGAGGGTATCAGTTATTTTGTCTATTTTGAAATGATCCAATTTCCCTTTTTCATTAATATTCAGAATTCTGCTGTTTAACCTCTGCTTCTTGAAGTTGTTTCATTACTGCATGGATTTAGTCTGTGTTTTGTGTGTTCAGAGTGCTCAGTTTCCTTTTATAGGTGTTTTCTGTTTTGCAGGGCATGTACCACATACCCTACATCATTTTCCTCAATTTTGGACAAACAGTCCTAGCTGATGTGACAGACAAAGTTATCTTAGGTGATGTCTGTTTCAACAGCCAGTAGAATAGTCCGTAGAAATGTCAGAGCTGTAGCATCTGTGAATTCTGTTCCCAGACTAGCCTTGGTTCACAGGTACAATCAGAACCTGGACTTGTGAGTGCCATACAAAGGGAAACTCTCCTGCTCATGAAGATGGCTTCCCTGGCTGAAAACATCCATTTTCTTCTCCCATGCTGGGAATATTGCAATAGTCTTTCTGAGAAGCCAAGGAATGGAAAGCTCTGGTACAAATTCTACTAAGCAGTTTTCAAGGATGGTGTTTTTTGGACAACATTGTCTCTTACATTCAGCTGTGCTCTCTCAAAACATGACACTGTGGAGAGCATTAGAAAGTAATATTTGTGTTAACAGGATTCAAATGCACTTTGGGTTTTAGTCTGTTTTGTACCCACATTTAATTGTTTCCAGATTTTTGTGCCTGACTATAATTTACTGCTGGTGCTAATGTCAAGATGTAGCCATTTAGCTCACTGATTTGTGGGAGCAATGAGGTAATTTTCTGCCTAGGTCCTCTCATTTGTACCTGCCAGCAATGCAGAGGCAGTCTTTCCTAATCAGGCATTAAAAGTTCTTCTTGATTAATCTCTGACTTTGTTGGAGACATTCCAGATTTAAGCCAGTGTAATTCATTTCAGGATCAGACCCATTAAGTGTTTTCCAATGAGTAATATACTGTGTCATTCTTATGCTCTTAAGGATTTCCAGAATCACAGAATGAATGGTGCAGATCTGGGATGTGCATGGCTCTTCTGATTCCACTGGCATCTTCTCCCCCATTCCCTGACTTTTGGAGATTTGTCTCTAGGTGAAATTTCTGTATTTCAATTTCTTTCTGCAGTGAGCTGGAAACATTAACAAATGGTAAAGTGTGATACTGCCGATCCAGTGGTCTATGTGGCCAGGCAATCAGGACAGAAATAATTAACACAGAAAGTGGTCTGCCAGTATCCTGCTGAATGAAATTGGAAGGAGTTCAAATACAAAAAGATTTTTTAGCTTACCACTTCTGGGCTACACATAGCAGTAGCCATTTGGAAGGACAACTGCCAGCTTCCATTTCAGATTGCTTGACAGCACTAACTAGAGCACTAAGAGCATCACTCCATTTCAGCAGGAGCCGTTTGCCAGATTTGGGATGCAAAGCATTATTTCCAGACAAGAGAAGAGTTCAAGGATGGGATCAGTAGCAGCTCTGATGTGTTGCAAGAAGGTGAATTCCTCTGAACATGGGAAGAAATATGGTGTGGGGATAGCCTTTGGTTTCTAACCTGTTAGGCAACTGCTCGTGATGTCCTGACTGCATGGAGACCCCCAGCGTGCCTGCTACTTCCTGTGGCTGCCTCTTGTCACTTCCTTGTCCCTGTCTGTCACAGCATGCCACCACACAGGGATGATGACTGGGCCTATGGGCATGGCCACACACTGTGCCCAGCTGTGTCACAGTGGCTGTGCCTGTGGGGTGATACAGGGGAGGGGAGGAACTCCTGCAGCTCTCTGAAGATCACTCTCCCTTTTCTCTTTCTGCTAGTTTCAAAGATGGCTAGTGTAGCATGAAGCAGAACAAATGGTGGTTGTAAACATTAAGAAATCATCCTTAGCAGTGAAGATTTCTCTTGCTGGAGAGGTGACACCACCTTCTTCTACCATGTGTTTATTGAGCACCCATATTGATGTTAAAGACATATATTTGTACTACACTGCTGTCCTGTAGCTCATTTCTCTGGCTTTCCCTCCCATAACACTTGCAGAGCCAACCTGCTAAAGCAGGTTTCCATGCAGAGAGTAAGAATATAGTGCTTCACTTGATGGTAAAGCAAGTAAACTGGTTATCAGCACGGATAAAAGTTGCAGCTGTACAGACAAAAATTGGTTCTGTCCTGGCAAGTACAGAAGTTGCTGCATACCTTTCATGCCCTAGAATTAGCAGTGCTTCATTTTGTCTCACGTCTGCCTACATCAGGAATATACTTGGTGTTTTCAGTGTTTGCAAAAACTGCAAAGGAGAAGATAAATAGGAGAAACAAGGGAAGAGAAAAAATTAAGAGTAGCAAGACTTTGAAATGGTTTCACTCTGGAAACTGTTTAGACTGGTGAGCTAAGATGCTTGTGGCAAGACTATGTTACTCTGCTGTCTGCCTGTTTGCGTGTACAATGAATTGCATGACATTCCCTCCAGGATCCCTAGTTCTGTCTTTTCACTCTTAGTGATCCTGAGATGGTCCACTTGCTATCTCTGCCACTGGCATCTGTCATAAACAAGCCATTGCCCCAAGGCCTTACAGACTATGACCCCTAACTTTGTAAAGCCACTAAAGAGACCTAAAGAGAAAGTGCCATGCAGAAGTTATGCACTGTTCATATTTACTGGTAAGTCTTGGCCTTCCTTTACTTCTGTTCTGTGGTTCTTCTTGTTGAGCATGAAATTGACAATCAGCTTCCTCTCACTGTTGTGAGGAGGTGTCATGACAGAGACCTGAGGAGAGAGGAAGAAGGATCTAGTTGAGTATTAACTTCAGACAACAGCTTCATTAACTCCTTGTGAGAGTAGTGTTTCTCACTGACATTAAATCACTTGCTTCCTATCAGACTAGCTCTGTCATCTTGGCCTCCAAGTCTGGGGAGCCTTATGTCTTCTTAGAACCAGGCATGGGTTGAGATGCTTTATTAAAACAGCACCTCAATTATTATGAAGAATTTGACTTCAGGTTTTTCCAAGACTTCCATCACATCTTTTTTTTTTCCCAAATTTGCACTGAATACATGTATTTCTTTTTCTCATGCATCCTGAATTTGAGTTCTAATATGGACCTTGCTTAATTTGACCTTATCTAGCTAATTTATCTTGTCCCTGCATTTCTAAACATTGTTAAATGGAGTACGTTTCCTTGTATCTTCCCAAGTAACTAAGTCTTCTGCAAAATTCAAATCATTAAAAGGGAGTGTGATAAGAGAAGCTCCAAGAAATGAGTGAACTTAATATAAAAATTCATAATCATGTCAATTCCACTTTTTAAACAATTTCTGAAATGTTAGTTTGCTTGAATGGCTGGTCAGAAGCACAAAGGTTAGGTTAAGCTTCCTTCGTTAATGGTTTGGCTCAATGCGCCCAGCAGTATAATGTATTTTATCAGTGAGGGAAATGATATTGGTTTAAGAGGTTTCATGTAACAGTCATATCCTGGCCAAATGTAATTTTGAAAACAATCAAGGCCATTATGGCTCACACAGAAAGAAAGATAAAGACAGATAGCTGTATATGGGTTTTTAATAAGTAATTCACCCTGGGTCTTGAAACATCAAATTGCCAAGTAATATTATTAATGTATAAGCATGTTGCTAAAATCATGTATTCTTTCCCATTGGTTGACTATAGATATGTTTCTGATGCAAATATTGTGTAAGTGTATTGAATTCAAGCTATGTAAATAGACTATATAGTACATCCATCAAGCAGTTGACTTGATTATTCCACACACTGAAGAGCATTTTCTGACATCAATCTACATTCTGCCTAAATAGAACATTTTTCACCAATGATATTATGCATCATTTACTGTATATTTGATACTAATTGTTCGGCATATCGATCACCTGTCACTCTGAGAGTTTAGTGATCTTTGCAACTTGTCCTGGCAACTTGGAAGTTGCAGACAGTTGGATACCCATTGTCTGGGGTAGCAGACCAAGGTTTCCTGGATGGTGCAGAAATCTTGCCCTGGGCAGTCAGCATAGAGAGGAGTTAAGTGGGGCTAAGGGCCTGCCAAATTGGTACTTGAAAAGGAAAAAATTACACCCTTTTGATTATCAAAGATATTAGATTATGGCAGTACACAAACACACTGCAAAGATGAACAGATGTCACTTATTCTGTTCCTTTCTGTTTGGAAGCAGTATTTTATTAAAGGGTCAGCAGAAGGCCTGAGCAGCGCCACTTATACACATGAACTGTGCCATTTTGCTTTGTGACTGCAGGATGCAGAAAATCTGTGAGCTGCTTCTCTTACTAAAGTGGTTGAAAGGGAGGATATACAGGGAGTGAAGGTCTCTTTTTTGAATTCAGTCTGCATACAGGGCAGTTACCTGTCAAAGGACAATCATATTGGTGCCTAAAGGACATGGCTCTCTCAGAAAAGCTTCAAACACTTGATAAAAACAGATCTGTTTTAATATAAATATGTTACACTCTCTGAGCAATTTTAAACATTTACTTCACATATGAAAATGTGAAGGTTATTTTTAAATAAATTTAACTGCATCTGAAGGGGGGCTGTTAATATTGACTGCTCTGCGTTTATCAAAGCACATACATTATGGACCTCAAAAACTACTGGAAGCAAAGGCTTTAGAAATAGGAAAGAATATATTGATTTAATAATTTCATTCATTCAGCAGTTCTTTTACGATATTTTTTACAGCACAGAGTGGGGACTGTCTGCTTGCCACACACTTTACTCACTGAGGTCACGTCTTTACTGTATTTTGCTTTATAACCCCTCTGTGCTCCAGGCCTTTCCCTCTTCAGACTGTCAAAACTTCTACCCCACTCCATCTAAATTTGCTAGCTTTATTGTCTCTAAATCTTTGCTTTAGTTCCAGGAGTGCTGGAATGCCTGCTGTCCAGTGGGGAGGCTTAGGGGCAGGACTAGGGACAGTCAAGCACAGAGATACTGCACTGATCTGCCCACAAGAAGGCAAGAAGAGGGGGCAGATTGAAAATTATTTTGATAATAAACAGTAAATTTTCTGGAAAACAGCCTTTCAAGGGAATCAAAACTCTTAACAGGTTAGAATGAGACTCGACACATTTTCAGCCAAGTAAAAGACACCTAGAAAGTGGCAGGTGGCAAGAGATTTTGAAAACCTTGAAACAATTCACTCTGACACTTAAAAAAACCTGAGGCTCTTGACTCTTTGCTTTGAAATGCATTTCTCAATTCCAAGTTGAACTGAAGGAGAGGAAAAGATTGTGGAAAGGATTAAAGTAACACCAAACTTGAAGCAAAACTTTGTCTGGACTTGAATGACAAGAACTGACTGATCTGATCTGAAAAAGAACCATGGATTTGCAGTTGCAGAATTCAAGATTGTTTTGTTTTCCCAGCTTCACCCATTGAGCCACTGGTGACATGCAACAACTGTACTGAATGTACAGACTGGTTCTTTCTTTCACAACCTGATCCCCAAACTATAGTCATCTGTCTCCCCTCCTTCCCTGTATTTTGCCTTCTTTTTATAAGAGAAGTCCTTCAGAAGAAAGGACTGCACACTAACCCAAAAAGTGGGCAAAAATCACTAATATATATATATATAAATAAACTGCAAGAAGGAATATTACCACTGCCCCAGTGGCTTTGTTTTACTCAAATGCATGATCCTACACTGCTTCTATGGGAATGTGATCTCCCTTCCGCTTTGAGAATTAGAAGCCTCAAAGGTGGAGGTTGCCCATGTCCATTTCTCGTGAATTCCTTAGTCTGGGGTTTTGGACTTCTCCAAAAAGCTTCTCTGAGTCTTTCTGGGGACATTTATAGCCCGTCATCAAGCAAGTAAATTAAATCTTGGTCAGGAACAGGACTGCCTTTCCTGTGTATGTTTTGCTTTGGATCTTTCCAGCTATCATTGTGGAGACCTTCTTCCCAGAGGTTATTTATAAAAGATGCTTTGATTCAAGCAGCATGTGGGTTGTATGTGTGTCAGGTAGGCCACACAGCTCACTCTCTGTAGTGGCTCCTTTCTCCTCTTTACTCTCCCCTCCCAGTCTCTGCACAGTGCCTTGGCTGTCCCCTTCATCTCTGCCTCCTGGCTCCCTCCCTCCCACCCAGAGGTTCTGTCCTCCTACACTGAAGGAATTTGCTGGATCCACAGCTGTTTCAGGAGAGAGAAAATTGTGTAGCAGCAGCTGCAGCAGCAGGCATAGCAGTGAATTACATGAGGATACAGATTATCTGAGCACTTGTTTCTGAGAGGTACAGCTTATCTCAGATGTAGTCTCTGCATAAGCAGTATGGAAATAGTAGCAGCCCAGAGTGATGCTGCTGCCTTGGTTTATTTAGGCCCTTCCCTGCCAGGGTGGGCATGGCCTGTATGGGGAGTTGGGCACAGTGGAGGTTGGGAACTGCAAACATACATATGTCCTGCCTGCATCTCTGCCTGCCTGACTGGCCTCATGCATGGTCATGGCACCCTGGAGCAGCCAGTGTAAGCTCCTCAGGGCAGGAAATGTTTCCCTTACTTACCCATGAACCACTATGCAGAGCAGCAGTGGTTTATAAATAATAGATGTTTAGGAACATCTTCTGCAGGAAAAAATGTGCAGAATATACATGGTCAACCTTCCTGAGGCATCCCTGAGACTACTGGAGCCATAGGCACAGTGAGCGAAACCGTAATGTCCCCCCATTCATCTCCCTAACAGTCATCACTTTCTGCTTTACATAGCTGTTTACTTTTCCAAGCATCTTATGCCATAGCATTAAGACACAACAGGGTGTGCTTTAGTGGGACATTAATAATACATTGAGTGCATTGTGAGCCATGACTGTAAAGGCTGAATGACTTCAATAGCCCAAGAAATGTATTAATGCTCCAGTAAACCACATCTGAGAGTGGTAATTCAAGTTTAATTTTGTCATTTTACTAATGACGCAACAGACATGATATTATACGTGACGCTGTCTCATGGCACGCACAGGCAATGCCCAGCAGTTCTGCCACTGTCCCCTGTGTGCAGAGAGGGCAGCTTTAGTCAGGGAATTTTAACCAGCTGTGTATGCTTTGGGGAAGTGTCATAGTATTAGCAGAGATAGCCCATGCAAACCTGTCTAACATATACAGTGAAGCTGGTAGTATTATGAAGGGCACGTATACTACTCAGAATGGTAAGATGGATCATGTGCATGTGCCTAATGCAATAGCTAATCATATAATTTAGTGAGAAAGCCTGGGATCCTTGTTAGTGAGAGAAATGATGAAAGATAAGAAGAAAAAGAAAGAAAATTACTTCCTAAAGAGTGTGAGAAAAAAGAAAGGACAGACTTCAGTTTGCAGGAAGCATCTCACCTCATTAAGCATCTTAATTCCCTTTTATTGTCCATACTGCACTGAAGCCTTCAAAATGTATGTATGATTTACAAGCAGTGCTGTGCATCAGCTGAGCAGTTTTATATAGGGCTCTGAAAGGTTCAGGCATGTGTGGTGCTTGGGTTTGGGTAGGTTTTCTGCACTGTTAAAATCTTGCCTGATTTCATTCATGGTGTCACTTGGCTCTGCTGTGCTTGCATGCTTTTATTTTGATAAATGTTTAAACACCTCTATACCGAATGAAGCCAAGTAAGTATGAGCCCACTTTACTCTGACATAATTTTAAAATTAATTCATACCTGGATAGACCTGCATTTCATTAAAGTCCACTAAATAAGTCATTAATGTTTATTTGGAGCCAAGAAAGCGTTATAGATAATTTTATAGTAATTCAATAATTATATTGGTTCAACTTAGCATATTTTAGATTTTCTTATATTCTTGACTGTTTAACTGCACAATCAGGAACAAAATCTAAAACAAGAATGAAAAATGCTGGTGTTCAGATCCCAAGATAAATCCAATAACAGCTATGACAGGATTGATTACAACAGAATCAGCAAAACCTCTAGACTCTTTTTAATGTTGTTTTGAGACATAAAGAAGATAATGAAAGATGTTACTTGACAGTAGTAAGAGCTGTGTTTAAAGCTAAAAGCAAACTGCTCTGAATTTTGGAGGGTTTTGTTGTAGAAACATTTTTCTACTTCAAAAAACAATTTTGGTCAGAATTGACATATTCATTAAATTACATTAATTCTGATGACATTTTCTTTAAAGAAAAAAAGAGTATTTTTCAAATGACCCTTTTGAAAATTCTATTTGGAAAAATGAGATAAAATCAAAACCTGAAAGTACTTTTGAAATTAAATTATTCATATCTATTTATTGTTTCAACATAATTTCATTCTATGTCACTAGCATTTTTATTATTTTCTATGCTTGTTTTATAGAACCTAGTCCTCTTTGCCTTCTCTTTCTGCACTTTTCTGCACCTCTGGGTAATTTCATCTGCAAACACACGATCAGCTACCATCCCTGCACAGCTAACTTGCAGATCTACCTGGGTGCCCACGACCTGTCTTCTCTGGCCAGTCACATCTCTGGGCTTGTTTCCCTGTCATTTCATGTAACGACAATCTGTCAACTCAAACCCAGTGTGGATGAGGCAGAACTTTTAATCTTCCCCTATTCATGTCTTCCCTGCTAGTCCCCTCTTTGATCACAGCGGACAACCTCACCGCTCTACCTGTCACTCAGGCCCATAATTTGTGTGTCATCTTTGACTCAGGCCCTTTCTCAGGTCCTCACATTCAGGATATGGCATAATCCCACTGACTGCTACTTCTTAGCATCTCTAAGATGTTGCCTTTCCTGTCCATCTCCATGGCTAAGGCTCTTGTCTAGCCTCTCCTATGTCTCAATTAGTGCAACACATTTTTTATCCAACCTTGACAAATGCAACATAGGTATTTTGGTGCCCACGTAAAATGGCACTGGAAGTGCTATTTTCTTAAGCCATCCATCTCCCATTTTATGCCCATCCCCCTTCCATCTCCTCTTTCAGCATTGCACCAAATGTTACCTGTTTGTCTTCATTTTCATGCTCTGTCACAGTCTGCTTCCAGTTATCAACAGCTATTCAGTACTGCTAGCTGGGGTGACCCTGATGCCAGCTCCATTTACCCTTGTGCTGGAGGTCCAAACTCACACCCTCAGCTCTACCCACTTTCGAGACAAAAATGAAAACCTCATCACAGTCTACAACTTCATTGTGAGAAGAAGAAGAGTGGCATGGACTGGTCTCTCCTTTGTGGTGACCAGTGAAAGGACCCAAGGGAATAGCCTGAAGTTGTGTCAGGTAAGGATTACGCTGGATATTAGAAAAAGGTTCTTCACCCAGAGGGTGGCTGGACACTGGAACAGGCTCCCCAGGGAAGTAGTCACAGCATCAAGGCTGAGAGAGTTCAAGAAGTGTTTGGATGATACTCAGGCACATGGTGTGACTCTTGGGGATGGTCTTATGCAGGACTGAGAGTTGGACTCAATGATCCTCGTGGGTCTCTTCCCACTCAGCCTGCTCTGTGATCCTGCAAGCAGCCTTTGAATCCTCCACTCTATCCCATGGTGAAACTCTCTGTGCCCTCTTTTCCTAACGACTGCTAAGCTCTTTGTTTGCTGTCTGTCCTGTTGCTCAATATCATCCTATGTTCTGAAGTATGACACCATTTATTTTTCTGTACTCCAGTTCTGTTTCTTGCCTTATGTTGTAAGGCTTCAGGAGCATGTGCCATCTTTCTATTTTGACTAATAGTTTCAGTCTCAGCCCACAATCAGGTCTCATGGGGTAGAAGTCCATTATACACATACACACAGAGGTATGAATTATAATAATATAGCAGTTATTCTTCATTAATATTTTTACTGTGAGATTATGGTATGGTATTTAGCAACTCATGTGCTTTTATTGCTTATTTAATATTCTACTACTTTATTGTCTTCAACTTTTATATTATTATTGTTATTTGAATAATTAACTTTGTTACCTATTAAGCAAATATTTGAAGCCTCTTTTTCTCTAGTTCAAAGCATCTCCCACTTCTGCTATAATGAAACACTTGAATTCTAGGACAGTTTGAACAGAAAACTTAGGTAAGAGTCAAAGTGTTTTATTACAAACAACAAAGAGATGCTTTGATCTAGAGAATAAGATTTTAATTATTCATTTTTCAGTTTAAAGATAAGATCTAGCACAATAAAATACATTGTAAATATAAAGTGAAATCACAGGAAAGTTCAGCTATTGTACTGCATAATGTGGGGGACTTATCACATGAGGTGTGTCAGAAGGCTCCCTGCCTCTCCCCCCTCCCCCCCAGATGCTGTGAGTTTTAGTATTCAGTACCAAACTATCTTAGTCCAAAAAAACTTGAGTTTAAAACTGAGAGAACATTGCTGGGAGCTTGCTATGATGGAAAGGTCCAGTTAGGCCAATGCTACAGTTACTGGTGGTCCTGCTGTACAAAGGGTGACTACAGAAGGTCTGTGTGGATCCAGCTAATGCAATCCACAGTTGCTTCTATCATGGCACTAGAGCGGATCACTACCTGTTGAGGGATGACTGGGAAATCTCAGGTTTGCACTTCTAACTTTCAATTGACTTATTTTATAATTATAATTACTATTTTAAATTCTTTCTATTCTGACACATTGTGACATGTAATATTGCTCTAATTTACAGTGGGTATGAAATAGCTGTCTTTTCCATGAATAATTGTTCTGACTCTGGGTTTTGACCAGCTCTTGCAAGAACATTATTTAGATTTTCACTTAAAATATACGATTTTGGCATTTTGCTTTGTTGACAGAATTCGCTTTAGTGTGGATGTTTTGCAGTGTCACCAGAAAGTGGGAGGAGAAAAGTGCTAAGAATTGCCAACAAAAAAAAAAAGGAAAAAATCCTGTGAAAGACTTATTCACAGTTCACCCTTGTAAGAGCTTTCTTCTCCCAGAGATTTCCCCTAAGACATGGCAAAGGTGACCACTTCTTACAGAGCCCTCCCAGTCTTGCTGAGAAATCCATAGCTATCACCTCTTTCAGGAAGTGTGAGGTCCATGGAGGTGCTAAACTCCCAAAGATCCTTTTGGAAACCAACAGATGATGGATTAAAATATTTCATAGCAATCTCCATGGAGACCAAAACCAGGCTGGCATCCTCAAGACTGATGGTGATAGAAAACCCTGTTGGCAATGTGGATTAGTGGGTGCTCCTTTTGGAGTCAGAGGCTACCCCAGATGATGTGGTTTATCTCAAGTGTAAATCAGATGTGACTCAGCCGCAGACGCTGCACAGCCAAACATGCAGAACAGTCACATCAGTGCTGAATCAAAGCCTGAAACACAAGTCATTATTTAAAGAGAGTTCTGAGGATGTCATGAGTTTTGAGAAGATGATCAACACTGCTGAAGAAGTGAAAGCCAGGAACTAGAGATACACTGATAGGATGTGCTTAGGATTTATTAACTGTTTTGTTTGGGCTTATTAAAAAGAAATGACACCCATTAAAGTGCCTAACAGGAATGACATATCTAGCAAACCAAAGGCTGTGACTGAAGGGGAGCTCTGTGATAAGGTGAAGGCTCTCTATTGCTTTCCAATGACAAGGCACTCAGTAAAAAAAAAAAAAAGAGAAAGTTTTGCTTTATAAATTTTTTGTTTGATTCAAGTTTTCTCAATCAAATATCCCAATTCTCATGAAATACATATATTTGGACATTATTCTGAGTAATTACTGATGGTTTTGTGACAATTCAAAGAACTTTCATAGCTGTGTTGTTTAAGGATGATGTGCACTGGCATGTCAGATGGTCAATGCAAGTGCTGTGGGGGCACATGTCTTCCTGCCTCCCATGCACTGTGAGGCACTTGGAAATACCCCAAACACTCACATTGGTGTGGAGAACAAGTGATAATACTTTACCCAGTCTTTTTTTGCTGTCTCTTCACTGTGGCATTTCTTCAGGTTGCCAAACTGCAGGCTCTGCCCTATTTATGTATTTACTGAAGCTGTTCCATATTTACCTGTATACTTGAGGTGCTCTAAGAAACAGCCATTCCTCTCTCCATCTTTCCACCAGTCTCTGCATGCATACCTTGCAAGCTTTGCATAAGCAAAAGTCACAGCTGAGACAGCTGGGGCTGCCCCTACTGGCAAGAGCATCCCATCTCTTTCTGCTCCTTCTTACCATCTCTCTTTCAGAGTTTAGTCACTGGTGTCAGCAGCTTTCTTGCAGTGCAGATGTGAGCTTGGTAATCAGAGGTTTTATTGGCTCACTGTACATACAGGCTCACGGGGTCCTTTTGGAACAGTATTTCTAATCCCCTCACCCATGACGGTGTGTTTGCCCACCTGCCACCCACCATGCCATCCTGGCACCTCACTGCCTCTGGTGTTCTCTGCTATGTTTCTTAATAAGAAGTACAAATCAAAAGCTAAGATAAATCTCTTCATCTTCTTTTGTTGCATCTGTACCAGCCTTTTCAGTCATGTCAAAACAAATCTGCGCTTATTTATCTGCATTCAGGAAATTCTGCTTTACTGATGTACATTTTAGACCATTCAAACCCAAGGTTGTTTCTTTTAAATGGTAGCTGGGAGTGGGGACTTTGAAACTTACAAGTTCCAAGCCTGCTTCACAGAAGCTGAGAGTGTTGTTTGATAGGTTATAAAATACTTTTTTGGGTGGGCTTCTAACATGTACCTGAGCTATTTACCACATCCCTTCAACTAATTGTTTCTGCAATTCAGACCATTTTTCTTTTCAGTTTAAAAGTAGTGATATGTTCAACATAACCAGGATAATTGAGCTGCAGCTGGGGGGAGCTGCTTTTCTTTTTTGGAAAATAATTGTTCACTCCCCCTATGATATGGCAATAGAAGAATATCAGAAATCCTATTTCACGCTCTACCACCACCCCATGGGGATTCTTGGTCCTTTGTTCATACTCCTTTTTCTTTCATTTGGTGGAACTTCATTGCATATTATTATTATTATTATTATTATTATTATTATTATTATTGAAACTTAGATAAGAGATTAAAGATTGTTTACAAGGATTTGGTGTACCATGAGGAAAGCCAAGTTCTATAAAACCTTTGTTGAGAGTCAACTACTTTGTGTTCTGAAAAAGCTACTGCAGACATCCCTGTTGTTTATATTGATCTTATAGATTCAGTATTAGGGCATTCAGTTTAGTTTTGCTATGGACACTGGCAAATTTTACTTGAATTTTCTTGAAATGCAACAAATTACAGTGATCTGACAGATTTTTGAATGCTAGCCTAGAAAAAATACAAAGGTTTCTCATACAAGGTGAGCCAGCTGTCTCCAGAAGGAGAGTTCTCACTCCACACTGTCACCAGATTTTCTGTTGCCCAGAAACTCTGATCAGGCAGAAAGCCTCTGCCAGGGCAGGCAAAAACTTTCCTCTGCTGCCACAGACAGGAGCAGCTAGCAGTGCCATGTGCATCCAAAGTGGTTTGGTGTAATGGAGCCAAGCCCTACCCACTCCAGAGCCTTCTGGCAGGTAGCATTGGGTCCAGCTTCCTGCTCTGCAGGGGAGCTGGCACTGTACCTCTTTATGGGGCTTCAATCAAGTGCTGAAAACAGCTGGGAATCCAATCCCCGGTCTCCTACAACATGTACCTCACTTTCCCAAGCTTTGCTGCAGTGGTATTTCCTGTGTTTTAAACAGAAATCTTTTAAAACTGTGATATTCCCAAGAATACAGAAGAGTGCTGTAGTTGCTATTTTACTTAATATTAAAAGGTTAAAAAGTCTATGAAAACATATAGCTATGTGGAAATTAATGATGCTTATCTCTTGTAAACTGGTGCTGTGTATGTACCTATCCACTCATAATGTTTTAAAATATACATAGCAGAGTGCAGATAGTGATAACACATTTGATTTTATCTGCTACAAATATATATGTATTTGTATGTCAGACAAATAACTTATCTCTTTTACTCTCTGTATTGATAGAATCCATAGAGGATTTAATCTGTTTGAGTGTGCTTCTCCATGTTATTCATCTCAACTGTGCACTGAGAAAGTTCAAATATTTAAATTAGTTTAAAGTCAGAATACTAATGGCTGTTCTTAGAAATTCAATAACAGTTACATTTCCCCAGCTGATGGATACTGTCACAAATGGTTACCACAGGAGTATATGTAGTTAATTACTTTGCAACAATTAGGATCTTAGCCCAAGTATATGAAGACTTTTTCTAGTATGTGTAAAGAGAAGCACTGAAGCACTCTCAGCTTCTGATTGCTGCAGGAGTGTGTTACTGATTGTAGCTGATAAACCTGCAAGCAGCTGTTGACAAGCAGTGTTGTGTATCACCTAGGTGTGAGGTCTGAAAAAGTTCAGGTTATGTGCTGCACAGGACACAGGACACAGTGTAGATGAACACTGTTTACTCTTCAAATATCAGTCCTGGTGAAAAAGGACTGGCAAGGAGTAATACTACTTCTCTCCAAAGGTGCAGTTTTTCAATTAGACAGGCAGAAAGACAAAACTTAGAAAATTAATTCAGCAGCAAGGAAACAAGCCCTGTGCAATGTTACACTGTGATGAACCACCTCCTCTTAGTAAAAAAGACAGAACATATGCTTCGTTTCAAACCTCTTTTTAAATACACCCCTAATTATGAAATCATTATCAGAGACCTGTGTGATAAGGAAAGAAGAATTATTATATTAACCTGGGGTCTTCAGTGCACTCAAAGGCATCACAAAGCAGCTCTCCTGCAGTCAAAGCCTGTGCACTCCCTCTTTTCTCTCAACCAGTGAGTCACTTCTTCCCTTTAATCTCCTATTAAAATCCTTTCTATCCTCTTCACTTTATGACTCTGCTGCTGCAAGGTGGTTTGTGGCACTCAGTATGGCTAATCCTTGGGATCGCATGTATTGAGAACAGAATAATTGAAAACAGCTTGAAGCAGTTGTAGTTAGGCACACAAATCAATGACAGATAATCATTTAAGCACAAACTGAAACAGACATTTACATGGAAAATAATCATGGCCTTAGAGTTACACCCTATTCTTGCCATGCAAAATCTTTCATGCATTTGGCAGAGTACCATGAGAAGCTAAATCCCATTGCCAATGTGCCCATCCTCTTGAGACAGCCCTGGCAAACCCCGGCTGGAAACCTGAGCTCAGTCGTAAATAGATTTGCCTTGAAGGCCACTCATCTTTGGGTGAAATAAAACTGCATTGCCTCCTGAGCTGTGTGAGAGTCATGGTCTTAGATGAGCAGCCCAGAGCAGTGAAAAGCCACAAAGCAGAGGAGCAGATGAGGCTGTGTCTCCCCTTTCAGGGTGCTACTCCCATCCTAAGTCCTTGCAAGGGAGGATCATGCTTAGGTGCACTGGGCTGTGTTTAGAAGTGCTACAGTAATAAAGAAAAACTCCAACAGTGGAATGTTTCCTGGCTCAGTAGTACAGATGGGAGCACATATTTCCCTGTCATTTTCCAATGACAATCATATTCATACCAGCTGGTTAAAATGTTTTAATAAATGATTACCTGATGAGAATACTTTCTCATGGCTACGGTACTGGGGTTTTCTCATTTTTACCACAATCCAAATAATCTTTCAAATTGAAAAGCAGAACCAAATCAATAGAATTACAATTTTAATTCTTTCTTAGGATCTTTGAAAAGACACCTGGAAACTTAAATACCAGCTCACCTAAAGTGGTAATTTGAAGAAAATGTGTTGGGGATGTCATATGCTGCTTGTTGTTTGTCCTGGGGGGCTGGAAGAGCCAAGCCTCCATCCCTGTCTGGGGGCACATTGCATAGCCAGACAAGTGAGTGAGCACTGTTACGTGTGGAGCTCCTACAGCTCTGAGTTTCTCTGGGTGATTTTATCTACAGAGATGAAGAAAATCCAGAGTGAAGTTCCTCTGTTTCTGTGTGAGCCTGGTAGCCACAACCTTCCTGTCACTGCTCTCTTGGCTGCAGTGCCTCTGCCAGAAACTGACCACCTTGCTGCTGATAGGATGCGCATGTATGCACAGAAACCAGATAAAAGGGCTGGTCTGGTAAGTTTTTATTATTTATATCTGCTTGTAAGTAGGCAAGTGGGACTTTTATCCTATTATTTAACCTTTTGCTTTGAAGACATCAACACCTGCACCAGAGAAGTTTCAAAAGTTTAGTTGCCAATTGTCCTTCCACTTTCTGTGACTCTGGTGAAAGGGTATGATTTATCAAACTAAGTGTATGTTAATATCTCTGCAAAATGGTAAAGATCAAAGACTACCTTGCATCAAGCAGAATTACAATGCCATAACATTTTTTCTTGTTACAACTGTTATCAATCATGGCATGACAGTAAGCCACAGAGAAGGTTTTTCAGTCAGTGTCACTGACATGCTGCAACATCTGAAATACAGCAGCCAGCTAGCACTTTTCCCTTTCTCTGGGTGTGAAAGAGAAAAACCAGCAGCATAAGTAAGAGCCTTTGCTACCCGTGCCATTAAATACGGCCATTTGGCAGCAAAATGCATGCACATGACTTTAGTTCTGCCTGCGGCTGTTGCATCCTCGTAAAGGAAGAGATAAAAGCCTCTATGAGAGGAGAGGGCTTGATTTCAAATGACAGTGGTGACATTTTCAGCAATGACCCCCGAGTGCAGCAGAGTCCACCATATGATACTCTTGCCCCAAAGGCATGTGCATCATCCTCCTCTCTCTGGGAAGAGGTGGGAATTCAGATGAGCGGCCAGAGCTGCCCAGCACTGGGTGGTGAAAGCACTGACCCAGCTGAGCCCCGAGCAGCGTCTGGCTCTGCACATGGTGCCGCTGCCAGCACGAGGGCTCTGCAGCTTTCCTGCACCAGCCATCAGCCAGTTACTTTCTTCTCAAACTTGAAATCATATCTTTGTTTAATTTGGGATTGAGAGTCTTTTCACTGCGGATACAGACAGCCTAAGGAAAGGAATAAGATTTCTCTTGCTCTCCCCAGGATCTTGTCAGGCCGATGAGTTTTACAGATCCAGCACTTAAAGCACTATAAGCACGATGTCCCCCAGACTTATCTCTGGCAGTATCTGATGGAGAACAGGAAGGAAAGGGGAATTATAAGAGGTCTGTTTGCATACATATCACTTCCATCCTTCCTCTGCACAGCTCGAGCTGCCCCCATGTATATCCCCTTGCAATATGCACAAGTCCACAGCAGTATCTCCATGCTGTGCTTGCAGGCTGTGCTTCTGCAGAGTGCCCCCTGAGCTCTGAGCCCATGGCGGTCCCCTCAGACCCTGCGGCAGGAGCCTGCAGCAGTGGGACACACTGAGGCGCATCCTGCTGTCAGGCAGCACCAGGAGCAGCAAGGACCAGCTTGTGGATCCTGTGCACTGCTGCACACAGGTGGGAGCCCAGAAGCTCCAGGCAGAGGGAGGCAATAGTTGTATTGAACAGTATCGATTCTGGCAGTGACTGGAGCACTTTGGTTTTGGTATTGGGGTTACATTATAATATCATAAAATGCAACTTCATATGGTCCTACAGCTGTTTCTCAGGGACTTCAATCCAGAGTGAGAATCCTTTAAAAGCAGCAAAGAGGATAAGAAGAAACAAAGCAAATGCGGCTGGGAAAGTATAAGCATTCAACAAATTTAAAATCCTGGGTTTTCAGGAATCTCCTGCAATTTGAATAGAAAACTGGGTGGTTTTAAACAAAGTGACCGTCTTCAATTTTTCAGTCTCCTTTTCCTCTGTTGCTGAGAGCTGCACAATGTACTTCCCCACCAGTTACTGAAATGCTTCTAAAAACTTGAAGAATTATTTGAAAAAGGGCTTTCCTATTCCTTATGCATAAAATATGCATGCATATTCATATAAAACATTTAGAAAAATTTGTACCAGTTATAATTAGCATGTTTTGTGCATCTATTTTCTTTGCTATTAAATAACAAATTTGTGGTAACCATAGCAACTGGAACATCACATGGTACTGGTGCTATTTTGGGGATAACATAAGTACCTTTCTTAAAGAAGTATTCACACCTCTAAGCTATGAATTTTAATAATTTTCACAATAAATTATTTGTTAGGTAGATTGTATTCATCCTTCACTCTAATGTTGCTTTAATGTGGAATGACTACCTTGTATTACAGTGTCTATGACCATTTAAAAGATGTGATGAGTCCTCTTGTTTTGCAAAAAGGCAAGAGACCTAAGAAAGGCAAATGGGAAGCTATGTGCCATATTAGTGGAACTTGAATAAAGGGGGAAAATACAATAAAATTAAGGATTTCTCTTATTGTTTCTGAGAAAGGTGGTCACATTGGTCATGTACCTCTTCATGCTTGAATGGAGAAAAGCTAAAGGAAAGAGATGCTTTAATCTTGAACTCCTACTGGATGATGGGAGGGGTCCTTGGGAAGTTCACATGGGAAGAGATCAGCTGAGCTATCAAAGCCAGTTTCTTGCTGCTGCAGTCAAGTGTGTTTGTCTACTGAGCATCTGCTGTACACCACACCTCATATCACGGGCCTTCCAACATATCTCAGAGCCTTACAGACAAAAAGATAAAGAGCAAGAGACCAAATGCCACAACAGCAACAAGCCATTAAAAGAGCTTGTGTGGCAACAAGATTCATGTGCTAGGGTAGGGATGCTCTTCAGTAAAATTTGCTGGAATGTCGTGTTACAGTTAAGAACAAAATGCCTCAAGAATTCCTGTTACTGCTGTGATGAATTGAGGAAAAATGGAAAAATGTGCAAGAATTTCCCTTCCATCTCTAGAACTGGTAATTCAGTTAATTGTGATAGTGTAAGTAAGAGGAACCAAACAGGCACCAATGAGAAATGAATGCTGTTAAAAATACCCTGCCCACACTGATACACTAATGAAAAATGCGTGTTGACATGATTAATTGTTTTATCACGAAAGTGTCTGTATAGATGAAACCCACCCTGAGCTGTCAGAATTGTGTTAACCATCTCCCAGAGCAGAGGTAATGAAGGATCATTCACCCTGGGTGGCTCAGGCAGGTGATTTGGGTTAATATACACACCAAAGAGGACATTAGGCTGGGATATTACTTAGCTTCAGCTTGTCTGCCAGGGTAGTTTGGAGCAGAAGAATTTCACCAGAAGGTGAAGAAAAGGGCTGGGGTGGATGAGAAGAGCCATGTAAGTAGATATAGGACTATCTGCAAGAAACTGGGGGCTGCAAGGCCAGCCAGGGCTGTGCTGGCAAAATGGTGTGATGCCCAGCTGGTGTCTTCAACCTTAGGCTGGAGCCCTTGGTGTAGGCAAGAGCTCACCAAGCTGTGGACTGGCTTGTGGCAAGTTGCAAGGAGTAAAAGTTAATGAGAATTTTAAGTTAATAAGCTCCCCTGAGCCAAACCTTACAAATGTGAGCCAGACTGGGGGAATTAGCCTGAGTAAAGATTCACAAAGTAGTGCTTTGCCTCTGGCTCCGTTCTGTTCTGCCTGCCTTCAGTTTTTCTCCATTCAGGTGTATCACTGGGATTATTTTTTTAAAGTTCATTTTTATTTATTACTAACTTATTTGTAATCACCATTTTTTTAAAAATAGCTTCTTTTTTCCATAAATTATTAAAAATTGTGAAATACTCCCATTCAGATATTTGGAAATTATGGATTTTGTTTATAGCAATGCTTTGGTACACAAAAAGATTGAAAAAGAAATTAAAGCAAACATTCTGATCTCAAAATTTGATAGTTTTGATTATCCTCTATTAACCTTTAATTGTTTGCTTCTTTGCTTTGCTCAAGGTGGAGCAACCATTTTTCACCTCTTTTGGTAACTCTTTGGGGACTTGCAGTGCTTGTTTCAGGAGGCCCTGGCAGTGTGTCCTGTGTAGTGGCTCCCTGAGAGAAGAGGCTCTCTAGTCTCTACTATGCTCACTCTATGCATTGCATTATTGACCCTTTTGAACTGAATGTCCTTTATTCTCTCTTGCTGCAGGTCTTGCCATGTGTTTCTCTGTCCACTGCCTACCCCCTCCACCAGTGGCTGGGGCATCTCCTCCCTTTGCCTGTGGTGTGGTTAGGAACTGATCCTTGACTGAGTGCAATTCTGTTGCAGCATTTCTCTCACCTTCCAGTCTTGTTCTTTTCCAAATACTTGATTCTTAAGAAGAGTCTTGAGAAAAGGTCTAACAAGGCCAGCAAGGCGTTTCAGCTGAACACATATGCTTCCAGGAGCCCTGAGGGGTGAAGCAAAAGTAAACCCATTAGAGGCAAAAAGGGAAAATTGTATAATATGCTTTTTTCCTTTTCTTGATCCATTCTGTGAAAAGGGAGCTTCCCACTCTACTTTGTTTGGAGGGGAAGCAAAGCAAAGAAAAAGATTTGGAAGGTGCTGGCAAGTGATAAAATACAAAGAAATTATTTTTCTTATCTAGTCAATGGATGGCTTTCTGCCTTGCCTTTTGTTAAAGCTCTTAATCCAGCCTGTAAATAGGAACTTTCCCTTTGGACTGACTGTTTAGATATGAGACTTAGTGCTGATCTGAAGTAATGGGATCAGAAAATAGGAGAGATGTATCAAAGAGAAAGATACATATGCTCATACTACTGAACTTTCTCTTGCAGCACTCCTCGTGTACTGTATGTAAATGTTCACAAGTACAAAGTGCACTTCATTTTACTGCAGACCTAAGCTAAGACGCAGACACTGAGAAGCCTGCTTGTTTGATCCCCCGGAGGGCAGTCCACCTGCCTTAGGGCAAAGCACAGATCCTCTGCAATGAAGCAGAACGTGAGAGGTAATTTTGTTGCATGTCCTGATTTAGTCTTGCTAAATGCTGGAAGAACTTGACATTTTAAATGTGCTGGAAGTGGAGATTCACACTCCCAGGTCTCAGAAATGGCAGTAGTAAACCTGAAAAAGTAAAAAAGTCAGCAAAACAGAAACTTGGGACAGAGGAAACTCTTAATCAAAAAAGAGATTATCTTCAAAGAAAAACTATATTTCTCATTCGTGAAAGAACTTTTTACCTTACTTTTTAGGCTGTCCAAACTTTTGCAGTAAGCTGGCTTTTCTGGCCACTTCAGCAGAGCTGTGCCATGGCTTTCTGTGAGTATGGCTGTGGCCGTTCTTGGGTTTGGTAACCCTACAATTCATATTCAGCTGCTGTGGAAAAAATCCTGAAAATTCAGAATTGTCTTGTTTCCAAAGACACTTTTGACCCAGGCAATGTATTCTAAAATCCTTAATCATTTTCTCCTTACTGAAAAGCCTTTCTGACTGAATAGGAATTTTTCCCCATGTCAGAAATTAAAGGAGAGAATGGATTTCCAGTGTGGTTCTCAAAGATTAACATGTGTATATGTATATAAGCGCAGTGAGAATATAAATATAAAACACAATACATGTATTTTCTTATTAATTTAAAATGGATAAATTAGTTAACTCACCTTCCATTTTGTATTTGGGAACATTTAGATGCTATTTGATGCTGTTTTTATTTTCCAGGCCATCTCTTTATAAGATTATTTTTAGTGGGTGCTACTAAGACTATATTTTAGTAGATATTTAAAACAATATAAAGAGGTAAACTCCCAACCAGCACCTCTTCATTTGGAAAAGTTGCTCAGACTAGAGAGCTCCAAACCCAAACTTGACTTCTTCCATTCCTTGTATTAAACTTGTGTAAACCAAGTGGAACTTTGCAGATCAATAATTAGACTCAAGAAAAAGAACCCAGTACCTAAACAAAATCTCTCTTGTGCTGCTTATGTCTGCTTTATATATCAGCTGTAGTAAAGATCAATATTTGTGAAAGTAGTGACCTGAGTAAATTTTCTTCCCCATTGAAAACACTGTGTGACTTAATAGGAAACCTTTCAGGGGAGACAGCGCAGGATCTGCCCTGTGTTCGCAGGGTTTGAGGCTGTCAGCACAGAGCTAGTCGCTTGTAGCACTGCCAGCTCTTCCACTGAACAGTATGAACAACAGACTGACATCCATGTGCATGCTTTCTTTTTCTTTAAAATAGTCTTTATCACTATTGTATACTCTTCTTAACTGCATGGATGAGTTCTTCTGATCTGCTACTGGGTCTTTTCTTCTCAAAGTAAACCTGGTATCTATCAAAACCACAAGTTAAGAACATTTAAAATGGGGTTTAGTGTTTGTGTTAATGTATTTTTCCCTGATCAACTGAAAGCTGTGAGGTTTGCTTTGAATTCATCCCTAAGATATCTTTTTAAATACCAGTAGAAGGGAAGTTTTATTTCTACTACAGAAATAGCAGCAATTTTATTATTTTTTTTTATTCTGTTCTTTAAACAGTACAGCTACTTGAGTATCTCCTATGTCAAATACAAAGCTATAGTATTTAAAATATTAAAATAAATCCTTTGACTTTAGTAGCAGTATGACTATTACTAAAAGGTGTGTCCTTCATTGCCTGCTTCAACATTACAAGCTTTCATTTCAATGGAATTAAATGCCAACTAAGTTAATTAATAAACAGGAATATCAGGTGATGGCACGGCACCACCCAAGCTGCTACTGCATAATGATGAGTGAGAGGTGAAAGGTCAGTCCTGGAACCAGTGCGTGCAGATGCAACCTGCTTTTCATATTGATTGTGTTTTCCAGTGGGCTTCAGGTCAGGTGCTGAGACCTAGGGGCTTGCTCTGTCTGCAGCTGTTTCACTGTTTTCTTTGCTTACCTTGACCAAGTTCCACAGTATTTCTGTACTGCTTCTCCAAGGATAAAATACGTATAATGTTTATCAGTGTTACAAAGGCATTAATGACTCAGAAAATGTCTTAGGTGTTCCCTATGAGGAAGATGCTATGCACAATAAAAGATGTACAGTATATGTATACATACAAATATATCAACTCAAGGGTTAATATTTCTCTGCAGTACATTTATTTTTACCTATTATTAAATCCATTATAAATTAATGCCTTTTTTAAGGATGAAATGGGTTTACAACCAGAAAAAGAGAAGATACGGGCACCTGTTCAGAGAGAGAAGCAACATGGAACTGTATATGTTATACCAAAAGCATTTGTTGATACATAACAGTTCAATCAATATGCAACTGCATAAGGTGGAGAGATAAGATTAAACGTTCAAATAGATATACTAATTAAAAAGGACATGTACATCCATATCTAGAGAACCTGACAGTGAGAGAATGACAGAGATTCAGCACTACAGTGAATTATAAATGTCAAATTACAAGGATGCATATAAAAAAAGCTTGTAACTGTTAGGAACTAGACTCTGTATTCATGTGAAAACTGTTGCCTTTATCATCATCTCAGATCCCTCTAAGGTATTCTGTCATTCACTGTCAAATTTTCTACATAAGATAGTAAGATGTATGTCACACAGGTGTCCAAAACTGCTCCTATGCCATTGTCAGGACACACCAGTATATTTTGAGGGGTTTTGTAAGCAACAAGAATATTAAGCAGGGGATCTGCTTAAGTGACATCAGTAAGTTACAGAATCCTTTTCCCCCTCAGATGTGATAAAATCTAATACATAATGTCAAAAATGAAGGGGAAAAGGAAACCAGCAATGTTTATTCACATGGCTGTGGACAAAATAGGCTGTTAGAGAGCCATAGGATGCATAATAAAAGTGGATGCTAACTAAATTTTTGTGTGCAAGAGCATGTCTTTAATTTACAAGATGTTTTGTTTAGTTAAAAGGTAAATACCATTTATAATTCTTCTCACAGACTATTTGAGAGCAGCAATAACACCTACAGAGCTGTCAAGACACCTGAAGAACTTATTTGGTGCATCTGACCCATGGAGTAGGTACATTATTTAAATGGAAACAGTTTACTACTTTATTAAGTGATATTTTTGGTTTTGCACAATAATAGTTATTGCTTCTAAAATTTTCTAAATATCAGCTGCAAGATATTAACTGCCTGAAACATGTAAAATACTCTGTCGTGGAAGTGTTGTGAAAATTCCTCCCCAAATAAAATTGACTTGGCAAAACAACATTTACCTTGGTGCAGATGACTTGCATTAAGCCAAGAAAACACACGAATATGAAGGCATAAACCCTGATGCACAATCTGTATTCAGACTCTTCTGCATACAGGGCATACAGAAGTGTTGTCAGAGCAATCATCTTCTGAGAGTTGCTTACTCTTAGCTATATCTTCTCTTTTGACACAACCCTTCAAGCTTGCAGAGCTTATAGTTCATTTCCCTCAAACTCAACACCCTGTTAGAGGTTTTGGCCTCATGCTCTGCTTTGGGTTGTTGTGATTCCTTCAGCAGAACCCATCATCCAGCCAGGATACTCCTCAATCCCCACAGGCTGAGGTGAATCCATAGGTGCACCCATGGCAGAAACTCTCTGAAGGCATCACACATTTGTCAAACAGAGCATCTGAAGCCAAGAGAGGCACTAAATGGGAAGGCAGTGCCAGTGTTTTGCATGGATGTTGTGCATGGTCATGTCACCCCTACTGCATCTGTACAGCTGCACTTGGAAACCCGAGTGTTGTCTGCCAGCTGCTCAGTGGCACTTAATGTCTACAACTGCTGATGAAAGAGTGTAGGGGAACTGACTGGCTCTGAGAGACAGCTGCCTCTCCTATCACAGGTCTTTAGGGACAGCATCTCCAGGTCAGCTTTTCCAGTGGAGACCCCAGCAGCTCACATTTTGTTAGGTTGTTTTGAAGTGAGTACAATGGTGGGAAGAGGTACAGGCTGCTGACACCAAGCTCTCTAATATGCTAAAGCTGGATCATGTTTTACTCAGAGGGTCTGATGATATCAGCCTCCAGAGAATCAGTGTCTGACACTCCCAGTCTGTTGTTCATATTGGTTTGGTCTCAGATGAGCTATTTCTTACAACAAAGAACATATCTGAGCGAGTTACAATTTGCTGTAATCATATTTTCCGGTTTTTCTATGTGATAATTACTCCCATAAATATCATTGCTTCACCTCAGCTCAACAAAGTGCTCTCTATTTCTGTCTCAGTCTCAACCTTCTGCATTTGGATTGCTGGGGAAGGACAATGATAGCATTTGTTATTACCAGGACCACGCCAGTTGAGGGGCTATTTGGCTTCCAGTGATAGTCCTGTTTCTGTGCAGTAATAGCTGATCAAGAATTGCCCTCCTAATTGAAAACTGGTGAAGAAAATGTGTTAAATTGCACCTATGTTTAAATAGTTACAACAACAAAAATTAAAATAAATAATAATAATAATGCTTTGACTTAGTTTTCAACCAGGCAAGGACTTGAAAACCAAAAGCCAGGATGCAGCTTTAGACTTAAATGTCCCTGGCTTTACTGCTGGTCCCTGGTTTTAGTTTAATGACAGAGAATGTTTTTAATGTAATCAATGGACTGCAGATGTCATGAATTCCAGTTCCTAGCATGCTTACAGACTAACATCTTATATGATAGACCCTTAAAGTAGACTTTATAACAGTATGGGCTATTTTTAACTGCAGCTTGAGAGTCACAGGAGTGCCAGGCACCAGGAATACCCATAAAGGAGGTGCTTGGTTTGAGAGCATACAATGCAAGTAAGTAAATGGGGAAGAAAAAGAGGCAAAAAGAGGAGGATTGCTGTGCCCATTTTTAGATTGGTGAAATGTGGCAAAAGACTAAAGGATTAGCCACATTTACCTCTGTTGTCCATGGCAGACCTGGCATTCAGAGCCATTTCTCCAGATTTCTAATGTACCCTTTTAACTATAAGGCCATTCTTCCCCTCTAGAAGATGATATATAGGTCTATAAATGCGCATTGATGTAATGCCAAGTTATAAACCACAAGCCTTTCAGAACTCATGTCCCTGATAGATTACAAAAGAACTTGAAGTCAGGAGAATTGTGGTTTGTCTGACCTTATGCTAATCATTCTCCCTACTTGTGTCTTGGTCAAACTGAAAATGGATAGAATAATGAACCCTTTTGAAAACTGTGATTTCTGGTTGTTGGTCACGACCCAGTTTTCATAAGTTGCTAGGATATGGGGATAATCAGGGAAATGAAGATTCTGTCTTAAGAGACAAGACCGAAAAGCTTGATTTAAACAAAAGAAATTATGAGAAGGAATATTAGTACACTGTAAGGGGAGTAAATATCAGAACTAATTAAGTTCAAGGACAAAATTGGCATCTGAACAAATGGATATAAACGGGTCCCTAATAAAAATAGGCTGGAAATCTTAAGAAGCCAAGTTATGAGATTCTGGAACAGTTTTCCAAGGGGAATAGTAGGGCCAGAGAAAGTAAGTGCATTTTAAATGGATCTCAGTCAGTTTGTGAACTGGGTATTATGCCTAAGACAACCAGAGAGCTAGACTGTCAGCCCAGACAAGTGCAATGTTCCCAGGTAACAGGCAGAACATCACCTAGATACAACATCAGGTGATGTTCTGGAGAAGGAAGTAGCCAGTAACAATGTATCTGAAGTTGTTTCATGTTTTTTGGGTTTTAGGCTACTCCGTTCAGTCTCTTCAAGTTCCTGATTATCTCACCAACCTAGCACTTGAGGTGTTATTCAACATTTCCAGGTAATCCCTCCGTGCTCTCAAGTGCCAATGTAGGAGCAGAGCTGGAACAGCTCAAGGTAACATTGAATGAGAAACTTGCCGTGTTGGCTACTGAGGATGCGGGCGCGGGGGTGGGCAGGAGCAGGGGCAGATGTCTGGGCAACGCGCACAGCGTTCTCCTCCTACGGCTGGACACTCCGTGCAGTCTGTACCCCGCGCCCCCTCTGTGCAGCCCCAGAGAGGGGAGACCCTGCCCAGGGCCTGCTGCGCAGTCGTTCTCAAGGGCAGGCGACCGCTCCTGCTGCTGTAACAGGAGGGCGCAGATGCTGACGCAGCCCCAATTCCCCCAGCCCTGCCTCGGGAAGGGCTGGGTGACCTGGCTCATCTCCTTTCCCTGGCACACCTGTTCCCAGAGCCTCGTCCGAGGGCGTCACCCTGGGCTCGGGCGGGGACCCGGGCGGGGACAGGGAGGGAGATCGGGAGGGGATAGGGAGGGGGCTCGGGAGGGGACAGGGAGGGGGCTCGGGCGGGGACAGGAAGGGGGCACGGGCGGGGACAGGAAGGGGGCACGGGCGGAGCTGGGCGCACTCTGGCCCCGCCTGCCCACCGAGCCGCGGCCCCGTACGCGGCCGGCAGGGGTCTCCCCCACTCCGCCCGCGCAGGCGGGTTGGGCCCGGGGGCGGCCCGGCCCGGCGCGGGTTGGCCCCGCTCGGCCCCGCTCCGCGGGCGCCGGGAGTCCCCAGCAGCGCCGTCACCTCCGTCACCTCGCCTCCCGCAGCTCCGCGGGTGCAGGAAGGGCCGTCCCGGGCCCGAAACGCTCCCGCACCACTTCCGCCCGGCACTGTCCGGGGCCGGGGCAGTGAGGCTGGCAGAACGGCCGCCCCGGGCCGGGATAGGCGGCGGCTGCCGAGAGACAAAAGACCGTCGCGTGTCCGCCCCTGCGGCAGCGCGGGGTGCGCGGCGCTCCCCCTCCCCGTGTCGCCGGGGTTCGCCGCCCGGCTGCAGCCCCGCCGCCCTTCCCGCCTCGCTGCGGCTCCGAGCTCCGGGAAAGGACCGTCCTGTTTGAAGGGTGACAGACGGCCGTGTGTGCCGGGCAGTGCGGCGCGAGCAGCCCGCCGCAGCAGGCGGCTTGGGTGCCCGGCTCCGGAGCGGATGCCGAAGCACCCATGCACAGTGTTAAGCCCGGGTAGGAAGCGGAGAGAGGGTACGGAGCGGGTCCTTACAAACCCGTGTACAGGTGTGATGGGAAAAAGAAAGGGAGCGGCCACCTTTTATTGAACACTGAAGCTCCTGAATTATAAGTAGCAATAACTAGATCGCCTTAACATTGCGTTGGTTGGGGTTTTTTTCACAGTCTTTTGTGCATTACCGTGTAAGCGGTGCCGATGCATGCGGGGGCACGGCAGAGCGTGCCTGCCGGAGTGGCACCGGTACCCAAAGTTCCCACTCGCCCTGCAGGAGCAGGAAATACCCTTTTGGGGTGAGGGGCGCGGGGCTGGGGCGGAGGGAGGGGCTGCTGCAGGGCTACCCCCTAGCAGCCGCCGCCGCAGCCCGCCTGGCTTCCCGGGAGGGCTTCCTGAGACCGGGAGTGAGAGAAGCAAACTCTCAAGTTGTGACCGGAGAAATGTTGCCTGGCTTGCTGAGTCAGGGGATCCTGGGAGTCGGCAGCCGCCCTGTCCTGTTTGGTGCTCAGTTCTTTCCTGAGTCTTCTGTAAACCCAGAGGAAGGGCAGGATTTGCTTCGGAAGCTTCCCGTAATCATCTGGAGACAAGGGGGGAAAGAAAACAACAAGTCTTCAGTGGCACCTCGCCTTGTTCCGTCTTCTTCTCTCCTGGCCAGGGCTGGAAGAGAGGCTGAGGATTGTCGGAGCAGTGCTGGTGCCGCTTCTCCTCACCTGTAGCTTCTCCTCAAGAAACACGTCTAAGTCCTCGTGGTGAAGAACCAAACCCAGCAAAAGTTGGATCTTTGTCGAAGGGGAGCTTGGGGGCACCGAGCCTGGCGGCTCCTGTCCGCGGTGTGCTCGGCGGCGGCGGAGCGCTCGCCGCGGCTGGGACTTGACCTGCAGAGGGCAATAGTTGGACGCAAATGCCAACAAAGGCGGCGAGGCTCGCTGGCTCGGCGCCGCGGCCGGGATCCGAGAATGTTGTGTAGGTAGGCAGCAGTGCTTAATTAATGTATATTGAAACAAAAGATCTGGGAAAGTGTTTGATTTGTCTTTAGGCTACGTTTCCAAGGCTAATCTAATTCATAACTGTTAGATTTATCCTACAGAGATTAACACAAACTTGCAGGAGAATCATGCGGTTGTCTCCAGAATTACCCTTAACAATAATTGTTTACCGTAACGTTTACATTCAACCTCTTGGATTCGTATTGTTGGCGTTATTACTCTCTGCTAATCAGACAGGCGAGGTGGAAAAGAATAACTTTCCTAATTGTTGTAGCGATTGTCAGGGCGACCCCGCAGACTTTGTAGGAGGAGGTGGCAGCCGCCTCGTGCTCTGCGCGGCGGTGAGGGGCGCGGCGTGCCTGGCCATTGTCTGCGAAGCCGGGCGCCCTCCGATCAGCACCGGGCGGGTGGACAGCTCCGGGACCGGCCCCGCGCTCCGGGGCCCTGCTCGGAGCTACCGTCCCCATGCGGGGCTGGAGCGAGCGGAGGTGAACTCGCCTCCCCTTGCTCTAGCAGCCCTTCTCCCCTCTGGCGATGGGTTCATCAGGGAGTGGAACAGAGCACCCCAAAGGGGGCACTTTGTCTCCCCGTCGGTGCGTGTAGACACGGCTGCCATAGTCGTCTGTGTTGTGTGTACATACATGACATTAATAATTATGTATATGGCTCTATAACCTCAAAATTCAGGAAAGGCTAGAAAACGCTATCAAATTGGAGTGTTGGCATCAGGGGTGATTGCAAGTCTGGGTGTATACTCTGTACCTTCCCAGCTCACCGCCCCTTCCTTACTCCCTCCCCCCCGCCCCAAATAATATTTATCTGAGATTATGTCAAATTTCAGTGATCGGAAATGTCTTGCTCAAAAGCCATTCCCGCTGGAAAAAGTCAAAAGGGTTCCTGGCATTAAAACGACCTTGCGTCATTCCTGATGAAATTAGCAGAGCTGCTTGTTTAGAGCTTTGCTAAGGCTGCACTCTGGTCACAGTAAGAAGTAAGAGATTTGGGGTTTAACCCCCCGTCTAAGCAGGAGTTGCCTGCTTTCACTAGCTGCAAAGCTCGAGACCAGCACTCAAAAGCGCCTTCAACCCACAGTCCATTTTTCACTTGTCTTTAAGTGCAAGCGATGGGAATTGCTAACCTCAGCTAAGAAAATTTCATTTCCCCCATCCTGCTAAACGGTTCTGGTCGACATATGTTTGTTATCAGAGAGAGGTGCTATGAACACAGAGCCATTTTCTTAGCAGCTCTTTGACTTTGTGTTACCATAGTCCCACACGGCATTGGTCCTTTCCCGTTGGGAAGTCATGAATAAGAGACTATGAAGCTTGCACGTCAGATCTTCCTCAATTAATCCACCATTAGCATGTTTGGGATCCTCTACTGGATGGTTAACAGCAGCTTTGGTAACTGTATGCTGTCCATACCCAATTATGCTCTGCTAAAAATGAACTCTGCAGAACAACCTTCCTGAGCTGTCAGTGTCTCCCGTTTTCCTATTTTAACGCTTGTGTGTAGTGGCAGGCGACAGATGGTGTAGATCAGATCGATTTGATTGCATTAGGCGATTTTTTTTCCTCCTCTCCCCCCCGACTCCTTTTCTGGAAGCCCACATTCATCTGAGAGGCGATCGCCGGGGACACGGGAAGCAAGAGCAGCCGCCGATGTGTGAAAGCAACGAGACATGGCCAGCCAGAGGCGCCGGGGTCCCTTCACGGGGTTTGTTAACATGGTAATCCGGCACCAGGAGAGAAAGAGGCTTTCTGCTGCCCAGAGCCCATTCTCCATCACACATCAGATGACTCCGTGGTTTTACACACAGTTGGAGTCCTGCTCGAAACCTGGATTTAAAGGGTAAGCGCTTCAACAGAGGTGGATTTCTGATGGTTATTTGGGTAGGGTGGCAAAAGGACCGAGCTTCCAGCGATTTTAAAAAGAGGCTCCCTGTGAGTGAGCATGAGTATTTTCTTCCTTCCTCTTTTTTTTTTCCTCGTACCGGCTCCCTTTTCACCAGCGAACCCCCTAATTCAAAACAATTTCTCGCACGGAAAGACATCGCGCCTCTCTATTGACGGATGGGATCAATATTCCCCGCTCTAAAATTTGCTTTTCGTGGCAAACCCGAGCTCTGCTCAGAGCTCCACTCCTGGTAGCTTAATTGTTTAATTCCCTCCATCCGTTCCCCTCCCTTCCGTGTGTGCGTCGCCCTCCGCGGGAGCGGCAGACAGGCGGAGGTGCCCCCCGGGGCCCTTCCCCGGGCCTGCCGGGCTGGGGCTCCGGCACCCGTGCTCTTGCGCCGGGGAGCGGGGCGGCAGCGCCGATAAACATGGCTTTCCGGAGCCGGTGAACAAAGGTATTTAGTGCCGCGGCGCGCCGCAGCGGGCATCTCCCGCACGCCGTGGAGAAGGTGCGAGGCGGACAGCAAGGCGGGGGTCGCTCCCCTGGAGCCCGGCGGCGTGCGGCCGGCCGGGCGCACCGGTGTCGGTGCGGGGGCGTGCGGGGGCCCGGGGGGCTCGCCGGCGGGAGCGGCGCGGGTGGCAGGGTAGAGGAGGCTGGCGCTCGGCGCTGTCCGTCGCCGCGGGTGCTGAAGGGCCCGGCGGACTGAGGGTGCGGCGGGCCTGTGCGGGGCGGCGGCGGGGCTGGGCAGGGGAAGTTTCGGCAGACACTGTATTGGCGGGGAGTAGTGGGGGGGCTGCCCGCTGCTCGGGGAGGGGTAGGGCAGTGTCAGATGGACACGGCGAGAACAGCGCTGGCGCCGCGCGGGGCTGCTTTCGCCCTAGAATCGCATTCTTTAATATTAAAAAAAACCCCAACAAACAACCAAAGTTTGGATTTCTGGCTAATTCTCGATGTATTTGTGGAGCGCCTCCAAATTTCGGAGAATATCAGTCTAGGTGTATCACTGTAAAGTGTTTTCGCCACGACTCGGTGCATTTCACTTTTTCAAACGGCTTTTGTTCAAGTTGAAGGAAACCCACTGCATCAGTTATTTGAGTTCCAACGCCAGCAAATGGGGTTATAGCCTTCACTTTCACAGCGGGAAAAAATTACAGTGTTTGTTATTTACTTTCCGGCTGCCATTTAGAATACGACTTGAAAGCTTGCTGTGTTAGAGGAGTACAGTAAATTCCACCTACAATGAGATTAAAATAGAGGAGAGTGTGTTGGAAATATGTTTTTTAATTATTTAAGGTAATGTAGCTATCAATTTGGCGTTTTTTTCTCTTTCTCCCTTTGTTTTTCTCTTGTCTTTCAAATTCAAACAAAAGTATGTTACAAAACAAATGCTGCCTTCTTGTATGTTTTCGTAGGAAGCATAGTAGTAATGCGTCAAGGGAAACAAGGGCTCATGTTAAGGAAGAAATCTGTAGAAAAAGCAAGCATCTTGTATTAATTTCAATTGGAATCTAATCAACAAGCTGGTCAGTCACCGAGTGCAGTGGATAATGAGAGCTGTATGTGCTGCATAATTACTCATGGCTGAAGAAGTGCGGAGTACCCCTGCTCTGTGCGTGCTCGGACCTTGCGGTGCTAGTTTCATTCCCCCCTCCCCGTCACTCACACGGAAGCTGTCCTTAGTATCAGGAACCAGGGTGAAATAACACGGAGAAGTTCCTCAGCGCTAGGCGAAGTGTGCTGTGCCATGACGTTGCAGGGATCCTTTCTATTTAGTTGGCGAACAATAAACGTTTATTATCACCGCGGCAGATCATCAGACAAAGCTTCCCCCTCCCGACTCCCCCAGGCACGAGCGCTGCTGATAAGGGAACTGCTCCGGGTGACAGGCAGAGCCGAAGGCGCCATTCGGAAATAACTTCTTTTATTATTGTTATTTTCCCCGCGGTTCCCCTTTTGCAAACCTTGGCAGGGCGGCGGCAGGTGTCAGGGCGGAGGTGCGCTGCCGCCGCCCCCGCCCGCCGCGGCGGAGCCGCCTGCCCGGCTCGGCGCATCGCAGCCGCCGGGCTCCGCCATTCGGGCACACGCGGGGAGCGGAGCGCGCTGAATTTGTACTTGGAAGGTTTTTTCGCAGTAGATTTTCATGGCGCTAGGGAGGCCTGACAGAGGAGTACGTCCACTGAGCTCGGAGCCTGTGCTATTTCTTTCTTTGATTTTTTCCCCCCTCTCCATCGCTTTTCTTTCTGCCCTCCCTCCTCTTGGTAGCACATCGAGTCAGTGTGAGTCAGGACTTGTAAAATGCATTTCCAAAGCTCAGATGAAAAGCCTCTCAGGCGTGTCTGCTGCTTTATCGGAGATCTCCCAAACTCACCTATGCAAACAGATTTGTAATATTTGTGTGCTTAACCGTGCATCTCTTTTACAGGAATCTGTTGCTGCGTATGACATCTCTTGCAAGCTCCCAGAGAGAACTGATGGAGCATACAGCTAGGGAATAGGATAGCAGAGAAGCACAGAGGAAGAAACCAGGCAATCACCAGGTAAAGTCAGCCTTACTTTGATTTATTTCCTTTCACTTCGCCTGTAAGCCCTTGCCCGCTCCAGCAAGGCAGCAGGAGAGCAGAGGGACTGTACGTGTGTGTATTGAACGCCTACTCCTCTCGATTGCCTCCGCAGGATGGGAAGGTTCAGCGTCCATTGGATATGGGACAAGATCGCTCGGCAACCCTTATGGATTCTTCTTCTAGAGGCGAATTATAGTTATGGATTTATTGTCCCGGTGCAGCACTTCCACCGCCAGCAGCAGCAACAGCAGCAGCTTTCTGACTCTCTTCGGTGACGGGTATTCTTGGGTGGATAATACGGATTACGTTGTTATTGCTTAAGAATACGCGTAGTCGAGGAGAGTACCGGCGGCGGGCAGGCAGGCAGGCAGCGCGACCGCCCCCAGCCCACCAGCTGGCTCCTCACCTCCTCTAGTTGCCAAGGTAGCACCTTTTCCATCTTTTCCTACGCTTTGCAATGTTTCACTCTGTGTCTCTGCCCGGGCGGGGGGAGCTCGGACGCCCTGTCTCTCGTGGAAGGGGTTTCCCGGTGTGTGTGTGTGCGCGCGGGAGCAAACCCAGGGCTGGGGAGGGCCGGGACACGGCTGGCCAGGCTCCGCGGACAGGGGCTGACCGGGGCAGCCACGGCCGCTGCGGCGAGCGCCTCCGCGGGCAGCACTCGGCAGGCTGCACCGGGGCGTGGGGAAGGGGCTCGCCCCGTCCGGACAATCCCGGTGCCCTGGCACTCGGCCGGCAGCCCCCAGCCCGCGCCGCCCGCGGCCCCTCGCCCCTCTCCGGCGTGGGGCGCGTATGAGGGAACCGAGGCGGTCTCACCTGCCGGAGGTCCCTACCAGCGGGATACGGAGCGCCCGCAGGGCCAGGGCGGCCCCGGCTCCGCGCGCACACACCGGCGGAACTTGGGCTGCCATCCCCTCGGCGGCCACGGCCCCCCGCGCCCGCAGCAGCCGAGTCGTGCGGGACTGGGAGGTGCTGAGCACCCGTGCTAATGAGGCGAGGGGCACTCATCACGGCCGCGAAGCACCCGATGCCCGGGGAAGTCCCTCTTCCCCGGCAGCCAGGGGTTCGGCCACCTGCGGGGCCGCCACTGGCGAATAGGTTGTGGTCGGTTGCTTTCAAAGAGAGTGATGCCCCTTCTGCCCCCTTATTCTCACCCTGCAGTACGAACCTGGCGAGGGCAGGATTAAGAATCCTCTTCACACCAGTCCCAGACCAACTCAGTGCTTGTTAGCTTCTGAGGCCACACGTTGAGACACATTTTCAGGGCAAGAGCTGAGGAGTTATTTTGCCCTCTGCAGCTCAGGGGGTGGCTTATTTGCCCACGTCCCAAGAGCTCCGGGCTCCCCAAATGCTATTTGCAGCTGGACAGCTGGGAGACACAACCAAGGGAGTGCTGATTCCCATTACTGGGCAAGACATGCCCCATCGCTTTTACACATAAGAGGTGATTCTGGTCCTCTCTCCAATCTCAACACCAGGGCACAGGCTTTGATTAAAAGCCTAATCAGTCTTAAGATGCTGTGCTTAGGAAAATCCAGGCATAGTATTCATAGTTCCAGTCTTTTTTCCCCCTGGTCCTGTGCCCACAAGACTGGCAGAGAAAAGGAGCAGGGTGTGATCATCCCTATGTTTTCCCATTTGAGACCGCTCCACATCCCCAGATCCCAGGTCTTGTTGTTATGTAGTCACAATTGTAAGACCAGGTTTCAGCCTTAAGTGAATTAAATCAGAAGCCATTTTAAAGCAAGACTAGGATTACTGTGATGAGACAGTCTTTTTGAATGGATCCTTCCTGAAGCTCAGCTATGATGAGGCTAGAAACAATTTTTAACATGAATGAGCCAGACATGGTGATCATTAAGTTGAGAGCACGAGGCGGGATAATGGAGAATGTCTTTATCTCTTGCTTAGAGATTGAAAGGCTGTCTATGCTTTGCTTAATTATTTCCAACAACTGCCAAAGGAATCTTACTCTATTGCCTTCAGTAGCAAGTGGAGCACTCGTTGTTACACAGACGTGTGAATCTGTTATTCTTTAGACATGTCTTTGATGCTAGCACTCTGATCCTTGTGTTTCTCTAATACCACTTGAAAGCAGATTTTTTCCTTCTAGTTTAGTATGTTCAACAGCTTTAGAAATAATGTTAAATTATGCCTTAAAAAGACATGATCAGATGCTAAATCATAGTCAGTTCAGCACCATAACATAGCCGCATTCACAAGTGCTGCAGGAACAGCGATGGAAACACAATTTTAAACATCCAGGTTTGTATTACAAACCTTGCTCTGATCTGAGCTTTTAGTTGTCATTTTTCCTTGAGTCATGACTTAGAGCGTTATCAGGAGTTCCGATTTCATCATGTAAAGGATGTGGATTTGTTTGCTCTTTGCTTGGTTGAGTAGCTTGTGCAGTATGGATTGGACTGGTATCCATAAATACAAGCTTAGCAAATGGTTCTTTTACTTGCTTTCTTCTAGTTGCTTTCTGTTTAGCATGATGAGATGGTTTTGCTGAATAATGCCTTAATGACAGGGCTGATGCATTTTTAATGCACGTACTCTTTGTCATTGTCAAAATTAACATTTTGATGATTGTAGACTTCTCTTCACTAAAGTCTTTTGGGAATTGCTATGCTATGTGGGTTAAAAGACTGAAAGTGTTAAGATCAGATCAGTGAAATACTGGATATGCTCACCAAAATTATTCTAAAATGTTGTGTAAAGGCTCAATAGAATAAGGGATCTTGGAATGATGTTTCCCAGTAGCATGACCTCAGAGTTCCTGGGGTCTGTCACATATGTATATTTCTGAACAACAGACCTCTAGGAACTGACTAATCATACTGCAGGTCTGATCCCAGGAATACACATAGCTTCCACTGGACTTGTTCAGAGGAGCAAGGTTGCTCATGTTAAATCCAAAATATGTGGGGCCAATTCCTACTATTCAATGCCATAGCAAAGCCCAAATTGATTTCACCGCAGAAAAGATTAGACCCCTAGTGAAAGGGGTTTTTTACAATGCTACACTTCCTATTTTTTTTTCTTTAGAAATTGCAAATTCTGTGTGCTAAAAAATGGCTTTAAAAACCCCCTGCCTCTACTAGTCTAATGATATTTTATTAACAGCAGAAATTACACTAGAAGTTTATAGTGGAACATAACAAATTACTTTACTTATAAGAGGTTTTAATTGTACCAGTGTGTGCATTTTCTAGGACACTTTAGAATGAGGTTTGTGGCAGCACCAACCGTGCATTAACAGCTATTTTGGTGACTGCATATTTAATGAATTCAGAATACCAAATTTCTGTTCTAATTTTTTTTTTTTAATCTGCATCCCGATAGAAAATTAAATAAAGAATTAGTCCAAAAATAATTACTTGAACTTGGCCTTGTCTTCAAAGGCCAGAATCCTGTGAAAATTTATATCTCTGAGTAGTTTTATCCACTGGAGTAGCCTCAAAGGCTGCTGCCATAGGTAAGTGTTTGTCATGCCAGAGCCCACAAAGCAGCATAGCCGACTGATGGCAGAGCAGACACTGGTGAGGCAGCCATCCTGGTGCAGAGCAGGGTGCTGCAGGGCCCCCTGCATCCACCCATGATGCTGGCTGTTCCCCACCTTGCTCCACCACCACTTGGGCCTTCCCGGAGTGCAGAACTGCCAAAAGGGCTGTGCTCACAAGCACCAGGGCACATCATGTGCTGTGGTGGGAGTGGGAGAAGGAAGAGTAGCTTTGGTCCTTACTGTCCTGTGCAGACAGAGTCGCAGCCCTGCCCCTAGGTCTGCATACGATGTGAAGCATTGCACTGCTTACCAGTAGCCTAAACTAAGTGATGGGGACTGACATTTCAGATGCCCTTTCTATAAATACTTAAGTCCACATCCTTATACATATATATATATCTGAATGGAATGAATAAATGTACACACACCTCTCTAAAGGGAGGCTACAGCATAGTAGAAAAGTCCCATTCTCCCAGACCTGACAGAGGCACAACACCCACTCACCTCGGCAGGGGTTGTGCTGTTGCAGTGTGTATTTATGACCAGTGTCATGATTCTTCTTGCTGCTGCAAATTTGCCTAAAATAAATGCCCACACTGTTACATGTAGATATGTACAGTTATGCAGATGCCTTTCCGTGGGATCAGTTCTGCTTGCTTTCTTCTTTTAAGACTACATCTGATTTTGAGAGTAGTGTAAGTTTTCTTCTCATAACAAGTTATTGTCTTTCATGTCAGTTTAGGTGGCTTCTAGTGTTCATAGGGTTTTCTTGAGGAAACTGATAACAGTAGTACCTATACATCCACACAGCTATATATATACTTTGCAGCTGTAAGGTTACGCTAACTAGCCCTTTCCTATGCCTTTTTACATCTCTCTAGCAGTAATGTACTCAACTGGATTTTTATGCATTTTTTTTAAATAAATATTGTCTTTACATACACAAAAGGCTTTTTCTTCTCTTCCTTGTAATAGATTACTATTTTTCTGAAAAGCACACCCCCTTCACCAGGTATTACCCTTAGCTGTTATGACACCCACCATTTAGTGTTGCGAAGGTAAATCATAATACTCATTATTAAGAGCCATAAATTTTTATCAGATTCATCATATTGCTTCTGAAAGCTTTATTGGTAGAAACATTTCCTGGGCTAACGCCCAAGATGATTGCATGCTTTTTATTGCTATCATTTAGTAACCAAATTGCTCAAAAATCAAAGGACTTGATCATCACATACCTGCAATGCATAGAGCTATTTATAAATGTTGGCTTAATAATAACAATGACTTGAAAGAAATTTAAGTGACAGGCCAAAAATAAGTAGTCTGAAAGTGAAAAATGAAGATAGAATTCATAGAGATGATGGAAAGAGTCTGACACTAGAAGAGTCCAGGAGGCAATGGTAGAAGGTAGATGTGATGCAGCTTTGTAGAGCCGAAGGGCAGAGGGGAGATGAGGCACCAGGGACTGTAGGCAAGGAGGTATCGCATGTGGTGCTGAGAGTATGCACCAGAAATGCTGAAACCAGGCCTGGACCATCACACCTGTTTGGTAGTCTGCTTTCCAGAAAAACAGTATCTAGTTAAAAGCAGCCAACGGAAAATTAGGTGAAATGTTCCAGAAACTAGAGGGGGCTGATTGATGGGAAAAATAAGAGCCCTGAATATATAGTTGAAAGGCAGCTTTTTATATATACAAGTGTGTGTGTGTGTGTGTGTGTGTGTGTGTGTGTGTGTGTGTGTGTGTGTGTGTGAATATACAAACCTAGTCAAAATTACATAATAATGCCCATGTAGATAAATGAATTGAGTATCCTGCTTTTGAAATCATTCTACTACAGAAACCAGTGGGAATTTTCCATTGATGTCAACGTGGGTCAGAATTTCTCCTGTCTGCAGGAAAGCAATGTAGTCTGGTGCATGTAAACAGACTTTAAGCTATGTATGGAGAAAATGCAGAATGGCTATCAAGAAATATTCTCTTTCAGTGAACCCAATACCCCACTAGCCAGTGAGGATCATATAAAGCAATGGAGCAACCTCCAGGCAGGAAAACCCTTGCCTGGGAGATATAAAATAAACTTGGCCAAGACATGGTAGGCAGTAGTCACCCTATGAAGGCTAGAGAGCCACCTGGGGAGACCTTATTGTCTCTGACTGCTATGAGACACCTCCATGGAGTTGAAATGGCTCTGATAATTCCCCAACACTTTATACGACTAGAAAGAAAGAGGTAGGTCCATATGAGGTAACTTAAACTTTCCAAGCTGCTCTAGAGTATTTCAGATTAAGTAAATGTTTTATCTGCTTCTCTTCTGTATCAGCTTATCTGAGTTGTATGCAGTGTACACCCCTTTCACATTATTTCATTAGGCATGAAATGCTGGAAAAAATATAACTGACTTCTGTAATATTAGCAATTGCTGATTCATAACCTTGTTTGGAATATTAGCATGTCTCTTACTAAATCAGGACAGTATCACAAAGTTTATTAATGGTCACAGGTCAAGCCTATCTTTTAAATCACTGGCAACCAAAGATAAAGTGATCAACATAGGACTGCTCTTCTCTAATTGGAGAAAGAGGAACATTCTGAACCAGAACAGTACAGCATGCAATTGTGCAGCCTGTTACCAAAAAAAGAACCTTCTCACTGCATCTTACCGAGACATTTACATAGATAATGTAGATTTCATATGAGTACTTTTAGATTATCTGATAGCAATAGCTTTGCCAGTATTCACATTCTCCTAAACAGGCAGCTGATAGAAAATTCAAATAAAAAGGTATCACTAATTACTACATTATAAAGGATTTATTTTATGTCTTGAAGTTAGGTGGCAAATAGTAAGAACAGAGAGGCTTCACACTAATGCTTCACATCATCTGGAAACATCCTTTAACAATCATTCTTGAGAAGATAACTTACATGGTTACTCCAAGAAAATGTATTTTGTAATAGCTCTTCATTAAATTGCCATAAAACATTCTTCTGAAATCCAAAGTTATACAGTTTATTACTTGCTGTTTTGCTACAGCAACAGTTATTGCTCTGATTGTTATGACCACCATGGAAAAAAATGTTTCTTGTTCCCCTGCTTTCCTCTGCTGCTTGGCTGTCCCCCTTTCTCTTTATGATACACGCAAAGATTGGAGGGATAGAAGGGATTTTCGTTTTCAACATGTTTTATTTTAGAAATGTCTTGATCATTTACTTTCCTAGTAACTGAATTATAGAGGACAGCAGTAGAAACTTTCTCAGACCTCGGTTTAAGAGGTGGTGAATTTTCTATTTTCAAGAAAAATACTTTTTTCTCTGCCTATTTGCCAGGGTATGAGTTATGCAGAAGAACAGTAACATAATTCCTTTCAATGTTTCAGTACAATCCTTTTCTTTTTGACCACTCACTGTCATTTCTTGTGTTATGACATCACATGGCTGTGTCACATCATGTGTCTGTTGCACATTTGATAACATAAATCCAATTGCCTTCAGCTGTTCATAGAGCCTCTTGGTGAAAACTGGATCTGCAAGTCCTGGTGTGGGAAGCAAGACACAAACCCACTCCCTTTGGCTTTCCTTGTTAAGGTGCTTGTCGTTTTTATGTATGTAAGTTCTTACCAGTGAAGGAAGCAGGACAAGTCCAGACCCTCACTTAGCGGGAAACACAGACATGTTCAATTTTCCTCTACTGGAGCTGCAGTGATGCAGTGCTGCTCACTCTGCTCCAGACTCCCTGGTAAAGAGGGAGGAAAAAACTGCAGCAAGGGAAAGGATGCTGAATGGGGTTGAGGCAAAATCCAAGAAAAACAAATGAAATAAATAAATTCCTCCCCCAAATACTCTATTATCAAACCACTCTATTTAAAATATTTTACATTTTCTGGATGTAAAACTTAAATATGTGCCCTGCAGAGAGGCTCAGAACAATAGCTCTGTTTTCTCTAATAAAATCTCTTTTCCGAGATTAACTTTGGAGCTAGCAGTGAGGTCAGTGTTTCATTTCATATAAGTCAGCTCATGCTGACAAGGGTTTGGCCTTCTTAGTGATGGGCCGTTTGCTGCTCAGAAGTGTGAGGAATGGCTTTCCGAAATATCGATAGCTTGCCTTCACTAGAGTTCATGATCAAATTTAGCTGGCAAGTATCAACATGCCTCAGCCAGACTGCAGCAGCTCAGGCCTTGGGCCAGCCACTAAGGTCTGCTTTTTAAATCAGAGGCTAACTCTTCCATTAGTGTAAATCAGCGGTTTATAACGATGTCAAATAAGATTTTTGTCAGAATAGGACAGACTACAGCTGGGCCCTAGGATTTGAGAAGTAATCGAAAAATTAGGCTGTGACCATTAGACTTCTGTTTTCATTTGGATTTGGTGTGCGTATGTGTAAATGTGCCTATACACACATGCAGAGCTGCGTTTTGTTGCCATGGACGTTTCCTGTGACCATGTGGCTGCCGTTTGACATTGACATAAGAACACAAAATCTTCCTTCGGATGTGATTTGATTGACATGTGCAGAGATCTCACATAAAGGCTCTGGGATCCCGCTTTTCATCCATAAAAGGAAAGCCAGGCAAGCTTCATCCCCAGCTAAACTCTTTGCACAATATACATCAATAATGAGGCGGCATCTATTTATACATTGCTCAGTGGAAATTACTGAATTCAGACAGAAGTTGGTGAGGCAGCCTAGGCTCCACCAGCCTCCATGGAGTCTATTGTTAGTACCCAGAATGACTCCTCAGGCAAACAGTGAAGAGAGGCATGATTTGGAGCCTACCATGTGCAGGAGGATTATCAGCTTTGGCACTTGGCAGGTGGTGTCTCCTCTAAGAGAGCGCCTTCACTGGCTCTGCCAGAACCTGGCAGTCATGGAGGAGGAATGCAGGAGAAATGGTCACAAGAGTGCATCCTTGGGAAGCAGGATGCTGACTTGGGTTTACCCACAGGGTGAAAGCTCCCTTTCTTCATGAGAAAAAATATCCGAGGGGGGAATGGGAGGAAGGCTCTACTATTTTGATGCACACTCATGCCCTCTTGCCATATTGTTGCAGAAGGATTTCAACAGTAATTCTTTACCTAGAAAGAGAAAGGTGTAGTAAAAAAGCCCTGTCCAGCATTATGGCATTGGTTAGATACGCCTGTGTGGCTGATTGTCCAGTGATGAGATTGAGATGCAGCTTCAACACATGATGGTGACAATGAAAACTTGCTTGTCTGCGAGATATTTATCATAAACAAAGTACTCAGAACTCCTAGCAAAGTATTGTCCAGACAGTCCTCTTGCTCTGTGTCCTTTTTCACTCCTCCTTTTCTCTATGGCTCTTGTATACTTTGCCCATAGGCTCTAAAGCTATTTTGTTTTCAGTTTTATGTATGTTTTTTGTAAATTAGAAGAATCAAGCTCCTCTGCTGGCTAAATTATAAATTGAGTGGAAATTGGCTGACTCTCCTTAGACTATAAGTTATACAAGGTGTAAGTAATCAAGCTGAGCAGACTGGGTTGGAGAGGGAAAACATGTCAATAGGGTGGGTCATATGAGCTGCGTCCACATGACCCTGTATAATGCTGCTTGCTTTTGCAGCCTCAAATATCTCTTTCCCCCAGAGTGCCAATATAACTTCTTTCAGATCCTTCTCTAAGATGCAGGTCTGTTGTCTCCTTTGGTAGTTTGCTCAGCATACTCAGTATGCCTTGTATAAATGAACTGCTCTTAAATGCTTGCTTCCACTCTCTTGTCTTAGGACCAGAGCAGATCCAGACTGCCTCCTGTGGGAGCACTGATTCATTTTCATTACATTTTTTCCCCTTGTAAGTTTAAAATGCCTGTTGATTTTAGTGTCTGTCTCCCTGATTTACTCCCTGCATTGGCTCTATTTCCTCTACCTACCTTGGGTTATCTTTTCCTTAGTAGCCCACTGCAACTTCACAGAGTAGGACTGTAGTGCAAGAGCAGGAGTCTGGCAGTGGCTGGCAGCCTGAGAAACACTGCCAGGAGAGCAGAGGAGTTGGCTAGTGTGTTGGGATTCAGTGAGATGCTGGAGAATCTGCTGCAGGGCAGAAAAGACAGTCTCCCTGGGGCCTGTTACTGCACTAGTTAGACCAAGTTTTAAGAAAAAGGGGCCTAAAATCAGATCCCTAGATTTATTTTTACACAGACAGGTAGGACCAATATTATTATATGTAGATATGGGCATGATGCTGCTCTAGTCTGAATGCAGGGTTCCTCTTAAAACTGTCAATTTCAGACAGTTGAGACAAACAAAACTGTCCCTAAGAGATGACTGATTGCAGCCTCAGCACAGCACAGGCATTGGCTGCACTGGCATCTGCATGCTGCCAGAGTCCAGCAGCACTGACCAAGACCTTTAGTGGGTAGCCTCTTCCTGTGTGCTGCACAGCCCTGTGTGCCTGCTGGGTCCTGGGATGACCATGCAAGTCCCCAAGCCCTCATGTCCCAGCCTGGCTGCTGAGAGGTGCTGCTCTTAGGGCACACCAAGCTCTGCTGACTCTGGGGGTTTTGAAGCATGTGCTCTGTTTAAGATGATCCCAACCAAGTAGTCAGATGGTCTTCATGAGCCCTGGGCTATAACTTGCAGGGCACAAACAGGATCCTCTCCACTCAGGTTCTGCTCTGCAGTTATTTTATTTTGGGCTTTCTTTCACTGAGTTTATAAAATACATGCTTTTTCTTTTAATTCATTAAATACTTTGATTCAGTGATACACTATCAGAATGTGGTTTATTCTGTCCAGTCAAATTTTTACTAAGGATGGTAAAAAATATTCGTCCTCCCTTTTTAGTGCTGCATATTTTACTACAAAGGGAAGGTACAACCTTTCATTTACTGGTGTGATTTCTATTAAACCTCTGCCATTTTATTTGTCAGGCCACATATAAGTTTACTATCACTTGTGTTTCCAAATGAAAGACATATAGGTTGGTAAGTAGTCTGTAAGTCAAGTTGCTATTCCTTGAAACTCATAAAAGGATTATTTAAAACCATGGAATTGCTAATTAAAGCTGCTTCTCAATACACAAAAATTAAGTTAACAGTAATTAATGTAGCCAGCCTGGAACCTTAGGAAACTACTGCCAGCAAGTGTCTTTTGGTGCACTCAAGAGGATGCAGTTTGATTGTTGGCACCAACAGACAGGTTGGGAATTGTAAACATGGTAATTAGCAGTAAGTTTCTGGATCTCAACTTGCCAGACCTGCAGTCTGATTCTTGGAGTAGTTGTCACATGGGAGGAGGGAAAAACAAAGTGAGGGAATTAGAGCAACCTTGCATTGTTCTGCCAACATATGCCACTGGACCACTGTTTTCCTTGGCAAAGATCTCTGACAAGAAGTTTAAAAGCAGCACTGCAGCACTACTGCAAACTCTGAACCTCACCACCAGGCATCAACCAAACAACTGTCTCTGGCTCTTCTGCTCAAACTATGAATCCTGTTCCATGGTAACGAATTGTAGAGTCTGATATTCTTCCACTCCACCTCCATGGTAGGGCACAGTGTTGATAAGGTTATCAACAATAATGGGATTAAAAGAGTTAAAATCCAGCTTTTGCAGTAATCCCAGAGTATTCTATTGTTGAGCTATCAAAGATTAAGGTTATAGTAACCTTATTAATCCTTGGTGTAGGATAAATAAAAAGGAAATGTCAGCCTTAATTCCACCATGAAATGAAATCTTCACTTCTCTAAATGGTCATTCAAACATAGCTTACTGCAGCCAATGTGGTTTATGAAAATGTGTAACCCATGTGAATTTAAGAAATCCCATCTGAGAGACAGAGGTAGAATGGTGCAATAAACCATGGCATTTGTTTTGTTTAAAATGAAAAATTATTACTCATCCATCTTGTATATCTACAGGAACTATACCTAGAGCCAACAAAGTGTGCAAAGAGTAAGGGTAGGGACTGAGTACTCATGGTGTACATCCTTGTGATGCAGTGAACACAGCTGCCAAACCACAGCAGAGCAGCCATTCCTGTGCAAACAGCAGCCACAGCACTGCTGGTGGTGACCACATCCCTCTCCCCTGCTTACAGGATATTGTGTGGCCTTGTTAGTCCTGCCCAGTGCCAGGGTCTGGTTGCCCTGACACAAGAGCTTGAACTGAGCATTGATTCATTGTCAGAGACAGTATGATGAAAACCAAAAAGTGCTAGAAATAAAATGGTTGCTGAATGTTCTGGAAACAGTGAGCCAGGTGCTGCTGTGAAGGGCACAGGTTTTTCTTGCTAGGGTGATTTCCAGGGGCTGGAATTGCTTCTTTTGAAAATGGGTGGTTTCCTCCTCACCTGTGCCTGGCACAGCCTCTGCTCCCCCTGCTCACAGAGGCTGAATCTATAAGTAGGTCTGAAACTGCCCTCTGGGACTTGCTACCTGAAGAGAGGGAAGGAGAGACGGACTGAGCTTTGCTTAGAAGTCAATGGAATGTGGTCCAGGTGAATCTATGTTTCTTTGTCATGAGCCGGAGGGGAATTATGGTAAGCAGAAGTGGGCTGTGCACCCTTTGTTGTGCCTTTCTAACTGGTAGGAAAAATACAGTAGTGGTAAAATGGGGTGATTCAGAATGATTCTGCATATTAACTATCTCAAACACTCACTCCCAGTCTAGCAAAGTGGTAATTAAGTATTAAGGAGCTGCCTATCGCAGGAAGTGTACTCTCTGGAGGGCAAAGAGTCATTGCCAGAGAAAAAGAGAAGGTTTTAGTGGGGCTCTTCCCAGGAAAAAGGTCTTTATCACTTTAGCAAACCCGTCTGCCCCATGGTATCTTCATCTTCTGGGAATTACTGCTTCTGTGGACTGATAGAGCTGGAGAATGGGCACATTCTGCCTTTTCATATTGCTTACTCCAGTCCTCATAAACTTTGATAAAGTTGCATAAAAAATCTTGGGCTCATAAAAGACCTAATTTTAAGATTTTTTTTTCTCCCTTCATTCACTGAATCATGGTCTGCTCTAGTGTGAATTGTCACAGCTCCAGAGCGTGCACCAGTTCAGATGTGCCCGCTGGGTCCTGGGATGTCTCCGTTCCCAGTACTGCTGCAATTGCTACCAAAACCACAAGTTAGCTCATTTGGATCTTCTTGTCTTTCCGCAGTGTAGGAATAGATAATGGACCCATGGGGTTGTTCAGAAATATTGCTGGTTTCCAGTGCTGGCATAATGGTCCCTTCTAGGTAGTATCCCTTTCCTGGACAATTTCCCAGTAAAATAGTAAATGGCAACTGCAGAGCAGTAAAGACGATGGCGTATTTGTTTGACTGACATTTCAGAGTCTGCAGAGCAAATGCAATTAAGATCCACAGTGTGCTGCAGCTTCCTTTCTTCACCTCCCTGCTTTGGAAGAGCTACTATTAAGATCAGCTTATGTCTAGTCCCTGCTACCTTAAAGTGGTGGAGAGGCTCCAGGGAGGAAGGGCAGCATGTGCCCAAGCCCCTGTGGGCACCCTTTGCTTTGGGAGCAGTTGGCATCTCATAGAGCTCAGCTGGGACAGCAGCTGCTGCTGCTCCTCTGCCAGCACAGCAGCCCCTGGCAAGAGTGATTTTGTTAGTAGGTGCGTGCTTCCCCTGAAATTGGCAGAGATGAAACCAGAGTGGCCCTGCAACTCTCAGACTTGCACTCCTCACTGGGGAGAAATCTGCATCTCTGCCCACAGAACTGTGCCACGCAAAGCAGCCCAGGTTTTGGGCTACCCTGTTCTTCACCAGGGACAACTGACACTTTCTTTGTAATTTTTCAGGATCAACAGTTGATGCACTTGAACATTTTGCTACACATGTGGCATCAGAAAGAAATGTGAAAAATTGTAGTAATCATTTAGATTTGTCTGAAAGAGGCAGTTGAAAACAAATTGCTATTAAAAGCCAAGGGCTGTGGTTCATTGTGATGGAGCACTGCGGGTCGCTTACCTGTAGGAAAAGACTGCTAGGGAAAAGGCAGGGTCAAAATTGTTTCTTCCCAGGTAGAGAAAGAGAGTCTCAGACATATAATCTGGTTTTTAGGATTATTGTGTAGAATTCATGCATCCTGACGTGAAAATACAGGCCTATAGAGCAATGCTTTCATGATTGGGAAATAATGCAGCTAGGGAAGGCAGAGGCAGCTGTGGGGTCTGGTGGCAGGGGGGTGGTCCGGCTGTAGCATCCCTCCCGCCACAGGCAGGTCAGAGCTGGTTCCTGCAGGAGAGACACAGACAGCTGCCAAGTCCCCTCTCAGCAGGGTGGGGGCTGCAATGTGCACAGAGCCACCACCCTGGCAGCCTGCTCCAACTGTGAGCTTTACCTTTCAGCTGGAACATTGCTGCCATGTATTGTTTTATTTGTTAACAAATTTAAACATCACAATGTGTGCTATTCCTGATGCTTCCTGAATGTCTGGACTCAAGCAGGCATCAATGCCTCTGTAAATTGGTGAAGCATTTTGCAGTAGGTCCTCTGGACACAAAGGGAGGGGAAGCTGGGACGTGGGATGGCCTGGACCTAGTGCCTGGGGCTGAAAGAAGGTCTGCACTCACTGAGCTGTAGCTCCCCAGGACAAAGAAAAGCTCTTTCCAAACTGCTAAAGCTGTTGCAAGGACTCAGGAGATGAAAATAATGATGGAAAAGATGATCCACTAAATTTGATCTTCTACTAAATTTCCCTTTTCCTAGATACTTTGTTTCAGAGCTCCTGCAGGGTTAAAACCAAGTTTCTTCAGGTTCCTATATCTGGTGACAGATTTTGTACCAGCCTCTTTCAGGACAGGTCCTTGCTCCAGACTCTTCCACTTTTGCTTTGTGTTCTGGTACCGAAGTACAGGAGCATGCTACAGCCTGAACCGCTCTGTCTGTTCCCTGTGCCGAGGTTGCAATTGAGAGAAAGTCAGGACAGCATGAAAAATGTGAACCAAATTTGTTAAAGCAGTCTAAATGCAGGGCAATCCCCGTGAATTTATGGTATTACGTGAGTGTCAGCTGTAACAGCTCTGAGGGTTGGGCCAGCTTGATTAGAACCTCAATTCCAGCATTTCAGAAAGGGCTTTAAAGCATATGTATGTAGCACAAGTATGGGGGTATGAATACCTCCATCTACCCCAAGATACAGGAAGAGTGATTACCTGGCTCTGCTTAGAAGAGAGAGAACTATCTTCCTGTGGTAGTTCAGCATACCTTGTATAGAAAATGAAAACACGCTGACATTATTATTATTGCCAGCTTTGGGAAAGATCGATATTTTAGCCATTTATCTTCTTTTACTACAGAAACCAAATACTGTCCATGAAGCAAAGCCTGCCCACAAATAGCAAGGCTGGTGTGACAGTGTTGGGGACACGCAATTGCACTCCCCTCTGTGGGAGCCTTCCCCGTGCACTGGCTGTCGGGCTGTGCCCACCATCAGTCCCCATGGGCTGTCGGGCTGTGCCCACAGTGGTGGCAGCTCTGCAGTGCAGGGAACATGAGCAATGGCTCTTGTTTTTAACTTGTCTTATCATGACTTCTTCACTCAGTGTCAAGGTTGAAAAACACTGTCAAAATGAAAATGCAGGAGCTGACTGAGAAATCATAAGAGAGGAAGGTCTCAGTTAAAGAAACTGCAACTAAGGACCTCTTTCCTTAGGAACTCTCAATGTTTCTACTGATGGATTTCCAAAAAGCAACTCTAAAGCTCTGGAAATCTGAGTATTATTTCCAAAGGATATACCCATACAATGATTTAAGTCTGATGTTCACAAAACAAAAGCTTTTGTTGCATTAAATAAATCCCTGCAGTTTTCTGGGTTAACTTGCTCCTCAGTGAAAAGCTGGGGACCCTGAATTGCCAGGTGGGTGGAAAAAAGAGGGACTTGGTCTGATGATCTGAGAAGTCACAATCCACAAGCGTAATCCATACAGCACTCTCCCTGCCCAGCACTGTGCTTCCAGGCAGGACTCAAACCTCCAGTATCTTGGTATTCTCACCCAATTACATGAAATGAGATCAGGAAAAAACCTGTTTACTACAGCATGGTCTAGTTTTGAGATCCGAACAGATTGCTGTACACTGGGTGTGAAACTCCCTAATGTTTTAGAAATAATACTGGAACCTCTCTGACTAACAGCTCTGAGAAAAGCATCTTCTGAGGTTATGTAAATGCCTATAAAGAAGTCTAACCCCAAATCTTAATTGTGTAGCAGAGTTGAGTTCTGTGAAGTCTAGGCAATGCCAGATTTTAAACCCCTTTCTACCTTATATAAATATTCATAAATACTTACAGTAAGTGTCCTAAAAAGATCTTTGGTTCCCCAAGTGAGCTAGAAGAAGGTGTTGCAGGCCTGTCCCATCTCCACCAGTCACAAGTGGCATGCAGTGCTGCCCAGGGCTGCTCCAGCAAGAGCTGGGAACCTGGTCACCTTCAAGTCCAGCCAGAACCGCACATATTGTAGATCACATGCCAGGCAGACGAATGAAGATACTTCCATTTATGATACTCAGTAGCAGGGCAAAGAGACCTTTCCTTCTGTCTGTGTTCTAGCATGGCACAGAAACAATTATAAGACATGTTTATAAATTCCACCCAGGTGTTGCAGCCCTTGCTATGAATCAAAAAGTGTATTTGAGATTTATTAGTATTGGGCTGCTTCTGACACAAGGGATGTGGGGGACAAAGAGCAGCAGCTTCTGTGCTATACGGAAGCACATAAAAACGGTCAGTACACTTGCAATTTCCTGCTTCTAAATGTTGTTATCCGAATGTCATTTACTTGCAACTATACTGTGTGCATTAAATCTGAGGTGTAGAATACTATCTCATATTAAAAATGTGGTAACAGTGTTACAGTACATCTAACGTTTTTGTGAGAACTCTTGTTAGCTCTTATTGCCTTGTTCTTGGTGTGAGTTAAGGCAGCAAATCAAGAGCTTACTGCATTTAAAAATGCTCAGGAATATGTGCCTAAGTAAATAGATGTCTTTATTTTCAGTGTTTGAATAGGTATGTAAAAACTAAGAGATTAAATAATGGCAAAGTCCAAATGATAGAGCTCACTAAATAATGGTTGTTATGTACTTTGCAGAATTGTCCATGAATAACTAGCAAAATTAATTTCCCATATTCCACAATTTCTAGAACTAACTAATTCACTCATTTATGCATTCAAGGAGTGGTACCTTGGTTTGTGATCTGATGCCTATAAAAGCTGCAGTTGATTTATTTTTTCGAGGAACTGAATTGGGGTCCTAAAGTATCTGTGACATATTTCAAACAAAACATGTGTTGTTACTTTTTTTTGTTGTTGTTGTTGTTGCTTATCCCAGCCTAGGTAAGGAATCATCACTAAATTTCAGCAGTGCCCACATCTCCTCTACTGGAGGGAGCAGATGAGAGGGACAGACACTTTGACACTTTAAAGAAAGGGAAAAGGTAGAGGAGGAAATGCACAGAAGGGAATGACTGGAAATAGCAGAGGAAGGGAAGAAATAAGAAAAAGCAGAAAGAAAAGAGAAGAAAAGGAAGACAAGGGAATGAAAAGTAAGAGAGATGAAAAAGGAGTAGAAAAATGAAAACAGAAGGGAAGACTGAAGAAACAGGAGTAAGCACAATAATTAATTCTCAGTCTTAATCTGTCAGCGTACTCCTTAGCCAGGAGCTCAATGTGATTTGCAGGTTTGCATTTTTTTTTTTTTAACAAACCCCACATCCCCCTGCCCTCCCAGAGCTGTCTCCAAGAGTTTTCCTCACTCTTACCTCGGTGGAAGCTCTGTACTGCCTGACGGCCACCCCATGGCTGGCCTGATGAGCTGCTGCTGGTTGCAGGCACTGTCTGCTGTTCATCCATGCTCAGCTGACCTGGAGTCTGCAAGGAACATGAGTAAGCACCAGTTCCCAGTTAAATCTCAGCAGGTTTGTTGTTTACCAAACCATGCCAAAAGATAAAGTAATGTCCTATCTGGCCACACACTGGGCTGTAGGTCCTCTTTTTTTCTTTTTTCTTTTTCTTTTTTTTTTTTCCCCTAAGAGGAGAGCTAGCTGATGTGTCTTGTTACTGTCATAAAGAAAAAAAACCTTTGTGATTGTGATTTAGAGGAGCTAAGTTTTTAAAATAAAATATACTTTCAGTGCTTTCACATAAATATTCAGTGATAACCAGATGACTGAAATCAGTGCACCCTCATCAAAGCCCAAAGTTTATTTTTGTAAGGTGTTTTATACACTATCTCATCTCTGCTTTCATTGTACCCTCTTAGAATTACAGATGGGGATGATGAAAACGCTTGTTCCATGCAATTACTTGCTACTGCCTTATAAAAAGCCAAAGCCTATTAAACTTCAATATGGAGTAAACTAATAGCATCCTTGTGAAAGAGCAACCTGAGGAGTTTTGCCCTGCTAGTGATAGTGAAAGCAGACCTCTTGATGAAAATCGGTATTCATAAAAAGCCGGGTTAAGATTTGAAAGAGTTTGGCTTGGCATTTCCAACCTGCTGAGAATGAACTCTGGGCTTGGGCAGGACAAGAGTTAAGAGCACATCTTCTGTAGATCTTTACCTTGTGTTTTGGAAACACCAATATGCTTGTCCTCTGGTAATCAGAAACATCATCTGCCCTCGAACAAGGAGCAGAGCTCTGATAAATGCACTGATTCCAATTTGTGCTTTGCTTTCCTAGTCATCAAAGCAATGTTAAAATCAATATGTTATGTTTAAGAGGAAGGCTGTGCGTTCCTGACTGGGCAGGAATATCCCATCCAGTCTGCACAGGCAGAGTTATCATCCTAGACACAGCACTTTGTACAAACCAAAGAATATAAAGGATATTCCAGGAAAGCCATAAATGGAGATGACGCAGGAACTGTTTCTGGGATGTTAAAAATACAGTTGTGCTTACAAGCTGCTGCATGAGCCTGACTGCAGTGTCTGGCTCGGAGTATCTCTGTGAACGGCAGTTTCATAGATGTCAGCCATGCAGGGTGAGTCCCCAGCAGGTCCCAAAATCTTAACATGTGATGAGACAAGAAGGCAGTTTGATGCAGTGATAATAATCTATTTAATGCAACTAATATATATAAAGATGCATCTGAGACAGAGTTTGGTCTACCAAGAGCACTTTGTTAGACACCACAATGATCAATCCAGGCTAGAGGTTGTAGGCTTGAGTACAGGACCGTGCGATCAAGCAACCAATTTTTAATGGGTTTGAGCTGTTCTAAACCTTCATTAGTTAGGTGGCACCACTAAGTCTACTTCCTACTGAGCAGCAGGAAGACAGAAAGAACATCTGCAATAATAGTTTAACATAAATTGATTTAAAGTCCAGAGTAACAGGAAGCTTACAGAGTTTGGATGAGGGATGAAGGAGGTGGGCACAAAGACGTAGAAGAATGGGGAAAAAAGCCCAATTGGCTGAAAACAGAGAAGGAATGCATCTTCTCTCTTTTCTTCTGTTGGCTGAAGCACACCATGTAGCGCACAGGAGCTGTGAATGCTTGTGGCACACCTGTGAAGCCATTCTTGACTTTGTAACCTGTTCATATTGCCAGGTGAAAGGCCCCTGGGCAAAGTGGGTGTGCTGCTTTTTGCACCCTTCCAACATCCCACTCCACAACTGGGACCCAACGGCGTCCTTCAGGCTGTGGTTTACTGAATGGTCTGCTAAGGGGCTTGATTATGGTGTCAAGTTGCCCAAGGTTTTTCTAGTCTGTCCAATCTGTTCAGACCTGTTTATGTCTTTTTTTTTTCCCTGCCGGATAAAAAGTAGTTTGGCTTTTACAATGTGTCTGTATATAGAACTTTAGTAGCTCGGATTGCTTTTATATGTTTATAATGAAAGTAACAGCCCCTTAAAAAATGTATTATTGATCATGGGAAGGCTGTAGATGTTCTTAATCTTTAAAGCAGAACTACAAATAAATCAAATTATATGAAGTATTTCATTTAAAGGTATTTTATATTTTATTAAAAACACTAGAGCCAGTGTTTGCATAAATGGAGTAATTCTATTTCTTCATATGAGGGTTCAGAGAAAACCAAGAGGGGAGTTAGTCCTTGTCATTCAGTAAAGCGCACTGATGTCAGTAAGTGAAAATTAGACTTTCCAAATTGCAAAAAAAACCACTGAAAGATTCAAAATTAAGGATTTGGAGGGCCATATAATTCCCATTTCAGCTGATAAATTGTCTGCAGAAGTTGTGAGCTGTTTTCAGGCCTTTACTGAAAATTTAGGACTACCAGCATGTGTGCCTGTACATACACCCCTACATGTGCCTCACCCTCGTGATGATGAACCACAGCAGAAACACCCTCCCTGTCTTGTTCTAACCGAGTACCTGAATCTGGGAGTTTGTTTGCATGTTCCAGATATTTGCTCTGCCAGATTTGACCGCAGGAATGTGAGGCCAGTGGGCTGAGCCTCTGAAGCATGGAAGAACTGCATTTAACCTAGAGTTTGCACTTTCCATCATCTCCAGGAGTCAAGCAGGAAACTCCCTGGGAGAAGTCAACTAAAGAGGCATTATGCATGCAAGGAGGCTGGTGAGACTGTGTGAATGCCAGTGGTCTTTGTTATTAACCAGCTCTCTTCAAACTGGCTGAGGAACTGAATGGATCTGTCAATTCAGTCTCATCCCTTCAAATGACAGGAACAAAATCACCATTGTAATGTTTTGGTAAAGCAAAATATTTTTATTTTCTGGCAAATGTTTAACTCATGCAGACCTGCTGCCCTCTTGAGATGTCAAAGAAACAGGCTTTTCTAGTCAAATGCTCCCAGCCTCACCAGCGTGTCTTATCCCAATGATGAAGTGCTCTGGCACCAGAAGTCACCTTCTGTGTTCAGCTGAGCTCAACTGGAATCCTGCTCGTTAGCTGTGCTGTTAAGTGACTCTGAAAACATTACAAGTCCAGAGCTGTGCTGCTGTATTTCAAGTGATAACAAAAGTTCCCTGGATAAATTGAAGAAGTGTGGCTTTTTGTTGCAGCAAGTTGGGACCACATAAGCAACTCCATCGTTGTGGTAAGGCAGCAGAAGCAGTCAGTGTTTGGAGGAAATGGTTCATAACCTGATGCTGAGATGACCTTTCTAAGAGATACAGCCATGAAACAAAGATACTGGGGGCTCCTGGAGTGGCAGTAACATGGTGGGACAGGTGAAGGAAGCAGAAGGATCAAACAATGGGAGAGAGTGAAGAGAAAAGTGCAATACAAACACAAAAATCCTTTGCCGTGCTTCAGGCTTACACTTGCAATCAGAGTCGTGGGGCAAAAAGCAATAGTTTGGGAAAAGCCCTTCTCTGAAGACCAGCAGAGCATGCCAGAAGGATGCTGCAGCCGCTATCTCTGCAGCCAAAGGGAGGAGCAAAGCCAAAATCTGCATGGGGGTGGTCTGCAAGGGTCAGATCCAAGATCTGCATTGCCCTGAGAGTTGGGTCCAATGGGTCCCTAGAACAGGGGAAGGCCCTCTGCCCACATGGGGTGTCACAAGCAGCTGGGAGATGCTGGGCTGGATGCTCACCACACAGGTTTGTCCCTCTTGTTTTTGCATCAGGTGAACCCAGGTCAGCTACACTGGTACAAAGGAGCAAATAGATTTGAATACCTGCAATGTAAAGGTGTAACAAACGAAGACTAAAATGCTGCTAATGAGCCTCATTGTAAATGGGTGTTATTTCCATCTATCACCTGGAGATCAAAAAACTAAAAAAGTGAAATAAAGCTGCATGTGTTGTAAGGGGCCAAAATTTCTGTGCTATTGCTCTGCCCTACATGGTTCTCTCCTGGTGTCCCTTGTGCCCCTGTTCCCTGCTGACCTACTCCACATGGAGGGCTGTTCTGGGGAGCCATACTGGGACTGTGGCTGCTCCCTGGTAGGAAGAGGGAGAGGTTAGAGGACGTAGCACCAAAGGGAGGGCAAGAGAATGCACTGGGAGAAGGGAGCAGATGATAAACCAGCTCCTCAAGGCAGGGCCTGAGGCTGATGTGTTGCTGTGGTAAACTGCCATGCCTGACAGGACTTGTCCCGTGCCAAGCGTAGGTCAGCTTTCCTTTGCCTTAAGAGGGAGTTGGTGTGTGTGTTAGCTAAGCCCAGAAAATAGTCAGTGCTGCACTGGATCTGGTCATGGACAGTTGTGGTATCCTCTGCTGCCCTGTGATTTGCAATTTCTGTTCTATCATTTACGTGAATTCATGCTCTTGCTGTCTTCAGGTTATTTCATCTAAGCAAGGTTTGAGCAAATTCACCTTCCTTCAAATCATAAGCACAAACACCTTTGACATAGTTTTTCTTCTGCTGGTGTCTCTGTATTACTTACTTTGTATATGCCCTTTTTAAAGAAGCTAACAAGCCTGGCCCTGCAAGTCCATTGACTCTCAGCAGAATATTTCTTTCATTCCTGAGGTCCCTTTCATAACCAGTTTGCATATTAGCATCATTCATTAGCATCCATCCACTTTTTCTCTTTAGTGTTATTGTGCAATTCACTTTCTTTTGTAGTACCTAAAGCTTGTAAAACAACTGTTTGCCTCCCAGTGGGGAAGAAGGTATCTGTAATCTGTGTTTCGTGTCTTGAGTCTCTTGAAAGGACTAGAAATCCCAAATGCAGTAACTTGTGGGTTTTCTGTCTTAGAGAATTAGGATGTCTTTGCCTTACTGAGCAGGCAAACACTGAGCAGTGCTTGATCAATAAGAGGCATTGCCAGAGGTCTGGTATAGTCTACCACAGCTGACAGTAAGTGTTGCTATAGGCTATGGAACTAGGAATATAAAATGTCAAATGACAGTAATAATTCATGCATCCTGGGACATATAAACCAAGCGCATGTCAATAGCTGTGGCATGCTCTGCAGAAAATATGCAGGATTTAGATGTTGCAGAAGTCTGTTTTATTTTAAACCACACTTTTCTTGGTGAAATATAGACTTTCCCTGTTCGTTAAAAACATTTATTTTTGTTTTCATGTTGCTACTTCTCTATTAAGATTCTAGGAACCATGCAGCTCAAAAGAGGCCTTGAGATTCAAAATGCAAAATCTATGTATTTATTAAAGAAAAACACATAAAATATTTATAAAACAGAGGGTGCAATACTATTTGAGATTCATAGACCATTTTAGCATTCATAAAAGCAAATATGGTTCTCATGTTGGCTTCACCTGGAATCAGACTTTACTAGAGGGGTTACCCAGGAAGGATCTGCCTTAAACTTATTACAATCACTTTGCATTTTACATGGAAAGCAGAATATCTTGTGAAGTAAGAACTTCTCCAACATTCATCTCTTAAAAGTACTTCAGGATAATTAATGTTGCTTGTGTCTTATGAAAAGATACAGAATAGGGTGAATTACTGCACCTGAGAGGGTGCAGCAGGGATAAGAAGACTGTGTCTATCTGATATGTGTTCTTTGCTGTACCACAGCTGCTTGGGAATCTAGAATTGATGGATGCTGTTTTACTGGCTAAGGCTCCCACAAAAATTCTTCAGGTAAAACTTTAATGAGAAAAGGGAAAAATATGTTCAAACTGCCCCATTCTTATGCTTTCAGATGTGTGTTCCTGTGCACCTCAGTTGTGGATTGCCAGACCTCACTTTCTCTAAATCTGCCTGAAAATAAAAGGGCAAGACAGAGTTGCGTGTTGCTCACAATTATATGAATAGGCCTTAATGTGCAGGTAATAATTCTAAAAGAATGTAAAACATTAACAAAATATTAACTAAAAAAAAAAGGAGAAAAGGGAAAGTATCACAAAGAAACTCACCACACATAATTTAAATCTCATCCTGTAAGAGGCTGAGGATTCAAACGCATAAGAATTGTCTGCTCTTCCAAGTGACAGCAATCCCTCCTCTTCAGATTTGCACACTTCTGGCTCTCAGTTGGCTAATTCAGAATTTTTAAAAATTATATATTAAAATAAATAATCTTAAATATAATTTACATTATTTGAAGATTTTATGTAAAGTGATTTTGGTGCTGTGGACTGCACCTACATACACAGGCATTAATAGATATATTGGCACTTCTTGCTTAAGATAGCATGAGACAGAGATGATAATGATGATGAAAATAATAACAATAAAATAAAGGCCTGCTAACTGTCTGAGACCTGAGAAAAGGGATGTCTTTGTTCTGACAAGAACATCTTGGCTTGTTCTGCTCCTTTGGCTTGGTTTGGGGAGGACGTATTTTACTGTCCTCCCATGATACTTGGCAAATGTAAAGCTGTCACCTTGGATCCCGCTTCTCTTTGTATTAAAAGAATGTCTATGGTGTTTATGTTATGGGGGGGAAAGTGCCATTTCCACTTATTGTATTTTCTTTGTCTCTTTTCTTATGACTATACTGTTTGGCAGCGGCTGAGGGGCCACTTTGATGCTTGTTTTGATGCCATGGTTTATTGTGTTGCACAGTTGAGCCTGTGGTTTTCCTTTCTAATCAGAACTGGCATACTGGGTGAAAAAAATACAAATAAAGCTTTTCTATAATTACGGTTTTCTCAGAGAGCCTGCATTTGTTATAGCTGCTGGGGTACTGGAAATCGGTGTTTGTAAATACCTATATATTCTGATTTGTTTTCAATCTCTGAGGTGTTTTTATCTGTCTCTGTTTCTCACCCCTGGCCATTCATGCAAACAGGTTTGCCTACCTGCATGCTGAGCAGCTATTGCCTCAGGAACATACCAGTCTGTCTGTGTTACTCAGGTTATTTGCATGGTACAACCTTCACCTTGTTCCCTCTTCTCACTCTAAGGGATTAGCATCCAAAGAAAACCAAATCAATCTTGTATCAGTTCAACCAGGAAAACGAGTAGCCAAAATTGCCAGAACGTTACTGCTGACAGCAGGACAGAGAGCAGCTGCCAGGGTTTGATGTGCTGCGTGCTGCCCACCTCTGCCACGCTGCTCTCAGAGGTACACGCTTTCACCACAGGTGTTGCTATAATGAGACTCTTCTGTGCCCACAGAAAGACTCACTTGCTGGCTTCTTCTTTGCCCCGTGCTCAATGTGGTAATGCCAGTCAGGACTTGAATAACACCTACTTGGATGTATTTATTACTTTTTCCATATATCTTCTGGCCATCTATGGACTGAAGAGGAACCACTCTGTTCCCATTTTACTGATGGAAAAGGAAAGACACTGAAAGGCTGAGTGGTTTGTCCAGGATGGTAGAGCAAATCAATGGGAAAAAAAGGGATCAGGCCATTCCATGTAGGAGTGCCATTAACTTCCCCACGGGCTTCCTGATGAAGGCATGCAGGTCCCCAGAGAGGCCACTTCCATCGCAGGAGTGTTCCTCCATTATTTCTGTCAGATTATTGCTGTGACTAGTGGAGAAATGCAAAATGTATTATTCATCTCTCCTACTCATAAAATCAATAACTATCAAAACCCAAATACAATTTAAATCAAAGGGCACTTGTTGAGTGCAGATCCTACTAATTAGGTATGATTTTCCAACAATTTCTTAAATTATTTATCCAAGGGATGGGTAGCAGGCACTTTATATGTCCTAGAGCGAGTATTATAAACCTCTTGTAATGATACAGCAAAAGTGAAATGTAGTGCAATGCAGCGTGATTTGTAACCTCGATGAACTAATGTAATATCAATAGACATCAATTGTGCAAAAAAGAAAATCTCCTCCTAACATCTAACAAGATATGTCAAAAGTCAATAAACTTGTGAAATGGACATGTATCAGTGAAGGTTACAGATTGTGCTACTTAGGAATCAATTAAAAATGTAATATCCACCTGCTACTGAAATTATTAAACACCATCACCAAAAAGAAGGTTTACATCATGCATGGATGTTCATCATAAGAGCAACTCCCTTCAGGATGACTGTTGGCTCTGTAAGCAGTTTCACTGTAATTTAGGGCCTTTTTTCTTATGCTGGTATTGCTTAGTTAGCCCCATAAACAACATACAAACTATTTGTGCCGTATCTAGTTAAGTACATTTTCCTGCACAGAAAATAGCCAATGGTTTTGAAGATTTTTGTGTAAAAACTAGAAAGCAGCTTTCCTGTAAAACGAAAGGTTTACAATTATCAGGTTTGGAAGATTTTTGTGTAAAAACTAGAAAGCAGCTTTCCTGTAAAACGAAAGGTTTACAATTATCAGGTTTGGAAGATTTTTGTGTAAAAACTAGAAAGCAGCGTTCCTGTAAAATGAAAGGTTTACAATTATCAGTCAACAACAGATCAATGTTCTTCAATTTTTAATAAGAATTTTTCTTATGCAGCTTCTTTAGATCTTTATTTTCAAGCTTATATGCCCATCTGTACTGCAGATCTTGATTCCATCACACTAGCCATGCATCAACTGAAAATTCTTGGTCCCAACAAATAGATGTGATAACCTCTACTCAAAGAGTTCCAAATCAGTGATTCAAAAGAACAGTATGAAATACAAGATATGGTTTCTCCCCAATTTTTAAAACAGAGTGATGAAATTTTTCAATTTTTGAGCATTTTACTTTTCCCCTTGTCATCAGATGATAATCTAAGGGCAAGTCTAACCTTGAGACCAAAACTGAATAGCTGAAAGTGGAGGGAGGTGCTATGACCTCAAAACAGCAATATGTGAGGGGATGAAGTATAACCACCAGAGTAACTCAGAGCTTAAACTTTTAACTCAGTGCTTTCCTCTGTAGCCTTAGCAGTGTTCCCCAAAAAGCCATCAAGATCCTGAGCAAAAAGCTGTAGCAGTGTAAAATGCCTGTGTGCTTCAGCTGCTGCAGGCAGCCTGTGATCATACTGTACTGTCGGCAGTACTCAAGTGCAATTGTGCAGCCGGGGATGCAAGGCAGAGCTGTAATTCAGAATTTCATGGCATTTTAAAGTACGAGTCAGAATTTTAATGGTATTTCAACCTTCCTTATTAGTTGCACAAAAAGCATCTTTCACCCAGTGTTCTGAAAATTCCTTCCTAGTGATCTGCAAAAGAAATTTTTGAAAGTCAGAGTGTTGGAGGTTGAATGCTGGGTGTGTGGAAATGGATCAGTGTGCCTGAGAGGATGGGAGGAATATGGGATTCTGAAGAAGCACTGAGTTAAGATAACATTGGATAATAATGGTAGTAGCAATAAAGTATAAAAAAGCATGCCATGAATACATTGGATATACAGGATAAATTCAGCTTCATTTATTGAGTTGTCCTGCTTGTATTTTTGTTGGACTTAATTAACAAAAGTTTATTGGCAGAGTTCAATCCTGGAGTGTTTGAGTTCGAAGTCCTAGCGGCATCAAGTGAAAACAGACAATAGTACATTTAATGTTTTGCATTTTCTCATTCAATTTAAATGTGAATGAGCTATCTGGAAGGAGTATCAAACATTGCAGATACTGTTTCATCGTATATTCTTCCTATCTTCATTCTTTTCTTCTGCCTAATACCTTTCATAGAAGTTTAAAATGTGCATGACTGTATATGTGATTATACAGTAATGACAGCAAAGGTTACCTAAATTAACACCATGGACTAATTTTATTTTAAATGGAGGGTAGGAGCACATCTGTTTCAAACAGCTTTGTAATATGCCTTTTGTGAGTTCAAATCACATACAGTAATGGCTGCTTAAGGGAGCTCCTACACACACAACTACTTATTTGCAATAGTACTAACAAATGCATCTATAAAATTACACTAGCATTTTGCTGCACTGAAATAGGTTCCCCCTCTCCACTCCCCTTGAAAATTCAGCCTTGTGTTATTGTTTAGTGGATACTAAAGAAAAGCATGTGCTCTTTCCCATTGAGGATGTGTTATTCACTGTATAATTCTATGGACTAGATGTTTTGCATTTTGCTTGCACCTCCCTTCAAGAAAGGTATGACAGTTTTTTGTAGTTACAACTAACACTATTTCCAGCCATGAATTGTAATAATTACATAACATTATGAATATAATGCTTATTTATTGAGGTAATAAAAGCAAATCAAGCAGTCTAGATTATATCTCTGGATTGTATTCACAGGTTACAAGTGTGTGGTATTGCTGTATATCACATTGATTTAGGAAGGGTGTAGTTTGGAAATGATCACATGTGGAAGACGCCATCTGAGGGACTATATCTTATACATGAGCCTACATCAAATAGCTCACTTAAAAGGCTTATTCTTGCTTGAACTTGAAATTCCTGTAGATGGGATGTTTATGCCAGAATGATGGTGGTGCATAGACCCAGGGAAACATCGAGGGCTGGAGAGCCTCAGCACTCCCTGGAGAGGCAGTCCTGTCATCTGTGGGAGCAGAGCCCGACTTTGAATGCAATGTCCTATCTCTCTGTGACTCTAAGGCATGTGGAATTGTTCAGCTGGCTTTAAGACATAATAGTTTTTTTTAATATTTATTGTTTGAAGGATTCTTACATGCATGAGAACTTCTTTTACTCTGTAAAGACTGGCATGCTGCTGTGGCTCTACCCATGGCTTGCCATGTTCAGGGAGAACCAGATGCCATCTCCATTCACAGGAAGCTGATCCTACTTTGACAGTTAGAGAGGTTTAACATAATTCCCAGGTCCCTCTTAATAAAGTTGAATAATTGGCTTGTTGTAGCATTCCCAGCCCTACAGTGTGAACATCTTTTACATGTCACAACCGCAGCCTCAACCCAGCTCCCTTGCTCAGGGAATGGAAGGGAACATCTTGGCAGCCACTGAGCAGACCAGGAGGCTCAGTGCAAACAGGGAAGCCACAGGGTAATGGAGCAGGACTGTGACAGACCTTGGTATCTAACCCAGGTCTTCTGAGCATCCCCTTAGCCACCCAAGCATCATTATCATTTGTTAGGTGGTCAATTTTCTGAAATGAAAAATTTTCACTTTCCTCTTTCACCTTTTACATAGGATGCACATGAAACTGCTGTGCAAAAAGAGTATTTCAACACCTTTTTTAGTAAAAATGGGCACAAGGAAAGCAGGTACAAATTGCACAACAAATTTTCATCCTAAATATTGAAAATATATTTAATTCTGTTTATCCTGAGATTTAAAAGCCAAAAAAAAAGGTAAGTAATTGTAGCAGACCATCTATTGTGTATTTCCTCAAGATCTTTCCAGTTGTACAGAATAATGCCATTTCTGAACTTCAATAATTTTCACACAGAAAGGCACATCATTTTGACAGGACTCAGTAAATCATTTAAAATCATAAGGGATGCCATTATGCAGACTTTGTGATAAAGTTAGGGTATTTTTCTGCAGTTGGTCTTCAATTTCACTCTAGATGTTAGGTGACATAAAGCTCAAAAGGAGATTCTGGTACTACTCTCCCAGAGATGAGATCAACACTTATGAGTAGATGTTTTGATGACACAGCTCAGAAAATTGAAGGAATCATTATTATGGAAGGACCAAGGTGATAAGTACTGTGTTATATATGAATAACTGTTATTCAGGCAAGCCATGAAAGGTCATAATCCATTATATTAATGTCATAAATGTTATCATAAACTGACATCAGGATGGTAAACTGGGATTCTTACACTTTTAAAAGTGCTGCTGTTCTTAAATGACACATTGTCCTGGAAAGACAAGTTTAGAATTAATTTTTCTTTTAAAATAAAGGACTTTAAAGATTTTCAGCATAACAGAATTAGTATTTCAAAAATTCTTTTTTTTTTAAATTTTATTTTAAAGAAACTGGCTGAATTGTCACAACAGTATCCAAGATATCATGGTGAGAGAGAAGAAATCAGCAACACAATAATTTTTTGCTATTTACAATCCCCCATTGCTTTATTTGAACTATAGCTTTCACATGTACTTCACTCGGACATCTCCAGGCCATTTGCCCACATACTGAGGGCCACTCAAGCTGAGGACTGGGAACAGGAAGAAAAAGGTGGGAGGTCCTGCCCTGGCTGCTGAACACTTCAAGCCAGGACTGCACCTTTCTGCAAATCACTCTCCTGACATTATTTTTTTTTTAATTTCAAGAACTGGAGTAATATTCAGGAATGTATGACAGTGGAATGAGAGCGTGTAAGTCATATTTTATATCTTTTGTATTGTTGAGTATTTTCACAACCACAAAGAGCAGGCAGCTCAATGGATGTTACCAATGCATGGCTCCTCTGCATTCATCCCAGGCACCCTGAGGGGTATCACCAGGCACAGAGAAAGCAGCCTGCTCTCTAATGAGACTTTCTTCTTATCAGCACTGCTGGGTGCTCCATCCACTGCTGACCAGCTAGGAGCTAGGAGTAAATTATTGTCATCTCATGTAAATCTGTTCACAGCATAGGGTCCCAAGCAAGAGTAAGGGAGGCGAACTCTGAGCCCATCCAAAATCAAAGCTTTGTGTACACACTCACTAGCATTACAAATTCTACACATGAGTGGTACTGCCCTGAAATGTGGGTGCATTGGAGGTGAAACAACTACCCAGTTAGGAGTGGACTGCTCAGTTCCCAGAGTTTGGGAGAATGGTATGGTAAACCCCAGAAATGCAAGAGGAATTTAAGGTGAGTTTTCACATCCCACACAGAGGCCAAAAGAGAAAAGCAGGGTAAGTACTTCTGGAAAGTGCCATGCTGTATTTACTGACCACATCAGATCAGAGCCATGGCTTTATGGCAGACTTAAAATGCAACCTGTCCAGCAGACTCATGCTGATGTATGACTGTGATAACATTGACGTAGGCAGGAGAAGGCCACCAGTGAGTCACCACACTACTTCCTCCAGAAGCTGGCTGTCCACCGTAGACATCCCATTGCACTGCTGCTCTAGTCTGGCTTATAAATCACCCATCTAGTGTGACTTGTACAATCTACAAATAAGCTGTGCTTGTACCATGCAGGTAAATGTTCAGGGTGAAACCAATATGGGCCAACTTGAATTACATAAACAACTGCAAATCATTACTTCAAATGAGAGCATAATGCCTGGAACCACAGACAGGAAAATACATTTACAGACTATCAAATTATCTTGGGATAATAGTGTAATGCTTTTCACTGCTGTACTTTTTGTTCTTATAGCTGAGCAAATACTACTACACCTGGAAAAGTCTCAGAATTCCAAAGAGAAGAGATTTCATAAGTAGAGTGGTTCCACAGGAGAGACTGCCTTTTCTGTGTTATTTTAGGGAAATATTTAAAAAACCCCAACAAACCAAAAATGTTGCTTTTTATGACTCAGAACTACACAGAATAACACCTGATGATAAACAAAGCCTTTAGACAATTTGTCTGTTTTATAATATAACCTGCAAAGTACTTCCTTGTTCATATGAGATTACTTCTCTCTATGATTGCAGCAAAATTATTTTGATCAAATGTGTTTTCAGAACTGGCAAAATCAAATCAAGTAGCTAAGCTGCTATAGCAGTTTGCATGTACAAGTGCTGCATGAATATAAAAATTTTGAGCACATTTTTAGAGAAAACAGTAGCCTTTGAAATCTTGGAACTAAAGATTATATATATATATATATGCGCCATAGTGCTTTTATTATTTCTGTAGAAGTATATGACATCCAAAGTGGTTTTGGGATACTCCAAGGCGTATTAAAGAGCATTAACTCCAGCACAGCTGGGAACATCCCCAGATTCACTTATGAACAGATATTTCTTATATCCCGTATGCTAAGTACAGTTAGCATACAGACAAAAGTTAATTTAGCCTTGGTCATTGAGACTAATCCACAGAGTAAGCCTATTAGGTGAGTTTCAGCATCTACATCCTTCTGTTCATATCTGCTTGTCTCACATATGTAATCTGCCTGGATGTCACAGTTTACATCCTGTTTTCTTTGGAGGATAATGAAACCTGATCGGTGTCTTCATCTCCTTCTCTGTCTCTCCAAGAAATATTTCTCCTTGTCAGCTCCTCCTTACCAGCACTCTCTGATGTGGTCCTTAGCCAGGTCCTTTATTAAGGGGTAGTGCATGCAAGGCTTGAAGGAAACCATACCATTTATCACTGTGCAAAATGGGTGCAAAAAGTATTACTTCCAAGACAGTAAGGAAATAAAAAGTGATATAGTAATTTCTTAACCTGAATTTTCTCTACTTCCTTTTCTCTCACAAAGCCCTGGCATATCACTATTTTAGCAGCACTCAGTCAGTAGTTGCTTTCTGAAGACCTATATTTCAGTTTAAGTCTTGCAAAACTGAACTGTAGGCACCTCAGTAATTTTAGAATAGCTTAGTCTGATAGGTAAATTAAAATTAGGGAAAATTAGACCATTTCTAATGAGATCGTTATTACACTGAATAATGATGATTATTAGTTCTGCTTAATAAAACTGTCATCCAGTGCAAAATATATATTAAGGAAAATTACATTACATTATATTTCTATCAACTCAGATATTCGGTATGTTGCTTTCCCGCAAACCATGGGCAAAATGAAATGTCAGACAGGGCTTCCTTTTCCAAGTAGGATCAATCATGGGGCTTTCAGAAGCAGCCCTTTAAAGCTCTGATCTAAAGCCCATTAAATCTAATGTTATGAAGATTTCTGCTTACTTCTGTGTTATGCAGATCAGGACTTCACTAAAATAAGCAGTGTTCTCTCCTATTGTCTGCTAAATACCTAGACAAGAATACAGTGGTGCATATTTGACAGTATTATTAACTACTAAAGAAGAAGAACTTGCAGACACACATTCATAGCTCTCTTGCCTCAGCAAGCTCCTTGCTTGCTGGCACACTCGCTGTTCTGTTCTGATGTGCTTGGCAAATTAGGAGATGGACTTTATAGGGTGAGCTACACGTTTTATTTTCAAGGTGAAAACAATGAGGAATAATATCTATTGACAAAAATGAGATCCTGCTGAAGAAACTTCAACACTGAAGCCTCAGACAGTCAGAGGTGAGGCAGCTCTGCAGAAGCCTCTTGGCTGTCCAGAGACACGGCTGGCAGGGAAATCTGAGTGCTCAGAATTTATTTTTTTTTTTTTAAAGCAGGAACAATATCAAACCTTGCCTTCAACAAGGACTGCTGTTCTGAGGAATGAGACCCATCTCTCTGGGAGGGTGGTTCCCTGCCTGTGTACTGCCACATCTATATGCCAGTAAACTGCCAAAGGGGGAGGAAGGAAGGAGGGAAGAAGCCAAGTGTGTTTCTGCTACCCCACTTTCTCTGTGTAGGATTTAACGAAAAAAAAGGATGTATTTCTGTGGAATAATATGGTACAAACTAAGGCACACGTTTCTTATAGAGAGGTGTTTATTACAGCTACATTAGCAGTATATTTTATAGATTCTGAGAGAGATTAAATAAGCAGCAAAAACTGCATGAGTCAATATGTGTCTATGCCAACTGACCTGGTGAACCAGGGCATGGATATGAGTCAGTCTTTCTGTGGTGCATGTTGAAACCTTGAAAAACATTTTCCCATATAATTTTACTTTTTAGAGGAGTATTGCTCTTACAAAGAGCAATGTATTAAATGAGAATGATAACATGGTTAATAAGTCACAGCATATGTGGTTCTAAGGTTTTTATTGTGCTTTGAAACATTTACTAATCAACAAGATTTCTCCTTTTATGAAGCCCATTTTATAAAGTTCCATAAACCAGGTTCAACAGCCACAATTTCATTAGCATTATGTTGTTGCCATGGTAATGTGGTAACAATTCAATTGATGGGCTTTTCATCCTGGGCTTATTAGAGAATTGCTCTTCCTGTCAAAGATACATTTATATGGAAACACTAAACAGACCTTATCATTGTAGCACTAGCACAAAATATCATCACATGCTAATTTGGATAGGAACGTATCATGTTATTGGCATCAGACATGGAAATCATCAGAGACAGGATAGAAGTTACTAAACATTACACATGGCAAAGTCATCCTCAAAAATTAGGAAAGTTACTTGTATTGTTTGCTGCAGTATCTGAATTTGCTATTGCAAAAGCACTTGACTCTGCTGTAATCATTCTCTGAAATGTTGTTGGGAGGGCACAGTGCAAATGATAATATTAGAGGAAACAAAAGCAGTAACACACTGAAGAATAAAATGTGAGCTGAAGATATGTTGGTCCTTCTCCTGTTTGCATGTTCTGCAGCATGCCTTGGGGAAATTGGTACCAAATGCAACACCTTGTTTTCCAGGTCTGTAAAACTGAGATAATGACCCCTCTCCCTCTGTGCAGATCACCTGGTGAATACCAAATAATGAGTGATAGTTGATACCACTAAACATTGTTATTAAGTAAAGTAGCAATGTCTTTAACAGCTCTAGGAAAATACACTGGACAGGTCTACAACTTGAGAAATGTCACTGGAAGAATCTGGACTCACCCAGGGAAACACAGGAGAGTTGGCAGACTGAGCAGGTTTAAGAGTACATATGCACTTACGGAGAAAAGATACTCAACTCATTTAAAAATCATGACAATTCATATGTTTTTTTAAAATAAAGAATGTTGTAGGCTACAGGAGAAGCATCTGCAGCAATCTGAGCAAGGAGAGCAGCAATACAATATAAAGCAACATCAGGGTGGCTTGTATATTGTATGTTAAAATGTTTTCTTGTGTACTTTCAGTGTTTTTGGATGATTGCTTCCCATTTAGATAAGAAAAATCTTTTTCCATCCTAATACATAATGTTTAGTCTATCTTTTCTTAGCTTAATCATGTTGTGTCCTTTGCAGCAACAAGGGTAAATTACAGACAGGAGAATATTCAGTATAATCAAAGATGTGTTCCATTTTACATAAGTTTTGTCTGATTTACAAAGGCAGTATCTTCTCCAGCTGAGTCAAGAAAGAGAGACCTTCACTTGCAGATAAGAAAACCTCAGAGGCTTCTCCTCCATTAGGAACCTATTGTTGATATAATAAAACCCCCCACACTATTGTTGCCACTATAATCTATATACTTTTACCATGATATAGCCACAGGACCCAGATGAGACTGGAACCTACTTGTACTAAGCACAGCAAAACCACACAGAGTGCCACAGTTCCTCCTTCAGAGAACTTATAAGGCTAAGAGCCATAAGAGAGACCATAGAGGAAAGAAAAATAGAGAGGGAGAGACAGCTTAAGTAATTGAATGAAGGTCGGTCTGAAAAGAAGCGAACAGCAGAAGCAGTGCAGATCTCCAGTCCCTGTATCCTCCATTGGGTTCTCTGCCCTGCTGGGAGAAGGAGATATTTGTAGATATCCTCCATCAGATTCTGAGGATTCACACTCTAACTCATGCACAGAGCCATGCTTTACCCCCTAATTTCAATGGCTGCATCTGTGTTGCTGAGCAGGGGCAGCCTGAGGCAAAGCTTGAAGTCAGCTGTGAAGCCCACCCGAATTACCTATTAAAACACCTTCAGGCTGGCTCCAGGGCAACCCTGTTAATCCTCCCAGGGACAAAGGCTCAGGGATACCCTATGTTTTTTAAACATGTTCAAGGGCACCAGGGTCAGGGTACCTGCCAGAGAAATATTAATGTGTTTCAACACCACAACCAAAGAAATAGGGATCAGGCTTTCTTTCTCAGCAGCTGGGACTTTAAAATCCAAGCATGAACAGATGGAGGGAGGTGGCGAAAAGAGAGGAGATTTTGGTCACAAGAGCAAGAAGTCAGTGTACACCAGAATTTGAAAGTTTTGATCAGGAAGCAACATGATGTCTTAGATTAGGAAAGCATTGGCTTGGAGTTTTTCTTGCTTTCTCTTTCTCTCTCTCTTTAAAAAATCCATATAATGTAAAACCCTTAAACTCTGAGTGAAGAGGCATTCATCTTCTGATCGGCAAATACTTCCTTTCACTGTGTGGTGCCTGCTGACTTTACTGCTCTTGCAGCCTTTTAAAATGCTTCCAGGAAATCTCATTAGATTTTAACTTAATTTTTTTTATTAAGGAATCTTAGGAGAGTTTATAATAATCCCAATTTAACTTTTTAATAAAAACTGCAAATGATAGGCTAGCATAGATTTGATCTCATATACATATTGGAGGAAAAAATCTGATTTCTAGTAAGATTTGTTAGCCGGGGGTTTGTTGTCATCATATTAATGAATATAAAAGCTGTCAGCTTTAAAATGGCGATATTACAGTAAGCCTGCATTCTTTATAATGGTTTGCATTGTGCATTCAGTATTGATGAAGATTAAGATTTAGCACGCAGAAGTAATATCCATTATGATGGGATAGTCCACAGTGAATTGAGTAGGACATTTGCTTAATTAAAAGTATTTATCTTAGATGATTTAAGAAGTATTTCCTACTACTGAACTGATGATGTAAATTAGTTTCCTATAATCAGTTCACCACTGATGACTCCTTGTATGAAATAGAAGACAAAGGTAAAAGAAGAGTCAGAAGAAAGTAATAGATGCCACTGTCTTGGAATTTAAAAGAGCTTTGGAAAAAACGGTTAATTTACACTATGTCATGAACAGGAAATACACAAGAGTACACCCGTAATACAGAGCACCAAAACAGAGCCCTAATAGTGTGCACTTCTAGCAGAAAGTTTAGAAATCAAAACATGAGCAAATGCCCAGATTCCCACTCCTACCCACCAGACCTGTGCCTCAGAGACACTGGCATTTGGGAAGCAGAGCTTGGTAATGAGGTGGTAGAGAGCCCAGGATGGGATGAAGCCCTGTAGCATGTGTGGGGTGTCTTGTGGGGTCTCAGCAGGGGCTGCCCTTGGTTTTGGGCAGGATGCTGGGGACCTGAACTGCTGTGGCTGCTGAATTTGGGCAGAGTGGAGAGCAAGGCCAGAGCTACAGGGAGGACAGGAACTGGTGGAACTTGCTCCTCTGGGTGGCTTTAAATCTGTTTAAAAAGGCATACTGGGTGGTTTTATAAAAATATACTGTGTGTTTTAATCTGTTATATGAACATACTTTTAAGAGAGAGTTGCAATGGGTGGAATGTTTCAACTTACCTCACTGTTACAGCTGCACAGCCCAAGTTTCATGGACTAGTCCATCCTGCTTCCTTCCTCGCCAAGCGAAATGACCCATGGAAAGCTGTAGATCTTCAGTCTGTGGGGACAAACTAACATCAGCAACTTCTGGGGGTGCTGCTACAAGGTAGGGCCACATTTAACTCCTTTAAACCACCCATTCAACTCAGGTGTGCTGCTCACATGAAAAACTCATGACTCCCACTGCAGAGACCTACTTATTCACTTCTTGGGAAACCTCCTGCCTGTGAGGCTGTCCTCTGAGGAAACTGGACCTTCCATCAGCCAGACCCAAGAATAACTAGCTAAATAATTTTGGCTGAGGTTGTTTGACAAAATCTTCATAGATAGAACCAAGAGAATGGGGAAGAAATATTTCTCTTCATGCCACTACATTTTTTTTCATTGTTTCTTCTTGTCTCCTTTTTAGACTCCAGGCATTTTTCCTTTTGACATAGGAAGAAATGCTATGTCCTACTCCAGTCTTTTAATTTACGTTTTTTTTTTTTTTACTTCTAATTATGAGTATTCATACAGCAAGTAACATTTATTGATATATGTTACAGTTCTGAAACACTAGAAAAGTATCTGGCCTATTCTCTGCTAATGCTTAGATGACATTTTAGGAACAGGAACCACCCTGCAAAGGGCTAGGCATGCGCAGAGCACAGAAGCTCTCAGTAAAGTGCATGACTGCAAATTCGGTTTTGATCTGTTCATGTAATTTTCCAGGTGAGCCTCGGATTCTGCCTGCAGTCTGCTCCCAGATGTCAGCCCCATGATGGCAGATGGAGGGACATCCGGAGCCCCGCTTCCCCCCAGCACTGCTCCCAGAGCTGCCACACACCATGGGACCCCCAGCTGCCGGATGCCTCTCCCAGCTCGACTGCTGGTGGAGATGTGTTGGGGCTGACTTTGCCCTGCTTGCTGCTGCCTGCCTGCCTTGTTCTTCTGAGTTATGCCCCAGCCCACTCCAGTCCTGTTGTGCTGCTGCCTCTGAGCTGTATTGACTTTTCAATTACCACAATATACAATGCAGATGCTGTGTAAAACAGCCAGTGAGTCTGGAGTGCATTGAAATCAGCAGAAACACAGCTAACTAAAAGTACTACTATAATACCAGGAGGCTGATTGGAACCACAAGATACCAGTGTCATATCCTGTGGCTTTTATGTTGGTAGATGTAGATTTTAACCATTAGAATCTAGCTATCCAACAGATAACAACCAGAGGAAATGGGTCTGTGTATCTTTTGTTGTGACTAACATACACATTTGCCAATAAATGGAGGATTTGGTAAACTGCCAGAAGAAAAAAAAAACAAACATTTGAGATACTTACAAATATAGATGGGCATGTAATACGGAGTAGCATCTAACTATGTGTAACTTAAAGAAACTCCCTGATTACACACAATACATTCAAAGTGGTACATCAGGAGAGTTCTGACTTTGGAAAACCAATGTATGGTGACATTGTCAACTCTAAATTGAGGAAAAGAGATAAGCAGCAAGTGCAGTTCCCAATTTACATATTTGTACAAGCAGTAACAACCTCCCACATGATAATGATGTTGTTATATCTGTGTGGGGGTAAAATGCTATGACAAAAGAAGAAATAAGAAAAAATACAATAATGTTAAGTTTGCCTGTTACTAACTTTCAGAAAAGCTCAACAGCTGGAATTTTAGAATGTGTTATGTAGACAAATGTAGAGAAAGCAACACATTAAGTGTGGTTTTCTCCAAAGTAAAATGAAATAGGCATACAGAGCAAATTATTGTATTCAATACTTTCAGGGTAAATTCAAGTTGAGGATTGTGAAGTAATTTGAAAATATTAATGAATTAGCCCCACAGCTAGCTTTCAGGTAGATAATAATGATAGTTGTTACTATAAATAAATATTATTATTATCATTCTTGCTCCAAAGAAATGAACATTAATGCATAGAGAATTTTTCTTTATCCAAAGTCTATTTTACTACTGTAAACATCCTTCTCTAGAACTATTATATATGTTAAGATTATAATTTTCCAAATACTGCGTGTGACACTATTCAGTTTTTAAGCTCTAAAAACCAGCCAACTGAGCTTCCTTGTGAAACAGTGCCAGTGAACATCTCCATTTGCATTTGAATTCTCAAGCAGCAACAATCTTGCTTTAAAACAGTGAAAAAAAAAAGAATCATAAAAATCCGTACAAGATCTGTCAAGGTCCCATCTGTGACTGGGTATCAGAATATCACTAAGAAGCTCTGAGAAACAAAGTTCATTCCAAGTCTAACGCATAGTGCTTTTTGGTCGATGAAATTAATTCAAGTAGGGCAAAATGAGGGTGCATACTATGAAAAACTGTTCCTCCACTGAGGATTGAAAGAAAGCATCATCAGTGCTGTGTGTGTGGTCTTGGGTTTGGTGTGTGTAGCCATCTTTAAACACTAAAGGTTTTACACAGCAAAATAATCTGTGTGCTCAAGTCTCCTTTTGACAGCCAGGTACACCTGCTGCTCCTCTGAGGCGTGGCAGGGAATGAGTGATCTCTGGTCCTGACAAGATGAGGATTTAGATTACATATGATTGTTGCAAAAAGCAAGAATTCATTGCCAGCTACCTGAAGTAGTATGGAAAAAAACCCTCCACCCTGGCCTAGAAAATCCCTTACAAACATATTTTTCTCCTTCTGAATGGGGATATATGAAGGTTAGGGACACTTATTTGCAGGTTACATATATATATATATATGTATATATATCCTCCTCAGGATCTTAATCTTGCCTATTAATGAATAAACTCTAGGAAATAGGAGAACTAAAACATTAACACCATTCTAATGCACCATATTATTTTTCTTTCCCTTTTTTTAACCGTTAGAGTATGCAAATGTTCAGTTAACTGGTCCTCATGTTTTCTCTTTATTGAATTGCTTTCACTATGGCAAATAAATATTCATAAAGAAATGTGGACAATAAATCATTTCAAATAGTTCAAAGACTTTTTTTTCTAGACTGCATTTATTTTCAGCTGTAACTCGCCTTTAATATTTCATTCAAAAGACAGACTTCTAGAAGGACAATAGAGATAATGTGTCAAGTAGTAATTAAAACAGGGAGTAATGATTAAAACCATTTTGATCTACATTGTGCTCTGCCAGATTAATAATCTCCTGTGTTTGTTAGGATGAATTCCTACTTGGTTTATACAGAAACTCAAAATAAACTTCTGTTTGAAGACACAGAAGAAAACAAAATGTTTGAACCCTGAGCTTGTGGGTCCAGAGCCCTTCCCATTTCTGGAGTTTAGGTATATCTTCTGTACCATCCTAGCAAGGTAAACCCAAGCAGGCACTGTCCCTCCTACTAATATTGTGATTTCTCTGGGAAGTAGGTACAGATGTCAAGCAGAAGACAAGGAATGGCCACCCCAGTGAGTACAGGTAGATGTAACCTGTGTCCCCATTTAGATTTAAGCTGAGAGCTTGAAAAGAAAGGAAAGTTAAAGATCTGGTTAGCTTATACATTTACGGATCTTGGTTCAAAGCCAAGTAACAATTATGTTCCTTGTCTTATTGTGTATTTTGGCTATTTATATACATATTTGGCCCAAACTCATTATCTTTCCTGATTTGTTGCTGACTTTAGGCCCTTATTCAACAAAGCACTTATATGCAGACTTAAATAAATTGATTTAGGAAAGCATTCCACTTTGTGTTTAATCTTGGGCAGACAGTCAACTTTGAAATCAATGGCACTTATGAACAGTCCTGACCTTTCGGTCTAAATGGTTGCTAAATCAGTGCACTGATAGAAATATATTGGAAAAGATAATATCCATGTTTAATCAGAAATTCAGTCTCTACTTCCACAGGAAAATACCCCTTGATAATACATTATTCTGCTCAAGAAACCCATTCTATAGCATTTACTAGAAAGGCTTAATTCACATTTTTTGTTTATGCCAAAAATATCAGATGAACAGTGTTGTTCCTTGATAGTACATCTGTAACTTTCTTTAAATGAAAAAAGAAAATATAGGAAAAGTGCTGGCACCAAGGGGCATTCATAATTTCTTATTGATACCTTCCCAATTGCCTACCACATGGCATTCCTTTGGTGGATAGGCAGAAGGAAGGCAAGGCAAAGTGGTTCTGAAATTCCATGGACTTGAAGCCAATTGCTTATAGAATAGCATGTGAAACTCCTCCTAATAACAGCATTTATAAGGGCTGTAAATTCCAGTTTACATATGGAATTTCAAGTGATCACATGTTTTTATGACACACTGAGAGCAGCTAGAGTAAAAACATGGATGTTCCTGGTAGCATCATGTACAGATTACATGAGTGCAACTATGACCAAATCTATGAGATCACAAGAAGCAGTTGGTAAAATAATTGGTGCTGATTCCATGAAACAAAATAGTCTTCTTACTGTACTTAAAAATGTTTCACACTTAGGTTTTACTTATTATATTACAAAGATGGCACACAAAAACTCTCAGATATTGTTTACAGAGTTGAAACATGGACACAAAAGGGGAAGTAGATTATGAAGGATCTGATCATATAATGTAATTCAAAGAATGATGAGCATGAAGATCATAAGAAGATACAAGTGTCAATGGGTGCCACCTTTCTGTACAACTCTGTGTTCCACATTATCCCACTGAGTTTGAGAATAAAACATAAAAAGCTGTTCAGTGTTCATCTGGCTCATACATTCACATGTATCTATCCTAATGCCGCCTACACTTGCTTCAGAGATGATGGGCAAGGAACATGCAGCTGCTGTATTGGAGATTCATTGCATCCAAGCTCTGCATTGTCTGCAAACCTCCAAGCCAAATCCCCTTTGATCAAAGGGCAGACTGAAAGGGGACAGCACATAGGATCTCATCTTCCTGTATAACTCTGAAATTACAAAAAAAAAAAACCAAAAACCCACAAAAACCCACCAAAACAAAAAAAACCCACCACCAAAAAGAAAAGCTGAATCTGCCCTTTCTGTCATGTTATCTACTGTGCCCCAGAGGAGGGGGTTAGAGCAGATTTGAAGTAACAGTTGCTCTCTCTGATAGGCATTTCCATGTATGGTCATGAATTGGACCTAATTTGCTAATTGAAATCACCTCTTCCCAATGAAATCAATTATTGCCTATCAGGAGCTAAAGGCTTACAGAGATCAAGGTGAGCAGGAACAGGTCTTTGTTGATGAAAGGCTTCTTCCAGGGTGAAGAGAGGATCTTTTTATTCCTTTCTTTAGTTTCTGCTGGAGTCTTATGCTTTAGAGAACTTAATTCCAGAGGTATGTTTTGCAACTGATTTAAAGCGTTTGGGATTTCACTTCTTGCAACTTTCCTGATACCTTTTATTAGAGTGCAGTAGTTTTAGTTTTTTTTAGTGGCGCATGTAACATAGAGGTCATAGGAAAAAAGTTCCCCCTCTCACTTCACTAGTGTTTACAGAGTTATATCTTTTGAGGAACTAGAAAAAAGTCACCTGCTCTGTTTTGTAGCAAATATTATCATTCTATGCCTATTCCTGATGTCACAATTTTTCTGGTTTTTTTTAACTAACAAAGATTACTATATTTATCTGAAGTCTTTTTGATGAGTCTGCCTTTTGTCTTTATTTTTTGGTTCTGCCTGCAAATATTGGGTCAAATTATGAATCTTAATTGATTTGGACTGGTTTCGTCAGAGACAGGCAGACTTTTAACTGCTGGATGATCAACTTCACATCCCAATCACTTTAGCTTTCCTTATTATCCTCTTTTCCTAAAGAAAACACTCTTTTTCTCTTTTTTGAATATGTAATAGTAAGAAATATGCCAAGGCATGATAATCACATGGAAGAAAGTCCTACAACTGCTCAAATTCACATGCTTTTAGCAACAGTATAGCACATATTATTGTAGTTCCCTGTGGAGCAAAAGAAGTTCATCATATGTTGCACTATGTTAACTTCACACCCTGATGCAGTACTCAAGCTAAGGTGAGGTGAAGCGTAACATAGTCTACAGTAAGTTAATATGGAAGAAATCCTTCTAAACACCAAAGAAGTGGAGAAAGGAAAGGAAAAACTTTTCTCAGTAATAGAATATTTCTTTTTTTTCCATGTTTTTACATCCGAAGCACTTTTATCAGAAGGATGCTTGTTTGCAAACTTTCCTTTTTTTTTTTTTTTTTTAATTTATTTCCCAGTGCTCTGACTTTTCTCCAAACAGAAGGATAATTCTAATTTATAGCAGATGTTATCCATCCCTTAAGACTCAGGATCAATCAGACAGAAGGTGATTGTTCTCCTTAGTATCCTAAGATTTATTTTGGTTTAAAAGTCTGGTTTGTGTCCTGCAGGCCCATTATTTGCCAAAATAAATGCTGACAAAGCAGCCATAGTCTCCTTGAAAATTAACAAAACTAGATTGACTTTATCCTCAAACATAAATTGTTCATCACAGAGGAATAAGGAAAACAAAAAGAGACCACTGACGCTGTGACAGAATTAAAAGTGAAAGTTCCACATAGAACATTGGCAAATGAGAAAAGAGGATGAAAAACATGTGGCAGAATGGAGAAAAGGAGAGGGGATAACAAAACAAGAGGAAAGGTGTATTGAAGGCAAAAGACCAAAGAAGCTCATGAAGTCCTGGGGGTGGGCTTGTGGCACTTCCAAAAAGTTATGACTAAAAAACCCTTGAACTTTACTGTGGAGTGTATATTGATAACAAAAGTGGCATCTTATTGTAGCAACTTCAGATGCCCAGTTATGTCAGTAGGAATTGAGGTGTCACATACTAAAACTTGGCTCAAATAGACTCAGATTTTGAGTATATTTCTTTGCTCTTTTTATTTGGTACAGTAGAATAGCAGCCATTAACTTGGCCGGCAGCCTGTAGGCTAATGTGAAGTGGTACAACTGAGCCATATCATAGATGATAATTTGGACCTAAATGCTGCCTTAAAATAACAGGAACATGAACTATGTGGTTTGCCTTTTAAGTTGGCAATAGTCAATTAAGGAAGGCTTTAATCAGTACTTTGTGATTTAAACCTGATGCAACCAAGCAGCTTGCCTTTGAGACACTTTACAACAGAGGTTTTCAATCTCCCTAGGACTCAATGGCATTTTGATGAATACTGTTTCTAGCAGGATAATTTGCTAACTATCATCAAACATCTAGGCAGATTTTCTGCAGTACTAGATATGCTTAAAAAAAATCCCTTCAGTCATGGGCAGAATGAAATTACAAATTCGTTGGTATAAAGATTTTCAAATCTTAAACAAGTGGTACATTACAGTATCTTGGTGTTAAAATATAACATCTTATAGTTAATAGATAACAAAAATAACATAACTGACTTTGAAATTAAAAATCACAATCCGTAGATGCAGTCCTAAATTATATATTAAACAATAAGTTAAATTGTAGCAATTTTAAATGGCAAACTGTTTTTTCTTCCAATTACCAAAATTCACAGGTCTGTATGGAACTTACAGCACTTGTTATCCCAAGTTTATTCTTCCTATTCCAAAACACTTGGAGCTTACACTTAGTCATAAATGTTTCTAGTCTACCTCCCTTCATTCTATTTGGTTCTAGTAATACAAGATGGAGGAACTGACTTAAAATGAAAAAAGTCTTATTGGAAGAAACAAGTCCAGGCATGTGTCTCTGCCACAGTGTGCATCCTTTTAAGTTCATCCTGCTGATACCAAGGCTTCTCCCTCCCAAGATCACAACTGCACCTGTAGCAAATAGTACCTGCTCAGTGTTGCATTATTCAAGCAGTGCAAAATCAGATCCAAGGAAAATTGTGTTACCGTGGCTTTAGCAAGGGTGGGGGGAGTTTAGCTTTAAATGGCTGGTATGTACTTGCAAAGCATATAACCCAAACCCAGAGCTGACAGTTTAAGTGTATAATGGGAGAGTAGCGTAGCAAGGAAACATAACAAACAGATGGGCCAGCCAGTCTGTTACAACGTGGTTCAACTGCAGGTCTGGCTGTTTGTATGTTTGGGAGTTCCTTACTCAGTCTTAATTGTCAAAGCTCCATTGACTTTGGTGTTTATGATACCTTTGTTTATAGGATTATGATTAATTTCTTCTGTGTTTGAGAAAAAGAATAAAAATTAAAAAGGCCTTTTAAATCCTATGATATTCTTTTCCTTTCAGGCTTACAACAAATAGCCAGTGATATAGGTTCTGTCTGCAATAAGTGTGAAATAACAAGTATGCATATGTATATGATCTCATTGTCAGTATTTGACAAGCTTACAAAAAATGTTTTGGCTATAGAAGCTATTGATGTAGGTGTTATGAGGCATGTGGGAGGGATCCTTCAAGTTTTTCTAATGCTTGAAGCTGGAATTTGCTGTGTGGGCCAAAAGGACTGTATCTGTGACTCTCTCTCCCTTCATGAGGCCCAGTCAGGTGGAGATCATGCTTTGCTAGCTGGCTGTTGTGGCTGCAGTCCACCAAACTGTAGGCATTCTGCAGGAAGGTGGAATGAAGCATAGCCAAAAGTTACCATAGCAATAGATTATTATGCAGTTATAATAAAATCTTGAATATGTACTTACTGCATTTAAAGTAACAATGGTCTGAATTAGGGGAAGGAGCTCTACTGGGCATGATATTAAATACAAACAAAACCCCAATGAAACCAAACAACCAAAACCCAAACAAAGACCAACAAAACCTCAATAGCAGCAAAAGAACACCAAACCTTTAACTCTACTTGTTTGTTTGTGTCAGAAGTGGGCAGTTTCACAGCATCATGATTTTTTTATTTATTTTGTTAAGACCTAAACCTGCATGAGATAAATGGCACCCAGCATATTACAGTACATTTTTTTCATCAGATATATATTTTGGGTTTGGTGAAAGTTGTTTTATTGTGTGAGACTTATATGCAATACACAGTTAAAAAAACCCACAAAAATTTAGGCATACGATTAGACAATGTTATCTTGTTTTATTTGGTGTGAGTGGGTTCTTTTTTTTAAAAGCATGGTGGGTATTCTATCGCAGTAATCATTCTCAGTGGAAATAAGATGCTGTAAAAGGATGGATAATCTTATAAAGGGTTAATTTCCAAAAGGAATCTGGTTTAACTCAGACTTTCTTTTTTTATCAAATTGACTCTGCTTGATTTGATGTAGTGATCTAATATGACCTTGATTAAATTAGAGAGAAAATGATGATGCAGACTGTTTGTCCTATTGACAATTACTACCTTAGGCTAGGATGGCAGTGAATTAATGTCTTGTCCACATTTTGCAGGGACCTTGGGTAGGAATTAATTTCTCCTATTCATTTTGACCTTGCCAAGAAGGCAGTAACTGTTGCCAATTGTAAAATTAACCTATTTCACCAGTTCAGAAATAGCTTCAGGAATTTGCTCAAAACAGTCCAAGACAGATGACTAGCTTACTATCAGCCTAGCAGTTTAGCAAGGACATGCGAATATACCACAAGTCATTTATATTATCCAAACATCAGTTTTCCAGTCAATAACTGAGAACATGGATGCTCTTTATCCATCATCTCATATCAACAGTTGGGGGCCACAACTGCATCTGAGATTGTAAGTGGAGATTTGCTTCCTTCTACACAGACTATAGGTCCTAGGTGAAAGTCATCTGTATAGAAAGGTAGGGAAGAGATTTTCTTGAACTGTCCTATGGAAAATTTGTTAAAGGGTTTTTTTTTCCTTATTAGCTGCAAACTACAGAGCAAAAGATGTGTTGGTTAGTGATTTGGGAGCTTCTACTTAATTTCCAGCCCAAGCACTATGTTACTTTACAGCAATTTTTTATGCAATGTAAAGCACTATAAAGCAGTTCTTTCTCAGCAATATTTCACTGCTTGACTTAAACAAAGCATTCAAGCTAATTCCCTGTGTTTGTTAGTGTTGGTGGTAGTGCAATACTATTATAAAATTCAAGTTATACCCGGGGTTTGTTGCACTGAGGACTGTAAAGACCTGGCTAAGACAGTAGGCTCTATTAGAAAAGGATTTTCCACGTAGTCTTTTCACCATGTTTAAATCTTGCAATACATTTCACCATGTGTATGGCCACAACTGCTGAAGTTACAGGCCAGTGTAAAATAATCATTTACGTGTAAATGGAACTCTCTGAAGGAAGCAACTTGCAGGCATGTGAAGAGTAGGGTTAAAAATGTGCAGAGTCTTGTTAGTGTTTACATAGAGCACTGGTGGAGGGAGGAAAGCTTTGCTGCTTTAATGGTAATGCAGTACATACTTAAGTTAACATGGAAAAAGAAAATGTTACTTTTTGTGTACTGTAATAACTGAATGGCAACATATCTGAGTATAAAATTAATATGTGCTTTTACACAACTAAATGCTTTATGTAACTTGTAAATTGTCATCTCCAAGCAAGCATGTAGATAGTCCTCTGGGAATTTTATGCATTATATATATGTTAGGGAGAAAAAAATGGTCCACCTTATAAAATCAGACAAGATAACTCTTTTTTCTTTTTTTGCCTTTTCTGTTAAAACTAAGATTTCTCTGGTAAACCTGCCTACCAGGCAGATTTATAATAAGACTAGCACATAATTCCTATCAGTTGCTATGGTTTTTCTTTTGTAGTGCTCTCATTAGTACTTTAATAACAGATTCTGCAATGACTGTCAGATTTTTATTTTCTGTTTGGTCATAGGGCATAGTTGAAGGTATTAAAAAGGTACTAACCTGGCCTAGAACTGCTGCTGTTGGTCACTGGGCATTACCGATAGGGCTGGGATTTTAGCCAAGAGAGGAAGGGATGTATTGGAGAAACAAAGAACTAATTGCAGTTACTTATAAGGACATTGAGTTACCACCAGTTACTGTTTTTCCTTTAGAAAAAAACAAGCCTGGTTGTTCCTTTTTGAACTGTCAAATTTAGAACAATCCAAACACAGTTTGTTTCAAGGACATTAACTTGGTGGCAGTTTTTCTTTTAAAAACAGACATTTAAAAAAGTAAACAGTAGCCATTTTGTTTGTCAAATGTTTGGTTTATGATAGATTTGAAAAGCCATCGAAGTTGAAATGAGTTATGCTGGAACTGTAGAGATCAATAGTTAAAAACTTGTAGCATTTTGTAAATAATTCGGGGGGCTGATTTGTACCTTGCCAGTATCTCTGGAAAGCAACAAAACTAAATAATTCCTGAAAATAAAAAAGCAAATTTCCTGTAGATGCTGTGGTTGGAGGGGTGAATTCATGACAACAGTTCAGTGAATATACTAATGGTGTCTGCCTGTTTTGGAGGCTGATCTTTCTCTGATCTCACTGCATGTTTCCTTTTGAAACTGCAAGCACAGAATTGGTTATTTGCATTGTCATAAGCAGTAACTCCCCACCTCCAACATTTACCTTAATGGAGAAATACTTGCTGTTGCCAGCAAATGTATGTAGTAAACCCGTTCTCTGATAGCTTGGCAATCTGACTTCTTGGAGACTTGGAAGTCTTCTCTGCCTTAGGGAGAGAGGACTGGAAGGTCAGTTTGCAGACACATCAGCCAGTAGATGTCTATCGGACTCTTGGGTGAGCTTGGTATCGTTTTGTCCTACTTCAGTGCTGCACAATGAAACTGCTCCAAAACAGGTCTCAGTCAAAGGGCAGTCCTCACTCTTGTCAGAAACTTGGTCTCATGGGGAATGTAGAAGATGCAAATAATGCTGCGTACTGGGCCTTGATCTGATCCTTCAAAATAGAGCTTATTTTTCACTCTTATCTCAGAGGTGTGCAAGTCTGGAAAGCAACACCCTTTGCTTCTAATGCCCTGAGCAGAAAGGTGAATGTAACACCCCTTTCACCATAACTATGAGATATCTCAGCAGCAACTAAGGGATTTAAAATTTTCCAGTCTTAGAGTGTATTTTGTTTTCTGTCCAGAAAGGATAAATGGTCTGATGTAACAGAGTGGCTCCACAGTATCTCTAAAATTGAGTCCAACATACTCTTCCTATAAGGTGCTTTCAGCCTTCTGTCCCTCATGTTCAGTGCTCAAAAATCCCATCTTAATCTGAGATCTGTAATTGCTTGTATCCACTCATGCTAAATGGGCACACTTCTTAGCTTATAAACCCTCAGCTTTCTTGACTATTGACTTAGCTAAGGTCCAGCAACATGGAGAAGCACATTAAGAACCTGAAAATAAATTGAGGCACACAGAAAAGATTCTCAGAGCAGTGCAAACCTAGGGCAACAATTTCGCAGTTCTCAAGCTTAGTAATAAATACAGGATTTGTCTACAAATGTCATCACTGGAGATGGAGAAAATAGCCAGAAATTTTTATTCCCTAAAATATCCTAATGAAACATTTGGTGGAATTTAAATAGGAAAACATTATGCTATGCCAGAAGCAAGTTTTACTTTTTAATATTTCTTTGCATTGTATGATAGTGGTTATCAAAAGATGTTTGTGGTGTGAAAATATGTGGGTTAGTTTTGCTTAATTCCCCCCCCAATGGTCATGTTGAAACTTGTGGTCCTTGCTAGAGCTGAAAAATTAATAAGCAGTTTAGGAGACAAGCTTTTGTTTACACTGATACAGATGGCTGGAATAAATTAGTGGACTCACGAAAGAGCAGCTCATTTTTAGTTTTAAATGCATTTGGGCACTTATCAAAGCTCACATGGTGGCCATTTATGTTACTTATTCATCTATTTGTGCTTTACAATTCCATGCCCAGAGGCTACGTCTGATAATGGTCAGAGCTTCCTCCTAACAAATTTATAATTGTGTATCTCACAAGAGCATTGGTGCTCCTGCACTGTGGCATACCCTGGGTTATCCGGTATAAGCTACTCTCTCTGAAGAGCACTGAGCATTGAAGAGTAAATCCAATTGCAAACAAGCAGATTAAAAAGGCAGTGAATGTCTTCACTTCTGTGGATGTTTTAAGTTAAGGATTTTCCCTAGATTGTTGAAGAAATGCACAAAGTTGCAATTATATACTGCAACATCAGTGCTGCTAATTGGGAGAAGTAGTCACAGCAAGACTCCCCAGATTAAGACTTGAATTCCAGTCTCCCTACATTGGATTAAGATGATTGAGGGAAAGGAAGGCATAGTTACTTTATGGCTCTTCATTAAGGACCTTTCAGAAATAGTACAATAAAACATCTTGCTCTCATGCTTCAAATTTTTCACATGTGTACACTTGCTTCCTCCTTGAGAGCAGTACAGGGAAGACATGCAACACAGATGTCCTCAGAGTTGCTGAACCTAGCACTGGAATCAGCAGTGCTACTTCTTTCAACCTTAGTAGTGATTTGTCTTTTCCTGGGAAAGTCACCACCACTGGTACTATAACTCCTAGCGTAAGGGAAGAAATCAAAATAAACCTGAGAAGCTCTTGGGAGCCTTTGAAAGCTGCTTGTCATCTTCATGGCATTTTCTTGGTAACCCCATTCCTCTTGTACCCTCTGCATACTGGATATATCACCTTTACACTGCTGAATTTGACTAAGCCAAACTAAGAGGGCAGAAACATCAAATAACTGAAATGCAAATCTCTTCACTGTCAGTGAAGTACTCAAAGTAAAAGAGCAACTTGGGTTCACTTCAGGCTTTTCAGAACACTGTGAATTTGACATATGAACCTGCTTAAATGTAATGAGTGATCTGGATTGCTAACTCAGGCATTCTTATGTTAGGAGATGCTAGATGTGAGACTATAACGATCACTCTTCATCAAAATACAATGAATTAGGAAACTGGTCCTGGAATAAAAAGTGTGGGATTAAAGAGTACTCATCAGGTTCAAGGCACAACTATACAGCAAATAAAGTCTGAAATGTCTGTCTTTCTAGTGCTTGAACTGATGCGAATCAGGGGCAGTTTTGATGAAAAAGTGGGGAGCTGCTTGTACCATGTCAGTACACTGAGACCTCCAGGCTCCCTAATACATCACTGCCAGAACTTGAATGCTGAACTTTCAGAGTTTACCCTTTAACCTCACAGATTAACTACTGCAATGGCTGGAGGAGGAATCTTTTGTTTTAGATTGCAGGTTGTGTACCTGGAACCACTTGATATTGAAGGACATGACTTTTCTCACTGCCTGCTGCCCTGTCCTCCTTTGCCCTCCCAGTGAGGCAGCCATTTCCAGTGCAAGGCTGTTGTTGCTCTGGTAGCAGTGAGTACCTGAAGCTTGCTTTTCTGAGAAAGTTCACATGAAATTATTTCCTTGGCAAGTGAGCAAATTTACCTGAAGAGTACAAGGAAAAAAAAGTTAATGGCAATTTTCAAAACCTATAACTCAACCGAGCCTTAACAGCATTTCATGTCAGAAGTGAAAGTTAGGTCTTTAGTATTGCTCTCTGTTTCTGATGCTTACAAAATCCTGCTGGGGGGAGAAAAAAATTAAAATCGGAGGCTTAGCACTTCTTCATGAAAAAAGCTCAAACCATATCTATGCTGTGTAACACTTCTCTTACTAAATTTTTTTTATAGCTTTTACTTTAGAAAAGAGGAAGTACTTGTATTCTGATTAATGTTGTGCATGTCTCCCTCTTTCTGTTCATTTATTTTATGAAACAAAGTTCAGCTGTAAACGAGTTCAGTGCTGATAAAAGCACTATTTGCCACAGCTGAGAATCCAGAGTTCAGATGGGTGATCCATGGAAGGCCAGCCCTCCTGAATTGATGGGGAAAGCTGGCAAACAGCATCAGGCTGACATAGACTGTTTGACTGCTGTGGTTTAAAGGCAGTAAGTTGATCCTTAGGAGAAATGTGTGGGAATGAAAACAAGAGGAACCATGAGTTATAGCAGGGTATGGTTAGATCTCTGAATCCCTTTCTCTGACCTGTACTTCTTGACAGAATAAGTCTTCCTCCATTTGTAAGGAAAACTAGTTCTATGAAATCTAAATGGTGTTACTGTTTACTAGATTCATAGGTCAAAAATCCTGCAGGTGTCAGGTTCATTTGACTTGCTAGTTTACATGGGGGTGAGCCAAGGATTTATAACTTGCAGAACAAGAGAGACGATGTGTGTAATGGAGAGTTCAGTGCCTACCTGTTCTAATGTAAAATGCTCCTTTAGAACAAATAGAGGTAAACTGTAAGTGGTTGGATGCACAGCAGTTTATTATTTCATATACACAGAAATATTCTTTGTGAATATGACTTATGCCTAATGCACTCACATATTTAATATACTGCTGTAGGTCAGGAACAAACACAACTAGAAAGCTCCCCAGCTGGCATCAGAGACCACTGAGCTGCTCAGCAATGTCAATATTAGTGAAATGAGCCAAAGACTCTTGGATTTGTTAGAGATAAGTACTAGCAATGCAGGAGATCCTGCTTCCTGCCGACACTTTAACTGCTTTGCATGGGTGATTGTAATCAGCAAGAATTGTTATGCAATACTGCTGAAGCAGAGACTTGAGAAAAAACAGCTCTCACTTGAGACAAAAGACCACAACCTTATTTCTCCACATCTTACAAAGGAAAAAAAAAAACCTCCATTGGGCATCTCAAAAGTGCTCATTTACAGAGATGGAAAGAGATAAAATAATTACAAGTTAAGAAAAAATTCCATGGTGTTCTGTGAGAGGCATTCTCTCTGGAGATGGAGGAAAAGGCAGGCTAATTCTCTACTGCACCCAAAGGGTCATCAGTGCCTAGAAGCTACTTACACTTTTCTAAGCTTTTTGTAAAGCAAATAGGAGTGGGAAGACCCTTTTAAATATTTTTTCTTTTTAAAATGATATAATAGAAAAGGGAAAATGAAAGTTAACTGGATAAAATGAGTGCTATAAAAAAGACGCTGAAGAGCACTCTTGGGTGTGTTTTGAGAAGGGGAAAAAGAACCCAAGAAGTTGCCTGACACTCATATTGGAAAATCAAAAGTTAGTCTTAAACTTCTTTGTTTTTGTGAAATGGTAATCAAAAAGATTGTATTTTGGAGATTCACAGGTGTGGCTACTTGAAAGTGCTGTCTAGAAATTGATATTACAGCAGCTTGTTTGGTGTTTAGGGGTGTTTTTTTTGTTGTTGTGGTTTGGATTATTATTTTGTTGGGGTTTGTATGTTGTTGTTGTTGTTGTTATTTTCCCCTCCAAATGTAGCATATTTGCTTTTGCTGATCTGTGGTTTGATTTTTGTTTGTTTTCCTGTCTTGTTAATGTAGCAGGGAAGGTAGAAGTTCTTTATAGGCCTGTTGCAGTGGGAATATTTATTTCAGGGAGGGGTACCAGAGACATTGTGTTGCTGGCGTTAACAATCGCAATGTTTGTGAGGAAAGACACCCGGGAGGTGCCACAGGCGGTGCCCCAGCCTGCAGGCGCTCCCTGCGGCGGGACAGTGCGAAGGGGGCGTCTCCCGAGCACGGGGAGGGCTCGCTGACCCCGTGCGGAGAAGGGTGAAGGTTCAGGGACAGCACGGGCCAGTGGTGCTGCGAGGGTGTATGTGTAACCCTGGCCAAGGTCCGTTCCTCTCTGATGGACAGGAGAGGGGCCGTGGCCAGAAGCGCAGCAGGGCTGGCTGCAGCCATGGCATGCAGGCTGCCCCTCTGGGATTGTCATGAAGCGGATAAACACCCAGGGTGATGTTTGGCCCTTTCCACGCAACTTCCCCTGCAGGCGGTGCAGGAGGCCGGGTGTGCACGTGGGCCGAGAAAGGGCGAGGCGCTGGGCTCTGCCGAGCGGCGCTGCCGGGCGCGGACCGCAGCCCTTCGCGGGCAGGGCTGCCCTGCCCGCCATGACCGCCGCGGGCACCTGTGCCCTGCCCCGGGGCGGTGCTGCCCCGCGGGGCGTGCCCGCCCACCTGGGCGTTGCTGCCCGGGCTGCCGGCTCCGCCTCCTCCCGAGCTCCGCTCCCTTCCACTCCGGGACTGCGGGGAGCCGGGGGAAGGCGGTGGCGGTGCGGACACCATGGCTCGTGTGCTGAGCCGGGACCCGGTGGACATTGAGGTACCCACTCGCCCTGCCGGGACGTGCGGCTGTCGCTTGCGGGGAGGGGGCTGTGCCCGGCGGCGGCGCCCGGGCTGGGAGCGCCCGGCAAACTTTGAGGGCGCCGGGGTTGTTCCCCCCCGGGCAGCGCAGCCCGGGTGGCAGCGCCGGACGCGCCGCTCCGGCTGCCCCCGTGTGCCCTCCTAGCCCCGCAGAGCGCCCGGCCGAGGGGTGTGTGGGGGGCGGCTCCTCCCTCCTCCTGTCGCTCCCCGGGGAAGTCGAGGGCAGGGCGGTCTCTTGGCGCTGGCAGAGTTGCTACTCGGGGGCCGTGACCTGATGAGCCCTGGGCGGCCTCACGCTGCCAGCCAGTGTTGTCTGTCCCGCAGCCGCCCATGGGCCAGCGGGACCTCAGCTCTTCGCTATCCCACCACAGGCCAGGCTGAGCTCACGGGCTGCGTTCAGTCCCCTCGGAGTGGAACAATTGCCTGGAAGGCTGAGCAGGATGGCAGGCAGAGTAGTGCCCGTGCTGTAGGTGCCTTTGTGTGCCTGTGCCACTCACTGTTTCTGTGACATTCCTTGCCACAGATCTGGCTGGAATCTTGGAAGGAGGATCCAGGCATGCCCTGGTGCAAGGGAGAGCTGAGGTGGACTGTGTCCAAGGCTACTGCAGTGGAACACGTGATGAACTCCTGCCTATGTTAGCCAGGTTGTATGGTCGGGCTTCAAGGTAGCTCTTTCCCACCTTTCACAGGAGCTCGCATGTGGCTGTAAACTTCAGCTCTTTATGAAGAGTCTAGTGAAACAAAAGCGGCAATAAACCAACTTTTAGTTGATAGTCTTGCCCTTGCCTGACAACTTTTTGTTGTGATACACCTTGAAGTGTAAGATACTAAGTTTAGGGTAGGCTATTGCAGCTCATGTAGGGCCCAGTTGTAATACATGAATGTGCACAGCAGCAGCTTGAACACACCTCTAGGTCAGTTGTAACTGAATTTTATCATTAAGTCTCATATTGAGATTTTGTGTCCAGTCCATTTATTAACTTTTCAAACCATGTCTAATATCCAGAAATGGAATGGTCAGGAAGAATGAACTATCATAGAAGTCTTCCTGGCAGTTAGGGAGGAACTGTGGTCTGAAAGCAGTACTGTCTGTCTTCTACCAGCTCACTGTTTTCAGAGCAGCCAATCTGGGTTTTTTCAAGTGTTGAAGTTAATTTTTCTATGGCAATGGATTGATTTTAGTTGTACAGATTTTTTTGAATACTTTTCTCAAAGGTTTTTAATTCAAAATATTCTTTGTATTACATTGTTTTGCATTTCTAGGTATATATGACTTAGATTCAAAGAACAATATTATGATAAGATTGTGTGTTGCTAATAGTATGTAGTGCTACATGATTTAGAAAACTAATTGATGGCTTTTGAAAAGGCTAGTGTTTGCTTTACTGCAAATAGAAACTTTGGTCAGTATCTCCCTGTGTTTTTGTTTTCAGCAGTTATTTAAACTAGCAAGGAAATCAAGGCAGTCTACTTCTTACCGAATGTATTGTCCTTTCCCCATCTGTTTGAATAAATTTAGTCATTGTATCATTTGTCTCTCAGATGAATATATCAGTAATTGCTGATAATCTAACTGCAGCCTCTGTGATTTTGTTGTTGTTTTTCTCCCCCTATATAGGACTTTTTTGGGGGGGGCAAGGGAGAGAGGAGATATATTTTATCTTTGCCTTTGAAGTAGGGACAGTGTGTGTTAGCTAAGCCTATCATTGTAGGTGAATATTCTCACTAATTTGTTGAGTGGGGTGGTTTATTAACATGAGCACTGGCAGCACAGCTTGGATATTTTGGTCACTTTCTTGGCTACAGTATAAAAACTGAACAAATGATTTAATGAAACTTAATGATTAGTGTCTCAAATTCAAGTTCATATAATTAAAATATTAAATATGATCTTTGAAGTCCAGGTGCTACTTGATAATTTATTTAAATAGTTAAGGCTGGATAAAAAGACATGTCATTAGTTAAAGAGGAGCTGAGAATCTGTGCTAGAAGTAGCTAAATCACAGCCAGTTCTCCAAGTTATTTTACAAAATAAAAATTCCAGGAAGCTGTCCCTGAGGAATCTTGTCCCCCTTGTCTGGCCTAGCCAGCAGCTTCAGCCTCTGGACCTAACTGAAGCAGATAAAGAAATTAGAGATAATCATGTTCTAAAAGTCTACTTTCTGTATTGTGGAAGATTAGGTTTATTGTGATTTCAATTTATGATCTCCAATTTTATTTTTTTAACACTAGAACTGACACAAAAATAACCCCAAAATACCAAAACAGAACAATTCTTCCTCTCACCTCAACTACTGCCAGCTCCCCAAACCCCAACACTGCCCTTTTTTAATACAGTCAACTGTCAAAATGTGCTGCTAATATTTCTTGGATGCAAATACTCTAAGCAAAAGGAAAGAAAGCCTGTTCAAAAATAGCTATGTGTTAAAGTACCTACCTTGGATGTATAGTACAAGGACTTGCCTTGGATTTTTATTCATTGCCTCTCTAAATCTTTATAAGAATTTTTGAAATCTACATTATGAGAGCAGCATTTCCTTTCTAACTTATGATGTGAAACTATGTTAAATGTATGTTCAAGATCCAAAGAATATTTACAGACTTCATGTAAACTTCCTGATGATACTTTGGGAAAGAAAGTCTTCCTTTTTTTGCCGCCTTTTTTTTTTTTTACCTGATTCATTACTATCATTGCATGTAAACCATATGTAATTATATCTATTGCAGTCTTCAGGCCTCTTTGAAGAATTAAATTGTCAAATCAAGTACTTGGAAATTAATAAATGGCAAAACTATGAAGGGTTAAGTAGAATCTTGAATGACATTATTGAGTACTGTACTCTGTGTGCTGCATTTTCCTGACTGCACTCCAGTGTTTTCTCTGCAGGCTCTCTAGTAGTCTCATTTGGTGATGTTTGAGTCATGAACACTTTATAATCTGGCAATAATCTTTTCCATCCAGGGTACAGCTAGTGAAAGTAGGTGTCCCAGACTTCCTTGGTTAGGGCTGCTTCTCAGAAGAGCAGAGATGCTTTGCCCCACTGTCACAAACCTGAAACACTGACAGTAAATTAAAACCTATCCCCCCAACATAACTTAGCATGAAATAGTGTTTTCAGTCTTACAGTAGGTAGAGAGTATGTTGGCACTTCATGGATCTCACCTTCCTTCTGTATCATCTGTTGCATGTTTAAAGGGGAGTTGGGTGTTGATGAATGGGTAATTCTCTGCTGGAGTAGCAGCTGGGTACCTCAAATGCTGTGGCAGCTGTTTCAATCCCAGCACTGATGCCAGAATTGAGAATAAAGTGAAAGGCATGAAGGGCTAGAGCCATGTTCTGAAATTGCAATCTGGGAATTGTCTGAGAATTAGACGAGGTAACTTTGTGTCACTTTCACTTATAATACCATGAACATCGTCACTATAACTATGTCAAGTTTCCTCTTAATTTAGCTTCAGAAAGCATCGATGGCTCTTACGTCATTTATTTTTATTTTAGAAGTTATAAAATTAATCCAAGTAGCTTTATTTGGTGTTACTTTAGAAAGCTAATATGTGCTGTGCTTCTTTTACACTGTACTCTTACTTCTGTGGTGATGTAATCCACAGATATAAATAAATTGCTATTGCCTATTGTGAATAAAAACTTTACAAACAGCATTAGCTTCAGGGTGCAGAGGAATATTTTTAAGGACCAAATTGTGCCCATTGGGTGCTGACCTTAGTGAGGAGACAGGAGTTCCACAGTGCCTAGTAGGCATGTGTTGGTTGATTTTGAGTTCCTTCAGCAGCAAGTCATAAACTGCTGTCTGAAGGCCACTAATGAATTTGGAATGAAGCTATAGGCTATTTGAGCATCTCACTAAGGGTATAGATAGCCCATCTGAACTCAAAGGATTCTGCTGGTTCCAGGATCAGTTAGGGACAAAGAACTTCTTATGCTTCCTGCAGCATGTAAAGGCCACTAGGGAAGCGCTCCTATGCCTCGAGGAAACCTTGTTGTACAACCTGCAGCTTCCATGCCATTTGAAGTAGCTGGTTTGATAGCAGTGCTGGTTCTTCATTCCCTGGGACATATACCTAGCAGGTGCTACAAAGTGTGGGCTATGACAACTAGGTAAGCAAGTTCCACTTGTCAAGTTTATTCTTCTCCCAGTACAAATGGATAAGAACAGTGAAAGACTGCAGGTAGAAATGTATATCTGAGAGCTAAGCTTGGTGTACTCGAAGGGGGATGCAGGACAGGGATTGAAAAAAAGAGAGTACTGTAAAAACACAAGAAACCTTCAGAAAGATAGCAGGGAATTCTACTAGTCAGCATGGCTCACAAAGCTGTCAGGCAAAAGTTATATGAATAAATAGCTGAAGCTAGCTGTCTTTGATTTAAGCTGAACTTTTATTTTTAAAAATCCCAATTATTCCAGTGTCTCTCTCTATTGGAGATACCTGTTAGTTGTTCAGAGTCCCATAATGAACCTTTAATATGTAGAATGTTTTTATACTATTGCTTTATACCTTGTCATGATGATCAGATGGCTGTTCCAGATTCATGGTTGTGTCATCCTAGGGTCATTTCACAAACAATCAGTAAGAAAACAAAACTTCCTGTTTAGCTGTTTTTGTTTAATGAATTTTCAAGCCTTTTCACTGTTTGAGGTTTTATTGTAGTAAACCCTTTGCTGAGGGAAACAGCAATTATAGCATGATTGCTAAGACCTAGTGGAAGATTATGGGTCCACAATTACTGTGTCTGTCTTAGAGAATTGAACAATATGATTTACTTACCAGGTTAAAATTTGATCCAGCAAGTAAGAAGAAAAGTCTTCTGTATGAAATGTTTTTTCTTTTCATGTTTTAAATGCAAATTCTGTTAATGCTCAAGTAGTTGTGTACAGTCTTGCCTCCACTGCCGATAGTCTGTGAGACTGTAGCACTGAAATTCAGTCAAGTCCTCCAAAATAATTATGTTGGGGGAAAAAAAAGACTTGTGCTTTTCCTTTTCCTTCAACTTTTGAGTTTTAATGTTACGTATGAGTTCGACTTCTAATTTTTTCACATTCTTAAAATTCTACTCTTTTTTAAGGTCTTTCAAATGAGCACTGCTATTCCCACCTCTTCTCATGCCTGGGATTTATGAGTAGTCCCTGTGGTTAGCAACGCTGAAAATGAGAAGGAACTTAAAGTCATTTTTCTTTTAGTTAGGGAAATGTATTTCATGATGATTTTATGTTGCAGACCAAACTTGAATTTTATTCTTTCCTCTGCTTAGTGTTATGTCTTCAAAGAAAGTAAAACTTCATGTCAAAATAGGAAGCTGGGATCCATAAGGCAGGATTTTGCCCATTAGCTATGAGGAGTGAAGTGGTGCAGGGCAATCATTTGAGCTGCATTTGAAGGGTTGCAGTTTTAGCAGCAGGACAGATCTTACACGCTTTTCACTGCAGCCCAGAGAGGTGTGCTGTTCCGATGGACTGTGATTTGCTTGGACCCAGATTGCTTAGCTCTCTTCATCCTACCAGCCAGTGTGTGCATGGGGCAGTTTGTGCTACCCGAAGACACAAACTGCTGCTTTTAAATTTAACACTTTCAAAATATTCCACTTTCCATCCCGTTCTATAACATTTTGCCAGTGTCAGTAAAATGACCCAGGGAACACAAACGTCACTGTCACTGAGTTGGGAACGCACTTCTATTTAAAATATTGAGAAAAGCTGAGACTCCTGGTGGCTGCGGGCAAGCTGGATTGAATATGTCCTGTTTGTTCTGGCTATGCTAACCCTTTGACAGCACAGAGTTCAAATCAAAAACTGCTTTCTCTCCCTCCCTTGTTGCCTGGCAACCTCCCTCCTCTTATTAGCATATGATTTCTATTCCTTTTTTTATTTCATCAGTACACTGTTACACACTCTGCTCCCTGCCCTGTGCTGTTGCCTTTGAGAAGAGCAGGATTTGTGCCTTTATATAAGACTTCAGCAAGTATGTGATTTGGCAAAGAAATCAAACATTTGGGGTTAGGAAACCCTTGGCCATAAATGCCTTATCAGAAGCTCAGAGGGTGGTGTTTGTGTGGGCATGTTTTTCAAAGTCTTTTCATTTTCATTTGCTGTCATTTTTATACTAAGGGTAGAATTCTTGAAGATCAGCACACCATAAATCTCTAGCACCTTTACTTGTGCAGAGCATCAGTTTGTGAAATGTGCCAACAGAGACTGGCTACCCAGATCTTGGAGGGCATTTTGTCCTCTTGGTCTGTATGCAGTTCAAATTCAAGGCCATAATTCAAAATGTAAATTTTTAAAAAGTCAGGTATATCCAGGTCAAATTGTGATTGGGGAAGAAAACAACTAAAGAAGTAAGTGGAAGAATTGAACTGGTTTTCTTCTCATAATAAGGTTTTTTAGACATAAGAACATCTAAACTGGCCAGGTCTACTCTTTTGTGAAATAACAGGTGATTCAGACAGGGTTTAAAGTTTAACTTTATGAGTAGGAAAAACCAAAACCATTTTAGACTCTTGCAACTATAACAAAATACCCCATTTTTGTTGTTGCATATGCCAAGAAACATAGCATTCAAGTGAGCAAACTTCTCTAAATGTAATAAGAAAAAAACAACAGTAACCACAAATATTAGAAGACACAGTGAGGGGTAATGCCAAAGCAAGTACATTTGGGGACTATGTAGATCAAGATATATAAAGGAGTTTTTTCTTAATATTATCCAAATAATGAATTGCAAATTAAATAACCTATTTTTTCATCATCCTTGTTTTCTTATACTATGCACTGAGTTCGGCAATTTCACTTTGTTCCTCTGTCAAAATACTTAAACTGTCCTATAAAACATATTTGTGTTCTTTCGTTGGTCATAGATGTCTCTCTAAGCCAATGTGGAATTTTGAGTGTTTTTAGGTGTTGCAGAGATTTCACCATTTGAAATTAGAGTAAACCCATCTATAAAAGTATTTTTTTTAATAATGGTTTTAATATTTATACATATATTTTCAGAAAGCATTATTAGTGTGATAAATATTAATATATGTGATATCTCCATTTTAGTTGTAAATTTAAAGTGATGAACACAATGAAGTCCTTGAAATGCCAAACCTTTCATCTCTGCTCAAGCCAAGGTTCAGTTTTATTTTCAGTATGACATTTGCTGCCTGAAGTGTTACAAGTGACTTGACCTTAAAATTATGTTTACTTTAGTTCATTGAAATGGTTGGCCTTTCCAGTTCAGCTTGACACCAATAGTGCAAATGGGAGAAGGTAGACATGCTTGCCTGTGACTCTATTTGAAAGCAAATTAAAAAGTTATTTAGGCAATGAATCTAAATGTATCCATTTAGATGGGGTGGTAGTCGTCAGTTAAAGGCAGTCATGGTGCATTCTGACATTTTAATTTCAGGTTCAAGAACAATTATATATGTAATTAAGGAGAGAAGTGTCCAGGCAGCCAAACTGATTCACGTCTGGTTGGTGTGTGCATGTGGGGTTTTTTTAATAGATGTACCTGTGGGTACCACTTTGAGACTGTAGAAATGAGGTATGAAAATTGAAACCTGCTTTGAGAGTTTGATGTTAGTTAATATGTTCTTCCTAAGGATGCTCCTCTTTCAAGTATTAGTCATACATGCAATATCGTTAGATTTATGCTTATTATGGTGCTTGGACTCTGCGCTGTTTTCAGATAGGTTGTTGTGGTATGTACTTTATTTTTTAATATATTGCTGCACACTTGCCTTGGTTCTTTGTTGTGGTTTTAACTGTGCTCTGAGAGGCCTTATTTAAATCAAAGCTTCTGTTGGAATGAACAGTCGTGTATGAGACATTTGACCAATATGGAATGAATGAAGCAGGCTGCTGTGTAGGAGATGCATCACTGAAAATTGGGCTTTCCTGAGATGGGGTTGTTTTGTTGTGCTGTACAGTCTGCATGGGGCTGTCTACCCAGCCTTGAGAGAGGACCTCATACTGCCCAGTTGCATACCTGTCAGTTGGTTAAGAAATGATAATATGGTGTTCTGAAGGAAGCCGTTTGCAGTCTTGGGATGAAAGGACAGAAGGCAGAATATGTGCTTCTGGCTGTGGAGAAAAATGCTGTTAAATATGTGGAGGGATCTAGAGGGAAGGAGAAATAAAAAATGCCTTGCAAGCAAGCTATTGCTGAGTTTAATAATCACAGCATTTTTCTGTACATTCATTGCATTGTTAACATCTATACTAACATCTTGCTCATTATCAAATGCTTGGGTTTGCTTTGATTGTCAAGGGCATTCTATGAAACCCAGTTCTATTCTGGTCTTAACAATAAGCTGACTACCCTTCCATCCAGGCATGTCTGGCATCCATGCAAAACTCCAGAATTCATTTGTGAATATAGGTAAAGTGTTAGAATAGGTTATTAAAAATGTAGACCCATAATGTGAGTAAAGAAGATTGGAAGTATAAAGAGAGGTTTTACACCTGGAAGTTATTATAGTTATTTAGATTGAGTGAGAATAATAACCTATTGTTTTCTAAGATGTATGACACATTTATGAAAAACCTTGAAGGATAAATGGATCTTTTTAGTATGCTACTTCCACAAAAGACTCTATGAATAAAATAATAGTGAGAGAACTCTCAGTGGATGCTGAATACTGCTAATTGATGAAATTATTACTTATTACAGTGCAACTGAACTCTGCTTAGAAACACTATTTTCAGTATGATTTTTTGAAAATGACAGCTGAAATGTAAGAGGCTTTGTATTGAAAGTGAATAGTGATAATTTCTTGATATCTTTGAAATTAAGGATATTTCAATGACAGTTAAAACTGAGAAAAGTGATTTTTTTTTAAAGTGCTTAGACCATGGAATATCACTATGGAAATAAAATGAAGTTTTCTAAATTCAATAAAGTAGGCTTAATGTGGATTTATGAGGCATTTTAAAAATAACTTTATATATTTTATAATAAAGCACTCAATTATTTGTGTCAGCACTTTTCATATTATGTCACATGTTAGGGTTAAAAATTATGTTTGTGAGGTAGGGTGTAGCATTCACATTAAGGAAAACTCTGATTCTCAATTAAATCAGTATTGAAGTAGTACTGTGACTTACTGCTCAGAGCAAAAATGGGAATGAGTACCAAATTTCCCCTTGGTTTAGTATTGATGAAATTAAAGCCTGCTGTCCTTAGTGTGTCTAGTTAGGTCTATATACTAACTCTTAAGGATTGTTATCAGTAAATGGTGTGAGGATCTGTGCTCAAAATATCTGTGTATTATAATATTTTGAAATATAATTACAGGTGAATATGAGGGCTGATTTTAACCTTAACAAGTCTGTTCATCAGTCCTAGAGGTATATCACCCTGATAATCTTGGCAGTCTTCAGAATCAGAGGAACAAAGTAGGCTTTTGCAAATTGATGCACACGTGTGTGTGTATGGATGTGTGCTGATAACGGGAACACAAGATGGGGTATTGGAGGTGGTTCCCAGAATTATTCTCCTTCCATTTTAAAGCTTTGGCTGATATTGCCCTTTTTTCAGTTTCAATTGAAAATGCGAAATTTAAAAGATTTTAGTAAGCTCCAACATAGCTTTTCAAAACAGATGGAAGTGAGAAAGTGCTAAAAGAATTGTGAAGAAAAAAAAAGCAAACAAGATAACCACAACAGAAGCTGTTCTAGAATGCTGGTGATAAAATGCAGAAATGAAATGAATACAGAACAGAAAAAAAATATTATCTCTTCTCAAAATATCTGCAGTCTGACTAAAATGTCAGCAGTCAGCAGTAATGAATACTATTGACTACTGAAGGGTTGGTTCTCTTTCGTTAGGATAGGATATGATAAGAAATAGTTTCCAGAAGACTAGAGTAAGAACTGCTTCATAAGTAAAGCAGAGTAGCATGCATGCTGCTAAATCTTGGCACCAGGTGAGGAGATAAGATGAATTAATTGAGTAGTATTTACCTCAAAAGCAAAGTTAGATAGTTTTTAACTCCCAGCATAATGTTCTCTTTGCACTTAATTAACGAGCCCTTCATGAAAAATACATAAGCAGTCTTGAGAGTTGGGTCAAAATTCTTCTAGTGCTGAAGCAGTGTTCTTACCATGTTTGCTTTCTGATTTGCTTTTATTATCTTAACTGAACAGCTAATCAGTTCAACTTCATCCAGCTTTGCTGTCCATCCTGTGCAGCATAAGGTAGGAATAGGGGGATAAAAGTCCTCTTGTTCCAAGGAGACTCCAGTGACAATTAGACTATTATACAAAAGTGTTTGTTCTTGTAATTACCTGTGACTCTCCCCCTTTTTCTCCCTGTTTTAAGTGAAAACTAGGGAAGTCATGCATTTGAGTAGAGGTAAGTGTTTAAACTTAGGTAATTTCAGGCTGAGAACCATCATCCTAGAGGTATTCCTGTGAAAGGCTGCCAATTGATGTAAGTCCAGGAGGGTGAGAGAGAACAACTGTTGTGGTTGTGTATCTCATGTCTGTTCTGTGTTTTGTCACACTCAGCTAGTGTGCCCTGCTTGGCATACTGGCAGCAGTGAATCCCTTCCTCAGGTGCTGTAAGAAGCAGCTCAATTGGGCACGCAGCTTACACTTCTGGAGTTAGTCACTTGCCTTACTTACAGCATTCACTGATATGTGATTGTAGGCCTTTGCTCAGGAAAAGGGAGTAAACAATAGCTAAAAGAAGAGCTGGTTTAAAGTCAAGTGGAAGGAGGTCAACAAGACTTGGCAATGTGTGCCTTCAGCTCAGGAAGCCAACATTATTGTGGGCAGCATCAAAAGAAGTGTGGCCAGCAGGTTGAAGGTGATTCTCCTGCTCCACTCTGCCTTTGTGAGACTCCACCTAGAGTACTGCACACAGCTCTGCAGTCCCCAACATGGAAGGGATGTGGACCTGTTAGAGTGCATCCAGAGGAGAGCCAGAAAAATGATCAGAGGGCTGGAGGACCTTTTGTATGAAGACAGGCTGAGAGAGGTAGGGTTCAGAAGAGACCTTAGAGCAGTCTTTTAGTACCTAAAGCAGGCCTACAAGAAAGCTGGAGAAGGACTTTACAAGGGCATGTAGCATTAAGGCAAGGGGATTTGGCTTTAAACTGAAAGAGGGTAGGTTTAGATGAGGTATTAGGAAGGAATATGAGGGTGATGAGGCACTGGAACAGGTTTCTCAGAGAAGCTGTGGATGCCCTGAAAGTGTTCAAGGTTGGATGGGGCTCTGAGTGACATGGTCTAGTGGAAGGTGTCCCTGCCCATGGCAGGGAGTTTGGAACAAGGTGGTTTTTAGTGTCCTTTCCAACCCAAACCATTCTATGAGATAAAGACTAAATACAGATTTCTGAAGCTGTCAGGCACAGAAGAGCAGGAAGATAATTAAAGCACTTATAAAACAATCAACTGGGTACTTTTCCCTTGCATCATTTCTAAATAATGTTACTTTGGTTGCTCTGCAGTATGTCCTGCTGCTCATGCCAAACCACAAACAAAGGGATATTTATCTGAGATCAGTGTTTGTTAGTATTTTCATCCTAACTGAATGATAGCTGTGTGGTCTAGTCTAGGAAAGAATGCTTTGACCTATCAGCAAGATGGAAATTTTATTTTTTCAGAAGTCCAATACTTTAATTTTTGTGCTTGAAATCCATGGCTTTAGAATCTGTATGTTTATAGGAGAAATACTTCACTATAACTTTAGAAGCCCTTACAAATAATAAAAATAATAGTTCTTCCCTGTTCAGGGGTCTCACAGCAGAAATGCAATTTTGCTTAATAAGTAAAAGAGTTGGAAAATAATGCTACTACATACAACTCCTTTATAAAGTATTTTAGAAATGACAAAGTATGATAGATCAGAATCCAAATGTTTTCTGTCACAGTTTTAGACTGGGCAGCCTAATCTGGTTATCCCATTTAAGAGTATCACTTCTGCCTCCATCCCACACTTTGATTGGTATTTAATGTCAATAAGATTTAAAAATCAAAATTTTAAGAGTGAAGAACTCCCAAGGAATTTCTTTGTATTTGCTGTTATCAGTGTATGTTCTATTGTCATCTATAATGCATGTGATTCCCCATGTATTTACAGAATGTCACATTTCTTTGCTTCAAGGTGTCAACATCACTGTGTGCTTTTGCAAAAGAAGACAATGATGTTTTAAAAGGAGAATGGGAAACTGGCAACAGTTTACTTTTGTCTTACTTGCATGGGCTGTCACATTTTGTTGCTTGAAAATTGGCTGTGTTTTCTTTTTTGGTTTCTTGGGGTTTGGGTTTTTTTTTGTTTTTTTGGGGGGGTTTTTCATTTTTGGGTTTTTTTGTTTATTTTTGTTTGTTTTAATTTTTTCAATTATTAGGAATTTAATAATATTTAAAATGTGACTTTATGCATCAAACCCTTATTGTTTATAGTGTACAATTAAAAAATCCTTCACATTTCCATTTTACTTCTCCATGCAGATTCTTTTCCGTTCTGATCAGGATACTCTGATGTGTACACAAAGTTACAAGAAAATCAGTAGTTCCATTTCCAGTTTTGTCTGTTACAATTGTATTAAACTGTTGCTACTGAAATTTTTGTGGAGGTTTGCAAACTAGTTGCACAAAGGAAAGTTTACTTGTTGCTTCATGTTGCAACAGATTTAGATTGTCAGTACTGATAGATAGTTGGCATGTTCTTGAAGCACATACAAAGGTTTCCACGTGTTTCAGGCACTGAATGTGCTAGATCTTTTGGATGTATATTGTCATTCTTATCCTTGCATTTCAAGTTTGTTTATTGGACTTTGAAAATCACCTTTTAACGAAGTTCTCAGAACATTGCTTTGCTCAGCTAAAATTAGTTCAGCTGATTTTGCCACTGATTAAACTTAAGCTGTAATAACTTTGCTAATTTCTCTCTTGTGATCAAAAGTTAGTAGAGCTTTCACCTGTCATGGACTGTCATGTCTCTAATACAAGTTTGGGTTTTGTTTAAGCAAGGACCCGCAACTGAGGGTGCAATTGGGAGGTTCAGATATGGGGATAGGGGCCTATTCTTGGGTTTAGCACTAAGCTTATCTTCGAAGGCAACGAAACTTGCTTTCTCTTGCAGTCTGTTTGTCTTCTTGTAGAAAAATAGAAGTGAGGTGTAAAGGTTTATGTATGATAACGATCCTTTTTGCTGTGATCCTTTCATTAAATGACTCTCCATATGAATGAGTGGCTACGAGATGGCATTTATGTTCCTCATGTAACAGAGCAATTTGATGTGCAAGCAATCGAGGCATGAATCAGTTTTATAGTGAGGAAACAAAATCTTCTGTTAAGCCAGTCATGCAAACTTAATATTTTGTGAAGCTTTAAATTTTGGTTTATAAAGAAGGAATATATTTTTGTTAGGAAAATGAAAAAAGGTAATTTTGGGTGTAGTGGGTTTCGCAGCCTGTGGAGACCATACATGTGCATGCTTCTAACATAACAGCATTCATGAAGCTAAGAATCAAGACTGTGACAGGAATTGCTCTGGTGTGTTTTTGGGGTGTTTGTTTGTTTATTTGTGGTTTGATTTTTTTTTTTTTGCAATTAGCCATTTGGTTGGAGGTTAAAGACTGTCCAGTTAGAGAGAAAAATTAGTATCTAGAAGGATAGCTTCACCAAATTAAAACCTTCTATTTTTAAATTGTAAATGAAGTAATATTGTAGTCAACAAAATGAATACATAATAGTGAACTCAACTCTGAGTAAATCTACAAGTGCTGTGCTCAGCCACACCTCTGAATTTGCCATGTGAAGGCTAATGTTTTTGGATGTGATGTGTTGTTTGTAGTGGGAAAACATGATGTTATCACACAATAGGAAGTCCCTGGAGAAGCCTCAGAACTGCTCTTTTGGCATGGTGAAATTTGAGCCTGCTTTACGCTGTATGGTTTTGATGTATATGTGCTTGTGTTAAATACATGAATAATTCACTGAATACTATTACTACTTGTATACTTAAAGCACGGAGGTGAGTATTCGCTTTAGTTTTCCCTGTGAGGGTCCAGGCACTTCTGCAAAGATTAGTTGTGTCAAGGAGGTAGCATGCAGAGTTTCCAGCAGTGTAATTTACCACCCAGAGCTCTTCCCATTGAGGAGAGTGGTTGGTAGCTAAGGGAAACAAGTAACACTTCTTTTTTTATCTTAATAAACCTCTTAGAATTTACAGTAATACCTAGAACAAATGCATTGCTGAGGTAGAGAAATCAAGGTCTTAATCTGAAAGTTAAAGTATCAACAAGATTAGGTAAACCTAGTTTAGGGTTGTGTAATTTTGCTACTTTGTTAATGTGTGATGCATTAACTTTGCTTTTGTAACAGAAAATGCTTGAGGTATAATACCCTTTTATTCACTTAAGACATACTAAGACTATTCTGACTGTTGTGGGAGTGATTTAGAAAACTACTCATTTTGTTAAGATTGCTCATTTTGTTAAGAGAAGTCTGAGGACCACAAAAATCTGTTTTGAAAATCCCATTCTCTATGTATCCAATAATGGATCTGGGATACTGGTATGCTATGATGGTATTACAGGATAAATGGTCTTACTCTCCCTATATATTAGAGGCTATGCAAGGAGTGCAAGAAACCAAAAAGGTGTTTGTTCTGATATAGCAGCAGTGTGTCTTATGTGGAAATGTAAAGAGGAAAATGTAGCATTTAAGTGCTGTGCTAAAGGCAGTGATTTGTCAGTGCACAGCTAGCATATGCTTGTCCCAAGATCATCCACTGGCCTTAGTTCTTGTTCTTTTTTGGGACTGAGCTTGTGTGGCTCAAAGAAAAAATTACTCTTGCCATTAAAAGTTGGGTTTTTTTCCAGGTGTGCTTGAGCTACCCCTGCCCAAATGCACACCAGGACTCAGTGTCAGACCTCAGTCCCTGGAGTCTGTTGGCATCTCAGCCCCTGTCTCCCAAGAGGCTGCAGTGCTGCTGCTCTTCCAGCACTGGTTCATGGGCTGGTTGTCTCTCCAAAGAAGCGGAGCCCTATCTTCCAGCTCTCTGGACTTTGTAGCTATCATAATAGTGTAAAGTGCTGTTTCTCAGGCAGGGACAGAAAGGACCATATGGAGACTTTATCCTTATTGAAAGAGAAGAGGTTTGCACCACTTCACGCTATGATATACTGCAATAAAATGGGTTTGCAGTAAGATTGTGAGTTTGCTCACATGTGCAGCTATGTCTCAGTGACATAAAATGTATCTGGTAATATAAAAAAATAATTCTTTTGAGGTTTCCCTAGGATTCTCCAAAGGCTGACCACACGGTTCCCCTGACATCTGTGCTCATTTCACCTTTCATTGAGCTTTTGCTGGCCTTTATTGCTTCACAATTAACTAGGCCTGAACTAGTGTGAAAGTAGTCTTTTCACCTTTTTAAAATGTTTGGACAAATTCCTAAGGTATATTATCATTCAGGTTATATAAATTGTTTATAAAGATTCTCTTCAGATCTTGAGTAAGGAAATACACAAGTATAAATTCATGGGATATTCTGTCCTACATAAGCATGGGGGAGAAGTTCACAATGTTTTCCCATATTTTTCAATAATGAAATGTAACTAAGATCTGGCTTCTGGAAGACTTGACATCATAGGTATTTAAGTCTTGTTTATCTTCTAGTGTTACAAGCTCTCCTATGACTTGAACTTGCTTTTGTTGAATTGGCAATGAAACTCACATGTGACAGAGACTTTGCATAGTGTGTAAAATGCTGTATTTGTTAGTGCTTCCTGCAGCTCTCCAAGAGGCAGAGTAGATATAAGAAGTAAAATGTGAACTAGGCAATTCAAATTAGATACTAATATAAGGAGTTCTTGCCTTGGCCATCTTTTTCTTCAGTGACATGATTTTTAAACACTGTTCATTATTCTGAGTCATCTAATCTTCTGAAAAAAAGTACTTCTATCTTGAGTTCTTTGGCCATTGACTGGATAACAATTATAAAATTAGTTTTATATTCAGATATACTAGAAAATATCAGTGGAAAAGCCCCAGGTACTTGTTTTTGTCAGTGAATTAACACTTGCATGACTTTGAAATTAATTGTTTCGTATGCTCATTACTCTTAGAAAAAAATAAATATGTTCTCGTTATGTTCACTTGGCGAACATATGTATCGTGCAATACATTTAATGTTACTTGCTGTGAGGGAGATTACAACTCTTTTTAAGGAAATTGGGTAGATTAATGGAATGGGGTGGGTTAAATTGTTCTCCACATGCATTCCCTAGCATGCCTAGCCTACTTCTGAATTTTAATTGATGTATATAAACAAGTTTAGCTGAGGAGGCTCTGTGAAGCAACTGTAGTAAATTGGGATTACCCCGGTGTGTTACAGGGGCTGAGCTAGGTAATGTGCTGGACACTGAAACAAAGACAATAACACGTGGGAGCATATTTTATGCACACAATCATAGTCTGCATGTGAGCAGTTGCATTTTCACCAGTGTCATTGTGACTGTACATATATTGATCTGTGCTGAACTTCAGCAGGTGTTCCAGGGCTGTGCATAAGAAACTTCCCCAACAAGCTTGGGAAAGTGGACAGAATTCATGAAAACAGCAAAGTTTTACTTTGTCTTGTTAAGAAGGTAACACAGTGTTAATGCCTCAACCTGTGGCAGAGCCTGGAGATGGATTACACACACCCCTCAGCCCCCCCCCCTCTCCCCCCCAGTCCTTATTCTGGCTTTGAATTACCAATAGCAAAGATGAAGATTGCTAAGGACTAAATACTCCTGGTGCAACTCATTGGTACTCGTAGGATGATTGCCTTGTAATTGCTGAAGTCCCACTTGTGATGTAAATTGTACTGTTTTTCCTAACAACATACCCTCTCTGCCTGCCTCCCCTGTCCCTGTTGGCTTTGGAACATTCCCAAAAAGCATAGTGTTTCCATAACTTTGTATTCTATTTTGCTGAATATACATTTAATTAAGAATGAGATTTAATTGCAATAGCTTCTTCTGATTTCAGGAAAAGGGTGAATTTATGAAATGGGTATAAAATGTTGTGTGATACTTTTAATTTCATTAAAAGTGAAATGAAATGTCTTTACCAGAAATTTGTTGCATCACAGTGAGCATGTACCAAACCTGTCTTAATTTACCCAAAAGTGCTGTATCAGAAACAGGACTTCCAACTGGAGAGTGTATTTTAATCTGAATGACTACTTTGAAATCACTTATTTGGAGTAATATTAAATCAAATTCTCGAAAAATTGCTGTGATATAATGTGCTGTTATAAAACATTTACAACCTTTTCATTAATAGATGATAATAAAAATTAGAGCTAGTATTTTTTGTGTAGACTTCTTAATCATACCCTTTAAGGCAGAAGCTAAGCAATAAACATCTAATGAATAGCTTATGGTAAGTTTTTTCTCAGAAGCTATCTTACTGTTGGCACAGATCAACATAACCATTTATCACTAAATTCTCAAAATTTAAAAACTGTAGCCACAACTTATACATGCTAGTTGTTCTCAATGTGCATTACATTTGAGTAGTTCATTGCATTTTAGGGTACTTGCAACCTTAATCAGTATCTATTAGTCATATAATAATAATATGTTCCCTTCTAGAAGAGGATGTATTCAGAAATTGAACCATTCTTCTATATGTTGTAGCTTATAATAAATAGTCTTTTAAAAAACATAGAAGAAGTCACTGTCATGGGTTATTATTAAAGGAATTCCTTAAGGTAATTGTATTTGAGGGAGCCATCTGCAAAATATATTGAATTGTGTTCTGTAGACAGACCACTTGGCTTTCTTCTCAAAGTAAAGACTTCAAAATAATCTATGGAAATGATGAAAAAAAGTATAATTCTTTGGTGGTGCCCATAATCATCAGTGTTGTGCAAAGCTGCAAGCTTAGCTCTACTGTGCACATTGGGCAGCTGTGCCATGAGTCACAAAACCAACCTTGGCTGTATGTGTGTCTGTGAACTTACTCATAGCCCCATTTCTTTCTCCATCAACAGAGCACTTAAATAGATTCCTACAGAAATACAGGAGTGTTATATTCTGATTTGCAGCCATTATAATAATTAATTTATACATTATTTTTAGTGAAATTAACGTGGCCATTTATGTAAAACTATAAAGATACAGTTCACAGGTTCTGCATTACTATGCAGATAGCATCTTAATGTGAAATCCAAAGTTCAGAGTATTTTGAAAAGGGATATGTTATGTACCTGCATCCTCTACTGGAGTACTTGAGTCTTGCCCTTTCAGCATCTGGAGAGATCAAACAACAGCTCCATCTGACAAGAATGAGAATTTGTGTCAAATAAGCATGGGATTCAGACAAGCAAGATTGCAGATGCCCAAACAATTCTCTTCACCAGCAGCTCTTACCCTGCTCAGATGACCAGTGTATTTGAGGGGTTGGAGGTCTCAGGATTCCTTTCTTGCATGTTCAAGAGGCTTGTTTTTATCTGTGTGCATACATGGTTATTCACAATACTCACTCTAGAACTTTCTTATCAGTAATTTTATTCTTACTGGCTGACCTATCTTAATTTATTTGTTAAATTTACTAAATGTCTAGCCATAAGCAGTGAAAAACCAACCAGGGAGCTGAAATGAATAGGAAGCAAACACCCTCACTAATTTTCATTTCTGACAGTTCAGCAGACCCAGAGGCAGTTGCATTACTTTCCCATTTAGGCAGTTAACTTCAGAGTTGTTCTTAAATACCAGGGATCTCAAGCTAGAGCAGCCGCTTTGGTCAGAAATCCAAGATTTAGGCAGATAGTATATTATTTAGGGAGTGGGAATATAAGCAATTTTTATATTGTATATGTGATTTAGTATTTTCTGTGCCAATTTTATTTTAGATTTAATTCTGGGACATGCTGTGCTACGTAGTCCTTTTGGATTTCTACAACTGTTGTGCTTGGAGCCATGCTCCTGGTGCAGAATTCCAACAGGAGCAAACATATGGGGTTTCTTCCGTCCTTGGCCTGCCCCACCATTTGTTCCATGTTTTAAACCAACTGGTGCTGTACCCAGTGGAGTACATCTGTTACAGTTTATTGCTAGAAATTTGCAATTCATTTCAGTTTGCTAAAATAATTGTAATATTCATGGCCAAGCATTAAGCAATTACAAAAGACAGTAGACAAAATTTTGCTGAAGTTTGTGTGGGATTCAGAACCTCCTGGTTTGTGTAATTTGGCCACTCAACAGTCAGATGTGTTCCAACAGTTGAGTTTGATTATCCTGAGAAATTAAAGTATCAACTAAGATTCTGTAAATGACATCCCTTATGTGGTTGTCCCTGCTCTGTTTTAATTAAGACTGAAATAAATTGGTCACTGAATGCATTTGGTTGCCTACATTTTGCCTGAGGTACTCAGCCAGGTAACATCCAGAAATGGAGAACAGTCTTTACTGCTGGAATTGCAGAGGCATATCCAATAACGTCCTCTAGATCTTCCTGAAAGCCAACCACATGTAGGCTGCTAAATAGTCTATACCTTTTTGAGTGTTACCCCACATTTTTTATCTCTTTGTGTTTCAGGCAAGCTGGAAATTACTCTATTGGGTTATGTTGTTGTTTGCAGGTAGAATTTTCAAGTAGGTGAGAATTCTGGTTTGTGGGAAAAATGGATTACCAATCAGTTCAGAGTAAAGCATTAAACTGTTGAGTAGATAGTGACTCCTTCACATTTAAAATAAGAAGTCCCCTTAAATGTCAGCATAATAAAATCTTAATGCAACAGATGACTATTTCATTGTGATCACCCACTCAAGCAGACTTTTAAAATTAGGAAGCATCCTGATATAACATTGGTAACCCCATCATACTCATAATGTTATTTTCTGGTTCTGTAGATCAGTGTTGCACATCTTTGACATATAGTAACAGTATAAGTACACCTGATTCACCACAGTGAAGAGATACAGTGCTTAAGGTTTTTTTAAAACCAGTTCCAGGAGTTGCAACCAGGAATGTGCCTGTTTTCGTTCTCCATCACAAACCTGAGTCTGAATCTGTCTCTTCGTGCCTTTCACACTCCTGTCTTGAATTAAATGTCAATTTTGCTTATGTCACTGGTTCCAAAAAGCTGGTTTAATTTGTTCCAAAAGCTGGTTTAATGTGTTGAGTTACACTAATATATTGAAAGACACTACACACTTCATTTTGCCTGTGTTGTCAGACCACAACTATGACTTAAAAATGTGGGTATATTTCTGAGATTTGTTTGTATCCTTGCAACTAAAAATATTTTAAGGTAATTGAGTTAGCTCATCAGCTCTCTAGGTGTAGAAGCAAATTGTTGTGAAGGGGGAGTTGGAGTTTATACTGAAATGATGAATCATTCAGAAATAACCCATATCCTTTAAAATACTTTTGCTTATTTTGCTTTACAAGTGCCACTTGGAGTGATACAGTGAAGCAGAATTATGTTTCTATATGCTGTACATGAAAAATAGCTGGGAATGGAAACCATTATTAAGGCCACTAAATATAATTCTGTTTACTAGTAGTCCTAGAAATGTCTTTAAATATTCATGATCTAAGTGCTGTGGACAATGCAAATCCAAACAAATTAGTAAGGAGTTGGGCTATGATGTTAAATAATTGTTTTTATGAGGTTTTGAACTTTTGTGGAAGTTTAACCTATATTTTAATATTTTCTGTTCTCTTTCTACAGAACATTCTGGCTTTAAATCCCCGAAAACAGGCATATGCAACTCTTCATTCAACTGCAGCAAAGAAACAAGTCAAGAAGCAATGGAAAAGGAATTCTGACAAAAGCTGTTCAGTAAGTGTGTGTTTGTTATTGCATCTGGAACATGCAAAAAAAAATTGATGTTGAAATCACAGTTGTGTAAGAAATAACTTAGTATTTCTTGTGTTATTCAGTAACCAAATTTGGCTTCTAGTTTGCTCCTGTAGATTGAGTTACTCTGTGATGAGCTGTTTACTTTTCAGAACCTACTGCATGCCATACTGTTTTCCTTTTTGGTGATTTAGTAAGACTTTGATGCAACTTTTTCACCTTTTGTTATGGCATCTGATCTGCCTCAAGTATTACCTCCTGAGTCATGCAGAGCCCCTTGATTTCCATGGGTGGCCGATATCAGCTGCCTCTTCTTCCACTTCCTCCTTTGCTTTCTGTTTTCCAAGAGTAACACTGGGCAGAGCAGCACTTCACTATCCTTTCTGAGACTTTTCAAGGTAATTTTATTTTGCTACAGAAATAAGGGAACCCATCTATTTCATATATCAATAAATACATAAAGTTTAGATTAAAATATGATTCTGGATTTTAAATTTTGTGCATTGTATTTTTCAGGAAATAATTATTTTAGGATAAATATTTTTTTCCATTGTAAATTATTTTCTTCAGTATTTCTGCCATTAGATATCATGATTTTCTCTCTAGGTATTTGAATTCCTAGTCTGTGTGATATTTGTATAATCCTGTCAGACTTTCTCTTTGATCTCTCATCTGATTGGCAGGTTTGTAGTGTCTTACTATAGATTGTCTTACATAATCCTGTAAACTCAAATTTTTAAAGGCAGAGAAGATCTGCACACTCTTCCTTATGGATATAATGATACTGGTTATGTTTTCATTGTGTTATCTTCTCCCATTAAATGGGAAAATTCAGGTAGGAAGTTGATATTGGTTTGTAATTAAAAATTCCCACCAAAAACCCAACAAAACACAAACCAAACAAAAAATGCCACAAAGTTCCTCACTTTCTTAAAATTGTGAAATCCTGTATGACCCACAAATATTTGCTGGGAGGAGCAACCGAGAGAGTCCTTAACATTTCAACAATACTTAGTATGGTTTCCTGTTATAGCATTGATTACAGGAAACTCTTTCTTACTATAGCTAAAATTCCTATTTTCTTGTATTTATTGGCTTAGATAATATTATCATAACTGGAAGCTACTCTGCAGGAAAAGCTTCTCTTTGTGAATGGAGATGATTTTTTAGGGATGTCTGATGCAGGTATTGCCCACAACTGTCTGTTCCTGCTGCACAGATAGTTGAGCTGCTTAGCAAGCAGCTCCTGGACAGCTGCAGTTTACACTGTCATGTTTACAGGTGACCTGAAATTAATACTGGACTGCAAAGTCCTCTGTTTTCAGAAACTGTTTATTAGGAAGCTCAGGTATCCATGCAGCAAGGCAGCTTTGGTATCTATGTTGTAACCTAACTAGCTGTTCCAATGTAAATTATCCTAGTTAGTTAAACTACAAATTGCACATAAATACTTTACTAATGTGTGTGTTAACGAACATGTGCTAAATCATCTAGGCTTTTAAATCACCCTTAGTTATCTCTGAGCTTTTCTCCATGTCAGCCTGGTTTGATTTTTATATTGTTTAATCATAAAATGTTTGATATTCGAAGGTTTTGTTGTTGTTTGGGAAAGTGCATAGTTTTCTGGAAGTTGTCTCACTTCTTGCATTTCTGCTGTTATTTGTATGTGTGTAGCTCATGGTGTCTCGAATATTCTTGGATCCCCAAGGTCTGAGTTGCTTGGGCTGTGCAAACAGCACTGATTGCGGTTCATTGCTGGCTTGTGTGCCTTGTCTGGATTTTCACTTGAAAGAAATTCTGATCATTGTCAAATATTGCAGGATTTTTTTTTCATAGTTTTACAATCTAATAAACAACTTGGTTTTATGGTTCATAAATACTGGATGGAGATCTGTGCTGTTATTTGGGTCTGCTCATGTGTGGCAGCTTACAGATTAGAAAGAAACAAATGTGCACATGGACATGTATGACTACTTTCATCACAGATAGTTCTGCATATTATGAATTGTTTGGAAGAAATGTCACAATAATTTGCAAACTATTATAAAAAATGTAAAGTGCTAGAAGAAATGTAAAGAGGTAGTCCTTATTTTTAGGTGAATAATGTTCCTAGTTTTTAAAATAGACAAACTTTTCTTCACTCAGAGATATACTCTGGCAGAAAAAGCCCTGAAAAAAATCACTTAAATATTTTTCAGGTTGCCCATTACATAAAAGACATTAGGAAAAAATGAGAGACTTTTGCATTCTGCAGATCGTTGTTGTTGAGTAGTTTTAATTAAAAAAAATAGAATGAAATGGTAAAATCTTTCTAGCCTTCTTGAATGAAGAAAGCTACTGTAAGAAAGGATGCACTGAGCACAGTTTTCTGGTTTGGTCTAAAAAGCCATTGGCAGTAATGCTTACTCCTGCTAATGAACAGATCAAGCTCTATTTGAAGTCCATACAAATTTTATTTGTTTCCATTTCCTTAAAATCTGAATTTGGCTTTTAGCTTTGGATTCTTTTAAAGCTCTACTGATGCTGCCTTTGCAGAATTACTGTTGAAAGGAAGGTGGGAGTATGAAAATACAAAACTAATTAAATTAACAGCCCTCAAAACTCCGAACAAAAGCTGCATCTGCTGAGGCATGCACACAGTGACTTTGTAATGCGTAATACACTTCCAGATGGCAGACTTGCATATTTCTTCAGAATAATTACACAAGTGAAATTTTAACTCCTAGCCTGCTCTGAGACACTTTGGGTTGCCCATTTAATGAGTTCTGAAGTGGAAACTGAATGTCACTATCTTTTCTCAGCAGTGGAAAAGTATTCTCCTAAAGGAAAGTTCAATTATGCTTTCAATGAGTGCCATTGTTTATTTACTATGTCAGCAATCATGTTTTGCTGTAAAAATGATTTATGTCTGTGGGTGCAAGATTAGTAAGCTTTCCTTCAGAATTTTTAACTCAAAGGTATCTACCAGAGTAGGAGAACTTACTGCTGTGTCATTCTCAGTAACAGTGTTAGACCTGAGCATTAACACTCTTGTTTCTTCTGAGTCATGTTGAAAAGTGGTATAAACAGATGCTTCTTGTCTATCTGGGGGAACAAAGGCTTCTGTTGTCCAGAAGAAGTTAAAAGTAGAAGAGTTTTTAAATATCTGTACTAATAGTAAATCTTGAAGAAGGATACAAAATTTAGTTCATGTTAGATCATCAATTTACAGGTAAAACAAAAGCAAAGGATTAAACTGTGGAAACTGAGGATTTGCTTTAATTTCAGGGCTTTTCTAGGTAGTTTGGGATTGTTAAAACTTTTGATTAAAGTTTTTATTTAGGGCTTCCAACTCTCTATAATTCCATTTCTGTGTGTATTTTATGCTTACTGACATTTAGAGCACAAGCTAGATGGGCACACATTGTGTGCATTTGCATTGCACCCCATGCATTGATTTCCTTGCTTTACAAACAGGGCTTCTAAGCATTACGGGTCAAGTTCTGCTTTTACCTTGTACATGTGCATGTTTGTCATTTAAATGAAATTCACCTCCACAAGTTTTATAAATTCACTTGTCACTGGAGAATTCAAAGGGATGTTTTAGTCCAGTCTTCTTTTTTCGTAATGAAGCCTGTGAGTTACCTGCTAGGGATAGGGGAGAAGGTGATATAGATCCACCTATGTATTCAGACTTTCTTCAGTTTCTGCATTTGAAAGTAATTGCAATATTTTCTCCAGATGGAAATATTGGAAATATTTCATCAAGACAAGGAAGGTGAAAAGGAAATGGAGTTTAAATTGGTTTGTAGCTAATTGCCATAGCCTGTAACAGTATTGATTTTCTGGCAGTAGTAGCATTGTTCTTTGTCCTTACATGTGCTAAGTCTGATCAACGTCGTGCAATAAGAGTTTCTCCTCTTCCAGGAAAAAATTAATTTTAAAGCTCAGAATTTTTTTTATTTTTTTTCAGGGGCATCACTGTGGGCAAGAGTCTTTAACTGTGCTATAGTTCTTTCCAGCCATTAGAGAGAACCAAATTTTCAGCTTGACCTTTGCTGTGCAACATTAGGGTGCAACTACTAGATTGCTTTGTGCTAATGATGGAGAGTGTTATCTGCTATTCATTGTGAGATGCAGCAACTCATGTTGCTCTTTAAATTCAGAGGACAGTAGTAATAACAGTAGCAATAACAATAGTAATAAGAGCTTGCTAAAACTTCAAACTGCTTTTCTCTTTGGTGGTATTTCTGCCGCTGTCTGTCACTGCTATATAAAAACATCTGGAAAAAAAGAATTATTTAAAAGAAGGTTTTAAGTACCTCTTGATGTAGAAATGTCCGAGCTTGCATAGAAAAACCTGTAAACAAGATGATCCTTTCTCACCTATAATCAGTTTGTTACTCTAAGTATTGACTTTCAGTGAGGTAGAAAAATGCATGTGATTTTTTTGCCTAATCATGTATCATGGATACAAGATAATCAAGTTTAGTGTTTCACGAAAAACTGATGGGTTGAAGCAGAAATAGTGCAATTTGCAAACAAGTAGATATGAAACCCAGTGCACCCAAGGCCTGAAGTCAGGAACCTTAGTGAATAAATGCTTTTTCAGTGAATAATTTGTCCATTTCTAGACTTGTATTGATGAAAAATTCCATATTTATAAATAACAAATAATCCCAAATATGGTAAAATAGAGAACACTCATTAAAGGAAATCAACTCAATTATATTTATAATCTAAACGTATAGTTTACCTTTGCAAATATTTATTTTTTTCTTCATTGCACATGAATATGCAAGTTTAGCTCTCTTCTGAATGGATATACAATGGCAGATGTCTCTCTAATCGCTGTGCTATTCAAACATTAATTGGTAGAACATATGTAGAATTCTACTAGTCTGAATAGGTATAGGATAGCAGCAGTCTTTTTAATCACATCACTATTCAACCACTAATTGGTGTGATGATTAAGGGACATTAGAGGGAGCACTTTGACATCTGATTCTTTGAACTGATGTCTGCTCAGGCTGCGCTGTATTCATCATGGCCAGACTCATTTCTTAAATAAAACACTGATTCCCAAATGTGGAAAATATTGCATTAGGATCTATTGAGGTGATTAGGGAATTTGAGAATGGTTCTTTTATTTAACTAGTGATTGACTGTATATGCACAAACTGTTCATATGAATAATACATGTGTTACTGAGTATCAGAAAGAGCTGAGAAGTAACATCAAGAGATTTTTCTCTTTTCTCATAGTGTCAATAATTAAATATTAATACATATTTTAAAATGTACCAGTTTAATCATTTAGCAGTCAAATTCCTACTCATACATTTTTTAGATTAACTAATTACTCTGCATTTTCTTGTATTGATAGCATATGCTGGCATTTATAACAATTTTATTGGAATAAAGTGGGTTACATGTTTATATATGATATCACTTATACTTGCTCTAAGAAATGTATATTATAGTCCTTGAATTTTCTGTTTTATATTTGTTTCAGTGTCTTAAGGTATTTTCATTAGAATATTTAAATAGCTCCTAACTTGTCTGGCTCCTACAAATTAATACTTTTATTCATATTTTTTGTTCATCAAATTGTAAATACTAGTTGATGGCAAGTTGTGCCAAATGTTTTCTTAGCACTGGACACAAAGTTCCTTCTTACCCAGAGCCTCTGCTCGACGGCTGTGCAAAACCACCTCTCACCTCAAATTCCTCTGTTCAGAGTTCTTCAGGTTTGGTGTTCTTCAGATTTGGTGTTGGATGGTTCCCCTTCTGTATAGCAGCACTCAGCAAAGATATTTAATTTCAGCTGTATTTCTGGTCTTAACCTTTTCAAAACTGAGGTGTCTCAAATTGTTTAGTTTTATATATAAATATTTGACAAAATATTGTCTGCTGCAACTGCTGAACAACTTATTCCCCTTCATTACAGCCGAGCAAATCAGAGTACAGGTAGGACCAGAAACCATTTCCACTGTTAACTTTCAATTTTTGCTTAGCATTGTATTCTTTTAGACATGGACTTCTGCATGTTTTCCTGTGGTTATTGGATGGAGATAAAGGTACCTTCTTATGTTGGCCTCTCTACTCCCATTTTTTTTTTGTCCTTGTACATGGTTTCGTGGAGAAACCTGTGCCATTGTTAGCCTGTTAATAATTACTTGCTTCAGATCTATTTATAGTGTCCAAGTCCTGGAAGACATCTGCTCAGTATAAGTACCAGGAGCTGGGAGAACAATTTTTGTGTGGAGGAACTAGCATAGCTTGCTGAGTGCTGCATTTTGAGCAGGGCTTGTAGCACTGCCCAAATTAAGTTACACAGAGGTATTGATTACAAGACCTGCTTGTCGTTTTACTGCAATTTTGCCATATATCTGGACAACAATTTTCTGAGTACCAGTCCATCAATTCTTTTATGCATATTAAAAATATTGCTTGATTTAAGTATGAACGAACACATCTAGCAGAAAAAGCTTGGTCTTTTAATCAATCGTAATAGCATTATATTTCAAAGAGCACTGACATCCTCCTGCTTTGAAGCAAGGAGGAGTAATAGGCTGGGCATTGAAAAGGTATGTTGGTGCAACAGAACTGTCCAGAAGCTTTAAAAATCTTATCTTGATGAGCTTCTGTCACATGTTGATCACAATGTACAGCCCTCAGGTGTAGAGCAGGTAACTGCCTCATCACTGACTTCTCTTTTGCTTACAGTATTCAGTATTCTTTACCTACAGTAGTGTCCTGATCTCAGGAACTCTGAAAATTTTGGGAATAAATGTCAGGAATGATTTTAGACTTTCATAAGGGTTTCTTTGTTGTTTTATAACTGATACATTATTTGAATGTAGTGTTGAAGATAGAGGTGGTATCCGATTGAGATTTGATAATGAGAAATAATCTTTTTGGGATTCTTCAAAAGGCAGAGATGCGAGGGACTCCTTATCAGGGCATATTCCCTCTTCAGTCTTTCTGGCTGTTTTCCTCTTCCAGGGAAAAAATTATACAAAAAGAAAGTTGCATGTATGTGTTTTCTGCAGTCATTTCTTCCATTCCCAGTCACTCCTGATTCATCAGAAATTATCTGGAATAATTGCTCGGCAGAATTATCTATCTTCTTTAATATTGAGAACAGGACTAAACCTACTGTTGCTTAATTGCTAGCTGAAGAGGAGGATGTTTTCTTCTATAGAGCTAGTGATCCTACCTCATGCATTCCAATTGAAAGTTATCAAGTTGTAATTCATGTCATTGTTTTTTCCTTAAAAAAAAACGAGTTGAAGTTTTCTTGTTCATGTACTATGTGAGTGGAATTTTATTAACGTTGCTAAATCAAGTAAACAAATTAGGAAGCATCCAAATTGCTTCCTATACAGTTGCTATTCAGAAAAGACAGGTGAAGTGTTTTATGTTAATAATGCAACAGATGTTAAAAAGATGCCAAGTGTAAAACTGAACACTTATGGATCAAAATTACTTAAGGGAAGGGTAATAAACTCATTTGTTGTGTGCTAAGATTGTGTTACAGAGTTTCCACACAGCAGGTTTAAGTTTAGCTATGGTTGTAAAATGAATCTAATCATAGAATCATAAAAAATGTAGGTCTGGGAGGGATAGCGAGAGAATTTCTGGATTGGGACTGAATGATATCCAGCTGGGTATTTCTTGACGGGTACTTCTTGACAGTTATTTGTATAATCCACTTCTAATGGCATATGACGTTGGAGACTCATTGTTAGTGTTAATGCAACTGAAAGTTTTTCTTAAAATATACTGTACTTTATTTGCTGAAGATCAAATTATCATCTTCGCATTCTCCTACCACTTGAAGAGCAATCAATGATTATTATTTTCTTTTTGTATAAAATATTATAAAATCTTTAATATATGTCTATATCTTTCTCACTGTGGATGCGCCACCATGCCTGGAAGTGTTCTAGGCCAGGTTGGAGAATTTGGGACTAGGTGATCTTTAAGGTCCCTTTTAATCCAAACCATTCCATGATTCTTTGATATTAGAAGATTGCTGTTTAGATATGCTTTCAGTTCTCTAGTTTCCTTCAACTTTTTTTTTTTTGTTGGTCTTGTTTTGTGAAAATGATTGGGGTTTGGGAGGGTATTTTGGTGGGGGTTTTTTGTTTGTTGGGGTTTTTTATTTTTATTTTCTTTGGCTTTTGATTTTCTACATCTTTCTCTAACGAAGATAAGGAAAAATTTCACAGTTTCAAGTGGGACATAGTTAGCACCAATTAGAATGAAATAATTTGTTTGCCTCACCACCAAACTATCAGACCTGGGCTGCTCCTTCTGCAAGAGTGTTGATTTACCTTGTAAATCCTGTCCCTTCAGTTTGGCTTGGTTTTTAAATTCTTTCCTAGCCTTTTAAAATGATTGATAGCTCATCCTTTCCTGTTTCCCTTATTCCATCAAACAGTAGAAACCATTAGTACATTCTTTTTTTTTCCAGTTGTCCAAGTCACTGGGATCTTGGGTGAATCATGAAGTATCTTGATTTAGGTAATTCTTTGATGATAGAAAACAAGCTAGGGATCGTTTTTTAATTAGTTGTGCACTCACTGGATATTTGTCTTATCTAATCCACATTTTTAATTGGCTTATGAAAATGTGCTGTGGAATACTTAAAAAAAATTTATTCTAGATTAGCCACATGCACCATGGCGGTTACTCATGAGTTCACACATCCTCTTAAAGACAGAAAATAACATTTGATTTCACATTGTTATTACATGTCCATGTTGGTGCTTTTTATATCCCATAATTTTTAATACATGTACTCCATTTCTATTTTTTCCTCTTCTTTGCTAATTGAAATTTGCATAGCTTTCTGATTTTATTCCCACAGTGTTTGTGTGGTTCATTTATACTTAGAAATTTATCTACTTAGGTAAGTATCATCATTTTCCTGCTTTTATGATTTTGATTTCCAGCCCATGGGAGAGACACAGTATGATCATGAAAGTCAGTTAAGAGCACTGTTTTGGGTGGGGGTTTTTCTTTTCTTTGTGTTTTGTTGAGTTTTGTTTATTTGTTTTATTTTTCTTTGCTTTGCTCAAGAATAGTTTCCCTTTGAGAATTTCTGTAGGATTTGGCCACACTCCTGCTTTCCTTTGCTGATCAGTATAAATCTGAGGAGACTTACTGAAATGATCCCTGGCGCTATTGAAATATTTTCTGAAGTTCACTGTCCTTATTCTGTTACCCATGTCACTTTCTGTAGCTGGAATTGATTGTAATCAATTACAGAGGTAGATCATAGATTGTAAGACATTTTGAATTTTTATATACAACTTGGGAAACCACAGATCCTAATAATGGTAAGATGCAGGTATTCTTTGATGTGACAACTGGCAAACTTTGTTAGTAGCAGTTATTTAATCAGAAACGCTAATATAGACTTTTAAACAGCATCAACTCTTACTAATTCTGGTATCAGTCTGAATGGATGTCAGTCTTAAATTTAGCAAATGGGTAAAGTCATAGAACAAATACAAACTATAATGTAATCTTTGTTTGCTTCTTTTTAGTTAGTTCAATATAAATTCTATCAAAGAATTGCCAAAATTTATTTTATGATTTTGTAAGACCAAGTCTGAAGTTAAGAAAACTGTTTAGATCTCTGAACTGAACATGTCAAAGACACTAATTTTGAGCAGGTTCTTATTAATTGAAATATGCAAAAGTTATTTTGAATTTGCATCTCAATTTGTAAAGAAGAATTTCAGACTGAACTGAAAGCAAGTTAAAAAAGAATAATTAGACTATGAGGATTACTCATAAGGACTTGAAAAAAATGGAATTGATTGGCAAAGCAAGAAGTACAGGGGAAAAGACGAGAACTTTGAAAAGTCAAGTTGAGTCACTCTGGGTGAAAGAAATTAAAACAAATAGTAAAAGGTTATTCAGCTATATAAAACAAATAGTAGAAGATTCTTAAGCTATCTAAACTAAAAGAAATAAAAGAACAAGAAAAGTCAGTGTGAAGATAGGATTAAACATAGGTATTAGGTATTATCTGAAGTCTTTGTAAATTGTGCTAGTTTCAGTAAAATGGGAGCAATAGAAGAGGTGGCTAATGGGCACGCAAGTGCAGAAATGGAAATTACCCCAGCCAGGTCATAAAGAAAACTGGGAGTGTTTCATCTTTGAAGTCAAAGGGACAGAGCAATGTCCATAAAAGTATCACAGAAAAATTGACATGTGAAATTACAGACTTTTGAGTAGAGCAAGCTGTGTGTTACGGTACTTGATTAAAGAGTAGCTGATGCAGTTTCTGTGTGTTAAAAGATGGAGAGTTGACAGACAACTGTCATTGTCAGTCTCGTGTTGGCAGTGTGCAAAACTTAGAAATCAAATTTTGAAGCAGAGATTTATTAAATGCATTAAGGTAAATATAAGATAAAATAAGACATTGAGCTTTATTATTATGGATAAATCATGACACACTGATAAGGATTTGGGTTTTTATTTTTGCCAATTAATTATGAAGTGGCATCTGCTTAGATTAGAATAGTAGCATGGATAAGGGACTGGCTAGAGACAAAATGGTAGTGAGTAGTGGTTGTAAAAGAGCTGCTGGGCTTTTAGCAGTGCTTGGTGAAGGATCAGCCTTCAAATTCATAGCATTTAATATTTCATTAATGAGCTTGACATAAATATTAGGAGCATGTTACAAGAAAGCCGACAGTCACTGTCAATACAGAAGGAACTAGAACATCATGAAGAGCTGTGTGACACTGAAGTTTAGAATAAAATAGATAAGAATAAATTCAATAGTGCAATTAGGAGGCTGTGCAGCCAAGGGATGAAGATGAGAATGACTATGAGCCTAGTGGTTCAAATTAAGGAAGAAGATAATTTAGAAATACCAGCAGATCAAATGGTGATGGTCCCATCAATTGGATGAGAAAATCTGAATGTGAATTGAATGTGAAAGCGAGAGATTAACTCTGATCCTCCAAGTTGTTGTTTCCAGTCTCCTGTATGTGTGAATGTCTTGGACTGTGGGGAGTCTGACTTAGCATGCTCAGGTATTTGACTCTTAGTGTCAATTGCTACCTGCCTTTATGTAAGGTTTTGCATAGTGACCAGTAAGGCTTCACACTAAGCACAAATGTTGAAAGGCTAATGATTAGGTGAGCCCTCTTTGTTCTGTGTTCCAAGTCATGAAGCACTTCTGTGTAAAATAGCATCTGATCCTATAATTTAAACTGATTTTGCTGTATATGTGTGAAGGAGCCAAATCAAATTTTGAAACAAACCCCCCTTTTTAGGCATTTTTGAGTTTGTGTTTGACTGTGCAATGCCTGTGGTTTTTTTTATGGTGCTCTGTATGATCTATGGGTTCTATTGTGTTCTCCAGCCAACTTAATGTACTGTACTTCAGCCTTCAATTTCTACAAACATTACTGTGGGAATGAGTTTAATTAACTAGGTACCTGAATATCAGTTTGTCCTTTGCTTATCTATATGGATCACTTGCAGCCTGTCTTTACTAAGTATGAAGTTGTAGGGAATAGATGTAGACTAAAGCTGTTAAATGTCTTTTTAAGGTATGTGCTCTGATATACTTTCTTTTCACTTGCTCCTGATACTCTGCTATGCAGACATCAAATTGCTTTGAGGCTGATTTAGCTATATAAAAAAATTTCAAAGTGGTAGCACTGACTTTTTTGATGCCTTCCAGAAATACAGTGTTAACTGAGTATCTTCTCCATCTTGCAGGACTGCATCACAGGTTGGTTCTTCACTGAATTATGTAGTTATCTTTTGTTTTAGCTTTTCTAGTTCTTGATTCCTCTTTCAGAACTCCTAATATCTGTAAAGTTTTAGTCTCTTGCATAAGCTTCTTTTCCATCCATTTTAAGAGTTTTCTTTCTCTGAAGTTGCCGTTAGTTGTTGAAAGTTGTTTACTGCTGTGCAAGGTAAAAAAGGACTGTCAAGGAGACTGGTTTTGTATCTGTCCTTTGAAACTCAGCTTAGCTAATGCTGAATTGTCAATACTTTGTACGGTATGGACTTAATAGTGAACGTTTCTTAACTTTTGAAGATTGAGCCCAGCAAACTTGTGTTTTAAGGAAAAGTGTGTGTGTGAAGCTTCAATTCACTTTCACTTTTGTCATATCTGAAATAATTAGAGATAATAGATATTGACAGTCTTTTAAGATTGGATCTATAAGTTTTGGGGACAAACTTCACAAGATGGTGAAGGGCCTTGAGAGGAAGCCATATGAGTTGTCGCTGAGGTCACTTGGTTTGTTTAGCCTGGAGGAGACTGAGGGTCAGACATCATTGTGCTTACAACTTCCTTGTGAGGGGAAGAGGAGAGGCAGGCATTGATTCTTTCTCTGTGGTGTCCAGTGACAGGACTCCAGGGAATGATCTGAAGTTGTGTCAGGGGAGGTTTAAGCTGGATATTAGAAAAAGATTCTTCACCCAGTGGGTGGTCAGGCACTGGAACAAGTTCCTCAGGGCAGTGGTCACAGCACCAAAGCTGATAGAGTTCAAGAAGCATTTGGATGATACTCTCAGGCACACGGTGTGACTCTTGGGGGTGATCCTGTGCAGGGCTAAAGGCTGGACTCGACGATCCTTGTGGGTTCCTTTCAACTTAGCATATTCTGTGATTCCTTTATAATTCCACTGCATTTTTGACCATGGTTGGACCATCTTTACTACCCTACACAGTCTGGAGGCTGCCTGCTATCTTTCCTTTTGTGTAAAGCTTTCAGAACCAGCAAATGAAACTCAGCCAGTAATGCATACAAGTAACTATTTCAGAGTTGGTAGAATTTAACACAAATTTTAATTGCATAAGAAATGTCATTTACATTCAGTTTCTCAAAGATTGTAACTGTAGTAGTATTAATCAACATCAATAACATATAAGTTATTTGTGTTTTACAGACTGTGGCCATTTCTTGTGCTGGAACAGTAGTCCTGTTGCTGATGCTTTCTCTGGAGTCTTTCTCATTTGTGTTTTCCTCTGCATTTATTTGCAGGAAATGGCCAAACAATGTGAGAAGGATTTTGCATATATTTGTAGCAATAAGTCTGAAAAGCTCCGTTGCCACCAGGGCTCTAGAAAAGCTGTGGAGAGGTACAGGGAGTTGCTAGGCAACACCGCATGGCCACAGATAGTATTTTTCTTTTAATTTATTTATTCTTCAGTTTGAGTGTGTCCTGCTTGGAGCAATTTGGGTAATAGTTAAGCAAGCACATAAAAATCAGAGAGTTTTCAGGAGTGGAATAAAGGAATGCAATATAAAATTGTAAGAAAGAAAAACTCATGGCACATAATGAAACAGACCAAGAGACATGAAATAATTAGTAAGCACTAGGGGGAAGAAAAAGTAAACAAGCATGAGGAAACAGGGCAGGAGAGAAAAAAACCACCAAATTATGAAAACAACCCTAAAAATGGGGCAGTATGGAAGAAAATTCAAAAATTGAAAGCTCTAACAGTGTATGCACAAGGAAAACAGGGAAACTGCTATGTAAGAATTAAAAGTCAGATAAAAATGGCTTTAAGAAGAAAAGGGAGAATTCTGGTAATTGTGTTAAAAGATAATGATTTTTGTTTCTTTTTGATTTGTATCATCCTGCTTTTCCTATTGCTCTGTTTGCACATGTGCAATACTAGTAGTATCACTCAGGAGCTGGGTACTGATTATTAAGTCCAATATGTTTTCCAGAGAGAAAAAATAATTTAAAGTAATAGTTTCAGTGTTATTTAAAATTAATTCAGTGTGTTTGTTTGAAAATAGTCTTCTCAGGTTATTGCATTTTATTGAAAAAGTGTGGGTGGTTAAGTAACGATACCAGGTTAACTCTGGTTTCACGGAGGGAGTGGGCTGTTCGTACTCTCCACATTAAGCAGGGGCAGGTCTGTGCTGTGCAATGTTCAGTAAACTGAAAGCCCTTCACTTGCAATAGTTGGAGCATTTATAGGCTTGAGTAGTGTAGCCGTGTGAGGAAATTGCTTTGACAGAGCCAGCCAGGCTGAGAGGCCTATTTTATCAGCTGAGCAACTGTGCTATGTAGCCCAAATGTCTTGAGCACAGTTTGTGGGACCTGAAGAGTCCTAAGCCAAACTGAAAATGAGGAACCTTGCATCACACTTCTCTTGAGTCGTGGCTCTTCCATATGTCCCTGCTTGCTTGGGAATTGCTGGGAAGGTGCTGGTCTAGTGCTTTGGGGCATACTTGTATTTTTCACCTTAGCCTGAATACAGCAATTTTTAAGACACTGACAAGGGGAATACAGTATTCTAAACTGTCTGAAGGCAGTTCAGAAGATTTTGGGAGAAGAAAGCTATTCAGATTGAGACATGAAAGCTTCCAAAGGAGTAAAAACCTTACAAAGAAGACAGTAAATGGGGCACAGCTAGAAGAGTGCATAGTGCCATACTGATTTATTGAGTAGTTAGATGCTCTTCTCGCCAAGATGGGTAAATAGAGTTGAGACCTGAGACAATATATTTTTCCTGGATGTTATTTTCAAGCTACATGTGAATCAACAAAATTGCAGCAGCTTTCTCCTAATGCTTTTTTGAATGCCCTGCTGAAATTAAACCTTTTTCATTTCTGTGTTTAGGAAAGGTCTTGTTCACGTGATTTCTTACAGAAAATAAGTCAATACCATTTATTTCCTTAAATTTCTATTGGAAGATTCCAAAACTTGTAAAATGCGCATGATATTTTATTACAAGGGTGATTATGCTTATTTGATTAGTTTGCTATAATTTTTGATTATCCCTATGTTTCTTTAGTAGATGACACAACAGATGGTGGTAACTTCAGAGGATCTGCAACCATTGTAATAGCCCCGTACCTATAATCTTCTGAGTATTTTTTGAAACAAGTATTTTTACTGTCCTACTTTGCTGTTCCACACCCACGCCCTCTCCACCAAGACTTGACTTTCCATCTTCTTAGCAATAAGTGTAAGCTTTGGTTTTGACTAACTTGGCTTGATGCATGATATTTCAAAATATGTAGTTATATTGACTCTTACAGTTTTGTAGTTCTTTCTGCATTCTTATTTGTGCTTTCCTGTATAGTGTTTTTCTTTTTTTGCACTTACATTTGTTTCTTCTGACTGTGTATATATTACAGAATCAGAGGTTGCTCTCTTACTGTATCTGCTGCAATAAGGTATGAGATACCAGTCAGTGCTAAACACAGTAATGATAAATATAGTAGTCTTTTCATAATTGTTTAACTTGCAGTGTTTAGAACATAAAGCAAAAGCTGCACATGCAAGCAAAGCAAAATGAGGAATTCATTCTGTCCTTCTCATGGGCAGGCAAGTGTTCTGCCATCTCCAGGAAAGCAGGGCTCTGTCATGTGTAACAGTGACTGGGGAAGACAAACACCATAGAATCATTGAAGCTGGAAAACACCTCCAGAATCAAGTCCAACCTTCAACCAAATACCACTAAACCATATATACCAAAGTGTAACTCCAAACCTCCTTCCTTCTTCCCCTAGCTTTATGTTCTGAGCATGACTCCACATGGTCTGGGATATCCCTTCAGTCAGCTGCGCCCACCTGTCCTGGCTCTGTCCCCTCTCATCTCCTTGTGTACCCCCAGCCTCCTTGCTTGGGGTCCTGACTCTGTGTAAGCACTGCTCAGTAATGTTATCAACAATGTTTTCAGCACAAATCCAAAACACAGCCCCGTACCAGCTGCTGTGAAGAAAATTACCCCACCCAAAAGCATTTTTTTTAAAGAATCTCATGCCAAACCCATGAGAAATAGATAAAGCAGATTACCTTCTGTAGAATTGATTGGGAAATTTGTGTCCTGTTATTTTTTTTAATATTGAGGCAACCACAGGGAGCTGTAGTGCATGGTGAACGCAGAACCATGAAGAAAATGCTCTCCTGGGACCTGTCTAAAAAATACTGTTGTTAGAGAATAAAATGTGCCATATAAGAGATGAGAGGTGGCATCTTGGGCTGAGGAAGTAAGTCTGCTACATGTAATTTGCTTTTATTCTACCACATAGGGCTGGGCCATACTGTTTCAGGATGATGTTTAAGCATTTTATTGTAACTTTAATTTTTGAAGAAAATTGTATTTAATAATTCCTTAGCTATGCATGAAAAATAAGAGATATCCTGTAAGTTAGTACTCTCAAATATGTGGGGTTAATTCCTTAAATTCTTGGCCGTTTCGTTTCTGAAACAGCAGGGGCTTTGGGGTATGTGTTCTTCCTTATGCACTTTGTTGAAGGTCAAGAACATGATCTTTTCCTTAGGAGTACAGTTCTACCTACATTTCAAAGATTCTTCCTTTTTTCCCAGGTTATGAGCTCTGTAAATGTTAATTCTCAATATGAATCTGGTCTTTACCTGTGTACTCTCATTTTATTTAATCTCGTTGAGTCAAGGGAATATTTGCCTAAGCAGAGTAAAGAATCCCAAGGGAAAAGCAAGCAATGTTGAGGTATGTGAAAGTAATGGGAGGGGAAGAGAGTACATAATTTGGGATATTTTTCTTAGTAGTCATTAATTATATTTTAATTATCACGTGGAAATAGTATATTTAGAAAATACTAACATTGTAAATTACATTATATTAAGAATAGTGGAGAAATGGAGTTTTCAACCATCATGGATGGATCCCAGCCAGGATCTTAACCTTCTGCGGAGGCTCTTCTGTAGTGCCCAGTCTCTCCAATAGGAAAAAGGCAGGACTACAGCCATATTAAAAAGAAATAGTATTTAGCTGAAGTTTGTCATAGTCTGAGAGGATGTGTATTGCCCTGGCTACAGAACCCTATCCCATACAGGGAAGCAGTCTTAACAGTGTTTCTTCAGATGCAGAGGGACCAGCAGCTTGTTGCCCTGTCCTCCCATTCATCTACTGATCCAATTTAACATTTGTTCTAGGAAGAAAGAGAAAAATGTTAGAGAGGCAAAGGTTTTCCTTTCCCCACCCTCAAAGTTTTTCTGTCTTTTAAAGCTGGGTCACAAGAGAAGGAGCATTATAAATAGTCCTGTCTAGTAACATCACATGCGTTCTCACTTCCTTTATTATTTCCAGTTGTGCCTCTGGTTTCTTGCATATCTTTTGTAGCTTTTTATTCTTTTGAGTTCTTTGGTCTACTATTCCTTGTGTTGCATGCTTGGTCCTTTCAGATTGTCTTTTCTTATCCTTTCTGTATCACTACTATCTGATGTGTTATCCATTGCCAAAACACGTGGTGTCTGCATCTGCTCTGACAACAGCAGGTTGAATGCAAGCAAGATACCATACCCTTATGTGAACATGAAGGCTGTGATAAATTTGCCACTTGAATTTTGTGCGTGAAACTGCATGAAAAGGAAGTTAGCAGTAAGCCATCTCAGGCTGGAACACCCTTCACAGCCCCAGTAACATTGCAAACTAAAGTGTTAAATATGTTTAACAAGTAATTAACTTCTATATGATTACCTGTCTTTGAGGATTAAATGTGCCATACTTTAAATCAGGAAAAGCTTAAAAAAATTCAAAAATTGTCTGCTTTCACTTCAGAATTCCAATTACATTGACAGTATTCTGGCAATTAAATAAATACACTTGCAGTTTCAGAAAATGGCATGTGCATCAGAGTTTCCTGGTATCAATCCTGCGTTAACAATATATTCCTTGTTTTAAAGAAAATGTGATACTTGCTTTTGAGTTTATATCTGCACTGTTTTAGTCCCTTAAAATAATATACCTCTAAAAAACCCTGAGAAAATTAACATGGCTATGCTAATTAGGCATTGATTACAAGCTCCCACAATTCTGTGTAATGTTTTTTCTATTGATTTTTATTTCATTAGTGACACTCAGGCTGGTTTTTTGTTGGAATTCTGCTATTTTTGATGTACTGATATCTATATTTTTCTAAAAGCTTATCTGGCCAATATGGCTGTATCACATAATGAAAAAAAATTGTAACAAATGTTCATGTATTACGAATGACATGCTGTCAAATGTTATGTAAATACCTGAGGGCTCAATATACTTTCTGCAGATATTAGGAATATATATGTATTTTTAAAAAAATACCTATTTTTCCTTTGAACAGCTGGTGAGGAGTTTAAAGCTGCTTTTCCCCCCTCTTTGGTATAATAACCCCTTAAGAATGAGTCATAGCAAATAGGAAGAAGGAATTTAGTAACCCAATATTGCAAAGATCATAATATATTACAGATACAATCAAACAATCTTTTTACTTGATTAGCCTTTAAGAATGCTCTTAGATAAAACCCTTTGGCAAATGGCATCAGTTTTGTTTAGTTGCTCACTATGAAGATAGTTTAAGGGGGCTTCTTGTATGGAATACAGCTATTGGCTACTGAATAACATTAGAATAAGTGCAATATATTTAAGTAATTTTGCCCTATAGCAGATGGGTACTTAAGACTGTGAGAGAAGATCAATGGAACCATTTAGCTTTTTGTGTTGTTTCAGTGTAGAAAGACGCCCTGTTCCAAATCAAGAGAGGAGTCTGCTAAGAATATTTAGGTTTCGTTGGAATACAGCACAGTATTATATAAGCTCACATCAAAAGTAGTAGATGTGTTATTCCAAATTCACAACAATTGACTATTAGTTTGTTTTTAATATTTTCTTTGGCATGTAATCCTGTTTAATTAGATTTTCCTCTCTCTGTTGTTTCAAGATTCCGTAAACTGGAGTCTTATATACCAGCTGCTAAAGCAAGAGTTATTGTCTAAATGATATTCACAATGAGTATTTGGAAGGTTTACAATTATACCCTTGCTAATAAGTTGTGCTATTTTCCCCAACAGTTTTAAGTGCTAATCTTCAGAAGGCATTTTAAAATTAGCTAAAATTCTGTCAAGAGATTTACAAAAATTGTTAGCATGAAGATAATTATGTCACAGTCCTTGGACTCCATCTCTGATTGTGTGCATAAATCAGAAAATGTCAGCTGTGTTGTCCCTTAATAATTATCCTTGCAGCAATATATTACAGATTAGATTACTATTATAGTGTTGCTTTAGGTTTATAAAACACAGTTAGTTATTTCTAAAGTTTTCTGCTGATGAAATAATTCACATTTCTAGAATTAGGGAGTATTTGTGTTAACATTTTATATATATCAATATGGAAATCAGCTTGCTACAATTTTTTATTCTCCTGAAATAGTCAGCTATTTGTTACAACTTTGTTAAAGGATATCACTTCCACAGTATGGCCAACACTTTTTCAAAAGAGCTAGCTAATGTGGTCAGCCTTGTGGCACTTAAAATTTTAAGGCATTTTTGGACCAAAATTTGAGACTCTTTTTATTGAATCTGTACAGGATGCAGGTATTTACAGTAGATTCTGTAGGTCCCCAGCAGTTTTGGTAATCTGTTGTTGGAACCTACTTCTTTAAACATAACTGATTGAGATATCAGAGCGAGCAAGTAAATTCTTCAGAATTTGGACCAAGTTATTTCATTTTGAGGACTCAGAAATCTAGGTACAAATAGATTTAAAACATTAATTTAATAAATTTAAAATGGCTGCATAAACAGTAGAAAATTAAGATACAAAGTACACTGTAGGAACATTTTTCAGGGATTATAAAGGAGAAAATAAGAAAAAATAATTTTTATTAGCAGTAGTAGTAAATACAAACTGAATAGGTGAGGACTGCTCTTTCAGTTGCTATACTTTCCTTATGTTTAATGCACAGAATGTTTGGCAGTAGAGATGTGAGATTTACTCAAGATTTCTAAGATAATTCTCTAAAACCATGTGGAAGGATGAATTCCAAGAATTCAGCAATCCTGCTTGACTTAAAAACGTCTTTTACAGAAGAGAGCTAGTGTTTTAAGTAAGGCTTTTAATTTGGCACTGTATCAACTAGCATAAGAGATCTGTCTGCTCAACCTCAGTGCTTCAGGCTGCCTTAGAGTAGGTCTTACACTGTTGTCAGGGCAAAGGACTTTATTTCTCAACTATCTCAAAATGTGTATAGAGACATTATCTGTAACACTAACAAGTTTGGAAGTCTTATGTGAAGTATTTCAGGATAGAGGTAAAGTAGCAGGGATAGGGCTTAATGTGATCCCAGTCTCATTTGGGTGGATGGAAGATTGAGGGTTGATTCAATGGAACTGGGGTCATATTTAGCCCTACTGTATCACAGAATGGGCAAATTTGAGTTATGGTCTTCTCAAAACTCTGACTCCTATGCCCGTCACGGCAGAGCAGAGGCAGCAAAGCTTTTGTGATTTAGGGACATCCTCAGTGGTGACATCATTGTTTTCTGAGCTGCTTCTACAAACTTCTGCATTTGACCCGAGACACCAAATAAAGAACTGCTTTTAAAATAACTAAGTCAACTAAGAGGGCTTTTCCATCCAAGACAGAAACATATAAAAGAAAGCTAAGCTGATGAATATTTAGAGATGAGTTTTCAAAAGTACAGCTTCAATTTTGCCAGAATCCCCCAGGGTTTTTTTCTAATAGAGGAATTCTTCATTTATATTCTCCAGTTACTTGAGCCTAGATTGTTACTTCAACCATTGTCAGAGTACTTTGGACTTGGTAGTTGCTAATTTTGCCTAGACTGTTAAAATATTATTATAAAGTTTATTCATAATATTGTTATCACTTATAACTGAATCACAATAACTGAAAATACAGATTTGTGAGCAGTCTTCGCTCTCACAGCTTGTAGTTAATTTTATTAACAAGAATAAATTGTAGCAGAAAAAAAAATTGTGGTTGTAGGAGGAAAAGCTTTTCGATTTGTTTATCTTCCTTCTTCCTTATCTTCATACCCTCACTATTCTTGTGTCTCATTTCTGATTAGACATTTTACCAGTATGCTGTTGTGATGACACAGATAGTTGTGGATATCCAATCTACATCTTCATTTTTAACTAGCCATGCAAGGTCTCAAATGATAAATAAGCCATCTATTTATATTAAAAAAAAAATCCTTCCCTACTCTTGCTTTTTGTTACATTTTAAAAAATCAAAGTATTTATTCTAGATTCCTACAAGAAGCAGTATTTAGGCTTCTGTTTCTTTTTTACATGTAATGATATTTTGGCTTATGATATCCCTCACTGCAACTCTATACGGATTTTTCCTCCTGAACTTCTCAAAGGTGATATTTGTTATCATAAGTATGATAGATCTGCCAGTAGTGATAACATGTAGAGTGCTATATAATTATTGAATCATAAAGTTAAAACTTCTAGACTTGATCTATACTCCAAAAAAATCGCTTGGCAGTGAGCCACCAAAACCTGTTTTTTTCATTGCGTTTTGATTTTTTTACTTTAGCTGCTGCTCTAAATTAAACACCTTAGAGTTTAATTGTTCTTTATATTTAAGTCTGTGAAGTACTATGGGCCAAAACATACTGCCCTGTGTGAGATGTTTGTAAATTACTTGGTAGCATGGATAATAGAGTGAGCTCAATTTTTGCTATGGCTCTAGTACTTAAGAATGTAAAGCTCACCTTGGTCATAGTCTACTGAAATTTCATCATTTCCCAGACACATCCTTCAAAGTATTCTCATGCTTACAATTTGATTCATATTGGTGGCCTTTCTTATAAGCAGATATCCTTTCAGACAATTTACAAGTATAGCATGTGAGCTGATACTCAGACACATGAAGTGCCACCTACACCTGTAGCTATGCTTATATTTGGCGTTTCAGACATCCTTTTCTCTTTCCTCTGAAAAGATCAAGCATACTTGGATGACTGGAAAAGCAGTGGGTATGATCAACATTTGCTTAGTCTTCTGTTCAGTATATATGCAGCAACTGATGATACAGCTCTATGAGGTTATCTTCATGAGTTTGCTTCTGGCTAAGTGTTTAGTTCATTTTTTTTCTGAGTAATTCTGTGATTTGCTATGGTGCTGCTGTATCATGCATGAGAACTATTAGGCTGAAAGTAGCTGAGAAAGAAAATGTCCAAAAACTGTGTTCAAGTCCTTTCCTTTTTTTTTTTTTTTATTCTGGGTTATTTATTCATTTTTGAATTGCATGTGTAATTGAGGTGGGGTATTTGTGTGTGTAAGGCTACATGATCCCAGCATTGTTTTTAGATATAGTCCACCTTTGTTGTCCATCAGCTGATTAACACAGTATAATCTCTATAGACAAGGAAGAAATACCAACTGAACTTGTTTCAGCATTTTCCACATGGGCAGGATCACTTGTTTTAGCTTGTACAATATGGAGATTTATGGATCTATGTGCTCTGAGTCATCCGGCATTTCTACATGCCTTATATCACAAGGATAAAAGAATTGTGTGGTGCTCAAATTTTCAGAGTCTGTCCTGAGGAGCTGATGACACAGGATTGTTAAAATATGGACATTCTTCTTTTGGCAATTGGAGCAATATTCCAGATTATGTTTCCTTTGGCCTGTTTTCCTGGAGGATGGGAGATGTGATTTTGCTTGAACAGATACTTTCAGCTTAGTAATTATGAATCAAGAATTCTTCATTAATTAGTATTGGTGATTTGGATTTCTTTCATATATTTTAAATGACTGACCTGCCTGTATGTGCTTGGACCTGAAGGTCAATGTATGCTGACCTAAATAATGGAATACTTCATTGTAGAGCTTCCCTTCTTTCTTGTGCAATCCCTGTGAGTTTTTGAGTAGGATTTTGCTATACAAAGGGCAATTGATTGTAATATAAAGAAAAAAAAATATCACATTAACTGTGGGATAAGATTTACAAGCATAGTTTTTTATAAAGGAAAAAGAGATGTCAAAAGATGCAAATATATGTAGCTTTGTTAGTTTCTTCTGCTCAGAAATGTATTGTTAAAGCATTAAAACTTTGTATTTAAAAAGTCCATAATCTTATTTTAAAATAATGATAGTTTAAATGTTAATTGGACAAGCTAAAATATTTTGTCATTTTTAAGTATTTAATAATTTCCTTTTCAGTAATGCTTTTATAGCCTCAAATTGAATGTAATTATAAAAAAATCAAGAATCAATGCACGAAAGAAGTAATAAAAGGTAACTATTATTGTATTTATTGTAACTTTTTTTAAGATGTGATCTTCAAAATTAATTCAGATATTAAAATGGTGAAAGCAATATGACCAAATAATAGTGTACATAATTTTTTTAAAGCTGCTGCATATAGAGCCTGAGAACACCACCTTCAAGTTTCTTAGCAGTTACTCTGTTATGCTCGCAACTTTTCTTTTACACCCATATGGCAAAATTATGCCTCCCAGAGGTAACTTTTGGTATTGGACAAAGTTGCTGTGGAGAACAGGGGTAAGCTAAAAGCATCATTTATTGATGAAGCTCCAAAAGAAAATAAAAATCCTATGGAAGATACAGGTGATCAGAGAATTCTTGTTTTCTGCTATTTCACACTCACTTTGCACAGATACAAATTGCTGTATGTCCCAGCATCTTCTGAATCAATTTTACTGTCTTTGTGACAGCAGAAGAAAAGTATCAGGGCTCCAAAGTAATGGAACAAGTCACACATTTAGTAATAATTTACAGAATATAACTAAGTTTTGCTTCATTTATTGCCACAAAGTTGTTGGCTTCATATTCTTCTTAGTAATAGTGAGCTCTAATATGAAAAAAAAAACATGAAGGTTGAGGTGTCTATAAACTATTAATCTTTTATGTTTAAAAAATAAAATAGTAGTTAAATATGACTGGTTTGTTCCAACAACACTGCCTGTTTTACTGGGACGAAATTTATAACTTTCATTATAATTCCAAAATGCTCATTCAGGTTTCTGTTCTCATCTGTATGTGTATAGTAGTGTTGTAACCTCACATACAGATAAAGGAAAATTTTTTTTGAAATGAGAAAAAAAGTAAAAATTCTACAAATTTCATTATGGAACATTTAAGGTGATTTTCATAACAACCATATAATAAGATTCATATTTATTTTTGAGTTCTCAATGTCTTTTTAAGGACTCCCATGTAATTAAAACAGAATGCATAATTTGAGGTAACATAATATAAATGAGTTTTGTTTGCGTGATGGTCAATACTGTTAATACATGTACAATGGACTGTTTAAGAGCCTTACATGGATGTGTCGGTTTGTTGCAGAACTGTGAGAAACTGGAAAATAATTTTGATGACATCAAGCACACGACTCTTAGTGAGCGAGGAGCACTTCGAGAAGCAATGAGGTAAGTCTGGGTCACCATAGCAACAGTCACAGATGTGGTAAAGAAAGAGTCATTCTTCATTATTGGGGGAACAAATGAGTTCATTGCCACCATTCAGCTCTATTCTCTAAGGTATTAATTTGTCAGTGGAGAGGTTTCCCTTGAGGCTGTACTTTGGTTTTGAAGCTGCATAAATGTTAAGCCTGACTGCACAGTAAAAAATGTAAATGTTTAATTTGTTATTTAAAATGCTTAAGGGGTGCCTTGCTTTATATTTATACTAAATTGTGAGTGAATGAAAATATTGTTCATCTAAATTCTGTAAGTGTTAAAGCAGTTGTACAGTGGTATTTGAACAAACCTGTGTTTGCATTAAATTGGATTTGATTTTTATATATGTAGTTCCTGTGTACTCTGATTTTATCATCAGATTTGCATTTGGTTTAGATAATAGAATGTTAAAATCTGTCTAGTCTTTTATATATTGTAGAGATGTATATTTTGCTTAATATCCCTTTGTAGTTGCACTTAATACTTATTAGAGGAGGTTAAAATTAGTTAGTACATGAATCTTCTGCCCTCCTCACCTGCACTGTAGAGTATCGGTGTACAGGACTCCAAAGAAACTTGCCAGCTGCAGTGTCTGGGAAAGGGAATGATTACTATGCTGAAAGGTGGTGGAATGGAAGACAGATTTTCCTCAAGTAACTAACTGGGTAATCAGGAAGATGTTATTTATAGTATTATCTGTGAATCAGAACATTATAGTAACCTGTACTTTTAAAGGTTTTGAAATTGGATAATAAAATGTAATGATGCAAATACAGTGCTTCATTTCACTTGCCTGATATGAGAGTAAAATCTTACACTTGAACTACTGCAGCAAAAAGTAAAAACAACAGCAAAACCCCCTGAGAATCTTCTTGAAAAACTAAATACACCTATATGCTTTGTGTTCATAATCCCTTTAAATTTATGGACATGTCTGAATGATTTGATTTCATGATTCTGACTTATGGTCATGACTCTCTTGTCTTGTGTACACTGGGTGTTTGTAAAGGTATTCTGACTTGAAATGCAACCTGCCTCTTTGAAGCTGCTTTTATTACCCACAAATACTCGAAATATTTCAACTAACAGTGTTGCAAATAACTGAAAAAATAATGGTATTCATCTTTCTAATTGTGATTTTAGCTTTATGCTTGTTTTGCTTCATATGTTTAGGGAGTTTTCTTCCCGTGTGGTTAATCATCTGTGTGTATAAATCTTTTGTGTAGTTTCAGTAAATGGAAAGTGATTTAAAATAGTAAATGGAAAGTGATTTAAAATAAAGATCTGGGGGACTTTTGGCATGTGAAGCTACTTTGAGTATTTCCAACGAATCGGATTCCAACAAAAGTTGCTGCTGTCCTGTAGCAATGTTCAGGTTTGTGACGTTTTATGATGCATGACTCAGCAGAGATAATATTTTAAAAACTTGGGAGCTGACAGCTCTTTAGTGATCAACACTGAATAGCAAAGGGAGCTTTGGCATTTCAAAGGCCATGTTTCTGTTACAAAGACTGTGCAGAAGATTCTTGTGGTTCTTTGCTGTGCATACAATGAAAACCACTTAACTGTCTCATAAATTTATATCCTGGCTATTTCTGCTAGTGTGCAAGCCATTCTGAGAAATAGTTATTGATTGTGAAGTGTGATAGGTATTGTGTAGTGCTGGAATTCTCTTAATTGCAGTCAATATTATATGGTTGGTTGTTTTTTTAGTTGCCTTTTTTTTGAGATAAAGAAAACATCTGACTTACTAAATTAATACTGTAGTATGTTTTAATAACATACTAGAATGACACATAAAAGGTGCAAAATGTTAATTTAGAGAGGTATATGCATGTAGATGTACATGTTTTTCTAAATATGAATAAAAGGCACTTTTTTCTTCAGGCTGTACAGTTGTTTCAACTGCTCCATAGTCAGCCCATTTACAGTGTGGCTGTGTTTTTCTGCTTGGATCCCAAGATTACCTGTAGCATATGCAATTCAAGTGGTACATTTTTACAGATTGAAGTTCACTTTGCTTTCCCATTAGGAGAGTGGACATTGGTCCATATGTGGCAGGACATAGATTTGCTGACCTCAGTATGATGAAATACTTGCCTCGTTTTGGTAAGGGACACATGTGGAGAGGGTTGCACATTGCACAAAAGCACTCAAAGCATGTGGACATGAGAACAACCACAATGAAAAATCCTAGTTGGGTAGCTAAGTTGGATGTATGTAGATCTCGGATGAGCCTTAAGTTTACTGGGCAGTTTACCCAAATCGTCTCTGATTTCCCAGAATGGTACTACTGCTCTGCCAGATGAGAAATACAATGAATATTTTTCCCCAGTGCTCCTGTTTGGAACAAAACCTTCCATTTTAACTTCATCTTGGAGAAAAATGGTCAATTTAATATGGGTTTCAGTACACTTCCAGTCTGTAAGTATCACTGTGCTCTGCATAAACAAATACTAATATCCAAGAAGAGTCTTGTTTTCTTTCCAGCTCTTCAGTATACAAATTAAGGATTACATGAAAATTATCTTTCTTGTTTATGTATATAGTTATATGCAAAGTAAAATTTCTGAAGTGTTTTGAAATGATCATAAAGCCCATGAACTTTCTCTAGTTCTACTTTCCATGTTATTTTAGATCTTGAATGAGATAATAAACTGATAGAAGTTTGCCATTATTCAGTGTATAGAGTGCTATTATAAGAATTTGATTTACTTGTGATTGCATGTAAAATCATAAAGCATTCAATTCAGTTAATGTTTTGCTTATTTTGTTAAAGTACTCCAAATTTTTTATTTATTACTATATTTTAACGTGACTGTAAAGCTGAAGTAAACAATAAAAATACATTGTTTTTTTGAATTGGGGTTTATAAAGGGACAGACTATTGCTTTACATACATTGAATGTGTATATGAGAAATTATTTGGATATTTTATGTAGTAACTTGGCAGAAAAACAGCATAGCTATATACCTATAATGTCAGGTTGCATAAGTAGAGCACTGAGCTTTTGTTAAACAAGGCTTGATTTGTTTTTAATATATAATCACTGTGAAAAATCTGGATCTCAATCCTCAGTAAAGCTTCATCTAGAAATTTAAAGGAGCTTTTAGACTGGTTTATCTGCTATGAGGAGATAAGTATTTGAGGAGGAGGAAGTGGTGTAGCTAACTGTGTGCTGACACTGGTAGGCTTTTTAGAGGTGGCAAAATCAGCATGAAGACTGACGCAGTAACCATTCCTCTGGGGCAGTAAAGTAGCCTTAAGATCAAACAAAAAAAATAATGAACAACTCCCCCCCCCCCCCCCCCCCATATTGTAAAGTAACTTTTAGTAGAAGTGTGGCAGAAATCCAAATCAAAATATTAATATAAAATTACATGAAGGAAAGGTTTAGTGAGTTTACTGACTTTAAAAGGTGAAGGACAAATTTTAGAAAGCAACAGGCAGGTTCACAGGTGCATCTGTTCACTCTGTGTGTAGGCATCCATTATTGTTGTTAGCAAGAGGATCAGACTTGATGAATTTGGGAGGGGACTGTTGGAGATGATCTAAACCAGTGCTCTCCAATTTTTTTCTGATTGTGTACCAGCAAAATATTTTTGAGCATACACCCCCGATATGTGTATGGTTAGTATGTAGCACTGCTAATATTCTGTATGAGTTATAAAACACGCCCTAGAATAGAAATTAAAAAAAAATGACATAATGACTATCTAATTTTTTTTAAAATTAATTGTACAGAACGTATTTGCTTCCCATGTCAACATGGATTGTCTTGCGCACACTCTGCTTTGGCGATTGTCTGCACCAACTTTCCTGCTCTGAGCAGGGTCAGGGCTGTGTCCAACCAGGTTTTTGTATCTCCAAGTATGGATTATTCAAAAGGCTCTCTAGCCAAACATCTTCACAGCAAACAACAGAAAAAATCCAACAACAAACCCCAACTACACTCCCCCCTTTTTTTTTATAAACTGTAATTCTTTGTTTCAGCTCGTAACTGTTGTTTCTTGCCCTTTCACTGGGCACAAGTAAGAAATGTTTAACTCTGTTGTCTTTTTTCTGTCCCATCAGGTATTTATACATTTTGATAAGATTCCCCCCAGCCCTTCTCTGCTCAAGGATAAATGTCCCCAGGTCTCTCAGCCTCTTCTTGTGTGAGAGAACTCCAGTCCCTTAATCACCTCAGTGACCATTTGCTGGATTCGTTCCTGTATGCCTATGTTTCCCTAGTCCTGGGGAACTCAGCACAGGACAGCACTCCAGGTCTCTCACCAGCACTGGGCAGCAGAGAAGGATCTGCCCCTTCAACCCTACGGGTAATGCTGTACCTGGAGCATCCACAGGCTGGAGTGCCACTGGTCTTTCCTGCGAGGACTGACTCATGTTCAGCTTGTCCTCCAGGACCCCAGAGCATTTTCTGTGAAGTTGCTTTTCAGCTGGTTGGCTGCAACTGTACTGGTGCCTGGGGTTGTTTCTCCTCAGGAGGCAGGATTTCACTTGTGGGGGGTTTTTTGTGTTGGTTTTTTTTTTTGGTTGGTTTTTTTTTTCCCCCTCCTTCCCATGTGGTTCCTTTAGGCCCGTTCCTCCAGCCTGTCAAGGTCCTTCCGAAGAGCCACCCAACCCTTTGGAGTGTAACCACTCCAGTAAATGACAGATTGATTTTAACACTATACTAGTAATATGTTTTAGACCTGTGTCTAGAGTATGTTTCATGAACCTAGTGACAAATGAAGCTAGAGTATTTCAAACTGAAACATCTTATGAATCTAGTATGGCCATTGTTTACCAACCAACTGAGTTTATAAGGCATCATGGTGGCTCAGGACAGTGAGATATTAGTATATAAACAGGTCCTACCTGTAGTTAGGTATGGATTTAGTCTATCTTGTGAACATTGAGTTAATATGTGTGAAAGCTTTGGAAGAGAAAATTAAAGCTCAATATTTTTGTATAGTCTTAGTGTTGTTAAAGGAAAATTTAAACATGTTTGTTCATACTTGGAAATGAGAAAGGAAAGAGCAAGTTTGCTTATCTGTTCGAATCCATATAAAAGATCGTGAAGTTAATTTAGAAATTTCTTTTGCATTCATATATTTTCATATAGTTTTGGATAATATGTAAAAGGGACTGAGGCTTCAACTGTGATTTCCAGTTTTATAGAAACAGTTTCAGTTAATGATGATATTCACTGTTGTCTTGACAACTGTGTAAGCTGGGATTAGTAATAATCAGGCTTCTTTTAATATGGTCTAGACTCTCAGATGTATTTGGCAAATAGTTTCTATGACTGGGCAAAACCCGAGAAAATTGCTCTGTAAGAAGTTCCATTATTTCACAAGTGCTCATTAGTTTGCAGAGTAAAGGCTTGGAATTTAAAAATGTAAACAAAACCTCCACATCACAAACTGCAAAATATCTAGTAACCAACTTGTTAGGGGTTTGGCCTTATATGTGGCAACTACATCTTCATATTCTTGTTCTGAGTCAGGCAACTTGGTTTTCCCATTTTAAAAAGTATCATGGAGCTGTACAGTTAGAGAAGCACAGACATGAAGTATATGGAAATAAGCATAATGAAAGCTATGTTAAATGTATTCCTGCTTTCCTGTATTATTCTTACACTGTTCTGAGAGATGGGGCCAATCTCAGCTAAGTTGAAAGGGAAGTTAAATGAGGAGAAGTGAAGATTTCTGGGTTTCTCATCCATGTCTCAAAGATCCTCTTTTCAAAGAAATTCATGTTATGCAGAGTTGTAAGTCTTTTGAGTAGATTTCTGTAGTCGAAAGTTCTGGACTTCAGTAAAGCTTTTGATACTGTCTCCAACAGCAGTTTCCTGGAGAATTTGGAAGCCCATTTCTTGGGCAGGTGCTCTCTTCACTGCGTTAAAAACTGGTTGGATAGCCAGGCCCAGAGAGTGGTGGTGAATGGTGCTATATCCAGTTGGTGGCCAGTCACTAGTGGTGTCCCCCGTGGATCAGTGTTGGGGCCAGTCCTATTCCATGTCCTTATCAAAAATTTGGCCAAGGGGATTGAGTGCACACACAAGTTTGCAGAAGATCCCAAACTGGATGAGAGTGGTGATCTGCTGGAGGGCAGGAAGGCTCTGCAGAGGGATCTGGACAAGCTGGATCAATGGGCCAAAGTCAGTGGTGTGAGATTCAATAAGGTGAGGTGCCGGATCCTGCACTTGGGTCACAACCACCCTGGCAGTGCTATGGGTTTGGGGAAAGGTGACTGAAAAGCTGCCCAGTGGAAAAGAACCTGGATGTGCTGGTCCGACAGTGTCTGAACATTACCAGCAGTGTGCCCAGGTGGTCAAGAAGGCCAAAGGCCTCCCTGGCCTGGATCAGAAATAGGGTGGCCAGCAGGACCAGAGCAGAGATTGTCCCTGTACTTGTCACTGGTGAGGCTGCACCTTGAATATTGTGTCTGGTTCTGGGCACCTCACTGCAAGAAGGATGTGGAGGTGCTGGACTGTCCAGCGAAAGGCAGCAGAGATGGGGAAGGGTCTGGAGAATAAGTTGTATGAGGAGCAGTTGTGGGTGCTGGGGTTATGTCTGGAGCAAGGGAGGCTCTACTTCTATGAAAGTAGCCACTAGGTTTGTGATTAGTAGCTTATTTGAGACTGAGGGTGTAAGTAAACATTTATTTTCTGCTTTCTTCTATATTTACATTTATCTCCAGTGCAATCATTTGAATGCTGATTGGGGTATATTTTTTTGGGAAACGAAATATGATTGCTTCATATGTATTTAACAGAAGTGTGGTGCTTCCAAAATGCAACAACTCTTTGTTTCTTGGGTGACCACTTTGTGTTCCTCTGATGTATCTATCTCACCACCGCCAAACAAAGGCCCCCTGCCACAGAAGACATATTAATTAGTTAAACCACTTTGATATGTAGGCTTATTGATTTTGACCCTTATTTAAATTGCATTTAGATTAGAGATATTCCCTGAAAAAAAACCCTAAAACAAACCTGCAGAGATTTCTCAGACTGGAAACAAAAATCCCACAAAACTGTGGAATTTGGAGAATAAACATGTTCCCCTTAGAATTTGCCAAGATATAGATGTTGAAATTTTATAAATTTACCACATTATTAATAGTATATGGAGATAAGGAAATACTGCAGAATGTCAGTGTTGCTGGTTGCATTTGGTGTTGCATAGGTATGCGTACAGAGCATTAGAAGCACTTGGGAACTTTTAGTAATACTTCTATAGTAAAGATCTGTGTGGCTAATATAAATGAGTTTCAGTGCTAATTTGACTGTCATCCTTTAGTGTACGTTACAGATCAAACAGATTTTGAACATCACTTACATTGACCAAACATTAGCCATATATCTTTACTGTGCAAGACAGCTCTGTATAAGCATAGCTCTGACTGAACAAGCTGCTGAGGTGCTAGAAGCTGTTTAGTGGCCTTAACAAGGCACTGTTAAGCTGTGTTCCTGCGATTTTACTCTACTCTTTCTTGGCTAACTAGCTTTTGAGTCACCCACTAGCCTCTCTCTGGGGGCCCAACAGTGCCTGGGATGAATTGCTGAGATCTGGCCAGGGTGGAATAATTTCTGTCTACAGATGCTCTGCAGAGCTCTAACACCAAGCATGTGTAGGAACCTGTGACATTATTGTAATTATGGTGTGATAATTATTAGAGCTTGCATTGTCTTTCTGTGCCGTTGATATGGAGAATTAAACAACTTCATATTTCATTTTGCAATTTAAAAAAAGGTTCTAATACATGGCAAGTCCATTGTTTCAAGTCTTGGGTATAACTCACACTGAAAATTTTCTGGAACCAGTGATAATGCTTATCTTCTTCACTGTAGAATGTGACTGCATTGCCTTGTATATTTTTTAAGTATAAATCAAGAAAACTATAAAGTATCTTGTTTTGAGCTTGATTGTGAGATGGACTGTTCTGTTGAATATCAGCTTCATCATAAAAACTAGAATACATTTCAAATTTTATGTCAACTGATTGCTGCACATACAGTGTTCAGAATGTGTGTAATTTTTCATTTTTAATTTATGAATTTTAATTCTTTTGGTCCAGTGATAGGAGATAAAGTTAAGTTAGATTGTTTTCCTTTTATTCATGGTTTGGAAACTGCGTTACAATTACTACTTTTGATGACATACTGAAGTGTGCTTTGGGCGAGATCTTATACGAAGATTTTTGATAAAATCTTGTATGCTTTTCACAGTCTTTCTTGTATGTATTACTGTGACTGAATGATTCTTCAAGTCTGGTCTGAGTATGGTAAACACATTGTTGCTGTATTTGTATATGCCATTCCCAAGAAATATTTCAGAGGGGAGAGGAGAAAAAACTCCACTGTTTTGTCATTTCAAGAGAGGAGAGCCTGTTTTTGGTTTTGAACTATTTAGTTTTATGATTTAAAGAAAAGAATTGGATAACAGTCAAAATGTTTCTTTTTAGCAAACTGCAGGAGATGTTGTCTGATGTTGGTGGTGAAAGAGATTTTGAAAACCACTGTGGCAGATGGCTTACCACAAAGACTCCAAAGGTGGCATGCAGGGGGTGCAGCATCGTACCTTTCGGTGGCGAACAGCCACTCCTCTGCAAACTGTTAGTGTAGAAAATTGTACTACAGAATCTTGAGTTCACTCCATGGGTTCCCACTTCATTATTTTTTTGAATGCAAGGTTTTAAAATATTTCTGAAATTTGTTCTTTGCTACCATTAACAATAAGGAAAAATTGCTCTGGATTTCCAGAGAGACAATGTATACAATATGGACTACCAGGCTTAATACCTTAGCTTTATTAGCCTATGTGCTCTGTAAAAGGTTTTGGTTCATTAAATAAAAATTAAAAAAAAATTAAGATATGAGTGAAGGAAATTTGTTGGTAGTTTCACAGTGAGCTGTGGTTTTCTGTAGATTATTGATATTTAATATGTTTCAGGGCTTTGGCTGGTTTAGTTGGAAAGTGTGTTACACAATGTTAAACCATAAGAAAAGTCTGGGATGTACAGAGAAGCTGGGTGTTGCAGCTTTGGCAAAGGAGTCAGTGTTTTAATTGAAGCTGTTGAAGCTCACGCTGTTTTAAGTCATTAATTTAGTCTGTAGCCAGCCTACTGAGAGTACCACATTCCCCATTTCCTGCAGGAACTTCTGTTTTGTGTACAGGCAGAAACCAATCTGTCTTTACAAATGCTGTTTTAAAGGTGTCTGGACTTGTTTCTTCCCAGCCATTAGCTGTATTTCTCAAAAGCCTGAAAAAACATAATCTTTTTTTCCTCCTTTGTAGTGTCCTTGGGCTTTCTATTGCCATGGGCATCTTTGAGTATATTCTCTTTGGAGTTCAGGATACAAAGGAAAGCAAAGGGTTTGAAGAAAAGATGAAGTCTTCATTCAAAACTGCATTATTAGCTAGTGTCTTGGCATTATATGTTCATTGTGGCCAGGTTGTTATATATTCTGCTTACAGTGTGGTGCTGATTTTGGGTGGGCTAGAGATGATTTTCCTCATAGCTGCTGCTGTGGGGCTGTGTTTTGCATTTGTGCTGAAAACAGAGTTGATAACGCAAGGATGTTTTAGCTATTGCTGAGCAGTGCTTACACTGAGTCAAGGCCCTTTCTGTTCCTCTGATTTAATATCCCTGATTCTTTCCAGTACAGAGAGATATCAAATATGCCTGGATGTAAGTGGATAAAAACCCAACCTCTTTACCAAGAAGAATGCTAATCAGCAATACTGATAAAACTGAGTTAAGCTAACCAGAAAATTCCCAAGCTCCCACCCACTGGACCAAAACAAGATGGTGGCCGACCTCCCCCTGCCCCTTAAAACCTGGCAGAAATGGTTTGGAGGCTCAGTCCTAGAGTGAGGCTGCAGAGCTGGCACAGGCAGTTGGAGCAGTACCACACAATTAGCTAATTGGATACAAAATTTTACAGAAGCAGTTTTCCATCCTTATTTCTACATAACTTGGATAACTTTACATAGGAATCAGTTTCATTGGAGCTTGCTGTTGAGAAGTTGATGGCCAGCCATTTAAGCCCTAGACCACTGTAGGTCTGTAAGGGTGAGACCCAGAGACTTTCACTGCTAGTGCTAAGACAAGGTGGCTAAATTTTAGCACCTCTAGTATTGAGGAATGTTAAGATCTCAGGTAACAATTTGTACAAAGAAGCTGCTTGAGAAAGAACCTGTATGAGACAAATATAAGAGGTGTCATAGAGAATAAAGGAACAAACTTCTTGAGCAGCCTCTCCTGCCATCTTCAGTGCCTGGTACTGCTTGTCTAGGCTTTGCTTTGTAATATGCAGGGAATATTGGCAATGACAAGGTTTCAATTTGTATGTATTTAGCTTGTTCAGCCAATGTGGAGCATTAGTTCTGGTTTGATCTAGTAACAAAATTCAAGGGTTTGTTTTTTTTTTTTAGGAATAAAAAAAATAAATGTTTCATCTGTAAAATAAACACTGAACTGTTCTAAATATCACCATAGTATTGGACCCATTCAAATAAGTTTTGATAATAGATCTGTGTGGAACAGAACTTAATGGAAGGAATTACAATGTGATTTCCATCAGAATACTTACAAAAGGCATTGATTTATAGTCTGATACCATTACAATACAATAATCTTTTAAAATTGGTAAGTTATTTTAAAATAGTATTACTGCTTTTTAAACTTCTATTTATTAATAGTATTTAGTATTTCTACTTTTACTGCGTTAAAAATTAGTGATAACTATAATATTTTTAAGTTTAATAATTGATTGCTATATTTGTAACAAATATTACTTTTATTACTACTATTATTATTAATACTGTTTTGCCTACTGAAGATTTTTCCACAGAAGATTTTTAATTAGTATTAACCAAGCATTTGTTTTGTTGTTGGTAAAGTATCAAAAGAAGAAAAAACTTTTTTTATTAGTATGTCACAATATTTCCCAAAAGGCAAGAAAACACCTATTCTTCTTTTTCCTCTAGCTGATATGTCTTCCTGTTTAAGTAAAAGTCTTTGAGTGGCTCTTCTTGCTTATGTGTTTCTCTAATTAACAGAAAATGCACGTGAGCACGTGTAGGACAGTTGCTGTTCCCAGGGACCTGCAGTGACTTGCTTGGCTCATGGCTGGCTGTTCGCTCTTGGGCTGTGCCTCACAGTAGTCACACCTCAGTCTTCCCATTGCAAGTGCTCTTGCATGGCAACTGCTGGTGTTTAGCCCCTTTCTGTCCCAAAGGGTATTCCATTTTGGCTTCTTCTCAGATAAAATATTTAATTGGTGTGGAAATTGTTCTCCTTGTAATGAAAGAACTATACTGAGATATTTAAGCAGGACTTGTTATATATTTAAAAGAGGTCTGGGTCCATTTAATGTTTTCCACTAAAGAGCTGTGGCTGCATGGCTGAGTACCACTGACCATGTGGCTGCAGAAACCTAAACAGGAGATGTTTCTCGAATGCATCTTTCAGCCTGCACTGAGAGGCAGCTGCACTATTAGCAGCATCTGGTGTAACTTCTCTTTTTGTGTAGTTAGACAAGCATAGATGGCTCCTAGTTTCCCATTTAGTCATGAACTGCCTGTAAGGTGCCTCTGTGTCATACCCACTGACTCGTTAACATTTGCACAAAGGCTATGGGACAGCACATGCCCAGGGAGGGGGATTTGCTGCTGCTGCAAGTCCTGCTCCTGGCAGGTGAGCACTTCTGTGCTGTCCTGAGCATGGCTGGCACAGGAGCTGTGGCATGGAAGCTTCAGGGACATGGACATCCATGTTGGTTGCTTAAGCCTATGGGACTAGGATAGAAATAGGCTGAAATAAGCACTTTTCAGGAAGGGTTATGTCAGGTCTTAATGCCAGCTGTTTTGTTTTAGAGACCCTGCTGCTGCTGGGCCACACTGCTCATATAGACACAGTCATTTTAGGGTATCTTCTGATATTAGAGATGTAACTGTTCTAAGGACAAATTCTTGTGTGTTCAAAATCATGGGAAAAGATTGGTTAATGTTTCAGAGAGGAGAGGGAACCAGTCTTCACACAGTTGCAGATGAAATTCCAGATTTTTCTTTTTCTAATACAGGAAGCCATTTAACTTGCAGGGGCTATGCAGGTAAATTTTTTTGCCCTCTTTTCTAGTTGAATTAGATGTGTTTCAGTAAGTGTAAAACTAACTCCCTGTACTCCCTGCTTCTTTGTTCATTTTTTATTCTTTTATTCTACTTCGGTTCACTGGGTGAATGAAGACTTTACTGCTAATTTGGAATGACCTGAGTGATCTTTTTGTTGTTGGCTTTGCTAAACATTCTTTTGCCTGCTAAAGTAACAATGTCATAACATATAAAATTTATTTTGTCTTAAAACTGTAACTGCAAGCAGAGCTTTGAAATGCAACTTCTCTTAATATTTTCTATTCTATCATACTCATTTAATTCTTGATGTAAAACACGAATTCATCACTTTTGTGCTGGGAGTGCAGAGCCACAAGCTGATAATGGTAACTCAATGCTTGTAATATAAAGTGCTGTTCCTGTAGTGTGGTCCAATTACACAATAGTAAAGCAGGGATGTAACACAGCGATGCTGCTTTCCTATTTGTTTCAGTAAGTTTAGCACAGCGGGAAACATGGCAGTCTGCCAGGGTAATGCGTCAAGCTTACAGTTGGATGGAAGTGCAATGGAAATTATTCTAAGATTTCGCATGCTGGCTAATAACTCTTGCTGAATGTATGTGACAATTGTCTTATGAAATGCATTTGATGTAATTTCTTTGCAAAGATTTTATATTTTAATTTTGAGATGTTATGGTATTTTAGAGATATTTGAAAAAGTCTCTGTAGGTGCTACATTGGCAGCATTGTAGCTTTAGTAATCAAGTACACTCTATACGATTAGAGATCAAGTACATTCTTTTTTGCAAAAATCCTGTGAAATCAGAAAGAACTACTACATTAATTTGGTCAAATTACATACATTGTTCTTCAAAAACGTCCCATTTTTTGAGGAAAAAAATGTCTAAAATATAATCTTAACTGCAAATATATGTCAACAGAATGTCTCATTTCTTTTTGAAGCCTAGAGAGTAATAATCTATCAGCCATTTGGCAGCTGGAAGAAACCAGAAATGTCAAGGCATCTCTTTTGCTAGTCATTTTGCTTGAGATGAGGGAGTTGGATAGAAATCAGTTAGAATTTTTGCAGTTGGTCTCATTTTTGACTTGTTTTCACATTGCTTTAAAGCCATTCCTCAAGTAAACAGGAACCACTGTTGTACAGTGGTAGTCAACCCACCACAACTGTCTTAAAGATACATTGATATTCTTTGCAGCTTTAAATAGGCCTCAGCAAAATACAGACATTTAAAATAGCTTGGAAGTGAATTTATAAACTGCTCCATGGTATATCTTTGTATGTTTCAAGTGGGGTGAAGAACAGCCATCATTTATGGCGTATTAGCAAATAGTTCACAATTAAGGAGTTAATCTTTAGCCTCATTAGCAGTCACTGTACAGAGGTTATCAGTGCATGCTAAAAACAGTGTTGTGTTTTCATTTTGTGAACCACAGAGAGCTCTCAGAGTATATCAGTTAGTTTCAAGCAGGTTATTGAATGCTATCATAGGTAAAAAAAACCAGTTGTACTGCACCTGGTTTTCTGTTATGGTTATAAGTTAAAATTCCCCCATCTCAGGCTTTTTTTTTTTAATCATCACTTCTCATTTTTCAGTCAGAAATCTAAAAAGAGCATCTGACACCTCTTGGTCACAGACATGTTCTCTGTGCTAGTAAGTTTGGGCTTTTACAGTAAAGATAATAATTGCTGCTAGTGTTTAAAGCTTTCCAAAAATCTTCAGTTACATACATACATACAGGTCTCATGAGGCATTTCTGAATGCCTTTGGCAGCACTGATCCAGCAAATGGAAGGTTCGTTGTCCCTGGCATTTGTTATTCCATGAGGTGTGTTTGTTCCAGCTGGTTGGAGTTGTTTCAGCACTGACACCTGTAGAGTGTATAAAAGAAAAGAGAGTTGATGCACAGGGGTTAAAAAGCCATCTATCAGGCTTGGCCCATGCTCCTTCAGGCAGAAGTAGTGTCAGGTGGGGGGTGGGGGTGAAGGGGTGTGGGGGGGTGGGGAACAAAAATAAAAAGAGCACTGAGCATCAAGACTCTGCACAGGTCCAGCACTGCAAAGAAAATTGCAGACAATTAATGGAACTGAAAAATCATTACTGATATCCCATAGTAATTTCTACTAGCATCAAGAGCACCAACAAATTCTCCATGCAGTTAATTCTTCATGCAGTGAACTTCCTGACTGCAAATGTGTGTTGTGTATGTTGTCAGCATTTAAGGGTCCTTGAGCATGGGAATTGGCTCACGCAGTGAGGAGTGAAAGAAGAGGGTGTGTCAAGTGGATGAGGGTACATGCTGATTTGGGCATAGGGTATAGGATTAATTCCTGGGTCAGTAGTGATAAAGATCAGAGTGCCTTTCTGATAAATAATTGAGTAGAGGGTGGTCACAATTTTCCCCTCAGCAGTGACATAATTTGGCATAGTATGTGCCAATATTTAATAAAGAATACACATTTGGGACTGTCCAAGCTGGCTTTAGGCTCTTACAGCTGCTTCCAGAGCTCTGAAAGCTCTATTTTGGATTGTAAAAAGCAAACAAGCAAACAACAAAAATAAACTCCAACAAAACAAAACCAAACAACCACTGAACCACATTTGAACTTCATCTGTCCGGGGTTTTGGGGACAGCAATCACAAAAACGATCAGTCAGAGATAAAGATCAAAACCACAGAGCGACAAAACACACTTGTCCCTGGATATCCTAGATCAGAATATCTGCTCAATGCCTTGGTTTGCTTTAATGACTAGGGCTGACACTGAGATGGTGCTGTTTTTTCGGTAACAAAACTCCAGCTGAACCACTGAGTCAGTATATGTAATATGCTGGGATTTTATTTTCACCTATCTCCTTACAGACAAACATACAGCTAAAGAATATTACACTATGTGTTTCTAATGCTATGCAAATGGGCTTGAATTAGAAGTGTAAGAAAAATCCAAATTCTGTGAAAAAAAATAGTATTTTTCTTTAATCCAAAGCCTGCTGCACAAAGCAGAATGACTGTAACATTTAAACTTGGTATTTTTGTTTTGTGTTACTAATCAGTTGTAAGTTTCCTCATTAAATTTCATGATTTAATGTTCTCCATACCTTTGGTTATTATGGCACTGAATTTTCACTGGTAAATTTGTGATTACTTCCATGCATTGTGTGGCAGTGTGTTATCTTTTATATTTAGAGTGGAATTCCTCTTTGACAGTAGTAGTATTGCAAAATATTGTTGCGGGTTCAGGGGGTAAAAGGGCTGTACCTCTCAGATGAAGTGAGAACTATTTGTGAAAATATAACACACACTATTGTTGTCTTGTAAGTGTCTTAGTACTGTATAATTGCTTTTATATTTAAAAATACCATTTGATGATTAACGCAGTAAATTACTATGAGAAGGAAAAGGCAACTTTCAGCTTTTTTGTGTTGCAAATTGGTTGCAGTTAGAACAATGGATCAGTGGCACTAAATATAACCTGGTAGTTTGCTCATTTTATCTTACCTTTGCATTCTTTCAGTGGATGGATAGTGGTCAATTAATACCTTTAACTCTATTAATTTTTCGTTCTATTAAAAAAGCTAAAACGGTAGCGGGAAGGATTTTTTTTCTCATCTTTTCTGATTGCCAAGTTATTTGTATGTAGAAGGAAGATTCTTTTGGTATAATCAATCTGCTGCTACCCATTTTACTGCCAAGCATTCCTTCTCTATGGTAGCATAATGTTACCTAGGGAACAGCTTAAAGCTGACACATACAGTGGTGCCACAAATTAATTTCACAGTTATCAGGATATAGGGTGATAACAACAACATGAGCTACTGTGAAATTACCATTGTTCCTATTGAGTTACAGTGTAATTATTACTTTTGTGGCAACTATGCAAATAACTCATGTCACCACTGTAGGATGGGATGTGCTTTCCTTTCTCTGATTCAGTACTTTGTGCTTCAGAGGCATCTTTATGTGCTATAAACTAGAGCTGTGCTTTGAATTAAAATCTAAATATGGTTATATCTTCACAAAAAGAAAAAAAAGAGAGAAAAAGAGGAAAGCAAGAGACTAAAGAGACTTAAGAAACTAAAAGCCAAAATCCCTTGCATTCTGTCCTTTATCACCTGGAATCAGGTCTGCAAATATGTGATAATTTAAGAAAATAGTCAAACTGTTATTCTTCCATTCCTTCCAGCATGAAAGTGGGAATCATCCTTCAGAAAAAGAGCTTTGAATTAGTTGCTTTCATTAAGGGAGATTTTCAGGTTTCTTTGGTGCCAGTTTATGAAGGCTGTTTGGTGGGACAGGTGTAAAGAGATGTTTGATTACATGTTATATTCTTATTGGCAGGTAGGGGAAAATTCTGGAGCAAGGTTAAGATGTTGTTTCCCGTGTGTGAGATGGAATGTGTCCTTAGCCCTGAAAAATGAACCCTGGTGAAAACCAAACAGCTGCTGAGGTGTAAGGATGGCAGAAGCCAAGGTCACATAATGTGGTGAAGTTGGCACAGGAGCTCCTTGTAGTGCTTTGTTAGAACTGGAAATAAGTACACTTTGGGGGGGATGCAGGTCAGCTGATATATTTTCAGAAAGGTAGGATCCATGAGGGGCTTTTGAGATTTTTTGCCCTTCCCCCTCCCCTTTTTTGTCTGTAGGCTGAAATTTTCAAAGGTTCCTACGGAGAGCTGGGACGTGCAACTTGCATCTGTGTATGGACAGATCCACCATAATGGCATTTGAAAATTCCCATTCTAGATAAGTGGCTAATGCCTAGATTTTCAAAATTGCTGAGACTTCTAGAGCTTTAAATGTTTAAATATTAAAGAAGAAAGAGTACTTTTGAGATGTGCCACTTAGAAAAACATCATAGCTACTATTGTATGAAAAGAATGAGCAAATAAAGTTTGATTAAGCAAGTCTATAATGAAGTGAAAATCTGTATTTTTATGATAACTCACTTTTCTAAAAATTCTGAGTGCAAGATGAATTGCCCTGAAGGATAAAATTCTGATGATGGTCAAGTGTTCTTTCTAGTTTTGAATTTAGTGAAACTTCCTTGACAAATAATCCTAATGGAATGATGCCCTCTGATTTTTTCCCCTTATTTAAATTCTTAATTTATATTTCATAGTATATAAAAAATGAAATTGAAGAAAGCATTTTTGCATTTTAGTTATAATGACTTTTCAGATAATCTTTTACAAAAGAATGTTTTTGATTAAATTTGAAGTATTGTTTTAAATTACAAGATAGCTTGCAAATAGAATCTGTTTCCCCAGTTCTTGTTACACTGCAGCAACAGAAATACATAATAGCTTGATGAGCCTATTTCTGTGAGAATTGACTTGTGGAGGAATAAATACGAGCAACATTCTGAAGACGCTGCCTGTGTCTGTGAGCATTTCTAAAATGTCTGTATTGCATCACTACAATTTGAGCTGCAGAGTTATGCTGTAAATTTGTGTGAAAATACAACTATTTTTGCCTTGCATGAACAAGCTATGTGAATACTGAGTTTTTTGGGGTTACAAAGAAAATTGTAGAAAAGCTATTGAAAGAGTAGGAATAAATCCAAATGATGATGGAATGCAAAGACAAGAGCCATGCTGAGTGTCAGTGTTTCAATATATTATTTTCAGTGTTTTTTGAAATAACAATTTTCTGAAGCCATTTCTTTCAAATTAATGGAAAACATCCAAGTAATAATAAAAATGACAAAGCAGTGTGCTGTCATGCATCAAAGTGCTCTTTCTTTAGATGGAAATACATAGATTGATAAGAAAAAGTCACTGTCATGAAGCTCCACCTTATTTGTGTTTCTGAATTGCTGTACCTGAAGGAGAAGCATTTTAAGCAATAGTTGGTATATTTTTCAGTAGCTTGATAGTGGTAAGGCTGTCTGTAGAAAAGCATTGTTCTGATTGTCTTATTTTGATTTTTTTTATTGTGTTAACATAATCTACTCAGATTTTGCACTGATGGAATATACCAGTACCATAAAACCTCTGCAACTGATGATCTAAGGGGAAGTAATCACAAGATGAATAAACCTTATGTTATGGCTCATTTGTTATCCATGTGATGGGTAATGGTGGAAAAGTGTATGATAATTAATGGACTGACTTCATGGAATGACTTCTGTTTATCATATGGTTGTTACTCTTTTTAGAGATTTGCTGACAAGTATATTTATTGCTGTTTGAGGAGGTCACTAATTAATATGGATATTAGAAAGGCTTTGTGAGAATACTCTGAAAAATCTGATTGTTTAAAAATTTTCTCTGTCCCACTCCACTCTTTTCAGTTCTATATATTGAAGAGCTGTCAGTATTTAATGCCACATTATTGCCCAGATGCAGTAGTATTTAACCCATATAAGTTTCATTTGAAAGAAACAGTTGGGCTTAGTAGAGGTTTCTGGAATATCTACTGCAATCTTGCATGCTGTTGTTAGCCTTGTGGAAGCAAGTCATTAAAGTTCAGAGCCACCAGAGGTGCTCATTGTTCCAGTTTTGGAAGGATTGAGGGTCAGGGTGGGTAGTTGTGGGACTGTGGGGAACTTCTGGTGTTGCTAGTAATGAGTCAGAAGCACAAGATGATAATAAATGTCAAATGTTATATTTCATATATCTGATGACCCAAACAAGCAGTTATTCTCAGGGTCTTATGTGTTGACAGTTTTTCCAATACAAGTAGTTGCAATAACGTTGTTAGGTTATTTTTTTTAAATAATCTAATTTTGAACTATATAATGGACTCTTTCATTTAAATGTAACTACAACATATCTCCAAAACTTCTTGCATAAAAATGCCTAGCAAATCATAGAGCAAAAATATATGTTGTTTTAAAACAACAAGGAAGTTTAGATCTCTTCGTATGTTTTCAAGTAAGGGAATGATCTCAGCTGGTTAGTTTGATGGATTTATTACCCCTCACCCACGATGTCCAGTTTCAGATATCCTGATGGAGAGACAGGACGGAAGAGTGGGCTTTTTGGTGTTAAACAGCTAATTTTGTCCCCTTTTGTTCCTTTGCCAACCCTGCCCCATCTCCATGTTACTTTTTTGTAGTTCCCTATGTGTCCTATCATCACTTCACTAGTTAAGAGGGACTGAGCCAAGTCCTGTAACGCAATGTAATCTTTCTTCCTTTCCTTGTGGAGCAGATGTAGGAAAGGCTGCAGCTTTTCAAACTGATATGTTCTCCTTCAGTCTCTGTGTGACTGATGAGTGGTCAGAGTGCTCAGCAGAAGCAGCCTGAAAGCTGAGGTCCACTCTGACTGCCAGGGAAGGGGATTAAGACCCGGTGGTGTACAAAGTGTCAAACCCTACATACTGGCTGAGTCGCTCTCCTCCTGCGTAGTCCATTTAAACCTCTGAAGTGAGAGCTGTAAGAATAGTCCTGTCCAGGCCCTTTGGCAGGTTCTCATGACACTGTCAGATAAAGGCAGCCTAATCTGAACTGGAAATATAACTGAGCTGTATTGTGTGCTCTAAGTACAGATGAGTGAACATGGTATTGGAACAGTGGTGAGCAAGGGTGAGTAAAATCCTTTTCTAGGAGTGTCACTGGAGGGGAATCAGAGAACAAGATACTTGTTATTTTTATGTTCTCACAATTGACACCAGTTTGTGCTTCATGACTTTATCCTGGGAAAAAAATGAACCATGTGATAATGGGAGAAGTCCTTAGTTATATTTCACTTGATGGAACCTGAACTTTTAATGTGAAATTTGCATGCCCCTTCCTCATGGCTACAGGAGCTGATACTGAGAGAGGTGGCCATGGTCCTTACTTGAAAAAAACACTTTTTGGAAGTGTCACCTAATGAAGAGATTTAAAATGTCTTGACTGAAATTGTATCTCTTTACCAGACAGTGGAAACTGTAGTCCTCTTGTTTCAAAATAATAAATATACTACTTCTTTATGCAGGGCCAGTGAAAATTAACAATTATGATCTGTGGTCTGAAGAATATAAATAGTTCCTCCAGGGAAAAATACATAAATCAGTGCCAAATCTCTCTAAATTAAAAAAAAAAACAAATAACCTATTTCATTTTGGCAGGGTTGATAATGTTCTGATCCTTGGCTTCAGGGCCAACATATTTTTCTAGGTTTACACAGAAAGATGTTCATGTCATTTCTTCCTCTACAGTAAATAAAAAGCTGGATCAGCTGTCCTGTGTTGTCTGTAATGAGTTCCAACTGGAGTACTATCCCTCCATGCTTGGCAGCTTAGGCAGCTTTTCTGTGGAGAATTTTCTCTTTTTGAGGAAGAAAGATTTTTTTTAACCTCTTCCTTGCCCAGAAACATAAGAGATTACCTTAAAAATAGAAATTACATCTAAGTTTTGAGATTTGTGAGCATTAGTATATTTTGTGTTTATCCTGAAGAGTTCTTCATGTTCTGACACATCTTATTTCTGGTTTGGGGAATCAACTTTCAGTTTTGGTCTTTGTAGTAAGATAGAGGTTCTGGCATCCATTGCATCAAATACAGCCTGGTATTATGAGTTGTCTCGTATCAGCTACTTCTGTATTAGGTACATTTCTTCTCTTTCTTCCTCACTCCTCCACTTCACCCTCAATTTCTTTGCTTACTGGTCTTTCTTAATGTTTTTCCTCACTGAAATACTAAAACCTATAATAAATTAGTTTGTAAAATGATTTGTCTGGTCAGTTTACCTCTGACCAAAGAAACAAGCTCAGTGGTAATGAAGTTTTAACTGAAGGCAATATATGGCATTGGATACTCAAACAATGCCAAAGAGGTAAAACTCTATTAGAGCAGAAATGTGACCTCTACCTGCTTCCTTAGGAAATGATACATGATTAGCGAATTTATTGGGGAAGAATGATCCCTTTCCATTGTCTTTCACTAAGATCTGTGACAAGCTCTCTTTATCTTCTTATTTTGCCTATTGTCAGATTGTCTGTGAATAAATTGGGTCTGCAACATCCATGTGCTGTTTTACAGTTAGGAATTCCCTCCCTCAGCACACCTGGGAGAGTCAGGAAAGTCCTGAGCATTTCGGCCAACAAGGAGAAGTTCTTACTCTTGCATTTTCTTTTAAATGTAACCAAATTATGTGCTTGAAATATGAGCTTCAGTTTCTATGCACAGCATAGAGCGACAGTGCTTGTCTGTAAATGTAATATCTATACTGTATGCTGTATTTATGTTGGTTCATGGAAATAAACTCAAGTCTGGGAATTTAGCTGTTGCTTTTTATGTGATGATGCCCTACCATGTGGCCGGTGACCTGCCCTCAAGCAGCGAATTTGCTGAAAGTTCTCAATGGATCAATCCTAAGTTTTATCCAGAGACTACCTACTAAGAACACTAATACTTCTGTGACATCATAGTTAGGCCTGATCTTGTGTGAGCACATTTCTGTGAGGAGTAGGATTAATAATTAATGCATGTTCCCTCTGTGTAAAATAGGATAATCTCTGACAGATGGTGGTTTTTAACAAGAACACTGTAGTAATTCAGATCACACTAAGCATGTTTTTTCTGTGCCTCAAAGCTAAAAGATACTTACATGGATACATGTAAAGCCTGCATGGCTTTCTCGTACTCTATTACTAGTCTTGGATCATGTATACACTGGATTTTTGAGAGGTTGCAGTAGGAGTTGTGGTAGTGGGGTTATATGAAATTTCACAGCATTATAGAAATGTCTGAATACTTCCCATCAGTTGTGGGTATCTGTAGATGAACAGCTGATAGGAAAAAGAAATTGCTACCAACAGTAGCAAGTTATTAAAAAAATTGTTGATGAACAGGTTTTGTATCAGTTTTACTATTATGAGTAATATAAACAAACAATAGTTCGGTTCCTTTATTCCTTAGATGCCTCCTGTAGTGCTGTCGAGGAAACAAGATACTTAATCAGTTCTGAATCCTTTTTTTACTGGGACATGCTCCCAAAAGATTTAGAGGTCAAATTGGGCACCCATCAGTACAGTCAAGCTGTGCTGGCCTCCAAGGGAAGATCATCTGTCTCTTTCTGAAAGCTGTGGAGACATATTAATGAATGATGGAATGGTTGATGTGCGTTAGGAGGTTGTCCAACATCAGCATCAGGCTGATGTGCTAGAAGGACTGCCTGAAATGCAATAAACATGTTGTGTATTTCGATTTTCTCAATGTAGGTAAAGAACTGTTACAAAAAAGCAAGCACCATGGCATACTTGAGATGGATGGGTGTCATTGTTTAAATGAAGACTTTGAATCACAAATGCATGTGCAAGTAGCTATTTTCTTCCATTTGTAAAATACTCTGTTTCTCAGAATGAGTAAGGTACCATATATAGCACCAAAACAGTATCTAAAGTGCTTCATATATGCTAAACAGAAATAGATATGTCTATTGAATGAAGCATCTAGTTTGCATTCTTGGAAATATCCATTTGGACCTTTTTTCTGTGAAAATGTGATTTTGAAATGCTGCACATCTGTTCAACAGAATATGTGTATTTTTCAAGTTTATTGAAAAGTATATAGTATTTCTCAAAGAAATGCACTGATTGTTTAATCAGTTTTTATAATGGGAAGGCTAAGAACGTGTGAAAATATCTTTCAGATTTCCAGGTCAGACAAAATGCCTGGTAGTTTTGAGACACTAGAGGAGAATTTTAAAAACCTCTTGAGAGTTGCCACTCTCAGTCCCTAAAGACTGTAGGAGTTCTTGCTGCTCTACAGTTAAAGAGCTGCTCAACACTGAACTCTACAGCAGGTTTCCAAACAGATTCTTCCAGTTCCACATTGATTCAGTCCCTTCAGGTTAACCAAGGCAAGTGTACAGAGGGAGCTAGAAACTATCTGATATTGAAAGCTAATAGTTTAAAGGTTTACCAAGTATCTGGCATGTTAAATATATGAGTTCAAATGCCTGCTCTTCCTGATTTTTGATTAAAAGCTTGAATGTAGTACTTCTACTGCTCAGGGCTCAAATATAGGTTGTCTGATGATGGTTGCTATGTAACTTTTTTGTCGGGGGTTTTTTGGTTTTGTTTTTTTTTTCAGATGTAAAACAAAGCTTAAATTTATTCCTTCATGAGCAGGTTCGTAGTGGTTATCTTTGGAAAAGTATGTCTGGTTTGTCTCTGGCCATGTCAGGTATTAAGGCAACTAAATTATTTGCATCTACCATCTCAATTGGTTTTTGAGAATCTCTTACATCTACCCCTACCATCTCTTTCTCTTCATTTAGTGTGTGTTAGGAGCCTGAATTTCTAAGATGAATGGAAGAAGTCAGCTTTAGTTAATTTTGGGGCTTCAAAGCCCAAATATTGCCTTTGAAGATGAAGCAGCAATCCAAAATATTACTTTAATACTTGCATTTTTAATTCGTGGAAAGGGAGTATCATGTGCCTGAATGACACAAAAGATCTAGCAATCAAAATTCCAGCTAATTCTCTGAATGAGTTGGTTATACTGGTGAATGTAAGATTTAAAAGGTAGGATATTCTAAAATCCCTCTAAAGTTTTGGAACTATGAGAAATGCCAATCTTAGGCCTGTATCTTGAAGCCTGAACCTGTAATTCAAGTCACTGGGCTGATTTGAGGAAAAGTAATTCTTATTTGGGTGTCAATGCAATTAGGTATATTGCAATTTCTAAGATAAGTGTTATCATTTTAATTCTGTATGTGCTGAAATGAATTAGAAACTACTCAAGGAGACATCATCTTGAATAGCTGTGTTTGGTTTAGATGTCAATTCCCCTTCTATTGTATCCGCAAATACTTTTTACATGCCCATTCATGTCTCTGTTTTGTATACCAAAGCCTCTGTATTTCACAAATGTAAGCAAATGGGAGATGATAACCAAAGAGAGTCTAAAAGCTGCATTAGTGATTGCATGTCTTTCAGGAACCCAAAAGAATCTCCCCATCTTGCGCATATTTGAGCTTTCACTGTTCTTGATTTATGAATCTTATTCAAAGTCCTCAGATGCAACTGGATCAATAACTGGCTTGCTGACTGGCTGCTTGAGTGACTCACTTTTTCTCCTTTAAAGTAAAATAAGAGGTAGCTTTTTGATTTCTGAGTTTTGAATACACACGTCTTCTGACACCTTCTTTTATATCATAATTTCACTATTAGCATTAAGTCTTCAAAATAATTTCTCTGGATACATTAATTACTTGGCCCTGGATCACAGGAGAGAGATTTTATAGCTGCCATCCCAATGTCATCTGTTTCAGACTGCTCTGGAGGTTTACATTGAAAGCAGCCTAAGGAATGACTGGGAGATGTGTATACTGCTTCCCACTCTGATATCATTGGAATGAGACTCTATATGGCCTAATGATTGCTTTAGGGTTATGTATTATTAGTCTATATTATGTGTGGTGTATGTATTTGTTTAATAAGTGATCATCTCACTGAATCTACTGGACAGAGGCTAAAAGTGGAGTCTGCAATGAAGAGTGAGAAATCTAGCAGAGAGATTCAGAAATATGAGTGCGGTGCAGGGCTGTGAGTGAAAGGGAAACAGTACAGTACAGCAGTGTTCAAAAAGGGAGAGGTATGTTTTTCCCCTCCAGGTGAGCTGAAGCATGATAATGCATTACTGAACAAATATTGATGGTAGTCTATAAATTCATTGATCTGTAATATCTGTTGTCTCTCTTGAGTTTTGTATATTAGCAGAGATGAATGAGTGATTGACTACTATAAACTGACAATTGTCAGTTTTATCTATTGTATTCAGACTGAGATAAAAGAAATAACATTTCTGTTAAAATTTGTGTTTGAATCAAACATGTTACACCATTAGGCAGAAGTTACAATGTCACCGTGAACTGTATGATTTTGTTAATGCTATATCTGCCATATTAAAAAATTTTCAAGTCTAGGTCTGTATCCATGTGACAAAATTAAAAGCTTTAAGTACATCTCAACAATGAATTCTGATATTTTTTTGGCATCTGGTAAGTGGTGTTCTCATTACAGATTTCCTAGTGTTGCTTATAGACTGTATTTAAGAAGAGGGAGGGTGGGTTTGTACAGTGCTGCTGTCTGGTGCGAGTCAGAATATACCCCCTCCTGAGCTGGCAGCTGCTGCAGTAATTTTAAGAAGAATCCATGTTACCTTCCCTGTGGCTTCTCCAGGTGCTTCAATGCCTGAAGGAGGTAAAATGGCACAACTTTTACAGATGTCAACATCTGCACTGGAGTAGGGCTCTGTTGGTTAAAACCTGAATAGTCTAACATATTTTTTCTCTATTTTGGTGAACCATGATGTGAACATAAGTTTTAGTTTATAGTGTTGTAGCTGCTGATGTGTAGGAACATTTCAAAAAGTTCAGAAGTCTTAGCTTTCTTCTGGGCTATGCATAATGTCTTGTAATTTGAAGCTTCCCTGCTATAGAAGCCTCACACTACTCTTCATAGGGACATTCTTGGAGTGTTTACCCTCTCGTAGTGCAAAGTTTTACTAAAGTACAGACTTTGTAGATCATTTGGTGCAGCAAGTTTGAAAAACTCTCCTTCATCTATCTCAGTTTCCTCTAGGCTGGAGATACTTTCTGAAATTGTCTGTAGCATTAAAAGGCAGCTTTCGGAAGGGACTGATGGTTAGAGACATAAGGAGTTCTTCTCTGGAGTATACCACTTTCTAGTTGTTTTTTGGCAGTGTGGGCTCTGTCAGGAAGATTTGTTCATTAACATGCTAACTGAAAACTGAAGTTCTGCAGATGGTTTAATTTAGAGATTTCTAAAGTATTTTGAAAGAATTTAAAAGTCTGATTAGGTGGAAGGGTTTTATTTGCTTCTAACAAGTTCCATTTTATTGAATACCTTTGGAGTTGTTCAATAGAACTATCAGATACCACAGTCACACTTCACTTTCACTAGGTATGCAGCAGATGGGTGGTTTATATGACAGGTGAGAGTGGTGGTTTCCTTCAGGATAGTTTCTTTTCAAAGTTGTTTATTTACAGAGTGCAGCCTCAGGATAGCACTAATGCTTTTGTTAGCAAGTGATTTGATTTATGCATTCTGTTGTAAACACATATGCACATGTTTGGTCTCTTTAGGCATACTGTGTTTTATCAACACGAGTGATCCTTATTTCTTTTATTATAGTGTGTAGTGACTACCAAAGACAACAATGTAGTAAGTTGTTGAGTTGTAATAAGTGTTATAAGTAAGAAAGTTGCTTAACATTAAATTCAAAAAAAAGTGAGGGCCTACCATTCAGAACATGTCCTCAAAGTGTTGCATACAACTGAAAAATATTTTATTTGTGTTTCTGTCTAGGAAATACATGTGAGCATTCTGTTTGGATTCCTATTTAACTAAAAAGACGGCAGCTTTGTTAATCCTGTTTCTGATACATTTGCTGACATACTTAAGCAGATTAAGTAATTTTATTCCATGTTGTAATCACAGTGTACAAATCACTGTTTTTCTTTTATCTAAACAGATTTTTTAAATGTCATCAAGGAACTGAATCTTAATGACTTTGTACTTGTTCTCCTTATAAGATATTTTTCCTTTAAAAATGTTTGATCAATACGCCTCCAACTTCAACAGCAGTTTAAAACTGAAACTTCTGTTTTTCACTGTCATAATAATGTCTGTGACTAGGATTCTTCATCTGACACTCAAGTCTTGCTGATGATCAATCACTCAGTCTAAATTTGCAGTAACTTTTGAGTTGCCTTCACTCTTCAGAAGAAGCACAAGTAAAAGCAGCAAAAATGTTGCTATAACTTCACACTGGGGACACTGAATTTAGAGACAAACTTCTCGTTGACTTCCTGAGGTCATGATTTGTTTGCTTGGAGCAGCAGATTGGTAGTTTTTCTCTTGATCACAGTAGCTTTTAAATATAAACTTCCAGAAAACTTGTGTCAAATTAAGAAAGATAAGTGTCTAACTTGATGATTCAGTGTAGCACCCAGAAGTGGTGGATAAATTATCTTGAAGCAGGTGATTTAGATATCTCTTGGAGAATCAAAGGTTCACTGATATTGGAAGGGTCATAGAGGATTGGACTAGACAACCTCCGTTATTCAGAACAGTGTTGACCAGAGGTGCTTCCTCCGAGCTGTGTCCAGCCAGGCTTTGAATATCTCCAAAGATGGACACTCCACAGCCTCTGTGGACAAACAGAAAATAGTAGGTGTGCCAACATTATGCTCAGCCTAAGTTTGCTGGCAGAATAAAAGATGGACAGAGCTAATTCTTTCACATGTGGTTATGGGCACTGACTGAGCTGTATCACTTCCAGATGCAAAGTGAAGGATTATGACTTTGCTTTGATGTGGTTTGCTTTCCCAAGGATGGCAAATCTGAACAATGCTGAGAGCTGTGTAATGTACTGTGAGCCAATTTGTGGTATTCTTCAGGCTGCAAGATGTCTTAAAAACAAGTTCAAGATCCTTATACTTTAAGGAGCTACATTCCTGCATTCAAAACTGTAACTGACCATTTTCAGGCTGAATACTAATCACAGGAGTCACAATGCAGGTAAGTTTTATGTTAGCAAGACATCATGGTTTACAAAACAGCATTTTTGAAAATGGGTCACGGATTCGTGATACCTGGTTAGGTATCAGCACTTTTTTCTGTTGGTAAGTGAGGTGGAAGATATGTCACCTGTTTTTAGGATATGGTAATGAGGCAAGCTTCTGAGCCTGCTAAAGAAATGCTGCTGATCTCTATTAAAGGAATAGGAATTTGTAACTGGGCAGAAAAATTCAGACCAGTTGTGTTAAAAGAATATTTAGAAGTAAATTTGTCAAGTAACTGATGATGTACCCAAGTGAAGATTTAGTACAATACAGTGTACAGGTTCATAAAACATAATGTGAGTTTAAATATTTGCATTTTGGAATATGACTCAAATACCTGTTTCCATTTAAAAGGAAAATGTGGTATTTTGAAAAATGCACAAATTATTATTAGTATGTTTACAACAGATTTGTGGGTTTCTCAGCTGTAAATGCTGGTCCCAGAATTGGCACCCTTTCAGAAACACTTGGGCAGTTAGGATAGGTTTGGCTTGAAAAATTTGGCCTAGCAAGGTAAGCATTTGTTTTTTGTTAGTGGTCGCTACTGTTGGGGTTTTGTTTTCTCTTCCTTTTTCGTAATCCACATTTTTCTCCACTTATATTTTCCCATTCCTGGATACAATGTGTCAGTAATTTAATCTCTTTTTTCTCCAAGAATAAAGTAGTAATGTAATACTTTATATTCATGATAAATTCATAAAATATTTAATAGATACCAGTACGAGCCATTATGAACTGACCGTGTAAAAAGATGGAATACTTGAGGGCATTTGTCACACATAATTTATGGCTGATGACTAAACTGATTTCAACTCTTTTGATTGAGTTGGTTTGTGTTCCACACCTTTTTTTTACATACATTTTAAGAATATTGAAAATGCTGGAGCTTTTTGACTTTTGTCTTTTAGATAGAAAGTTAACACTAAATCACAACATCTAAAAATAAATCTCATTTGTTTGTTCTTTTGGAACATGATAATTCGTTAAACTACTCATAATATTATTATTATTGGAATGTTTGTATTGTGTACAATAGTACATATACCATACGAATGAGGTAGATGCATTAAGAGTAACCCTTATCCCTCCAGAAGTGATGGTGAACCATTTCTGTTGCTCTTGCAAAGCAATACTCTGAACTGTAGTTGAATGATTATCTGGATGCATCTAAAACCAAAATATGATGTTTAAATTTTTCGATGGAACCTACCTCTATCTGAGATTTTTCTCTGCACAGTGACTTAGGCTTATACTATGAGAAGAGTGTGCATTAGAGAAGGATTAGGACAGGTATAATGTTACTGGCGTGGCAGTGAAGAAATTACTTCATTTTTAAAATATATGAATAGTTAGTGCTGTCAGGAGCTATTCAGAGAAAAATAGCTTTATATTTTCATGCTAAGCAGAGGAATGCTGGTCAGTGATGTATACTCACCAGGCTGATGTTGAGAAATATGTCAGAAGGTTGAGTAGAGCTCTTTTGGGGATCAAAATAATCACCTTAGAATTTCATTTGACCATGTAACATTTTTTCATCTTCATGAAGGCAACAAACATGACATGTATAGTATATTTTTGACGCATATTTTTAATCGAGTGCTAGAAAATTGCTAATTTGCACTAATGATAAGGAGACTTTTATGAATTACAGAATCGTGCAAATTAGCAAATGAACAAACACAATAAAAAAACGAATAATATATCACATAATGTACTCAATCTGTTTTGACTTTTGTGGTTCATTGTTAGCTGTTTATGCTAGTACATCATCTTACATGGTGCTAGTAAACATAGTCAAGTATATTTTAGCAAAGATCATGCTATGCTGTCAGTAGAGCATTTTGCCAGAGCAGTGTCACTCCTTCTTCTGTGCTGAGAAATGAGAGGGTTATATTGCCTTACACAAATATATTGTGCACAAATATTTCTGTAACTTTTGCTTTAAATTGTGGACAGAGTTTGCATGGTCATATTTTGTAAACCCAAAATAGTAGAACTTAGGTTGCTGGATTATAGCATGTGTATGAAACGGCCCGAAGTTATCGGATGTATTCATTAAACCTCAACGCTTTTGGGTTAGAAAGGGCAGCACCAAAGTCACAGCATATAAGTCTGGGATGCAGGGACAATTGAGAAGTTGCTAATGTGTGTTTTTCTGTGGAGGAGCTCCTAATAGAGGGTGGAAGAGGAGAAGCATTTTGTATTGATTCCTAGGCTTTCTGAAATGTCTCTTGTGTGACTTGTCTGAGAAATGCAGTATATATATCTTGGTGGAGTATGTTTTTAAAATATAAATTTTAACATTTTTCTGTAATAGTTTTCAAATAACTGCATCAAAAAGAATTGCCAAAAGGCAGACATCTGCTCATTTGTAGCAAGAGAAACTACCAAAAGAGAATATTTAAATCCTTCCAGTGGATTTTTGAAAATGCAGTGCCTTTGGGAAATGGGAAAAATGTACTTTTTTAGCCACACTACATATACAGTCCTGGGATTGCTATATTTGGTGTAGGTCTATCAATTTGAGGATGTACAAAGAAATACAATGCCACAAATTCAAGAATAAGTGATCTATCAAACTATGGTGAACCAACAGATTAATGTTTTTTTTTATTCATCCTAAAATTTCTCAAAGCTGTGTTTTTCTGAAAAAGCCCCCCAGTTTCTTTTAATGTTTTCCAGACAGCACTTAGCTGCTGAGCCATCACAGAAAATGTGTTCATTCTTATGCCATTAACTTCAGTATGGGAGGAAATGTGGCAAATACTTTTTTATATAATCTTCTCAAAAGGATGTGAAAATTCTTCTTACTTAGGTTGTAAAGATAAAATCTGAAATGCAAGATTTTTGTGCCTTTCTTTTACCAACGAATATTTTTCCTGTTTTTGCGACCACAAACAGGTTATAGTCTAGCTGCCCCCTAAGCCTTCTTGACATTGGCAGGCCAGTGCCTTTTCTGTGTTTAGCTAGTAGATGGATTTTTCTTTGCCAGTATGCATCCACTTAAAAGGCCAAGCTATGGTGTTTAGAAATCAAACTCTTTTTAAAAGTGTTTTGTGTGGTTGTATTTGAAAAATACATGTATATGTTTCATGTTTTAGATCCCTTTGGTAGTGGTATTTTAACTTCTGTCTTTTTATTTACTCCAATTTTGGAGTGCCTGGTAAAGTGCTAAAAATAAGGATTTGATTTATAAGGAAAATGAGTACTTGTGTCACTCCTGCAATCCTAAAAACTGGAGAGATATATGAACTCTTAAATTCTTTTAAGTTTGCTTATCTCTGTGGAAAGCCTGAACTGCAGATAGATAAGCAGACAAAAATTTGCCATTTTTGAAGGCCATTGTTCAGCATACTAGGAGAAATTTCAAGATAGTGTAAGCCTGTTGGGTCCCCTAGTCCAGCCTTCTGTCCACGTAGCTTTATAGTAGTCCTGCTTGGTGAAACTTTAAAGGTTGGATGGCTGCCTTATAATTCCAGTTAAGTAGTTTGCCCATAGGAGATTTCAACACTGGATGAGTGAACCTGTGATAAGGCAGAAGTTTGCAGCGAGGTGCTTCTGTGAGCCAGCCGTGCTACCAAGGGGTAAGATGTTAAATATATGAGGTGATCTGTGGAAAGGGAGCTGCGTATTACCAAGGCTCTCCCCCTATATTTTAGGCCAGGATGGGGTGGGGAGTGAAGAAAACCTTTTGTATTTAAACAGTGTGTTGGATTAATGTAATTTGAATTCTGAAAAGTCAATTTCAGCAATGTCATTTATTCATATTATCATACTGTGAATGTTATAACACTCTTCTCAGTGAAGGTGGTAACAGCAAAGCCTGAATATAGCACGTACAGGACCCATTGTTTAGTCCTAACGAGTTAGTGTATTTCCCTCTTGCAAACAATTAAGGCTGAATTTTCAACTATCAAAATGTTACTTATATCTCTATAAACTCAAGTTATTAAGAATGCAATGTTGATTCTTGATGTAATTTGTATAGGGTTTATCTCTACGCTGTGCTGACCTCTTTGGTTTCCCTATGTGATTCCTGTTACTGTGTCATAAAGCTCTTTTGCTTTGCCAAAAGAGTACTGGTTTTGAATCTTTGCTTTTAAATAAACGTAAGGTAGAAGAGCAAAACCAAATAGTTCTCTTAAACATCAAAAGACACAAGAAAATGCTACCCTTTTTTAAAGCTGCTTATATAATATAAATGGAGTTACATTATTTTCCTTTGACTAGAAAACATACAAATTATTTGCAGTTTAGAAAATCAGAACCAAAATAGCAGCAGGGAGATTTTCTTTTTTCTGGATCTTGATGACTGAGTATATTAACAAGTTGCAATATCACTTATTAAGGTATTCACCATTTTAATGGAGAAAGAAAGTGGAAGACAGTCCTTGTATGTGTGCAGTTTCTGGAGAAAATATTAAGTCTTGGAATTCTCTGCTGAATTCTCACAGTTTCCATTCGAAGGAAAAGACATGAGTAGTGGCACATGTTTCTCAAATATGTAGCTGCAGAAATTTTAAGGTGAGAAAAAGAATGAGGCCACTGGAGCTTTTCCTACTACTCTGCATGCTGGGAACTCACTTCTGGAAGACTCGCACAAGGTTGGCTTAACAAATTGCTTAAGTGTTTTCATTATAAGCAAATGAACAGTTTGAGTCCCACTGGGGACTACATATATTAAAATAAAGCACAGTTAAGCAGTCTGACAGTGAACCAGAGTATTCACTGTCTGGCAGGAATGAGCTTTTACGAAGGATACTCTGGCTATGAATTTTAAAACTTTGGAAGAGATGGTCAGCTGGGGTCAATGACTTATGTGTTGGAAGAAGCATCTTTATCATGTTCACAGTGGAAAGGTGACTGACCACTTAGTTTTCTCTGGAGTTGTAAACAATAGTATCAGCCAAAATTAGTTTCTTGATTTTGTTTCTATAAGTATGAAAACAAGGGCAATTGGAACCTTTGAAGCTGTTATTTTTAATCCAAACTTCAATGATGTAATTTGTGTTTTTGCCTGCTTTCAGGGTATACTGAATGTAAGGTCAAATGCTCAGGTGACACCAACAGTAAAGCCTCACAAACCTCCTGGTCTTTTGCCTTCTTTCCTTCTTTTCTCCCACACTCCTACCCCTTGCTAATAGTATCATGAGTTTGGAAATTGTGGGAATGCACTGTCTGCAAAGAGCAGTGCAATCTGCCTTGTGAATGGTGGGGTTCTAGATTGGCATAGGAGGCAGATTTATGGATGATTGACTGGCTGATGGTAAAGAGAGCGCCAGGGAATTCTTTGGTGCTCAGATCCTAAAAAGGGAAACTTTAGCTTATTCTCTTCTTACTGCCTTTCCCAAGACTAGTACTCCACTAGTTCTTCATTTAAATCAGTCTTACATTAGTTGTGGTAGAATTGCTGGCATACCTAAATTGCAGGACGGATTGTGGTGCTGTAGTGAGGAAATCCATTTCTTCTGGGTGTGTGGATTTTAAGTGAGAACATTTTCTTAAATTTTCAATTGATGCATTTTAGTTAGGTTATACTTTATCATAAATGGTTTATGTGTGTTATTATTAAATTTAATAAATGGTTTCAGTGCAAATAAATGGTAGATGTGTGCTCCTGTTGCTGATGAATTGAACAGAGTGGCATTTGTAAGATGTGCGTAGATGATGAAGGCATTTTGGGAGAAAAGATGTCTTTTACTATACTTGTAAAGGGTATTTTTCCTGAAGTGAACCCAAAGGAGTGTCATTGACATTAAGATAAATGGACAAAAGGTGTTTCATATTTTGGAAAGATAATTTACATAGGATAAGAATTGTCTCATAAAAAGAATTTCTCTTCTCCTAAAAAAAACCCCTAGAAATGATCCTTGATATAAGTCAAAGAGTCTGTAACACTTCTGGGAGAATAGTCCAGGCAAAAGAAGATTATTGTGTACAGGACAAGCCATAATAAAAACTGTCAGTTCTGTCAACCCTTCTGTCTGAGGTCTATAGAGGATTAAAAGGATATTGAACATCGTGTAACAGCTGTCTCCTATGTGAAAGGGATCACTGTTGTGGTGAACATAAATGTATCCATTTAAAAAGCTCCATAAGGATAGGTGTGGCTGAGCCTCAAGTGTCTGGTTTGGCAGGTGAAGTGCTGCTTTCAAGGACTTGAAAGAGCACAGTCTGAGGTCTAAATAGGTGGTATCAGTATTTTAGAAACACGTGTGTTTCTTGTGTGTCTTTTGCAATACTAGAATACTATGGGATACCATCAAGTTTGGTATCATAAGCAATAACAACCTATATTGTGTTTCTATGATGTTGAGAAAATATTAATATGTAGTGTGAAATTTAATCAGTGTTAACAGAGAAGCTGCAGTTTGAATTTTAAGTACTTGTTTTTTGTAACTCTAAAAGCTCTAAGGTTTAAATAAAAATATGTTGTTGACAACATAAAACCCTTAACTAGATGTAGTTTATTTGGGACAGCTTAATGAATTTTGAATGTTGATTAATAGTTTTGAAAACACAGCAATTTCATAATGCTTAATAAGAAACAAGAAAAAGGGAGGAATCCTTAGACTTAACTGTAACTCTGTAATATTTCAAATTTTTGTATTTCAAATAAAAAACCAAGCTTTTTGGTTCTGAAGTGAATGGAACAAAATAGTTTTCCTGATACAGCCCTTACTCAGAAGGTGCACGTTTGTTTGAAAATTAGGTAGATATCCAAGTTATAGAGTGGATTTCTTAGGTAAAGATAAAGTGACCCTCAGATTCTTTGGTACAGACTTTTGAGTTGCAGCATCTGCTTTTCCCTAAGCATTCATGTGTTTGGCCAGTGGTATCTGTATAAAGGTAAAGCTGAATATGAAGCTCTAGCTAAGTAAACTTTTCTACTGAAAATGTATCGTGTATGTTTCTACATTAATTTTCAGTAACTAATTTTGAAAACCCATGTTCCCAAATACCTTTTCTTTCCTTCTACAAAGCAAGAGTCTTTAGGCCAATTATATACTAAATCCTGCTGGAAGGAGTTAACAAAATCATTTTTCAGGGAGCAATGGTGCTTGTTGAGAGCAGTTATGCTATGGGGTAGGCCTCAGATGTAAGGGACATTTACAGTACCTATACTTGACTTTAAATTCTAATACAATATTTCCAAATAGAGAATCAAGGGCCCCATTTGTTGACTGTTCAGTTTAAACACATCTGGTAACATTCAGTTTATTATATAACATTGTAAACTCTGTAGTTTTGTACAGAGCTTTTATAGGATTGTTTTAAACTTCTTAACCCTAGCCAGAAGTGTTTGCAACAAAGGCAGTTGAGTTGTCCATAGAGGATTTTTTTAAAAAAAAGGTTAGAAGGAGATAGGCAAAAAATGGGAGACATGAAAACCAGTATCTAGTTTGTTGTTCATGTGAATTGCAAAAAGTAGCAATTGAAATACAACATTTTTGAAGAGATACAGTAATACTGCCCTAGACTAGGACAGAATATCAATAAAGGGATCAACCAGAGTTCATTAGGGAGGTGCCACAATATAAAGGATGGTAAATAACTGAAAAGATCAGACCAGCAGTCTCCTGACCACATTGGGACTGTTTCCCGTGATAGTTTTCTGTGACAGAGCACCCAAACTGGTAACTGCCTCTTGGGAATAATTTTAGGTTCCTGTTGAGGGGAAATACATTGACCTTGCTGGGACTCAGAGCTGCTGTCTCTGTATGATCTAATGCTAAGCTCTGGCTTCCTCTCTGACTACTTCTTCTGATGTAGACCTAGTGACACCAGCATAGTGTCAAAAAAGAGAATCAAAGGAGCATTTGATGTCCCATGGTTCTGATTGGAGCAGAAAAAGATGATTATTTTTAATAACTCCTTCCAAAACGTAGTGTGCTGATAAACTGGAAAGAAACTTGTAAATGAATGCAAGAAATGGAGAACATTCAAATGAAGAATCAGAGGTTCATTTGTGTTGTAAGTTATAGAGGTTGAGGTGGAGTAATTGCTGCAGGTAAAGGTGTGTGGATGCGTTTGATGCAAGAGATCTGTGGTACATGAATCTGCACATACTTGTCAGTAACTGTATTGTTGACATACCGCATTTAAGATCTACCACTAATGAGGAAGAGCGAATACGATTTGGCACTCGTCGGACTTCATGCTTTTATACAATCTGAGAGCATTATATTCCTGCACCATGGCCATATTTTTTGTGGGGTTTTATGTTATTATTTTTATAATAACATTGGTTTTGAAGCCAAAGAACTCTGAATATTGTAGAGCAATATATAACAAATGGATTTTAAAATCAAAGCATAGATTTCAAGATATTGTAAGTAAATTGCCCTAGTAAAGCTCACTGTGTGGGAGTGAAGGAGCTAATGAAAGATATCTGGTGATGCTAAAATAAATATGTTTTTAGTAATGGTATTGATTTGATACAAACTACCTGTAACAAAGTTACTGGTAGAAATGGATGCCTTTTTTTATTTGCTTATTCACAGATTGAGAGTTTGAGAAAGCATATCTTATATATATTTAAATATAATATATATTAAAATAGTTTTGTTTTCTGATATGTCAAAAGGATACTGTATGTTTCATTTTTAATCACTCTATATAGCAGATTTATTCTGTAACATTATAAATAGGAGAAATGTGATTAATGATAAACAAGTTACATAAAATGAAGGAGATGAAAGGCAGCACTCTTTCAGGTTATACTGCAAAATGATTATTGAAAAATTCTGTGAATTCAGTAACATAAGAGGAATTTAAGACCAAGGAGAATGTAATTTCCCATGAAGTGCCTTGGAACTGGCTGCTCACCATGGTGCAGTGCCTAGAGCAGCAGTACCTCTGTGCTGAGTTCAGGGCTCTGCCTGGCCATGCTTCCACTGCTCATCAAGGGCGTAGGAGGAAATCCCACCAACCTACTTTTCTTCTAGTAGGCCCCATTTGGGTTTGTCTGATCACTGATTAAGGTAGCACTGTCCTGAGTATGCAGAAGAGGTGTCATTAGGCAAGGACAGTGCTGGTGCAGAACTGAAGGCTCTGAAGGGCTGAGTGGTGGTTGGCAATCACTCAGAAGACGAACTGAAAAGTGGTTTGTGCACTCTCTCCTACTCCACTGTCATACATACCTCATGGCAGACAGTGGGTCATTCTTTTTTATAAGTTATCACCATTGTCCATTAGAATAAAGTTATGGTGAAAGATAAAAAGTTATAGGACAGAAGTAGAGAAGTTTCAGATGGATGGGGAAAACAAACTACAGAAAAAGGAAGACAACCAAGCAGAAGCAAAGAGGAGAGAAGAGTTCCTGCACTCAAAGCAGATTCAGAAGTAGATGAGAAAAGAATTATGGCTGTGTAGAGAGCCAAAGAAGAAAAGAGAAAGATGAGGCATTGATGAGTAGAATGATTTGGAGTATGTTCATATGATTCACTACCTCTTAAGTGTCCAAAAATAGCCTTTTCTGTAAGTGCCATTATTCTGCACTAGGATAGGAAGTTTTTGTGTCTGAAGACTAACTTTCAACTCTGAGCATTTCTTCCTTTCAATAAAAAGCACCTCCCTTACACCTACTGTAGCTGCCAGCAGCAATGTCATGTCTGTCTCTAATCCTGTAGAGTGTTTCTATTTAAAATTTGCTTCCTCTGGTTGTCTAAACCTACTGACAGAGAAGTACTGCCATTTTCTGTGGGTCTGCAGAAGGCTTACAGGACTTCCAGGTGACTGAGGATGCAACAGCAATGATATGGGAGTCTTTCCTTTTATCTTGTCAGTTTGTGATACTGAATGTTTTGTTTGTTATGGTTCCTGTTCATTGCTAACAGGCTGGGCATTTCTCTTTCCAGTATTCCATATCCTGGACCATGATATCTACTTTTCTGTATTTTCTGTGTTTTATACAGTTTCTGATGTTCTTTATGCTTAGAGGTGTTTCTTCTCTGTTAGTCCAAAATTATGTGTTCATAGTTGATTCTAGTTTAAGATTATTTTGTCTTCCTTGCTACATTGCGCATACACAGTGGAGTTCTCAGTCTTGCATGTGAAAGTCCTTTTTTCTGTTTCTTGACTTCGAATGAAAGCAAATATTCCTCTAAGTATTGTTTGCTACTTATCAAACCCATGTATTTGGTATTTAAACTGCTCAAGAAAATCTCCCTGTTGCTTTATAATCTTTTTTCCTCTTCTATGGATAGTGAAATGTAATGAACAGGAAGGCAAAAGGATGTGGGATTTTTTTGCTTGATTGTTAATTTTGGGTGTTTGGGGTTAATAATAGCAGCAGTGTTTTTCCTGTTAGTTTTGGTGGGGTTTTTTGTTTGTTTGTTTATAGATCCCAGCAGTGGGTTCTCACCAATGGCTTGCCATTTCAGTAGAGGATCTTTTTCCTGACATCATTTTTAAATGAGTGTATATATGTTCAAATCTATGTTTAGAATTGTCCTTTTTGCTGTTTAAGTACAGCAAGACCAAATTGCAAGAAGAAAAAGCCTAAGTTCTACAAGATTAGCCATAAATGGTTAAAGAGAAAGGCCATTGCCTTTCTGCAGTCAAAGGTAATGGGCATTCAACTTGGTAATTAGATTTGTTTGGAAATTATAGATGTTTTTCTTCCTGGCATGCAACTTTCTTACTGTTCCCAGATCAGAGTTTAGAGAATGGTGCAAGAGATATGGAACCAAGAGCCTTGACCTCAAAGTTGTGCGTCATGTTCCAAATGGTCTCTTATTCACTGGGTAGAATTAGCTCTACCATTCTCTTAAAATTGATTGACCAATACTTCAGGAAGTACATACTGAACATCATTATGAGACCTGTGTGAAAGTGTTCTGTGTGTATCTGGTATGTTCCTCTGAGTAGTGGGTAAAGTTTTAGAAATTTCTACAAATAGTAGAGCTGGAAGCCTTTTTTCAAAGTGACTGTTTATGTCCTGCAGGAACCTGCATAAACAGATTAAGATTCAACGTGCTTCTAAACCTCTGCCAATGGTAACCATAATAAAGGTTGTTTGGCCGGTTTTGTCCTACATGAAAATTTGATAGGTTATCAGCAACAATTCGTTGTGGAATATTACTCTGGATTATCTGTTCCACTGCTGGACTTTCAGGATATGTGTGATGGCACTTCAGGGAATGTTATTGCCAGTTATACAGACAATTGTTCACTGCAATTTTAGGTAACAATATAACTAATTTGTTTAGAAGCAAAAATGTGTTAAGGGCTGGTCTAGACCTAGAAATGGGACTGTTGCGCAGATTTTTTAACTTTAAAATAAAATATTGAGTAATATTCCAACAATTAAACAATAACTATTAACTGAAAATTAGTCTTGCTATGGCTTTTTAAATATTTTTCAGTGCAAACACTATAGTGTTCCCTTTCAAAGAAATCACTATGCATATGAAGCGAATATAGTGTCTTTTAAGATTCAACACAACCTATATGTTTCTAAAAGGTGAAGCTGTTCCATGAACAAATAGGAGGATGTTTCATAATATAGAGTGTCTTCAGATAGTTGGTAGGATTTTTCCTATCTTTTTACTAAGAAATGCTGAGATATATATTCTGAGATTAGCATAGGTCAATAGTCCAGAATGTTTATTTGTTTTCTTTTTTTTAGTAGTGAGCGTGTAGCTCTTAATTTAATTTGGTAGGAATGCAAGTGAATTACAGACATTTAATCTAACTTTTTAATTTGTTGTTTACATTATTTTGAACCAAAATCATAGTAATAAAATAACCTTGTAAAATGAAAGATGGGATTTCACGGGTGGAAGGATAGTTACAGAAAAAGGACAAAAGTGCAGTAGTCAATGTTTTATCATGTAGGGATATGCATGTGGATTTGAAGTTCATGGTAATTGCTGATGTATTCCCTTAAGCGTGGTATTTTGCCTGTGATTTTTGAAAGGATCAATCACTTGCAGCAATTTATGTAATAACTTTCTGGTGGGTGACTCTACTACTTTATTTATGCTTTTTACCTGATTCACCAGAATGCAATACCTTTGTTCCTTTGTACAATAAATGTACTCTGTAATATCTATTATGGTATGGTCAAAGGATAATTTATTGTCAGATAGAAAAATAGGTCAACACTAATGTCACTTGATGATCAACCCCCCAAGTCTAATAAAACACCTCACCACTACACATTCAGCACAGTGCTTGATGTTTTATTAGGACTACAGTACCTTACAGTACCTAGCTATAGCAGGAGTGTAATTACTGTGCTGTCAGGGTGATAAGTGGGATTAATGGCAGCCTGGTGCACTTTAGTCTGCAGAGTGCTTGGAAGATGGTATTATTATAAGAGAAATTCTGGACTGGCATATTCATGGCACCCTCCTCTCCTCCCCAAAGCTCACATTAGAGATTGCGTTACCCACTCCTCCCAGTACCTGACATTTTCAACAGCTGTTATTTGTGAACCAACTCAAAAAAATCAAAAGAGAAATAATTTGGTAAAGATGCTTGCTGGCCACAATGGCTAATCTGTACACAGCTTATCCTGCCACATGCCATTCTAATTAGTTTTGACATGAGATTGTTCTGTATATAATCCAGAGAACGTATTTTATGTTCAATGTACTTCCTTTGATCTTGGATACAGGACTGTTGTTTTTTAAAGAGAACCACATTAAGGAAAGCAAAGAGTAAAACGTCCTAATGGAATTGTTGCTTTTTTTAATGGCTTGATTTTTGACTTCTGTTATTTCCTTTGATGGCTTGAGAGACTGCGGAAAACTGGCCTCCAAACCAAGTTAGTGTGGGATAATATAAAAAGGTAGATCCTTTATTGTCTAGGCTTAGGGCCTTCAGGAATACATGATCATGTGCACCCTGAACCCATGTTTCTGTGGGTTTTATACTATTGTTCACCCAATCACTTCTTTACACATCTGCTCAGTCCAGCCCCATCCCGCCTCTGGCACACCCCGTCAGGATTTGAGTCTGGGAGAGAGTGGGACCCTCTCTTCTTCATCCTTCTCTTCCTCATAGCATGCAGGGATACTTGGAGGTCTTCTGGTGTTCTGGCTTTGAGGACATTGGCCCATGTTTATGTCTCGTGGAGAAGGCTTTGAGATATTATTCATACTTTTACCTTGAAAAGAAGTCTAAATAACTAATGGAGTTTTAGGCATTGATATAGGGTAGAGCTTAGGATACATAAATATTGAACTTAAGGTGTTAGAAATATTAACACACTAAATTTGCATTTTCACTGCAGTTACAAGTACTTCTAAAATCTATAAAAATTAAAAAAAAACCCAAAACCTGAGGCATCACCTTACTGTTTACAGAGGCAAACTGCTCATCTGAGCCCTCATAATGGTGTTATTTTGTCTAGCATATCTCCTTTTCACTGGCTTCTAGTACTAAAACATTGTTTTATTTCAATCTGCTTAGAATGCTGAAATCATCCTTTTGACTCACTTCTGGACACCACCTTTTTAGGTCCCCTCTGTGCTTTCTTTGTTTGTTAAGGCATTTATAACTGGTACCTTTCATTGGTTAGTTCAACTACCTCAGTTAAATCTGCTGATGCTCTTCTCACATCCCAGCTGATTGAACTAATAACCCAGTATGGTGTTGAGCCTGGATTTGGCTTTTTTTCAGGATTCCCATCTTTTTCAGCCTGTTTTCTTTAAGTATATCCCCTGGGGCCTTTTCTCCATGATTAGTCTTGTGAGGAAAATCCATATAGCCCACTACCACATGTGCCTTCAAATTTTGCTGGGTGCCACAGCGTCTGCAATACCCAACCAGATGATAATTAATAATAAGATGAGAGGCTAATTAATCCTTTGCTTAACTACCTTTGCCTTCTCTCTTATTCCATCCTTAACTGAAAAAATTACAACAACCCCCCCCCCCCAGGGCATGTGATTGACAAAGTCAGGCCAGTGTTTCACTGCAGGTATTTCAGTAATTTCTTTCCTTTTAACGTGCTCTTCATTTCTTTGTGTGTGTAGTCCCTTGACCTCTTGCAGCTTTTCTGTGTTTGAAAGTGCTCTGTCTAGCCAGTTCTACAGTGTTATTACCTATCACTGAATATCAATAATTAGGGTAGACTTGGGGAACTTAGGTAAGTAGTTAGGCTCAAATAATAAGTAAAAAAAGATTTTATTTCATTTTCTGTAGATTGTTAAATCCACAATTTACATAAATTCTATATGATAGTAAAGCAATATTGAAAGACTATCTGAAATAATGAATTCTTAGGTAAGTAGTGAGGCATTTGAACTATGTTAATCATTGATCTGTAAAACCAAAACTATGTAAAAATACCTTTGTATTTAATTGACAATCATTTTACTTTTTCAGCTGACTTTTACCTTTTTGTGGTAGGTTTGCTTATTGCAAATTGTGTAGACTACCCTGAGGGCTAAATCCTTGGATGAGACTTGTGCAACCACCCAGATCAGTACATCCATATGGATGACTATGCATAAACAGACAATCTTTATTATTTGGTATTTTTCAAAATAGATGTAGGTTTTGTCATTAGAGATGACAAGAAGGGGTTCTTGGGGGTTTTGGTTGGGCATATGCATAAGACTACTGAACTGTTTGCAGAGGTCACAGACTTAACACAGTAAAGTCATAGGCAAGTGACTTGAAAATTTATCAGCTATTCTTACTCTACAAAGTAATTCCTTCCTCTTTGGAAATACTGTTTCTTTATGTCTGATTGTCCAACATTCAGAATTTAATCCACAATGATGTTTTCAGAACTTCATTAACAAATTCATATTCACAACAAAGATATTTTTCAAATAAACAAATGAGATGGTGAGAAGTTTAGCTATCCTGGATTCCAGGGGAAAAGAATTACTTCCATGTAATTTGTTTCCTAATACTCTGACATGTGTAGTCTGTATGTTTGCAATGGCACCCCTTGCCCTCATATGTAAAGTGCAGTCAACAGAACATAACTAATCTGTGTTGATAAAGTCAGTAATAATCATGCAGTGCTTTGAGGCTTTAAATAGGAATTTTATAAAAAATGTTCTGTATTACTGCTTTGTGACTTTCCTTCTAGCATGCTAACTTGAAAACCTTATGCTACTGGCAGCATTTGTATTCCATATCTCTGTAACACATTTTCTTTTACTTCTGTAGATGCTTAAAGTGCGCAGATGCCCCATGTCAGAAGAGTTGCCCAACTAATCTGGACATCAAGTCATTCATCACAAGTATTGCAAACAAGGTAAAGTCAGATTTGCAGTAGTACAAGGAGGCAGTTGCAGTTCTGTGGGGGAGATTGCATTTCAAGGTTTATCTTTGTAAAGTCTTCAAAAAAGGTGTTTAGAACAGACTTTTAGAAGTTTGAGTCAGCTAATTTTTAATTATTTTTACTTCTGTACCTGGACAGGTAGTGTATAGTGCAGATCTATTTCTTCATGTCACTTTTTCTATAAAGTTTTTTGTTTTGATGGTTTTCAAATACAATGATATTCAAAAACCTGAGCATTATAATGTCATTATTTAACCTGAGGTCTTACAGTTACCAATAATTTCTTTTGTTAAAGGTGGGTGAGTTTTTTTGGTGGTTTTCATTTATTTTTTTAGAAGTGATTGTAGTTTAAATTTCCTTTTGTCAGAAATTTTGTATGGAGGTGATAATCTCAAGGAGTGTTTTCTTGTACTTTATAGTAAGAGGCTCTGGTTAATGCAAATGTACTCACTCACTAGGACTATTAATGACATGCTACAGGAATAACTGAACTCCCTCTTTGGAGGTACTGTACTTTTTCCTTTCTTAATAGGCTACTATACTGTGATCATAACAAAATTTTCAAAACATTATTCTGAATGGTGGTTTACAAGTGACTTTTAATGGTCAGAAATAAATAAGCATTACTGCAAAGCTGAGGTGACAAGATTAATTAGGCTGCCTGGGATAGTCTAAAGATGAATGGATATTGATTATCCCACCTTTTAAAACTTACTTCTCATGTGTGGAATCATTAGCTGTCATGTGATTTATTTGTCTCTGTGAGCCCAACTAGACTCATAATCTACTGAGGGTGCTACGAAGATTTTCTGTCCGCCTTTTATGCTCTAACATGTCTCACTGTTAGATGCAGCTGGAAGGGCAACACAGGTAAAGCTGGAGTGGAGTTGGTGGGTAACAGCAGCACTTCCATGTGTGAGTGAACAGCCACATTGGTTTCACTATACTGTGTACGGTACAGAGAAGACACCAGTAAATCCTGCACCTTAACAGGAAACTTTATAATGAGGAGATACTAAAATGCATGTATCATTATATTGGGATGTGGTTTGCAGTATTTGGTATTATGCCCAGTATATGTATATAGACAGTTTTCTTATATAGTCTATACCCTGTCACTGCTGTGCTTATTTTCATGAGTGTAGGCATCTGTTTGCAACCATAGTATAGTTTGTGGCATATTGCTGCTTATTACCTCTTCAGGCATCGTGAAGCAAGCAAACTGAGCAGAAAAGGTACAAGGCAGTAATGAAACTGCTACCCTCTATCTCATCATTGTGCTGTAGTTTGTTTAGGAAACCTAAAGGAAATTTTATTAAAGTATTTTACCAGGATGGTCTTTTCTTATTAGGGATTAGTTATGCTACTGCTTCTAGTAGGAGAGGGTGATATGTTGTTGAGGAAAGAAAAAGGGCCTGATTATCAAAACATAAAGCTGGGAATAAGAAACCAGGGAAGATGGATTGAAGACTGAAACTGAAGGTGTCAGAAAAAGAACTAACACCAGCAACATCCTGGTGCAATAAATTTGATGGGTCTCTTAGACTCTGACAGCCTCAGATATATGATGCCCCTTTGTGACTTGACAGAAAGGGTAAGTCATTTTAACACCTGATTCATTCCGTGGTTCCATTGCAGAGCAGAGAATATCAAAGCAAGGTGACTGCAGAGCTTTGAGAGTTGTGTTTTGGCAAAGGTATATTGGTTTTGTTAGTAAACTGCCTCAAGTTTTTAAGTAAAGTAGTGCCTTGCCAAAGCCAATGGGTACATTTGTACTGATTTTAATAGGGCTAAATTTAATCTCTCAGGTGGTCTGTGAGATGATGGCTCAACCCTATAAAGTTTGGGCTGTTTGATAAAGAGTTTTAGATCCTCTTGGAAGCTGCAGATGCTAGGTAAGACATGGGTTTTGCTCTGAGCAGGTGACCTGATCACTTGGTGTTTTATCAGAAAATCTTGCTGTAGAAAAGAATTGCAATGTACTACTGTTCTCTCAGGAGATTTAGCACTTTTTTTTTTGGTGGAAAACCCCAAAGTATCTTAGCTTTACTGTAATGTAACCATAGCATGTTTTTTTGGACCCTATCCATATCCATCAATAGCTTCTGTATCCACTCTGAAACTAGTTAGTATAAAAGGTATACAACAGCTTTTGGTAATCGCTCTTACCTCATGTTTGTCTGTTAACTGTAGGCAGAAGGAAACATTCATACACAGGAAGTTTTAGAAAGTTATATTCTTGTTTTCTGCTCTTCAAGATGTTAGGATGGAAAATTGTATGCCTAAAATAAGCACTGCTTCTGTGAAACCCAAGTTTCAAGTGTGAGTTTACATATAGTCTAACCCTCTGCTTTCTGGCCTTACCCTACTGAAAAGAATCTTATATAGCATGGTTGTGGAAGCATTTCTCTGCAATAACTCTAATGCTGACTTCAGAAACAACCAACCAGAAAACTGAACCTACAAAACAAGCCCCCAGAAATTATAAGTGAGTAAAACCCACGCTGGGATATACTTAGCAAGTAGCTGAATTTGTGGGCTGAGATGTAAGGCTGGGAAGTCCTACATGCCCACTGCAGGGGTGTTGGGCCTACATGATTTTCAAGCTCCTCTTCCAACCCAAACCATTCTATGATTCTATGTTTGTACTCTCTGTGTCAGTGGCTGTGCCTCCTGTAATTCATGTACAAAGCAACTTAAGGAAAAATAGTGTATAGAGGGAACCAACCCTGACTTGATAACTGCAGTCTGCTAGGCTGAATTTTCTTTTTGGTGTATTAGTTTCTGGTACCTTTGTTAGAAAAGGTTTCTCTTATAACAAATTCTGTTATTCAGAAAAAGTAACAGCAAATTCTTCTGGTTTCCTTTATTAATGGAACTTTTTTATAGGTATAGGTATGTATTACTGTTATTACAGTATTGCACTTTGAAACTCCTTGCTTTCTCTCAAGCAAGCAATAGATAAAAGGTGGAAGTTGAGAGAGGAGTACCAGCTGTTGAAATGATTCATGACCCTGGTAAAGTCTGTGTGAGAGCCCACTACTGTGGCTGTTCTTGTGGTGTCCTCTGCCCTCTTTCACTCTGCTGCTGTAGTGGTACCTGCACCATACTTTTTTAGAGCAGATAGAAAATAAGAGTGGTATGCTTTTGGACATTAACACTTGTAACTTAAAATAATAGAAACATTAAGTAACTTTTCGAATTGTTATGCATTTTGCTAAACTTCCATTGAAATATTCATTTGGATATCATTCAGCAGTCTAAATATTCCGCTTGAAGAATGTTTTTGTATTATTATCACAGGAGTACTTGTGTTACATGATCAAGGATATTTTACATGTTGTTGAAAATACTTTTCAAAATGATGAATTGGGTTTTGGTGTTTTCATATTGTAAATAAACTTCCTTTTTTAATCCAAAAGCTTGTAAATACATATGGTAGTTTCTGGAAAATGAAATAAGGAAAACAGAACATTCACGTGTTTGAGGTCAATAAATTCAGGAAATTGGGGTACGTTTTGTAAACATGTTGGAGTCCCTGTCCTGCTTCTGAATCCCTCTTCATCACTGAGTTGAGAAACTTACTTCAGCTGGCTGCCCTTCTACTTATTTAGAGAAGATTATGTTCAATAAATTCCTTGTCCTTATCCTTGTGTAAGCAGTATTGCGTGCAGGTATTTATTTAAACATGATTCATTATTAATATAGAGTATTTAGACAGCAATGTACTGAAAATGAATTACTTTGTCAAGTATTTAAGAGCTCTATTGTATGCAGTTTGTTTTGTTGGAAAACAGCTATAGCAATCATAAAAGGTCAGGGATTCTTGTTCTCTTAAGCCTGAGGCTTTTTAGATATTTGCAAGCCATGTACAATGTAGCTGTTCTGACTGTTCTGCCATTAGACCTGAGCTCAGGAGTAGAAGAGGGACAGGAGAGGAGGGTTGTTTCTGCCTTGCGAGGGTAATTGAATTGCCCGACTCAATGAGCCTCGAGCCTCTTTGAGAAAAGGGATGTCACTTATGCTGTATTGTGTTAGCTGCTCTGACTCAGTAGAGTTTGGGCCACAACTTCCATTCTCTTTTTCCATACAAACTGGATTACAACACCACTTTATAAAGGTACAATCTATTCCATTGTGTCTTCTCAGTTTGTGTTTCTCAGTTCATACAGACCATTTGCAATTGTGTGTCTCGGAGACCAGACTTCAAAATCACCATGTACACATTACTACTTTTGTTTCTAATCAGAAAATGGCAAACAAGTATTCTGAATTCCAGCTATCCTCTCTTTAAATACAACCATCTCACATTGAAAAATGTATATTCTTTCTTTTATAATGCACAAGTTGCCGTCTTTGTTGTTTATTCTTTAAAAAGAAAACCAAACAAAAAACCCCCACAACCCTCACACTAGAAAAGACGCAAATGTGTTCAGCTGCTGCAGTAGAAAGCTTTGACCTATAGCCCAAAATAAGTACCAGAAGTGATTTTAGGATTTTGTCTTCCTTTTCCTGTGTTGATACGTCAAAGCAGAAAGGAATTGGTAAAATGGAGCTCTGGCACTTGTGATCCTTTAGGACTGGCACAAGCAAATGTTTCACAGCAATAGAAATTCTAGTTTCCCAGATGCATCCTTCAGCCTGAACACACTTGCAGGCTGCCCAGCTTTTCTGCTGTCCATGATTCACAGTTCATGTGTAAAATAACTCTATGTGGGCTACGGGGTACTGTTGATACAGTGAAGAATTTTGGAAGTCAGAAAGCTGCTAGATGACTGGTCATAATTATGTACAGATAAGTGAAAATTATCACAATTTATCTTTAAGAACTATTTTGAGGCCCCAGGTTTTTGAAAGTGCTGTTTTGTTCAGGTTTCTCTCTTAATCTTTGTATATTTCAGGTCACTAAATAAAATAGTAAGGAAAAAGCCTCAACGTTTAAAAGCAGAAGTAGGAATGATGTTAAATTGATGCACATGAAACAGTGAATTTTCTTGAGATGTCTGTTTGTACTTAGTGTAATGGAATGGCTGACAGCAGGTTTCAGTTGCCATAGTGTAATTATGTAGAATAGACTTTTGCGATGACACTATGTCAATTAAGGAATCTCTCACATTCTAGACTACAAAGGACAAAATGACAGTACAAGATATTTCTTCCGTTCTTTTTCATAGAAAGATAGTGACACTGTGTGAAATTACAGTCCTGTTATGATGGCACAAGTCAAATGATGTGAAAGATTTCTGGATTGATTAAAAATCATCAGCATTATAATATAGAATATGTATGATTTGATAAGTTGCTGTTATGTTTTGTTCATTCTTCTTTGCATGGTATTTGGGGGGGCTGACAGACTGAGTGTGTTTCTTGTTATATTTGAAATGCTGTCTGTCAGTGTGAAAAATTCTACTTATATACCAATGTACTTTAACTAGTGACTTTTCAGTTTGTGGAAATATTTTAATCCAATACATCTTGAGTAAATTTTAAAGCCCTTGCAGAACATGAATTAGGATAGGAGATGGTTTTATTTTCCCATATATTTTGCTGTGTCTTCCATTTTTTGAACTAAATCCAGATGAAAAAATATTATTACTTTTTTCTTCTTTCTTATTAAAGTATTCACGCTGTCCCCAAGTTCTGATAGTGTATTTATTTTTATTACATAAAGCATAATAATGCATATTCTTCATTGTTTTTATGAAAATTTCAGTATCAAAACACCCTGATTCATAATGAGTTTGTATAAAAAGCTCCTGAATTGAATTGAAAGAAAGGATGCTATAAGCATTTCCTGATAGTAAATGCAATTTTTTCTGATTTCTCAGTATTGATCCTATGTGTTTTAATAGGGTTTTTTTCAGGTAAAAAACAGTCTCATTTGCATGCAAATTATATAATGTTTCTAAATGGTACATGTGGAGATGCTCTTCTGCCTGTTTTCCTGTGATTATTGATATCTGTTTAAGGCTTATTGTAGTCCTCTGTGTTAGCAATGTAGTATTTATTGACATCGTGATGTAGGAAACTACGAAAAAATCTTACCCAGTTAGATTAGTTTATTTCTATGGAAGTGAATAAGAAAAGATTCTATGAACAAAGGCAGGAGCAGACATTTATCTCATTAAAAAATTCAGAAACATTCCAGTTTTAGACTTGCTTCCTCAGTGACATCTGTAAGAAACTAGCCAACTGAGTCATCTTACTATTTCAGCATCTACAGAATTTATTCAAGACTGTTAGGGTAGCTTGCATTATTCCATGCCCTGAAGTAACTTTGTCATTTTAATGAAGCCAGACTCCCTTTAATTCTGAGTCTTTCCCATGTACAACATGTAGTGTGTAGTTACCAGCATGCCAGGTCTGCATTTCATGTCTATTTTGTGTGCGGCTTACTACACTCTGATTTTGTGAAATGATCAATTTTTTTAAAAAAGTGAATATGAATATTCTACTTTTAATGTCACTGCTAAATGTAATGATGTTTAATATATATTTTCAGCTTAAAAAATAAAGCTATATGAGCACAGTGTAGCATAACTAAACATCTACGGTACTATACACGTGCTACAAACTCTCACTTATTACTGTAGTAACACGATTTGCAGTTTGACACAGTTTGTATAACATTACTCAGTGTAACTTACTAGACTTTACTGTATTTATGTTCTAGTTGTTGTCAAGTATTGTAAACATTTGTCTAAAGATAATAAATCAACACAGTAAAGGCAGGATAAATGATCAAATAGAATGGAAGAACAAAGAGATGAAGCAGCTCAGAGCCTGACACCTGAAGCCCTGCCCACAGCCCGCTCTCTGTGCTGCACTATGCTGTGCCCTGAATAGCAGGAAGTTTGCAGACGGACTTGCTTTTGAGCCACTCCACAGTCACGGTAGCAGCATGTGGCATTCCATTGGGTAGCAAACAGTACCAGTTGCAATGGGAACAGTGGCTATTACACTGGTCTTCAGGAAGCTACAAGAGGAAAACTAGGGATCTGCAGCTCTTCTGAGAGAGTGTTATAGGTTTGCCCAAGGTAAAATTAGCACAGGGTGATTATTTGTTGGCATACCAGGAAACCAAGTCCACACTGAACCTGTACGTCCCTGTCTTCTTTTGAGGTGCTCACTTTAGCACAGTTGGAACAAACCAGTGAAACAGTGCGGAAACCTTGCCTTGCTGCTCCCAAATGTGACTGTCTTTTAATTTCTCTTTAAAAATTACTTCAGGTGTTAAGAGTAGAAGATACATGCTCTTTGATAGAATTTATTTAATGTCTTAATATTTAGCATGTACTTTTTGATACTTCTGTTTAAAAAAGATGTATTTTCTTTTTTTCTAAGGTGCAGCAACTCATGATTATCACAGGAACATCTCAAAACTTCCCAAATCAGGTCCCCAGCTTCATATACTCCATCATGTTTTCCCCAAAGTAGAAGTTTAGCAAGAGCTGACCTTACTCTCATTGGGACTTTAGTTCCAGCCTTCTTCTTAACAAACTCTGGCATAATGTTCTGAAACATATTTTCTTAGATATCCCATTAACGAACAATGGTCTCAGTCCTATATCCACAGTGACCCTGGTCCTGTCTCTCTGAAGTCATTTGTGCTTTAACATACCCAGTTTTTCTGTAGCATAGCTGTGCTCAAAATTTAGTTTGAGCTTGCAAAAGAAGTAAAACATGTCAGCTGTGTTGCTGTTGCTTGTATTGATGCAGCTTCAGTGTGCGAATATGCTTTACAGATATGTAGGGGAAATTAATTTTAAAAAGGGAATGTTCAACAGCTTTGTATTCTAGACATAATACCTAGGTCTGTATATTAATTTTCATTAACAATCTGAAAAATGTAGAAAATCCTTAATGAAGTTCCTTGAATGGAAATGCACCTTATTGTAATTGTTTCCAGTGAACCAGAGTCGAAGATAATAAAAATCATAATCCTGGACAACACAGGAAGGGAAACTATAATTTTAATGTGTGAAATATAAAACTGAACAACAGTTCTTTCAAAACCATTTTGTCTTTGAGTTACTGAGAAAATCGCCAGTACTAGTTTGTATTTATTCTTTTAGAGTGGGAAAAAGGAATGGCTAAATGTAATTGCCTGAGGAACAGACACCTAGTGCCACTTAAGATGCTGCAGGGTGTCCAGGCAGGTCTCTCAGTGCTTCTTCAGAAAGACATGGGTCTCCTGCATTGATTGTCACTTCTGCTGTCAGCAAAGTTCTGTGTCAGTGACATTTCCAATATAACTGGAGTTCTGTATTCTGCTGCCAGATTGAGTTTACGGTGCTTTTGCTGCCTGTCTTTAGCAGCTCTAACAATCTTTGACATATCAAAACACTGTAATTCATCTGGAAGTGCAAAAATATTTGCTAATATGTACAATTTCAATTTAACTAATACTCCTTTATGTTGGAACAAATGAGAACTGGGGATAATAGAGTGCTTACCAGTCACCACATGTAGAATAATTGAAGGTTCTCCCAGAACAGCTGCATAAAGGGATTGCCTGTTCAGCCAGGATTAGAATTTCAATGGGGTGTAATAGTGTCTAAGAAAATCCCATGAAAGTACACCTCAGTAGCAGGTTTGTGTTTCCATGTGATGGAAAGGGGCTCTCTAAGAGAAAAGTCCAGTCCCACATGCAAATACATTTCTTGAGCAATGGCATTTTCTTGATTATCTCCATGTATGTCTCTAGCATCTGGTTTTACTTTAGAGTATTTTATGCTCAGTCTTTTAATATGCTTGTAGTGAATTTGAACCTCCCAAACCAAAGTATTGTTACCCATTATTGGTTATGTTGTCAGATCTTGACACTGCTCTTTTTATTCGTAACTGGACTCTTTCTCTGCATGGCAAAGCATTTCCTTTGAATAAACACTTCTGTGTACATTAACCTACTTGACAGAAAGTCACAGGCATTGCATAGGATCTGCTATGATCAAGTACTTCATGCTGCTTGAATGTTGTATCCTCTCTCTGTTCTGAGTCACCTGTCTTGGAATAGAGAGGTGAAGATACTTCTTGCAGGAAACAGTTTCTTGTTAGTGATGATTATTGAAGATTAGAATATGGAAGAGAAGGGAGACACATTGATTTTCAATCTCTCAGTTATTTCTAGTTTGGAGAAAGCTGGAAAGAGATCCCAACATTAATTTCTAAAGAAATTTTTGTGGAACCTCAGCTGTGTACTGATGTAAGGGGTACTGTATGCTCTTCTGGTGTTTAAAGAAAACTCTAGGATTAACCCCTCTCTGTGGACTTCCCTTGCTGGGACTTTTAGAGGGAGTAGGAAGAGTGGTAAAATGAAGAACTAGACTATACAATTAAGTAAACTTCTATACTGAATATACAGAAGAAATGATGGTATGTAAACACTTTGCTTTAATTACACCATAATTTTGTTAAGGTTAATGTGTAGTTCTTACCCTCTAAGTGAGACTCAGATCACTGCTGGAATTTTCTCTGATCCTCCTTCTTAAGAGAATTATCCAGCTGAAAAAAAGACCAGGGATTGTTTTCTCGTGGCATCAGACACTGGTAACTTGCTAATGTCCGTCCATTCCTTAGAGTTTGATTCTGAAAAGAAATCTTACTAGTTCTCATATATCAGGTAACTGTTTCTTTTCTGAAGAAGTGCACTGAATATTGAGCATCTTTGAAGTTGTGAATTGTACAGAACGTCTTTAACTGGTTCCTTGGTTTGCTGTTTCGGGAATAAGGAAAATAAGTGTTTGCTCTGATCAGTGTGTGGTTGAGGATAGAGATAAAAAAAAAATTCTGTAGTGTAATATCTGTAGGTGACTACATGGAAAGTCTTGTTCTCTTCCTGTATGTCTGGGAAAATTTGCACTACTACTCTGGTGTGAAGGACGGGGATATTTTCAGAGATGGTGTTCATGGATGTGTAAGATAAGCTTTTCATTCCCTGTGTGATGAAGAACTGATAATGTAACTGGCACTTTTTGGTCAGACCTCTAACAAGGGTTGCACCTCTGCTACTGCCCAACTGACCTAGGAATGGAGAAAGTATTTTCCAGTATGTAATGCAGACATCACAGATTTTGAAGGTAGATTTGTTTAAGCCACTAAAACCCCTGTAACCACCTCAGTTCGAAGATGCTTTTAACTATTTTGCAAGCTAAAAAGCAGAAATTTATCTTTGCATAATTCACAGTTTTGCCAACTTCTTCTCAGTGTCTTTGATGTGATGCTGTATAGCATATTAGTACATTTAAGTGATAACAGTGTTATTTAATGTATATATGTTTATATATTATTCTATTAGCCAGTTATTCACTCTTGAATGTTTGAATTTTTGCTTCCTTTGTATGTGCCTGTTTTTTAGGGAGGTTTATTTCTTCTTTTCACTTTTTCCTCTAGAACTATTATGGAGCTGCCAAAATGATTTTTTCTGACAATCCACTTGGCCTGACATGTGGAATGGTCTGTCCAACATCAGATCTCTGTGTTGGTGGCTGCAATTTGTATGCCACTGAGGAGGGCCCAATTAATATTGGTGGATTGCAGCAGTTCGCTACTGAGGTAAGTAGGACTTGAAAATGTCTGAAATTCTTGGTATGTAGCACTGAGTATTGCCTAAGTGGTTGCCTTGGTTAATAAATTGTTTTTTAGAAAGTTGATACTAATAAAGTAGTAGGAAGTTGGAATAATTATTCTTTTTCTTACACCACATTCAAAAGTTTAGAAATGCTTTCATAATACAGTACATTATAGGAAAATTAGGAACATAATTTGTGAACAAGATGATTCTTTAGAAATGCTAGTAGTTGAGACAATTTCTTTCACAATGAAAGATTTATCTAAGCCAGGTGAAATTGTGGCTGTTACTCAAGTAGGCTGCATAGGGGAAAAGATCCAGTGTACCTGCATCTGTAACTGCATATTAAGGAGATGTAGAACTGTTCTGGGCCTGGTGTAGACCCTATAGCAAAATTAATGTGTATTTGTACTGGCTTTGGGACAAAGCGATAAGCTTCAGATGATTTCATCTTTTTGTTGTCCTGCTTTGCTAAAACGAAGTAAATACAGTTTCAGGTTGACTTAAAATATTTGTCCCTGTGCATCTATTTGGATAGGTGCAGATGCACACACATTGGTATGTTTAAATTTATTAGTTCATAGAGGTAGGTGCATGTTTTGGCTGCTGAAGCAAAGGTTGTTGCTTGCCACTTCATGTTAGGAAGTCCTTTTGTGGTTTTCTGTTGGGGTTCTTGTGCATTGTTTTGTGATTGTGTAATTGCAGTGCTCCAATTTTCATCTGAAGAAAGGCATTTGTTAACTTATTTGGAGGGCATGGAGGATTTGTACCAAACTCATGGTCTCAGCTAGCACCTCATTTGATCTGAGGTATTGTTGGATAAAAATTGTGATTTTGGTCTCTGTAAAAGTGGGTAGGTTGTGGCTGTATTAAAAAAAATCTTATTCTTGTGTCAAGTTTACACATTTCTCTACAGTCCTTAACTAATGTGCACATCCCTCTTCTGTATCATGAGCCATTTGCCTGATCATATTTACAAACATATGCAGAATTACAGAGTCACAGAATATACCAAGTTGAAAGGGAACCAAAAGGATCATCAAGTCAAACTCTTACACCTGCACAGGACCACCCCAAAAAGTCACACCATGTGCCTGACAATATCATCCAAATGTCTCTTGAACTCTGTCAGGCTTGGTGCTGTGACCACTTCCCTGGGGAGCCTGTTCCAGTGCTCAGCCACCCTCTGGGTAAAGAACCTTTCTAATATCCAACTTAAATGTTCCCTGGCACAACTTCAGGCCATTCCCTTGGGTTCTGTCACTGGTCACCACAGAGAAGGGATCAATAGTTCAGTCACCTTTACAAAACCTGAGGAAAAAATAACAGACCAAAATAGAAATGCGAATCAATCTGTAAGTAACAGATGATATGTCTGTAAGGCCAGGTTTTTTCTCAGGTGTTGTTTCATTCATAGACTTCACACCCTCTTCTCAATGGCTGCGGGTCATGATTCAATGAGCAAACCTGCTGCTGCTGTTCTCCTTTTATCTGTTTGTATCCCTCCTTTCTTCTTTCCAGGAGACTTGTAAATCTTCTGGAGCACTTGCTAAACTTTTCTACTGTTGCTGAGTCTCATCTCTGTCATTTAAATGGTATCCACTTCAATTTTTTTTGACATTTGAACACTAGTGTAAGATTCAGTACACCTTAGGCCAAAGTTCTCCTTTACAGGATGAGACTAGAGACACTGATCTGTATTGTTCTATGTGTATATTCAGTAGTTGGGTTTTATCAGTCAAGAGTCACTTTTATTAGCTTTTCTTCTAATAGCTTTTATTCCCTTATATGTAAAAAGTTAGTATTTGTTGCAAAGGAGACTTCTTTTTTAACACTCCACAAAAAAAAAAAAAACAAACACAAAAACCCAAACCAACTGACCAAACAAAAAGAGTAAGCAGTTGTCAAGCAGATGATAAATACAATGGTGAAATATTGCTGTTTAGGAACCAAATACAAGTACTATCTGTTATATGTGTCTTCTTTTAGCCCTAATGCTATGATTAATAGAGAGGAATTATGGCTTGATAGATAATGCTAAATATCTGCCATTTCTCTTCAAAAATCTTTAGAAATCTATTAAAAAAGCTTAGTGCTAGCATAATGATTGATATGAAAACTACAGAGAGGATGAATAGCTCCAAATGGCTTTGTTCTTAATGTTTCAAGTTTTTTTAAAAATTATATTAGTTTCAGTAGTTTCGACAGAATGAAATTGCTATAGAGTTCTGTATAGCACTCTAACAAAAAGAACAGTTTAGTAAATGTTACTATCCTTAGTATTATAGTATCTATATCTCTATATGTCTAGTAAATAAGAAATGTAGTAAAATGTTAAAAACTTGGTTGTTAGTAACCTTGAGATTTAGTGCTGTTTAACAAAGAATTTGTATGTATTGTAGTATTCTTAATTAGTAATAATAGGCAGTCACTTTTGCAATTAGTGCTTTTTACCTTTTATTCCATTAAATTTTACCATGAAAGTGTGTGTAGTTGAAAGAATGTAATAGTATGAGTGCTTCCAAGTAACAAAAATGTGGATTATGATATTGAAGAAAATAAGGTACTGCTGCTCATACAAAAACTGTCCCAGATACTGCAAATGAATTGGGTTCACAGTTCTACCTATGTAAGTAACTTAGCAAATTGTATAATTTAGGCATGCAACATGTGTTACTCTTAATGAGAGCTGCATGGTAATTCTCATGCATGGCGTAATATTTGTCCCGCAGGGGCTTATTTACTGAAAACTCCATTGTGCATGAAGCCAGTTTTAGACTTTTTTTCCCTTGGAATTAGTGTGAGGATCATACACTTGATGCATTATGAGAGTGAACGATAATAAAAGGGCACAACTGCTAGCTGAGATAAAAGATAAAATTGCAGTGAAGCAGGAATGTGGGTTTAAAATGGAAAATATATGGGTATGATGTATGCCCGTTTGTGCTTCTGAACAATGACTGATCATCTGTTCATACTGCAGATAAAGCTCCCTAATTGTAAAGTATTTGTCTTGCATATGGTGGAACAAAAGAAAAGAAAAAAAAGACACCTCATGTCTCGTGCATTTTCTGTCTACCGTTTCATATAGTTTTGTAACTATGTTCAGCACATTCTCAAAGTTAATTTTAATCCAGCCTGAAAAAATATGGATTTTGACCATTAAATGTTCAAGTGGAAAAAAGGAAATGTCCGTATGTATTTGTGATGTAGAATGTGTATACTGAGATGCAGTTACCATGGTAACTGTTGCATCTAGAGAATAACATGGAGTAAAAGCTCACTATTATAAATGACGAGTGTCAAGCTCAGGTTACACCTGCTACTGCACAGGTCAAAATTATATTAATGTCTTTATCTGTCTCCTTTGCCCAAGTACTTCAGAATCATGGAACATCCATTTTTGGAACACAAGTTCAGGAAAAATATACTGAAATTGCAGTGACAATACATATAAGCATGAGGTATGTGGCTGTCAGTCCCACAAAATAAACTAAAATTACTGGTTACTCAAGTACAAGTTGGTAAGCTTGTAGTAAAAAGGAAGATTTATTACATTGTCTGCTGTTGTATTAGTAAGAAACTCTCAAATTATTACATTTTTGGATAGACATTACTGAATCTAAAGGTTCTCCTGTGTTTCTATTTGGTCATTCTGAATGGAGGAGCATAAGCTAAATAGAAAATGTATTATTTTAATTGCTGCATACTAGGTATAAACACTAGATCATTTAGTAGTGTGGCTCTCATGCCAGCTACAGTTCTGGTGATTTGTTCCTCTCTGGAGATACATTCTGACTGCTGTTGTAGAAGAAAGAAATTGGAAAAGGAAATTTGATATGTTTTTTCCCTAAAAGAGGCATTATATGAGCATACCTGCTGCTCACACAGTGCCACCTCAGCAGAGCACTTAGTGTGGATAGAGGGCTGTGGTGAGGGACCTGCCCTGAGTGCTGAACCTCCCTTCTCCCCCAGCCCACGTGGTAAAGGAAGAAATGGCTGCCCTGAAGGATTGCCACAAGTGGGCCGTTGGGCCTTGGGCTCAGGGTCCCTCTTTTAGTTGTATATCGGCAGCTCTGGTCAGTCTCAATGTAGGTGTGGGGAGAAGGTGGTTCTTGTGGTGGTTCTCCTTCAGTTGGATGGCCTTGGGACAGCTGCCTGGACCCCTCATCATCACCGACACAGATACTCATGCTGCCTCAGCACAGGAGGATTGTTCTGGGCAGCTAAGAGACCAGGACAAATAGGAAAACCCCCTCTATTTATCAGTATTCATTTTAATTTTAACACATTTTTCGTTATTTTATATGTTAACTTCTGTTGAAATCTGTAACAATAAGTAAAATTTTAGGCTTGTCTGAAGGGGATGGTATAGCCTTCTACAATAGTTCAGAGGATGAATCTGAGGATTTCTCAGACCAATGCTGAAGGATTTTCTGATATTTGGGCCAGTTATATAAACTTCTCTACAGCATGTTTTACAGATGTTAAACATTCTTGTGTTTTTTAAAGCATTTCCAATAATGTTACTGTGTCCATTTTAGTAATGGGATTCATAAAGTATTTAGATTTGGGTGCTGCAATGTCCTAGATCTACAGATTTTCTTGGGATGAGTATAATGGAAGTTTGGAAAGTCTTTAATAAGGCATTTTAGGCCCTATTTTTGTCAGTACTCACTACTTGCGTAACAGTTTAAATTACAACTTTAGCTCTTAAATTGTGGACGATCAACAAGTGTTCATAGCTAGCTCATGTCTATGGAAAGAATGCTTCCTTGTAGCATCATGTATAGTGAAATTAATTGGGTGATTCTGTAATTTGACAACTTCAGTAAGATTACTAAGCATGCAATCTGCTTAATTTTGTATTCAAATCTGTGTAGAATATTATTTTCTTCTTTAAATATTCAGCTGCCCCATATTAATGTAAACCAGCCTACAGATAAATATCCATAGAAACCAGTGAAAAAGTGTGAAACTAATAAAATCAGTTTCTCCAAATGTTATGGATTTCATTGCCTGTGTTTTACTTTCTGTGCACTAGCAAAATCTGATAACAATTCAGAATGCACTAATATGTTTCACACTAAAATAAATCCCACCTGGTTTCTAATGTTTCTATCAGTAGCTAAAGTAAATAGTGAAGGATATTTAAAGGTAAACCTGACTGATAAAGTTATTTCTATAGTTTTTTAAGCATGGAGCAAATATTATGCTTGAAGAATATAGTTATTAAGTCAAAACTTATATTAATTTTTTCCACTGCTCCTTCCTTTTCCCATTTTTTTTTCTTTTTCTGTTGATGAAAATGACAGATTAAACAGATACACCTTTTATTAAGAAGTGTGTTCTTCTGTCTTGGAGATTACCAAGCATGTTTTGATAGTCTTGTTTTGTAGGATTAGACAAAGGGTTTTTATGTTTTAATAGTGCGGTGAAACTTTCAATCCTTGTACTGTTTAATTCATTCTTTGTCATAATCCAAAAATAATTTTAAGCAACCAGAGGATAGAAGAAAGCCTGGGTTGGAAGTGACCTCTTGTTCTAATGCCTCTGCTATGGGCAGGGACAGCTTCCATTAGACCAGATTGCTCAAAGACCCATGCAACCTTGCCTTGAACACTTCCAGAGATAACAGAATCACAAAAATTGGAAAATACCTCCAGTCTTTGACTGAACACTACCTTGTCAACTGAACCAAAGCATTAAGTGCCGTGTCCAGTCATTTCTTAAACACTTCCAAGAATGGTGACTCCACCACTTCTCTGGTCAGTCTGTTCCAATGCTTGACAACCCTTTTAGTGAAGAAATTCTTCCTGCCATCCAATCTGAACCTTCCCTGGTGCAGCTTCAGGCCCTTTCCTCTTGTTCTGTCACTTGTTGCCTGGGAGAACCTCCTGGCTACAACCTACTTTCAGGTAGTTGGAGAGAGAGAAATTCTCCCCTGAGCCTCCTTTTGTCCAGACTAAACACTCCCAGCTTCTTCAACTGCTCCTCATATGACCTATTCTCCAGACACTTCATCAGCTCTGTTGCCCTTTTCTGGACCTGCTTCAGCACCTGAATGTCCTTCCCCTAGTGAGGAACCCAGAACTGGGCACAGGACTTGAGCTTCATCCCCACAAGTGCCAAGTACAGGAGGACAATTTCTTCCTTGGTCCTGCTGGCCACATTAATTCTGATCCAGGCCAGGATGTCATTGGCCTTCTTGGCCATGTGGGTACACTGCTGGTCATGTTCAATCGCTGTCAAACAGCACCCTCAGGTCCTTTTCTGCTGGGGTGCCTTCCAGACACTGTTCCCTTAAGCCTGTAGTGCTGCAGAGGGTTGCTGTGAAATGGGAGTGAATATTAAATTAATAAAGGTGAATAGAGTAAAGCTGTCTGACCATATTTCAGTTCTGTAAGTAGGTGGAAAAGGGTACCTACAGTCTATTGCTCTTAGAAGAAATTCTGACCAGAAAACTCAGAAGTGACTAAACTGAGTTACATTAATTTATTCTAATTTGTATAAAATTTGATATAAAAATTATGAATAACAGTTCAAACCTGCTCTAAAGGTCTTAAATCTTTTAGATTAATTAAAGTCATGCTTACTATGCCATAAAATGATTTTCATCTGAGTAGCAAAATACACTTCTCTGAATCACCTGCCACTCTCTTCCAAATGTCAAATCTTTTCATCAAAACATGTTAATATGAGAACAGGGTAATGAAGAAAAGAACCAGATTTTTTTTTACATGAAGAGAGCAATAAGCTTTCTCCTACCTGCATGCTGAAACACAGCTAAAATGAGTTGGCTAAAATCTTATAGGAAAATTAAACTGGAATCAGATGCTTAACGGTTGAAACCAATGTAGTTTGCTTAAATGGAAGATGTTGTGGAACCTGAGTAAAAACTCATGAGTTATTTTTATATATTTTGGAATTATGTACTTTGTTGAGTACATTGAATTTTTTGAACCAACCCCACTGCAGTGAAAGGATAATTTATAAATAAGAGAGAAGAAAACAAACTCTTAGATCTCATGCTGCGGAGAACATTGAGCAAGCGCACTTATACCTTCATGCATGGAAGTGATGCAAGTAGGAAAACTCTAAAGTGTTAGAAATGCATGAATCAACAGAGATTTTTTTTTTTTTCAGTTGTTGGAAACTTTAGCAGAATAGATTGGCTGTTTCAGTTTGGTCAAATTGTATCTCACTTGAGGACTAAATCTCCATATTTTATAAACTGACATATCCTTTCTAAGGACCCTAATAGGCATGAAGTGGACAGAATCCATGTGGGTTTAGTTTGAAAGCCTCTAAATGGTGACGTAGTGATGATTGCATGAAATTTGGTAAAAATTTGAACAATAAATGCACAATGTTATTAATCTCTATTATTAATCTATTGAATTTCTTTTGTCTATGTAGGAGAGGGAGACAGAAGGAAAAATAGACTTGAGGATGATGGTTGAGTCTTTTCACTGAGAGATTCAGCTTTAAAATTCATTATTTGGTCTCATTTTCCTGATTGGGTCTCAGCTAAAAAGCACTGAAAAACAAAGTAAAACTCCATCCAAACAAAAAATAAATCATGTTTTTTGAAGGAAAAGTGGAAAGAAAGGCAGTAATATTAAATTTTACCCATCCTGAATACAGTCTGAACACTTTAAAGCCACAGAGGACAGTTGCCTGTAACATGCCATTGAGCACTTTCTTGCAAGTTACTCATCTCTGACCACCAGAGGATTTATACAGAGGAATTCAGTACATTTAATTAGGTGAACCTCAGTGTAGGGAAACTTCACCATGAGGTGAGTGAAAATCTTTTGAAAGGCATTAAAGCAGTTTGCTAGTTTCACACAGTTACTCTGCCAGCCTTAATATGCAAAACTGCCACTGAATTCCAGATGGCAAGATATTGCCACACAAGCTGGCTGTGCTGCATAAAGGCTGTTTCACCCTGTTTGCAAATAGGCAGAATTAAAGTTGACCATTCAGCCTGAACTACTAGGATTTCCTGCATGAATGCTTGGTTTCTGAAGCTTAACACTACACTACAGTAGTGTGGCACTTTAATATAACATTTATTTGAGGGATATGACTATTCAGTAATATTTATAAAAATACTTATGTTCACAATAAAGTACATTTATGAATAAATTTGTTAAACGTGTGCATATTCAGAGTGTTCAATATACGCATTAAACGTTCAAGTTATATAATTTATATTTCTGAATAGCCTTCTAAAACAACTCCATGAGACTTTAATGAAAATTTGGTATAATTCAAGCAGTTTCTCTGTGAATGTAACAAAGCAGACATTTTAGAAATATCCTATTGCATTTTGGTTATCACAGCCTAGTTTTTACAGTACAATATGAGCTTTTTAGCCTGTGAAATCCATTAATAACCACATTAAACTTTTCCATATTGTGTGAATTGTCAGGTTTAAATGATTCTTTAAAACAATTATCTGTCTCTTGCTTCATGCAGTTCGTTAAACTGCTATGTCAATTTACAAAGACTGGGGGAGTTTGACACAGAAATTTTAGAGGGGGAAGAAACTAATCATGAGTTTACCTAGCATGAGTGCTCAAGTGCATATGAAGAAAATGAACATTGATTCAAAATATAAATGAAAAATTCTATTCAGGAGTGGAATTTCCAAAGTTTAACTTGAAAACCCTTTGTTTCTCAAGTCTTAAGGAAAGTAAAATCTGTTGGTAAACTTGTTAAATAGCTTAATTATATTTATTAAGACAAATGACAATGTATATATTTTAGAAGGCTAGCTATTACTTACAGAATGCAGTTTTACATTAAAATAGGTAGGAAACGTTGTGGGTTTGGTAGTTTTTGAGATGCAACCTTGGAGTGTTTCTGATATGACTGAGACTCCCTGTGCAATGCACTCTTGAATCCTTTTGTTTTTTGCAAAGTTAAACATCTTACCTCTAATACTTAAAATAAAAAGATGTAACTATGCTCTTCTAATCTTCAATAGCCTGTAAGGTTGTAGGTCTATTTTTTTCCTCTGGTAGGTTGTGCAAGATAGAGACTCCATTCCTTCCCCCACAATGTATATAAAGGCAAAGAACAATGAAGTCTACCTTGGGAAATGTAGACTATTTCTGCCTTAGACTCTTACCTGTGTTACCTGAGTAAAGAGCTCATTTAATGCAAAACTGAAAAACTGTGTGACATTACAGCTGGGTTAGCAGCCCTTTGTGTTGGGTTCTATAAAAATGCACAATTGTGGTCAGAGACTGTTTCAAAGTACTTTTACTAGTCAGGACAAATTGAAGAAGATCATCACCATTCTACAGATGAATGAATTACAAGTTTGAGAAACCCAGTTAAAAAGTGTAGAACATCTTAAATAGACAAAATAAAAGTAAGTCCTATAAAAATTGTCTAAGAGGAGGCATTTGAAGCATGGGTTACCTTTGAAAGTACAACACTGAAGACTATGTGACGTTAGGGGGAAGGGCCTGTTCCCAATATTCCTCTGGAGGGAGTGCAGAGACAGAGGTTTATTCAGTCTGGGAGATGAGTGGCAAAACCAGCTTTATTGCAAAATCACGAGGCTTTTATGGGGTCCCAAGGGGAAAGTGCTGGATCTGGGAAAGGATTGGATAAGGATCGGGTGGAAGAGAAGGCTTTAGGTGCTGACTCGTCAATAGGAAAATGGAGGGATCAGACCCAACAGAAAACCAGAGGCTGGGGATAGCTGGGTGAGATAACCAGTAGGGCTAGGACAGGAGCAGAAGCTGGAAGGGATAGCAGCCACACCGCCACAGGCTGCACCGGTGACACGAAGCAGGGGCATCCTAGCAAGGATGCTTGGACTGGTGGGGGCAGCCCTAGGTCGTCCCGGGTCAGTGGGGACATGGCCAGGCAAGTTCTGGCTGCTGCTGCCAAGCCGGGGGAGCCTGTGCCTGATGGGTGTGGTGCATCACTGGGAAACAATTCCTCAGGGGAAGGACACAGGAGCGGGTGATAACAATGCAGGGAGAGTGTATACAGAAACTTTCTGAACTAAAACCCCGTGCAGAGAAAACATATAAAACTCCAACAGGAAGTCTCTCATGTATGCAGCTAGTCATGTCTGCTGCTTGCCAGCGCTGTCCTCCTCCGAGGCCCATTTCAGTGCTTCCGCACAGAAGACTAAGGGCAGCTCCTAAAAAATGTTTCAAACCTACCACCTCTATAAAATCAAGCCAGAAGTGATTTATCCAGGATCATGCATGTTGTCTCTTGAAGAAGCAAAGCCCCTTCACTGGTATTATAATCCTTTGTGTTATTTGCAGAAATACTTTTCTACTAGTAAGAATGATTTGTTTGCAGGGAATTTTTTTGGCATTGCAAAGATTCTCTGCCATCTGGCTGACTTTGTATTCCTATTCTGCTGCTGGTAGTCTGGTTTCATGTTGTCTGTAAAATTTTCAGTAGTGAAAGATCTGACTTCAGACATTTTTAATAAAAGACACATAGAAGAACCAAACCCTGCAAATAAAACATGCCTAACAAATACTTACATCATGTCATTTGGAAACCCCTATAATGTTATGAAACAATCTGACCTCACCTTGAATATTGTGTGTACTTCTGGTCACTGCAATTTAAGAAAGTCACTAAACTATTAGAGAGCTTCCAACAGAGGATGGCAAAGATTGGAAAGGGCCTGGAGGAGAAGCCATGTAAGGGGTGGCTGAGATCGCTTGATCTGTTCCATCTGGATAAGAGGAGACTGAGGGGAGACATCATTGCAGTTACAACTTCCTTGTGAGGGGAAGAAAAGGGGCAGACACTGATCCCTTCTCTGTCATGACCAGCGACAGGACCCGAGGAAACTTCCTAAAGTGTCAGGGGAGGTTTAGGTTGGATATTAGAAAAAGGTTTTTCACCCAGAGTGTGGCTGAGCACTGGAACAGGCTTCCCAGGGCAGTGGTCACAGCACCAAAGCTGACAGAGCTCAAGGAGCATTTGGATGATACTCTCAGGCACACGGTGTGACTCTTGGGAGTGGTCCTGTGCAGGGTTTAGAGCGGGACTCAATGATCCTTGTGGATCCCTTCCACCCCAGCATATTCTCTGATTCTGTAATTCTGTGAATAATACATCAGATATGTGGCGGTACTCCATCATGTTATTCATAATCAAATTTAAGGAAAGAATGTAAAGTACATAACCTGTTAAATGTGTTGCTTTACAGGTATTCAAAGCTATGAATATTCCTCAGATCAGAAACCCTTCCTTACCTCCTCCAGAAGATATGCCTAAAGCCTATCAGGTGAAGATAGCTCTTCTTGGTGCTGGACCTGCAAGTTTAAGTTGTGCTACCTTTTTGGCTCGACTGGGCTATTCAAACATCACCATATTTGAAAAGCAAAAGTACATTGGTGGTTTAAGGTAAAAAAACAATGACAACAAAGCACTGTTTTCAATTATTGTAGAAAGCATAGCAAAAAATATTGCATGTACATAGTTTATACATGATCCCTCTATCTTTACAGAAGAAAGAGAGTAGAAAATTTCAGATCTGGAAAACTTGCTTTTTATTTAAATAATTGATCATTTACAGCTACATTTACAGGTAAGCTTTTACTGGAAAACTGGTGGCTATTTCCAATATTCTTCTCGTATAATCTGTTAAATTCCAAGGTGCAATTGTTATTGTCAAATTAACACTTCAGAAAATTATGTCAGGAGCCATTTTTCCCTTGTCCAAAACATTTTAAAAAAAGAGGAAGTACTTGTAGCTGTAGTGGAAAAATGTTTAAAATGCTTTAGACAGGTACTAATTTCATTAAGAGTTTTAGATTTAGGATGCTTTCATGGACTGCCTTATGCAAATAAAGGTGGCAGTGAATAAATCCATCATGTATGCCTGAACTTGCAGTAGCCATGCCATAAGAGTGAAATAAACCCCCTGCCATTCTCAACCTTCATCAAGTTTCAGATACATAATAGAAGGTACCTTTGTGGTTTTTCTGTATGGGAAATGCTTGACTGATTTTTGTAAGGTGTCACATCGTCGACACTAGAAGATGAACTTTTGCCACTTCAGCAATGGCTGAGATTGCAGTTTGTGGGGTTGTTGGAATCCCTGTGTGTAAGATAATACAGACACTGACTAATGCAAAATCAAAATTAAATTTTACAATGTAAGATGTACAAGAGTATAAAACATACACTAAATTGTTTAAAAAATAAAAGATGGACAGAAAAAGAGAGAGAAAGAATGGTGATGCGCTTACATTTCTCAATGCCGCATCACTGAAATCAATAGAGTTGACACGGTTAATGAATTTGATTCCATAATGTCATAATGTCAAATACTTATTCAGTGCTCTGGAAGATAGAGAATCAATGCTGGAGAAGTTAAACTGATTACTTGCATTTTTTCCAGTGAGGTTCAGAATTATTCTATCTAATTACCAAGGTGTTAATATGTAGGTGTTTAACTGTAGAGCTGTTTTATTTGAATTAGTTGCCATAGAGGATTGCAAATTTTGTATATGAAATACCTGTTCACCTGTTGAGTAGCACGTTTTCATAAATATCAGATTAACATCAGTTTTGTTGCTGTGAAATAGTTAGAATTAATGATATGTTTCTAATAATGAAGCTTTATTTAGTAACAGGTTAGACTTAGGTTGAACTTGGTGATAGAATACAGTACTTTCTGCAGTTGTTTCAGTGCTTATAGTACAGTGCTACAGTTGCTTAGTGTGTGCTTGTGTATTTGATGCCATGTCTTGTTAAGTTCTTTGTGGTTTAAGTTGAATTTAGAGTAACCTCTAGTCTGATGTTTTTTTCTACTGCAAAGAGCCTTACACTGAGTTTTTGCCTGTTCTGTTAAGATCCTTAATTACTGAGGAGTGCATTTTAAAACGTATTTCTTTCTTTTGAGTTCTAACGAACACAAAACAATCAAGGTCAAATTTTACTTCCCTTCATTGAAGAAATTTTCACATCTGCTTTAAGGGCATCAATTCCTTTTGTCCTTATTTTAGTCTTGAAACAGAAGGGAGTCTGGCCTGTGGCAGAAATCATCCATTATTGCCTTTGTAAGTCTTTGCAGTACATCTTTTAACAAGTTTAGCTTAATGATGTGTGTGTTTTCAAGGCTTTGTAAACTTACTGAAAATGACTAATACCAAATCAATTTTGTATTTGGAATCAGCTGTTTGGAAGGGCAGTATTTGTGCCTGTTTTTAGTTTATTGAATTGTTTTTGATTAGGGTGTTCCTTGCATCTTAGCTGACTTTCATATTTGACAATAAAATGATGTCTAGTGATTGCAGTTCCTGTAGAGAGATATTTAAATGTGATATGAAACCATGGTTCTCTGAGCGTGTCTGAATTTTTCACATTCACAGGCAGGTTTTCCTCCATTTCACGAGTTGTGTAAAATTTATGCTTTGTAATAGAGTAGGTATGAGCCTAGAGACCATGAACAGGCTTCACTGCACGTGCTCTTATCTATGCCACTGGTTTACAACATGCCAAAGTATTTATCTCACTAGGCCAAAGAGCTGTCCCTTGAGCAAAATTAATTTGAGGTCAGTGAGAAAAACTAAGCACCTGTCCAAGCAACACTAACTCGGATCAGAGTTGAGGAAGAGGTGACTTTGTGTGACACTGTTCCCATCCACTGTATCCCTCCTGCACCTCTGCCCCATTTCCTTTTCCTCCTCTGTCTCTCCAGTGCAGAGTCAGAGACCATCTTCTGCTGTTGAAAGAATTTATATCGGAATTATTGATGCAACAGTTGACTTTCATAAAATGCTTATTTTCATGGTTAATGTGCAGCATGTGCCCCCACAGAACTGTGTGTATTTACATATGTACATATATGTTAGTATGTCTCACAGTACAAATCTAAGTAAATGTTTAACAAGAGCAAAAATTTTTTACAAATTCTGGCAGTGACATAAAGTAATCAGTTCTGTTCTGGGAGCATGTTGTGGAAATGACAGGGCTTCAACAAATATATAGGTGACTTGGAAAATAGAACTTTCGGTTTTTTGGTTAATTTCCATATTGAATCTCTGTTGCAGAGCCATATTGATAGATTATGTTCTGTCTCAGGCACTTTTTTATTTAGTGTGACCTATGAAAGTTGTATTGTCATGACATGTTCATTGTATCTGGTATTTACAACACTTTCCTTGCACACTGGTCAAGAAAGGTGCATAAAGGGCAGTATTAGAAATGATAAGGAGGAACACCAGTTTCTTATCAATGTAATTAAAGTTGATGCAACTTAAAATAAATAAAACCCTTCTAGCCTGTCAAAGTTAGATGTTAAAAATGGTGTGGTCAATAACAATATGCAAACTAAAGCTGCAGTGAATCTCTTGTGCCAGTGCTTTGTTATGGAAATTAGAGATTCATTAATTTGAAAACAGATTAGAGTGTTAGAAGCTTAGAAGTGTCTAGGGAGAGACTTTCATTTTTCTGCATGTTTAGGTTTTTATCTTCATTGAACAAAAGTATCTAAAATAGAACTTCACTGTGTTTACCTGTAACATGTTTTACAGTTGAGATTTTGAACTGACATATGTAGGTGCCATTTCATTGGAGATAAATATTTATGATATCTGTATCAGTAGATATAAACTGAGATTATATACTGGCACTGTGGTTTTCCCATTCTGTGATTCTGGGAACTTGAAAATGTCATTCCTAATCTTCCCCAGGAGGAAAAAATGCCAGTTAATAAACAATAAGTCAAAAAGCTGACATGAAACCAGCAGCTGATAGAATATTTGTCCATCCTGAAGAATCATTAAAAAAAATGAAATAGAAATGAAGGCAGGTACAGTTTTAAATACCATTGCTCAAAATAGCATATGTAATGCTTTTAAAAAATTCTCTGGGAAATCTGACTCTCTCTTATTGGATAGGTTAATGAAATATTGCTAGAAGGTCACTTTGCTTTTAGTAGCCATGAAATCTTTTCTTAAATGGATGTCTTAAGTTTAGTGTTACATATCCTGGTGAACAAAAGAAATGGAGCCAAAGCTCTTTAGAATTCAAGCTTAATGTATGTTAAATGGTTACCTACAAGTGTGGGCAGTGTTGGCCTCAAGGTACTGCTTTCCTGGCCTGTATTTCTAGCATTGGATGAATAACACTGTTTTGTCACTAACCAAAAAAAAGTCAACTGTCAAACTTCAACACATTTCCATTTACATATGTCAAAATTAGCTAAGGTGTGTTACAAGTATTGAATTTTTAACAAATACAAAATCCTTTCTTCCTAATAGTTAAAAGTACTTCACAAGGATTTTTATTTCTTTTAGTATGTCTGAAATACCCCAATTCCGATTGCCATATGATGTAGTGAATTTTGAAGCCGAGCTTATGAAGGATCTTGGAGTGAAGGTAATGAAAAATATATCCTGCCTATGTATAGCTCAAAGAAAAAAAAGAAGCAGAACTCTGCCAAAGATTAACAGCAAAATGTCATGCACATTAGTAAAGAACGATTAAAAGCTATGCTAGACAGAGGCAGGAAGATGCTTCCTCTTGCTCAGGGCATTTGTCTGTCTCCTGTCTGAATGCCACTAGTTTGGAAAAGGGCAATCAATAGTTCTCATCTGGCATGCCTGCATGTGATTAATTGTCTGTAAGAAACAAATTCCTAAATTGCTTTAGGGGTTCAATGTAGCTATTGGAATGATTTGATTTTTTTAATCAAGTTTTTTTCAGGCAAGTTTGGCACTACTTAAAACACTCATATTTGATACTTCTTTTGTTCCCTCTCCCTGAGTTTTTTTTCTTGATGGTTTATCATGCAGTCTTGCATCCAAGTTAATTTTATAATAAAATGCATCAAATTAAACAAAGTATTAACATGATCATCTGTTATAAACAATAACAGTAATTCGACTTCTTGGAAAGCAATAGTTATGCATTATTCTGTTAAATAAATGTCTGTTGTTTATAGATAATAGGAACATTGCTTTGTTGTTAATTAGGGCTTGAGCTGAAGATTTAGATAGTATTTGCAATCTCTGCATATTTTAATAGAAGTTACAAACTTTGAATGCCTTACTGGATGAAATTTTGAGTACCAGAAGAGATCGTGTATTTTTAACATGACACTAAAACATTCAGCGAAGCAAGAAATTCTCCTTGGAATCTTTCCTTTTGGTTCATATTGTAAAAGCAGTGGTCACAAAACCCAATGGGAACCTCATCCTGCCCAGGTTTTATAAAAATGCTGGTAAGATGTAAGATAAGACTTCAAATTCTACAGGTCTGTTTTTCTACTCTAAAGTTCCCTTTGCAACCCTTGAGAAGACTAATAGAATGAAGGCTGAGTTAGGGATGGGGCTAAAACAGAGCACTGAGACAATTTTAGAGAAAATTTCTGGGCATAGACTCCTGGGAACCCTTTGCCAATGTCAGTTCCCCAGGGCTCCTTGTTATGACAAGGTCTCCAGAATTGACTGATAGAGCCACCATGTCATCTTGACCTGCAAGTCCTCTGCAGTTTTGGAGTGCAGCAGAGAATCTCAATGTAAATTTACTTCCAAGCTCTGCCATTGGTGTGCAATTGACCCTTTGGCAAGCTGGTTAAATAAGTACCTTAGCTTTATACCTCTATAAGCTTGAAATATTTTCTGGTGTTTACTTAAAGCATTTCAAATCTGTGGTGGAAGGTGCTGTATTGTGTAAATGCTCATAGAGGTGTTTATTCAAGTAATTCTGCTGAAATTAGTTTGAATTAGTCAGCTGACTAAGGATTACAGAGCTAGGCCCTAGGAGTATCATCAATCTCCACATAAACTAGTATTGCCATTTAAATTCTTTCATTACATTTTCATAACGTATGTACACAATAGGATAAAAAAGTATAATGACAATTTATGGAATGTCTTTTATTGTGAGTGAGAATGAAGTCTATTGTTTAAGAGATTGCAATAGTTAGTGGCTTTTGCACCTCTGATAATATTTATACTGAATCTCCAAAGACAAAAAAAATCACTGTTTTAAGTAATGTAAACTGTATTTTACTCCTGCCTCTTTTTTCCGCCAACAGGAAAAGTATATTAAATGGAATATAGGCAGATTGAATAACAAACAAGATACACAGTGACAGGAAGGCTGAATTGTTAAGATCACAAAGTATAGACTTTACACAACAGAACATTGCGTTCTGTAAAATAAAATCAAAAGTGATATAAAAAACCTGGGGGAAAACATTTAAGTTCAGAGAGTCTAAAATATTGAGATAAAAACACACATGCCCATGTCAAGGAGTGCAAAATGTCAGAAGAGGAATCACATACACTTTATGTGCTCAAAGGCCTTGGGGTTAGAAGCAGTGAGCAAAAGGTGTGTGTATCTCCAGTTGCATGACCTCTACACAGGGACTGCCATAGTTGGTTGGCTGGGCACACAGCAAACACTATTTTCAGTGTCACTCTTGGAACTGCTGTAGTTGCTCAGCCTGTGCAGGGGCTGCTCAAGGCAAGGTTGCTGGTGGAACATTGCTCTAGAAAAAATTTTCAATTTTTGCTTCTGGAAGTAGCAATTAATTGAACATAAGCAAGAATAGATGATTATAGGTGCATTTTTACTGCTGTGACTTATTTCTTTCCATAAATTAATACCAACCACTGCACACTGGACATTGTTCCTTGTCTAAGATAGAGTTAACAATTGCAAATTTAAATCAAAACTTATTTACGATTTTGAAAACCTTTATTAGTTTAGCATGTGGAATGTGCTGCTTCATTATGGTCAAATGCAAGGAACATTCTTCAGACTTAGTGTCATCTCTGCCCCCGTCTTTTAGAGGAAGGTTTTTTGAATCCATGAAAGCAGCGTTGGCTTCACTGAAGTGGTTTTTTTGCACAAAGATGCTTCAGCAAATGGTCTCAGTGTAAAATTCGGGCTGTGAGCTTTGAGAGTGCAGCACAAAGCAACACCATCCTTCCTTGGGGACTGGCATTGCATTTTGCACAACTAGAGACCTACCAAGTACCTGATACTGTTCAGAACCCCTCTTAATACAGTAGAGTGTCATGTCATAATTTAACTAAAGTTTGAGAAATAACATAGACTGACTGGGTTTTGGTTGATGTATCTATTGATCTACTTAGCACATATTCCCTAAAGGAGGTTCTTGCTTCCACATCATGTTTCTTAAATTCTGATTTTCACATGGACATACAACTTTTTGTAGTCAGCGCTGAATACAAATATTTACTTGCAGTAGGAAACTGCCATTGTCAGTTCTACTTTGTATTTTGTTCCATAGATAGGCTTTGTTTGTATAGCTTGCTTCAAACCTTTTAGTTTAAAGCAGAAATGAGGCTAGACACTGGTGGCCCCCATCTGAGGTTGATCTTAAGGTACATTTTACCTGTATGTAGTTTGGGTCACTTGCTTTAAATCAGAACAAATCTGGCCTTTTAAGCCTGGCTTGGGGGAAAAAAAATTAATTTGATTTTTTTTTTGTTCACTGGAAGATCTTGCGAGGTGTCTATATGCAAGAAACAATAGGAATTATTTTCACATTAGCACATTAAAAGGAAGCAACTTTTTATTCTTTCAGATAATTTTCAGTAAAGGCCTTGCAATGGATGGAATGACACTCCATACTTTGAAAGAAGATGGGTATGAAGCAGTCTTTATTGGAATAGGTAAGAAGAGCTCATTGTACCATATTTTGTCATCTTGAAATAGAATGACTGCCTAGAAATAAACTTGGGCTTGTACCTGTGTTAATAGCATGGTGGGAGACAGCTTCAATTTGATGCATTATGAAAGTATGGAATATAAGGAAAATTTAAATAAACAGGAAGCTAAAGTGAGTGCCCTTAAGACAGCTATTAAAATTATCACATTTATATTATAGATTTTTAGGTAAAATGTGAATGTAGCTGAATGGGTTGATTTATTGTTTGTTTAAATATTTAAAAATGGATGAACTAAAAATTTGCTTGTCATTAATTGCCATATTGGCCTAGAGCAATACACAAGTTCAGTTTTCAATTTTTGTGAACAGCTTACTACACCCACATAATTACTGTAAGCCAGTAATACCATGCTTGGTTGCCTTTTTTCTTTCCTCCGTATAAATCATGTAACATCCTTCTGATAGGCTGTAGTGAAGTGTTCTTATGGGGTGGGTTAACAAAATAAGCTGACTTTGACTTACAGTAAAACTGGCATCATAGGTCTGTCTTCTCTCATATGCTAGAGAAGTCCTGCACCTGCCTGCTATTTGAATCATTGCTTCTTTTTAGTGTTAGATTAGAATTGTTATCCATTTACAAGTATTTTGAAGTACAGCTGGACCCATTGCCGCCATATGATAGGCATGTTGAGCAGGCATTGTCTACAGTTGGTATGAGGCTTAATGCTCTTTATTGATCTAGACGTTGCCTAAGTGAACATAATAGGAAACAAGTTGTCCAACTGTTCCTCCTTCCTATTATTGATTACAGAGATGTAATTCTTAGTACAACGACAACTGTTGTTTACCATCTGGTTATGCAGTATAATAAGCTTTGCAGGTCTATTCTGTCATGTAATGATAGTACAGAGTGCTGTGATTTATATAATCCTAAATCCCCACATTGTTAGAGAACTTCCATGTACAGGAATTCTGGTGTGTCATATTTTGATATAACTGTATACAAGGTACATGGTCAAACTCATATTCTTTATTGTTTTCATCCATGTCTTTCAAACTGCATTGTGAAATCTCAGCAATGGGGAATTAATTCATAAACGTTTGTCTTCTGAGAGTCCAGCATTTGGGAAAAAATTGTCATTTTTTGAACATCAGCATCATTCCTCTGCATTTCTGACTCAGAAGCTTAAAATAACAGTTTAAGGTTAGCAAAAATGACCAATAAGCTCTACACATAGGATTGGAATGTTTGATGTTGTTTTCTGACCTTAATAAGTTATCCTAATATAAAACATTTTTGTCTAGAAATATAAATATAGACAACATTATGTCATGCAGTTAGGCAAAGGTACACAGCCAGAATTTTAATAAACAAGAGGAGGTATCTGAAGTATAATTCTCTTGCAAATCGTCTGTTCATTGATTGTACAAGGAAACAGAGGGTATAAGTGCTAATGAAGGATTATGTGTATTTATGAAGTTTTATTATCAGAAGCTACCTTACATTTATGATGAAGTTAGTCCCTCTCTGTACTTCCATGTCTGCCTGTCATCTCACTTCTGCAGTACTGTGTAAGGCACTGTGGGTAGCGAGAGGTGCAGGAGATGCCAAGGGGTTGCATATTTCAGTTAGCTATATTAATGCAATAGAACATTTATAAGCTCTCAGCAACAGCCATTTTTCCGTAATAAGTCTATACTGCATTTCTTTTTGTGTTCTTTGCCTACTGAACAAACATATTCCGTAAAATCTCACGTTTGAACATTACCCTGAATCACAGGGGTGAAATAATTAAAGAGCTACTTGTATAACATAGATTTTTTTGTTATAGTTTCCTTCTGAATGAATTTGTACCTTGATGGAAAATAAATGTAGTTTTCAATTTTCCCTGTTAGTAGAAAAAAAGAAAAAGTAAATGAGTGTGTAAAAGCATTTGAAATCTATGATGGGACAAGAGAGTACAATGTGGGGGGATTTTTTTTCACAGCAATGTGATTTTTGAAGAGTACATCTTTAGTCTTGCAAATGAGATGGAGCTCAAGGTTTTATTAGTTGGGATTGTACAAAAGTCCATGTGTGATTCCTGAAATGGAACAGCATTTGTAAATGCATGATTGCAGGTGGAGTTGCAAAGAGAACTTTGAAAACTATTTTCTGCATAGTTACGCATCAGGAGAAATCTATTGCCTGTGGGAATATTGTGTGCAGTAAAGAAAGTGGGTCTGTGGAAGGTATAGCATAGGTGACTGAGCTTTGATCACTTCTAGCAAGGTGTCCGTGAAGACTTTCTGTGAGAGCTGTTTGGAAAGGTATTAAAACTGTGCTCTAATCAGTGTATTTGTATTTAAGACCTGAGTGGTAATATATTCCCAGGAAGTTCTCAAATGGATACAGGTTAACAACCTTACTCTGAAATAAATTAACAGTAAAAGAGATGCTTAGCTTCAAGTCTTTGCTTACTGACACATTGAGGCTGTCATGGTTTATCTTAAGGTGAAAGATGCTCTCCAGCCAATAAGTCTGGTGCATTTAAATCACTGGTTTAAAGCTCAGAAAAACACCTTGTACTAGATCTGAAAACAAACAGGTGGCCAGTATGTGTCACCAACCTTTGACAACTTCTGGGGTCTCAATTTGAGTCACACCTTACTTCCATCTTAACTTTTCTAATTAGGCTGTGGAGACTGATGTGGAATTTGGGGTTACGAAGAAGTGTATTGAACTAGAAAAAACTCAGGACAAGCTTTCATAGTTGCCTGGATAAGCAGTAATGATTGAACTGAGCAAAATGACATACTGGAAATCAATACTGCCCTCTGATAGCAGAACCTCAGAACAAACTGCAGGTGAATCCTAGTTACGGGATTGCCTGTTACCTATTTTGGTTTTAGTAGCTCTTTCCCGCAATCTCCAGATTTTTGTCTTATCTGACCTGTATTTTATCCAACTATGTCTTAATACTGTACTTCTGTTTATTTCTAGAGCACTATTATGTGAATTTTCCCTGTCCATCTTTTGCTCTCACATGCCCTCAGTTTTCTCTCTACAAAGACATATATTTTCCAACACCTGTCTGCAGCCATACCTGGTGTTTTGCATACAATGACCTAAGAGATACATCATTCTTCTGGTTTTCTCCAGCAGTCCTGATTTCAGATACAGCTAAGAAAAGTATTAAAAGGTAGTCCATGAATCTCAGTTTCTTACACCAAAAGTAATGATAGCATGCATGAGAATTTTTCTTAGGACTACAAGGTAGCAGCAAAACAATGGGAAGGACAATATTCTGGGAGTCTCTGCTATATTTTTTTAGTTCGTTTTTCATTGTAATTTAGATGGGTGCTATTTCTGAATTTATTCAATCTTATTTCATAGGGCAATTAAAATGCCAATTAAAAATTAGAGATGAAGAATTGGAGTCATTAAAATTTTCATCTTAAAATTCCAGTTATCTTCCATTTACAAATCTTTTGGGTTTATTTTGTTACTCATAAACTTTCATTAATAGGAATTAAATCTCCCAATTAAACATTCAAATTTTAAAAACTAACCTCTAAAATGAAGGATAGGGAAAAAGAATCTTGTCCTGATTTGATAGATTGCTCAACATATTCTACCTACAATAAGCTCTGCTTTTTCATAAGAAGTGTTTGTGAAGAATTTGTGACTGAGCTGACAAATCAGTTTGAAAATTTTGTTGTTTAAAAAAGCCTGGCATCAGTTGCTGCCTTCTGTAAACACCATAGAGACTCAGGGCAACAGAGAATAAGCATGCTGAGAGCAAAAGGGAGAAATCAATGAAGGGGTGAAGGGCTAGAGGAGTGAGCACATGGTCCTCAGAGACAGCAAAGTAAAACAGCAAAGGGTATCTTATGGAGAACAGAATAGTCTGAACACTTTGTGTTACTATGTCTCTTGGTGGATTTTCAGGGTGGAATACAATTTTTACCAAAAAACAAAGGCAGTGTGTATGTGTCTCTCTTGGCTATCAGAGCAAATGGAGAAATACCAGGCTTTTATCTCTCATCCTTCTAGAAGTTCAGCTATATTCTTTGGAAAACAAGATTCTGTGGTTCTGTTTTTTAAGACTCCACAAGGCACTGTATGTTCTTTTTGAAAGAGAAAAGAAGAAACAATTTCTTTATACAACTACTTAATTGAATGAAAGTGAATTAACTAAATACTTGAAGTTTTTAAGGGCATTTTTCATGTCAGATTCAAACTATTGCACAGAAATGCTATCACTGTGAACATATTTTCTGCAGACTTCCTTGCACACCTTTCTCCTTATTCTATAACATTTTATCATAAGTGTTTTACATACCATTTGCATTCTCTTTAGATCAATATCAGATAAAAATATATCTTCAAAGTTTTCTTATTTGGTCAAATATTTTTAAAAGGTCTTAAGCCCCCATTCCCAGAAATTGCTTAGACACTTCAATGTTGGTAGGTTTAAACTTGCAGCACTTTCTAGTTAACTTCTTGTTATAGGGCAAATGCAGCTAGTAATGAAGCTTGCTTGTTTCTTCCTCCATCTCTTGATGTTGAATTGCTATAAAGTTAGTTTCGTTGTATAAGGGTATCCAGAGGTTCTATTAAATACTGTGAAATGGTGGGTTAATTGAGCATACAAAGTAAATCTAAGCAGGTTGTTTCTTGGATGTATCCTAAATAGTACATCCTGCTTGCAAGGGTTAAAACTATACATTAAAAAAAGAAAAATTAAATCCCTTGTGGAAAAACCTTTGTTACTACAGTCATTCATAGTTAATTAACATAACATTCAAACAATAATATAATCAGATCATGACTTTCATTGGAATGAAATTACACACCAAAAGAAAGAAATCAAAAGTCCCAGCATTAATGTACCTTGTTTTAAAAAAGACCTCTGTGAGATTGATTTACTCTCTCTTCCCCCAAAAGTAAGTAATCTCTTCTTGCCTGTTATTATCTTCTGATTAACTATGCAGTGCCACCTGGTGTGCAGATGGGAGGAATATTACACATCTAAAGCTCTGTTCACACCCACCCACACAGATATAAACCTACGTGGCAAAAAGTGAACAGATGTTCATTTTGCTTGTGCTGTAGGAAGAAATTGTGCATCGTACTCCTGATTCATAAACTAAATTTGGAGGACATGAAATCTGCATATGGGGCCCGTAGGCCCATGGCCAGCACAGACATTTAGGGAGGAAATATGTCACGTTCAAAATAGTCCTCTTTTCAGGCTGTGAACAGACTTTTATTTGTTTGCTTCTCTGGTTTTTGGTTTACCTTGTATTTCTGATTTTACTTTTTCTCTACACTTGCTAGTTCACTTATCCAAAGGAGGAGTTTAAAGGCAGAGTCATTTGAAAACACATGCAGGATTTGTCTGTTAGGTGGTTGCTTTTCAGAATCTATACCTGTTTCTTTTGCGTTTATGTTGTTCCCAAAAATTACGCTATTAAGGCCTCTTCCCGAAGGCCTGGTTGCCTCAGTGGTAATGTAGCAAGTCATGAAAATAACAGCATATCTTGGTTAAAGGTTGAACTTTAGTACAGGCAACGTGCAGCCTTAGGCTCTTAAGATTGCCAGCTCTGTATTTGGAGGGGTTTTGGTGCTGTTTTGTATTATTTATAATTTAATAAATATTTTGACACTTTGTAGGTTATGCCTCTTTTGCTGCAAGGAACCCAAAGCCTGAAGATAGAGAAAACTGAACAAGTAGGGGGAAAAATAATACATTGGAAGGTAGCACAGAAAAGAATGATGTTGGAAACATGATCAGCAAAATACTCCAAATAAATGTGTGCCTGGCTTAGTTCCTGGGTTTGTTTCCTTGCTGCCTGTAGGCAAGGGTGGTCACTGTTTCAGCATCTTGCAAAGACAGTGCTTTTCACCAAGGATTTTAAATGGTGACAACAGTGGCCTTTTAAGCACTGGTATTCCTATAGACTAAGGAGATATTAAAGATTGCAGAGCCAGCAAAAACACTTGAAATTGTATTTTATTGTGACGAAACAACATATTCAAATCTATTTAGCTGCAAAAAGCTGTGAGACTTTGGTATTAAAAATAATGAGGATGAAACAAGATGAATCGTAAAGTCAGACAGAGTACTTTGAACTTGAAGAGCAACAGTGCTGAAGAGCAGTTGCAGCATCTGGACAAGCAAATTCAAAATATTTCACAATTGCCTTACAGTGTCCTGAATAATATTAAAATTAAATTTAACGAAATTAGCTGTTTAAATAAAGATCCCATGAGAAGGTGAGTGGTAGATATATTTGCATTTAGTACGAAACAGGATCAAAACTGCACATTGAACTGCAACTGCATGAAATGAAGTCCCAAGGAAGTCTACACAAGTCTGTGCAGTCAAGTGTAGGACTTCTTTATAGTCTGTCTCCTGAAGAGTCTTAGCTCATGGCTCACAGCTTGGAGAATGAGCACATCCTTCTGTAACACCACATTTCTTGTTTCATGTCTCATCTGAATGATATTATAAAGAAATTACACAATAAATTGACTCTAACACAAAACTGGTTAGTCCTCATTTTATTCTTATCTTTTGCTATTCTTTAATCTAAAAAGCTTTGTAATTTATAACCAAAAAGAATATAGTTATATTAGAAAAGGAACTCTGTGAAGGAATCTGTTCTTACATGTTAGAGCAGATGTTTGAACTTGCTTTTATTCCCAATGCAACATCTTTCCTGGAGACCAACAATGTATAAATCCAAGAATTTTTATGCTTGAGGCATCTTTTTCTACTATTGGCATTTGTAATAAACTCTTCTTTCAGTTCTTTAGACCTCAGTACTGCTCTGGATATTGGTGGAACATTCTTAACACACATTGGAAGCACTAGGCTGTTGAAAGCTTTGAGGGCTCAGATGCACAAAAAAAGCTTATTTATTATTAATAGTCTTAGGACACTTTCAAAAATACTAATAATCTCCCCTTGGGCGTCCTTAAGATATTCAGTTGAAAATTACACAGATTTTTCTGCTCTTACTTGCTTATCTCTCTTACAAAATAAAAAAATACTTAGCATAACTATCTCTCCTCCACATGTTTTACAAAACACTCTCCTTTCTCTTTCCAAGATACTGGACAATCTGCCTGAAGAAATGCTCCTCTAAATGTGATGATAAAATAATTTCATTCATATTGTTTTAAGAGTAGTTAATTTTTTAATAACTGTGTGGATTATTTAACATTACTTAACACTTTGCTTGGAGATTTTTCAAGCATATATTTTTAAGATTTTTTATGTTTGAAAGTACATAAGGAAATAAAACATTGAACAAAATCATGATGTTACACTCTCAAGTGGTTTGCACCTAAAGAAAAGAGCTTTGGTTGTTTTCATGCTGTCTCCAATAGTTCACTCCAAGACTCAATTAGTTTTACCTTTTAGATGTACAAATACTGATTATCCTGCCATCTTTTTACTTCCACGTTAATTTTCAGACACAGAATGAACAACCGTCTGAAGTGCAGTTTGTAGTTTGGTCCATATAATTTACTCTAATTGAGCTCTCTTTCCTTCTTAGGAAAGTGTATGTGTTCCAATTTGTATTTAATGCAATCAGGCACTTTTTGAAACGTTCTACCTAATACTTTAGGAGGAATGATATAGTACAAAATCTAAACAATAGGTTTAGAAACTCCTTACTTTCTTTCGTCTTGTTTGCAAAGGATAAAACACTGGTTTAAAACTAAGTCTTGTTGCATTTAATTTTGTTTTTAAAGATTGTACACAAGTTGGGAATGTATCAAAATCTTACTTGTTTAGTGCCAATTATTAATGAGATGGCAAGTAATTTTTTTGTGTTAATGAGTAAAGTTTTAAGCAGTCTTTCTGTCACATTTATGTCTCATAAATAGTATGTTTCTCAATTCATATTCTTTTCACTGGCCACTCAACAAGAGGTATATCTGCTTGTTGAATTGAACTGACAAGTGAAGTCAAAACTGGATTTGTGCCATGAATTTGTAGTACATGTTGAAGGACTTTTTGAAATTGCCTAAGGAGACCTTCTTGCTCTGCCACTTCTCTGTGTCATGAGAGTGGTCCCTAAGAAGCCACTGCTGGGCATGGGCAGGGCTAAAGACTTCCATCTAAGCCAGCGGTTGTCTTGTGCTTCTCAGTCATGTGCTTCCCTTTTCATCATTGCTCATTAGTCAGGCCTTTGTTGGAACAATCTGACATAATGAAGCACAGTTACCTCATTTCAGGGGAAAATCTTGGGTGAGCTTGAGGCCAGTTTTGGTCCTTTGTCTAACTTGGAGTACAGTCATCAGGGATTCTATTTCTGGGTGGGATTCATAGTCTGAGGACCATCTGAATCCTCTAATGGCCTGCAGTGTGTGCCAGAGGGAATCCCTCATTCCATCTTTCAAGCTCAATATAATAATTGCAAAAGTCTCCTTTTCCAGAAGTATTTGTAAGTTTATTATGCAGTGCAGCAGCATCTACCCTCCTGGGAAGGCACATCCACTGCCCTTCTTTAGTTTAATGGGATGGAAGATTTTAATGGCAACAAATATCTGAGAAGAAAATTTTACATGCTCACTATATCTTTAACTAAGCTATATAAATATTTGTGCTGCTTTGTCTCAGATTTTTAATAGAGATTATCCAGACTTTTGAACCACTTGTCATGGTTATGATACTTGAAAATTGTTCTTTACTGTTCTAATCTATACTTTCCAGAGATGCCATTCATATAGTTGCTTTTACTGTGAAGTTAAAAGTAATGTGTAAATATGTTTAATAATGATTATTAAGACTCTATATAATTAGGATAGAGCATATAAATATTGTAGTATCTATCTCATGGCTAGTCTTTTGAAAGAAAGGCTAACAGGCATGCAGATATTTCTCTGGGTTCGTGTAGCATATTGGCATGTTCTATAAACTTGAGATCACGTTTGACATTCCTTGTGCATGAAGTCACATAGGTAGTCTTCTGCGTGCATTTTGTAGTACCAAACCATATTCAAAATTTGGTGCTTTCTTGGTGATGTCATAAGGTGTGGGGTATATACAGTAATTAACATTCATTGCTTGTACTGTCACTGCTTTCTGTGTATTAATGCTAAATTTGCTGTAAATTGTCTTTATAAAACAGTGTTTACAAGACTAAAACACAGAAATAAGCACACTAAATACTCTGAGTGTTTGGATAACGCTAATACAAATTACATGTTTATCTAATAGAGGAAAATATTTTCCAAACATTGTCCTTGACAGTGTTTTCTTTCACAGGAAATCCTTTGGCTATTGTTCATTTATTTGTGCTAAAAGTGGAGTAAGCTGAACATGAATCATTAGAGAAGCATTCAGCAGCTAGTATGATGACTCAATATACCCTCACATGATCTCTGGTTATTAGTTTCATAGGAAGAAAAAGAATAATGAGAATTGAAATATCAGCAAGTTTCAGCCAATTAGGCTTTATTGATAATAATGCCATTGCATTGAAATCCCTAGTCACTTACCAAGTAGAAACTTGTGGCATATTACTACATTTCTAAGAGTTATCAAGGTTTTATTTTTTTGTTGTTTCATTGATGTAATTGAAGATGGTATAATTCAGATCTTGTAGGATTATTTTTTGCTAGAAATAATTCTTTATTTGTGAACAATGATAATAGATGGTTGTTTATTTGGGTGTGATGTGTATATTTAAATAGATTCTCATGCTTTATGTAGTGAAATTCAGTACCTGTTTGCTATTTGTATTCAGATTACATTATTAACCATTATCAAAGATGATTTCTAAATAGTACAGTATTTATGCTTTTTCTCTAATAGACTGGCTTTTTAAAAGAGAATGGAACTTTATAGATCATCATCATGGCCAGGCTTTGCGAATGAAGATTTGAGAAGGGCACTACCCACGCTTGCTGCAAGCGTGCTGGTGGCTAAAAAGGCCGATACAGAATAGGCAGGTCCGGTCACAAAAGGCAGAGCGGAACATCTCCCTAGGTGACATTGGCAAGGAACGGTTCTTTCTGCATTGTCTTTTCTCCTCAAGACTGACTCGCTGTGCATTCTCAAAGGAAGCAGCAGCATCGTGAATGGTGTGTCTCCATGAATCGTGATTGGAGGCCAGAGTGGACCAGTGGTGGCAGTCAATAGGGCCAAGGCTGAGGTGTTGTTTCAGGGAGTCCTTGTATCTCTTCTTCGGGGCTCCTCTCTTGAGGCAGCTGGTGGCAAGTTCACCATAGGGCACAATCTTTGGGAGGCGATGATCCTCCATCCTGGAGACGTGCCCTGCCCAGCGCAACTGCGTTCTCATCAGCATGGCCTCGATACTGCTGACCCCTGCCTGTTCAAGAACAGACACCCTGGTCACGTAATCAGACCAGTGGATGTTTAGGATTGAACGGAGGCAGCGCTGATGGAAGTGTTCGAGAAGCTGCAGGTGGTGGCGGTAGATGACCCAGGATTCAGACCCATATAAAAGAGTAGACAGTACAATGGCTCTGTAGACACTAATCTTTGTACTTTTCTTCAGGTGTTTATTGGACCAGACTCTTTTATGGAGTTTTCCGAAGGCTCTGTATGCCTTTGCTAGCCTGTTGTCTATCTCTTTGTCGATCTTACCGTCTGAGGAAATGATACTTCCCAGATAGGTGAACTGCTGGACTGACTTAAGCTCTGAATTGCCTATGGTGATGTGAGGATGATGAAAGACTTCTTGAGGTGCAGGTTGGTAGAGAACTTACGTCTTCTTCAGGCTGACTTCCAGCCCAAAAAGCTCAGCAGCCTCTGCAAAGCAGGATGTTAAGTGCTGCAGAGCTGCTTCTGTGTGAGCAACAAGGGCGGCATCATCAGCAAAAAGCAGATCATGGACAAGGTGATTCAGGGTCTTGGTGTGTGCCTTCAGTCGCCTTAGGTTGAATAGGCTTCCATCGGTACGATATCGGATGTAGATGCCGTTTTCTTCATCGAGGTCTACTGTGGCTCTTTGGAGCATCATGCTGAAGAAGATTGTGAATAGAGTTGGTGCAAGAACGCAACCTTGTTTCACACCATTGGTTATTGGAAAGGGCTCAGAGAGTGCATCGCCATATCTGACTTGTCCACGCTGATCCTCATGTAGCAGGATGATCATTTTGAGGAACTTGGGGGGACATCCTAAACGTTCCAAGATCTGCCAGAGACCTTTTCTGCTCACAGTGTCGAAAGCTTTGGTGAGGTCAATGAAGGTTACATAGAGACCTTTGTTCTGTTCCCTACACTTCTCTTGCAGTTGTCTGAGAACAAACACCATGTCTGGGTGCTCCTATTGGCTCTGAAACCACATTGGCTTTCAGGTAGAAGATCTTCTGCAATAGTGGGTACTAATCTGTTCAGAAGTATTCTTGCAAGGATTTTACCAGCAATGGAGAGCAAAGTAATACCTCGGTAATTTGAGCAGTCTGATTTTTCTCCTTTCTTCTCATACAGGGTGATGATGACTGCATCACGAAGATCTGGTGGTAGTTCCCCTTGTTCCCAGCAATGCACAACAAGCTCGTGGAATTTGGCATGGAGTGCTTGACCTCCATGCTTCCAGATTTCAGGTGGAATTCCATCAACCCCAGCTGCCTTGCCAGTTTTCACCTGTTGTATGGCCTTGAGTATCTCTCCCATAGTAGGGGCTGCATCCAATTCATGTTTCACTGGTTGTTGTGTAATGTGCTGAATTGCTGAGCCTTGGACTACACGGTTGGCACTGAAGAGAGTCTGAAAGTGCTCAGACCATCGGTTCAGGATGGAGGTTTTATCTGTTAGAAGCAGTTGACCATCTGCACTGAGTAGGGGGCTTTGAACCTGGTGTGTGGGTCCGTACACTGCTTTCAGGGCCTCATAGAATCCTCTTTGGTCACCCAAATCTGCGCATAGTTGTGTCTTTTCTGCTAGGTCGAGCCACCATTTGTTCTGGATGTCTCGAAGTTTCTGTTGGAGCTTACTGCATGCAAGACGAAAGGCGGCTTTTATATGGCAAGATGGCTGAGCAAGGTGTGCTTGGTGAGCAGTTCTCTTCTTCTTCAGCAATTCCTGGATCTCTTGATTGTTCTCATCAAACCAGTCTTTGTTTTTCTTGGAGGAGAACCCTAGGGACTCTTCAGAGGACTGCAGGATGCAACTTTTAATATGTTGCCAAAGCGCTTCAGGAGAGGGATCTATGGGATTATCTTTAAGTCTAGTTTGAAGGTTTCCCTGGAAGCTGTCTCTCACTGTGGCTGTTTGAAGATTGCTGACTTGGAGCCTCCTCCTTGGAATGCCGCCTCTCTTAGGTTTGGGCTTGAAGTGGAGGTTAAGTTTGCAGCGCACAAGGTGGTGGTCTGTTTGACATTCTGCACTCGGCATCACTGACATTTCTCTGTTGTACTAAGATATAGTCAGTGAGGTGCCAGTGGTTGGATCGAGGATGCGTCCAGGTTGTCTTTAGGCTGTCTTTCTGTTGAAAGACAGTGTTGGTGATGGTGAGCTGCCGTTCTGCGCAAAACTCTAGCAGGAGGCGTCCGTTGTTGTTGCAGTTTCCAATGCCATGCTTGCCCAGGACTCCTTTCCAGGCTTCAGGATTCTTACCTACTCTGGTGTTGAAGTCACCAAGGATTATGATCTTATCATCTGCAGGAACATTTTGGGTGAGGTGGCGCAGGTCTGTGTAGAATTTGTCTTTTTCCGCTGGGTCAGCTTGGAGAGTTGGGGCATATATGCTAAAAAGAACATGTTGCTTGTTGTGTAGAGGGAGGCGTAAGGACATAATGCGATCGGAATGACCTGTTGACAGATTTTCAAGTTTGGAGGCAATGGAGTTTTTAATCATGAAGCCAACTCCTGAAAGGTGTCTTTCGGTTTTGGGTTTCCCTGACCAGTAGAGTGTGTAGCCAGCACCATGTTCTTTAAGGCTGCCTTCCTCATGAAGACGAACTTCACTGAGAACAGCAATGTCAATGTTGAGCCGTGACAGTTCATGGGCAATTAGAGCAGAACGACGCTCAGGATGTCCACTATCCCCAGTATCAAGCATGGTTCTGATGTTCCAACATGCGAGTGTTTGAGCACACCTTTGCAGGCAGGTGTATGCCTTTGAAATCTCTTTGTTTTTGTTTGACCGCATGGAAGATGCCGGTTGGCCGCAGTTATCCAACCGGGTGTGGAGATGAGCTTTGTTTAGGCCACCTTTGCTAGGCCCCTCTCCGTGTGGAGCAAGCAGTGCTGTCCCTAGAAGAGGCTGCTTGGTCATTTCAGGATGCTGCCGCAAGAGACTGTCATCTCTGGGGTCAAGTCTCTAATGACCCATATCCTGAACCGCCTGCATGCAGGGTTGGGTCTGCGGCTTCCAGCTGCTTCCTATCACCTGCCGTTTTCGACCCTCACCTGTCGCTACAGTGCTTTGCAATGTGGGTGAACCCTTCAGGCCTGCGCAATGGGTTTTTTAGGTGAGGCACAGCGTGCGCAGGACTGGCCCCACCCTTTACTCCTAAGGTTCATCTGCCACAGCCTAGCGAGCTTGGACGGTGACAGCGAATACCTCAGGACGTAGGTTTGGTTAAAGTATCCTTCTCTTAGTTGAATGGCCTTACAGGGCTAAACGAGCTCCATCTGCCCGGGTTTGGGGTTGCAGTTGTCCTTCTCCTAGGATGGTTGCCAGACAGCTAGCGAGCCCATCCTGCCCATGGACACACTTTGTCTGACCCTTCAGCTGAGACCTGTCTGGCATGGGAGACCCTACCGGCGGCACAAACCACCTCCAGCATAGCTCTCAACCTCATGAGGGCACGCAAGCTTCTCCCCCGCAACAAGGGGGTGTCCCCGGAGAAGACTTTATAGATAGTATATTGTTTAATAGCTGGATGCTGAAAATATCATAATTCATTATTTCAGTATCCAAGTGACTTAGACGTGTTTTCATTTCTATTTGTTGGGAAACACAGACTTGATGCTTCTGTTATGGTCCAATACAAATCTTCTGTAGATGAAAAATGATGGCCAAATTTTTATCTATATGAAGTTTTCTTAAACTTTAGAGCATTAGGAAAGTGTTGCTTCAAAACAAAACAATAACAAAAAAATGCTTCAAAATAAAGATTTACATGCTTGGGCAACCAAATAGCAACTGTTTACATTTTTATGTTGCTTGTATCCTTATACTCAGAGTTTGAGTTCTTGACTGTTTCTAGCAGAAAGAAATTTGCAGTTAGGGAAGATAGAGTGACCATTCTGTGGATGAATGGTGAGGTATTCAGTTGTGGTGCCTGTACTAATCACTGGGATAAAGTTCCTGCCTGTTTTTCCTATTTCTTGCGGTAGTAGCTGCTTGATAATAAAGCTTGGTGTTAATTTGCATTAAAAAAAATTCCTTCCTGCAGTAGATAGAATCTGAAGAAATCACCCCTAATTGTTAGAGTCTATGCCTTTTTTTGTGCACAACTTTTCTGGAAAGCCCAATAAAATTAAGAAAGTTCTGAAATCTTAGCACTTTTTAAATTGTCGGAACATAAGAGTCTTAATACACCCACAACATCGACAAGTTGGTTTCTTATTTTTCAAATGCAAATATGGGCCTTTGCACGTGCTGAATGTGGCCTTTATTGTACTGAGGCATAAAAAATACACTTGTAGCTTAGTCACTTCTGCAGACCTGCCATGCTTGCAAGAATGGAATATGTTTAAGCAGCCTTGCAGGGTGAATAATCCTAGATATAAGTGTGGCGTTCAGTGTTCATTCAGAAAGCTATAGAATATGCAAAGTGTTTAGTTAAAGGAGAGTTGAATGAATTGCAGCTGTGGCAGGAGGTGGTAGTTGGTTTTAACTGGAAGCTATTTTCATTGTTGATAATTTTTTACTTGGTTATACCGAAAATATAAATCATGCACACCACAATAGATCGCTGGAAGAAAGCAATGTGGTGTGATGATCTGCTGAGAGTGAGACTTGGGCTCTGACTACTGGCCTTTGGGCTGAGTTCAGTCTGCTCTAATATCATATTGGAATAGTAAAACTGAGCACTAGGACTATGAAAGTGCTCAGTACTGCAAAAGTGCCTTGGAGAAGCCAGACTGTGCTCTTACTAGCAAACTTCAGACTGCTTCTTGGAGCTACAGAAATCTTAATTTCTATCCACTTTAATTTTTTGCAGCTTGCTCAGTTTAATTTTTATTCCAGTATTTTGAAAAATATGTGTAACGACCAAAAGAGCAAATTAAATAATGCAACTTTATTTTACATTATTGACATGAATCGAGTGATTTCTCAATGACCACAAGGAAGCTGAAATTTTTTATCAGATAACTTTTTACTTACATTGAACCATTTTATTTATATTTTCCCCTGTAGGATTACAGTTAGAGATATATTGTCTTCTATTTACTATTTCCCGAAATGAAATTTTAATACTTTAGCAAAACTGAATCATACCTTGCATAGTGCCTAATATATATTTATTTCAACCTTTCAGATATGAAAAGATCTAGACAAGAAATAGTTTGCTTACATGGTTATATTTTGCTTAGATGTTGGAAAAGAGTTTTGTTGACAATTTTTTGCATTTTTGTTGCCAGTTTGAAGAGCAGCTTGACTTTGTTTCTTTCAGTTTTTGAAGAAAAATATGTCTCTTCTTGTATAACACCCCTTCTAAAACTCCATGTAGTAGGATCTGCTATGCAGTAGGGATTTCTAATAAGCGTGCAGTAGTTTAAGGGTCAGGGACTAACCAGTGAATAAGTTAAAACTCAAAATGAGGCGGTCCCTTTTCTGTTTAGTACTGGGCAGTGATAGATACTGATAATGTTTGATTAATGAGCAGCAGCCTTGCAGCGGATGAAAACATCTGTAAGAAATGATTTATTATTTCAAAGCTATTGGAAGCTTACTGTATCTTTTAGATTTAACTATGTGTGCCTGAATAAAATAAATGAGATGCAACATGTGAAAAATGAAAACACATTACTTGCAAAGGATGTGTCACAAGGAGCATATTTTTGTTCAAGTACACTTTGTCATGGAGATTTTTAATGCTGGTCTGAATACAAATCATTTAACTGGTTCATAAAATCAACCTAGTTGGAATTCTTGCATCTATCATTGAGACAGAAATGAGGGTTAAACTTAATATGCTGGAACATCCCTTAAATTTTTGCATTTGGCATCATATACAGCTGCTCCAACTGCACATGTGAACAGAAAGAATTTTCTTAGAAATACAATAGAAGTAAAAAAAAAAGTTAATGCAATTTTAACATTGAAATCATGAAAATTAATTCCTTTGTAGTGTCATCAAAGTTTGTTATCTTTGCTGCAAATATGTTTATGAACAAAAGTCTAATTCTCTTCTTTATACTCAAACTGTGTGCTTGAAAATGAACAATGACTTGTAGATGGAGATTTTACTTTTGTTACTTACAGTTTAGTCTTGTACTTCTGGATAGTCTTTTAGACTGCCTTGAAAAGGCACCTTAGTCTTTCTGTGTTCCATGTCTGTGCATGTTGATGTGGTATCAGGTCCCTCAGCTATTTAGAGCTGCCATGGAGTTCGGGTCCCACAGACTCGCCTCCATCAAGCTGCAGTGTGTGTTCAGGCATGTTAGAGTGCCCTGACTCCAGTGTTAGAGAAAACTGCCTTTTCTCTAGTTTTGGAAATAGAAAAGGTGGGACAGTCGAAATGGAGTCTGCTCTCCCATTTTCTCAACTTACACTGGGCCAGTGACTGTGGAACACTTCTTTGCAGTGAGCAATATTTGGAAATTCTGATATATGCTATTCCATAAGTCTTCACCTATTATGTGTATATACCTTATCCACTTTCTTACTTTTCTGTTCTATTTCAGTAGGCATCTAAAGTATTTTTCTTTTGGGGATTCGGCACTGATTATTTGTGTATAAATGTCAGTCATGCTTTCATATTGTGAAAAGAAAGTATTATCTAGTAAAGTTTTTAATAAACTTGTGCCAAATTTTGGTAAGATAGGATGATGCGCTACTTTGTCCCTTGAACTTATTTTCACACTGATTTGTCTGGAATTTAGTGCTGAATGGCTGCAGTGTAGTATTTAGTTACTTAGGGTCATCATTGTTTATCAAAAGTTTTAAGATCCTGTTAGATTCTATTCATAACATGTGCTTTGTTCACACACAGCCCTTTCTGCTCTGTTCTTCATCTTGTTTTGACCTTACAGGCTCCTCTATAGTGGGAGTTAGAGTAGAAAAAAGCATCTTTATCTTCAATTTTTTTCATAGTATCTCTGAAATAGAAAGAAAAGGAAATTAATTTTGTCCTTGGACCATGCTTTCAGCCTGTTCTTTTTAGGGTCCTTGAATGAAACCATAACTTTGGGTTAGAAGGTTCTCTTATTCATGGAGAGATTGGTTCATCCTCTCATCAGACCCTAGAAGTTATTTTTTTAAGATGTAGTAGACAGTTAAAACAATTATGAAAGTGGAGGACATCTGGTTTTACTGTCACTGGATTTCATAAAATAGATCTCCAACAGTGATAGCAACTTCCTCTCTTTAATGTGGAAGCCACAAACTGACTATATTAAAGGAGGGACCTTTCAACCTACAAGCTGAGTGGAATTAGAGCAGCTTGCCAACCATGAGGTCTTGGTAGTATCTCTGCAGCAGGTGTTGGCCTAGAGAACATATGGAACAACAGCTGGACACTAAGTCCTCTGATCCTGACCCATGTATATTTATAGAGGGAGAGGGAAACAAAAACCAAACCCCAAATCAAACAAACTTAAAGCAGTAGGTAATCAGGATTTATAATGATGGTATGTGGACATTGCAATAATTTAGTTTAGCACCCAAATTGAAACTTCAGAAGCAAAAGCTGTCAAAAGCATTGTAAATGTGATAATTTTTGCACTGAAGAATCTGGATCCTGATTCTTTGGTCAGGCAGCTAAGTCTACCAGCTATGAGACCCGGCAAAGAAAAGCCTCATTTAAGCAAACTTGACATAACAAGCAGACCAAAGACTCATTTAACATCATCTTCCTCCAGTTTATTAGAATTCCATTAAAATGTGTATTAACATTCCTTGTGTATGTATCATCTGTGAATGTGTCAGAGAAGGACTTGACTTACATAAAGAGTTGGCCCAGCTACTGGTTTAGTTACATCAAAGCACAATGGATAGGAACAAGGTCAGATATAGCTAAGGGTTTGAACCTGTGGTTTAAGTTTATTGTGTTTTGCATAGAACAAATCCAGCTCACTAGTCAAGACGGTTTCCTGCTACATTTTTAAAATCATTAGGAAAATCTGTGACTGAACATACTGGAGCCATTTCTCATATTTTAGTTCAGGAATAGTAGGGCCTGGTTACATAACCAATTGTGTCTCTAAATGAAAAATTTTATAGAAGAACAAAAGAAATGTTCTTAAATTTTGAGTTGATTTTTCACTATTTAGAAAAAATGTTTAGATGGCTGAACTGATTCTTGTATCTAAAAATGTGTTATTAGGACTTGTTTTAAGGTGCCTCTTGATGCTTCTGCCACTTCAGAATCTAGCCATATATGTTTTATCGGCATTTTCAACTTTGAAAACAGATTCAGGACTTAGTGTTTCAAGTGTGCATGAAAATGAGTACCTAAATATAAGTATTCCTTCTTAAGTCAGGAGTTTTTTCCAAAGTAAGTAGTATTCACAGATGTTAAAATATATTTTGCAGTCATCTTAGTGGCTGTATTGCATCCCAGGGGTATGCAAAAGTCCTGTGTTCAAACCGGTGTTATTTTGAAAAGGCATTCATTTGGGGTCCTTCAGCTGTCATTGTTTTCCAACACATTGAAAGCTGGATAATAAACTAGAGTATGCAAGAATTGTGAACTAATGCTGCAAGATAAAGTTCATTATGCCATTGTGTGCTTTTAAAACTCTTTGCTAGTTTTCCTCATGTTCTTCAGCTGGGATGGAATTGTATTTATAACAGTATAACTAATTATCTTTACATGCATTTATCACTAAATAAACTTCACACAAGACAGCAAGATTGTTTACTTAAGCAGTATAATACTGGGAATGGAAGATAGCTCTAGAACATCGGATTACATTGCCAGAATGGCACTATTTATTAAGCTATGATAACGCTAATGTTCCTTTTTGATGTATAGCATGTGTGACTTGAGCTGAACTTGTAGAGAGCCTTAAGGATGTTTCATTGAACATTTAGTATGGCAGTAAGCCAGAATACATTTAGCCTAAACCCAGATGACAGGTTGGTAATGAGGTAGTGATTGATGACCACTGCTTCCATATGAAAATCTGCTTGATATGCTGGGGGGAAATGCATTGCGAGCTTTCCTATTTCACTCCCTCTGTATTAGTTATTCTTAGTACAGAGGAGTAGCACTGGCTGCTGGTTATTCAATCCTGGTTTCACTTTTAGGTGAGAATTGAGTACTCAGTTGAAATTGTAGAAGTGCAGCCCTATGGCTCCATTTTTGTGTAATTCAAATCCTAATTTCAATGGATTTTTAATATAAAAAATAACTGCAATTATATCACCTATGAAACCTCCTGTAATATTCTTATTACCTGCCTCTGTAATTTTACAAGTCCTTATGATTCACCTTCTGTGCCATCTAAATGGTATTGCTTTATTTTCTGGTGCAAAAAGAGAAACTTGGTCCAAAAGTTGTAACGCATCCCTCAGGCAAACCAGCCTGAACAAACCTCTACTGTTTGTTTTGCTTAGTACTCTTGAATACTTCTTTGTAAAGATACTTTGCACTGCTTATTCAGATGAGGGGCAAACTGGTTCTGTGGGCCAAGAAGGATATTTAAGCCCTGTTCTTCAGCCAGATTCCAGCCTGACGTCTGAATTAGCAGTAAGAAGAGCTAGGAAGACGCAGCAGAGTCTTGTAGAGATTATATCCATAGCTGTACCCACTCAACAGGAGTGTATGTTAGATGTCCCCAAAGCTGGAGGATAACTAATGGGATCATATTAAGGCCTGGTTAGAAATCATCCAGGGATGCAGCAAAGGGCACTAGGGCAGCATAAATACCCAATGGCGAAAGAGACTCATTATTAGTGTTTTCCCAGGCAGAAATGACTTTTGGTCAGGAAGGGGTGAGGAAGCTTGTCAGCCTAACCAGAGTGATATTGTACTTCCTCAGAGCAAAAATATGAGCAAAAGAAATTGGGATCAGTGGTAGAATCAAGAGCCAGTATAAGGGGATAATGAAGCAGGGCTATGGCCATGTCCATTCTTCTCCTGCAGCTCTCAGGTTTGTAAGGGAAATTTTCATGTCCTGTGGGGGTAAAGGGGGACTGACTTTTCAACAAGGAACAAAAGCAATATCAAAATGGCAGATTTGTGGGGTAAATATGCACAGACCCAAATGAGGGAGCCTTTATCGCTGGGATTTGCTGATGGGCTTTTATGACAGGACAGGCTTTGACTTAGGGTGAATGTTTCTGAGGTCAACTGAGGCGTGTTTGATAGTGCTCATAGCCAGGAAACCTGTAACAATTACTGTGTGTTTGGGCTAGTGATGGTCACTTTGGGCAGATCCAGGAGTGCTTTTGGCATGACTGCAAGCAGGGACAAAGGAGCCAGTGAGTCAGGAAACCACTGGACTTCCCCCATTGTATGAACTAGTACCAACTACATTGACAAGTGGTTTGTTTGGTACGTCTGTTCATTGGGAAATGGATAAACTTTTGCTTTTGGGTTGGAGCTGGGTAAAACATTTTTATCTGCTTGGGAACAGGTCCAGGACTGTGGAAGCTAAGATGTTAGGTAATCAGTAATGCCTCTTGATGGAGGTTCTTTGTGGGATTGCAATAGTCTTCAGAGCAGACCCAAAGGAAGGTCAGTCCTGTTATTAAGCACAGGGAGAAGAGTCACAATGCAGGACTGGATTCAGATATGCAATGCAGAATTTCATCTCCATGTGCACAAATGGAAAACGTTAGGACTGGAATCATGATATGGTCTATTGAGGTAATTTAACTCCACATAAGCAAACTAACATTGTTACTAAACTATACTCCTTTGAGGTTTTCCTTCTCCTTATAGCTTTAATTTTTCATCTTGCAATCTTTTTTGAGAATCTTTATTTAAGAGTAAGTTCTTTAGGGAACACTGGTCTTCTATTTTGTTTGGAAGGGACCCACATCCCACATGTTCAATACCAGAAATTAATATCGTTTCACTTAGATATGTCACTCATTTGATGGGAACATACATTCCATAAATTCCTGTGTGTAGCTGTAGTATCCCCAGCACAGGTATCCTGTGAGATGCAGAATTTGTCAGCTCAAGTTTGAGCTAAACACTGCTTTCTTATGAATGTTTTGATTGACTTTGTAAAATATTCACTCTTAGAAGCTGTGCCTAATTGAGGCAACCATGTTTTGTTGTTCACTGGCCAGTGACAAGATGGAGCAGGTCCATTGATTTTTACCATGTTCCTAGAAAGACCTTTATTTTAACATGTAGTGGCAAGTGAGGACATAGTCTTTGTGTGGAGATTAGTGGCCATATGGTGTTGTTGCTTATACACTGGAAAGCTTAGTTATTTACTGTAAAATCTGACTCAAAATTCTATACGCAAATTAGAAACTCCTACTTGGTTTGTTTCCATAACAACGTACAAAACAACATCAATCACTTATAGTAGAGCTCCACACTCCATAATTAGGGATGCAGTTTTAAGAAGTGTGGGAGGAGTTCTGTAAAGTGTTTTTATTTTAAAAACAACATTAGGCCTTGTTCTCACAAAAGCTTATGCACAAACTTCACTTAACAGTGTGTAAGTAATTCCATTGGCATTTTTGGCTCTGTCTGTGTATGATGCAGTGTCTGGAGTGATGCGGATGCCTCGCTCCGTGCACTGTCTGAATGACTGAAGTATGAGCAGGGTTTGCCTGAGGGCGAGCTTGGCTCCTGTATGGGGAGCAAACATGGGCTTTACCTCAACAGACAGTGTCAACTGAGCACTTTAACTTACCATGCTTGTATTTCAGTATGAGTGTAAGTGCTTGCAGTACAACCACCTATAATGTTGTAGAAAAATGATATCAAGAAAAAACTGCTCTTTATGCAGAAAAAAATTATGAAATTAGCTGTGCATCTTTTTAATGTAGAATTTTAAGCCAACAGGACATCTACCAAAAGTATATGTGATATTTTTCACTGGTATCATGTGTATTCATGCCATCTCCACACTTTCTAAACTATAGCAGTCAATAACAGATACTGCCATATAGAGAGCTCCTACATCATAACTTCTTCAGTGAGTCAGTTCTACAGCCCTACTGATCCCTTGCAGTAATCTGCCAACTGGAACAGGTCAAAATTATAAAATGCAAGGTATTGCTTCTTCACTAGACTTACCACTTTGCTACAAAACTTTTTTGTGTTTACTGTTTAGGGGTTTTTGTGTGTGGATTTTTCAGTTTTTTGTTTGTTTGTTTGGGTTTTTGTTGGGTTTTTTATGTTGCTTGTTAGTGTTTGGGTTGTTTTTTTTAAACACACATTATCTATATTTTGAAGTACCAACATAACATGCAAGGTCTCCTGGCATTTTTGAGGCAATGCTATAACTAAGTTGTGAGAAAACATTTTCTCCAAAGCATCTTGTAACTGACAAATCCCTGGGCCCCGAGGCAAGCTGTGTTCAAGTCTTGTTACTTTTGCTGCTCCAGAGACAACACTCATGGTGTGAGCCTGGGAAGGAGAGGCTGAAAGGGAAAACCTTCAAAAAATGAGGGGCAGTTTGAAAAAAATGATAGATAAATGGGAGACAAACAAGACAAATAAATCTACAAGGAAATGGAACTGGAAAAAATTGAGGAAACGTAGAGGAAGAAAAAGCTATAATAGAATTCATAAACAGTGAAAAAAGGCAAATTGAAGAAATAAAAGCTGAAAGACATGATAAAAATGGAAAAGATTAAAATAAAGCAAAACCTAATATAGTTATTCTTGCCACATTTTCAGTAGTTTCCTTCTTTTGATAACAAAGATGTCCATTTGTTCTTTAAAGAAAAAGAACAGCTGAATGGAATACATACGTATTGCTGAATTTCAATCCTTTCTGTTCTTTGTAAAATATTTTTTTGTTATTTGCCCTAAATAAGTAAGATCTAAAGTTAAAAAACCACATTATCTATATAGAAACCTCTCCTGAGTGGTCAGCTATAGTAATTTAAAAGATGATGAAATGTGTGTATTCTGCGGATTTTTACACCAGTTTTGATTATGTTTCCTATTCAAGTCAGAGAATAGGCATATTTTTATGTCAGCCAATATACTGTAGGATTTCTTTTTAAAAGCATAATTAAATCACAGCAGAGGTTGCTAGGTGACAGATAAGAGAAGCTGTATAATTAGACACATCCAAAAAAAGTCAAATACTTGAAACTAGTAATCCTGAAGGAAGGTTGCCATTGTCTGTGCTGACACCAAATGACCATCTCATTCAAATGTTCAGTTCATTAAATAGTCACCTCCTGCTCAGCTTCAGCAGCTGAGCTCTTACTACTCTGTGTGGAGTTGGTAGAAATAAGGAGGCTTTTAATTAAGTGTGAATTCTGATTTGCTCTCTGAATAATCCTTTGACAATGTATTATTCCTTGATTTTTAATATTAGCAATCACTTGTGTTTCCCAAAGACAGAGGATGTAGCTGCCCACCAGTGTGACTCTTTCTACCTGTGTCAACTCTGTACAGGTGACTGGCAAGATAGCTATGATGTCACTTGGTCTGTAGATGTAATCTATCTCTGAAACAAGGAAGGGAAATCAGTTGCAAAATAAGCATTTTAAAATAATAGATATTGGAGGCTGTCTCTAGTAGTTCAGCTCTCCCAGTCCTCAAGGCCTTTCTAAGACCACAGTGGGTTGGCCTTTCAAGGACATTGCCCACTTCTCTCAGCACCTTGATTCCTGCATAGGGCACAGGTGGTCTGAATTCTTCCAGCACTCCAATTGTAAGGAGATAACTGTTAAGACAATGCTTGCCCTAGAACTGTCATAGGCAGAAAGTAGTTTGCATGCTTCCCAGGCCATAAAGATTCTAGTTATGATAGGTACATTCTTTGAGCACTTTAAAATCCTATTGTGTGAGTTGCCCAAGAGCCATCAAAACCTTGCTTCTGTGGTATAGTCCTCAGCAAATCACTTAAATTTCTTTGCACATCAAAAAAGTGCAGGGATAAGTGTTTATCTGTTATCTGGATACTGGATATTTTTGAGGATTGTCTGTGTAGCACCTTGCAAATAGAAAGTGCTACAAACAGTAAATGCTATTTGTTACCATTGGTCTCGAAGTAACTCATGCAGCCAAGCGTGGAGTATAGCTTGCTGTCTGCCTAACTGATTTGCATTTCTACATGTGATAAAAATGGGGAGTTGTTGCTATAATATCACTGCCTTTACTTTATAAATTTTATGGTTATTGCAGTATAGTCAGAAATTCTGTGTGACATCTATATATTTAATTAGAAGATTTTGGAAATTTTAAATATTCCTTTTTTCTTCAATGTCACAATAGCATTGCATTTATGGCATCTTTCTGATGTCTTCATTTGATGAATACATTGTTCTGTTTATTTCTTTTCAGGTTTTCATGTAATTATATTTGGATGTATGATGTACCTTTTATTAATAATTATTTCCCCATTCTGTAAAATCTGTGCAATTTGGAATTTTGGTTTCAGCATAGTGTTCTAGCTTATCTGTGTAGATGACTGAATTAAAAAAAAAGTGTATAGCAAAGTCCCCAAAACCTCCCCTATGGTGCATCAATAATTATCTCTTTTTATCTTACAAAGACTGCACTTAGGAAATGTTTTGTTTCTTGCACCTTCAACATTTTCTTCATTCAAATATTCTGAAATGTGGCTTAGTTCATTAATCTGTTCCTGAATTATGAGTCCCTGAAAATGGCTTTTTATTTTCTGTTAAATTGGTGATAGAGATGACCATGAAAAGAAAAAAAAAATCTGTCTGATATATAAATACATATCTGCTTACTGTTTGATTTCAGACTCAGCAGGTAGCATAATCCAAATCACTTCCCTCAAAAATTTGAGAGCATGAGCTTTGGAATGACCTGTACTTACAGGTATCTGAGTATATGCTTGGTGATGTGCTTGTCAGTGCAGGGTTATTATTGAACTGATAGTTTTCTTCATGAATACTGTATCTTCAACATACAGATTTGATTTTGCATTTGAATGCATAAGTGAATTCTTGCTTTCTATTTATATGCATGCTATAATCAGAAATAAAGAATGCAGAACTGGAGGTAGATTTTGTTTTAGCAGAGGATTCTGTTTATCTGAGTCTCTTCTCACACAACTGTTATTGCTGCTAAGGTTAAAGTCATTGTATGTCTAATTTTGTATATGAAGGACAACTAATTTATAATTTAAAATACTGGTGTTAAAGGTTTGTCTCAATGCAACTGATTTGGTGATACCGAACTTCTGAAAGAAAATTTCATCAGTGAGGCTGTGGATGTAGAAATCAAGATTTTCTATCCGTATGGTGGAATTTTTACATGGACTTTAAGGAAGCAGTATTAGTTGTAACTTGTTAGAAAATGACATGAGACACAGAATTACCATTCTTATATTTTGCAAACATCCACAACTGTCAACAGTGACACTTGAGAAATGGTTTTTAAATACAACTGAATTTATATGAGTATAGAGGAAAATTATATTAAGTTTTTGGTTTAAAGTCCTTGGCCTTATCCTGCACTCTGATTTTACAAGATTAGGAGGTTATTGAATAAGGCAAGCTGAATTCCATCACTTACTGGGAAGGGAACTGTGAGTAGTAAGATGTGCTTTCTGCAAACAAGTAATGCATGGTACTAATTAGGAGGGTGGAAGAAGGTTTTGGAGTGAAGAATTTTCAGAAATTAACTTTCAACTCTTAAGTGAGATCTTTGTTTTCCCATTCTCCATCCCTGAGTTTTGTTTCTGTGTAGCATAGGTAGTTGAAAAGGGCCTGATTCCTCACACACACTGCCACTGGCTATGAGGACTCTGGAACTGGTAGAAACATACCAGGTTTTGAATTTCTCTTTCTTTTCTATAAATGTCTGGTACCTATGCTCTAACAGGGAATACTTTTCTTTTACCTAACTGTAATAGAGAATTTTTTAAATCTCAAATGAAAAATGCAGAAATCTTTCCATGGCTTAGTGACCTCAACCAGGGCATATTTCATATAATTGTAAAATAGTTGGAAGAGACCTTTGGAAATTGTCCAGTCTAACCCCTTAGCTCAAAGCAGGGTCAACTAGAGCTGGTTGCCTAGGACCATACCTGGTTTTGAACACCTCTGAATACATAAGAAGGCTTGCTTTGAAAATCTCCTGGAACTCCTGAGGTTCTTTTCCTCCACATCAGTCATGTACAGACATAGAGATCTTTTGGCAGACAAGGTATGTGTCCCAACGGTACTTAGGCACAAATCAACCAGAGTACTTAGGTGCACACCTAGGAAGGGGTCGGTTTCTAGTCCTATACTGAGTTTGGTCCATAAGACCTGTAACTGTTACAGCTAATGTCGAATTTCTCCAGGAAAACCTTTTTCAGAACTGGATTTTGGTGTGAGTGCTTTCACAAATGTATCTGATTTTCACGACTCAACTTGCCTACAAATCCCAGCCAGGATTTTCTTCTGGCACATAGGTAGTCACAAAAGACTGCCAAGTATGATCCTGGATGGATTTCCATGTTCAAAAATTTTTGTACTAATGTGAAAGTAAGCATGTTTATGATCCTTTGATCTTCTCTATGCTTTTGTTTCAACTCTAAGCAATATGTTATCCATGATTGTATTTTATAATTACATATAGTTATGTAATTATATAAATTTTTTTTACTACTGGCAGAGGCTTTAAAAAACCCCCACAAAGTTTGATGCTTTTTTAAAATTCAGGTTTACTGTTATAATATTACACTGAATACTTGTTTCTCCTTCATATTTTGCATGGACTATATTTCTGGTAAAGCAGACATACATAGAGTGTAGCAATATTTTAGCATAAAGGAACTGAAAATAGTCTGCACTTTCCTGAGTCATTGATTAGCCCAAGAAAGTCTGATAGCTAACTGAGGGTTTCCAAAGTGTCAGAATATTCAGTGACAAGTTGGTGTTGACATAATTGAAGTTGAATGTATTAATTTTGTCTCAGTGATCCAGAAATCAGTTCACATTAATACCGACTTTGGTCTGGATTGGGTTCAAAGCACTGTGAAGGGCCTAATGCTGTGAACAACTAAACTTTTTCTTTAATGGTGCAGCTCTCAACCTTTGTCAGATAGCAGCAAGCACATCAAGCAGGTAGGCATAACAATGGACAGAGAGCAAAAACTTTCTTGACAGTGGGCAGAAATTAGTTCGTGTAAAAAAGAGATTGAATATTTAAAATAAGCGTAGTGTGTGCTTGCTTGCATTGTAGCATATCCTCAAAGCCCTTGACAGTTTAGAACAAAAGTTATCTTTTAGTTCAAAACACAACAATGAAATATTAAAATACAGTAGACCCCCATATAGTTTTTAGTTCAATGAGCTCCCAGAAACCTATTTTCAATTTACCTCTGATGGATTAATAGAAAAGCTGCATTTACTAGAACTGCCAAATATTACATTTGACAAAAAACTAAATCTGTTTTGAAAAGAAAGACCGGTGCAAACCTCATCTTAGATTTATGCTAGTGACATTGTATTTAGGCATTTAAAAGCAATTTCAAGAGCAGATTTGCATACAACAGAAACCTGTAAGCAAATTGAAAGTGCTGTTTAGGATTCATAGAGGAACAAAATGCATACTCCATCTCTGATATAATTTGTCTTGAGGTTTATGAAGTATTTTTATTGGATTATAATATTTAAAGTAATTAAAGGTTTGCTATTTAATAAACAATGTGTTTTGTAACTTCATTAAAGATGCTGCCTTTCTTAGTTGTAACAGTCCAAAAGGTTGTCAGTGAACTATACATTAACTGCAGAGATAATAATGATTTTATATGTTAATAATTTTTAAATGAATAACTCGTGTAGTTTTTCAGCCACATGGGGAAAATAATTTACATTCCTAAAGCTCACTTTGGTATTAACCCCTTTGCTTGGGGAGAGCAGATATCCTTCTATAAAATGTTCATTTGTTTTCCATTAGCACTAATGCAGGCATGTAGGACCCACTGGTGTGAAAGGATTAAAAGCAGCAGCATTAGACAAGCATGAAAATTTCAGAGAGAAATCCTTGTTAGAGGGACCTATTGGGACTGTGTAACTTGATTTTCTATTTATTGATCTTGTTTTTGTTACCATTTGAAACTCTATTGGGAGAGATTCTTCCTACTGTAGTACTGCAGATACAAAACTCTGCACCAAGCAGGCATTAAGGATTTATGCTCACTGTTTGATATATTTGTGTGCCTGGGCTGCCATTAGTATGGGCTGGATGCCATATCAGTGAAAACGTATGTTCCCTTGGGAGTATTTGCACAATTGACTGTAGGTAATTCAAGGCATCTTGTTTCAACTTTCTCACATCTCTCTGTCATAGCCAACTCTTCATGAACTGAAAAGGGACATAGAGTCCTACCTCACTGACACTTCAAGCATCAGAAAAATTAGTTGCTTAAATGAAGTATAAATTTACCATTTTCAGTGTTTTGCTTACCCACCAAAAGAGTAAGCTTAAGAGGAGGAGGGAGCTTCTGTGTACGTATCTGCACCTACAAACCAAGTACCTGGCCTGTGAACCTCAGTGACTGTGTTTCACTTCGTGTTCCTGACTGTTGATTGTTCAGAAGGCATTTGGAGGTCTGCACCACCATTTCTCTGTCTGTTTTTTAGACAGTAGCTGTACAGCATTTGAGGTTCAACCATATTATATTTCTGACCCAAAGTACCAGATTTAACACCCTATCAGCAGTATGTGAAACACCCAAGGAAAACTCAGACACTTGATGAAAATGCTCTAATTAATTAATAAAGACACTCTGACTTTTAATAAAATTTTACATGAAATGCCACATATGCTGATGTTGTGAAAGGAATTCAGATTTAATTAATGGATTAAGAAAGCTTTAGACAATTTATGACTTCTTTCTGTCATTTACCTTTACTCAGAATAGGGTCTGGTCAAAGCTATTTCCAATACGTGAAAGTATGCAGGGGTAGCTATGCAGTTGCTTTAATGTTTCTTAGTTAATCTACTTGTGTAGGAGTATATCAGTTTAACAGAATATTTACATGAGAATCCTTGCTACAGCTGCTTTTGAAAGGAAAGGCAGATAAATATGTGCTTAATGATTAGGACATCTGCGTGTAGTGAGTAAATGACCTGAGTGAGAAAGCTTATTGACTCTCCAACATGTTACAAGAATGTCATATTTGTTGCAGAGTATTTTGTACTCTCACAAGCGTGTGACAATCTGAGAAGATAAAGCCTCTGATGACACATACTTATTATTCACCTGCAATTATAAAACTCTCAGTGCTTTTTTTCCTAATTGATAGTGAACACTGGAGCATAATCATGTTGAAAGTGTCTCTTCAGAATGTTGCCTTAAAGAAATGAGTAAGAAAATCTCAAATGTTTTGATAGATGATTCATGGCACTGGAGCTGCTGACGAGGAGCCAATATAGCCAAGTCTATAAATACACAGTTACGAGAACTCTGGAAACATGAATTCTGGTAGTGTGATAGATTCAAAAAGCACTTTTTGTACAGGAGTAGGTTTCTAAAGTTGCTCTCTTCCTGTTCTCCATTCAGATGCTGTTGTCTAATTAGGGTAATTGGCCGGCAAATTTGCCAGCTTTTAAATAAAATTAGTTTGGAGGTGAGAGAACAAATACCATAAGAAACCTGATTTATTCTTCCTTTCCATAATAATTGCTTTTTCTTTTTTAAATGAGCAGAACTAGGCTTTATTATTTCTAGGAAATTTCTGTTTAATTTACCGTATATGACAACTTTTCAGAAGAAATGAATATTGGCAGCCTCTTTATAAACCTTTAAGCAAAGTAATTATAGTGGAATGACTGACCTCCGCCTTAGCTGGACTGGCAGTAATGGATAAAGCTCTAGCAAATAACTGTTACCTGACATTATTTTAATAAAAAGAGCTTTTTTTTAAGTCAGTACATGTGCATTTTCCTGTGTTTTGTGTTGTCTTCTGAGGATCCAAAATACTCTTAAGGGTAATGAGAATGAACGATAGCTTAGATGTGTTCTTTCCTTGAACTGCTGGCTGTATTAAATCTACAGCTCCTGTGCAGACCTGCAAATCTATAACATCCGTTTCACATGAATTCGAAAACAAGGGGCTGCATTCTTTTTTTCTTGGTCCAGAGATTAAAATTGATCGCAGCAGACACAAGGGAGCAGATTTTAGTATCACAGCTCAATGTGGTTAACTGGGATGGTGCACAGCTTCTGTGCTACTTAACTGTGTGCATACATGTTACAAATATTATTGATTGCAAGGGTCAGTGAAGGCTGGAGGGAGGTTATGTTGTGTGATGCTATTTGGTAATTTTTAAGGGACAAGAGCTATGAACTCTTGTAGCATCTGGGACAGGTAACAGTTTAAATCAGCCAAATGGAGATTTATGTTTGTGTGAGCTGGCAGAGCTCCTCAGGTAGAAATAATAAATGGAAATGTGATAGTTGGGGTTTTTTTAATCATAGGTCAAATATTGTGCTGGAGAAGAAAGAAGGAAAAAGATGTAATTATTACCTTTTCATCAGGATGCACTGATGATAGGTTTTCAGTTGTAGATGTGTCCTGCAGGAAAATGGATAATTATTAGAAGTCTTTCCTTGAGGCATCATTGTAAAATATATATAGAGGTGGTTTACCTGAAGCGATTAAAAATCCAGCATAGCTGGAATGATACTGAATAAACTTTATAGCATCTTTTTGTTCTTCCATGTCGACAAAACTAATGTATAAATATGCTAATATTTAAGATAAGACAATGTAATGTGTTAGCAATGAACTGGGGAAGAGTTTTTGTTTCCTATATTGGCATTTCACATAGAGTGGTATTTATTCAGTAGCTTTTGGAAGACGTTATTGAATTACACTGAAGACTTCTACGTATGAAGTAAAAAAAAGAAAAGGTCAATCCTTGAAATGTTTTAAAAATAGGGATAACCAGAAAATCCCATATTTTGCAAGTATTACATAGCATGTGGGATTTTCTTTTGGAAAAGTAAGTTTTTACAAGTATTTAATGCAGATACAATTATATACGGTGCAAAGTTGTGACTGACCCAGCCTACTGTTTCACAGTCACTATTAAAGCAGAATGGGAGCTATGGAAGTTGTGTCCAACAAAGAATAGTAGTAGGTTTAAGAGAAATAGATATATGATTCTTAACTGCTCTATTTCATCAAATTTAGGAAAAATCTTGTAAAAATCAGTGTTTATATTCGTTACACAGATACTCCCTATTGACTGTTATGTTCCCAGTATATCAAAAATACAGGTTGATTTTAGGTAGTACAAAATGGTGTTGCCTCACTATGCCTTGCTGCAGCTTCCTTGCTGTACAGTGCCTGCAATCTGACCAAAGGTATTATTCCAGAATATTAATGCCTTAATTATTCTTCCTACATTTCTACAGAATGAATTTGCTGCCTTTGATGGATTTTTTTCAACTGTTGCTTTGCAACAGTGTAGAGGCGTAGTATTTGTTTTTCTTTGTGATGCCAGCTAAGTATTTGTGCTTTCTTCTTTGTGAATGTTTATCATCAGTTTTGTCCTCATTTTATTTCGTTTGATTTTCCCCTTATAAATTTTCATTTGCTTTGTTTATTTCAATATACCAGCATGACTGCTTATAAACAGGGCATATTAGACATTAAAGTTAAATGAATCTGCTTGGAGAAAGATACTGTCTATTGCAAACAGGTATTGTAGTATTCTTTGCTTTCTTTTCAGGAATATGTTGTCCTGCATCTCACAATCCAGTTTATTTTGCTTTCACATCCACATATTTAGATTTTCTATACTGTATAAAAATCACTTTACTGTGACACATCATTTCTGAGATAATTTTTTGTGTTCTTCAAGTTACTGATAGACAGTCCCTGAGGAGATGATCTTGCTCTTGTGGTCGCTTCACTTCAGCACTGTTTACTAAACAAGAGTAAGCATTGGGGCCAGTTTCTTTCCCTCTCCTGTGGTGCAGCCTTATCACACTGGCAAATAGTATCTGGCTGGTGTCTGGAGGAAACAGAGCCTCCCTGTGTCTTTCCTTTGGCAGGTTAGTGCTAGGAACAAACTTGTAGAAGAAAGAGGGAAAGGAACTGACAATATTAGCATGTCAGATCTTAACCTTCAGCATTCCTGCTATGCTGGTTTAAAAATGCTCCTGAATAATGACAGTTTAAGCCAGTGGTGGGAAGTGACCAAATTCCAGTCAGGATTAAAAATCGAGTTCAGCTCTATTGTAAACAGACTGGAGCAAGCTCTTTTCCTGGGTGGAATGTTACATTCTTATGGTACAGATGGATTGGACTGAGACTACTAAATGCATTTTTGCTAGTGACCTTTTCAAATTTGTTGCCAGTATAATAAATGTTACCAAGATGACATAAGAAAGGTTTGCGGCAATATTCCACTTTATTTTTTTACAGCAGATGTTTCTTCAGTTACTCTGTATTACAATTTACAGAACTCATGTTCTGCAAATCAAGATTCATAGCAAACTGTTTCAGCACGTTAAGTCTTGCAATAAACAACACAAGGCAGAACAGAACCAGAGGGAAGGTAAGCAGCCTTCTGCATCCATCCTTCTCTGTGATGAGGTGTACTTCAGAGTGATCACATTTCAGCAAGTTTGTTCACCAGGATTGCAAGATAACTTCCCCTTAGACAGTTTGGTCAACATTAGATGTCCATCTAATCTGATCATGGGATCACTAAATGTTGTGAGGAGAGACCACAAGCCTGAAGAGTTTTGTAATCCCCACTCAGACATAAAATACTGATTGTGTGGTCGTAATCATAATTTCCATTATGCACGTGGATTGATTTTAAACTCTGCCTGTGATTCACATCTGCACTTTCTGATGTCTAGCTCTTGTGAAATTTTGGCTACCTCTAAACTGGGATTGGACAATTTGTCCTCAAAGAGAAATTGAATTATAAGAACAAATATAATTCTGACTGATCTGACTCCTTCCTTCCTGTTATTTCAATACCGTTTGCAAAAGTTCAGGTACTTGTCTCTGTCTCATTTAGCAGCAAGGTGAGGTGTGAGATACAGACTGCATTACTTTCAGGTTTAGCTACTTATTCAGATGTTTTTAGAAGACATGGCACAGATAATAGCTGTTCAATTTAGAATGCATTGCACAATTGTGTAGGGTGTTTGTTGATAGATGTGAAAAGTGTTCTTTCACATACACTGTACACAGTGTTCATTCTGACTTGAGGGTGAAAAAAGGCTAACCCATGTGTCTTGTAGCTCTTTTAGTTTTTTCACTTTTATTTTTCCGTGAACGAGGCCTTTAGACATCATTGGGAATTACTTCTACAAACCTTGCGAGTGTACCTATTCCAAAGTAAAGAAATCATTATTAAAAAACAGTGAAAAAGAGAAGTGATATTACAAAATAAATCTACCAAGCTTACAGAGAAAACAAATTTGAAGGAGCCACCTGCTGTGAGATGAGGCAGTAATCTCAACAGCAGGAAATAAAGGGAGAGAGGGAGAAAATACAAAAAGCGTAGACATTAAAATAGTAATTAAAACACTTATCTCCATCAACATACATAGCAAACAAAAAAAAAATCAACCACCTAGAAAACATGCTGTATTGAACCTCACAACAGGAAGTAACAAAGCCATCACCATAAAAAAGTATCCAGCAAATCAAGAGATATTCTTTAAAAATACAAGCCTCAAAAGTATTTCCTAAAGTGTTAATCGTTAATGGACTGACCATGAGAAAAACTGAGCACTTGCAGAGCATTTGTAACTTTACTGGATATCTAGTCTTTCAGAATCAAACCTTTAAAAATATGGAGAGAGTTTAGATACCAGTGGTTGTCTGTTCCATGTATGGTGAATATCATAGTGTGAATTGTAAGGGTGCATTTAGTATAATCAGCTGTGTGGCACAGCTTAAGTACCTTACTTGGATTATGCATTTCAGTATAGTTCATATCTAAATTGGTATGTAATATTGATCCACGGACAGCAATGGTAGTGATATTGATATGAATGAATGTGACTTCTTAGAAACAAGTAGGTAGAGCATACGCCACTGTATACACATTGGTTCTGTATATGCCAGTTATGAGAGTTTCCAGTTTCAGTGTTATCTTTCAAGAAAATACTTTAATGCACTTAAAACTCATGGTCCAATTTATACAATTCATGAATTGTGTGACGTTAAATAAAAGTGATTTAAATACATAAATTTTGATCTTCATTTCCCCATACCACAAACTAGACTTGTTGAAGAAGAACAGAGCATTCAGAATTATTAAAGGATGCTTATACGCTTGGATTTTACAGTGTTTCCTTTCTTCTCTGCCATGTACCTTTGTAGTCACAGTCTAACCATATGGTACCTGTAGCTGCAAGTCTCTGGGCCAGTGTGAAATGCTATCAGATGTGTTGCATCTGGAATATATTTTTGTATGGGAGCACAAGGAGCAAGTCTGAACACTCAGTGTATGAAAAGACAGGGAGATGGGACAAAATGGGCACTTTTCTCTTAATTCAAAAAGACCTTTTCAGAAGGCAAATGGTGGATTTAGAATTTACCTTTAGAAAGCAATTATCTTAGCTCTGTATCTACTTTAGCACATTTTTAAAAGAAAATATAAGAAGTATTATAAACTTTGTTAACAAAAATAACTTGTCAGACAATGTGAGTTCCTCTCTAAAATTCCTGTCAGTCTCTGACCATCGGCCTTTCATGGCTCCTTTGCCCAGGGCACATGAAGGGGCACAGGCTGTTCCTCAGGCTGTCCAAGGGTGTGGAACTGCTGCTGCAGAACCTGTGCAGCTTCATTGCTAGACTGTGTTCAAGCTTCTTATGCTAATCAAGAGGCTGGGGCTCAGTTGTTTGGGCTTGGCCCCTTGGGTGTTATTTCAGGAGACTTGCCTTGCCACCATTGCAGATAATCAGTTGTATGTTTCTTCTGTCCAGTTTCCTATGAGATTCACGGAATTTTCTCCTCATTCTCAGTACATTCTGGTGGTTGAAGGCTTTCCACCCAGTCCTAGGATTTCCTAGAAGAGAGACTGTGAAGGACAGAAGAAGAGTTTTCCTTGTAAATGTGATTTTTCAAAATCTGGTTTAGCTCTGAAACATGAACATGGATATGGCAAAAGTAGGAAAGAACTCCCTACCTTCTAACTTTCTAGCTCCAAATCTGTATGGCAAGAAAACATTTAAAGAAAAAAAAACATAAATTCCATAAATTGGTGAATGGGATTTGATGTTTGTTTTGATTTGCTAATTTTAAAAGGCAGAAAAAAGAATGTGCATGGCCAGTCAATCCCATTTTCTTTCTTTCTTTTGGATAAATTTATAAATGCAATGTTGTTCCAAAACAAATTTGAAAGATTCAATATAAAAATGTCAAAAGAAAGTGTCTTGGAATTTAAAAAGTTGTTCTTGGTATTTTCAAACACAGATTGCATTCACCAACTTGAATTTATATTTTCACCTGAAAGTAAGGAGTTGGTAAAAACAATTCAGCCAGTTCTGACCTTGAAAACTCTTTTGTCAGGAAAGCACCAGCTAAGAATGCAAAGAGAGAGAATATTGCTTGAGAGTTCCCAGCTCTTAATTAATTTCCCTGATCCAGCTTAACTTTCTTCAAAATTTAGTATTATCACAATTAAAAATGAAGAAAACTAACGATATGAGGAAAACCAGAAGAATCTCACAATGCTCAAGTTTGCTTTGTCCCTATAGGCTGCTGTATATTTAAACTTCATTTTTTTTTGTCTGGAGATGTGTTTTCAGTCAGGTGCCAGTGAAAGCTACATGTGACCCTTATCAAGAATGAGGGCTTATTTCATGTGTCAGTTATTAAGACAGTTGAGAAGTTCATTTGAAACTGCAAATCTGCCCAAACATGTCAGATTTAAGTAATCCCAACAGTAAGTTTGAGTTCACAATGCATTGCCATTTCTAGGGGGAGGGGATTGATCAAAATAGGAGAGATATATTGTGCCTCTACTCCTGCTTTAGTTTCCTTTTCCAGACCAGGCTCATAGTTACAGTAATAGCAGACTTAGCTGTTGGTTATGTTGACATGCCTTGATTAATTTGGTGCAGCAACCAAGTGGACTGGGTGCACTGTTCTGCATGCCAATTCCTTACGTTGTCTGTGCACCATACCTGTATACTGCCTTGTAGATCTGACAAATTTATTCTAATAATTTTGTGATTCATATCTCAACTGGACTAGGAAATTGTACCTAAATTCTCTTTAAATGGAGATCATAGACTTGACACCATGAGTTAATCAACATACACATACATCAACATTGTGAGAACAAAGACTGCAAGATCTTGATAGGAGACAGATGGTGTTTTTTTCTAATATATATATATGCATGTATATATTTATATATAAAGGATATAAGAATGGGAGGTTAAAGTTTGTGTTTTTCAAAGTCACTGTTATAGTGGTCAATGACTTTGGAAAGTATATGGCATGTCAGACACGGGAGAGTCCTTGATGTTTAGGTATTGTACACTGGAGAAGGGGTTGTGGGGAAATGAAGGAAAGAAGGTTTCAGGCCAAGAGAGTAGTGGTGCTTACTGAGAGATGGCTGGAGCATCTGTAGGTGAAAGGCAAAGCATAAGAAACCAGAGGGTTAGGAATTAAGATTAATTGCTTTCTAGACTGTACTGACCCAGACCGGGGCTGTCTAGATTAGCTTTTGCAAAGCTGAACTAGATATATCATGAAGGCTATTATTTTCACAATGTTTCTACTTTCTCTATTCTTAGTAAATGCAGTTTTCCACAGTCCATGAGGCTTCATTGCATGGTTTGGGTATCAGTTGCTTCAGAAACTTCTTCCTTGGCATAAGAAAGTAAAGTGGGACTGAGGCTTTGGGAAGTCCAGGGTCTTGGCTGCAAAAGATGAGGGGCAGGGCATGGCTCTCTGCTTGTATAAGGATATGCAAAATTCATCCAGACATCACCAGGGTAGTTGCCTTTTTGGGCTGCCTTCTCTTGGTTGCCATCAGAAGTTATTCTTTGGTGCAGGGAAAGGAAATAATTGTTATGACTAAATTTTGATACAGGTTATTTAAAGACAGGATATGTGAAATAGTGAAAGATTGTTTCAGGATAAGAAATATCAAGTAATAAATAAAATAAAAAATCCTTTTAGATGGCTTGCAAGTGGATCTGGAGAGCAGAAAACCTGCTACCTTGACTTCAGCCTAAAACTTAGGGAAAAGACCTCATATTTTTTCTAAGCACTTTTTCTTGGATGGCTCTTGGCTATTTTGTACTACTCTGTGAATTCCCCTTTGCTAAAAGATCTCTCTGATTTATCTTCAAAGGGTGTTTCTGTTGGTTCATTATTTTGACCTAAGTTGTGTCTTTCATATATGATTAGGTTTTTTTACATTTTATTTCTTCTCTAAAACCATTTTCTCAAAACTATATTTTTTCTCTACAGCTGGTGTTTTTGGGGGTCTTTTTTGTTTTGTTTTTTTTTTTGGTTGGTTTGTTTGTTTTTTATGTTGTTAAATATTCTCTCCCAAGAGGCTGTTGGCTATTTATCAATATTTGATCTCTATGTAAAGAGTATTTCTGTGGGATGGATGTTTATTATGAAATGGAGTCTCTAAAGGGGCTCTTATCTGTTCTTCATCTCTTGCTCTGTCTGCCTTTTTCTTAGCTAGTGGCTTTAAGAAATACTCAGTCTCTCTGTTTTAACAAAATTAACTGCCATGCTAAACAGAAAAGAAGAGATGCATTAGAATCCAGTACAACTTCCAGTAGGTGCTTAGTAAAGAGCTTGAATCTGTGCTAGGTGTTTATAGGTATGCAACTAAAAATCCCCTGTATTTTCTTCAATTGTAAATATTGCAAAACTGTTTGTCATGGAGTTCCAGTAAAATGAAAATAGTAAAATAAATTGCAGACAATGCCGTGTATATTGTCTGCCTCTTCAACTTTTGTTTGGTCATATCAACCAAACTAAACATTATTGAATCCAATGCATTATTAATCAAACTTCTTTGATTTCAGTGACACTGAACTAGTGATGAACCTGAACCATGAACATTGCAACAGTTCCTTAATTATACTTTCTTCAACCTATGGGGGCTAAATTATCGATGCTGTTAGAGATGAAATAGTTTTCATCAGGAGATGATAAAAGCAACAAAAATAAGTGGAAAAATTATTTGTGAGGGTTTCTCCTTGTGTTTGACTAGAGCTGTTAGATAGAAAGGAAATTACCTTTAATGCAGGCTGCACATCTTACTAATGGCAAGAGTGTTTCTCCCAAGAATAAACTGAGGCCTCTGAGCAGGTTTATGGATACCTCAATACAAATAGTTGCATTACTCTGTCCTCTGCCTGCAGGCAGTCACTGAGAGCTTTTTCTGAAGTACTCATCTTCCCATAGATGATTTTGCAATATGTATGTAAAGGAAAATCTATGCCATTTTTATAATAATTTCTTTAATGCATTTTACATATTATACTTTCAATAGTACTAAGTATTTCTGGCAGTCTCTTATGTTATCCATTATTCATTCTTCATTAGCTGAAATTTCAGTCTACCCAGAAAGTACAGTATTCAAAGGTCTTGAAGTTCAGTACATGTTAGTATTTTCTAACCTTATTTTTCTCAATATCGAACGGTTGGTTTGGAAGTCAAGTGGTCAACACCTGGGTCATGATTTTTTTTTTTTTTAATAAATCGAGATCAAGAGAGTGCTCAATAACGTGAGATTTATGAAATGCAAAAATTTCAGGATTTGTTTGTTTGCTTTTTGGCTTTTAAGCCTTTTGAATTCCCTGAGGATATGTATTGGTTTGCCTCACTTCACTGAAACTGTTAAATCTAAAAATATTTTTTTTCTTCCTATATTATATTAACTTCATTCAGGGATCTAGATGTTTAAGAAACTTCCCTCATATAGGTCGCTCATGAAAAACTAGTAAGTTTTTTCACGACTGAGTTCTGATCTTGTTCTGGATCGAGACAGATTTTTGCTGCTTAAGTAACATAAAAAGACCCCAAACCTTCCCAACTTGGAACAGCACTGCTCAAACCACAATCCTGCTTTATTGTTGACACTGACATGCTATTATTAGTTTTCCAGACCAGTATGTCTAAAAGAGGAGCATATTAGGTCTGCAGCTATCCATGCCTGAGAATGGAGGGAACACAGGTTGCTTTGCAAGCTCCAGTTCTGCCTACTTGCTCTGAGGACTCCACATTCTAGTGTGCTTTCCTAGAAAAACTGTTGACATTGACTCCATTTCAGTATGTAATTATTAATTAGCACACTTTTGATAATGTAGTGGGGTTTGGGATGTCAATTTGAAAGTTGAGACTCTTGAAAACATCCTGATAGACTATCACATTTGCATGAAGAAAATGGTTTAACTCTGTCAGCTGGACTGGCTTTTTGTGGTGTCCAAATGTTCACACAGCAATGAGATGTTATTTGGTAATTGGAAAAGGCTTTTTGATGCTTTCTTTTAACTGAAAGGTATTTGTTGCTATTAATTGTTGTGATGTGAATCCTTGTCTGTATCCTACGGCTTCTGTCTAAATGTGTGCTATTAATAACTAGAAATAAATGTCAGCCAATAAAGACTTCAAGGTTTTGAGAAAACAGTCAAGAATGGTAAAAAATGATGGCATACAAAGACTTGCAGTTAAGACAGATCGACAGCACTGCCATTTGTCCTCCTCCCCTCATCACTTAAGCTGTTCATTATTGCCTCATTTGTATTATCTGCTGACCAGCTGTACTGAAAAATGTTTCAAAACAAAGGAAACAAAACCGTTTTACAGCAGGAAGAGTTACATGCATGGGCAGGTAAATCAATAGAAGGAAAGCTTGCAAGACTCTTCACCAGTAACTTCCCTGCTTTTGCACCCTATTCTCTCTAACCCCTTCTTCTGCATTTTTTTTGTTACGAGTTATATGACTACACATGTTATCCAGCAATCTGATTTTCAAGTGCCAGTACTATTAAACCATTACCAGTTATATAAAATATAGACTACAAATGTGAAACCACAGTCATTTGTGATGTCCCTTTTGCAAAAGTGCTTGTATTGAGGATGTTTTTGAGAATGTGTGTGTAATGCAAAATATATGTTGGTTATTAAAATTTCCTGTGTAATTCTGATGTGCCAAAAAATATCTATTTTAGGTTTGCCAGAGCCAAACAGAAACAATGTCTTCCAAGGACTGAGAATGGATCAAGGATTCTACACATCTAAAGACTTCTTACCTTTGGTAGCAATGGCAAGTAAGCCAGGTGTGTGATATGTTCTCTTTGTAATCAGATTCAGTCAGTTATTAGTAGTTATTGATATATAAAACTGTCTGGTTACATAACAACACATGCAATTATGAAGCCCCTTCCAATTAATAGATCTGGGGCAGGGCTTTCCCCCGGGGAGTGGGAACCTCAGGAGTATGCTCAGAAAAGTCAGTCCTAGAGATTATCATATATTAAAATCTAAATACATGACAAATCATGATCCGTAATAAATTATATTTGTTATTTGGAATTACAGTCAAAGGTAACTTAAGCTTCTCATTTGTATAAATTATCTTGATATAAATAGCATATATAAGATGGTCTTGAAAAAAATCTGATATTAAAGAGGGTGTTTCCAATGTATATAAGCAGCTGCTTTGTATATTGTTGATAAATTGTTTTACTTGATCCCAAGTCACGTGCTGCATGTTTCACAGACACATTTAAGTCAGCACTAGTTCCTTACCCAAAGCATTTACAGTCTAGGACTCAGGACAACAGGAGTATGACAGAAGTTAGTAAAAGAACGTTCAGTTCATGGACACCAAATGCAGTCTTGTCTTATGCCATTACATCTTTCAGTACAGAGATGGCTGCATTTGATACCCAAGGAGTATAGCTGCTTTCATTGTTTCTGAATGTGAAGTCATAAGCCCCAGATGTGTGATTTCTATGTCACATTTCTTCATGGTCTAGATTGCCCACTGTGTTGATAAAAAGGAAATTAATGTCATTTTTCTGGGCGTATACTTAGAATGTGGTATTTTACATATCATAGAATGCTGAGTTGGAAGAGACCCATCAGGACCATCAAGTCCAACTCCTGGCCTTGCACAGGACATCCTAAGAATCACACCGTGAGCCTGAGAGCACTGTCTGAATGCTGCTTGAACTCAGGCTTCGTTCTGTGACCACTTTCTTGAGGAGACTTCCCTGGCACTTTCATTGCCCAACCACCCTTTGGGTGAAAAACTTTTTCCTGATATCCAACCTAAACCGTCCCTGACCCAGCTTCATGCCATTTTCTCAAGTTCTGTCACTGGTCCTGAGAGTGAAGAGATCAGTGTCTGCCCCTCCACTTCCACTCATAATGAAGTTTTAAGTGCAATGAGGTCTACCCTCAGTCTCCTCTTCTCCAGGCTGAACAGACCAGATGACCTCAGCTGCTCCTCCTAGGGCTTCCTCTTCAGACCCTTCACCATTGTGGTGTCTCTCCTTTAAATACTCTCTAACAGTGTAATGTCCTTTTCATATTGTGATGCCCCAAAACTGCATCCAATATTGCAGATTAGGCCGCCCCAGTGCAGAGCAGAGCGGGACAATCCCCTCCCTCTCCTGGCTGGCAATGCTGCGCCTGATGCCCCCCAGGACAGGGTTAGCCCTCCTGGCTGCCAGGGCACTGCTGACTCACATTCAACATGCCATGACCAGGATCCCCAGGTGTCTTCCTGCAGCACTGCTCTCCAGCATGTCCTTCCCTGGCCTATACCCACAGCCAGGGTTGCCCTGTCCCAGGTGCACAATCCAGCACTTGCACTTGTTAAACTTCATACAACCACATATTTGATATAACTTTTTTGATCTACAAAGTGATTTTTATTTGAGCATTCAGAAATTTCTTTTGGCGTCATGTAGGGTTGCCTGCTTGTTAAACACTGTTGAAGAATATATCTTCTGTGGCAAATTATTCTGCCTATAAAAGTAAAGTTTATTACCCCACTTCATGCAAAATATTTAGGAAGTGAAATTCTCCATCCCATCTGTCCCATCTCTCTGCTGTTTTGATCAAATGTTTATTTCTCTCTTTTTTCTTAAGCTCAAAGTAGCCTTAAATGGTTTGGAAGAAAGGGGTGGGGGTTTGTTTTGTTTTGTTTTGTTTTAAATTTAAGAAAGAGATACTTATGTATTGCAAAACATTTGTAGTTAACGAAGAAAAAATAAATCCCACAAAACAATGATGAAAAATACTTTCTAGAACTCTGTGAGAACATGTAGCAGTGGCATACTGTAAGTCACCTGCCTGCATGAGGATGTATATATTGTAATCCACATGTTTTAAAATGTTGCAAAGTAGCACTCTTGATTTGCTAGCATATGTAATGATTTTATATATATATGTATTAAGTCTACAATGAGAAAAAGGATGAACTTGGAAGAACTAACCTTTTCTGACAGTAATAGATAGCTCTTTGGTGTTGTCTGTTAATTAAAATGGTCTCTTTTACTTAATTTTCCTAGTGTCTGTCTGCAGCTGTAGCCACCTCTTGCTCTCTAAGGCGTGGAATTTTAAAATAAACTATACATATCCTACATCCTATTTTATCTTTTTTTTTTGCTATGACAGTTCTCTAAATAATAATGATTTAGTCACAGTAAAATACATGTTCTGCCTGTTTATTAAGTTCTGAATACCACCTGTTAATATACTTTCCTCCAAAAGGGGTTCCCCTTGCGAGTATATAGATATGAATTCGCCTTGGGAGAGGCACGTTGGGCTGCTGTGACTGTTCCGTTCTAGACTCATTCTGAGCTGCCATTCCCCTGCTGCACTTGTCCTTTTTCCACTGCTCAGTACGCAATTGTTATGAAGGATTAAGCTCATTAAAAAAAAATGGGAAAAGTTTAGAGAGAATTTTAGACTCAGAATCCAGTTAAGTAAATAGCAAATGTGATGCTATATACATAGGGTAGGAAATCATAGCATTTGTCATACATTAAGCATTTTACAAATGGAGAGAAAATATGTCTATTAGAATGTTGTTTCTCACTCCATTTACATGTCTAAATTAAAATCATTGTTTACTTGAATAATTGTGTTCCACAATTGGATATAAAAATCTGCTGTTGCTGTAGCACGATATTCGAGTTACAGTGCAGTGGTTAAATGGCCAGCTTAGTGCCCCCTGACTGGAACTGTCACAGGCTCATTGAGAATATGGCTTTCTATTATTTATGTCGTTATTTTTCAAATTGTAATCATTTGCCTAATAAACAGTTGTATTTAAACATGTGATAAAGTGCAGTCTCAGCCAAGGAACAGATACAGTTCAGTTTTACTTCAGTATTTTTTTTTAATTGAATCAAATACAAGCTTTAGATGACAGACACAAAATGCTGTCATTCTCTCCATGTAACTTTTTACAAATCATTTGTAGAAAGCTGCTGTAGATTTAATATTTTCTCTCAATGTAAGATCAAGGAATCACTGTAATAACAATATTCTTTCTCCTCATGTTCAGCTGCTGTAGTGAATAGCCTCTGAGAACCATGTCATAGCCAGAACAGTCAGTGGTTATAGAAAACTGAAAGGACTAATTTGATACACTACCATACAAAAAAACTGGTCATCTTTTTTTTTTTTTTAACTACGAGGGTGATGAATCTGATGAGAAAGAAACTTACTTTTTGAGTAAAAAGATTTCACAATGCTGGTTTCAACCTGACAGGACCTGCAATCCTAAAAACACATCATTTGAATTCGTTCTCAATAGAAAGATGCAGCTGCTTAAAGTACTGACTATGAAATTATGTATATGAGCATATCTTAAAAGGTGGAATAAAACTGTCTTTCAGTGGAGCAGAATAATTTGATAGTGACACTCCATGCTTGGAAACTGTAAGATGCAATTTTACACTGCTTTGAGTACAAGTACCTTTTGAGCTGTCATGCAGAAATGGTTTCTCTACTTGAAAATGGGGTTTTCCTTTTATCTTTCAGGAATGTGTGCCTGTCACTCTCCATTGCCATCAATACATGGAACTGTGATTGTACTCGGGGCAGGAGACACTGCTTTTGACTGTGCAACATCTGCTTTACGCTGCGGAGCTCGTCGCGTATTCGTGGTCTTCAGGAAGGGATTCACTAATATCAGAGCTGTCCCAGAAGAGGTAAAATTGAATAACAGCATTTATGAGAAGGCATATTAGTTGTTGTTTCTATGGGGCCTGAAAGTGTACTGTGGGTACTTAAAAGACATCCACTGAAGGTTTTGTTTATGAAAGTGCTCTTAAAATGTATGAATGTTTATTAAAAAATCCGATGCTCACTTTTTGTGCTCTATATAAATAATTTTCCACAGTTGTATCTGTTTCCTGTAAAGTCAGGGATATATTTGCAAGCAGAGGGTAGAATTAATGTAAATTAGAAAATGCTGTTAAATTTTTATTTTTGGAATCAAACAGCTATTTGAGTATTGTAGGTGACTCTTCAGGTCATGATTAGATCCTGGAATAGTATCTTCTGGCTACTGTTTAACAAATCTAAGTGATTTTGATGTTGCCTTGTGAGCCTATATAATCTTGTAAAAATATTGCTTACGGTGATTTTGTCTTTGAATCACTGCCAGCAGCAATGAAGCAATGTCGTTCATCACAGATTTCAGCATTCAATTTGATTTTTGGTTTGTCTTTTGCAAGGTCATCTGCACATTTTGAAACTGACTCTGCTTCCTCAGTGTGTCTGTACTCCAGGAGTTTTTATCGGCTTAGATTTTTTTATTTTGGTGATCTTTTTCCATTTTCTTTTACTTGGTACATTACACTTTTACATGCCTGTGGATATTAGGGCATCTAATGCATCTTTATTGTGGTATTTGTGGTAGTTTGATCATCTATTTCAAGGAGGTGGGCACCTGAGATCTTACGGAAGAGGAATGAAGTTGCAAAGAAAGTAATAAAGGGTGTCTTGGTGCATAATTTACTTCTGTTGCACTTCAGTTAAGAGTTCTAGGCACAATGAAATTACTGAAGGCATTGCACAGGCTCATGTGCAATTCAGATTCTTACTAAATCAGTTGTCACTCTGAACCAAAATCTTTGATAGCAGCCTGGATAAATTCCTAAAAGTTGTCAATGTTTGTACTCATCCAATCATGCAATGGCCTTGAAAACAGTAAAAATAGAAGTAGCTTCATCTAGTAATGGCCATGCTAGAATCATGTCAGGCTGGATATTACATTTTCAAAAAAAGTTGTTGTGTAAACATAGACAATCAGACTCTGAAGACTGCTAAAACAAAGTGCTGATTGACTTAAGCAGTTTTACCATGGCAGAGATTCAGAAGATCTTGTCTGGATTGTCACTCAGAAAACTGTTGTTTACACATGGAAGTCAGTATTTAATAAAATCTTAAAATCACAGTAAACACAAATCGGGGCATGTCCAAAATGCTACTATCAGTCTTCCTAAAAGACACAGATAGTTACATAAGTAACTCTTTTGCCCTCAGAGGAGTTCAAGATCTTCAAAGTAATGGAACAATAAGAAAATATATTGAAGAAATATTTGCCTTGAAAATTTACCTGGTGCCAATGCTTCATTTAACAGCATCAGAGGCTCTGAAGCTGATAGTAAGGTGACTGTCTGCATACTAGAGGCAGCTGACTTCTGCTGCAGAACAATGCATCTTGGGTCAAAAAAATGTTTTCCAATTAGTTTGTTTGTTTTTCACAAAAAACCAGCATAGCTACAGATATATATTTTACTGCTTTTACTCTACAGATGGAACTTGCAAAAGAAGAGAAGTGTGAATTTCTGCCTTTCCTCTCCCCTCGGAAAGTTGTTCTTAAAGGTGGACAAATTGTTGCTATGGAATTCGTTCGAACAGAACAAGACAGTGATGGAAACTGGAAAGAAGATGAGGATCAGATTGTCCGTCTGAAAGCTGATGTGGTGATCAGTGCCTTTGGCTCCATTTTAAGTGACGATAAAGGTAACCCTGACTAATCCATTCTGCAAATGCTGATGGTTATTTTAGCTGCAGCCATTTCCTGTGCTTTGACAGTTGGTGAAATGGGTCTTCTGGAGGTTACACAGCTTGTGACTGCTGGTTCTCTTCATGGGATTTTCTTTGTCCTTTCAGTAGGTCTCAGAAAAAAACTTGTGGGGTCTGGTAACAAAGCAGTGTTCTGTATATCACTGTATAGAGCTGGAACTCAAAAAAGAGATACAGTAGCTCAGTATGTATCTTTTTTTTCAATGCCAGTGGGATCTCAAAGAATACTCTTGGGAATTTCTTCTGGTCTCACTAATTAACTTTACAGAAAGTCATTATATTGCAACTTTAGGCTGAACTGATCTGATTTCTGAAACTTTTTTTAAACCTATCAAATTAAGCAAGAATTCAGACATTCATTATTGTGGTTCAGCTGGTCTGAGTATTACTTATTGCTTGTGCACATACAAGAGAACTGTGACTTCTCTCATATACAGTATTTCTTAGTTTCACTTTACAAGCAGCTTTAGTCTTAAAAATTAGAAATTACATACTTCTATATTAAAGATATGGAAGTTGGGACATTAATAACATTTCAGAGATTGAATTGTCTGCATTTTGCAGAGAGATAAAGAACATGAGTACAGTGAAGAACATGGGAACTAATCAGAGCTCAGATAGTTCTCTTCTGACACTAGGTTAAACTTAGAGAGTTCAGGCACATACAACAAATGTGCCTCAAAAGTTAAAAACTTTGACTCAGCGGGAGACATATAGATAAAATGAATGGATTTTCAGCCTGGGAATGCTCAGCTAGATTAGCAGGTTCTAAAGGCCTTAGTGATCCATGCGCCTACCTCTCTGGGGCACGGTCATGCCAGCCAATTAACCCATGACATCTTGTCAGGGTCCTGGGCATATAAATGCTCTGACAGAGCACTTGGCAAGTACCTCAGATTACACATGATCAGAAAATTTGGTATTCAAAATTTCATGCTTAATGTGGGTTTGTGAATCTTTTCAGTCAAGGAAAATGGTAAATCTAAAATATTCTAAGCAGGGTCTCAATCTGAATGGTGTACTCGGCACTTCCTGTTCACCAACCTGATTGTATGGAATGGTAATCCATCATGCAGCCATGAGAAGAGTCTGAACTCTCTCCTTCAGTAAAAAGAAGGATAAACAAGTAACATGTGAATTCCAGGAGCAGTCCTGTGTTGTGTGTGTTACTGTTGCTTTGGAGTAGTTCCTTGCAGTCTAGGCTGTTACCTAGACAGGAACTGCACCCAGCTAAGTATGGTGCTAATTACTTAGGGTTGCCTCCTGCCTTGGAGCTGCCTCCTGCTCTAAAGGGCTCAGGACCTGCATTCTGTGTCTCTGAGGGAACAGACTCCCATTCCACTTGGAGCTGTACTGCTGTGTAAAGACTCTGGCATCTGTGTGGGTCATGTTTAAGGGCTCAGTCTAACCTCCAGGAAACAGGAAAAAGATTATTTTTAATAGAGATTCATTAACTACTCTGTTGGTGGAGATGACTGACTGAGAATTTTGGAAGATTTTGTTGGTGTTGTTTTTAAAACCCTGTGTTTAGGTTTTTTGGAAGGTCTCCCAAACCCTCATGTGGTAAATCAATATTAGCCTATGTAATCAGTATATTTTGTTGTTATTCATAGACCCTGTGATGCAGCAGTAATTCTGTTTTCTCCCACATTAAAAATTACTTCAGTTAAAAGGGTGAACTTACTGTGTTGCTTAGCCATAATACTATGCCAGTCTTGTATTTCCTAGTATGCATTCACTGTCAAAATTATGTTTTGAGTTTTTTAAATCAGAACATAAAATGGAAGAGAAACAAAGTCACACAGTGAGCTGATTATGGGGGTGAGCAAAACACACGTATTTTGGGTGAAACTGCTGTTAGAACAGCAATCAGATTAAAAGGAAAAATGCAAGGTATTTGTTTTGGATGTTGTAAAAGTGAGAAGAAACTGAGAGTTGAGTGCTTGAAATGTTTATTTTGAGCATAGCACTTCAGGTGCTTAAATCTTAGTTTAAGGCTGTTTTATTGAAAGTCAGATTTGCTTTTCACCATTGAGCTGGATTACAACCAAAACTCCAGGCCACCTCAGTATACATAACAAAAAAGAAAGAAAGAAAACAAAACAAACAAAAAACCCCCACCCCCAACAGCACCAAAAGCATCTTATCTTCCCTTCCCAGTGTTTTGTTGTGGGTGAGTTTTTTTGATTTTTTGGGGGTTTGTTGTTGTTTTATTTTTTTGAAGAAGCACCTTTTTGTAGTCAGGAGATGGGAATATTCAAGTATTCTTTCTTAAAAGATGGAAATGAAAATACTGGAGGTACTCAAAACTCAACAATGCCATGAGCAAACTGGTCTGACTTTGAACTTGATCTAACTTTTGAAGAAGGGAATGGACTAAGCAACCTCCAGAGGGCCCTTCTGGTCTCAGTTATTCTGTGACTGGGTGACTCAGATGCAGGTTGAACGAATGTGTTAATTGCTGCTCATATAAAGAGCTCTATCAATTGACCTAATTCGAAAGGCACCTGAGGGAACTGCAAATGCAGTATTGGTATGGACTAAGCTAGTGGGTTATGTCCTATTAATATTGTTGAATGTTGATTCTACTGATACAAGAGTAAAGAAAATACTATCAAAACCAGAGGGATTAAAATCAGGTTTACCCCCAGTTCATCAAAGTGTTTGGGGCAGCCTTGATGCTCATGTTTGAAAGTTTTATAAGGAGCCATTAAGCATGTTGACTCAGACTGATGTTCTGAGCAGAAATAGCTCATAGGTTAGAAAGTTTTTTTCTAGTCTATTATCCTCAGCAAGATGTTTCTTATTCTTGCATGGTAACTATTCAATTTGATACTGAGATTCCATGCATTCACAGTAGGTATTTAGTCTTTTTTACTTTGTAGTTTTAAAGAAGAGTTCTAGCAGGTATTCAGCCTCTCCTTGGGAATCATATAAATGCTTCATTAGTTTAAAAAAATGGACTGCTAAGTCCATTTTATGCTTCTGAAGTTGCTAATAGACAAAACAGGAGGCTTGCCTTCAAGACTATTTTAGGAAAGTCATCACTTCACTGAATAAAAAAAATCCCAACAAGTTGTTCAAATCAAACTACTGCAGATGGAGTAAGAAAAATATTTTGCTGCTTCTTAAAAAGAAAATAAAAAAATTGCAAGCACAAGCTGCCTTTTTTTTTTTTTACTGCAAAGCTTACAAAAAACTTCGAGCCATCAAAACTGACCCACATAAACAAAGAGCTGTGAGGAATTTTGTACTTTTCCTCATGTTCCTGCTTTTTAGCTTATTTTCTTATTTTGGAGACTTGTGACATATTAGTGAATTGCTGAAATACCTTCAGGCCCCATTCCAAATTGCAACTACTGAGCACACACAAATGTAGTTCCGTGTGCTCCCTATCACTGTGCACAGTCTCAACATCCTATTTAACATCAATCCAGTTGTTTTTAAAGTCAGAACTTCCAACAACCCTTTCCTTATATATTTTGTTCTGATAAACAAAAGAAACAATATTTTTTGACTGCAAGATTTTGCATTGGAACAAATGTTCTTGTTCTGGTTTATTTTCTGATGCGAACCATGGAGAAATTATGGAAAACAGTACACTTGTTCAAAATGCACTACAAAATGCAGGGCAGAAAAGGGACTAAGGCAGGAAAGGGAACTGGCAATGTAACTTAGTTTTATACTCTGTCTATCAGGCAACAGTAAAGAAGAAGTATTCTTATGTATCAGAACACTGACTCGTAGCATGATAATGTCTATTTTATTTGCCTGGAGAGGCAAAAAAGAGAAATGCAAAAATACCCAAGCAAACTCCAAATACCACCTTTCTAAGAAAACTCAGAAATATTATTTGTGAAACAAAATCTATTTTATGAAACATGTGGTAGTAGCTAACTATTACATCATGACTGAGGGGCAAAATTCTATTTTGCAATTCTGGGAATCAGTCACAACTCTCAGATGTTTTACTTTTAGTACAGCTGTCATCTTGCTTGGAAACTGCAGAAACAAACACCAGAAGGCTTACTGGTCCTCTAGAATAGTTCAATGTACACCAAGGATGACTTTACCCAAGTTGTTTACAATTTTATTACTTAACCCATTCATACTTAATATTTATTTCTACAGTTTGAGAAGCATTTTCTAGGGAAAAAGGGTAAAAGTTTGCAGAGCTCTGACCTCATAAGTGAAAAAGATTTTAGTTTTTCTTTGCAAAATTATAGTACTTCAAATGGCACAGAAACCAGGGCTTCCAGAACCTGGAAGGGGAGTTGAGTTTCTTCCTACAGCCTTCTCAGACAACTAGGTAACTTCAACCTCAAAGTACTGAAGCCTTGACTATATAATGAAAGAGTAGGGGGAGGCAGAGAGGCTGTGAATACCCCAGCTGGGAATGCCAAGGCGGGCGACCTGGCATCTCCCCTGGTAGCACAGCATCTGCCTCACACCAAAAGAATAGGCTTTTAGTCAGCAGATTTGTAAAAATATGGTTATGTAAAACTGCAATTTATATAGATTAAAAAGATTCCTATTGAAATAGGTAGGAGTTTTCCTGCTGAGTCGTTTGGAATAGGCTTTTTCTCCACAAGTAGGTTTACTGAATGAGTTTGAGTGCAGCAGTTCCACACTCTGAAATTTCTAATATCCAGAAGTGGCTTCACGATGACTTCTAAAGCCCTGCTAACTTAGAGCACAAATCCTGCTCTTTCAGCTGGTAGACTTCAGTACACATTTGCTTGCTGGTGACAGGCAGTAAACAGTCAGTACCAGCTTGAAGCAGGATCCCCTCCCAGAATAACTGGACCCAGCTTTATCCAGTCAAACCACTCTTTAATCCTGACTCAGTACACTCGTGAGGTATAGAATGAGGGAAGCACGATTGTGCCTTCCTGTATTTGCTGGGCATTTAGACTGGGCATTGTCAGCAGTTAATCAGTCTGCTAGTGCATGTGACAGTTGTAGTTATACATTTTAGATTAAGAAAGTTACAGTATATTTGTATTTTTCTGAAGTAATGCTACTATTCACTTTAAAGGAATTCTGTAAGATGGATATCAAAAATAACATTAATGAGCTACTAAAGCTAAAATTACAGGAACTTATGAAATTGGTTAAACATAAAAACCATTAAACTGTTTATTGAAGCTTCACAGATATACTGCAGCTAATGAGCATTTCTGCTATTTAAATAAGCCCAAATTGAACACACATTACATGGATGCATAATTAGTCATGGCAGTCAAACACACACAGACTCACTTTTAAAGCTTTATTTGAGGAATCTTTTCCATTTGATTTGGTTTGTTAATTAAAATATTTTTTCTGTATTCACTTATATTTTAATATTGTTTTTGCAAATGCAATAATTTGCTGCTGCGTTTCCTCTTGTGTTTGTTTGCTCTGTGAATATAACAAATTTGAAATATATATTCAGCACTGTCCTTTTGTTTGTGTTATTTGTGTTAGCATCACTTGATAGCACTAGAGTAATTAAATTGTATGTTGTCTTTCATCCAGAAAGATCTTTTCAAATGATATATAATATCTTGCCAAGCTATGGAGGAAGGGAAACACAAACAAGAGATTGTAGATTGAATTTTCAAGAGAAAAGCTACGTTAGTTTTAAACTTTGAAGGCTGTGAGTGTGCAGTTTTAAAAGGCACTGTTTACCCCTCTCACAGCTCATGCACCAACAAAAACATTACATATCTAGTTTGTTAGTGTTCAGTGTCAATTGCCAATTCAGAGAGCTGATAGTTCAAGCTCAGGTTTGGCTCTTAGACTCTCTCTCACCCCTTGCAGGGGCAAAGAAGGGACTTCCCTCTGTGAAGACCACAGTTCTCCCCTTCTTTCTGCAGGTGGCCTAGGAGGTGGTCCCTTCAGCCTCACAGTTGCACTGGCTGCCAGATACAAATTGTGAGGATATTAGGAACTCCTATATAAATGCTTTTAAATCGTGCCCTTATTTTAACATAACCTAAATCTTAGAGATTTTAAAAATGACAGAAAGAAATAGCTGCTGGATACCATGTCAACCTTGCCACTAGGGAAATGTTCTTTCCCAGTTTTAAAAATACTGTTCAGGCAGACAAATCCCCAGGCCCTGGAGAAATGTTTCAGGTGAAGATATGTGGAGCATTCTTTGCACTCAAAAAGCTTTTGGTATAATTATGTCCAGACAGCTATTTTAGCACAAAGCAATTCAAAGATAGGTTTGAGAAATGTAATAGATCCAGGATAACAGAGGTAATACCCTATTTTTCCACAAGATGAAATAGGTAGTTAGAACTTTTAGTTCTACATCATTTCTTCTGAAAAACTGCCTCTTCAACAGCATGTTGTCTTTTAACACCTTTACTGTAGCTCAGTCCTGTCTCAGAGAAACAGAAGTTGTCTGTTAAATCCTCAATACCAAATCCTGCAGTACCAAGTTTTCCTCTGTGTTTTTTCCAAACATGTCTTTACAAGCCTGTATGTATTTAGCTTGTGAGAACTGTCTAGACCACATACCGAGATGGTACCACTGTATGCAATATGTTAGCCTATATATGACAAATATAAGATGATCAAAAGCTATCTTGAAGCAGAGGCAGTCTGAGACACAACCCAAAAGTTAATGTATTGATTCATAATTATTACTGAAGCATTTTTAATAAAACTGCTATCAGCCATTAGCAATGCTTTTCTTAAAAGAAAAAAAAAAGCCCAACCTAAACAAACCAAAAACCTTATTTTTCAGACTGAAAAATGTCTCAGTCTGAAGACTGTGTTTCATTCGAACGTTCGGTAATTTAAACATTTTTAGAGGAAACGTTTTCTTGGGGTTTTGGTGGGAGAGAGTGTGCTAGCAATAGGTCTTGCAGATAGATTAAATACTTCTGGTAGGAAATCTGCTACAGTCTTTGAGCTTAGAACTGTCTTCTGTGACTCTGGCTTCTGAACAAGTTGCAAAAAATCACTTTGGATGTAAGTCCTGCATATATATGTTTGTAAATTCCAAGGGTGAGGAGATTGTTGGTAGGACGAGAAGGTGACAGTGTTTGTGCTTTGCTTCCTGTGTAATTATTTTGCCCCAATTATACACAGCCCCCACTCTGGAATACACCTCTAATACTTGATTTGAAGGTGAAGGGAGATACAGAGCCTTGGAAGAAAATCTCATCACTAGGATGTGCAAGAAGGATGTGTTTGAAGCACGCTGTGTGCTGAGGCGAGGGCTGGGACAATACTGGGACGTTGCCCTTTGTATTGGGGAAATATTTTTGTCTTAAACTGGCAGGTTTCTCTTTTACATGTATGACAGTGCAACTGCATCAGCTTAATTGACCTTGGCAATGTACATCTGCCAGGGGTATGTCCCTGAGGGACATTGCAATTTTAAGCTGCATTTTATTGCAGAATCTTCTGTGCCTGTAGACAAAGCTATATAACTCCCTCTATTTTGATATATGCCATCAACATTTTCTAAAAATATTATTGAAAACATGATTCTCTTAATGAAGCTACTTTGAAGTGCTTTGTGATTATAATAATTTTAAAATGTTAATATAGAGCAAGAGTATTTTTTCTGAGCATTTATGTGTATTTAATGACATTTAAACAATATCATGCAGGATAAAATTTTTTTGTTGTTTTCACATCTACATTATTTTGCAAGATGATAATATTTCATGTGCAGAATGCCTATATATGCTGTTTACTAAAAGCATGAAAAATATTAAGATCTCTTAATGCATGCTCTGAAAAAAATCAGAAGTTGCAGGAGAAAAGATAAAAAATATATTGTCTTCTTGTAAGCATTTAATTTTGATTGTGTTTTATGGTTTTATTCTTAATATACATAACAAGTTTGAAGTGAGCCTTTCTTCCAGGATGTTCTCAGTTTAAATATTTAGTCAGGATGGTTTTTGACTTTATTGAAAGATATGTTTTTTGGAATCACATTTTGTAATTCTTGTCAGTGTATATTTGACGGATTTTAGTAACAGTTTTTTCTTTCTTCTATTAACATATTTGTCATTCACTGTAATTACAGTCAGAGAAGCCATGGCACCTATAAAGTTTAACAGATGGGGTCTTCCTGAAGTAGATCCAGAAACTATGCAAACAAGTGAACCCTGGGTTTTTGCAGGAGGTGACATTGGTGGTCTTGCTAACACTACGGTGGAATCAGTAAATGATGGAAAACAAGCTTCCTGGTACATGCACAGATACATACAGGTGATTTTTTTAAGAAGTATTTTTCTCTTTCCTATTTCTATCTGCCTTTACATACTTAAAATTAATTTCATTGTTGTTTTGATTAAATATAGAAGTTTTGGGAAACTAATACCCAGATTATCTGGCGATTAGAACATTACAGATTCATTCAACTTGGATCATGTACTTGAGTTTGGACAGATGAACCCAGCTTTCTTACATTATCTTAACATTATCTTATCAAAGCAACATTTTCTTGGCCCCAGCTCTGAATTCCACTCAAGGATTGCAAGCCTCCCTGCACAATAGACGCTGCAAGTAGAAGTCCTAATTGGGTGATTGGGGAAAAGAAGTGAGCCCATAAGTATTAAGAAGTAAGATTTTCTAATAGAGCATAAAGTAAAACTAAATACTGCCAATGTTATTACCTGGGGAAGTTTAAAAAATGCTCAGGTTATCTACATGGGAACAAAAGTTTGCTCTGATGAAACTGTTAAAATGGATACAAAAGCATGGCAAACACTCAATGCACAGAGGAAAATAATGCAAGGGAGAATTTACCTGAGAAATAGGAGTTTAAGAGGTACAGACTTGAAAAACCTGGTAACTACATGCTCCCTTTTGGTTCTCCTTGCATGCTGCTGACTGAGCACTTCTGCCCCAATAGAAAAGAAAGAAAAAAAAAGAAAGAGTACAAAGTCTAGAGCAGCTGCAGAGGAACCTTCTGAAACAGAGACACAGCCTCTATATGGAGAAACAGTTGACAAAAGTGTGTTCATAGTGCAGGAAACTTTTAGAAACACAATACGTGATTCATTCTCCCACATAAAGAGATTTGAACAACTGAAGTTGGGACTGTAACAGCTCGATGTCTTTCTCCCCCATCCATCTGCTCAAAGCCTCTCTGATTGCATGTTTGTGCAATTTCATGCTGTTGGGGTCTGATTTCACTTCCTAAAAATACTTCAACTGAAAGCTTGTTGTTAATATCTGTGCATCTTTTTTCTCACTTGTTCTAAAGCACTGTTTGTGTCCTGCCTTCTTAGACCCTCTGAAAATGCTGAGTGTGAAACATCTTAAATCCCTGACCTGCTTGCTTAATTTTTCAGTGCACAATGAATTTGGGTAACCATGATAGGGGGAGAGAGGCCATTTCCTCCTTTTTGTCTCCTTAGTCAACCTCTAGAAATATGGGCATCACTTAAATTCCTCCATTATCATTTTGCTTTCTCCTCAAAGCTTGTTTTTTTTCCTCCCCCTCTGTAATGTATTTAATACTTTGGAAAAAATCTGAATAGTCATGGCTTGAGAATTAGAATTTTAAATCCAGCAGACTTGTGATGTTAGAGCATTTCCGTTACCCTTTGCAGGTTTCAAGGCAGCTTATTCAACCTTACAGTCTCACCAGGAAGCTAATGGAAAAGCCTTACAGCAATCTTCACAGGAAAGTTTCCAAATGTCAAGTGTCACCTTTCCAGCTGTTAGATGAATGGGTTGCCCAAGGGCATTTATTTGGATGTGCAGCCCTTATAAAATCTGGTTGCTGTGGTGCAGAGTGCTGTAATTTGGCAATTTACTTCACCAATGTTTGAACCTCGTAGAAATTTTAGTGACTGGAGGAGAGTTTGTTTTTTAAAGAAGTGTTTAGAGAAGGATAAGAGAAGGATTATATTACCCTGATGTTTATAGGGATAGATCTGTGCCACTTGTGTGTGTGCCTTTGTGCACGTGTGTGTGCATGTGTTTGGTTCACAGCTCTGTGTTCTGGAAACATCTGAAACAAATGAAAAAACACCCTTATACACTGCTTTCTTTTTCTCTCAGCTGTGAGATTCTAAGGCAGGCAACTGTCCTGTGATCTCAGGGTCTAAAGTGAGTACACATTAAATTTTAAATAAGTGCATTGATAGCATCTATATCTCCATTACAGGAATAGGTAGCCATTTCCAAAATCACTAGCTATCTCAGCACCAGAATCTATAAATAATGCAATCAATCTTCACCAAAATAAAACTATTCCACAGGGGTTTTCAACCAATCCAAGACCATGTCAAAGACTGAAACTCAAACCCACCATCCTGACTACTTGCAGAATGCACTGTTTGAACAGCACACCGCTTGTATCTCAACCTACTCCAGGCAAAAGGCTAAGTGAACAGATGGGCCTGATATGTGCCCTGAAACTCCAGTCATTGCAAGCTCTGGCACGTGGTCAAGTAAAGCGTGAGATCCAGACTCAAGGACTCTCCAGCAGAAATGCCTTATGTTCAAAACTGGGAGTTATTTACAGAAGCTTCTTGGCTGCTCTTATGTTGGAAACTTTCCATCATTAGTTGCCTAAATATCTCCTGCCTCTTAACATATTCCTCCCACTATATGAGGCATAGGTTCATCTCAGAAATTGTTGCCTGCAGCTGTGTCAGGTTAGTTTCTATAAACATGACCGGTCAAAGCCTAACTAAGGATAGTTGTAGTAGAACCTGTTAGAAAAAGTAGTCTGTCGTCCTTGCAAGACTTTGAGATCCAAACAGAATCAGCCCAATTCATGAAACCATCTACTACTCTTAACATTTTCATATGATTCAACCTTCTTTTGTTATTCCATGAATGATGTAAAAATTTCCATAAAATAATCCTAATGATTTATTTACTTTGGGGATTGCAATGGCCTTCACTTTTGTCCAACAGTGACTTTATGATCTTGTGCAGAGGCAGTACAGGCTGCTATTCTCTTCTATGCCTCAGTTACCATTCATTTATTTTTGATCTGTGAATGGACTTAAAAGTGTAATAGTTATATTCAGGGTAATTCAAAATTATTGCAGAACTAACCTCTAATTTTCTATGCCTGCCTTGAGAGCAAAGACAGCTTCCAGTATTTTCTTCCTGGATGACTGTACCAGCCTTAATGCTTTACTCTTACTGTATTCATACACTTACCTGTAGACTGTTTTCCCATATGTGGCAGTCAAGCTGCCATCTTCTTCTCACTAAAATCCCTCTTTAAAAGTGACTTTTCTACTCTGGTTCACAATAAGTTTTCTTTTATTTAAACTTATTTTTTCTTTACTATAATCTCCCCCCAGTGTTGTCGGTTTTCTTAATACTTTTTCTAGACTGAAATGTATGTGGATACACTTAAAGAACAGAGGTCTGGCTCTGAATTGATATAAATTGCTCTTCACTACGACACTATTCAATATGAATTTTGAGCACATCACTGTGTTATTTAGAAACATTATTGTGTATTTGCTGTTTTTTCTTTACCTGTGCTGTCAGAAAACATATGGGCTTTGTATCTGAAGAATATAGTTGTTGATTCTTTATGAAGGTTGACCATTCTTATGTATTTCTTGAGCATGCATGAATGTATGTTACTTCATAATCACTACCAGAGTTAGTGGTTCCCAGGAAGCTTGTATTTGAAGCTGTTAGTTATGTCATCTGTTTCTTTTCAGGATAACCATGGGAAAAAAAATGAATGTCCTTTTGTTTAGCTAGAACAACGAAGGAGACACTGGCATGCAGACAAGTAACAAAGTAGCATTTGCAAAATAGTGGGAGTAAAGGCAAGAGCAGGACACCTGATATTGTAGTTGCTTGCCTCTGGGTAAGCAGTGTGGCTGTTACAGAAACAGAAAACCAGTAAGGAGCTTAGAAAATCTCTGTCAAACTGGACAGCACCCTGAGCAACCTGCTCTGGTTGACCCTGCTTTGAGCAAGGATATTGGTCTAAGTGGTCCTCACGCATCCCTTCCAACCACAGCCATTCAGAGATTGTCTGAAATGACATAAATATATTTACCACAAAGTTAAATAACAGATAATTGGAGAGAGGCTAGAAGAAGCAAGGGAGAAAAGACATGTTTTAAGATCAGACTTGAAAACAGAGAAAGCAGGAGCGAGATGAAAGTATTCAGGAAAACTCTTCCAGGCAGTGGCATTTGTGGAGAGAGCTCTCTATGAAAAATAACAGTAATACAACTACTTGCTTTCACAGTCTATCTTTGTTAAAGGCCAGGAAATGGAGTTAGTCCATATCTCTCTGGTTAAGAATTTTCTTCATCTAAAGAAAATTAATGTCAAAAATTGTATCAGGTTTAAAGCTGAGTTCCTGTCTCTTAGCTCTGCACTGCAAACCATGTGCTTTTGCCTCTGGGCGAATCCTGGATAGGGTAAGGTATGGCCATTGTCTGCAACGTCCTGGGGATTTTTCACCTCCCTGTTCCAGTATCCAAAAAATTGCCATGATTGAAACAAGTACCTGCAATATTGTTAACTCAGGTGGTTGGCATCAAATTAGAGGAAGAACGGGTCACACTTTTTGTCCTCTAGTACTAAAAATCAAGGGAAGAGTTATTATAAATAAACCCTTGCCTGCAGGCTTTCTTTTCCTATTTGTTTGTGCAGTGTCAGAGAAATCCTTCATTGTAAAGATGATTTTACTTTCAGGAAGCTGTATAACATTTTGATTTGCTAAAAGTTTTGCTTTGTAGAAAATAACGCATCAAGGCTTAGTAAATTTATTTATTTTTATAGGAATTGTGCTGAAAGGAAAAACCAGCAAAAAATAAATAGAGCAAAAAATGAAGTGATAGGAAGAAGGGAGATAAATCTGCAAAGATGTATTGCCACTGGCTACTGACCCTTCAGCTGCATCCTGCCCCTGTGTGTTTTTAAATACTTGGTTTATTCTGTTGAAACTTCTTGTAATCCTCCCCCTGCCACCTCCACCTGGGTCACTTCATCATTAACAAACCATTAGGCACATTTTGTGGGACCTGAGTGCGTCTGGGTGGATTGGTTTTGGTTTTGCTCTTTCAAAGGGAAGTAAGGCATGAAAACTGGGCCTCTACGCTAGTTTGGGAAGTGGCTTATGACTAGTTTGAATGATGGAATCCAGGAGGCAAGGCAAGTTTTGCATAGATGTTTTCAACCACATGGATCAAAAGTCTTTCACTGCTCTGGTGTACCTTTTTTTCCTCCCCTCTCTTTCTGTCTTGTATAGAATTTGTGCTCTATTTTACCACAGAAAGCCCATTAAGAATCACTTTCAAGGAACTCTCATTTTAAGTAAGAACTACTATTAGAGTTTTAATGGAACTTAAGCTGCATGTTCAGCACTGCCTCCCTATTTGTCTATAGCAATCAATATTTACAGTTGTACAAGCTATGAATAGTTTATAAGCAATCGACAGTCTGAAATACATTCACAGAGAACATTTGAACAATTCTGGATAGCAAATGAATTCAAACTGACAAATTAGGTTTATTGCTCACATGTGTGCATAGAGTGGAGCTTACCAAACACTTAAGTCTTTATTTGCTGTTATTCTTACAGAATCAAAATCAAAGAGTTTTTTGGAAGAATTTAATATATCTGTGTTGATTTCATCAGATTTCCCCATACGTTGAGCTATGCAGAAGACAAAAAGTGTGCTAGCATTTTAAAAATGTTTTAGTCTCAGCTGTGTGATCCAGGGTGATCTGTTTTGACATTGCAAACAACATTCTGCAGTTGGAATATTAGTTCAGAAAAACTAAAAAAAAGGTTAAAAAGATGAACTCAAAGTAGTAAAGAAGTACTTTTTGATTGTCTTTTTTATTTGCCAGTTAACAAAAGTTTTTGAGATGTAGAATGCCAGTCTGTTTGGTATTCTAAGAACTCAGATTCTCCTGGTGTTGAAAGGTAGTCTCATGGAGTATGACACAGAGGAAGCAGTGAGCACTTAGAATGGAAGAAATGGGGGTATGTTTGGCTTTTTATGAAGTGTAACTAACTGCATTGGCTGCTACCTGAGAGAGGTCTTGAGACTGTACTGACTTTGGTCCCAAGAGTTGGGATCTTTAAAAATTAGCTTTTCTCAAAATGTTTGCCATTAGGGACCCATTCAGGTTTACATCTTTCAGGCTGGGACAATTCCACTACTTTCAGAACTTTTAAGCCATCAGAAAATTTGGCCCCCAAATGTACCCTCTCTGAAGAATGAAAGATCTGGGATCAGAACAGTGAGATGGAAATCAAGGCAATCCAAAATCCAAACAGGCATGTGAATTCTCAGATTTTGAACCAATGTAGGAAACAAAAAGCACTAAGCAAACAAAAAACTCCTCATCCCATAAGTGCTTATTAATTTTCACAGGTAAAAATGGGTTAATGAAGTTCCTTAAAAAAAAACAAAAAAACAAAACTCCCAAAGGTAGCAATTTGTAAATGGGTGAGGTTTTACTTTTACAGAAAATCTTCCTCACACCTTGAGTAGTGGTTCTTTTTGTCCTGCTGAAGAAATATTCTTTTTAAGGATAGAAGAAAGTGCTGTGATGTTAACTGTGACTTGTTAGGAACACAGATGGTGTAGGGCTTCTCTGTGCTGGAAATTTCTTCTTTATTTCTTTGTGATTTTATTGAGTCAACCATCTGAGTGAGCAAAGATTTAAATTCTCCCCACCACAGCCTGATTAGGATGATGTCCAGTATCCATACATGGAAAAAGACTTTCTCTCTACAATTTTTATAGTATTAGATGCAACATATAAATGGAAATCTTTTCACTGACTGAGATAAGACTGTCTTTAAAATGAAAACAAAAGTGATTGCGGTGGCACAGCCATAAGGTGTATGATGTTCTTTGATTCCAAATCAGAGTCTAACCTTTGTCAATCTTGAAGTATTCATACTAACGCAATTAAGTATAAACCTAATAATAATTTTGCATAAATTGTTAGGTATGCTGATGTGAAAGCTATATAAAATCTTTAAAAGGGCAGGGGAATGGTGCAAAGGTTCAAAATACCTTGAACTAGGGCTGACTGATCCTCCACATGATACCTTTCCTCATTTTTCACAAATCTCTACACTTTAGATTGGCACCTGGGAAGAAAACTAGAAAGAATCTGTCTGCATACTGTAGGATTTTTTCAATCTCGCCAATGCTGGCTACTGTAGAGAACAGAGCTGGCTGTTGAGAGTGACTGAACAAACCTTTGAACTGAACCAGGCTATCAATAAAGGACGTAAAATAGCAGTTTCTTTGTTGTTGTTGTTACTGTTATTTAATTATTTCCAGCATAGCATAGTATTTCCGCATGAATACTATTTGGGCAAAAAATGTTATTTATGTAAGTATTTGCATGTTTTACTGATTTGTAGACCTGAACACATAATAAAATACTTAAGCTTTGCGTTATTATAAATTAATTACTCTTTTATCAGGGTTAATAATATATTAAATGAAAATTAATCAGCAAAAAATACTGTGACTTTTGTTTTGTTTTTGCAGTCCTTATATGGTGTTGCAGTTTCTACAGTTCCAGAACTACCACTCTTCTATACTCCTATTGATTTAGTAGATATCAGTGTAGAAATGGCTGGACTGAAGTTTCCAAATCCTTTTGGCCTCGCCAGTGCAACTCCTGCTACTAGTTCTTCAATGATTCGAAGAGCATTTGAAGCTGGATGGGGCTTTGCTGTCACTAAAACATTCTCTCTGGATAAGGTAAAGAAATATTTTAGAGCACATTTAACATGTAACCATTTCTTTGTATATTTGAAAAAATCTGTCTTTGGGAATGACACTCTTGGATCCAGCTAGCATAAAGATAGCAGACAAGGACATAGAATCGTAGAATCGATTGGGTTGGAAAAGACCTCCAAGATCATCCATGATACATTGTTTAGTTCGACTAGTTGAGAAGGTTTCAACAGTGCAGTGACACAATTTCTGGTTTTATTTGTTGTTGCATCCTTCCCTTTTATTCCCACACCTTTTAATATTAGCCAACTATTAAATGTAAGAATCCTTTTTTAAAAGTATTGCAGTGAAGGAAGAAGAGCAAAGGCAAATTCTTGGACATAGGCCTGAGTAACAGTGTGAATAATTACAACATATTGTCAACCAGTGACAAACAGTAGTGTGGGCTGAAGAAAGCTTTTGAGATTAATTTAGAAGCAAGGGTCTTTTATTACTGGCTCAGAGATGGGATATACAAGTGTAGTGATGGATGGAGACCTTAGCGGAAGAGAAAAAGCTGGATTTGTTCCTCTGCCACCTTTACATGGGTAAGTACCACAGGTAAATTAACTATAGCAGGAGGGCTTCTAATATGGGAAAGGTCTAAGAACAAAGCACTGTATTGCTACAGCATGCTGTAAAATATGACAGGCTGCCTTCTGCTGTCACCTGAAATAGCCCTAAGGAGGTAAGTGTTCCTCTGGATTGCAGCTGAGGTCCAATCTACTTCACAGGGCTTCTTATTAAACCACTTTTTAGGACCTAAATGTCATTCAAGTGTGTTTAAATCTGACTTACATGTATAACATACTGTCAGCTGTGATTGTTCAGTGCCTAGGCTACAGGCAACCCATAGCAAGTCCTGAGATTTATTCATTTATCAGTATTATCGCTGGTATGCTTGCAGTCCTGCTAGACTGTACATTGATTACTGTGCATCTCATGAGCTAAACAGAGGCAGGCTGATTTCCAGCTTGGGTGGGAGTTCAGGAGAAAAGACACGCATGTTGTAGGAAGTGATGCTGGTACTCCACTAAGCATCAGACTCTGAGTCATTTCTCAAATGGTGACTGCAAAGTGTTCCACTGTATGCCATGCTCTGGAGTTGTGACTTGGATGGAGATATTTCAGGGTTTTTTAGTATTTGTTGCAATAAGATGCAAAATACTGCAGGTGTTCTTTTTTTTAAGTTAATAGGTTCAGAAAAGTGCTTTAGGTGAACTCTAATTCAGTGATTGTTATTTCTAGGTGAGCTTCCTTCCAATATTCTGTAAAAGGCAGTAGTCCTTCATGCTGCCTAAATTCTTGAATCATGTGTTGCTGTGTGTAGTAGGACTGTGTCCCGTCCAAGTGTTCCTCAGTTTTTCCAATACTGTACTCTTCCTGGTAGTGCACTGTCCACAGGTGTTAAGCCTTAGTACTTGTAACATGGTTTGAGATGCTTGTCTGAGAGGTGCTGTACAAATAGAATTTCTTTTATTTATCATAATAATGTGGCACTTAATGCTACAAAAATAACTATTTCCAATGGGAAGATAAGCTCAATGAAATACAGCATTCTTATGTGAACAGAGTATTACAGAAAGACTGCTCTTGTTGACTAATGCTGGAGCAAGTTGTTTGTAGAGAGTTTGGAATATTATAGGTTGGTATTACATGCTAAATTTTTTTTAACTTATCTTCTGATTATGTAGACATAGATCTTGTGTGATGTTCAGCAGGGAGTAGAATGCTCTCACTGGGCTGTGGTATCAGTGGAAGTAGAGGTTTCAGACTGACCTTCATGCCGAGCTAGTCACAGCAAACTGCATAGTCAGATCAGGATAAAAGATTTCCTGGTCTAAGCCTGAAGAGTTGGTGGGAAGAGGAGGAGAAGCTGCTCCTCAGACAGTACCATTCCCAAGACTGGAAGAGCTTCTGGGAGCTTGCTAGGACACAGTTTTTGGCAGCTGAAGCTCCTCTGCTTCGGCATTGATTGTATGTGATACAGCTGGGATTCTGTGTTCATCCCTCTTGTCTCCTCATTTTATCTGTCCAAGGCTTAACTTCTGGGCTTCCTTCTTATTTGCAATAGTTAAATGCTGAGTGTTAAACTGCTTATGTGGCAATAGGGAATTTAGCAGCAGGAGAAATTCTCCCTTTTCCTGAGCCAATGACTGATTTTGTCACTATATTTGGACACTGAGAAGGGAAACAATTGACTTCCCTACTTACCATGGGCATCCTTTGGCACTTCAGCAAAAGTGACTGATCCAGGCTAAATTTGAGTGACATATAGCTGGTGAAAAGCATATACAGCCCAACCACAAATTTCCATACATTAACTACTGTAGAATGGGGTAAGGTCAGAGAGAAAAGCATGATAAACCTTGGAAGAAGGAGATCCAATGACAGAAGTAAGAAGGACTCAGGCTAGTAAGCTGGGATTTTCATAAGAATTTATTTCTTATGAACTACTTCTCCTTTTCCCTCTTTTATCCTCTAGCACAAAGCTCTTCTAAAACACTAGTCTAGGGATCCTTGCCACCTATGAGAGGTCTTACTGCCTTGTTTAGAGGAACTGTTGGGTAGCAGTGCTGGAGTTCTAGCCTATGGACCATAGTTTACTCCCCTAGTATTTCCCATCCTCCTCTGTCATGGCTTCACCTTGAAAACTTCACTTGCTGCCACAGAGGGAGTTAGCACAGAGTGCACTGTGTCATGCCGTGCTCACTTGCTTTTTAAACCCTCACATACTTTGCTGTGTAATTATCTTCATGACAGCCTGTGTAGCATTTTCTGTTTGTAGGGTGAGGATTTCAACCGCAAGTGATTCAGCAAAAGTTTGTTGTTGCATACTATGGTACTATTGTTAAAACATAAAAGTAAAATAACATGAAAAATAGCTAAATTTCCTTCAGAATACTTACACCTCTAAATATACTGCACTCTAAATATTTTAGAAGGTATTGGATATTATAGAATAATGCAAATAATAATTATAGGGTACTGTGCCTAAGTGTGTCTATAGGTATCTGAGGGAGATAGGGACTTGTAGGATTTTATTTACTAAATTAAACATCTTGCCATAGGTGCTTCAATATCAAGTAGATTTGATGTCTTCCAGAAATGAGAATAACTGCTTTCAAAATGGACTTATCACTAGGAAAGACAAATGGTAGCAGAATAAAAGTGTCCTTTCACACACCTTTTTCTATATTCATGTCTTCTCTTTTTGACTGCAGGATCAATAGCTCATTGCTCTGTTGGTTCACATAGTATTTGTGTCTTATTCAGATAACTTTGTCCAGCAACATATTATGTGTAAATTCTCTAGCTAATGGTTTGCTAGCTAATGAAAGGAAATGAGGGAGCTTCATATCATACAGTCCACAGAAAAAAAGTGAATATCAATTATTAACTCTTTTAGAGAAAAGTATGTGCAGAATGAGAGATACTGCTTTAATTAAACAAATAGCTGTGAGTGGAAGGTTTTTAGTAGAAATGTTATACTGAGATGGTTTATTTACTTAGAATTTAGTAGTGAATATTGTTAAGTATACAAAATTTATATTAAAACCTGTAACAAGAAAGTTTGTATAAACATACTATCAAAATAAGTCAGAGGTTATATGAAGTGTACCATACTCAATACCACATGGAGAAATTTATAGCAGAAGTTAGGTTTCTATCTGCTGAATTCAGGCTTTGTTGTTCTCTCACTCTATGGCATGGGCTGTTTAGAGAGAGGAAAAAACCAACTGGATTAGCAGAAATGTTTGCTTTGATTTTTAGATGCTTCCTTCACTTCTAAAATTTAATTCTGATTAATCAGATTCATCTGTCTTTATTTTGTTGTGACATGCATTGATTTGTGATGCTGTCGCTTTCAATAATGTGGAAACAGTTGCCTTTATTATGAGAACCAGCAGAAGTCAACATGCAGACTAACTTCATTTTTAATCTTTAATTTTTTTTCATTATATATGGAACAAGTTGCATGGCTGATTTTAAAAACAAAGCTACAATTAAAACTAGATTAAATTTGAGCTAAACCATAGCAGAGGAAACTTTCTAGCCATAATATATGTTTATGCAGTTCACAGATGTAAGTTTTACAATATAATTTGCGAACTATGTCTAAATAAAACCCAGTACTAGTAGAGAATTAATTGATTTGTCAAGGATATCACATTTCTCTGTGCTGTTATTACAGTGTACATATTCTGGTTCCAGCTAGTTCTCCCACTGTACATTTGCACAGTGTGCACCTCGCTTCATAATTGAAAGTGGTGAAAAAATCATGGTACAATGAAGCATTGTTTTCCATAACATTAGTATTTCACAGAAGTATTTCTGTATTACAAAATGTATATTTTTGTATGATATTACAGCACAGTAATTTAGATTAAACTAGTTATAATTTATGGTGCCAAGCCAAAAAGCTATTTAAGATGCATTAAAATGCAGAACCATGACATTTGAAATTCTGATATTCTTAATATGACAAAGGTTATTCTATGGAGTTTTGCTATAATATGAAATATTAATATTTCACAATACAGTTTTGATGAAGTACAATTTGCCTAGCTTGCATATGATAAAGAAATTAAATGCTTACCAAGGGAGTTCAGTGAGAATTAGAGCCCCGCCTGAACATCTGCTTGAAATGTTATTATCCTGTCCTACTGACAGCATTGCTCACTCATTGTTTTTCAAGATTGACAGCTGAATATTGTCCTGATTTCTGCAGCAAATATGTCTAGGTGAACTTTGTTTAGTTTTTAGAAATTTAGAATATGCTTTTAATTTTCATCCTATAATTTTTTTTATACTCTTGACATTTGTAGATGCCAGATTGAGGTCTAGTATGCTGTAGCAAAGATAGACCATTGACTTGCAACGAAATGCCAGTTGATATCTCAGTAAACAGAAATATTACTATTCTTTATTGTGTGGTCTGTATGAAAGCTGTATGGGCTTTCTTTGGGGAGACAAATGATCAGATTGTTAATGTCAAATATAAAAAGGACTGTTTGCCTTTCTACTAAATAGCATCAGACAACTTTTATTAACTATGTTTTTGAACAGAAAAATGGTCATTTTACAGGATTCCTTAGCACAAAGAACTCTTAAGGGTTTTTGGGGGTTTAAGAATGTTAAAATTACTATTATTTGGTTTAGAATTTAAGCAGTTTTTTATGTCCCTCATTTTGTCCCATACCTCTGAAAGAATTTTAATGAGAAATGTCTGCTTTATTGTTTCACAATTTTTACATTTTTAGATCAGTGCATAAAATCAGCAAAGTTTATCAGGGGAGGTAAAAGACTATGCTAGGGAAATGCTATAGAATGTAATTATTGTTTTTTAAAATGCCGCAGTTATGCCATTGTATTTTTACTTGAGGTTTTTTTTTTCAGAAAATGCGTTATTTGGCTACAGAAAAGGAACAAATAGTTCTGTAAATCTGATTAAGTAGCAGCAAAACAGATTTTCCTCCTTTTTTCCCAAGAAAAAGTGTTTCTCTGATATGTTCAACTTAAGAACCGGATCTCACCCCTACTTAATTGTGTGCTATCCCTGACCCAGTATAAAGAAGGCTGGAGACTTCTTTAGATGTAAATAACTTCAGAAGCTTCAAAATTACTGTCTGAGAAACTGGAAAGGACTGCATTTAACTATTCTTTTACATACACTTGGTGATGTCAGGGTTTGGACCATCTTCACCCTGGAGGACTCCCAGGGTGGAAAGATGTAGCACAGCTTGAACACAGTGAAAGAGGGGCCAAAGATTCCAGGACTGAGAGCTCTAACCAAGTCAATATTGATAAGCCAAGTCCTTTCCTTCCAGAGCTGAAGTCTGCACTAAGTAGATGTATGATGCCTCTAAATTGTTGCAGGAATGCCTCTTGACACCGGCAAGTTTGCAAGTGAGGCACTTTGGACCATTTAAAACTCTGTTTTTACCATCAGTAAGACTGGTTATTTTGGCCAATGAATTCTGAATGCTGAAGATAACGAACTTCATTTTTAAAGCAAGAGTTTAACAACAATCTGTAAAAAGTCCCTCTTTGTAATTTTCTTTACTACTTTGGAAATTAAACTTAGAGTTTCATGATAAAAATTAAACCTCTGGGTGAATATTTAGTCCCACTCTTCCTGTAGCATTAAACATCACAGAATCACTACACTTCTGCAGTGAGAGTCTGTCTTTAGTACAGAGACTCTCGTGGAGAAGTCTGTTATCTCAAGGCATGGACCACAATGGGACAATTCATCAGTGGAAGGCAAAGAGGGATCTGTCATGCAGAGGTGTTGACCATGGAGTCAGTAAACCTAATCTGTGCTAAAGGACAGATTTTTACAAACAGAGGATCAGCAATGTTGTTTCTATGTTATCTGTTTTCCCACCATTCACCCTTGTGGAGCAGAGTGACCTTGTCTGTAACTTTTATGCCTTATGCCTTGAGCTTGTGGCACAAGTTCCATAGGGTCTTTGAGCTGGCAAGAAGCTGGCCATCAAAGGTAAAACTAGATATATTTGCAAAACTGGTTCTTTATAGGCTCCAGGATTCTCAGTGATATAACTGTCTAAGGATTCCATTTTGTTCATCTGGGGATTTTTTACGCCATATTTAGAGATGGTTTCTTTTTCCTGTCTTTCTCTGCTGAGGTCAGTGGTTTAAAACAGTGTAGCAAGAGTACATATAAGAAGTGTAAATTTGACCATTAAAACCTTGAGCTTGAATATTTTAGGCAGTTTTTGTATAGAACACTTGTAAATCAGTCTTTAAGGTATTGTCTAATCTGAAAACTTGCATATTTTAAAGAAACTCAGAGTGCATTTAGATTGGCATAACTGAAAAGCAATTTCACTGTAATTTGGAAGAGTGTAAAGATTGCAACACTGAGGATTTTAATACATATGCCTTTCTATAAAAAATAGCTGCTAAAAGTAGGAGTGTTCTTTCCTGCTCAGCACAATATGTGCTGTTCTGGTAGTGACCAGTACTTAAGAGGGGATGGAATATCTATTCATAGTGCAACTATTTAGCCAATCAGTCAAACAAAATGGATGCAAATTTTCCACTGGTTAAAAATCAGAATGGTATTTCTTTTTATGTTGAAGAAGCTGCTTTACTCTTTACTGACTTTGCTTTATTTACCTCATTCTTCTGAAAATACCTGCAAGTATTTATCACAGAGAACCAAGGAAAGCACACATGCATGAATTTCCAAAACTGCTGAGGATCTGCAGCTTCTGTTGGCTGTATCTGAAGTATTCGACATTTTTGAATATCACATTCTGAATAAACAGGATCTAAAAAGCAAATATGTAACATACTTGTGTAATATATCATTCAGCTACACTCTTCTGTAGTTGTTTTGTATGTCCTTGGAAGTTTGTTGGTAATCTTGGCAATGCCTCACATAATTTTGTGTCCAAAAGGAATTCAGCTAAGAAAGCAGTTTGAATGTAGGATAGAAATTGCCAAGTATAATTCTGATATTTAGAATTTTCACACTTGTTCCATTTTCAATTCAGATTTGTTGCAAGCCTTTAAGTATTGTGCCAACCAACTGCATATAACTTGCTTAAGTGGCACTTATGTATTTTATAATTTATTAGAAAAAGTCATAATATATTTTTCTTAATAGTCATATTTCAAACACACCTATCTCAGGTAATCACGGCATTAAGACCATATTGAACATTTTTTTTAGTTTTCTTAGTGTAAGTGACATAAAGTCATTTAGTTTTTGGAATTTTGATGATGTACTTTAGTAGCTAATGACAGACATTCAAGAAAAAATGAAATCTTTGTTCTGTCTGTATAGAATTCAGAAATTTCCCTTCTGACAAGTCTCGGCTTTTTTCACCTCTCCCCATTTGGTTAAGTGCATGTGTCGGAGTTTGGGTTTTTTCCTCATTTCCACATTTTAATTATAAAAATAATCCAGAACACAATCCAGACTTTAGTAGGCCTACTGAGATACTAAAATGTAATAAAGGAAAAGTGGCCTTCATGCTTCAGCTGGTCTAATTTACAGTTCAGCATCTTTGCTGAGGTCTGCATTCATTGCTGTGGTCAAATGTTGCCTTCTGTAGAAGTCTAGGTGGCACCTTGGGACACCACCTCTGCCCACTAACATTATAAGGCTGCAGATGTATTGGGGAAGAAGACCTGCTTCCAGCAGCAATCCAGACCATGCCTCCTGTCCTGGGCACTGGCTGGTTGTTTCTTGCTTCAGCTGTGCGCATTAAATGGCAGCCCTGCTGTTGGATGACTGCTTTGTCCTCTGCATCAAGACAAGCTGAAGAGCACTGAAGCATCTCATGCAGCAGCTCTTGCCCCAAGATTCCTGCTTGCAACATGTTTGCAGAAATGTGGTCCTAAATTGACTCTGCACTGACACTCCTAGGCCGATACCAAACATGTACGTGGTGGTGGGTGTGTAGGTCGTGTTAAGAAGTTTGCAGACATTAGCTGAAATGATGCAACTAGCTCTGAACTGGCATGTTTCCACACAGGTTTATAGGGTTTTAGCTTAATCACTTTTCAAGGAATTTTTGGTTTTATGAGTGTAGCATCCATGTAAAAGCAATACACTTCTCTTAAATGCTCAAGTTATCTCAGGCCTCAAGTTCCCACTTGGTAAATGAAACTGGTAAGGCTGTGTTTAACATCCGATTTGCCTGCAAAATAAATTAAGAAAATAAAGAGCTGGTCTTTGAATCTCATGGTGAAATAATTGCATTTACTCCTGATTGACGTTGTTGCAAAAGCAGAATGAAGTCCCATATGTTTAAAAAACCTTACAGGTTCTTACGTTAAATACCTATTACTAATCCAAATATGTATGTGAGTGTATTCTAAGTAGCATTTCTTATCATTACTTGAGATATATAATTATCTAAATTTTTTTACTGTAATACAGGCTGTGGTTTTATGGGATTCAGGAAATGTAGGATTTTTATGAATAATTCTTCTAGAGTTAATTTTAGGAGAAGACAAGTATATCCATGCCATGAACTTTGGGATTATTATCCAAAAAGCTCACATCACTACTAATTGCAAACAATTTTTGGTCTATAGAAAAAGGAAATAGAAACACACATATTTAATATTCCCTTAATATCCATATTATGATAGTCTTTAATTGTAACTTCTTGCATCCTATATCATAAGGGCATACAACTTTAGGTTTGTATGGAGGACTTGGTACTACTTCAAAAATTAATTATTTCTTCTGAATTACTCTAATGCTATTGAATTATTATTGAGTATTGACTTTTTATGCTTTAAAGTAATCTATTTTGGCTTTCCTGGTGCACTGTGGACTATGAAGCAGTTAATTACAATTATATCTATAGGTTTTGAAAGCAGGTACCAGCACCTTTTCACTCTTCTTGACAATGTATTTAAACCTCTATATGTTAGTAATTTTAAAAATTATTTTTTCCTTAACATCTGCTTACCTGACTTCTTTGATAATTTGGTGCAATGTAAGAGTTTTAAAAAAATAAAACTCCTAAACCATATTACAAAAGAAAAAGATGTCAGCTAATGTTATAGATGGATGCTTCTTTGTTAGCAGCTGACCTTCTCAGAGAAAAAAGAAAGTCTTGGCTAGAACACAGTTCAATAAATGAACAGACTATATATTGATTTTTCTCCCTCTTCCCTTGTTATGTAATATGATTTCCCTTCCCTTGCAAGGGTCGTTGTTGTACAGGATAGGGCTGGGATCATGGTTGTGGAAGCGTATGGGAATGTGTAGACTAAGGAAGGCTGTCACAGCAGTCAATAAGATCTGAGAGGTGTTGACTAATTGCCTGCTAATTACACAGTAAATTGTCTAATTAAGCTGATGGTTAATTAGGGTACACTCGCACAGCAGTCTCATGGAATTTTTGTCTGATGTCTGGGAAGCAGCTTGTGTAATTGGCAAACTGGTAAGGACTGGCAGAGAACATGCCTGGGAAGCGACGCTGCCAGTAGATGACAGAATAAGGATGCATTTGCACAAAGGTTGTCATGTGAACACGGAGGGGTTTGTTAGCCTTCTCCAGCTACGAGGCAGCGAGCACAACAAGGAATTCAGCTGAAAGCTACTGGAAGCTGTAAATAAAATAAGCCTGTAATATTAGAAAAGAAGAGACATGCTCTTATATTTTTAGTCAGTCTGAACTTTAGATAGAGTACGAAAATTCTCATGTTAAGTACTTCACCTAACTGTGTGATTTGATCATGGAAGTAAATATTGTGTTCTGTTTGGTGGAGTCACAAAATGATAGCGCTTCCCAGGATGTATATGGTGATGTTGAAAAAGTATACTTGTTAATAAGGATGCTTGCTGGCCATCATAACCAGCATATGTGGTATTCTGAATCCGATTTAGTCGGCATTGTGTCCATCCCTGGGTGTGACAGAGTATAAGCAGGTCATAATAGTGCTCTGAATAAAATGTGTATGGACTATGCATTACTATAATATGATTAATAGAAGTATCTAGATTCCAGATTCTGGCCCAAAGTCAGGAATATTAAACAGAGAGAACCTGGACAGTACAGGAATACAGACACCAAATTCAGTAAAGCACCAATTAAATTTTTTGTTCAGTAAAATGACATGATACGTGAACTTTCCTTAAGTTAATTACAAATGTGTTTCCCACAGAATCAGAATAAGACAACACGGGATTGGGTTTTCATGTGATGTCGTGATTTAATTTTAAGTTATGTATCTGCCAAATCTAAGAAGAAAATCAGCTCTCTTGTATATCATGAGCTAAGCCAAAGAAAGTGTGTGCGTATGTGTGTTTATTTGTTATGAATGTCACGATCTCACTTAGAAAAGTGAAACTTAATATTCACTTTGATTCTTGGAAATTATATTTGCTTCAGAGTTCCCATCTTTTTACTTCCCAGCATTTGCAGTATGTAGCATGGGCACAGGGTCTTCCTGGAAGAAAAAAGGAAGATGAAGTGATTTCCAGATCAGAATTGCTGATGAAAACTGTTGTTTCTTCTCCCGTAGGAATAGATGTTTTTTTTTTTTTAAAAAATCAAAATTTGAGAGAGTAAATTATACCTTGTTAGAATTAATAAGGCCATTTTTATCCTCTGATATTGCTGCTTCTACTCTTCTGTGCCTGCACAGTTAATAATGCCTTTATGTAACATCCTCTATATTATGAATTTTTGCTTATGATTTTTCCTTCAAAAATAATTGAGCAAAATCATGATACACTAAACATTCTCAGTATGCCAGTCATCAGACAAAGGACTCCAAATACTCACAGGCTGATCTGAAAGGCCTTAAACCTTCTCTGAGGGGGATTGTAATAGTACTTGTAATGTTTCTTCTCTGTATAAATTTGCACAGAAGAAAATGCTATAATTCCCCTGCATCAGATCCTCTGAATTGTTGCATAAAATGAAAAAGTTGTAATACGTTGATTCAAGTAAAAACAATATAGGGAGGCCTTATGTACAAAATCTTCTTTCAAATAAAATATATTTTAAATTTGCGTTTGATATTTACATGTATGTTTTTTCCACATCCGTTTACACACATGCAAAACAAACCTCTTCAATTAAATTTTCCTTACTGTTTTTAAGGATTATTCCTTAAAAGTGTTGGAGGAAGTATTCTTTTTGTCTCTGACAGCACATTCGGGAACAAAGCTCACTTCACCAGCCAACTGCAGGAACTGAAAGCATACGGTGCAACCATCACACTTGCTTTCATTTTCTGTCATGGGGCAGCAAATGGATATGTTCTAATGCATTTAATTCTCTGAAGACAAAGGAAGGAGTTCAGAGGATAATTGTTACCTTATTACATCCTTCAAAAGGAATATCTGGCACATGCTATTATGATTTATGTTTTAATAAATCACACAAACATGAAAAACCATGTTTCTGGTAATTCACATAGTATAGTAAATGTATGTAAAGCCCTGTTGCAACATCACAATCTGTAATAAAAATTGTATGGCAATGATGCTGTTGTTAAATACATCAGCAACCAACTCTTTTTAGAAATCTTTCTTTTTTTAGCCATACTCATTTTTTTCATATGCAGTTGTAGCTGTATCTTATCATATATCTGTGCTTTATTGTGAAATCTATCAAAAATGAGAATGTTTCCCGAACTTCCCTAACGCATTCCGTCCCAAAGTGTCTTCATTTTCAAGCCTCATGCTTAAACAATGCAGTCAGAGGAACATACTGTCAGTGCGTTGTCAGTGTTATGTTCAGGTTTATTGCCTGTGACGGTTCTCTCCCTGCGCAGTTCAGGAGGGTTCCTGTTTGCACCCTTTTATTTAATGTGTATATCAAGCCATAGAGAAGGTTTAGTAAAGTGACATTGATTGAAGTGTTTTCAATATATTGAAACTCAGCTTTATAACTCTCAGCTGATTTAGCTGGAGCAGTTGATTGCATTGTTCGGTGTTTGTGGGAGACTGGGGCATGGTTGAGAGCATGCTGAGCAAAAGTCAATGCAGACAAGATAGGAGTGGTGCTGGGATCGTTAGAGGAAACATCCAGAGGCTACAGCAAGAGAATTATCAATCCTTTCTGGCTCAGGGATGTAGTTCCTTTCCAGCCTGTAGCTGCAGCAGCAGATAAGAGTCAGAAGCCTACACCCCTTTTATTTTCTGAATACAAGCTTTGCAATGAGTATCCATGCTTTATACTTCAAGATTAACCTACTACCAGTCCATGGTATATGGGACTGGGTCTTAAATCTGTCCCAGTATTGTCAGTGGTGACAAACTTCATGGTTTGAATGCTATAAGGTGCCTCATTAGGGAATTAAAGATGTGCCAACCCATACTGACTGGTATGGGTAGGCTGGGGTGGAGCAGAAGGAGATGCTGGCAGTTCACCTACCACTGTTGTTGCACATGCTTAGAGCTCTTGCCCAAGAGTGATGTGTAACAGCCTAAATCCCTTAACTCCAGCACAAACTTGCGGAGCTTGTTTTTCCTCCCTAACTTTGCAAGAATTGAGGAGAGGATGAATATTGGATTTCTAGTTGCTACTGTTTTTTTAATTATTCTGTCTGAGTTTATGTTGCTGCCAAGAAGAGTGTTCTCAGAAGGTCATTTCATTGCTGCTCTTATGTAGGAGGTATATTTTAAATCTACAGGAGTACCTGGAATGGATGGGATATGCAGATCTCAAACACATAAATAAACAAAATCTTGTTTTCCTACGCTCTGGGTATATTTAAACTCAAATTAATTTCTCTGTTTCTGTTTATAGATTTTATGATTTGATATCCAGAGTTGTTTTGTGCCTTTAAGAAGAACAGAATATGGGAGTCCATGTCCAAATTTTTGGAGTATGCATTGAATGTCACTTTTTTTTTTAATGGCTATACTTTTGTACTGTCTTGTACTCTGCTAAAAATATCTATTTATCTTGAGTTAATATTGAACGAATCTATCAGTCAGAAAATTCATAAGAGTATATTATAATTTCTTTTTCTAGACAAAGAAAATGTAATCTGGAAGTGCAAACTGAATCTTATCTTTACAATAAGTGTATATATCCAAACACACAGTTTTTTTTACTTGAGCCACTTTAGTCTCATAATATAATTTACATTTTCTTTTCCATTTGAACACTGTTGTTGGAGAAGACTCTGAAAATATATGAAAGAGAAAGTAAGAATATACTTGAGAGTAAAGTATTAAAACGATAAACCAGAGACCATAAATCTTATAACTTCTTTCTTATGCCCCTCTTGTCAGTACTAAAAATGATGCTTTGCTACCATAACAAAAATTGTTCTTAGTGTATGCTGGGAGTTGCATACCTTTAGATACCTAAGCTCTGCTTTGTGACGTTTATTTTGTTTCTTTTTAGGTGGTTTTTTGTGTGTTTCTTGCATTCCTCCTTTAACTCAATTTAAAAAACATGCTAGAAAGTGCAAGGTTTTAATGAGGTTTAAATTACCACAAGTAACAGTTTTTACAGAAGAGAGTGTCAGATTTCGAGCTCTGCTAAGAATGCGTCTGACAGTTGTATTCATGCAGAGGAGAGACTTTATTCTGTGTCTTAACATCCTCTGTGTCTAGCTTGCTTCAATTACATTCAAGGGTTCACATTCCCACCAGGTTTCTTCCTTGTGTGTTTTCCATGTCTTTTAAGAAGTCTTTTGTTAGCCAGCCACTTCTTTGCCTAGATGAGCCTCTATCATGGGCAGTGGACCATCCATCCTTCTTTGGTTTTTACAAGATGTGCTGGACTGCTTCCTGTTTCTAATGTAGATGTTGGAACACAACATCACCTATATTGCTGCTTTTCTGTCTATAAATCCAGAGTTTGCTGTGTGTTAGCTGGTGTTCAAAACTGCAACATTACTGCCTGTTTCAAAATAATATGACTTAATAGCATAATTGAGGAGGTAGTATTTGCATTCAGCACACGTGTTTACAGTGAAGCATTTTGATATAACTAAGCTCTCATCGATAGAAACATCAAGTGCAACAAAGAAAAACAGAGGTTTTTTCCCAAGCAGTGGAAATGAGAGTTGTTTATTTTAAGACATCTTATGTAAACGTTAACTGGGGGAGGGAAAGTAAACCAGCATTTCTAGCCAATCCATGCCTGCACACATGTATCTCTTCTGGCTAGAACTTTCCCCTTTGGAGCCGTTAGCATTTTCATTTCAAAAAACGACAGTCTGCAGTGGAAGCAGTAAAAATGTTCAACCTGTGGTTTAAATTATTGATTTTTTTGAATATTGAAGCTGTATTTCAAATGGGTTTTGTTCGAGTTACTTCTGGGTAGAGGGTTCCAGAGGTAATTTGATATCTAAAAGCCTGTGTATTTCAAAGCCATTTCAGTCTTCTGAGTTTCTTCAGCTGATCAGCTGATTGGGTAAAATACCTTATTGTCTTCTGAATTGCAGGCAATAGATAAACTGCAGCTCAAGGTTAGCACGTAGACTAGCATACAATGCTCTTGGTGATTTATTATGTGTACTCAGTGTCCAATCAACTGACAAAAAATACCTCATTTATTTTTAATGCAGTAACTCATCTTCACTTAAAAAAAAAGTAAATTCTTTTGAGATGCAAGTGTTCACAATCTACATGAGGGGAGCTCTGTTTCCTCTATCACTAGGCAATATTTATGCATAATTAAAATCAGGAGAATTCATGGTATAGAATCCAGTATGTGTAAATAAAACTTAGGTGCATATATTTTCACAAATAGGTTGTGTTACATTACTGCAGCACAGAATGACTGCAGGGAAAGAGAAGTCACTTTTAAAGAACTGCAGTAGAAGCAGCACTCATGTTTATATATGAGTTCTTTCAAAAAGAGCTGGGTTGTTGATGGGTGCACATGTGCAGCATTTAGGAAGTGAGCCATTCTCAGCATCCTTCTATTCGCAGTAAAGAAGAACAAGTAAAAATGGTATTACTTTAATAAGGCTCAGATCTGGAAATGAAGCCATATTGGAAAGCATATTGGAGTTGATGGGAACTGTGAAAAGGAAATTAATTGCAGGAATGGACCCAGTTAGGAAATGTTATTATCACTGATGACACTAAATATCATAGACTAATGGAATGAGTCAGATTTTAAACAGACAGGTTTTTTCCCATAAGGAGACTGTGGGTCAAAGAGTACCAAAACAAAAGAATGTTAAACGAAAGAAAGTTTCACTGAAGTATGGATTATGCTAATTAAAATTATGCAATTTATTTTGCAGATATGCATATGTATTGCATATATTTTTTATAAAATTCAAATATGTGACAATCAGTCATGAAAAGCTGTGTGGCATAAAGAACTTATATAATGCCCAATTGGTTTCCCTGCTAGAACAACTCTAGTTTCTGTTTAAGAATTTGTCAAAATATTTGTCAATACTCTCAGGATACTGCACTTCAGTGTTTTGCATTGTAATTTGCAAAATACAGCTTTATTGTTTTGCACGTTAAGTGAGCATTGACTATGTTGTATAGATTAATCTCCATACATGGGGATACAACTTTGGGCTGGGAAGAGAATGTCAGTAGTTCAGGGGTGTATGGTGTAACACTGGATCTTGGTGCTGTGGGATTTTCCTTGACCCTGATGCAAACTTGGTTTCATTGCCCTTGGACTGAGACTGCTCATGTGATGGGAAATGTGGCAGTAGTGGGTATATCCTATTCCTTAGTGGTGTTTCACAGTGAGCTGTGCTTTAAACCCTGCAGTTCTGTGATAGGGAAAAGGATGGGAAGACAATCCCTATGTCCTATTTATCGCTAGTATAATTATCCCTCATCAAGGATTTCTTGTGGGGCTAAACCCCATATTTCTCCTTACACAACTCTGTGCCTGACATTTTATGTTTAGCATCAGAAGAAGGCTTTTGAATCTTTGCCCCAGTTTTAAATCCATATTCTATTGGAAAAATGGCAAGCCTGCGGTCAAGCTGCCCTCTCCAGAACAGAGGACAGTTTTACTCTTCATATTCTAGTTCTGAGCATGCTTAAGCCTATTGTAGGGTATCTCAACTGGCTCTGCCATTAATGGTGCCAAAGATCCAGCCACAGCTGCTGTATACTTTCTTACACCCCTGTGGCAGTAATCGCAGGAACATTTACCACAGATTCCCAAATGAAACCCTAACTCAATTATAGTGTCTAACAACCACCTTCCTATTGATTTCAAGGGGAATGGACTTCACATCTACCTTATCTGTGTCTGCCTGCTAGATCCTCTGATGAGCATATTTACTTAACTGACAGACCTGAGCAATGACTCCAGAGAGGGCTGGTGTTGGAGATCTGTTACACATTTAATGTGAAAGGTCATGGTCAGCTTAGAATAATTTTTTTCCTCAATGGTAAACAGAAGAATTATCTTGTTAGGAATTTTCATGTATCATGGCTGCTTTCAGTTCTTACAAGTATATTGTAATGAGCTTTGCTCTTTTTGCTTTATTAAATTTGTGCTTTATGTCCCACAGGGCAGATTTTTAAAAGCCAATAGAATGTGTCGTTTTTCTTGGGCATTTAAAAAAGGTAATAGGCAATGATTAACCTGCTGCTATGAAAACTTCCAGTGAATGTGGAGGAAAACCAGACTTGAGATGGGGCCCCTGTGTCTTCCACAAGCAGATGGGAATCAGAGCTCGTCATTGGGCATAAAAATTCTATGTGCACTTCAGTATTTCTCTACATGGATTTCTGTCTGTTAGAGAAGGCACAACATCTGCAAACGCTGAATGTTTATTTATTAAGAGCTCAGTCTGGAAAAGCAGAATCAGCCCAGCAGGCTGGAAATCTCTGCTGTGAAGCTCTCAAGAAGAAAAAGCCATCTCTCTCTAGATTATGGAACCCACGTGTGGTGCCCCTTGTGATGACTGATGGATGACACATGGCACTCTCAGAGATGTTCAGATCAGTAAGGACAGATCCAGGTGTGCTTGGTCTGCCCTTCCTGAGCTCATTCCACCCAGGGATTGCATTTTCCAACACCCTCCCTGGGATGTATACATGATGTCACAAGTTCAGTATAAGCATTCTTCCCAGAGCAGTACTGCATTCTTATCAATCAAAATATGCCAGCAGAGTTTGTTCCATAATACAGGGGATCAGAAAAAAACGTGTTAGTCATTACAAAAATGGTAACTAACTCAGGATGTTGGTTTAATTTGCAGTTCAAGATTTGAGATACCTTGAAAGTTGATTCCTAGGAAAGTAATTTTTTAAAAAATTGCCAATTATTTGGTTTTCTTTGTTTAATTTAAACCTATTCTGAAAAGTAGTTCAACTGCGTGTCCCCATTCTGGTAGCCAATGCAAAGAGGAAAACAGTAGTTTTTTTTAAATGGATTTTAAAGTAGATGAGACCTCTGGCAAAAATCAAAATCTGTTTCAAAGATCCTGTCTAAAATTTATTGCTGAATTAATATTGGTTTGAATCTCTTACAAGATGTTCAAATGCTGAGTTAAAATTCATACGGGCTGGTATTTTCAGGATTTGTTTTTCTCCGTGATTGTGTTATCCAGATCTCTGTATAATGAAGCTCTGAGAATGGTAAGTGGCTCAGCCTTGCAATCCTTGCTCTTGCAAAAGACCCTTGAACTTCTATAGGACTTCTACATAGAAAAAGATAAAAGAATATGTTCAAAACAAAGTTAGTGTTTAAAACCTCAGGTTATCAAAATAGAAGTGTCATGGGTAGATTGTCATTGGAATGTAAAGCAAAACATTCCCTTAGATGCTTCCACCTTCTCTGTACCCCTTTCTCTATGACTTGAAATTGTTTAGTGCTACCTGGAGAATTGATATTTTGAAAGTTATAGTACTAGCTCTTTAAATAGCTTCCCAAATAGAATTGGTATTGTTTCCTTGCATTTCTCATCCCTAAATATACACAAATGTTAATCAATGCTTATAGTATTTAAGCATTCTTAATCCTTATGGAAAAAGTAAATATGCTAGTAGGTACACCACATACCTCAATATTTGCAGTTCATCCTCAGCAGAAAATTTAAATACATGCTTCAACAAAATAATGTGATTCTCATCCTAATTACTTAGTCCAGTAATAAAAATGCTGTGGAATATACATCAATTAAAATACAACTTTGGTGATCAGTAACTCCCTGATGTTGATTCTTTGTGCAAGAATTTTAACTCTTTAAATAAGATTGTAGTTAAAATATTTTTATTCTTGATTATTGAAGAAACCATATTTTTCCACTTGAAAGGAGGCATCTAATCTCCTCTCCTCCTAGAAGAATGTAATAGTCTTGATTTACTTACAGAAATCTGAAGGAAAATATTTTAGTGATGGTTCACAACTGACTAATGGAGTTTTACAAAACAGCCTCTAGGAACAGGTAGAAATACATTGATTAGGTGGCTTCCCTATGAGAAAACAGTAATTAAAATTATACCACAGATTCTATCAGGACATGTTAATATTTAATTAGGCAATAAGTGAGCTTGGTACAGGTGTCCAGAGTTGTTGACAGGAGCTTTGCTAATCCATGTAGTATTGTCTCTTAAATAAATAGTTACCTGTTTGCTTTTTTCAAGTGTGAAGTGACATGCTTAATTAGCAGCCATTAGTATTGCTGTGTTAGAGTTTTTGTTTGTTTAATTTTCATGTTTATACATTGAGTGCAAAATCCTAGATGTTGTGGGTTTTACAGATCCCATTTTCTCACTGTTTGCTCTTTATGTCAAGGATTTTTTTAGAATTATGAGACTACTTGCAGTTCTCTGCCATTTTTTTCCTAGAGAAACCCATTCTCTGGTACTGTGTGTCTTGCCTTTTAAGTCATGCTGTTAGGAACCTTCTGCTACTGCTGTTGCCCTGTTACCTTCTTACAGTATTTTGTTTAGCAATTAGAAAACAGTATTAGAGAAAATAACATTGAGTTGTCTCTAATGATGATGTTTGAAAAAACTGTTTATTTGGTCTTCTCTTCAAGTACAAGAAAAGTATTTGTATTCTCGGAAGTAAGCATGACTCCTTTAGTGACTCTTTCAAACTTGCTGCTGCAAACATGTCATGTAATTCTTCCTTCTCTTTCCAGGGCCTTACCTATTATGTATTTTTTACAGGGTCTTACCTATATTGGTTCTTACTCAATTTTTATAGATTCATGCTTTTAAAAGTGCCTTTTCATTCCCATTTCATTTGACCATTCAATAGTAGACATCTAGAAAGAAGTCTTAAGAATTGCTGCTCCTTTATGTGATCATTTAAGTACATTTCACAAGTTTAGATTACTGATTTGATGATGATATTCCCTGACAACTGAAAATGGACTAATATTTTTAGAGATCTGTAAAGGAATTAATCTCTTAAAGCAAGCTAAATTTTCATAATCTAAATCCACTATAGTCCCAAGGGTAAGCATTATATAGACTGAAGTAGTATACTTTAATTATTATGCATTAATTTTCTACCTTTGTGAATGTACACAGGTCCTTTGAAGCCATGGCATGGAAATTTCAGTTTAGGATACAGATCACAAGCTACAATCCATGCAGTTATTTTATTTACCCATGTACTGCGATTTTATTCCTTTCTTTTCTCTTCAGATCACTAGCATTGCAACATTTGCAACGTGATTTTCTGTTCTTGTGACCTCTTATTGAAAATTAATTAATGTTTTGAGACAATTACTGAACATTTTTCTCATCAATTAGCTAAAGCAACCATTCATTGATTAGGTATTTTACTCTATCAAAACTGAAATCTAAGAATCACAGCATTATTTAGGTTGAAAAAGAGCCTTGAGGTTATCTAGTCCAACCAGTAAACCTAAACTTCAAAAACAGATTCAAAAGTGAAAGTCTACATACATCTAGATACAACTTTTTTCAAGAACTGTAAGTCTACTTCTCTCTTCCTTGGTAGGTATAGTTTTTGACCACAATGCAGTTTGACAGCAGAATTTAATCGTGTTCTACTTCTTACACCTTTATCAGAATGCTGATAAAATATGTGCTTACACTGAACATTAGCAAGAAATTTTTCAAGTGTCCTTCAGGGTTTTTTTTCTTCCTCTTCTCTCCATCCGTCACTTTCCTGTCTCTTGCAGAGAAACTGTTATAAAGCTGATGAGAATTTGGATTTGCTTTGAAAGCATCTTTTGTTCAAAGACTAATTTTAACCTTGTGATAAAAATTGCTTTTTGTATTCTGTTCAATGTGATATCTAGTAATTGTTTGTCAAGGCAAAGTGCTGTAGGACATAATACATTTTAAAAATTATCTGTTGTAATTACACTAAAAATGTCCTTAGACTGTAATGTCCAGAAAACAAGCAAATATGTCAAAAATAAGAAACAAATATTAAATGTAATATTTTGGTTTTAAATAACTTTGCACTATAAAAAGTGGATTTTTTTAAAGTACTCAAGTGAACATAATGGTAAACAAAGATCAGAATGTCATTTTCTTGTGAAATATATAACTCAACTAGAACATATTTGTAGATTTGGCATAAACATTATAGTTACCATTCTGATTTTTTCCTACTTTTACTCGTAATTTGTATTGTATTTGAATTTCCCAATTTACTTTAGGGAGCTTTAGTTTGTAATCTTACGAGTTCTAGACAAACTATCATGTATGAATTTGAAAGATTGGAGGAGGGCTGTTGTTTTAAGCAAGAGCGGCAGCAAACCATTTCTATTTGACTTGCAGTGGGGATGGGGCTGTTCCACAATTATTCTAAGGTAAAGAGAGTGGTATTTTTTCTTTTAATAGATTGATCGAGTAAGATTATCTAAAAAACGTGGGATTTTGCTGGGTTCATCACAAGTCATTGGTCCTGATGGCCTGGTGTCTGAGAATTGCTGGAGTAAGAAAGGTGATGTGCTGAGCAAGCAGCAGTGATAAAAGCTTAGGTAGAATTTAAGTTTGATGTCTGTAAATTTTGAAGTTACTCATGCATTCTCATGGTTAAATCTTAAAGCACTAATGAGACAGTATAGAAAACATCAAATAGATGATAACTGAACCTTAAACTTGTCATTTGTCTTTCACACAATATGAGTGGTTCAGCAGTTTTTCTCCATAGTCCTGACGCATTGCTTTTTCCCTTATGGGGGTGCAGTCTTCTGTGCTAACTTAGTGATTTGGAAAGCCAGCTTACTTGCTGAAGCTGTAGTGTTAAATTGGTTTAATAAACACAAATGGGATAGCTTAATGTTGTAAAAGCATTTATGAGGCAGTGGTCTATTTTTTAAAAAAATAGTTTGCATAACAGCTTATTGAGTCAAGAAGTGGAGTAGAATATTAAGGAGGGTTTGTAAGCACTGTTTGTACTCCAGACTTCTGGAATATAAGATAAGTACAGATTTGGGTACTTTCATCTTTGTAAACACAGGACAAACAGACATCAAAAGACAAATAATATTTTTAAGATATCCTTTTTCCCCTCTAAAGCATACTAGGTCTTGTATGTAAAAGCTGAAGAAGCACAATTTGCAAGTTACAACAAGGTTCCTTTTCAAGACATATTCTGTACTAGTGGAGAGATCAGAACACTTAGGCTTTAAATCACCAATGTGATCAATGCTGGAAGGCTGAGGAAATAATTTATCTTTTTATTCAGTTCTTATTTTAGTGAAGGAACTTAAAAATCATTTTTTGCATCATTTTATCATTATATGCTATCTGACTTCAAGAGAAGGAAAGAAATGAAGAGGAAAGAGAGGGCTAGGTGTAGACTTCATTCACAAAAGGAATAAAAAAGGAGGTGCCTTTATGGTACTCATTTCACATCTGGTGGTAGAGAGATTAGAACCGTTTCTGCATGGTGGGATGTTCTGAGATAAGTTTTTCTGTCAAGGTGGTTTTAATTTTTATAAAATGCCTCTGAATGCACTGAGGAAAAGGAAAGGAGAGAGTGAAGAAGTGACTGATGAGGTTTTGTAGTCATACGGGAAGAATAAAGTCTGGCCTGTTCCCTCACTAAAATAAAATACTAAATGCAAGTGTTACAAATTCAACAGGCAGTATCGTGTGCAACGTAGTGGTTTGTGCACTGAAAGGTGAGAGTGGCTACATCAAACCTCCTTGGGCAGAAAACATAAGCAAATTCACTTGCCTTACTCCATGACCCAGTAAGTCTTGCTATATGTTGTAAAAATCTTACTACAGAACATAAGGGTTGGAATGGTTTTGTGTTTATAGAGGTCCTTGCTGTGGATTTATTTTCCAGTTCAGCTGGAAAAAATCTGAGCTTGGGGAAATTCAGGAGAGCAAGTTAGTCCTTTGGGCCTTGTAAAAGAAGCCCTATGGATATGTAGCGTGTCTCAGTTCTGGTGGAGAAGAGAAGTGGAGGAACAAGTCAGAAAAGATGGAGTAGTGCTGTGTGCAGTGGTATTGTTGCTTCAGGTTTCACTTGCCTTTTGTGGATGGTTAAAACTCCAGAAGGGGTGATACTAGACACAGTCTGGCTAGACAGCTGAGTCACAGAAGAGGCAAATCATCACAAGACCTTGAGTGAGAGTTGGCAGGGAATTACAAGGACATAAGTCTGTGATGCCATTCGTATCTATGAGGGTGTGCAAACAGCAGTGAGCCAGATTTCCAGAATGCTTTAACTACTGTGATATTAGGCAGAAAAAGGCAATGTCTCCTTCTCCATATTTTTACATAGGTAAGATTGAATTAAAGTTCTACTGTAATTAGTGAAGACTGCGGGGTAAACTGAATCTTGGTGTTGGAGGGTTGATTAAATAATTTAGAAAATAAGCTCTGAAAACATTTCACACAGTAGATTTTGAAATCTATACAGACTTTTCAATATAATTTTGAAAATCTATAGAGAAAAGCACATCATAATTTTTTAAATAACTTCATTTTTCAGCTACTATACTTTTTATTCAGTTAAGGTGATGTTTTGAATATAGTAGAAACTTATAGCTGGTCTGTATTTTTACATTGCAGTTTACTGTGTACTAACTTTAAATATGCTGCTTTGACATACTTGACTAAAGTTACCTTAATAAGGTATTTATTTAGATCTCCCCTTCACAAAGAGGCCAGTGTGGTAGCTTTAGTGTTCACACTGACATTTAGTGAGCAGCAATCCTGAGACTGTGCAGAGACATAGTCCACTTGACAGGTATAATGCCCTCCCTTCCTGGAAGAAAGAAAGGTCAAATAAATTAACTTTGTTAGAAGTAGTAATCTGCTCATTATGTTTAATCTTTTTTTTCTCATAATAATGAAAAGAAATTGACAACAGTCTCTAATTCCTATCTGCTTTCATAAGTTAAAGATGAAAAAAGCTTAATTTGAAGTATGAAGTGACTTTCACTGACTTTGGGGGCAAACATTGCAAGACAAGTTCTTGGTGTCTCTTAAAAAGCTCTCAGAGTGAAGAAAACTCATGTTAACATTCGTTATAGCCTGATTAAATGTATTTTTAAAATCAAAAAATCTAATTTGAAACCTTAATTGTTCTGCAGATATTTTCATTGCAGAACACCTGTACTTGAGGAGTGAATAGTTGTACAACTGGTTAATATATTAATTAAAGCTACAGTTAATTTCTTTTCTTTCTATAGCCAAAATATAAATGCCCAGTTGTTCTCTTAAACAACTGTCATGTAAAAGGGGTGATTTTCTCAAATCCTTTGTGGTTGATTAGTCTGTTGGCATCCCAGAAAAGCTTATATCCTTGTATTTAAGTTTAGGTGACTAAAAACTGCTGAGAGTCTGGACTTTGTCTTTAACATGTTTTGTCAAATCTCCCAGCCCATTAGACTTAAGTAGTTTGGAATTCAATGATCTAATTGCAGAGTTCAGAGATTATTAGAGCAAATGGGGCCTGATCAATGCCTTGGGTCGTCTTTTCAATGTGTTAATTAGTTAATCAAAGGAACAGAAATATATGTGTAATGCAAATTAACTCAGTCTCAAGCTACTAGTATACCAGATTTGGTCATATGCAGAAGAGGGGAATCCAAAAGCAGCATAATAGTGGTGCATTTTATTTGTGTAACACCACTTTCCTTGGTGATGTCCTGAGCTAGAGATATTTGAAGGATTAGTGTGGTTGTTTCTGGTGTCCTTTCCTGGAGAAATGTAATAAGATTTTGAGGTAGTTGAAAAAATTCAGCAATTAAAATATTCATGATTCACAGTTGGTCCTTGATTCCATTTGTTGTCACTGATTCTCTTCATTTACATTAACTCCCCCAAACCAGGTTATTTGCTGTAATCTAGTACTGAATGCAGTTTCCCTGATCCCCAAGTTACATTAATTTGCAGTAGTTCCCCCCAAAAAACAAAGGAATTTTATATGGTCTTTTCTGTTATCTTTGCCAATCATTTTTTTCCAGTTTGTCTTTTTGTGTCAAAATATATAAGCTTTGTTCTCCCCAAGTTGCTCTTTATTGAAAGTCTTCTGTCCTTGGTCTTCCGAGCACATGGAAGTATTGTGCTGTTTTTCCCAAGGACTATTCATTGCCTCCATCACCTGGGGAGGTTATAGACTTGATTTGTTTTGGAGATTGGAGACGTTCTTCTATTCCTGTGTGTGGACCTCTGCTTTCAACTGTATGCAAGGACCAGACCAACTCATCTCTCAGGTCATCTCTTTGTAGCAGTCAGCTTTGTCTAGAATCAATAAAGTTTTTAGGTTCAAACCTTGAAGTACTTCCTGACAGGCTTTTTGCCCCAGTTCTGTTGTGGCTTTTTATGCGCACAGTAATTTTTATTAACAATAAAAGGGTTGTGTGCGTATTTGGGATAAAAGTTAAAACTGGGGTTTTAGAAAAGAAAAGGAATTATCAGTGCCAACATTTGACCTCACAGTTCCTACAAACAGGGAATGTCAGTGTTCAATTACAACACCAGAAGGTGATCTGTCACAACCCCCTTGAACTGGAACACAAGGGCTGTTTCAGCTGCTCTACCCTTACCTGCTGATTTTGAGACAGCAGCAGCAACAACCCAACCACCAGAATTTCCTGTCTTAGTGAAACAAAGTGTGGTATTATGTAAAATTCAGTCCTAAGATGAAAGGCCATGAAGTTGGCTAAGCCAGGCCAATCCTTTGCCTAGCTCTCTCCCTGTTCAGCTTTCATAACTGTGACAGGAGACAGAAGACAAAGATGTTGCTAAGTTCTGTGTAGGTATTTCACACTCATCTCAAAAAGACAATTTTCTATTTTGTCACTTGTGTGATTTTATGCTGTATGTACACAGACAGATTCCTTAAATCATCACATAAGTTATAAATTCCATTTTGTTTCTGTGAACTGTGAGTCTCCCTGTGTCTGGGGCTGTCATGTGCTAACAAGAGACAGGAGGAGTGCCAGTGTGTCAGTCATTAAACTCTCTCCATCTAGTTTAGTCTTAACTAGGAGTGGCAATTGAGGAACAGGATCTTAAATAAGGACAGAATATCTCTCCTGGGAGGAACCAAGACAAAGCAGCCAGGTGGTAATGTTTGGATTTCAAAGCCAGGAAGGATTTTTGGAAGCAGAAACAGCTTGGTCAGAACAGATAAAGTGATGCACGGACACACCAGAGGGGTCTTGTGCCACAGTGGCAGTAGGGAGACAGTGGAAGCCACTATTTGAAGAAGCAGCTGGTGTGGAACGGGAGGGAAGGTCTCTGAGCAACAAAGGGAATCTCACAAAATCTCAAAGAAAATTCAACAATGAGGAAATGTAGGCGGAGATGTACGTGTGTTTACTATTTCATATGTCTCTGTGTATCTCTTGCGGTAATTAAAATGAAGAATGGCTGCTTTTGAGATAGTTTGCAAAGTCTGTGTATGACCTGATTCAGTGGGATTTTGAGGGATTCTGGAGAGACAAACTGTCACTTAGATGTTGACTATGACTGAGCTTTGGGAAAGAGTGAGTCAAAGCCATTGGGAAGCTAGCAGCAGTCACAGGGTCTAAGCAAGAAGAGATTGCCTGAAGACCCAAAGCAGACAGAAAAACTTCAAAGTGTTTGCATGGAAGCTTTGTGCTTGGCCCGCAAGAGGTATAATCTAGGCTATAATATCTCAAGTCTTTCAATTTTTACCTGTAGTAAAATGAAAGTGATTGGAAGAACACTGAGACACACACATAGTCAGATAACAAACAGTACCATTGGTGGCTCCAAGCATTATCTGGCAAACACATGTACAAAAGCAAGCCACAAAATGAAAATCAGACCCATGTGTATTATCATAATTTGCACTAAACCCAAGAATAATAGTTCCCACCAACTGACAGGCTGTTAGCTCAGGCTTAGTGCCATACTGCTGTAGCTACTTCTGACTGCTTTGGAGCATGGGAAAAGGCAGCTCCTGGTTGCTTGCAGAACGGTCAAGGTAATGACTGCACTGTGTGCACCCTATGTTTCAAGAACTCAGGTCAGATTGCCAGTTTTTCAGTCATTGACTTTGTGTGTTTTTTTCATACAGAAAGATGGTCGGTGTGCATGAATAGCTTTTTAGGATGAAGTCAAACCACAAGCTCTTCTGATGCAATTTAAAAGGAGTGAAATGCTCAAGATGATAATGTGGAGCAAACTGATGTAAATGGTTCTTCTGCATAAACTGCAATTTTTGTATTTTGTTTTGGAACTGAGGGGAGTATGCTGTATAGTTTTGGTTTGCATAAATTCAGAAAGAGTTCTGAATTATTTTTTTCTGAAAATAGAGCTGAACTGCTGAGAGGGAGGTAAAACTTCTGTGATGAAGGGAAAGTATTATAACAGGAAAACTGGGGATTAATGTGATGTCCATGTCTGAAAATAGATGGACTCAGGAGATTACTTGGTATGATTTTTACATATGTAAATGGACTTATAATTATCTAACAATATAAAATATTAGTGCATATTTACTGTAAAATAACCCAACTTTATAAGCAAATTAAAATTGCCTCAAATTTACATACAATGTGAAGAAAAGTCCCTTTATCCTCTGTAACTGCAGCATTTGGCAGATTCAGGAATAAATAATCTTTTGTGGCAAGGGTATGCCTTATCAAACATATGCAGATCAGTGCTAATTAATGCTAATTAAGGTTTCCTGTCTATCTAGCTGGAAAAACGTCCAAATGTTATGAAATCCAGTTAGTATGCCTATTACCCTAATTGTTTTATATGGGATGGTTCTTAATTAAAATATGTAAATTGACCTTAATTGCTATATACTAATGGAGGTTCATGTTATCTCACTAAAAATGACAAGATGGTGAGGAGGGGTACTTAAACAAATAAGTCTGATACATTTGTAAATAAATGACCTTTACTCAAAATTATTTTTAATTGGAAATTGGCAAAAGGAACACTTTGCCATCTATGTTTCTCTTTAGTTTTAAATAATGTCAGAATTTACAGTTCTTTGTTAATATAGATCTGGCGACACTGCAGCTTAATTAAGACTACTAAACATTTTGTGTGTTTACTGTATGTTTCAAAATTGTTTGCTAACCTCACAATGACCTTCAGAAATGTTATGCTTTACAATATTTATCATCTTGTTCAACTATTTTTTGTTTTGGTTGATTTTGATCTCTTTTAATCATATGGTTTTGTTTGTCAAGTTTGATGTAGTGGTGTCTTTTGCTGGTGCCTGGCCCGTGCCTTTGCAGCAGGGGCTGGTGAGCAGCACCTCGTTGTGCTCCACCTGGGAGAGTGGGACATGGACTCTGGTCATCTTTGGGAAGGATGGTTCTCATTTAAGCTGGGACGTGCCTGAGGCCTACACAGGTTTCTACACAAACTCTTGTATGCCCTCTGCCTAACAGAGGAGCATTAGTTGAATCATATTTTGTATGGCAGTTTATAAGTGCCTCATATTGGCATTTTCTTGGTAGTTATCATACTATTTCACACACACAGCAAATAGTTTTCTCCTCTGATGTAAAGAATTTAACTAGAGAATCTGCTGTTTTAGAGAACTGCCCTACAGTTCTAGCTTTTACTTATAATGATAGTAGATTTTTAAAGCGCCTGCTGCATTCATTTAAGTTTATATTATATACATTATTGATATATGCCTCACTGTGCAAAATCAGTCTGAAAGTATTTGCTGTCTTGCAGGATATTGTGACGAATGTTTCCCCAAGGATTGTGCGTGGAACTACTTCAGGTCCCGTGTACGGCCCAGGACAAGGCTCTTTTCTAAACATTGAACTGATCAGCGAGAAAACAGCAGCATATTGGTGTAGAAGCATTGCTGAATTGAAGGCTGACTTTCCAAACCATGTAAGTGCCACTCAGTCATAAGGAAAACTTACTTGTTTAGAATATCCAGTTTACAAATCTGTGAAAACTCACATATTTAGCATTTATTAAATAGAATATGAATTGCTGTATTGACATGTAAATTGTTAAAAACCAGAAAAGCCCATCCAAATATATTTATGACAGAAAATTCTGTGAAATTACTGTTATACAGAGAACAGTCATGATGTTTTAGTTCGGCTGATGTTTACATTCAAATACATAGTATCAAGGAAAAGAGTTGATCCCGCTGTGGATGCTTGTCAATTCTGTTGTGAATATTTTGTATTTGAGTTCATATTTGAAAATGTAATTTATAATAATAGTTGTTTCTGTGAATTGAATTTGATCATAAAAGTAATATGGGATTTTTTCATTCTTAATCCAAATGTGAAAGATACTTATAATATTTTTATAAGCAATTGACTGCTTTAGGTGAAAAAACTCCAATACTTAAAATTAACTTCACTACAAGAATGGAGTTTTGTTACAGCTTGTTTAGCTCTGAGGAATATCTGCCTTGAAAGTAATAAAGTTGGAGTAATGATGCCAGCTAGCTGGCAGAAGTGGTTTTCAGCTGTTGTTCTAGTGGATAAGAAAAATGAGGTGGAAAGTAAACTTCTCCTCAAACATTATCTTGAATGGATAGAGCTAGAAATCCCAGAGCCTGCATATCTTCTTGTCCATGGTTCAACTATGAGCAAAGGAAATGAATGTTCTGGAATGTATTATGACATGAAGATAATCAAGGTGAGTTTTTTCTTATTCCTTGTGTTTAAATGTATACATCAGCAAGTATAAAAGTGTTTAAAGACAATGTATTGACAGTAAAAGTTAAGTGCTGCATGTTTAATATTCTACTTCACTGTGGATGGACTGTGTTTCTTTGCTGAGATTCTTGTCACTTTATTTACTGTGACTGAGATTCATCGTAGGGAAAATGTGAACCAAAAGCATCATGTTCCTTGATTTTGAATTGAACACCCTTTGTTAAAGTCCTGGATATTGCATGCAGGCAGACTGTTGACCATTTCTGTTGTGGGAAGGCTATCCCAGTGCAGTCTTCACCAAAATCCCTCACAGCATTTTGTGCTCAGGATCAAACCATTCTCTTCTGTGAGGAAAGGTGCTAGCAACATTTCAAAAGGAAGATTTGAATTTTCTGAGACCTGGCATCGTGTGTGGGATGAAGAAGTCCCACTCTTCCACAGTTCTGTGGTCAGCATCTTCTGACCATCCCTTATTATATGTGTTATTACTTTGAGAATGAATCCTGATCCTGCACGTTGTCTGTGGCTGCCACTGTGGCATCTTTGATGTTGGTAATGCCTGCATGGGCATGGGGAAGCAGCACCCAGCAGCAGCCCTTGGCATTGCTTACAGGGATTTTTAAAGTGTGCCTGTGAACTCATTGAAGATTTGTCATAATTGTAATGGTAAATTTGTTGCTAACTGAAAACAGAATTTTGTTGACGGAGTAGAAATCTTTTGGTGCTTATTTTGAGGTATTCTGTATAATTAAAGACTGCAGAATTTTCTTTCTCCAATTTCTATTCACTCCTCCAGAAGACTTTTTAAACCTTGTGAGTTTATTTAAAACGAAAACTAATTTCTAAGATGTGTTTGGGTGAAGTTAATTAACAAGCGAAGAATGACATATTCTGTTCAAATGAAGGCCAATCAGATGAGGACATAAGTGACTACAGTAAAAAAGCTACAGCAAATTTTAAAAGCAAATCAAAAATGAAACATAATTAATTTTTCTGTGTAATGCAAGTAATTTAAGGTAAGTTTTATCTTATAGATGAAAAGAATATGAGCAAAATAGCTACCTCACTACAAGATAATCACACAACAGCATCCTATCTCATTCCATGGGGAAGAAGCAAACCATAAAGGGCAGTTAAATCCCCCCAACAGAGGCTAGGATGTAAGCTAAATTTTGAAATGGGTTGTGCATAAGAGGACCACCAGTCACAGCTCAGTGGGTAACGTCACTTAACTGTGACATGTTGCCTCTATAAATCAGAAACTAGCAGCTCCTGTAGTGCATGGCCTCATTCTTTTGATTCTTCTGGCTCCTGATTCTTGCTTGTAGCTTACAATTATGTCTGACTGGCAGCCTTTCCCAGTCTTCTCTTCTATAAGCTTCTCCCTTTGACCCCAAATCCACTCCAAGTGTACTAGGGTAAAAGCTGCCACAACCAAAAACTTGCTTCAGTGCCACTGGTGGTGACTAAATTATTTGTAAGGGTCCAAGTAGAGGAGAAAGCAGAAAAAGAAAGTGTCTGGATTTTATATGTTTGCTGGTGAAGTCTTATTAAAAGCTTTGCTGTTTCAATTTCCGATTTTTCAGTTGAGTTAATTAATGTCAGTGTTGGTTTTTTTCAGAAAACACATACAGGTACAAAGAAATTAGGTGGCATGCACAGTACAGGTCCAAGATTATTTAAAATAAAAGAAGTGTTTTTTTTTAAAAATCAGATGCTTCTCTTAAAATTATTTGCAGTTAATTGTTTTTATTCTTGTACTTTTATTATCTCAGTAAGATGTTACTTGAAAAACTTGACTGAGAACAGTTAAAGCTTATGGTATTATCCAGCATTGTTTCTTGGTAGATTTTCAAAGGATGCTGTTTTAAAAGCATAATGTCAACTTCTTTTGTATATACCAACAAAACAACTTTTCAGTCAGAAAGCTGTGAAAGTGAGAAGAAAATGGGTCTGTGTGTATTTGTCATCTTTTTTTTTTTCCCCAGATACTATAGTTTTATTTGTTTATATTGGACTGTCTTTGTCATATCCAAACATCTTCCTTACAGGGTTAACTAAGGAGTATTTTTATGTAAGTCTTTTAAGTGTATTTTATGTCTCGTGGCCACACATAGCAGCTGATACCACACGATTTATCATTCTCTGCAATTAATAATCAGCAAAAAATGGATTTTATGTTGGTTTTTTAGTAGTAGAAACTGAGAACTTGACTGAGAAAAGGTGGAACAACTATTTTATTAATTTCATTGTCTGAATGTAATATTGAAATGCTCCTTCTTAATTAGTATTAAGCTGACAATTTATTGAAAAGTTTTGCCTACACACTTTCCCCCAAAAGTTGTTTATAAAGTGGTGTATTAATCTAAAACTGAAGAAAAAAGTGAAAGAAATATATCGATGGTCAGAATTTTAAGACTCAAATTTAATTATTCTTGTTTGAAAGGACTAATCACTGAAACCATAATCATAGCCTGTTCATAATCATAGTCTGTTCTCTGTATCTCTACTATAAACATGTAGGGCTGATAAAAACTGTTCCCGTGTAATGCGAGTATTACCTCAAAATCATAATGTGAAATAGGAAGATGCTCCCTTTCTAAGGTTTGTGATGGCACAGGGGAGATTTGGAAGTGAGAAGTGAGTGAGCAGCTTGGTAGGGGCTTAGCTGATTATTGGGATCAACCCACCACAGATGACAAATGCATAAAGTTGTTGGTTCATATTAAATAGAGGAGGCCATAACTTGGACATGCACTATTTAAAGTGCTTTAGATAGTGCGGCAAAAGAACTAACATTAATGTCACAGCAAGTCCCACTTTTGTATTCTATTTACCAATGATATACCTGCTTATATGGTGTGTTGATGTACTTCCAGCATACATGTGGCTGATAAAATTATAGTTTATAGCATATTCAAGAAATTAGTTTACCTATGAAATATGAATTTAGCCAAGTAGTACTCACTTAATGATATGATAAGGAATGAAAACTGTGCAGAAAAAAAAAAATCACTTTTACATTAGCAAATGCCTACCAAAAAGTAGGCAATGGCTGAGAAAGTTGAAAAGAAAATTATAAAACCTTGGAGAGGGACTTACTACTAAAATTCTATATTCACATACTTTGTAATAGCTACAGTCTGGCCATTATCTTTGCTGGGAACTGTGAATACTGGTAGTGGCAGTACATGCAGGTGTGCTGGTTAAACAAGGAGCTGTAATCTCTGTAGCACGTGCACTGGGGAGAAAAAGCTTGAAAAGAGAAAGATTTGAAAATGGTAAAATACTTCTCTGCAGAAAAAATGTGAACTGAGGGTTCACTAACGGTGATGGATGCAGTTCCCAAGCAGTCTTTCTAAACCTTCCTAAAATGGTAATTGATGCCCTATAGATGATAATAAAGTAAGTAAATCAATGAAAAACCTCAATATGCAAATTTGTTTGGGACTGAGCACGTGCAGGAGGTCACAGCAGTACAAATAAAGGGCTTTGACAGGACACTTCATAAAATAGGTTGCAGGGGAAATGTCATTCCCTACCAGGCTAACAGAAGTCCATCACAAACAAGCAAATGTCTGAGAAATTTGTACTACAAGAAAGAACTGATATCTTGGAAGAAGATGCCACATTGTTTTTTCTATATTGCTATGTTAATATACTGCAGTCTTAAAAGTAACTTTTTGGCCTCCTAGCTCAACACAAATGAGCTTGTTCTTCTTCATGACTCTGGGGAATGTACATAGAATACCAGATTGTCAGCTGTGACACTGAATCTGTGATTCAGATATCAGTGTCGTGATGTGTTGAGTTGAGAAACCTCTTCTGCTAGAAACATTAAGTACTCTTGGACCCCAAAACTAAGCTGAAAACTCTTGTCTTAATGTTTGTTCTGCTGCTTGCAGAATGTTGCTGACAGTCTCTCTGACAGTTACTCAGCAGAGAGCAGCTTTTCAAGGCTGAAACTGTTAAAGATATATTTTTATTCAACATTTTGTTCAGAATGTCCCAGGAACACCTGCCAGGAATAGCCGTGCTAGAGAGTGTTGAGAACAGATCGCTGGATCCCAGGCTGGTAACCAACTCCTTTGTAGCATTGCAAGGGTTTTGTTGGACGTTGCCTTTTTGGGAATTCTTTTAACCTCCTGGAATGGTGCAATTAGTATTTTATGCTATGCATTTTTGTCTACTATAGAAGTATGAAATAAGGCTGGTGGTTTTGTTTGGTTTGGGTGTTTGTGGGTTCTTTGTTAGATTTTTTTTTTTTTTATTTAGGTAACAAAACCAAATTTGGTCTAACTCTGCTCTTTGGGGATAGGAAAAATAAGAGGTTACAGAGGAACAAAAATACAATCTCAACAGGCATATGTGAGTGCCTTGCTCTAATAAATAAATTTTGGTGCAGAAACATGCAACGTTCAAAAAGATTTCACGAAGTTATAATGTGAGTAAAAATAGATTTGCAACAGCAATAATACTTATTTGGATAGTTTACTTGGAGAGGTTTGATTAGTTTTCCAAAGTGGGTTCATCAGTCTTATGTGTTGGACCAAGCTCTGGTTTTAATACCACATTTTGTCCAGAGACTATGAACAAAATTCATGTATTTATATAACCTTTCTCATTAAGACTGCACTAATAGTAGACCTTGTAACTTAGTTACTGAGGGGAATTGACCAGAATATCTGAGATTTCTTTAGACCTCTTTTGAGACTTAAAATTAAGGGACATTAGGTGGAAAACTTTTTAAGATACAGAGGAATCAGACTTCACAGCCTTACTGTGAGGAGAAGGTCAAAGTTGGGTTTCTCATTAGAGGTATTAGTAATAAATTGTGTATTTTTGCAGGTATTATTATAGCCTTTGCTTTTAATGGATGTTTAGAGGCCTGTGAGATGTTATACAGTACAGTACTTGGATTTTTAGATACCAATCACTGACTTGATTCAGGGTATAAAACATAAGTTTCGCTTTTCCTAGGGCTGATACAGATAGCTTTGCCTTTTCATCACAAAGAAATGATACTTTGTACTCCACGTACCTACTGAGGTGTGCATCCACCTGATAAGTCACAGACGTCTTGACAAAGTCACACCTACAAACTTGGAATAAAACATTTCAAACAAAGTAGGGCCATGCCCATGTGGACTTTGCTTGCTGCCAACATAAACCAGTGTATAGTCACCTGAATGGGGAGGGTGTGTGCCCGATATTCTCAAGCCTATCAGAGGATTCTTGCTGGAAGTCTAGATGCTTTTCCAAATGAACTGAAAAGGCAGAGCACAAGGGGAGGGAACCACAAGTTAGGATGCCTAGAAGTGTGCCAACTCCCAGAAGTGCCCAGCAGTGCAGAAAAGCTACTTGCATTCCTTTGTCCGAATTTCAGACCCACAGATCACATCAAAAAACTCCAGAAGTTGTTATTGCTGCAGCTTAAACTTCCCCAAACCAGCTTGATAGGAGGTGGATACTTGGTAGGAGGTGAAAAAACCACACAGCAGTTGTTAATTTCACCATATGGAAAAGATCCCTTTCACTACAGAAAACTGGCAGCAGGCCTATTCCCTTAGCATCAGAGGAAATCCTAGCTGAAAAGGGAAGATGAGGTTGGAAAAAGGTCCTCATACTGATTACCTTGCACAGGAAGTAAACCACTTGGTTCTAACTAGTGTGGAGCTCAGGAATGGTCGTGTCCTCAATTTCCAGTGACTACTGTGGTGGGTAGAAGAGAATAAATCTCAGAGCATGAAGCATATGACCATGTTCCTTTTTTTTCTTTGCCATTCACCACAAGGAAAAGGGAGAAATAAAAAACCTAAAGAAAGATGCTTCCTAGAAGAGAGGGAAGAAAGCTGACATGAAAGAACTGCAGACATGTTAAGAACATACCTCTGCATGTTCCAGGGAAGCTTCCATTCTCTCTCATCCCAAGGGTGTCCTCATTGCTCCTGGTCCTGGTTCAGTTCTCTGTGAGCCAGCAGGATGCATTTTCCTATGTGCTGTCCAAGGAGGAATTCCGTAAGCACTCTGATTTACACAATTTCAGCAATTTCTATTTGCAGGAGAGAGTGAACAGAAACAGAGGCGAGTAACAGAAATATTGATGTATTGGGTCTTTGAGATCACATTTTCTTATAAGGAAGAAAGTTTTCTGGGAAAGGCTCTTCCACAAGATATAAAAATGTTCAAGCCTCACATGATTTGAATATTAATAAAGATGGGACTGATCTATAAAATATGACGCTGTAAATTTTCACTCCTTTAGGCTTAGGTGTTAGTGAACAAAAAAAAAAAAGGAGAAAATACAGGATAATTCTCATCTATCATCAGCATGTTTTGTTAATCATGTTGGCTATAGCAGATCTGCTTGAGCCTTGAAAAGTAGCAGAGAAGTAACATGGAGTCAGTGTTACACCTCTTTTCTGGGAGAGATCTAGGGAACTACAGACCTGAAATCTTTTATCTGTGTATGCAAGTTGCTAAGAGCTGTTCTAAAAACCAGAACTAGTAAAGAGAAAACAAACATAAACCCAAAGAGTAAAGATCCCCCTTTGTAGTATGCTATGCCTTGAAACAAAGAGTTCTTTGAGAGCATGAAGAGAGACTCAGGATGGTAAAGTGAGTTTGAGGTTTCAGACATTTAACAGGGTCTTTCGCTGACGAATTGGACAGAAATTAAGTTCCCATAAGATCAGAGAAAGAAACCTACATGCCTAAATAACCAGATAAATATAGCAAACAATGTTAAGGAATAAATGCCCAATTTTCACATTGGATAGAGAGCTCCAAGAAAATTCCTTAGGGATCTGTCGTGTGTTCTGTGCTATTTAAAATGTTTATCAATAATCTGGAAAAGAGAGAGAATTTTAAGAATGTAAACTTTGCTGATAATAGTATATATTGTAGGGAGATAGAGATGAGAGCTGACTATAAGGGTTGTGAAGGATCTTGCGTTACTAAGTGATTGATCAATGAACTACCAGAAAAAAAAAGATAAAATGTAGTATGCACATGGAATAAAACAGTAATAAATTTATAGGTACAGTGAGGGATTATAAACTAACTATACTGGGGTTACAATAGATAGCACTATGAAACTTTCAGCATTGAAATGAAGTGTATTAAACATAGAGTTTCAGAGAAAGGAAGAAAGAACAAAGCAAAACCCATCACTATGCCAACATGTTGTGGTTTTGTTTTGTTTTGGGTTTTTTTAGCATTTTTAGTACATTGTGTAGTTCACATTCTTCTGAATTGGAACCAGAAGGGTCAGAGGTGGAAATGAGTGACAGATACTTCATCCTGTGGCTCTGCAGATGTGGAGCTCCTTCTCGTAGGGCATTGCCAGTCCCGGGTTGAGTAAACCTACTAGAAAAACTATATGAAGGCCTCACCTCTGTCTCAGGAAATTCCTGTGCCTCAGATTTTTTAAAAGCTGAGAGAGTTTTCAAGGGAAATACTGCTCTAAGCTTGACCTAGAGACCTGCTGCTGGTGTGTGTCAGAGAAGGAGGAAGGAGGAGGACTGGGCTATGTAACCCATTCCTATGGATTTACATTGTCAATGCACAAAGAGCTGTTAGGTTTGTACCCAGCATCAGAAACCCTCTCCTGCCTCCCATTCCTGTCTCAGCCTTTGGACCATAGTTCTTGTACTATGTTTTTATAGTCTGATTTGCATGCAACTAGATTCCTTGAACTGGAACTGAGATGAAGGTGTATTTTATACTGGTTTGAATGATGTACTAAGGGGTTTGTAATTCAAATGCCATTTTCAGTTTACTAAGATTTGAAAAGCTGCATTTCCAGAGGGTGATCTCAGACAATCCTATATAGAGAAACCCCTGAAAGTCTGCTAAAAATTTACTCAGAGACAGTGTCTGATCATGCATATTTCAGACCATGCAGTACCTTTCACAATGTTTGGCCCCAACACCACATTCACATTGGGGTTTTTAATCATAATTTTATTTTAAAATACAGTTATTAATCTGATAAAGAGATGGAAAGACATACTCTGGTCATCAGTTTGAGGGAATTTTCTTTTAAGAAAGCACGTATCTTTTGCTGGAAACTGCAATTTGTAACTGAAAATAGGACCACACTGTAAATTCAGTGAGATTTTTACAATCAATTTATGATTCAGATATACATGTTTGTCGTGACAAATTAGGACCTTAAGGACAAATGTGAGAAGGTCTTTTATGTTTTATGATGGGAAAACACTGGTTTTTTGAGAAGCCTGTCCAACTATGTGCAGAACTGTACTTTCTTTTTTTGCATACTATAAAGACATGACTTATTTTTGTTTGTTTTACTTTCGTGGCTAAGGTCTGAAAAATAGTAAGGCAGAGGACTATTTGAACATATGCTAAGAATATCCTTTTGATTTGAAAAGTGAATTATTGATCCCTGCAAATAAAGGAACAATTCTCACAGTTTTGTGAGGACTATGAAAACATCCTTAGAATTTTAGCCTTAGGGTAAGAACTAGGAGAAAATTAAAGCAGTTTCTGAAATACTCCACCAACCATTTCCTAGAAAATGACCCAATCTGCTTGATTATTGGAAAAGACACACTCCTTAATGGCTAGCATCAGCTGAAGCTTCTTCAGGATGTGCTTTGGCAGTTGCTGCTAAAAATTCCTTTTTTGCAGAGATATGTGAGCGGTCATTAAGCAGGAGTATTGACAAAGGAAATGTCCTAAACATAAAGACTGTGTGATTAAAAAGATATTTCTAGAATGTAATTCTGCTGACAGTGACATGAAGAGTTGCATATTTCTGTTCATCTTATTAAAGTGTGAATATGCAGACTATTATTTAGAGGGAAAAGACAGTTTCTTAAAAATCCCAGCTGTTTTCTCAGTTTGATAAGTTACTATTTGTACAATAGAGTGCTGCAAAATGATCTGTGAAATCCGGTTGGGTATCAGGAAGAGCATTCCTTCTTTCAAGAAATGTCCTCCATAAACTGCTACAAAGGAAATGGCATCATGACTTAAAAAAGGCTGTAGCTAAGATGTCCATTCTGCCCCCCTCAATCTGTGCTAAAAATAGCAGTAACAACCTTGGAGCAGGGCATTTCCTGGCGATTAATAACCGGCCAGTGTTAATGGCCCTCAGCAGTGCCTCAGGCCATCAACTCCTCCCAGCCAGTCATTACTCCCTGGGAAATGCCCTTTTCTGGGTAGTTACTGTTTTAATATGAAGATGTGGAAGTTGCCATTGGATGGGGATAAAATGACCTTGTGGCAATGTTAAAAAATAAACCCCCCAAGTAGCAAAATTTAAAAATTATTAACAGTCAACAATCCATCAAAATTAAAATCCAAAGTTTGCAAGAATGACAAAATTCTGCTAGCCTGGTTACTTGTGCAAAGCATTTATCCCCCAAGTACTTCTCCCCAGTTTTCATTTCATGTTTGTCATAGGCAATTGGGTAAATTATAGAATCTGATCTTCTAAAACACACAATACCTGTGACATTCATTTTACTGCCTGTGATAGGACTTTAGTCTTTTATGAAGCACTGAGTGTATGTGATTTAGATAATTCTGCTTTTTCTCTTTTATATAACATATATTATAATGATAGGAAACCAAATTTATAGCTGATAAAAAAGTAGTAAGTATATGCTTTTCCTGTGGCCCATATTCTGCATATTCTGTGATGTGGTTTATATTTTAGGCATTCTGCTAGATCTCTAATGAAGAAAAATATGAAGACTGGGTCTATATTTAAAAGTCTTACTCACATACTTATGTAGGCTAGAAATCCTAAAAATAAAATGGCATCTAACTGCTGTCCTGGCAAAACCTAGTCTAGATGCAGTTATACCATCAAACTGTTTATTTTTGTTCAGGAGCAAGTACAGAGTTTACTGCTATGAACTGTACTGATAGTAGGAGATCTGGCTCTGTGCAGACTTGTTCTAGCTTAGACAAGAAAGGCAGAGGCACATGCTTCAATCTATCACAATTAGAGCCAGCTCTTCTCTCTGATTGACAGCAGCTGGACTATATCCCAGCCTCCTGTGCTTTCTGGGGAGGGGGGCTAGAAAAATCTCTCAAATTCTGAGGAAAATGTGGGAATAAATTGTTCCAAGATGGTTTTTTTTTCTTTATCCACCGAGATGAACATGCACATTAGCAGAATTCTTAGTGGGCTCTGAACTGATCTTAATCTACACCCTCAGCACTCCTGGTAGTTTCTGAACTTTTTATGCACATTGAGTTTAAGAACTATGACCATAAACTTTTACATAATTAAAGTCCATATAGTCCATATATTTGCTACATTTCCATATTCTAGATCTCAATTCACCCTGGTTTTATATTTTCATTCCTTTTTTTTAGTTTTGTTTTGTTTGGTTTTTTGTTGTGGTTTGTTTTGGTTTTTTTTTTGGTGTGTGTGTTCTAATGAACTGGTAATCAAAGTTAAATAGCAACTGCTAAACATGCAAAATAAGGCAGCCAGCAGGACAGAAAAATATGTTCTCTTCATATAGTCCTAGTCTAATGTACAGTTATGCCAACACATAGATGCCAATCAGTTACCATGGCATAGCAAATTACAGTGTCTCAGTAAGGTAACTCCCCCCGTGTATGTTTGGAACTTGCAGCAAATACAGACTGACTCAAGTTAATAGGAATTTTTTCAATTCTGGATGTAGCAAACCAGGCTTACCTCCTGTTTTATGTGGGTTGAAAGAGCACTGGAGCAGCCGACGGCTGCAGGTGTGCCGATGGGTGGTAACTCATAAATCAGCAGTAACTTGTTCCTGCGCTGAAACCTTGTGTGCAGAGCTAGTGGAAATGGGCTATTCTTTTAATTGTTGAAGGAAAAATGCGACAGTAAGTACTGATTTTACTGAACACTTAAACCCAAATAAATATTTTAATGGCTTGTTTAAAGGAGACCCAAATACATCCATTGTTTGAGCACATAGTAAATGTAAAAATCTAAGAAACCAACAGAGTGCTTTTCTGTCCTATTTCCTGCCACTGCACTTCCCAGTCTCACGAATCCCAGGAAGAATGCTTTTTCACTGGTTTATTTTTATATCTTTCTCGTATTTTCAAGTGCTGATTTCCTAATCTATTTCAAGTTTAATTTTCTTTTCATTCTTTTTACATTTAAATTTTCTGTTAAAAATTGTAGTGATGTTGATTTTTCTGTCTGTACATAATAACTAATTAAGGTATTAGGTCTGAAAAAAAAAAATCGAAAGTCTATTTCTAAATTTCTGGGTAGATTTATAAAAATCTGTATCACTTTTCTTCCAGTGTAAGAACATGACAGACTTGTTCTTAGCCACACCATTCTTGGCCACATAGCCATTTATGCTCTCTCTCTATAACCATATTAAAATCTGAATATGCTTGCAGAATGTTTCAGTTAACTACAGCTCAGATGAGAGTATTTAGAGATTGCATGAATTTTATTGATATCCCCAAATTCTTACCTGTGAGGACTTAAGTGCATCTCAAGGTAAAGAGTGGACATTAAAAATGCATGTGAGTTGCATTTGCATTCTCCTAATGTTGTACTGTCAGCACCCCTCTGGTTCCTAGAAGGACTTCTGCCTTTGATTCAGCCGGAGGCATCCACATTTCACGTGATTTATTTTCAGTTTATCTTTTTAGGAACACACATACTCACAGCTGGGTCATTGATAAAAGTCTCACCAACACTAGGTCTTACAGTGCTCTCATTTGAATGCGGCTATAATCCTGTAGACTATTCAATGCATTTTAATTTTGAAATGTCCAATCACATAGCAATATGCTGGATAAGTTAGGTAATAATTTTATTAAACATCCAAATATACAGTGAAAACAGTAAGGCCTCTTTCAGTTTCTCAGCATCTTCAGATGCGCTTCTCTAAAATATGAAGAGGTGGGTGGAACTGGCAGTTGAGGAAGAAAGATTAGTCAGAAGGTAGCTGCCAACTTCGAGCCCTTAATTTTGTATCTTCTTTGCTGCTGGAGTGTAGCCAAAAAACTACTTGGGTCATCAGACATAACAGCTAGCTATTTAAGTAAATTATTATGTCTTCATATAAAAAAAAAAATCAGGCTACTCACTCAGGAGATTTTCTGATCATATCTCAGATGGGAGCACTGCAGACATGCCATTGCCAAGTTCACTGCAAGTGGCATCGTTGTTCACTGAATTTTTGGCCCAGCTAGAAAATACCAGAGAATGATAGGAAGAATATACAAAGAGATAAAGTTCAGCAGAAAACATGGATTTTCATCTTCACTTCTTGCAAAGTTATGTGCCTGAGAGAAAGTAGGGTTTCTTTCTTTACTAATGGATTATTTTAATATAATTTTCACTTTCGAAATATTTATAAATGAAGCATTTTTTTCCAAATAAAAGGTTCTGGAGGGGATGGGTCCCACTGGTCCTACTCTGACCATGGAAAAGATCCCATGTTTTTAGCCCTGTGAACATTTGCAGATTGTCTCTGGTCATGAGGTGAAACTGCCAGATAGATTTTGGACTGTGAAGAAGCTCTCCTCCTTCTGAGGTCTGATACCTAGACTGATACCTAGGCCAGAGAGCAGCAAATAGTATTAAGGGACTGATAGGTCTTCTCCACGCAAGTGGTATTTAAAGCCATCCAGGTAATTTCCTGAAGATAAGGCAAGCCTTACAGCCTGTTTCTACACATTTTCTTAATTACCATGCCCTCACCAATCATAACAGCCTAACCGAACGGCACTCTGTGCAAAATCAGGTAAATTATCAGTGCTTTTCAGTATATCACCATGAGGATAGTGTGAGTGGGAGAGTTGTGGAGGATGCAACCAGGCTGACAAAATCATTGACTGATTCTACGCATTGCTTTGACACCAGCAGTGTCACATGATGAAACAGATCACAGGGCTCAAAAGTGTAAAAGGGAGGGGAGTTTTCTCCCTCCTCTCTGAGCTACAATTTTCTCCACTATTGGCACTGATACTGCTGGTTTTCCTGAGCTTAAATTCAAGGAAGTGAATTAAAAGCCCTGGGGGTGATGGAACAAGGGAAGAGATAGGATGGACTTCTCAGAGATGCAGAGAGACAGATTTGACCTGGGGAATTGCTAGCTGACTGAGTGCAGGAGTCAGGGAACTGTGATAAAGTTATCCAGTGTGTATTTTGTCTCTTTATGTTTTCTACTGAATTTGTTTTCTAATAAGCTAAGCACCTTTGCTGCTAAGTAATAGGGGGAATATACTGCATATATCTGGAAGCAGTCAAGGTCTGGAAGGGATCTTAGGGTTTCTTTCAGTCAACAGCTGCTCATTCCCTCTGTGGGAGCAGCCTACATGCCTTGAACATATTTGTCTCCAGTTGGCTTCCCCTCTCAGAGGGGCACCCTGCAGAGAGTTGCCTGTGCTATTGTGAGAATAAAGAGCAACAATTAGCAAGGTGCTCAGAGAGCTGTGTTAAAAAGCATTGTGTGCATCTGGGCAGAGAATTTGATAAGAGAAAAATTTCTGAAGGTGGAAGAAAAAATTCGGTGATTTGTGTTGCCTTTTGCCAGCCTTGTTTTCCTTATGTGGTCTTGAGAATCAATAAGGTGTCAGCACTCTGGTGTAAAGCTTTTGCTACAGGTCATAGCATGTGTCTGAAATACTGTAGAATTAGATATATCCTTTTTCTGTTAGCTTTTCCAATATTGTATTGGCCTCCTCTGCCTTCTCTTTATATTAAATCAGTGTGGAAATACAGAAATACGGCAGGGGCCTGCCAGTTCCACAAGGGCTTGGAGGTATTGTTAGCAAGAAGTACTGCCAAAAATTTAGTATCTGTCTTCACTCTTCTTTTGGATTCAGCCTTTATTAATGTATGTCTTTTCCATTCAGTAATGTTAATTTCCATTCACTTGTGTTCATTTTTACTCATTACCAAAAAGACTAAAGGTTGAACTAGGATAGGTTTCCTGTGCAAAATAAAATCCCAAAGATTCTATCAAACTTCCAGGGAAGTCTTCAGCCACATAGGTAATTTTCAATGTAATTTGAAGGATTTACTGGAGCACTGAAATTTTCAACAGTCTGTCAAAAAATGGACATACTTCTTCTAATCATTTGATTTTTCCTGAGGTGTTCCATGTTTTCTTTCATTATATATATGTTTTGGGGAACTCGTATTCCACAGTTTCTTTTTCACTCTTTGTGACTTACTACATTTTAATTAAAGAGTGGCCTGAGTCATGAGAAATGCATCAGAAGGTCTCATTTTTCTCTTGTCCATTCACTTTGCTTTTTCAGTCATATTTCAGGTTCGTAGGACTCTCATTAATTAGTTTTTCATTTATCCACACTTTCCATGTGCATGATCTGTGCCTGTATGTTTATGTGTACAAGCAGGGCCAAGGGCATAGTAGCTCAACTGCTGCCCTGATAGTGGCTGATATGTGCAGAGTCTGACATGGTAGAGAAGCAGTTACAAAACCAAGCAGTTCCCTTGTTTTTCTAACAGATGCAGCAAAATCTAAAGAGCAATCTATTTAACTTTATGCTCCCATCAAAACCATAGCATTCTATTATTTTACAAAGAAATGGATTTCTTCATAACCTTTGGGTTATGTCTGTCTGAGGGTGTTACATCCTAACAACTCTAGGCCTTAATTTGAAGCTGTAGCCCAGTGTACTCACTGACATTCATCAAATAATGTCATTAAATAGACGGAGCTCATTGATAGGAGCAGAATCATCATATGAAAATAACTACCTTTGAAAATTAGTATCTTCATGTAGCCTGGGAATAGAATCTTTGCTATTTTCTGCTCATGCTGATTTTTTTTTATGTGATACAGTGAGCAAATTGTAGTATTTTCAAACTCTTATCATTATCTTTTCTAGACTTATTTGTGCGCTGATAATGTTTGGCCTCTTTGTGTGTTGTATCTCACTTCACTTTTAAAAACAAACTGGAGATCTCAGTTTACAGTAAAAAGGCAAAGAAAGGGCCTTATTCAGAAGGTTGGCTACACCTGAGTAGTAAATATACTAATATTTCCTATTTGTCTTATTTTCTTTTACTCAAATTTTCTTATATATTTTGTTAAATTATTTACTGGAGAGTAAATTCCCGATAAAAAAGAGAAAACAAGACAAGCAGAATTGTAGGTCAGCAATGTTAAAACAGTCTGCATTCCTTGTCTTTATCATCATGCAGAATCTTTTTATTAAGGCAGCACAGGACGAATAGATTTATGGACTGAAGGTACAATGTTTCATATGTCCATATCCATCTAGATTGACAGTTCCTACCAATATGAATTTCCCAGGAGAGACAGTGTTACTGGTGTCAGTGGATGGCATCATTTACTTCAGTGTTCCATTATTAAATTGATAACAAGATAATTCCTCTGCTTCTTGGGGACATGACAAGTTTTACAATTGTTGAGTTTCTTATTGCATGGGATTTGATGTTCTAGGTAGTTTTTAATAAGAAGCTTATTTTTATTTTCATTCTGCAATAAATCAAAATTTGCAACAAGAATGTACAGAAAAAGAGAAACCAGGGTGGGTGTACAAGGCATCAAAATCAGGCTGGTTTCTGGAGGGTTATTTTTGCAACAGCAAATGTTTGTGCTCATGTTTTTCAACGATGTACATTTAAGTGTATTTGTGCAATACAGAATATTTGCTGCAGTTGTAGTCTTATCACATACAGTGGGTCTTAAAGTGTTCTCTACATCAGTAATTGTGGATGATGTTGAAAATGATCATTTCCTTGGCCAGTGGCCATTTTGAAGAGCAGAGGACTGCCACAAGTGGCACCAAGTAGCAGTAAGTCTCCAAGAACTTTTCTGCTGGCATGATGTGGCTGGGACTTGTCCTGAACCTGATGCTGAGCGAGAGGTAGGGTTATAGGTAAGATGTAATACCTGTACCAACCCAAAAAGTCCTGTAGAGCTCTTGTTGTTCCCTCACTCTTGGCTGTTGAGATTGCTTCTAAGAGCTGTTGTGAGGGCAGAATCTGGCCTCTATGGTACATATCTTAGACCTATGTGTGTGAAGAACTGTTGGAAGTCCATATGCAGCAGGTGTGTTTTCCATGTAAATATTTACAAGATTATTTATTGTGTCATTGAAATAGTTAAAAATTGCCCTGTAAACTGTTCTTTATTAATTTTTTACCAAGCATCACCACATGGTCTTGTAGCTACACGTGTGCAGGACCTTCAGGAAATGTTCTGAGTGAGCTGGGCTGTTACAATGGGCAGGTGAGAGAAGGTATGGTCAGAACTGAGTGTATGTACCTCAATCAGACAGAGAGGGTATTTTAAAGCTGTGAAATAGTGATTCAGCTGTCAATTCTTAGTGTGTTTGTGTAGACGTGGGTGTCTTTTCCACTGGTGTTACTGTTATTTTTGCCATTGTTTTAGAAAGATTGTATTTCCAGTGCTAAACTGCTGCTTCTTAGTAAATGCTTCCTGAGGAATTTTGCTTAAAAATGTTTGTGTCTGTTCAGGCTAAGCAGGTCATGTGGCAAGGCTATACTGTATTGTTTTGGAAGAAGAAACATGTCCTGAAAGGAAGATTGAGGTTTTTCCATCTGTCTGAAATAGAAATACCTTTTGAAGTTTAGATTGATCAACAACAATTTTGTGGGTATTGAAATCTGATTCTTAATGTAGTCTTCAATCTCTGCACCCCCTCTTCACACAGCAATTATCCTGTTTCATATCTCTGCTTCCCAAACAACTGTTAAAAAACCAGCCCTTAAGTCTTCTTGAAAGCTCTTCTTGCTGTACAGCTTTCAGGGGAACGATCTCTTAAAGATGATGCTAAGACTGCTTTTTCAAGGACTGTTCACATAAAAAATTAAATACTGGAGATTTTTGCAAGTATTTGAGAAATCAGAAGGGGACGCATGTTCTGGCCAGCAGAAATTTCCATCTGTGAACACTTGATGCAGAGCTGCCCTCAAATCTAATGCAGCAATGAGAAAGGACAGGTAGAGAAGAGAAAGCAGAAGTTATACCGATGGCTGAATTTCCTAAAGTGCACGGAGATTACACACAGACCTGGAAGAGTAGGCTAGAAACAGATGCAGGCTCTGGCCTGTGTGAGATGACCAAAATAAGTATGGTTATTACAGGCATGAGGGTAGAGGATTGTGATTTCATTCTGTCTGTTGGGAAGTTTTCTTAAATTTGCAGGAATTGACAGTGTTCACATTTAAATCCAACTCCCTGAGATTTTTTTTTTCAGACTGCTTGAGTGTACTGAAACTACCTTACTCCCTGCAGAGCAGTCAGTACAGGACAAATGGTAATTGTTGACCTAGAGTTTTACTGCTGTCTGGCTTTAAATAGATGTTCTCAGGATTGTCTGACCCAAAGCAGGCCCAGTTGTTTTTTTCTCCTTCCTTTTGTTTTGCAGCCACTTGCAGTGAATTCCATGTGCTAGGAAAGAAAATAAGAAAGTTCACTTGTAAACATTCACAGTGACAAACCTCATCCTTTTTGTTTCTTTTAATGCTATTGCATTCATGAGACATCCACATAGGGATAATGGAGGAGGAAAAAAAAACATTCACAAGGGAAATAGATTCTAGTTTAAGCTTCATGGGGATTATTATAAACAAGGAGAAAAATATTTTAAGGATTATGAGAAGTACCTTGTTCTTTTAAGTAGAACGACTACTAATGCATTAGTTACAGAATTGTGTGAAATGTAGCTTTTTGCTGGATGTTTTAGCTACAGTGTATTCAACTTATAATCATACCCTAACTGGTACATGACCTACCCTCTCTTTTTCATCTCCCTTCCCTCCACATAAAAACGTTTCATTGTGGACCTTTTAATTCCATTATCAAGAAAATTCTGAACACAGAAGTGTCCAGTGTTACAAACATGCCTTTGTCCCTTTATAGACATTCAGAGAAATTGTGGATCACCTTGTGTGGTGTCAGGGCATAAAGACCTTGTCTGTGACATCTGTCACAGATCCATCAGGGAGGAGCAGTGTCCACGGGGCCCACTGTGCTCCTCGGCACAGGGCAGAGCAGGCAGGATCTCTCAACAACAGACAAAATAGCCGTTTGGATGAAGAAGATAAGGGGGCAGCATTTACCACCTATGATTTTGATCTGGAAAAATAAAGGGCCTGGGGTCCCACTGTGCTTCAATCATGCATGTTTCGCAGGCAGCCCACACTCAAGGCATGACAAAGCTGCAATTTAGTCAACCTTCATTTACCACTTACTATACTTTAGCAGCAGCTTCATTTTGAGATCTGTCAGGAGTCAGCCGAAGTGTGGTGCTGCCTCACACTTGAGGCTCAAACCACTGTAATTAAGCTTATGTAGCCACTGCAAGTGTCAGGAATCAAAAGGAAGGATGTGCTATCTGTGAATGCCTCTGGACTGGGCCATATGCTGGACTTTCATGAGATACCAACTGTTTGGGCCATTGAAGTCGCAAGCGTCGTAATGTGGTACATGGCATTGTAGGCACAAAGGATGTAAAAAAAAATAGAAGAGGCTAAGAAGCTGAAATGTGATACAGTGTCAGTTTATTACTTTCTAATAAAACCTCTGATTTTTATCACTTGTTTTTCTGACTTTTTTTCTGACTATTCTCTTTCTAGATAGTAGGAGATAACAGTCTATGATTTCTTTATAAATTCCCATGTGTGATATTAGAAGTAGATTCAAACCTCAAGCATCACAGGTGGTTCCCTAAATGTTCGCCCATGACAATTTTTTTTTTTTTTTGTCGTGGGTAGTGATTCCAAATGAAAAGGCTGTAGAAGTGTTTTGGGGAAGAATAGTCACTTAAGGAAGGACAGTTTTGTTAGCAGCCTGCTGGAGGATATGTTTCCACCCAGAAATTAAGATTAATTTCAAGTTATAAGAGAATACTGGGAGGAAAGGAAGAATAGAATCCCTACTATTTTTAAATTTTCATTATTTCTTTTGAGATCACAGTTTTCCTGTGAACGTTCATGGCAGAAATGTAATTTTTGATTTCAGTTATTTTTGTTATTATAAGCCACTACTTGTGTCAAAAAGTATGTACTTAATTTTAGATGTGAATGCTAAAACTAATCAGTAATAAATAAACATGTTGTTTTAATTATCAGCTCTTTGAAACATCACAGATCTTGTTCCTCCTCTTTTGTACACTCCCAGCAGAATTTTGAAATTTCATTAGAACACTTGATGTAACCTAACTCAACTACTTATAAATATAGTGAGCCACCCTTGTTGTCTTAAAACTTCCCCTGATGAAAAAAATTATTTTGTTTTAAAGCTCAGTTGTGCAAATTTCTGATATACTTTGGATTTTGACTGCAACTGTGAAAATCCTTGTCAGGTTGTCAGTGTCTGAGCTGCTGGGTTGTTTCGTTTGGTTTGGTTTTGTTGTTTTTTGTTTTGGGGGGTTTAGTTAGCTTACAAAAAGCATGAATTTAACAAGATATGTTTTCTAGCTAAATTCCAGTTGTTTTTTATCATCTATAATTTCTTAAACTGATTTTTCACAATTTTTGCTTTTAAAAATATTAGAGTCCATTAACAGAGATTTGTATTTATTTCCAAAATACTTACTTTGTCTTGAATATTAAAATAGGACACAGAGCAGGTTTTGTTTTATAAACATTTGACCTATAGAGCTATATAAGATTTTTCACAACTAAAAAAAGTATGGTATAAGAGAGAGACTTTTTCCCCTCTGTCAGAGGGGAATCAAAGCATGGCCAGCAATGATTGTGTGTGCTTAATGAAAAGCTTGGTCTTACATTTATGCCAGAGGTGCACACAAATGGGCACCTGCAGGCAGGGCAGGCACTTTATCAGATGCTTTCCATCTCTAAAGACTCCCATCTTGCCAACATCAGCCAGAAGGGTGGATGGGTAGTCAATCTGCAGGTAGGTGGGTGGTAGATTGATTATAGAGATTCATCAGAGCAAAACAATGGAAATAATGATAAGTGGTATTGTCCTTTTAAATGACTACAATGTTGCCTCTCCATGTCCAATTTTCTCCATAGCTGCCTTACAAAAATAAAGCACATTTTCTTTCTTTCTAAAGATACTAAATATCTCATCATTCTTATGGAGATAATTTGGGATTTTACTTGTGTGTGTTGGACAGGCTATTTTAATTGCGTGTCTTGGACAGTTTTTCTAGACTATGCTTTTCAGTATTTGTCTGAAAGTAATGTCATTAACCCTCAGCATTACAGGAAAGTTCAAGAGAAGTGTTATGATGAGGGGGTGACAGATTAAGCCTGTCCCAGATATCTTAAAAAAACAGGGATGCAGTGCTTGAGGTGGTGCAGTGTTTCTCATTCCCAGTGAAATCTGCAGTTGTATTTCACTATATAGCTACTGGCATGCAGTTGTTATTTCCCATATGCAGGTTATAGCAGGTAATGTCCAGAGTCACAGTAACATACTGTATAAAAAAATATAGTAACATGGATTAAAATGATTGTGTGTATGTTCTTTTCAGGTTCTGATTGCCAGTATCATGTGCAGCTATAGCAGGGAGGACTGGACTGAACTTTCAAAAATGGCTGAGGTAATGGTTTCCTAAATGTATTTCTGCATATTTTTGTAAAATTCTCCTTAAAATCAAGAGCTACAGTAAGGAATTTCTTGAAAGAAATAGAATCAAAGTGAAAAATGAGAATTTAAAGCATGTCCATTATAATTTGTTTATTCTGTGTTTTCATTAAAATGATGGAAATGTAAATTTAAAGGAAATCTGTTCCATAAAAATGGTCCCTTGGATTTTTAAGCAGTACCTGGAAAGCCTTTAGTCTTTGAATCTATATACTTTTTATTTGCATTTTAAGCAAACTGTATATTGTGACGGATGCCCTGATAAAATTTAATTCTACCTTTGAGAGCCTAACTTGATCTTACCTTGCCTACAGGCACACTAGTTTGACAGCACCAGAAGAAATTTTGAATATAAAACTCTTGAATATTTAAAGTATAAAGAGCTCATTTAATGCTATTCTAGTTTTAATACAGACTTTCAAAAATGATAGCTGAGGAAGCCAGCATATATAATAGCAGTCAGCAGGCTTCCTATAACATAAATCCAGCCTTACAGAAATGCAAACAGACTATGCACCTGAAATTTCAATTTGAAGGAAAAAACTCTTTAATAATATGTACCTGTGTCCATAGGGAGTAGTATAAGAAATACTTGATTAAGACTGTAATAATTTCATTCAGAAAGGTTTCTATATTTGAATGGAATGCAAAGTTTTAAGTTTAAATTAAAGTGTGTTTTCCATATGAAGTATCTAGAGGAAATAAAAACATAGTATTAACAAATTTAAGCAAAGAAAAAACGAGTTTGTCATTATTACAAGCATTAGCTTGGAATTGAATTTTTGTAAATATTAAATATTTTTAAAATATGTTTTTTACATATGTGTGGATATTTTGAATTTGTGTTTGCAAATGGCAGAATGTGTACGTTTGGACATTGTTGTTTATTCAGTATCCTCAACCCTCCTATGGTGATGTGGGACAACACTTCTCTATTTTCTTGGAGCATTTTAAACTTGTGATGAAAAAAGTCACTTTGGAGACTTAGGGGAGCGAAATTAAACATTATCAGTAGTTAGCTTGATAATCTTCAACACTCTTCCAATTTATACCTGTATTTACGTAATTGACCTTGAAATCATTTTTGGGAATCTGTGCTTGACAGGAGCAGTGCCACTCTTAAATGGAGTAAGATGAATGACTTTCTTCTGCCATTTGCTCCTGTTTTTTTAATCCGATGGTACTGCTATCCAACTTTCAGACAGATATTTCCAATCCGTGTTGTATTTATGTTACCCCTGTAGAAAAAAGAGGTCTTTAAATGCATTCTGTTATGTATAACCTCTGTGATGCAACGTTCTTCTGGAAAGTGGTTGTTGGTGTCCGCTCTGTGGAGAGCAGCACAGTGGTTTGGGGTGCTCTGGAATCCACAGCTGAAGAGCAGGGATATTTCATCGCATGCATAGGATCCTACCTAGAAGGAAACAGACGTGGCTTTCCAGAGTGCAGAAGCCCCAGAAGGTACCACAGTGTCTCTCAGCAGGAGGACGACCTATTCACACAAAAGGTCAGCTTGTCAGGGAGGCCGACAGCCCGACAGCAGCGCGGCAGGGCCGTGCTGGCAGAGCTGGCCCGAGCACGGAGGGTTCCTGAAAATGATGGATGGCTTCTCCCCTGCTCAAGCACTTGGGGAGCTGCTGAACCATGGCCACACAGCAGGCAAAGTTACTCCAGTTCAATAAGCAAAAACAAAATGCAAATGCAAAACAGAATCCTAGTTAGAGCCACGTGGAAGGCAACAGGAGGGATGTTTGTCTCAGGCCGGAGCAGCTCAGCAGAAAGGAAGAGAAGCATGTCTTTGTGCTGCCCTTGTACAACTTGGCTTCTTTGCCTTTTTAATTGTAACTAATAGGGGGCAATGAAGAGAAATTAGCGTGAATAATATGTTTGTATAGACTTCTTTATTACTCTCTTTTTCTTCAGAAACAAAAATATTTAATGTCAAAAGCTACGGCAGAGTACAGACGCCTGCAGAAAATTGGGAGACTGAATTCATTAAAGCAGAAAGGAGAAATTTTCTCCCAAGTTACAGTTCTTCAGAGCACAGCAACACCTGTGTAACACTGACTGCCAAACCTCTCTCTCATGCTGCTCTAAGGCCTTGTAATTACATTCCATTTTTTAACATTTTCCAGAACCAACTCTTTATTGTGATCATCTCTTTTTAATTTTTACATTAATTTACTCAATAACTTTTGAAGGCCACATCAGTTTTTTAATTTTTTTTCTGTACTGATCAACACATTCTTTTTCAGGGTATCATAATGGTAGCTTTCTCTCTTTAAAAAATAAAAATAAAATATCTAAAGAAATCTATTTAACATAAGCGGTAAATGCTACAGGAAAGAGTAGATTACTTGAAGTTAATTCTGCATTTTTTTTCCTTCTACATGTTTCATAGGTTGCTGGTGCTGATGCACTGGAGTTAAATCTATCATGTCCTCATGGTATGGGGGAGAGAGGCATGGGACTGGCCTGTGGGCAGGTAGGACTGTAACTGCAATGTTTTTAATGTCTCTTCAGCAACACTGATTGTTACACCTCAAGGGGGAAGACACAAGCAGCAGATTACTTAGCTGAAGATTTTTAGGTTGAATGTGTTCAAATATTTAGTGCTGAAAGGGAAAAAATACAGAAGCTGAGAATGTACAAAATGCTTAGTTTTGCTAGAACAAAAATGTGTTATGTGTTTGACAAGGAACATGATGAAAACAATAGTTTCCAAAAAGCACATGGACAGAATTTGTTGATACCATTTCAGTGCCCTGTAGGTATCCTTAGATCACAACCTAGAAACTGCTGCATATATCAGTAATGACTTGGAAGGACATGAGGTATACACACATTTTTAACATATCAACCTAACTGTATTTTAGAATCATTCTGATAGTACATGTACAGATAACATCTTCTCCTATAAGATCCTGTGTTCTGTAACCTATAGATTGGTCACTTTATACACTTTAGGTTGGAATTATCCATGCTTGAATTCTCTGCCAGGTAGAAATCTGTTGCAGAGTTTATCAATACATCCCATGACTTCAGTTGGGAGAATGTGTGTTGTTGTGCCCGTGAAAAGAAAATAAAAATGTACAAACCCCATTTCTGGTACTAATATCCTTTTGAAGTTTTCAGGGTTTTGCATGTTTTAGTCATGGTTTGAAATTTGTTCTGGTTCTGAAATGTGCCCATATATGGTGAACTGTAAGCCTGAAAAATCTTGGGTCACAGTCCACCAGGTGAGATTTTCCGGAGTTTGACCATCAAAGTTTTAGAATTATGAAGATTGTTTGATTTCCCATCTTATTACATTTTGGGGAGAAGGGAAGAAGAGAAAGGAGGTGCAGAGTAGGAATGATGATGATACCCTAAAATCAACATACGATTATTCACTTCACTCCTTTGTAGAGGGCTAGTATACATCCTAATTCATGCTCACTTCCTCAGTTAAACACAACCCTGATAGGAACAGAGGTGTGGTTGAATAACTAAAGCAATAGCTTTCCTAAGCCAGAGAGGCAACAGGAGCTGTAATCAGTGCAACTATGGACACACTTCAGGTATAGCATTATCATAGTAATGCTGTCAGGAACAGTGAACTGGACATTTTACTGTTTTATGTGAACAAAATTATGTCAATCTGGTCCATGGTATGTCTTGCTATTTTTAATGAAAGTAATCTGGATGCTTTTGATGGCGAGTGGTTGTTTACTGAAGTTATGATTAAAAATAAGGGAGAATCAAAAAAAACCTTCAGGATAACACTAGCAAAACAGTAGTAGTTATTATTATTTTTCCCCTGAATTGCATTCAACAAGAAAGTGTTGTTGTAGCCATCTTTATCAGGTTTTGAAGAAATTCCCACTCTTCACTCAGCAGAGTGTAGCTCAGTAGTTTGTCTTGTCCCTTCCTGAGGTGGCCTTACACAGCAGAAGGGTGCAGTTTGGTCAGGGAGAGCTCTGAGGGTTTCACACAGACACTGACACAGGCTCCTTTCAAGCATGTGGGTATTTTTATTTTTTTAAGGCATGTGTTATTTCCAGCTTGCGCTGGTTGGAATAATATATGCATGTGAAGTTGCTCAGATGTGTAGTCAGTAGGGAGCTGTCTGGCTACATGAGGTTTTACATATCTTTCAGCTATTGTAAAATCAGAGGAGCAAATGCAAAATTGGAGCACTCAGGGCTATCGTGTGGATTTGTGACTCTCCATGGAGGAGATCAGATACATAAAGCAAGAAGAAAATTACTTTATATATACATACATGTTTGTATAATAATAAAATTTCTATCTTCCCTGAATAATATGGATATTCTTTGGAACATTTAATATGTACTACTCTTGCTTAAATATGTTCTTCTGTTTTCTTAACTGTCTTACCAAAATGAGAGCTCCAAAAAAAATCAACTTCTTTAGATGAATAAATGAATAAAATAAGCCATGTTTAAAGGGCCAGATTCTGTTCTTCCTCAGAGTTGGCTAAAATTAAATTATAGTGACTTTAGATGTAGATTATTGAAGAAAAGGGCGGGGATAAACTGGATAAAGTAGTGATATGTGTAGCACAATTTATCAGTAGCCCTTCAGGGGACTTCAATATGTGGTGGTCCCTGGAGGCCCTGTCATAAAACAGAAAAAGGCTAGAAAGTATTTTGGCTCTACTTCTAATTTTTTTTTGTTTCCCCCTGAGCTGAAGTCAAATAGGTCATACATGGGTGATGTGGGGAAGAGAAGGCTCATACATGTTCTGAGAAAAAAACCCTGAGAAAGTCAGGGCATGAGACTTTGAGAGGCAGATAAGCTTTCCTGGTTGTACAGTGAAGCAGGTTTTCTTAAATCTTTTTGATAACATAAGCCATGTCTTCATAGGAAATTTTTTTAAGGATTAGGTCCCGTTCATGCCTAAGCACATTAAATCCTCAGGAAACTACAGAAATTGCTGAGATCAAAAATAATGGCAGAAAAATGCGTACTTTTACTATTTAAAATGTCTAAAATATTCTGACTTTTTGTTGTTGTTATTTAACAAAGAAAAAGGAAAGGAAAGGTTAATTATACTGTCTACTTTTTCTCCTCATTCCGATTCCTGTGGTGTGCCTAAGGGTAAGTGTACAAATCTGGGAACATTAGATTTGTTTTTTCTCTATCCTATTTTGTTACCTAGTCTCAAGCACTTCCACTGTTTTATACCAACTGCAAATTAAGAAAGTTCCAGATATATTCAAATTATATATAAAAAAATTGATACAAAACATAGCTGTTTGTTTTATACTGAATTACAATTCTCAGCTTTTATTTGATTTTAATTCCAAGTCATTAGTGCAGACACTCTGGCGCCCAAACAGCATAGCTAGCCAGAGGGTAATATTAAGAGGCATCTGTATTGCTGCCAATAAGTTACTTAAAGCTGGTTCTGTATAAAATGTCAATCATATTTACTAATTCTGATTAATGATAATAAAGTTAAGGTTTGTATTCTTTTGTAACAATCTGTGACTGTATAAAAGTGGTTATCATGAAAAATTGTAATAGAATTTCCGTTATTATGTGTAACAGTGCTAATGCACAGATTTTCTTTGAATCAGATAACCTATGTGTACAAAAATGTAATGGTAAACATAAAGATAGGATGGTAAACAGCAGGTTATTAAAAATTGACAGTATTGTTTTGCTTCTATAGTTCATTGCTGTTACAATTTTAGCATAATACTATGAAAAAATAATAAATCAACGTGTGAGATGGTAGCAGTCACATTTCAGTGTTTAACTTGTGGCTTCCTTTTGTCCTTCACCTGGACAAAAGATGTTTTAATTTTTATTTTTTCTTTTTACTTAACCTTCTAAAAAGTGGCACTGAATACGTAGAATGACTACTGTCATGTGAAAGCAACAAATATACCTGTTTGGTTTTTGGTCCAAAAATCAACAGATCTCTCCAGCTGCTCTGCCAAGAATGAAAAAATAGTTCAATTGAGTCACTAATATAGGTTTTACTTTGCATTTCTGCTACATTTTGTGTCATTCTTTGTTGTCCAGATGAAACTCCAGATCTAATAACTGTAATGTGCATATCCCTAGAAATATTGAAATAAGATCAATTAGAATGAGTGATACCCAAAGCCTTCAAAAATATCAGTGAGTCTCCTTGCCCTAGTAGGGAGTGAAAAACAAGGGAGGGAAGAAAGGGACAGCCTGCGACTACTTGAAAGGTAGTGACAAAGATGCTGCAAGAGTAGCTATAAAGAGGGAAAGATGATTCCCTGTTATGTCAGGTGATACAGCAAGGGGCAAATTCCAGGCTGAATGTTTCAAGTTGTGTCTTAGGAAAAAAATTCCCTGAGAAGGTGTTGCAGTTCAGGAACATGCTGTCCGGAGGGCTGTGTGCTTTCCATCTCTGGACCTTAAGGGCTCAGGCAGGCAAAGCCTTGGCCAATCTCACTGTGTTGGTGATAGTCCAGCTCAGAGTGGGAGTTTGGCCTCACTGCCCTCCTGAAGTCCATTCAGACAACCATTTCTGTGGTTCTGTGGGTTCATCCTGTTCAATTCCTGCCCAAAGGTACTGCATTGTTTGTAGCAGAAATAGGAAATGAGGAGTGGATAAACAAAAGGAAGCACAAGGACTTGCCTATTCACTTGTCATGAAATAAACAATATGAACAAGGAGATATGAAGTAAAAAGCAACAAAACTCATATTCAAAGATCTTAGTCTAAGTGTAAGAATAGAGATTCTTTATGCTATAAGCAATATTTTAAAATTTGCAAACCTCCTGGTATATAAGCATCTCTCATTGATTAGTCATGCATTTCTCATTGATTAGTCCTAATAAAAATATTGCAAATATATTTTTATTAAAAATATATTTTTATAAAACAAAAATACAAAAAAATGTCACCTATCTCAGTATGTAGGCTCTAGGTTTGGGTAATTGTTTGGGGGTTTTAGTTGATATTGATGGAGGAATGTATATGTCTCTTGTGGGCACTGAAATCCAGATCCCGGTAGTTTAACTATTCAGATCATATGCAAAATGAACTTATTTGTGGTTCTTTTCTTACCTTTATTTTCATTTTACTTCAGCTATACTTGCTAAAGCCTCTGCTGCTGGCTGTGTTTATGTTATTGCCTGCAATTAGGAGGCAAGTTTCATAAAAGCCTACATTGCCTCATCCAGAAGACGACAAATCTGCTAAAAACAAAAAGCACAAAACCCCCAAAGCCCTGGTTACTCTGCAAAGATGAGAGCTGGCTGCATGGCACAATTAGATTTCCTCTGCTGTACCTTGGAAATAGGAAAGATGAGGCTGCTTTTTAATTGAAGTGCACAGCATAGCATGCTAATTCGTTGTTGCTCTGCCAGCAAGGAGCTTGAAGTATTTTAAATAAATGATGCCCCAAACAGAATTTGATTATATCTGTGTTCATGTGATGTTCTACTGTCAGCCTACAATAATATACTGGTTAAGTATAATTCACTGAGTCCTGCAGACAGTATTAGTTCTCATTCTTCTGTATCAGTTATTGTAATGAGTTAATGCAAAGTAAAGCAGAGTGGTGCTACACCGGTTATGGAACGTGGAATGTTGCCACCCAAAATCCAGTATAAAACAGGTATAATCAAAGTGAGGTTTGTGTTGGTGTTTGCTTTGGAACTTCAGGATTTATATGCCTTGTCGTTCTCTTGCATTCGCCACTTTTATCCATTTTGCCTGGATCTTAAGAATGTACGTCCTACCTGATCTCAGTGTCTTTGTGTCTGCTTTGGGGCATGTTTCAACTAAGTGACCTGTTTCAGTCATGTTTCTTAGAGTCAAAACAGTTTCAAAGATACTGTATGTAAGTTTCATAGAATTGGCAGATGACCAGAGGAGAGCAATTGTTTGCTGCCCAAGCGAATGGATATGGACATGAACAGGAGCCTTGGTGGCTCAGCTGAGGGAAAAGCTCAGGCAGAGGTAAGAAATTCAATCACAAGGGGCAGACTCTTTGGAAACAAGGATTTCTTGGTTCAGGCAGTGATGGTATTACTCTGTATGTGCAGAGATGTCCTACACTGGGTGTTGATTTGCTAGGAGAGAATCTGGGATGTGCAGGGATGCTGTGGATTGCCTCCTCCAACTCCTGCAAATGTAGATCTAAGCACACTTTTGCAGGCTAAGATGTATCTTTTGTGGGCTTTCATTCCTGGTCCATACTGATCATGGTCAAGCATTATCCTTTATGATAATTCAGTTTTGTTGTTTAACCTCTTTGGATTAATTTTTTTCACCTTCCCTACCTTCAGATGTGTCTATTCCTTTTGTTTTTCCATTCATTTCTTCTTTTACAACTCTCCTCATAAACTAAACCCTGTGCTGAGTTGCTTTCAAAGTAACAATTGACTTGAGCTATTCCACTGGAAATCTGAGCAGGAAAAGCTTGATGACTTTATGGTCACTCCTGGGTAGGTGACATCACTCGCCTTCCTCCAGTATCTGGGGGTTCCTTTCCTTTTCTGTTACCCTTGCAGGATTCAGGTGTGGTTAAATGTTGTGATTTAAATGGATTTCTTCCATGCGTCCTTTATGTCCTCATATATTTTGTAGCATGTAAAAGAAGACAAAACTTAATAATGAGTCACAACAGTTAATTGGTGTTTTGTCTTAAGATTTCCGCTTTTATACACGCGAGAAGAAATGAATTAAGATGCAAAGTTTAATAAATTCATCCTCAGAACACTATTCTGTAATTTTATATTGTGTTTTGACAACATTTAATCCACTTATATTGCTTTGAAGGATTTTTAATTGAATTACACAAAAGACAAAATGGAAAATAAAAAGGGATTATAAATAGGACAGTAATGTTAACAGCACTACCAACTTGCTGAAACTTTTTAATGACATGCTATGGCTGTTAATAAGGTTTTAAATACTGTTTATGTGTGGTGATTTATATTTATGTATGGAAAACATTCTTTATTGAATGTATTTTCTTAGAAAATGTAGAAGTGATTCTCTTTCCTTGAAAACTGTGAAGACATGAAAGCAATTTGGGGATACCCTTATTTTCAGTCTCACTATGATGGACACATGTCTGCTGAAGTTGACATTATGGTTGACAGATGTCACAATGAAGGTTAGTTTGATCAAAATATCAATGACCTGCCACTGTTTAAAAATGAAACAAAAAGGTCTTGGCTGTTTTAATGACACTTCAATAGCTTAACTACAATGGAGTATATAGTGAGTGGTTCCCATAAAGAAACAAAACATTTTTATTTTTTTTAAACCAAATGGCAACCTCTACTTGTTTTTGAAATTGCATTTAATGCCCTGAGAACTTTTCAGAAAAGGGAAATGTAGGAAACTCAGACAAGCATATTTCTGTGGTTAAATGTCCAGCCCCTGTGAATTGCCTTTGGATATGTGGTTGCAGCATAAGGTTATTGCAGTTTTTCATAACAACAAAAACAGAGTTTATTGCAAAGGAAATGATCATCAACAAGTAACTGTTCAGGAAAAGTAGAATATTTTAAGATTGTTTATCTTTGTGCACAGTAAAAGTTAACCACACAGTGCACATTAATAGCTTTTTCTTTCTGTGGTTTCAGATTTATGCCACAATTTGATAAAGTTGATTAACAGTGTGTTAAGTAGCCTCTTCACTGCCTACCCAAGAATTTGCAGGACTAGCATCATACTTCTTTACGTAAAGTTAGACAGTTTGCTTCAAGGCTTTCTCTTTACAGTAGGCCAAAACTCAATACAACCTCATTTGGTGATAATTTTAAAACTGAGTGGCAAATTCTTCTCAGAGCATATGTTTTAAATTCTCTAGTTCGGTAATTTCAAAAGTTTATGATTTCCTCTATTTAGTATCTTCTGTCTCATTGTTATAGTAAAGGACAGAGCTTGCCTACCTGACCACAAGAGAAAGTTATTTGTAGCTGTAGCACTTATGTATTTGGGTTCTGTGCTTTCCTTTAGAATATTTAATGTATGATGTAAACCTAATCAGACCTTTATGCCTTCTAGCAGGTGGCCTCTGCAGGAGCTAAAGAGCTGAAATATTGTCTAATCACTTTTTCACAATGCTGTGAGAAACTTTCATTTGGTTGACTAGGAATAACCAAGATAAAGTATTTTCTTCTGTCAGGTATAAAAACACATTTTAGTCACCACTTAGCATATACCAATGCTGTTGATAAGTAAATCTTTTCAATTAGGATGTCCAACAAGTTTATAACAGGTAAATGTGAAGTTTCAAAATTTTCACTTACAATATTTGAACCCAGTTGTTATTGAAACAAATAATTCATTTGAACTGCCAGTCTTTGAGTCGTGCTTTCAGGCAATTATTATTATTGTTTATTCTGAAAACCAAAGAAAATCATCTGATTCCCTTAATATTGCATTAAAGTCAATAGCTATAAATTGCATGTTTGCTATGATTTTAACTGCCATAGCTTAATGAAACAAAAAGTGTTCTTCCTGTCATGCAAGATAACTGTAAACATCTATAAAAAGCCTTATAGTTAATTCTAAAAGCAGAAAGTTTTCTAACAGTGATGATTCTTCTGGGTGATTAAGTTAACATTTTTAAATTAAAAAGAAGTGAAACAAAACCCAAACTTTCAGAATAAGAAAAAACATTATTGTTTGTCCACTTACACAGAGAGAAAAATCAGTTCTCAAAAGAAATTCAATTGTTTTCCTTTTAGTGCTGGAGAGAAAACAAAAAGGTTTTCTGTGGTCTGAAAAGGGAGTAATTACAAGGCTGACTAAAGGCAGCCACCAACCTTTTAAGTCTCAGTTGTGCTTGATCTTGACATTCCTCTAATTGTTGTTCTAACTCCCAACACAAATATATGTTTTTTACTTTTTTCTACTGGTCAGTCAAAAATCTCCAGCTCATTTTTGACCTTGTCTGCTTCTTGGTTTTCAGTCATGAGATGTGACATTACCAAAGAAGGGATACATGAGTGCCATGCTGCTAAGGTGTCCAAAGTGGATCTCCCACACAGCACTTTGATAAATGTGTTCTTGAGTTGGGATACTGACCTCTGTTAAAATGGACAGCTTTTAGATGTGATATGTTAAAACCCGTAGGAGTGGGTTCTTTTTGTTTGTTTGTTTGGGGTTTTGTCTGGTTTTTGACATACTGTTAAGCCTTGTTCATTTGTGCAGCTCCAGTAGTGTAATACAACAAAGAAACACTGTAAAAATTTATTGTTTCAGGTTTTTTTATTTGGAATACAGTGAGGTGGTCAAAGACTACTTTTCTTGTGCTTTTGATATCTTTCAAAGTTTCCAATTGTGGAGCTGAAGTAGGAAGAAATAGTTATTTTGATACCAAAGGGGAGTAAGAAAGAAGAAGGAGATGGGGATCTACTGAAATTAAAACATATTGAAATTCTGATTTTGTAAAAACCTTTTATGCATCTTTTAAGGTTTATTTGGTTAAACACTTAAAGTTCTGGGGCTTTCATGTGCACCAATTTGTTTTTTTAGTTTTTCTAAGTAGTCTGAGAAGAGCCTGTGACTCCTTTGAGAAGGAGCAGCCACAGTAGCGCCACAGTCTCATGCTGGCTTTCCTCAATACCCACTGTTACCTCTCTCAGTATAGGCAGGGTCTTGGAGCTTTGCCCCCTCAGCTCAGCCTTGACCAAAACCTGGACCTAATCCAGAGTGACTCAATTTTGTCCAGTGACACATTGATATCACTGGAAAAAAAAGAGAATCCCAATTAGACTCCCCCAAGTGAAACTCGCAGTGACTGATCTGAAGAACAGCTGATCAAATTGTGACAGCACACTTCTAGCTTTACTATAAATTAATGAAGTCCAAGCATCTAAGAATGGAGATTGGTGGCAGTAGTTTTTTAGTTCTCATAACTTACCACATCAGGGGGAAATAAAAATGTTGAATCAGATCTCTCAGGTCTTGCTTAGATTTTTACTTTGGTGAAAATATCTATTAATTGGGAGTCATTACTCTCTATAAATATTTTTTAAATTAAATTAAAAGATAAAAATACATTCTTTATATGGTCTTCAAGTGGAAATATTTTTTCTAAGTGAAAAGACTTTAACCAAAAGAAGGAATGCAAAAACTGTATTTTCTAAACTATGCTCCTACATCTTAATCTGCAGTATTTTGTAAGCAAAAATGTGCTTGTTTCACTAGTAGGACATGTTTGGTTATGTCACCTATATCTTTTCAGTTTAAAAATACTACAGTTTTTGTTAAAATGATAAGGAGAACATTTTTACTATGTAAAAACATCACAAATGTCTTAATTTGCCCAGTAGACTTGTTTTAAAAGACTTTTTTAAATGAAGGAGAATTTTGGACTATGTAAGAGTGAAAAATAAGCATGTCCTTGAATTAAACCAAAGAGCAGTAGTTACAGTGGCTGTTGTTGCTATGGTAGTGTATTTAAATGGTAATCATGTGGACTTTGCTTAATTTTTCTCATCTGCATCTCTAATCTTTTAGAAATTTCCTCCCCCCAAAAAAACCTTCTACAACCTTCCTTTGTATTGAAAAGACCTCTTGTTTCAAAGTGCAAATTAAATAATGAAAGCTGAAGGCCTAAACAGGAATGAAACATTTGTATTCTCCTAGAACAAAATATGAAATTATCCATTTTTGGATATTTTTGAATTTTTATCCTGAATAGGATTTTCCTCTACCATTTTATTGAAGATGCTTAATAAGCTTTTGAATTTTGGAGATTTGTTTGTTTTGGCTTAACTAGTATACTTTGGATCTCATGCCAAAAAGCAACACAACTGAAAAAGAGTCCTGAATTTCTATACCATCATTATCACTAGAAGCTTATTTTGTGGCATTGGTTTCACATCCCATCACATCATGGATTCTTCCCAGAAGGATATAAGCTCTAAACCAGCAGCTACATTTTTGTGAGGCTGACCAGGCTAACCCAAAGCCTCTGAAGTAATTTAAGCAATTTTTTTTAATTTTTCTTAATATATATGGATAGCTTCACATACAACTGTGAAAACTGTTATTCCTGCCTTAGGTTAAGCTGCCTCATTTCTTTCTTTTTGACAGCTGCGGTCAATAGATGTTGACCAAAAGCTGTCAAATTTTCTGAGAAATGAGAAAGAATTTTTAACTCTAGATGAGAAGTGGAGAGTTATTCATCTTCTATCCTGGGAAATCCTACCCTTATTTTGACAGGCTTTAAACAAATTGTTAGCTTTAATTGAGTTTGAAATGAGACAAATGCACAACCTAAACTGCCCCTTTCTAGGATGTAAGAAGACAATAAAATTAGCCACGAGATTCTACAATGGTGACTCTTGCTATAGTGATTAACTGCAGTTCTATTTTTAGGTACTGTGGATATTTTGTGTAGGTTTAGAGAGAGACTGCTTTATGAAGACAATATTGGGCCTCTCATAGAAGGAGGGAGGGAGAAAGGATAGCTGTGAGAAAGATCAATAATATATATATTAAAAAAAAGTGGTGAAAGCTAAAGATACAACGCTTTAAGCTGGAATTCCCAGTGCTTTAGGCTGGAATTCACATACTTCTACTTTGTCTTCATATTTTACAGAATAGCAAGAGTAGTTCTTCACATACAGAGATGATTTTTGTTGCTGTTCTTGGTTTGGTTTGGGTTTTGTTTTGGTTTTTTATGGTTGTTGTTGTTTGGTTTTCTAATGGTTTTCTGCATCCATGTTTAATCTGGAAAACAAAGATGAGATAGACATATTTAAACTAACAGCTTATCAGTCTGACAAGCCCTCAGAGCATCTATGGGATCTCTGAAAAAGGTGCAGATCCATACATACCCATTGTCCTGGTGGAGTGGATTGAATAGGTGAGGAGTCTACAGAAATGACCGTTACTCACTTTCTAAAGCTGCTCCAAACGTATCCTGCCCCTGCCTTACCACACTGCAGGTTGTGGCAGCTGGTGCTGCTGCAATACTCAGGAGAGTAGCATGGTCTAGAAAGTCGACCTGCTGCACAAAGGTTGTCTGCAGAGGGTCAAAGATTCTCATTTCTTGCTTTTCAGATGAGGGTGTATTTGAGTCCTTTCAGGCTCTCAGACAGCCATCTGACTGAGGATAGGTTTAATTCTTCCTTAGTAGACTATTTTTGAATCAAACAGTAAAATGAGAGTAGTACATGAATTAAATTTAACAGCTGACTCTTGGAAATTCTCACTTTAAAAGTGTTTCTTAGGCTACATCATTCTTTTAATTATAAAAGCATTCCCTCATTTTTCCATAGTTATTGATACTATTTTGGAAAATGTATCTACTGTTCAGAATGAGGAAATTAACTTTAGGACATTTTTTCATATAAAAACTCCTCTGATGAATAGATACAAGGGGGATAGAAGATTTCTTTCTGAAGAGCCAGTACAGAAAGAAAATCTGCCACAAGGAGAATGCAGTGATCAGGGACTCTTGGTGCCACTTGCCTACTAACTGTCTATAAGGAATCCCATGTCAACTTCATGTGTGTTAAATTAATAAAAAACCAAGATAAGTCCTCTGTAACTTACTATCAGTATTTAAACTTGCAAACATGCTGAAATAATGCATGATTTGGCCATAAAACTCATTGGCAAGAGGTATATATGAGAACAGTTTTGCGGCCATCAAAGACTTGTATACATGAGGCTAATTAGACTTACACTTGCATTAAATACAATAAAGTATTTTAATTTCTGAAACTTTATTATTTATGTCATTTCAGTCAGTGATAGATGAGATTTAAGTACTTTACGTGCAAGGTCTTAATTCATCTTGCAACACTCTTCATGCCATCTAGTACTTCCCATCGTAGTTGGAATAACAGATTTGCACAAATCACCAATGTGACCTGTGGTGATAAATCCAGTAGTCCTACGTAAGGAAGCCTTTATACATATGTAAAATCAGGATTTTGTCTGAGAAAATTTATATTTTCATACTTTGCACAACTGCACAAGTCCTTATTCTGTTCTTATTGAGACAGAATAGCCAGCAGTATTTAGTAACAACCTGGAGATTGCATGATATGGTCCATTCTGTGTAGAACTAAGTAGACAAGATCAGCTAATGTGCTCTGCTGAGTGGTTAACCTTCCTTATTAAGTTCTTGGGGGAAATTCTGTAACAGGTTTATTTTTGTGACATCTTTCAGACTGACATTGGTATTCTTTATATACGCACACGTACATATGTATGTGCACTCACACATATGTGCTTCCTGAGGACTGTTTGCATAATTAGGAAACATGTTTGTTACTCTAAAGTAGTTACATTTTTATCTTTTGCATTATTCAAATATTCCAGAAAACTATTTTAGTTCATGTATTAAAAATATTTCAGTTGTTAATGTGGAAGGTATCTTATGGTTATTCCAAATTATTCCAATTACCTATGATATTCCAAAGAATCAAGTGCAGTTTTCTGCCAGGCAAACCTTTTCAGGTCCTTATGCAAATGACACATTAAAAACTGGGCACCAAAGTAAGGTGAGTTGTTACGAGGTGCACCTCAGGCTCTCTGAGTCTCCTCTCTCCAGCTGTTAAACAGGTATAATACCACTTTCCTGCCTCAGAGTGGTGTTCTGGATACGGTGTGGCTTGTGCAGTAACAGGATAGTGTAAAAATGAGGACCCTGCAAGAACACTGAAAATAGATCACAATAAACATTTCCAAAACTCTGCAGCCAGACATTTCTGTGGCAATTTCATCATGGTTTTGCTTCTTTCCATGAAATACAAGGAGAGGTGACCTACTCTATGCACAGCATTTTTACGCTGCTTTTTAAACATGCAGGATGTATCTGCCTTGGGTGTGATAGGACACAGGATTCATCTCATTACTGATGCCAAATGCAATCAGTAGACAACTTGCTGCTTTAATTTCTGAGGTCTTATAGTTCTGGTTGTAGTTAAGCTTATCATGTGATCATTTAGAAAAAAAGGTGAATAGTTGTTTTTCCTCTAGTTTATCTACCCATTGGCAATGAGTAGTTAGGATTAAAAGCTTCATCTAGCCCAAGGCTATAATGAATATTCAGGAAAAATGATTCTGTACTGCTGCTTAGGGAAGTAAAAAGACAACCCCTGTAACATTCAAATCTCTGGTGCCTTTGGAATAAACAAGCAATATTTGATTAAGAACAGGAAGACAGAAGACACACTGATGTATAGCTCTTACCAAAAGAAACTTTATATGCCATTAAATTGCCAACAGATTCCTGTAGGTACAGTGCATGAATCAATATCATGTTTTAGCTGGTGATAATTTTACCAAGCTTTTATTTAGATAGGGTTTGTTAAAAAAAATAGCAGATAAATGAAGTGTGGTAGCAATGGATGTTACAGTCCATTGAAGCATTTGTTCATTGTTCTGGATTGACACATACTGCAAAATTATGCTACATATTCTATAACAATCACTCTGTGTTGTTATTAATGAGAGAACCAACAAACCTAGTTATGTGTAATGAAAGAAGATAATTTTTAGCACATGGTAGACTCTGAACCAAAAGCATTGTTAAATGTACTAAATTAAGCAGAATAATATTTTATTTAGTTCTTATTGTTGATTTTGCAAATAAGAATGCCCATCTGTTTTTACAGCTAATAAAATTTTACATATCAAGGCATTCAGAAAATATTTCTTAACTGTGCAGGCTTCATCAACCAGTTTTCAATGATAAAAGCTGCAGGCACTTTCATAAAGTTGGGTTGGGGTAAAAAAAAGATATTTATGTTGTATTAGCAGTGAAAGGTATTTTATATAATGTAATTCAAAGGCCTCAGGATTCATTCTTTCACAGGTTATCTGCTCATCCTTGAATGTTTTATAAATCCAATCTCTGAGAAGAATCAGTAAAAGCAATTTGTAAATTGGGGTCAGTCTTTCAGAAATCCAGGTAGGTGAGCGGCCCTAAATCAACCAGATTACTTAGGCAAGATGAAGCCTGTACATAGCCTCTTCAAAACTAGATTATGATATCATGCTACACATTGTTACGTTTGAACCCAAGTTTAAAACTTTGCTATTATGACAAATTAATATTCTCAGAAATCTGAAGTTTTGGAATGTATTTCTTCAGTCAATTATTGCATTTAAAAGTGAATTCCCTATTTCTAATCACTTTCATGTTTCTCAAAATTTGTGTTCTTATGTGACCTCTTCAAATTGTTCTTAGTCTAAAGGCAAACTTCTGTGGAAGCATCCAGTGAACTTCTCATACTTTATATAAATGTAGTTTATTCATTTCCTATGAAAATTAGCTCTCCAGTGATATGAGTATCTTCTGTTTTCAACCATCTGAATGCTTATGATTCATTTTTTCAAATTCTCAGTGCAAATATAATAGGGCATTAGGAGAGTGGAAGAATGAATCGTCTTGATGTCCCAGTACACTTCCAGTGTAGGACTCACACTGAAGTGGCGAGATGCAGCGTGTGTGTGTCTGTGTCTGTGTGTGTGTGTGTGGTGTGTGTTTTGGGTGTGGCACAAGGGTAAGCAGTAATCTTTTTAAGTTAGCCAGCATTATCTTCATGTCATGTTTATTTCATAAGCAAACAAATTAGATTAAGTATTATGAAGGGGAAAAAATCACCCTTACAAATACATTTTTCAGTCCAAAATTTTCATATTTAATGGAAATGCAAATTTTTTAAATAAAATTTATCACTTTTCCACGGACTGTCTCACTGTGCAGCAAAGCGTTTTTTCCATGCTTCCTCACTAAACATTCCTATTTTTCCTTGTAATATTAAGTGAAATGGTATCAAAGATTTCATCTCCTTCAGTTGAATTTTCAAGTTGTTTTCCTATTAAGTTACCTGTGGTTTTATGGGTACCAAAAATGGGCAGTTTTCCAAGGCTTCCAAGTCAGTTTTCAAAACGGCTTTGTCTACTCATGTTCTGTGCAATCAGATATTTAAACTGTTTACTATCTTGAGAAATAGAAGACTGTTCCATTGCATTTATTGCATTAATCTTTGTATGTGAGAAGCAGAATGATTGAAAATAAAGATCTTTACTTACTTTTGGAAAGGAAAAAAAAGTCAATCATTATTTATTAAGAAAAACTAGTTAAATTGTCTTAGGTAGGGTGAAAATTGGTTTTGTATGAAAGAATCTCTGAACAAGTTATTCAATGTAGATTAAAGTGATTGTATTTTTTAAGGCATTAGTATGTGTTGGAGTGAGATTTTTTATGGCAGCACTATAAGCACAACGAAGTCAGTGTAATGAATTATGCGGTGCCACCATCCTGAACATTATTACAAGGATTTCTAAGGAGAAGAATTAGCATAAAGGATATACAATTTATGTCTTCTAGAGGGTGTCTCATTTCTGCATGGGGCCTCAAGGAAATTCAAAACAGAAATGAAATCCAAAGATGCAACTACTTTCATACTGCTCGTGCAGCATTCATACATATTTCATGGAAGCTGCATGGGCAGGGAGATCACTGGAATGGTGGAACTAAGTCTTAGGGTTTTGCTATTCATGTCAAGCACTGTGTATGTTCTAGGAACATGCCTGTGGGGGTTTTTTGTTTGTATTTAACCATTGGTGTAAAAATAAAAATCAGCAGGAAGGAGTTCCTGCGTGTTCATTAGACTGGCACCTTGGTGTCCACTGGATTGTTTTAAACTAAACTGCATTTAATTTCAGCCCATTCTCAGTTACTACATAGCAATGCAGCTTTCTGAGTTTTTACAATATCCAAGTGGGAGAAAATAATTCATATATGACAGATTTAATTATCTGAGTGATAAAGTTTTAGTAAATGTAAATAATTGCTGCAATACCAAATAGAACATGCACCATGTTCTATACGCATCAGGATTGCAAATTTTAAGGTATTTGTTGAAGAGCATTATCAGTTGCCAACAGAAAAAAAAAGAACAACCAACCCATACTAAGAGTTATATTGAACAACCACCATTACATGTACCAGGTGCAGATGTTAGTTCCACTGAGCTGTTATGAAAGGATAGTTGAGTACTGTCTGCATTAGGCATAATCCATAAGGGAAGTAAACGACTGGAAATTGGGAAAAGCCAGCATTTTGAAGATTTCAATTTCTGACTTTAACAGAAGATTCTGATCTTTCATTTACACTATGGCCATCCCAAGGTATTCTCAGAGCTCAGAAATGGTGACTTGCATTCTGATAGCCCTGCAAACTCGATTCATCCTTGTTGTTCTGATTAAGGTATGATCATCCAATGCTTCAGGTGCACATTATTTTATAGGCTACTGCTTATTTTTAGTATACCTTACACAGAGTGAGTCATTAAAGCTGAAAAGTAATTTTTAATATAAGTGGGTAAAGAAAGTCTCTGTTATCCAAAAAGGTATTTTCCTCTCTCTGGGCAGGATACATTTTGCAATATTTTTGTCTTTTTGAGAAAAAAAAAATTTCTTTTTTCATGGACTAACCTTTCTGTAGTGGACTTGCAGTTACTCATTGTGTCTGAAATAAATTAACTGATGAGAGAAATTCAGTTCTGATGTGCAATTTCACAAAATTGCAGTGTAGCCATTTACATCAAAGTTTTCTATTTCCTTGATATACCTTTTTTCCTATTGCTTTTAATTATGTTCCATATTTATCTGACCTATTTGAACAGGATCCAGAGCTGGTACGGAACATCTGTCGCTGGGTTAGACAAGCTGTTCAGATTCCTTTCTTTGCCAAGCTGACCCCAAATGTCACTGATATTGTGAATATTGCAAAGGCTGCGCAGGAAGGTGAGTGACTCTAGTGCACATGCACTGCACATTTACTAATTTTCTGGATGGAATAAGCAGTATTTCTGGAATCACAGATAACAACAGATACTAATATGAAAATAGTTTCTTTGATGTATTTAGAAAAAGCACAGTTATCTAAGGTTTCCTAATTTTGTCCGTGCATCTAGAATATAGCAATATATGAAGAGAACCGTGTTACACTGTTAACAATAAATTGTGTATGTTTGTATGTGTTTGCCTGCATGGTCTTATTTCTGTCATATTTATGTTTACTATACCACTTGTAAATTCTTATTCCTATATTTAATAGTAAAAATTATATATGTCCTAAGAAAACAAAAATACATCATTTGAAGGTGTGTATTTTTTTTCCCTTAGAGCTTAACGTACAACAGAACAGGAAGTTTGCAAGCAGGTGTATTAATCCATCACTTAGAACCATGGTAGTTGTTTTTTTGTCACATTGCTTATTTTGTCTTGCTGCTCAGAAGCTTGTAGGAAGTAGCCCTTGTGCTGGGGTACCTTCAGGTATTGAACAACCCCTGTAGCAGCTTCTGTCCCACACAGCTGAAGGGCAAAGATCTGCCTGTCAGCCCCAGTGTTTTGCACATACTGTCTTACAGCCCTTACAGCTCCCTCAACTGATGCAGCCTGCCTCGAAGTTAGTGCTAAATTTATCAGGGCAGGATTGGTCTTAAGGACCTTTTTGCACATCCCCTTGAAGTTTGTTGCTTTTGCTCTTCAGCAGTTTATTTGAATTTCTGGTTATTTCAGAGTTTCACGGGTTTTCTGTTGTATTTATTCCTGTCTTGCTCTTATACGCATGATTTAACCAAAAGTGACTGACCTTTATTTTCACAGGTGGTGCAGATGGTGTTACAGCCACCAACACTGTGTCAGGACTGATGGGACTGAAAGCAGACAGCACACCTTGGCCAGCAGTTGGTAGAGGACTGAGGACCACATATGGTGGGATGTCAGGTAGGTGTTGCCCTTTTTGATGCATGGTACTTCCTTGGAGGCTTTCAAAACATCAAGAGGTCCTTGTAGCAGGCTAGAATATCATGTCTGTAGTCACACCGAGTCCTTAAAGCTCACTGCTGGTCAATGTTTCTAAGTCATGACAGATGGAACAGATTAAGTGTGAAGGCTCCTGGGTTGCCCTTTCCTTAATGGTAAAGCACTGCATCAGAATACTATGATAGGGTCACTGGAGAGGGAAAGAAATCTCTTGCCTCATGACCCTCACTTTTCCTCAAATTTTTCATCCTGTCACAATTGTCAAGCTCCACGTTAGACAGAGGCTAATGAAAGAGCATCACAGGGGGAAATATCAACAATCCAAATGCAGTGTATGTTTCATAGCCCGATCTCCAGCCTTTCTCCCTCCTTCCCACTGAGTGAACTTCTTCCAGGGAGGTTATTTCCTCCTCTTCCCACTGCGGTAAAAATATTAGACACAATTACGCAAATATATGCATATTTTTGTAGCCTATTCCTCAAGATATACAAGAGTATCTTGTGTGGGCCATATTTTCAAGACCCGCTTCACAGTTTAATTTTCAAACCAGCAGAAAAACTTTTGCACTCCAATTCAGTGCCTGTGCACACTAACATATTAATCTATTGCCCCTGTGTGCTCTGTTGCTGTGACAACACAAACTTGGCCCTGCAAAGACAATGCTGTGAGCTTCTTGACTTTACTGGTATGGACATTAGTCTCTTTGGTGATAGAAGTAGAAGTAAATATACATAACAGAAGTAATAGCATCCTCCTGATTGAGTCAAATGCTACTCTATCAGACCCTACCTCACCCCACAAACATAGAGGAGACTGGACAGGCAAAAAGGTGCTTTATTTTATGTGGCTGATGTTATCCTTAGAGAACCATGAGAAATGTAGCAAAAGTTAATCTTTAAACAAACTTTAATTCAGATGATTGTATTCAGTGACAAATTGCCTTATTGCCTTAGATAACTACATGGAATTTGGAATTTTTTAGAGAATACTGAAAAATAAGAAAGAGATAACAATCAGAAAAAATTGTTATGCCTATCGCATAATGATTATTTCACACTGACAGTCCTATAAAATGTTATATTTTAATATTATGCAAAATGGGAGGAAGAGGGGAACAAGAAGAGAAGCTACAGCCCATTTCAATTTCTCTAGCCTGCCATGTTGACAGGAAAAGAATAAAGGAGGTCACAGTGGGTGCTGTGCATTAAAAATTAATAAAAGAACTATTGCAGTAGTATTTTATATAAGGAACACCATTCACATTTTCTCATTTAAGTTGCAATTTCTGAATATTCCTTCCTACCATAAGTCTGCCTAATAAAATCAATAAAATTACTGCATTATGAAAAGTGTGTCTCTTATGTCACAAATTTGAAACACATATGCAGCATAAATTATGGTGACACCTGCATGCTCAGCTGTAAGTGGGGTTGTGGCAGCATTTCTGTGGTTTATAACATTAAGTGGACCTAAGGAAAAGTTCTTATTTTATTTAAATATGTGTGTGTGTGTGTGTGTGTGTGTGTGTATAATTTTTTTTTCTGAAGTTTTACATGTATCACAGGAGAGAGAAAATGACATTTTAGAATGCACCATTATCTATGATGCAAATCTGGTTAAAAAATATGAATAATGCCAAAAGTGCTGTCAATTTACATGTAACAGACAAATACATAGAAGTTTCTTGCTTATAGTTGCTATCACCAGGTCCCTAACCCTAACCCTTGCCCAGAAGAAAGCCACAGAGCTAATAAAGTCAGTAGGCTCAGCAGCATGTTGCAAAACTTTCTGCTCAGTAGCTGGTTGTAGCAGTATACAATTTTATGGAAGTAGGAAAGCAATTTTAAGTCAGGAGAGCTTGCATGCTTGCAAGAGGACAAAAAGTGGGAGAGCGTGTCATCTCATCAGAGTGAGGGGCAGGGTGGCCATACTTCTGAGGTCTGTTCCTGGCTGTACCATGGCTGAGACGTGTGGCCTGCAGCCAGACACTTGACCTTTACGTGCTTTATTTCTCCTGTCTATGGAATGGCAATAACCACTTGCATGCCTACAGGCTTCTTGGGAAGTGCTCTGTGGTCTTGGCATGAAAGTGCCTTCATAGCATAAGGTATGGGTTTTCTGTTTTGATGTGCATAAACTACTTCTTTTATTATCTGATAGAGTCAGTAAGTTTTTGTTGTTTTTTTCAAATAATTCCTCTCAAGAGAGAAATAATTTTTGAAGTGAAAGTCGGTGCTATTATAGAAGCAGTAAGTCTGGTTCATTTTCAGTGTATTTTACCAAAGCACAGATGGTTTATTGTGTTCTTTCATGCACAAACCTAGAGCAGATACAGCTCACAGCCAAGCTGGATTGGGCTTTCTAGGTTTTTCCATGTGCACAGGTTCTGGACCAGCATTGCTGCTCATGTGGCACAGAGATGCAGTGAGTGAGGTGGGAGTCCCTGTCCTGCAGGGTGCTGCACTCGTGGAGCTGTGTGATCGTGGGTGAGGTGGGAGCCAGCCTCAGCCCTGTGAAGGTCTCAGCTCAGGGTTCCCTTAGTCAGGTGTGCTGGTGAGGTCTGAAATGTACCTTGGCTCAGCACTGGTGACCCTCAGCCTTATCCAGCTGGTAAGGAATTGCTTTCAATGGAATATTGCTGGAGTGCTGAATACAACCGGAATTTAGATCCATCTAGGCTTGCTTATCTTTTTTCCATTTTTTTTTTTTTTTGCACATAAATCACAGGATTTATTTCTGTGCCTCCAGCAACACAGTCTGCCAGTTATAGGGGTGTTCTGGCTGGAAGGGTGGAAGGGTGCTTGTACTTCGGAGTGCAAAACTGCACACGTTTCTTCCTTGGTGTCACATAGAGAAACGTGTCCTGTCCCGGCGCTGCCTTTCCCTTTGCTCCCAAGGGCCTCAGTGCGGGCATGGTGTGTGTGAGGAGGTGGCCCCCAGACACTGCAGGTGAGCCAGCCCAGCCCAGCAGCCCTTCACACCCCGAGGGGAGCCCACGGGCCAGTCCCTCTCTGTCCACTGGCAGTGACCGGGTTGTGGTACAAGAAGTCGGTCTCTTAAAGGAGGGACGTTCTTCTGAGATTTGTAATTTCACTGTGTCCACATGGCTCATAATATAGTGCAGGTTTTCTTCTCCAGGTGAGGCCAAACTCTGAGTTTGACGAACATTTCTGACAAAGAGCAAATAATGATGTGCTAATGCTCTGTTCCTAGCAGTAGCCTGACATTTTGACTTACAGGCTTCCCAGTCCTCCAGGGTTCAAAAATGTGCTCTTACATGGCCATGTACTGAAAAAATATGTACCATATAAAATTTCCCTTTGGCTTCCTCTTCCCTCCTCTTCTTGTCTGCCTCAGGCAGAAGCAGCTATATGCAGGAAGTTTGTCCATTGTTTTCTAGATAAGAGAGACATTGAAGCAGAATATTTTTTTAATAATTGCTTTTAAATTACTAAATGACAAGTAGTTTCCTATAGTTTGTCTAATGTTCAGAATAATAATAATTAAGAAGTTTATAAACTTCACTGCCAAATCCTGAGATTTTTTGAGAAGAGACTTATGTCTCTGTTTTTTAAAAAACCTTTCAAAGAAGGAGAGACTTAATGAGATTACTTTGAAACCCCCATTTAGTTCTGAGTTGTCACGGTCAGTGTGTTCCTGCCAGCCAGCACTCGGGCAGTGACCTTCCTGTTTTGATCTAATTTGATCACCTGAAAATTGCTAAGTTGCAAGAGGCATCACTGTTTCCTCTGTCCTACCCTCCTCTTTCTTGGGTGGCTTTGACAGGGGAGGATCCCAGTATCCCAGATGGATGTTTGACCACTAGACTGTAGGATTAGTCTCCCTGTCTTCTCCACTTCTCTGCAAATATTGAATTATTAATACAGAGTGAAACAGCTCTCACAAGATACACACTCGTACTAGCACAGACTGCTGACCTGAACATGAGCCTGACTTGGGAGAGCCAGGCTTAAATCCCAAGTGTGAGCCCAGGTCCCAGCTCAGTCCCTTGGATTTCAAGTTTGTGCTCCCACTACTTAGCATTGTAAAATCTTTCAGGTTTTTCTTCTCCTTTTACCTCTATCTTGGTGCCAAAAAAATTATTTGCATGAAAAATTTCATTTTGACAAATTGTTTTCTTCTAGAGAAAAGTAATTTCCAAATGGCATTCTGAAGCCTCAGATGAGCCCAAGGCCTGTGGTCGTCCTGCAGATTTCTGTGGTCCCGTTACATGAGAGAACATTGTGCTTAGAGGATCCCAGTCTTCATCCATTTTTTTAATAAATTTATGGGAACTGCCATTTCTCAAAAAGTGGAAACGTCCTAATGAATTCTACAAAATATGGTTAAGGAAATAAGCTCTTATGGTGAAAGAAAAATATTAAAATTAAATATTTTTTCCAAACCATGTGTGTTTGTAGGATTAGGGACATAGCTTAACTCCCATTAAGAAGCTTTTAGAGTGGATCTAGCAGTTTTTCAGGACAAGAATGCAGAATATATGAGTTTTTATCCTGACATCCTCCTATATGTGTTCGATATAGAGTATTTGTTTCTTAAAAAGAAGCTAATGCTGGGATTTTTATCCTCACAGGGAGTAATGATCTCTGGGTCTGAAAGAGATGTTTTAGTTTGTAAAAGTATAAATTATTCTGAAAATGCATGTTCTGTAGATACTAGATTAAGATGCCAGGTTTCCCAGAGAAATGTTAATATACTATCAGCAGCTGCATGCTTCCCTAAGATTTCTTTCCTTTAAATGTATTTTAAAATTGTTTTTAAAAGTTTATTTTTATGAGCTTTCATACTGTGCCTCCATATTCCAGATGCATTTTATAAAACACATCACAGTGCAGCACAATAGGATATCTATTGCAGGCGAAATAAAGCAGTGCTTCTGTTTGAATTTCCATGGTTTTTTGTTCTTTGTCATCTGTTTGTTTCTTTGTTTTTGTCTGGAAGCCAAATCCTTAGGGGATAAATTTATAAAACCATACGCTGGACTTAGCAAAAAACTTAGGTTAAAAGCAAATCTCTCTACGGTGCACTCACTGTGTATTCTTTTAAGGCTTTATTGCAAAAATATTTCAGTATTTTACAGTAGCAATTCAAATACCTCATGTCTGTGTGCTGTTATTGCTTTGTCCAATCATTACATTCTGTAGTATTTTGGCATTATTTGCACAAGTATATTGTACAGCATGTTTGAGTACATGTGTTTATATATTTTGCAGAAAAAGAGAGATTCAGAAAGCTGTGTGTTATAACTTCATAGCTGCCCACAACTGATGTCAGAAGGAATATACCTAATTTAGTCATTAAATGCAGGAATGTATAATTGTTGGGCACCAGCAGAGACAGATAATTTGAGTTAGTTTTGAAGTAAGTTAGTGGATCTGCCCGTTTTTACAAAAAAAAAAAATCCCACTGTCCAACAGTAATTGTGATGTTTAAGGGAATGTTTTTCAGGAGTTAATTAATTAAATTAAAACATATATTGACATTATTAATAGGGGTATATATTCTAGTGTGAAATATATGTTATATAGAAAGAGGAATAGTTGAAATTATAATAAGGGCTGCCTTTTAATTTTAATTCTATGACACATCATTAAAAGAAAAGTGAAAAAACAATCAAGAGCATTCACTTTCCTAATCACAGTTCTGTCAGTGACAGTGCAGTGTGGATTTTGGTCAACTGAAATGAATTAAAAGCTGCCCCTCACTGGAAACAAAACAAAACCTATGTATGCATAGGCACTTCTGTTTAGTATAAATATTTACTGAGAGTTAAAGACTATTTACATTAACATATATTTATAAAACAGTGTGGAAAGGGGTGGCAAACAAATATATGCAGTAGTACAATTTTAATTTTGTTTTATTATTCCTGTTCAATGTAGCTCAGCCATTAAAAGCCCTTATTTGCATATATTATGTCAGGATTCACAAAGAGTCCTCTGTTTTCCGTCGTGTCCTTGCAGCAGTTTGATTTCTCTTAGTATACTGCCGTCACTGGGCTGTGCAGGGGAGATCAGAGCCCTAATAATAGATTTTTGACAGGGAGCTCGCCTGCTACCTGCCCTACACAAATCCTCACTGTTCATGTTTGCTTCATGGCAACAAAGCAGACAGAAGGAAAATGCCAAGTGCTGAGTTTGAGGTACAGCCCTGCCATAGCTTGACATTTCAGCAGAATAGCAGTTTATGAGATGCATAATTTTTCATCTGGGACTCAGCTGCCATTTTCATAGAAGCTTGCAGCTCATCGACTGACTGGAAGCAGGGCAAAGGTTTACAGCATAGATCAAGGTCTATGTCCTTCCCCTACCTATTTAAAAATAAGTATTATTCTCCAGATAAGGTCAGAGAACTAAGCATATTTTTTTCTACTTTTAATATTTTTTAGCCAATTTCATTCCCACAAAGAAAACACTACACTTTTAGCACAGGTGCCATTTGTAGTTGATTAAAAATAATCATAATTGATTTCATTCACCAAAAGATTAAATGAGTCCTGGAAAAAGAACGAAGGAGGAGTCTTTACACAGAACATTTGAACAAAGCTGTGTTTTGTCATCCTCTTATTTTGAAAAAGCTCATTCTGAGCTTGAAATAAATGAAAAGTCTTTACTCCTTAAGTGTAATTGGTTTGTGGTTTATTATTGTTATAGATTGGATTTAAATTTTCACATTCATGCACATGTACTTGGGAAACAAATGCAGTGTAGGTACATGTAAGCGAGTGTTTAATTTAGAATTACACATCTCTGTGAGCTTTAGTAACAGTTCACCATGTCAGAGCCTCATATAGAACAATGGTACAGTACATTGGATTAATTAAAGAAGCCTTGCAGAGAACTGAATTCTCAGTATGTCAAGATTTCAATTTTATGTTAAATATTTTCTAAAGGCCAGACCCTTAAATCTCAGGGGCTGTACCAAGCAGTGAGCTGTGAATTTAACCATAGGCTAACTGCTAATGATAAGGAAAAGAGTCCAAGTTGAGGCAGCTGTAATACAGTCATTGGATTAGGCTATCAATCACTCAGTTCCCTGAGGAACAGGCAAAGACGACAAAACAGTGAAAAGGGAAATTAGGAAGGGAGGGCATGACTCGAATGAGATTCTTCACCAAATGTATCTCTTAGTTGGCTGAATTCCCCAAGCATCAGACAGAAATGTCCAGAACTGCTCTCAGACTAAAAGCCAAGTATTTGTTTCAAAGTCATAGAAAACCATCAAATCATTATTAACTGTTGCTGCTCTGTGCAGGGTGTTAGAAATGCAATTGGCTGTATTCTCCTGTTTTAGTAGCCTGTAATGAGGTTAATCTCTAAACTACTGCTGTTGAACTCTGTGGATTTACTGTTTACTTCAAAGCTCATGTAGAATATGGAGTATTGAAATAATTAATTTCACAGATGAGTGCAGGTTTTTAGTAAATATATAACTGTTAAGCCATCGAGTCTTACTCATGGCAACCAAAGGTGCATGTCAGAGGATGATTCAGATAAAACCATAAATTCTTCTCAGACATAATATGGTAAGAATGAGAGAGAATGACTGTGGCCTAGGTTGACCAAGCATGGGTGAAAGAATGTGCAGTTTTATTCTGGATGCAGGTAGATAAAGTGGAAAACCTGTCCATATAATGGTATGGATTAACATGATGAAGTAATGAGTGCTCTCACAGCTGGCATATTGGAGACATAGTCTGATTAATGAAGAATGGAAATGAACAGAGAAGGTAAAAGAGATGTCAGAGCATTTTAAAACAGGTTGGTGGAGCAGGGACTTGTATTTAAACCTGTTTACAGTAATGGGTATAGCTTGATGTACCACAGGCAAACTATGACCTAATAAGGAGGTGTAGGTCAGTCAGGAAGAGAAAATTTTTCCTTCTGGTAATATGAGCAAGATTAAACTTATTGGTGTTGTCTTTGTTAGAAAAACTTGATTGTCTTTCCATGTCTGTCAGGTCTGGGGGAAAAGGTGTCCCTTTCTCTTATGGTCACCTCTTCTAATTTTAAGCAAATGCTCACAGAAAAAGATATATCAGAATATTTTTCTATCATGTCTTTCAGACATTATTGTTTTGAAAACTGATATATTTCTATAATAAGAAAATCACTACAATTCATTTTGAAGGTCATTTAAATATAATTATATTATAAATTATTTATTTGAAAAGTGCTTGGCATTTAAGTAATTTTCAGTTTATTCTAGCACAGAAATGAAAATACTGTCAAGAATTGCAGATAGATATTAATTAAAACAGTAAAAATGGAGAAAAGCCATGATGAGGTCTACTGCTAAGTTTGTTTTCCATTAAATCTCAGCAGCTGTCTCAATCTGATTTTGCTCACCTTTCTCCCTGGATAATCACGGTGAAGTCAAAATATCTTTTAACTTTGAAATGCAACTGGAATGAGGTCTAGAGACTGTGATGGTGTACAGTGTAACTCTCCAGCCTTTCATACAACTGGAAGGCTGTTACTCACTACGAAAGTGTGTCTGAGTGACAACTGTGTGCCTTAGAGTGCCCCAGCAGCTGCTTGGTGACTGGTTAGAATGGTCATTCTGTCACTGACCAGTCTCTAGTGATCGCTCAATTAGAGTTGGGCCAAGCATTCTGCTCTCATTGTGCAGATGATGCAGGAGTATATTCTGTACAGAAGCAGTGGATAAGCATTTTTGTAGTACAAAGTGGATAGTTTCAGGTGGTAGTGTTTAAGTTGGCCTGGAGGTCTACAAAACTCTGTTGCAGTGTGTGTATGATGGATTCAAATTTGAATACAGGTTATGAGAATTTAGGGAGCTTTAGTATAGGAGGCAGAGGAAAGACCTGACAAAGGAAATAGGGTCCCAATTCCTGTGAATACATGTCAGTGTCATAGGCTCCCTGTTGTTGATCATTCGTGGCCCATGATTGTCTTTTCTGCTGACTTGTTATTCTGTACTCAAATGAACAGCAGGGCTTGTGATACAAGTGGCACTCGAGAGTGATCAATGATGCAACTGTCTTCTGTGGAAATTATAAATTGTACCTGTCAGTCAGAGCACAAGTTCTACTTCTAATTATCCCCCCAAAAAACAAGAATCTGGCATAGTTTTTAAACAGTTTGGTTAACAGTTGTATCAGCAGAGGTTAAAACCTCTGAGTATGACCTGGTAAGTCTTAAGCATGTTTTTTCTATATCATACTTTGCCTATTGATTTGCTCTAGCCATCAAGTGGTATATGTTATCTGTAGAGTCTGTCTGCATTCAGTGAAGGGCATATTCTCATCTTACCTGAAGAAACATGTTTTTACATTTATGAGGAAAAAAATTTGCTATACATTTACACATCACAATATGAGCTAACAAATAAACAGAAAAATTACTTCTTATTTAGCGTTTTCTAACCTGGAGCTTCCCCCTGTTCTTCCTTCTCTCTGTGGGACAGCTGTGCTTGCAGGATGGGCCAATTAACTACTGTTCTCTGTCATCGCTATGGGGATATACCACTGCTGACAAAACAGCCCAACTTCTGTATTGCCTGCTATCTCCTCCATCTGACTCAGTAGGAGTCAGCTTACACATCTCTATGAGGATGTTGGGACTCTCATCACTCTCACTACCTACAAAACACTGGATTTGATGTGTTTTAGAAATGGGTCAGAAAGTGGCTTGGAGAGAGTTCAAGTTCCATGAAAGTGTGCTTACTGTGATTAATCTTGTTGCAGGGTGTTTTGACAATCAGATATGGGGGTTTAGAAAAAAAAGAGTCCTTGGAACAACTTTAAACCCAAGGCTTTGGTTTACACCTGACAGCACCAAAAGGGTGTACTTATGCCATTACTGCTGCTGTCCTGCTTCCATGTAAGAGTAGCCTATGAAAGTTCTACCACTGGTTAGCTTTGATTTATTATGAACTCACCACAGGGAATACATCTTCATTCACCTAAAATCCTGCTAACATTCTGTATAGTATCTGTATATGTCCATATCTATATTCTGCTTAGTATCCTTGAATAAAGAATAAATCCTAATGTCAACTTCACACATAAAATACAGAAGACAAACAGAGATTTGTTTAATTGAGTAGGTCCTGGGTTTGTATTTCACTAGGCATCACATCATCCCTGATGAATTATTGCCAGAAGCATTTATAAAAGTATTTCACAACCATCAGGATGCTTTTTTTTTACCTTTCAAAAGAATGCATCTAATATATAGTAGTAGCTAAGGGATCTGCATTTTAATGTGCTTTTTCATGCAAGTACACCATTGTATAGAATGAGCTATAGCAGTGCCCTGATCACATACAGGATGTGCAAACATATCCTACAAAATCTTTTAGGGAATCTGCTGTAGGAATTCAGTTTTTCAATTTATGATCAATTTGTAGTTTCTACATTGTTGGGTAATTGAAATTGTCTGCCCTGTTAATATGCACTGTGTAACCCTCTTTACTAAATTCTGTTTAAATCCCAAAAGACACTTGTAGTCACCCAAAGTCTTACTGCATCTTGTTGAGCAGAATTTTAGGACAAAGTTCCCTCCTGCACAGAGCTGGCACACAGATTTCTCTCCAAAGTGTTTATTTTTCTTTTCTTTTAGGCTTACTATTTTACAACTCTGAGGACATCCCTAGCTTACTGTTAAAGTCAGATACTATGGAGTGGTAAAAGGGTCTTAAAAAAAACCAAAAATGCCAGTCTTACACTCTCTTTTCCAACCTTGGGCTTTTTCTAGTGCTGTTTCCAAGGTCCTTTGCTATTTCTTTCTGTTTCTTGTAAATGAGATTCACTGAGCCAAAGGCTTGCTGGGCACAGAAGGTGGGCAGCAGCGATACTTTCTTCTGCTTATGCAACCTGCATTGCCTTCCTGAGCTATTGTTACTACCATGATATGTCTGTGTCTGAGACTCCTCTGGGGCTCTCCCCAGAGAGACCAAGGACTTACTAACATACATACAGCAGATGTGAGCAGATGTGCTAATCAAGTATAGCTGAGGGTCAGGCACTTCCCTAGGAGACTCCAAGCTTCTACCTCATCACTGTAAAAAGGCAGGCATTCTCAGAGGTGGCTTCCTTTCTCGCTCCATTGACTGCATCAGAAATTGGAGGTTAGTGTATTCATTACATAGGTACTGATGTCAAATGCCTAGGACAGTGTGTGCCTACATTTTGTGGTGAAATTCCAGTGATTAGACAAGTTAAATGATGCAGGTTTTGCTGGTACAGCCTAGATTTATCTTTTTGAAAACACAGGTATGAATTATTTTATCCTGGTCCATTTTGTAATCTGATGTCACAGGAGAAAGTTATATTTTTAAGCTTGATATCTTCCAATAATTAATATAATGGGTTTTTCTGTATTTTAATAAGCCCTAATAACAGCATTGCAATCCTTAATGCTGTTCCTCGTATTCTTGTTACAGTAGGTGTATGGCACACATCTTCTAGTGTAAAAAGCTCATAACAAATTTCCGCAACTTAATCTCAGTGTTAGAAAAAGGATCACAGCAGCTGCTACTGTATTTTGTATTTATGCTAGTTTTTTTAAAGATTCGTGACATGCTCCCTTGGAGCTAAATATTGACAAGCATGCTCTGGCAAGCGAGATCAAGCTTGGGGAGTTAGCACAGCTCAAGTCTCTGCATTGACACTGTAACCCAAGTCTGAAAACTATTATCCTACACCATTTGTTTTGGCTTTATAGGTGATACTGTCCACTTGAAATAGGGATTTCTGCTGTATTTTTAATACTGTAACTGTGGATTCATATTTGATTTAGGACCCCAGTACATGCAAGGTTGGTTGTACATCTGTGTTCGATGACATCTTCAGTAGTGTATTGTGTATAGAATCACAAATGACAGCATAAAAACTTTACGATTTCAAACCTGCAAGCCAGAAGTAAACATTGAGTATAAAATAATTTTAAAATCACATTTATCTTTTAAACTGTAAAACACACTATGTCCTGAAACTGTGAGTCTATGAAAGCTATTGATCAAAAGTAAATGTTGGACATATATTCATTATGCGAAGAAACGTAAGAGATTTTTATTTGTGTGCTGTAGGTAAAAAGAAAAATCCACTTTTTTATTAATTGTAAGCACACCATGTTTGTAATGCTTGCAGTTTACTTTTTGAATTTCTGAGTAAAGAACTTAAGGCTATTTGGGTTTCTAGTAAATTTGGCATATACACTAAATTGATTACCAGATGCATTGAGCAACATATGGCATTGCAGAGCCTTCGTGTGCTTCATAGTATCTTCTTAAATTACCAGCATTTGTTTTGATTCCAAAAATGCACTTGTCTCGGCTCTCTAGTGCTTTGGACTTAAATGTTGGCTTTTCAGTGCTGAACAGATGTGTAAGAGTTTCACATGGAACATTTACGCTTTTGTGCGTCTTCCTCTTTGAGTTTTCCATACATGGTATTATGTCAGTGATAGCTCATGCAAATTTGGGATCTTCATTTTCATATGTACATTGATTGAGTAAAATAACCTTCAGAATTCCTAATAATTCTGCATGACCAAGAAAAAACAAGGAATCAAACCAATTTTTCCAAATATACTGCCCCCAGAATAAATCAGTTCTCTCACTGTGTTTTATTTTAGATTAGAGAAAAAAAGGAAGGAAGGGGAATGTAAGCCCTTTATGGGTGACAGCAACAGTCAACAGTCCTATATGCTTCTGTGAACTCCCTTGCTTGCGGCTGTGGTGTGAATGGGCATAACAATTCATCCAGGAAAACACACCAAATAAGGAGCTTGGGGCATTAGTATGTAATTTACTTCTAGGAGGAGACTGCTTGAGTTGATTTACAAAGCTTAATTCTAAAGAGGTAAGCTTTTAATTACCAAGAGGTTTAGGGAAATGGGTAATAGGACATTGTGGGACAAGGGATGAGGAATTTGGGACCAGGAAGGTGCACTGCTGCCTCTTCTGCTCAGGTGGAATTGCTCTCTTGACACAGATTTCCAGACTTCCCCTTGGAATCTTTCTCTTGTGGGAGAGAAAAACATTATACTTTTGTATAGCATTTGGATATCCTCTCCTAGAAGGCATTGTGTCAGTGCCAAATACTGCTGGTGTGTGTTTAGCACCAGCAGTGTGTGTTCTGATCAGTATTTTAAAAATCAATAAACACTTTGTGAGCCCCTGGCTTTCTGTTAATTGGCCTTTACTTTGATCACTGAAGACCAACAAATGCAGTTTAGGAGTTGTGCTGCTGCCATTTTTCTTCAGTGGAAGCTGAGGGGATGAGTAAGTACATAAATTAAGTCCCTTACCCTCTGAGCTGCCCTCATTGGGTAACAATTAAAGTGATCTGACAGAGCAATGCACTAAATTCCCTTGCATCCCCTCATGTTGCTCTGAATATATCAAACAAATGATTATTTAGGCATATTAATGCTGTTATTTTTTATTAATGCAGAAAGCAGAGTTATGATATGGTTGTATAATTTCTTCTTGAAATCAGTACTGAGTTGTGTGACTGATCACAAGCAGGACTGATATAACCATGTGTTAATTACCAACGCTCAATAATATCTCCAAAGCTAGTACCACAAATATTTCACAGAGCATGGAAAAGTTCTTCAGCTTTGTATACATTCTCAGCTAAAGAAATGACATGAAATTTCCTATAATTGTGAAGGTTATTAAAAAGAAGGAAAAGGAGAAAAAGCTTTCCTTTAAAATTGTTATCTGTGCATGATTAAGGCCTGAGCTAAAGCCAAGGTATCAACTTTCTGTTGGAGTTGGGGGTCCTTTTCCTTTATGGAAATCTAAGGCTTATCATGTAAATTTCATTACAAAAAAAATCACAGAATCACAGAATATGCTAAGTTGGAGAGGACCCACAAGGATCATTGAGTCCAACTTCTGGCCCTGCACAGGACCACCCCCAGGAGTCACACCCTGTGCCTGAGAGCATTGTCCAAACACTTCTTGAGCTCTGTCAGGCTTGATGCTGTGACCACTGCTCTGGAGAGCCTGTTCCAGTGCCCAACCACCCTCTAGGTGAAGAACCTTTTTCTAGTATCTAACCTAAAAAAAATACCAAAGTGTAAAGAACTAAATATTTAGAAACTTATCTACCTATGAAACCATAATTAGAAGAAAGTGTTCCTGTGTAATGAGCATTCCATGTCTGTCATACAGTGTTTTAATGTCTGCAGTAGGTATTAGCTGAATATTTCCATTATTACCACTCTGTGAGCAACTGCCATTCTTGAAACTAATTGATATTTAGAAATAAAAGCACTTTTATTACATGTCGCCAGCTTCTGAGGACCAATCTTATAACCTACAGTGCCTTCAAAGGAGTGATGATACTTCTTATTTCTGGAACTAATCACTTCCAAAGAAAGTGAAACAGTGAAAATATTGTGGGTTTTTTTCTGGAAAACTTTGATTGCATTGTAGACTATTCTACTACAAAATTATTGTAGTGTTTTATCTGCCAAAGGTGACAAGCAGGGGGGAAGATAATTTTACAGGAAGAGAAATGTTTGAATATAGGCAACGAGCAGTGTGCAATGGTTTGGCTCAAGGCAGTGAATTTATTTGTTAGCTGATGAAACTGTGGTCTCAATTTTTCATTGTCTAAGTACAAAACAGTCTTCTGATAGGGAATGCTGGTTGCAGAGTCTTCACTAAATTTTCATTAGTTTGTTTTGTGGGTTTGTGCTCTGTCCAGACCAGCAGACGGATCTGCAATTTCAGGGAAGAAACTGTACAAGAAAAGAGAACCCCCTACCAAGTGTTTATCTTCTTAAGGCCACGCTGTCTTATTAGGGACTAGACAATCTCTAATCATGCTTTTAAAGTTTTTCAAAACAGGAAAGCTGTTAGAAAACATTACACGCAAGTTAGTGTTAAATATTGGTCAAGAACTCAAGATTTGAGGAGGTTTTATGCATATTTTATGCGTTATTTAAATTGCTTCATCTTCAACCTGCCTCTGTCCCTTAGAGACTGACCTATAAAGTCATAGTGCCTTCTGGCTCCAGTGGGAACTACCAGAGAATGGGAGCTTCCTGTGCTTTCCTCCCAAAATAAAGCAGAGAAAAAACCTGATGCTAGCTTAATGCTGGCATGTAATGTAAAGTCTGAGCTCGCCTTGTTAGGAGCAAGTTCAGATGCTGACACTAATCTAGATGGACCAACATGAAGCTCACAGTGACTATATTTTTACTTTAGAGACTACATTAAAGTTAGAAAATTGCTGGTCCAAAGACCCTTCAAGTTCTATATTAAAATTAATTGGTAGCTGAAGAAGCCTCCCAATAAACTGTTTTCAGCAGGTTAAAGTGAGAACCCATAATTTGATCACCAGATTATAACTGGTCCTGCAAAAATCACATCCCTTGCAGCCTTCAGTACGAACAGCTCTAGTTTTTGCTCTTGTTCACATGAATCTTTATCTGCCCAGATGCTTTGTGTCACACTCCTAAATAGCAAAGTGAAATTGTCAAAAGCCCCCATGCTTTGCTTCTTTTCTCAACCCTACCCTGGTAGCAGTAGCTTGCTTTCCAACTATCTCAACAGACTCTGATATGGCCCTTCTTTCCAATTGATGATACAGCCCACCAACTTACAGACACATGCAGATCCCCATGAACAGTCAAGATAGGTAGTTTCTATTTATTGCTGGGAGGAAAAAAAGTGTCAAATAACTTCCTACTCATCCTATGGCAAGCAGATTAGGGTTGTGTGCTTCAGCTACCTTAGGTATAGCTATCAGTTCTCCTACTCTTGGTTGTGTGAGTCTAGAGAAATGGGAAGTGTTGAAATAAACGGCTATGATACACATAGTGTTGAAATAAACATTTATTTTAACACATTGTATGTGATGAGCCATTTATTTTAACACTCTTCACTTGAAGTGTTGAAATAACAGGTTTTATCAGGGGACGTGTCATCCACTGTTTTATGTATATGTGAATATGGAAATACATCTACTGAGTGTGCGTGTATATATATATACACTCACACAGATTATATGTATATGTAATAATAATATGGTAGATGGGTATGTAGGCACTATTGCACAGGCAAATACAGTGTTTTCTACTCCAGTGGAGTCATTCATTTTGCAAAAATTTGTGACATTGTATTTTTAATATTTATGTTTCTATAAATAGATCTAAATATATTTGCACATAAAATTTTTATTACTAGATAGTAGCAATCGATGAGTTAGATAAAACAGAGGAATAGACAAAATAAAATAGATAAACCTCAAAATAGGACAAGGATAAACTTGAGTTATGTAAAGGGAGAAAGAAATACCTTATCTAAGCTTTCTAGTTATCTAGACTTGGTTACTACAGTTTGACATACTTTAAGAAGTTCATCTTCCTTTTCTGTAATGGACTTCTTTGGCAGGTGGTTATTAAACATCACAAGGTATGCATCAGGTTTTGTAAATAACTTGAAAAGTTGTTGTACTGCATTTTTCAGTCTCTCTTTCTTTTTTTTAAATACAGTGCAGGACCCTCAATCTGCTGCTCAGCAACCAGTCACTACTCTTCCAATGTGTCCTTAGATGTACTAAATTGCCTTTTTGTGGTTAGAATGACATAGGTGCTGAAATACTGGCAGACACATAGACATACACGCACATTCTGGTGCCAAGGTCATGGTGACCATGGTAGTTGTTGTTATGGAAGTTAAAACCAGCTCAAACAAAGGTACCACTGCCGAGGCTGATAGAGGCATGGCTGCCTTTCGACAAATCTGTGAGCTTCTGCGTAAATAGCTGGAATATTTCTGCTAGACTTTGTGTTAAACACATCTGTCTCTGCATTTGAAATAAATGGCAGCAAGACCTACTGTGTGATAAAGTGAACCACTCACATCTTTTGAGGGGAAGAATTGCCCAGCAGAATTTGGCAGGAACTCATTTGTTCTTCTGTGGTGGCTGGAGGGGCCTTTTCTGGTGACTGGGCCATATTTTTTAGATGGGCTGTCCCTTGACCATTATGCTGGTCCTATTCATCTGTCTCTTCCCTTGTCTTAAGCTGGGAGTGTACCTTAGGTATTAGCACTACTTTTACTACCTTTTTATTGCTGTTGTATTGTTATTTGTTTTATTAGATTAACACAAGCCCTCTCTTGTAAAAGGCAAGGTTTGTCCAGGCCAGGGGAGGAGTGCAATGCAAAAGGTGCTGGACCTGCTTCAGCAGCACAGGGTTCTCAGCTCTGCACCACTGGGGCAGCTGACCCAAGCTCCGAGTCCCAATGGGGAGAAAGAGTGAAGCAGTCAAGGGAAAGAAAGGGCACACTGAGCCAAGCAAAGAACATGTAAACCAAGCTGTCAGACAATTTCCAGCTTCAAGTCAAACCAAAGTAGAAAGCATGAGTGAAATTAAATAATGAACATTTGATAAATTGCAACAGAAAATGCTTTGCTTGGTTTCATGCTGATGACCAGAACAATCGATTTTTAGTGAATCTGTAGTTTTCAGTGTGAGAATGGCTTTGTTAGGAAATGTTTAACCAATTCTTGCAGCATTCACAAAACAATTTGTATCTGTCCTTTTGATTTTTCCTATTGAAGTTTGATATGAGTGACAATTCCCTCAGGTATTCCTAGATAAATTATATTTACAGATAAGAAAAATTTAATTTTTCCTTCCCTCTTACTCTGATTCTAGCCCTTTTTAATTGAGAGAAATCTCTGATGAGTACTAAACATTTATTGAATGAGAACTCTGGTGATTTTATGATCTTTCAACTGAAAGAGCATAAATAATCATTCATATTAATTCAAAAATGGTAAAAATAAATCCTAAAATCGACACTTATTTTTCTCTGTGATTATGGAAGTTCAACCTTTTTTTTCTATTTGCGTACTATTTTTTTTTTCATTAAATATGAAGCAAAATGATTGCCTCTTTTTCCAGTCACAGATTGGGACTCAAATCCAGATGTCATCATATGAGATGTAAGCTTTGAAATTAAAAGGAAGTGGGCAATAGTTATCAGAGAAACTATTAACATACTATCAGTTTGGCAAGATAATCATTCTATGCTAACAAAAATGCAGTCAGTTGATGTGGTTTCATGAGCCTGCTATAGCAGACTTAGGTAGAAATTGTTTCAAATCTGCCAAATCATTATCTTTATTCTAAAGTCTTGTGGCAAAGTCCCAACCTCTGTGTAGTCAGCAGAACCTTTCCCATTTACTTTGTAGTATTGGTGCATCTCCCTTCATAACTTACAAATAAAATAAAATATTAGGTAGCCATTGCTTTGAAGATGTAGGCTAACTGATGTAGAAACATCCCATAAAAAGAATATTCCCTCGAATGCTCCATTTGGTAGACGAGTAACTAAATGTTTGGTTGATGTAGCCAGAGCCTGAGTAAATAGTACATTATTGTTAGTGACTTTGGCAAATGGTTATTAATGTGTAATAATGGACTGAAGGACTGACCAGGCAGGGAAATAGGGAGCAGTGAGAAGAGTCATCTCCAGATCCTGAGAATTGTTCGGCTGTGCACCACTTAGCTATGTCAAGGTCCGTCTTGCACTTTCTTTTTGGGAACTTCTTGTATTTCTTTTAGTGCTCTAAATGTTGTGTGTCCCATTTACAGACCTCGTAACAGCTGTGAATAGTCTTTCTCTCTAAACATGTCTGTTCATTAGGTTTTCTTCTGCATATAAATGCATTCTCTGGTCATTTTGAAGGATGTGTCTGCTACACTGTTTCATTAAACTGCCGCGTTATCGGGTAATTGTTTAAACATAATGCCATAGCACTATCAAAAGGAAAGGTGAACTAATGGCATTTGCAAATGTCAGGGATTATCTTAACACTTTTATTATAGTTTATAAAAAGTAGGTTCAGGGCATTCCATGGCAATTATTTCCACAGAAATTGGTTATTTAAATAAATTGCTAATTATCTGGATATGACAGTGTTGAAAACCCTGCTAATGAGTTATTTGATAAGTGTAGCTTATGGTGGCCACCTACAGGTGAGAGAGAGAAAGAACGTGAAGAGTCATTGCAATCAAAAGGAATGCGATGCAAATGGATTGCGTATAACCTGCATGTTTTCCTGGACTGTTTGCAAAAGCAGATTATATAAAGTACTTGGATCACTATTATTAGGCAGCATATACATTATGCAGAAAATGTCTTAAAAAGAATTATTTTCTGGGGTTTTTCTTTCTAATCCCTAAACTTCCTTACCTAGTTACTTCCTGAAGCATTGGATTGATTGTCTAAGATGCCTGAACTTTCCCAGACCATTTTCCTTCTGTAATGCTTTTCACCCATGTTTGGTATTTGCTGTCATTGGCTTCTATTGTCATTAGCTTTATAGATTTTAACAGTCAGGGAGATAACCATGTCAGTTTTCTTCCAAGAAGGTATCTATGGAGGAAAGAAAGATGATGTTGCTTAGATTTTGGGGGGTTTAATTTTTTTGGCAGCATGGAGTTTAGTAGTGATCTATTAATCAAAAATAATAGATCAGCTATTTTTCTTTTTAATATTTAGACTCAGTGGCTTAAATCTCATATTAATTTTTTAAAGAAAAACTGCAGTGTAATATAATGTAATGCAAATTTTAAAATATTTTTATTTTACAATGCACAGAATGGGGAGAATTATGAGTTAAATTCATTTTTATTCTATACAGTAACCATAGATACAAAAACGTGTGTTTAAGTGATCTACTATCCAAAAGTATGAGAGTTTCCTTTCCTTCAAAATCTATTTCTCCTGTTGATAGAGTTTGATAAAGACTATTCAGACTGTTTGAAGATTCAGGCTCAGTATTATCAGTCTGAATTGATTCACTTGAGTTCTGCTGGCTGTTTTTTAATGGGCCTGGATCGTCTTTACTTAAAGGCCCTTTTTAGAGAGCTGCTGCATGTGCATTGGAAACTTAAAACAATCACATTGTTCCAATGCATTGCAAGTGAGAACGTAGCCCAGTATTCAGGACTTCTGAGACTATTTTGTTCTCCCATTGGTGGATCACTAGGATCAAAATTATCTGAATTGTTTCTGCTGGGAACTTCCAAAGCTACTGTATTGCTTGAAGCTTAACACCAGGCTTCTTGAAGAAGGCATTAAGTTTGGCTCTCACCCCTCAGTCTAGTGAACCGTTTTGGTGTTTGACAGGACTGAGCCCTCTGGACTCCAAGGACTTATGAAGTCATAATAATACATGTGTCTTCTGGCATTGGTAAAGAATTTTTTACTTCCTAAGAAAAAATAAACAGTCGAACAAATAAAGAGGTATATTATCTCTCATCAGTTTATCATCAGACTGCTATTCTCAGTAGACAAGGGCAGCTCTACTTATCTATGCTGATCAGGGAGGGGCATTTGAGTGATGTATGTTCTGCTTCTCCTTCATGTTGTGTTTTGTCTATTGGACTTCTTTGACTGCAGTCCCTGATAGTCTGAAATAGTCAGAGGTTTTATTTTTTAAAAAGAAAATATAATAAAGCCAAATTCTTGGTTTTAAGGCAAGAAACAGTTCAGCGACTTTCACATCATATAATTATTTCATTGTTTATATCTTTATATAGTAGGAAATTTTTCCCCTAATTAATGAGATTTGAAAGAGTAGTTTTCAACACAGAGTAGCATGTCATTTTCACAATGTATTTTTCTCTCTGTCTTTAATTTTTATATTTCACTCCCCTGCCTGAGGTCCAGATAAATGGACTTTGTTTATTTAATCTCATTATTTTGCAGCAAGGTAAATGATAGCCGCATCTAGCATCTGGTAGCAGCTGTAATGCTTCTATCAAGAGAGTACCATATCAGCAGTTTCCGCAGCTACCGGTGCTTAACTAGTGGAATTACAGGTCCCAATGTGTCAAAGCATGTGGTAGATGCTTATCATTTAGTATGTGAGCTGTCCTTCAAATACATGCTGATTTGGACCTCAGCTTCTTTTAAATATGGTAGTATTTATCAGACAACATTCTGCAAATTCCCACTACTACTTACAGCTCTTTTAAAATTTGGGATTAAATTTCCTTTATTTCAACCTTTTAAAAACTCCTTCTCCGCAAATCTCTAAAATGGAATTTATTATCTTCCTGCGGTACTCATATGAAAATGCAATAAAATACAGATTGTAGGACTGTAGGTCAAATTGAGTGTTCATTTGCGCTTTTTTAATTTGCCTTTTTTTTAATAGCTTGGCTCTTTTCTGTTGTTGAGGGTTTTTTGTTTGTTTGGCATTTTTTGTTTGGTGTTTTGGTGTTGGTGTTTTTTTTGCTTTAATCTGGAAGGTTGTTTCCCATTTCACTAGGCAGTAGGATTGCTACTAAAAGCAAATCACATTGTATTCCAGAGCAACAGCTTTTGTTACAGAGGGGGGGGGAAACTTCTGAATTGTTGATCAAAAAATGTCAGGGGGAATGGATGCACCTTATGTTGTGCTTGTTCCATATACTGCAGACTAATTAAAAAAATGCTGCGATGAATGGTGACACCTCAGTCAGCTCTCTGATCATCATTACAGACATTTATTTACTCTCATCAGAAGCACTCCCAAAATGTTTTTAAATTCATTTGGATGAATTATAAATGAATGGAATACTTTTGCAATCATAGCAATTTATCACTAATTTACTAATCACCAGATGTAAGTAATGACTCATATTATGAATATCAAGTTCAGCTAGTACTAAAAAGTACCTATGTTCCATAATAAATTCTAGGTCTCATTGCCATCTCTGCCAGACTTCATGAAATCACATGCTGGATTTCTTTGGGCTGAATGAAGGCCTTGCTGATTATCTGTTGTGCTGAAATCTGAAATAAACTGTCGTTTGCTCCCTTTCCTCTACTGACCATTGTACAGAGACAGTCATTTAAGTGAGGAGAAGGCTAATTTAATAAGACTGAAGAAACAAACAATTATATTCTGAAAATATTATTTTGTGGAACTCTTTGCTTCAAGATATCATTAAGGTCAGGATCTATAAGGTTTTCAAAGTCATTGAATGCAAATTCTATGACTTATATTGGGGTTAAAAGAGTATAAACCTTCATGCCTCAAGGCAGATGTCAGGTTTTAACTCATGCAGATTGGGAAGAAATTTCTCTTTAGTCACATTATTATCAGGGCCTGTATTATTTCACCTTGCTAAAAAACAACTACCTCATCACAGTGATATTCTGGAGCAGCTGTGTCAGCTATATTGCCTGAAAGCAATATAGCAAGTCTGATGCTTCCGTCTAGCCTCAGTTTCAAAAATGAATATTTGAAGAATTTCATAAACTACTGTTTTTCTACGGGATTGTTTTCAGTGGTTTTGGCTGTGCAATGTATATTTTGGCCTGTATGCCTTCCAAAAGGCTTTATAAATAAATCCACCAGAGCATGGTTGCCATTTTTTTTAAGCATTTCTGTAAGACTGGACCATTAATTCCATCAAAATATTTGCTCTTTGGACACTTGGCAGTCATTATCTTTCAGAGAATCATTCTGTTCCTTTCAGACACATTGCAACCAATCTACTTCAAATGATGGCAAATAGTCATTAGTGTCCTATAGAAAGTTCCTGTTCAACTCCAGCTCCTTTCTATGATCTGTTCTGTTGTGATCTTAGAATTCTTTAAGACAGTTTTAGTAAGATTTCAAATTTTTATCACTCAGCCTCTAGTTTTCATGAAAACACACTGACCCTGAGATTAGCTCAGTTGGTTAAAACTTGGTTGAAATAATGCCAAGGTCTCATGGGTTCAATCCCCTATGTGGGCCATTGACTTAAGAAGTTGGACTCGATGATCTTTGTGGGTCCCTTCCAACTCAGAATAGTCTGTGATTCTGTGATAGTGCATCTTGGGTTTGGCTGTCCATTTACGCACCTAAAAGTTTAGCTGCTGTTACCTAATACAGTAGCAAGGTGGGAAAAAAAAAAAAAGACCTGACAGCCACAGCCACAGTTGCCTGGGAGTGATGCGACCCTCCCTTCCAGTAATGTATGTTGTCCAATGATGACATCAAATTATCCTAAAAGTTCATTAAATTAAGTAGAAATTTTAATATTACCTAGCGAAATCCCAACTAGCTTAAAAAATAAGTAACTGAAAGTGTCACCTATCTACGCTATCCATCATTTCATGAGCAGCATCTGCATCCATATTTTAATTACTTGCATACCATCAATAGGATGTAGCCAAAAAGATGCATTGCAGACACAAGGTATTGGGCTTTTAATCAGGATTCCTGTAAATATAGCAGGGAGTTGTCTGACTCAACCTTTACATAGCATTTGAAATGCAAGCTCCAGCCTTGAAGATGCTACCATAAATGAATATTCTTTTGAGCTTTTGACTATTATGTTAATAGTTAAAGGAGGCTTACATAAAGGATTATCTGAATTTACAAACATCCAGAGGGGAAGCAAAATAAAATACAAAATTTCAAGTGTAGCGACATAGCAGTTTTAAACAACTTCTAGTTGAGCATAAATAAATGAGGTGTTTGCTTTTACTTGGACATGTGCCTTTATGTTCAAAAAATCAACCTGATTCTTTTTGTAGAAACATATATCTCTTTGTTTACAGTGTACTATATGGTAAAGTATTGTTTTCTGTCTCAGACATTGTTATTCTTTGTTTGAGCATCAGCTAAAATGTTCAAGCTAGCTTTGCAATGTTTATCCAAATGTTTCTGCCATTTTCTGTATTTCATCCAAAGGCATAATGCTCTACAAGTATTGATAACACTTGAAGCCCACTTAGTGTCAGTTTATAAATGAATATAACCTCTGCATCTCAGAATTAGATGTTAGTTTCTGATGTTCCTACCATGAGGGATGTGCAAGTTACATCAGGGTCTGTTCTTACGTTGCTAACAAAATGTTCTGGTTTTCTGTAGGAAACGCTATTAGGCCCATTGCCCTCCGTGCAGTGTCTGCCATAGCCCGTGCTCTCCCGGGATTTCCCATCTTAGCAACTGGAGGCATCGATTCTGCTGAAGCTGGGCTTCAGTTTCTGCACAGTGGCGCTTCTGTTTTACAGGTACCTCTTCTTTCTTTGAAACGTTAAAATTGAAATAACTATAATTAAAATCATAATGTATCTTTCTTTCAAACATTCAGATAGTGGGGGGTTTCCTACCATCAAAAGGAATTTTCATGTTTTTAATTTCATGCTTTGTGCTAAGAGACATTCGTTGCACATGTAGGAGGCAGAGGAGGAGTTGCCAAAAGAAGACTCTGGGTGTTGCAATACCAATCTGGCAAAAGGCTGGCCATGAGTTTGTTACCACTTTTTGTCTCTGACTTCCACAATTTAAAATTTAAATCTCTCCCTTGTCATATGAACAAGGTTGATGCAGAGTTAAGCTTGAGTTATCTGTTTTTTCTTTATTCTCAGGCTTTGTTTTCTGCAGAGCCTTCTCAAGTGGAGAGGGCTTTCAAAGAGTACTACTTTGGTCTCACAGGGAGCCCATTTAAAGTAACTCTTGTTTATCCAGGCATCTGTGTCCCTTAAGCATGTTTATTGAAACAAGAGGTTTCATACACAGAGCTGTATGTTTTGCATACAGTGCTGGCATTGCACTGGAGTGAGGTGTCAAGCTGCATGCAGTAGTGGAGGCTGTTTCAATTGGCTGATGGGTTGTTTGGAGGTCCTGGCCAGACTGGCATGGGTAATTAGTCCGTGTCATGGAAGGAAGCCTTGGTGACATGGTATTATGGACAGCAGAAAAATGGCTGGAAATCAGCCCCTTACCTGCTCTGTTAGGCATGTCAGGGCACCATTGCTGCATATATGTTAGAATGGCTGAGGAGCAGGTGGTCTTTATATTATATTATTCTGTTACATATTATTGTTACATTCTGGTAGATGTTCAGCCCCTTTATCTGTACATCCCACCATAGACAACAGCAGCTGTGGATCCTGTGAATATGAGCTTTGTGTCACTCCATGGGATGACTGGAGTGTTTTCATTCCCAAAATTCACTTTGACACTGAAATCAGATTCAGCGTGACCATCCTTTTTACCAAGCTACAGTGACTGCTGAGATTAGTCATTTGTTTGCTATGTTTCACAAAAAAAAAAAAACCAACCCAAAAACAAACCAAAAAAACCCCCCACAACACGCTAACTCAGTGTTTTGATTTGGTTGGGCTTTTTAATGCACACCAAAATTAGCATCTCTGGGAGCAGAAGTAGAAGGCTGCTGCTTTTTTATAGACTTGTTGTGTTCTTTGGATTTATGAATACCATTTACTTTTTTTTTAGTTTGTATTAAAGTGCTTCAAACTCTTTTTTTTTTTTTTTGCAAGGACAGGCAAAAGATCTTCCCTTTTTACACAATGGTCTGAGAGGTTCTTCCATACAAATACTAAGTAATGGTGCAAATTACAGAGCAGGATTTGTCTACAAAAAAAGTAGGATTGGCAAGGAAATGGTTTTAGTGCTCTAGGTGCATTTGATTTTTATTGTTAAAGAGCTGCAGTTTTGATGGCTTTGTCTGTAACAATGTTACATGATCTGAACTACACACAGTAGCATGATTCTCTGTTCTATGTTATGTCTCTGTGAATGACTAAAAGTCAAGGCTTTTAATGTCACATTCATTTTTTCTTTATATAACTGTCTAGCTGTTTATTTTCTAGTATGTCTTTTCAATTTGAAGCAATGGTAATGGGAAATTCTGAAATTATAATTTAACACAGGCATCCCAGTCAGTGCCCAAGAGAAAGAATATTTAATTTACAAAACATTAATTATTGTTTTCTTTTTAATAATAATCAAATTCTCTGAAACTGGCTTCCAGAAATTACTTGGATCTATGTTGATCTTCTGCCCTGTAGAGAACAATTTCTCTTTTCAATCGATTTTTCTCAGAGATGTTGAAAAACTCTTTTCTTGTCCTTAGATTTCACCAGTTTAACTTAAATTGTCTCTAGAACTGATTTTAAAATCCATGGGATCAAAAATACCCTCAGTGGCTTCTTTCTGTTTCACTAATGTAGAGAAGTCCGTTAAACTAATCTAAGATAAATGGATTCTAAAGTGACTGTATAGGTAAGGGTCTGAACTAGTTCAATTGCATTTATTTTAAAATAAGCCTTTAGTAAACTTCATGCAAGACTGTGAATACAGGCACTAAGTCTTTCCTTCATGTTAGGAAGGACATATGAAAGGGATAAGGAAATGTGTAATCTCTATAGCCAGTCTTAGAAGAAATGCACTTGACAGTGACTAGACTGAAACTTTTATTTGCTTCTCAGACAAGACACACTTTGATAGATGGAAGAAGACAGCCTTACCTTCACTGGTCATCTTTAGAACCCATTTAGGGTTATGAGAATCATTGCTGTTGTTTTCCATCTTAACAAGGCCGTACGAATAGCCAGCTAACATACTTTTCAATGAATCCCAATCTCCCTCACATATCCTTGGATATCAAATGCCCAGGTTGTTTCTTCAACAGTCACAACCTCTGTTGCTTACACCTTTGACAGTTCACTTCTGCTTTCTCAGTCCCAAAATACAGAGCAAGTACTGAATTTGTATATAGCATCAAATAAAGTGGTTAAATGAATGATTCACTAATTAAGATTCACTGCATAGCAAGTTCCTGAGTTAAGTAGGTAGAAGTATGGGAGGAATTATATGTGTCCCATAGCCTTATCATATGCTTTGGACACTGTTGGAGGTGGTTTTGTTTAGGCACTTGGACTGACACAATACTGCACACTTTGTGATCTGACTTCATGTTTCCAAAACCACAAGGACACCTTATGGCTGATCCAGAGGCAGAAAGCAAGCAGCCTGGACATTTGTGGTGCTGGAGTGAGCTCTGTGCTCAACTGTGCCAAATAAGCAGTGGGCTTAAAACTGGGGAATGCATAGTGCCACTGCTATCACCACCCTGTTACACAGAATTCCTGGGGAGCAGTATTTTAAAAAGGTAGGGAATGTCAGATCATTCAGCATTAAACACAGTCTTATACTACTAAGTAGCACAGACCATATTGATCCACCCACAGAGCCCAGCTAGAGAGCCTGGGAGAGCAGCCCTTGCTTGGTCACTGGGCTTCTCTTCACTGTGGCTCAACAACAGTGCTGTGTCTTCTCTGTCATGGGAGGGTGACATTCATAGGCTATGATAATAAGAAGGCTTTGTGTGAGTTGACTTAATTGCAATGTGGCATATCTGTTAGAGGAAAGGTTTATGAATAATAAATGTTCTTCCATTAAAAGCAAGATCAGGTTTTCCTCTGCAGCTATTTGACCTACAATCAGTTCTCCATTATTTTTCCAATTGCTTTTACTTTTAAAACAGAGGGATTTATTTTCCATTTACAAAATCGTTGTACGTAGGAATGCAAGTCAGGAGGCAGGTGGTAAGCCATATTTTTCTATATGCTGTAGCCACCTCAAGTGCTATTAAGCAGATATATTAGGAAATGATTTGGAGAGAGAGTTTCCACATTCAAAATATGTTCTATCCCCTGCTTTAGAAGATGGAAGGCAACATCTTAGTATTGTTACTTGCAAAAGACTTCTGTGTAAGGAAGATTGCAGGAGATACAGAAAATGAACTGGATCATTGTAGTGAGTAGTAGCTGGGATTAAAATTTTACACAGAATTTAATAGAGAATTCTTCCCCTTTATGGAGTTCAGAAACACTTGCAAAAAGACCCCGGTTGCTTTTTAATTTCTATTAAAAATGCTGAAAATTTTCAATCCTTCTTCAGCTGATTCCATAGCACTACACTTTTTTTAACATATCCAAATCCACCAATCTCTTTTCAGTACAGGTATGAAATAAAATTAAAAAAAAAAAAAAAAAAAAAACAAAAAACATTTTATTTATGGATATAATCCTGCACTCTCTCCATACCAAAAGCTCCAGAAATGTCTGACTGCATCTCTCTGAGGTACAGGTTATTACTACAGGCTTATACTGAGTCTGAAGTATTTTATTTTTTATTTAAGCAAACTTTTTTAAAACATCCAATTTATAAAAATAAGAAGTATATCTGATTTTTTTGAATCTTCTGCATCATGTATGGGATTTACCATATCACACTGACGGTTCATTAGATTTTTGCAAGGCTTTGAAAGAGACATACATTTTTAAAGTCATCTTACCACAGGAAATTAAAATGGGAAACAATTATAGAAAATTCCAGCAGAAAGAGAAAATGCATTATGGAAAAAGCAATAAAAGAGTAAAAATATTAAAGTAAAAATCACTTCACAGTAGCCTGTATGATTCAATTGTAGATCAATATTGTGTAGTTAATGCATTAGCAGTAGAGCATTAATTTGCAATTACAGCAGGTGATCTGATCCTCTGTGTTCTGTCCATTGACATAAATGACCTTTTGTTGAAAGAGATTCTGTATTCATTATTTCTAGCAGATGTAACAAAAAAAAACGTAGAACAAAGGGATACTTTCTAAAGTATATTTGTTTCATGGTAGAGCCTTTTAGCATTATATTCTGGTATGGAATACTTTTGTTAATCTGGAATGTTGGTCATTGTCATGTAAAGAATGTGGGTTCCTTTTCAAACAAATTTCTTTTTCCACGAAGTATGGAGGTGACACATCCCATGTTGTAGACATGGATGTCTCTAAGGTTTGCAAGGCTTTCTACAAAGCAGCGATTCAAAATCCACCCCTATAATGCTGCTTCCCAGCAGGGCAGCCTGTAGCTTTGCCCAGAGCCCTGTTTCAGACCCACCTTCATCCACTTTATCTTCCATTTGTCCTGGGTGGGATGTAGTGCCTTGCAGTTCTATTCCTATGAGTGCTGTGCTCTTGTCCTCACTGTGTTGTATTCAGCTCATACTTGCTGCCTCCAGCCCTTGCACCATGACCCTCCTCACCTCTCAGGGAAGGGAAGAAGGTGGGAATGTACCCCACCTCAGAGGCAGAGCTGCCATGAAGCTGGATCTGCCCCATGCTCTTCTCTCCTGCCTGACACCGATTGTGTGTGAGAGCTGAGGAAGGACAAAACCATTCTGGAAGATGAGAGCCCATGACAGGAAAGCAACAGCGATGGGTTTGGCCTTTGTAAGATACACTCCCTCTCCAACATAGAACACAGTTAATTCTATGAGTCTGCTTGTGGATTTTTTAACATTTTCAAGGATCCTTCTTGTTGGTACCTTTTGAAGCCAGAGTCTCAAGGGATTCAGTACAGTTTGATTATTATTTTTTCTTCAGCAATCTTTTTACTGAAGCATTTAGCAAAGAGATTTTTACAGCAGCAGGATGGCCCTTTGTGTGTGAATAAACAGGTGTTTCCGTCACAAAATTGTGGGATTTCATCTATGAGAGAGCAGTTATTGTATTTGTGCAAATGTGAAACCCTGTAAGGAACTTTTCTGCATGACATAAAATGCGCTGGGTATCAGCAAATAAGACTCTGAAAATATAATCACTATGAAGCTACGTGGAGAAAAAAATACCTTTCCATAACCATTATGTCTTGTCTTAATGTTTAGATGCTACTATTTTCTCCCTCTCAATCTCAAAACAAAACCAAAAAAAAAAAAACCAAAAATCCATTAAGTAAATGTTTGCTGTAATAATTTGTCATATTCCCTGTCCCCACCCCCAACCCCCCCACCCCCCAATTTTTAATTTTCATTAGGACCCTGATGCAATTCGTTTATACCTTTTTTATGGCTACAGAACTGCAAGGTAGCGAGCTGGTTCTCCATGCACTTCGTTACAGGTCTTTTAAGCCCATCTCAGTGTCTGTTGAAGTCAGTGAAGACTCAGATATCTGAGCTAAGTGAGAACAAGATCAGGCAAAAAAAATCTCATCCAGGAATTATTTTTTGTGCCATATAATGGCATGCAGAGTGAAGAACTGTAAGAGATTCAAATCACGGGAGTGCAGAGCAGGGCAGTGATGGAGCTGTCCCTGTGATTTAAAATTCCAAGTTAATACTGATTACAATTGGGAAAAATATATTTTGTATTGCAGTGAATAGCTGTGATTTTTATTGTAGAGGAAGGACTCAGTCTTACCTTGTGTTCCATCTCAGCTTGATATGAGGAGAATGAAATCAGGTCAATTGTTGCAAGTCTTAAACAACCACTGGTGTGGCAGAACAAGCCTGTGCTTCTCCTGCCTGGACTTCCAAAGATCCCACCCTTCCTCTGCCCCCAGCCTGTCCTTACACCAGCGCTGGTGGAAACAGAGGCCAAAACCTTTGCTCTGTGTCAGGTGGAGAGTGCTCTAAGGGCAGATAAGCCCAGGAACAGGCACACTTTGGCACCAGACTGACACTGTGAAGTTCCTGGCGCAGGCTGTGGCTCAAGAGGTAGAACAAAATCTTTCTGTACAAAGCTGTCCATGACACAGAGAAGTTAAGGTGCTGGAGGTAATTCTTCCCTCACCATTTATATTGATGAGTGAACCATGGGTTGCTGGATGCAGTATGAGGCCACCCAAATGGTATCAGACAAGAGTCCAGAGATGACTCTTCACACCCAGAACAATTTTAAGGAAAAAAAAAGGCAACTTAAGGTAAAACCACTTCTCAGATGTAATTGAGATAAGTATAGTCTCCTGTAGAAATAGTAGGTTTTAGACTGTATTCCCAAAGAAACTTGATATGTGTTTGTATGTCCATTTGAGTACCTTGGTCACATTTGAGCTTTGTGGCCATTTCTACTGAAATTTGCCAGGAGATAGAAAGTATTTTGAGAAAACAAAGAAGTCAGGCAGAGGAGAGTGTAACTGCATTCCTTCACTGTAAGCACAAGCACACTATGAGCTCACTTTTATTAGACCTCTGAGCATCCACATGGGACAGCACTGTTAGGACTGTGTCAGCCACAGGAAAGGCTTTAATTGGCAGTCACACCTTATTAGATGTCAGAGAACCCAACCAGGAGACACAGAGCTGCTGGAAGCCAGGTATCATTAGCTCCACTGCTCACAGAGCCACTCACTGAAAAAAGTCTTCAATGGATGCAGCACTGAATGGGGTGGCCCTTCTCTGCAGAGCTGAAATTTGCAGAACATGCAGAAACAAAAGAGGGAACAAAGTGCTGTTTGAACATGTCGACATAAAATCCAAGGAAAAATGAATGTGAAATAGAGAAAAGACTTAGGACAGACATACTCAAGCATTCACTTCTGAAAACATTTCATTATTTTCTGATTTTTTTCCCCAGCCCAGTGCTAATTACAGAAACTCAACCTGTTCTCAACTGTCTGTCTTTGCTAATAAAAAAAAAGAAAGTAATTAGAGGACTGCCACACTTGCTTCATTACAGATGATTGGGTGGAAAATTGCTAATTGATAATGAGAATTTTCTGGAAGAATTCCTCTTAATGGAAATCCAAATTTGTCAAACAAAAACAATCTAAACTTTTTTTTATTATAGCTGTGTAAAAGGTCAAGTTAGAACAGGTTTTCATTATTGATTTTTACTTATATTGCCACTTTTAATGAAAAGTTGCAATATTCAAATCAGCACATTGTGAAGTTATAGACTAAATGCTAATAATGCCTTTTATTTTGTGCAATTTTGCAGTAGTTTTTTGTTTTATTTGAAGCTTCTTAGGGGATTTATCTATTAGTTTTCCTTTATTTCTGCTTATTTCACCAGCTAGTAAATGAAGCCTGCGTAGATAGGATTGCTATTTCATAAATTTGTAAGAATGAATTAAAGCTCATTCTTTAACAATTGCTATTTGTCATTCTTGTAATGAATTCTCATGCAAGGTAGGTTTAACTATCACTATATGGTAATATTTATTTACTCACAGTGAAGTCTTAATTGAGCATCAGCTCAAATGCTGTCCTATAGCAGTCGTTCCCAGGCTCTGCAGGGGATTTGTTCTTCTGGAGACTCTTGGTCTGCTTCTCTTTCTCCCTGTGCCTATATGTCTACCCTGCTTCCCTGGGTCTGGTGGCACAGGGACTTCAAGGATTGAGGTGACATGAATAATTGCTTTGCCAATATGTTTGCTTCATCTCTCCCAAGGATCCACAATATTGCTTGTATTTCCAAAACCCGGTACTCTGCTACACCTATTTTTAATAGGGCTTCACACTACTGATGTGGATTCCTGCTGCCACTATCTTATATGAACATTCACAGAGCTGTCCTCTGTGCAGATAAAAGCACATGGTGTGAATTGACATGGAGTGAGTTTTGTTTAAAGTTTACAAAATAAATGTAACATGGAGATGACTCTTCACAAGAGGCTTGGTTAATTGTTGATGAAATTGTAGACAAGTTGTTTTACACAGCTCAGGTTACTGCCAGACATGAAGCTAGCTCTGTTGTAGACAAGGTTCCCCATGTGTACCAGTGTGGAGGTGACTAGAAATTGAATCTGAAAGTCTACCCAGCTCTTTGTCAGATATTGAAAATATATAGAAGGACAGATAAGCACAGTGAAAAATGTTATTTCTTTTTTCCTTGCTGCCATCACCAGTAATTACTTAGGAAAATTCCTGTGGTGTGAGAGGTTTTTTGGTTTAGGGTTTTTTTTGGGGGGAGAGTGGTGTTAATGTTAGATGTATTGTAACTGCAGGGGGCTTATTTTCCAAAAAGAGAAAACATAAAACATTCAGGATTGCAAAGCTCTGACATTAGAAAAGTTTTTCTTGTAAACATTATTAGTCACACCAAGAAAATGCACATGCAAGAAATTTTCTTTTTTGTAACATAGCATCTCTGTTGAACTTTCTGTGCGACAGTACCTGGTAGTGAAAGGAAGAAAGGGAGAGTAAGCAGTGGAGGAGGCTGTGCTCAGGGAAGGCACAGTCCTGGAGCCCACACTGGCACAGGATTGCACTGCTGTGCAGCTCAGCTTGGGCTTGGTGCTGGGCTAGCTGCAGTTTGGTCACCCATCTGTTGGTTTTCCCAGTGGTAGAAAAGTGGCTTTTCTGCCCAGGACAGAGGGAGCAATCTGGCAATATGAGCGCTGATGCTTTTTTGAAGTTTTTTTCCTGCTACCACACAAGCCCCTGACACAGCTTGGTCTGGCTGATGTGGGGTCCTTTTATCCATGCAATTAGAACAGAAGAAACAGAGAAAGCATTTTTCTCAAGCTGGCATTTTAGAAGCTGGCAGTATGTTTAACAAAGGGCTTAACTTCCTTCAATATCCTGAGTTATGTTGTTGCTTTTCTTGCTCATATTTATTGTTTGGACAGAGATAGGTAAAACAATCCCTTAGGAAATGTGGAAGTAGGTTTTTATCTCAAACACAAAGGACTCAGAGGGTCAGAACTATTTTATTCACATGAATCTCACTCTTCAATGGACACAGTAGTAGCTGCACAAATTCTTACAGGCAAGCTGATAAAGGATGAAAGTAATTTTAGCTGAAATAAAATGTGAGAGTACTAGAGGAAAAGACTCACAAGGATTTGGGGTTAATCACTGCAGGACTGAATTGAGGTTCCAAAATGGAAAAAAATTTCTTTTCCATTTGATTTTGAGAGGCCTGCAGCTTTGAAAATCCTGGTCACAGAGGGATATCTCTCAGTAGATGGTTCTCATTAGAATTTGTTGAAAATTTCTTTGAGGAAACTGTTTTTCATTGACAAATTTCATTTAATCAAAATAGACCTGGGTTCAAGTCCCTGCTGTGTCTGATTCAGTGCCCTGGGATGAATGCTGAAGGTCTACCCTGGACCCATTATGCATTAATGAACCTGACTATTGCCAGTGATGAGGAAATAGTTATTCTTTCACAGGAAGTTTAAGCTTGGAAAGGTTTTCCAGTTTAAACTGATAATCAAAATTCAAAAAATGTGCAGAATTAACACTTTTTTATTGAAAAAAATATTATTTGGGTGAATCAAATCTCTGTTTCAGTTTTTCTGCAACATATTTTAGTTTTGACCTTTTAATTTCAATTAACTTGGATTGCAAAACAGACATTTTCAAGTTAAATGGAGCCATTGCATTCTATGTTGTCAAATAGCCCATATTGATAATTCTGGAACTCTTTTCCACACATTTTTCAGAAGACCATTATGTTCTGAAAAGTGTGCTCTCCTAGAACCATGCTCACTTCTGACAAATACACCTTTCCAAAAATGGGATAACAGACCAACTTCATTCTAGAGATGATGGTGTTCCTCTTGGCTAGCTCTCAGAAAACAAAATCTTAAAAACACTGCTAACTCCTGTGTGATGTTACTTGATTAACAAACTGCCAGATCACAGTGACTTAACTGATACCTGCTACAGAAATTTCTTTGGAGCTGAAGGATGCGGCTCATGGAAGTGGGTCGAGGATATCTACATCTACCTGACACAGCTGCTGATGCTGTACCAGCAGCTGCAGAACCACTGGGAGAGCTGAAGGATTTCATTTTCCACAACAGTATTTATAAGAGAGAGGCAAGACCTTTGGGTGTTAATAAATGAAGTATGAAGCGATATTCAACATATATTTAAAGATAGTTGTAGAGCCTCTATATGTGATTGAACTGTTTACACAGGGGAGTTGGTTCATCTGCTTTCAAAGCTATCTTTCATTTTGTAGATCTGCAGTACAATGATACAATTTGCTATAGATGGCTGATTATGAAGCTGTTTCCCACACTCCTCAATGCTCAAGGCAGGTGGAGTCCTATTTGTTTTCTTAGGAAAGATGATCATGATCAGCATTTTTATCAGTGTGTGTGCCCACCTACTGCATAAAGGTCCACTTTGTAGTTCCAAGAACTGACAGAATGCTTTAGTGAGATAGGGAAATATAACCATTCCTCTAGGGGTGGTTGACAGGGAAAAAACCCACAATTACCTCAGGGAGCCTTCTGAAAATTTATGATTTATTCTGCATTTCGCCTCTCAAAGACATGGGATATAAAATTGCATCATTCAGGGTCCCTTGATAAGAACCAGTTTCCCACTCCCAAACACCCATTTTAGCTATTTAGATCAAAGATATATTAATTGGCAGTGGAGAACTTAACGGGGAGAAAAATAGAGTTGAGTAGGCTAGGAATTAATGCATTGGATAACGTTCCTAAAGGATCCCTTATAGTGCTCTTATCTCCTGCCGTGCCATCATCTGATAAGTGGCTAATGGAGCCTCAACTTTTTTCTCCTCCTTCATCGCTGGCTACTGACAACTGCCCAGCATTGATGGAGTGGAATACATGAACACAATCTGTCTTGCAGCCCCCAAAATCAGGTACTTCAGGGTCTCTGTGCCATCACCTTGGTGCTGGGGAAGCCTCTCAATACAGCCTATCTCAGGAGGCTGCTGTGCCGTGGGGGTCTTTTCGCTGTTCTCCTTTTAACTCATTTTAAACTCTATTATTTACTGGCACTAGTCTATACTTTTGATTAGAGTGACAATTTATTTCAAGCTTGTGTGATGAACTCTCTTGAAGTATAACAAAATATCTGAATACTTTACTGACTTATGTGTCACTAGTAACCCCCCAGCTCTTTAGAACTTCAAGTCTAGGACTCAGTAAAAAAGATTGACGGGGGAGTTTTCTATAATTTGAATAATTCACAGATGTAACATTTGGGTCTTTCAAACTGCTTTCTGAAAGCTGTACTAGACTCTGGAACCAATAGTAGTTCATTAGTTCATATATATTTGTTCAATTCTAATGTTTTTAAAAGGCTATCAGCTATCATCCAATTCAGTTTTTCATCTTTAATCCAGTATCTGAAGACTTGTTAAGTAACATCCCATCTGCTAACCTGTATCTCTAGAGTCATTTAAGCAGCTAATGTGAGTGCTAATTCCATCTGTACTATATCAATATTTTGGAAGCTTTCTCTTACTGAAAAATTTGTTCTTTAAAACAAAGAATTCAGGTTTTTCTTCCAGAGAGTGCACCACATTGTCTAATAATCCAATTCCCCTTCTAATGCTCTTAATCTTGCAGCCCTCTAGCAGAAGTAATAATTGCTGATAGAAAGGATAATTTAGGTTATGCATTTAATGTACTGGTAATTCAGTGTTCCCTGAGACATTAGAAGGAGTGACCATTGTTATACAGGCAGCCTTTCATAGACCTTGGTGTCCTGAAGATTGTAATTACAGAAACCCCTCTCAGAGGAGATTTTATTTGTCTGCATGCTCTCACATTGCAGCTCTTGCCACGTTATTATGAGTATTGTGTCAGGCAACCAGTACAGTGTCTACTGCTTTTGACTTTGGAGGTCCAGACACATCTAAATTATTGTACAGGAGCAAGAAAACATTCATTATTTCCATAGGCAAAAACTATGCAGCATATAGATTGCATGGACCAGAAAGATTTTCCTTTAGTCAAGTCAATTTTTCATTAGTTGCTTTTGAGAATAAATTTTAAATTGTATGTGGGTCTCTCCCAGATTATTACAGTGCTCTTGCCCACTACAATAAAATTAAACTTCTTAAGGTTGGCAATTCATATGGATACCCAAGTGGACATAAATAGAATCCTTCCTGAAGCATCTTGCATTCACACACAACTTCAGTCTTTTTTCACCAGAATCTTAATCAATAGACACTAATCAAGAAAGCAGTAGCTTCAACTGTACATTAAGTAGCAACTCAGGCATTCATAAATGTTTCTCCAACAGGAAAGTGGAATTTATGTCTTCAATACTTATCAGGAAGAATTTTAATAGAAAAAGAAAGCTCCTATAAAAAGATGATTAATGCTAAAATTGAAAATATATTATAAAAACAGTAGCCCTTTTGTTTATCATTTGGCCATAACAGTAAAAATATTTCAAAGGGAGTCAACAAAATTAATGGAAAAGCAAAAAGAAAAATTGTTAATGCATTGTAAAACCTCTTACAGGTATCTCAGAGGAGTAATAGTTGTTTATCCCCTTGCTATGGTAAGAATATTAGAAATTGTGAAGTCAAAGGCCAATTTCCTAATCAGATGACATTTGAGAGCAATTTTACATACAGATCCTATGCAGTTTAGAACCACAGCTGAAGTAAGTCTCCATCTTCTGGGGAAGTAAGATGGCATTCTGCTAAATGCTAGAATTTTATCATTTGAAGGCAAAAAAGGCAAAAAGAAAGCAGCCAGTGAGACCTAAGAATATAAAAGCGTTTGAGATCTCAGAAGGAGTTTAAATCAATGCACTGCCACAGTTACAGCACAGATGAAAGAGCCTGCTGTCTCAATTGCCAGGAATCTACTTAGAAACTCTCACTTTGATTTTTTTTTTTAGTAGTCCGTTACATTACCACTAAATGCAATATACAGAGACATCAGTGCTTTGATGTTATACAGCTACAACAAATGGAAACTAATATGGTAGAACAGTCAAGCTATGTGATTTGCGTTTGTATATACAAATATATACCCATCAATCTTATTTCTAGACTGTGTATCACTGCCACCCATCTGCCTCCATACTGTTACTTCTGTTTTCATAAAAGGCACAATTATTTTGCACCCATATATTTGAGAGGAGTGTAAAAATTGAAATTTTCTCCAAGCTATTGTCTCCCAGAACAATTTCCTCATTTGCAAAGGGTTCTAATGGTGCTTTGAAACAATTTCAGATTGGAGCCCAACTGCTGCCAGAGATTACAGGATTCTTGTTCTCACAGATCTTGTCACACCAAGCGTACTTAGACTTCTTGCAAAATAACACATTATTGAACAGGTCAATTCTCTGATCTGCTCCAGCCTTTTGCAGTGAACTTGTGATTATACACAATAACTCTTGTTAGGTGAAAGTAGTGTAGGGAAGAACTGACACAAACATGTCTAGATCTGCATTTCCTGTAGGGCCTCTGCAGAAATCTCAGCTATTGAAGGAATAGAAAGAATGTAGGTATGGGCTGGGATTTTTGGCACCATCTTCCCCATCACCATCTGTCCAGCTGGGATTTCAACATATAATAATGAATTTATATAAAAGCTGAATGTTGTGGGGTAAGAGAGAGAAAGCAGACCAATGCTTGAAGAGGACTTCATTGTTTCCTCTTCTAGTGTTACAGAAAAATATTCTTCTCTGCAACATCTCCCAACAGGAAAATGTAGGGGCAGCACTGAATAGGAATTGCTTTAGTGGATGATCTGTCTGGAAATGCCTGACACTTTTTCCAGGTTCTGCATGGTTGGCACAGGTCTTCCACACAGTCTCCCAGGATATTCCAAAGTGTGGACAGAAACCACACCCATTTTTGTAGAGAGTGAAACAGAAATAAAATGCAATGTCTGGGTATTTTTCCCATTGCTTCTAAAAACATAGACTATAGATGAAACTGAAAGGTCTTACACAGACAGAGCTCTCAGTAAACAGTGCAGGGGATTTGCCTCAATAAACCCTTCAGAAATTGGCCTCTCTTCATTGTGTAACGATTCTGCTAAAAGCAAAGGCATTTACAATGTTTTATGACTGATGTGGTAGTACCTGTCACTTGCAATGAACTTTTTCTTCAAAATATGTAAATTAAAAGTATTGGATTCCTGCAAATGATTAGTAACAATTATGTAACTTGTGATTTTTTTACACAATCATAATCTCTTGACAATTTACTCCAGTACCTCAAGTAAGACTTGAAATGTCTCTAGATCCTGTGACAAAGTTATACACAGTTTTTATGTGTATTTAGTAATAGAGCAGACAGATAATTTCTTATGCAAGACATTGGGAGGGACCTTTATATGCCTTTCCCATCATTGCATTTTGCAGAACAGTTTTACTTAAAACCTCAGCCTGTGATTCATTTCACATCCCCATTCCCCAATGAGATCATTTGGTATATGTTTGATTTACCAGCAGCAAAGCAGGCATTGTGTCTTTTAGTATCTCACACATGTCTGTATAGATTAGAATTGTAACCTGCAGTTGCAACTTACATGAGCAGTTTTAGATTTCAGAATACTGAGAGCACAATGTAATTGATCATACATAGCATGCTGGCCTGCTTGTCTCTTTTGGGAGGTAAGGGCCAATAACTAGAGTCTGGATCTGGGAGAAAAGGAAGGAGATTGTAAATTGTAGCAGTTCTACACCCAGAATAGAGCCAGGCAATGGAGTAAAACCAAGCTCATGCAAAATTGTCTCCCTGCATATTAATGCAATATGAATAAACCCTAAACAGGAAAAATGTAGAACTTTTCTAGTCCAAGTTCTGGTCCAAATCTAAAGACCAACACAAGCAAGACAGTGGGACTTGCACTTGTCAGCAGGACAGCTGGAAGCTTCATCGTGACCTGGACCTGCCTCTGTCCCATAGGGTGCTCACAAGGCCAGTCTCTCAGCTTCCACAGAAGAAAAATACTTTCTACCTAAATATTTCAGGTGAAAGGCTGGATCAGTTAACAGCTGAATGTTAATCTACTCATTAAACAGATCTCCTTGGATTATTTAGAATTAAGGGATATTAAGCAGGTGCCGTCTCTGGTATGTGAAGTCCCAGCAGAAGTGCTTGCCAGAGCCTGTGCTGATAAACCACACAAGCAACTGATCCAGACCCTCTCTGTTTCTCACACTCATCCATAAGTGGCTTTTGTTGGCCACAGGATACAGACCATTGCTGTGGTACAGCATGACCAGGTGTGTGTTTTCAGTTGTGAAGTTGCAGTTGTGTTAGGTTTTTGCTTCAGGGTTTAAAGGGAAGCACATTTTGCTGTGCTTAGCTGGTTAAAGCATGATGCTGAGGAGAGGGGCTGAACAGGCAGAACTGGCTGCAGTTTAGTTTCATGTGTGCAAGGCACCGACAGCAGCAGTTACACAGTGTTGGGAGAGGCTTGGCCTCAGACCCTGCATTTGCCCGACCCCACGTTAGGCTGGCAAGGTCAGCCTGACCTTGGAGCAGCCAGAAGGAGAAGTAAACAACCTCAGCTCCTTGGTAAACAGCGACCAAGTGTTGCCAGAGGTGGGCTGCCCAGCGCGTGGACAGCTCGTGATAGCTGGCTTTCAGCCAGTGGGAAAAGCCCCTCAGGTCATGATCAAAGCCCTTTGACCTATCCCAAGCCACCCCGGTTCGCATGTACCCTCTCAAAACCCTATATAACCTGTTTACCCCCCCTCAATAAAGGGATGCTGAACGTTCTTTTAACCACTTTGGAGCCTGGACCATATCTCTGTGAGAATTCATCCAGGTATCCGGACGCTGAAACCCGGGGTCGCGTCGGGGTTGGGCGGGTTGGGACAAGGAAAAACCTCTCGCTACAGCAAAATACAGCAGCTTTTTCCCTACAACACAGCATCTCTTGCCTTTATCTCCTATTGAGGTGGTTTGATAAGACATTAAATGAAGGTAGTTCCATTTTAAATACAGCCATAGCTGGGCAGCAGAGCAGGGGGCATTTAGCTTTGCAAGGGAGGGGAAGCGTGCCTGTTCCCAGTGCAGGCAGCAGGAGCAGAGCAGGGGCATTAATGATGTGTGGAGATCAGTCAGTTCAGTTCTGCTGCAATTTTTCCGGATGCGTGAGTTTGAGTCTCACCTGGTCTATTGCCCTGACACTTCTCTTGTGCTGAAAAGAGGGCACAGTGTCATTTAAACTGATGATTCAGAGGCAGCCAGGTATGATGCTAAAAACCTCTCTCTGTGGTGTAGAAATTGTCACGGCTGATGGGTCAGGGTGACCTTGTATTTTCATTCTGTTCACCACCTTTTAAAATGTAGCAAAGGCTTCTACACTGATTCATGGAAAATACTGTAAGCCTAAAATAAAAATCTCACCATCTGAGAAATTTTGAAAGCCAGAATTTTGGAATTTGCCCAAAACACTGCAAAACTATTTCTGTTGGGTTTGTATGTGCTAATGTTTGAATCTCTCTAGTTCTAGGAAAAGCCTGTAAACATAAGCACTTGCTTTTATCACAGTGAAATCAGTGAAAGGCATGTCTTTGGCTAATTATGCACACCATTGGGCACCATAGTCATAAAGCTTCTACAGAAGAGGAGGATCATTTGAAACCACTTGTTTGTTCAAAGTCCTTCCATTTCAAATAACATTTTTCTTTAGTGCAGAGATTTACATTTTTCTTAAAAATTGCATTTTGCTTTCAGTTCTGGAATGTACTTGGCTTTCCACAGAAGGCAAACAGTGCACTGCACAGAGACTCTCGGGGATCAAATGTTAGCTCTTAGTGTGATATTATCTTCTGCACATTTTTATGTTATTGCAGTTCATAACTCTGCACCACAAGATGGAAAACAGTAAAAGCCTCTTTATTTATAAGGTTATTACAGGTATCCTCCAGTGTATCTCATGTGTATACATCCTGTCAAAATATTTCAGAATTTTGACAACAGTGTCTGAACTTGTTTCAAGTGATGTGACATGGCTTTTAACTGTATTTTTTTATAGTTTTAGTATTTTTAAGACTAGCTAATAAAAGTTTTACCCATGTACAAAAAAAATATAATTCCTTGGTAAGCAAAAAGGTTTAAATAAACATCAGTTGAGTTTTACATTTAAATAACCTGTATGGGAAATTATTATGATGCTCTCTATAATTGCTCTCAGAAAAAAAAGAAGTCTTGAAGCCTGTGGAAGGCATAACAGACCTAATTAATGCTCACACTGTTTCTTCAGAGGAAGAGATTTTGAGTAATCTAAATGCACGGCATAGCAAATGTTACTGTGCTTATTTTATAGTTTGCCCTTATTTTTTTCTTGCACAGCTGTAGTTAATGGTATTTCCTAACATGATGTGTACCTGTCTTCAGGTTTGCAAATTGTATTGTCATTTCTGAAATGTGAAAAACAATTATATATTTTCTGTATTTTTCAATTGTTGATGTCAATTATGATCTAAAGTTTATTGGATGTGTTTGTTCATGTGCATGTGCACACATTCATGTCGTAAAATAAGTATTTCATGTTGAGTTCCATGTGTGCAGGGAAGTCAAGGTATTATCAGGAGCATTCTTTTCCACTTTTATAATAAAACCTGAATCAGAGGCTGAAAACACTGACACGTGGAATTTAAGAGCATCTCCATAGACTGACAATTAATGGTACTCAATCAACCCTACACCTTGTCACCAATGGCTGATTAGAGTTTAGCTAATGACAAGGTATTCAAAGAGTCAGGGATTTTTTTTATTCAGTTGTCAGTTTGGTTGGGGATCTCTGTAGATTTAAGTCTGAGCTGATATTCACAAAATGGTCCAGAAAAATCCATGTAAATAGTAAAACTATTTTCTGCTGTCAGTAGTTCTGTAGATCAAGGATCACTACTTTAAATATTTATAAAGCTGTATTGCTCTGTGTTTCTAAAGTATCTAAAATAAAGTGGCCTGGCCTCCCAATGCCTCTGTTCTGAATGGCAAATGGTGATTAGCAGAAGGGGCCTGTTCTGTTCTAAGCCTAGCAATGCTCACCCATTCTAACAGGTCAGCTTAATGGTTGCTGTTTGCTGAGACACCTCCTTTGGATCCAGATTCACCTCAGGGGTATCCAGAAAAAGTACAAGAGACAATGGGCACAAACTGGAACACAGAAAATTCCATTTAAATGCAAGAAAAAAAGTTGCCAAGGAGACTGAACACTGGACCCAGTTCCACAGAGAGGTGTAGTTTCTGTCTTTGGAAATACTCAAATCCTGGCTGGGTACAGCCTTGAGATGCCTTCCAATCTCAGCAAGTCTGTAGTTCTATGATTTGCTTGACTGGGACCTAACTGGTTATGTTTCTGCTTCCTGAAGAGAGCAGGCTGGGGAATACCCCATGTGTCTGCAGGAAAAGGTCTGAGCTTAGATGGTGGTTTGTTTGCCAGTGTGCAAGGTCATTCAGCATCAGCACCCCAGAAGGCACACTTGGGCTGGGCGTGCGGGTTCACCTCAGGTCTGGTCTAAGGGCTGAGAGTAACTAGTGTCACTGAGCCCTTTTTTCCTGAACTAATTCCATATGCTTCTCTGCCAGGATGTTGGATTATAACTGACTTACATTTCGTAGGTGTGCAGTGCGATCCAAAATCAAGATTTCACTGTTATTGATGACTACTGCACTGGACTGCAAGCTCTTCTTTACCTGAAAAGCATTGAGGAACTTGAAGACTGGAATGGACAGAGTCCTGCAACCATGTGCCATCAGAAAGGAAAACCAGTACCTAGAATTCCTGATCTGGTGGGAAAGGTATGTTCTTCCATTGCCAGTCCTGACACTATGTCTTGGCTTTGAATGTATTTCCATTATCATTGTATGCAGTTTCTGCTACTTTCCTTGATTAATCACTGGTGCTGTCACAATTAGTCAGCAAGTCTTTTTCCTTCTGAGTATTAACAAATATCTGAAGACAGCTTAAGAAGACAAGCTTGAAATTACCTGATGTAGGCTAACATTTTTACCTGATCCCTTGATTCATAAAATCATGTCTTTAAAATATATTTTTAAAAAGGCAAATGCATTAGAACAAGTTCTGGAACTGCGTGTTTTAATGAAACTCAACTCAGTTCAGACCGATACTAATATTGTGCTAGAAGTTCCTGGGTGTTCCAGCCAGGGTGCAATATTCAGGAGACATGCAAAAACCCCATTGCACTCGATCTGACCAGCTGAGACAGGAAGTCACAAACTAGCTGTTAGCTGGCACACTGGATCAGGTAGGAGTGGCCCTTCAATCACTGTACCTGAGCATCTCAAGGTCTTTCATGTCTGCTGACACCCAAACCCTCTCCAAGGCAGGGAAGTTCCAGCAGAAGATCAATGACACCAAAGAAGTTAATAAATTCCACAAGATCATTTAAACTTAGAAAGTCTGTGATGAAATAGGAATATAAACTATGGTCTCTATGAAATCCTAACCTCTGGACTGTCTTTCCTCTCTGCTCTAGTACTTCCATGCTACAAAGGCATTTTTGGAGATTTTTGTCAGATGCAGTGGGTTGCAGCTGCCCCAGTACTGCTCAACCCTCCACCAGGGCACCTGCTGATCCATGCTGAGAAGCAGGGAAGTGTAACTGGCTTCCTAGTGATGCCCTGCTGCCTACTGCTCTAAGCAAAATACCTGCACAGCACGGAGGCCAAGCTTTTGTTTCTGGTTACTAGAGGGGATCACTTTGAAGACTGATTTCAGTTATACATCATGCCTATTGATTATCCTTCCAAAAATCTGATATACGCCTGTTGAAAATGTTGTAAAAAGTAAAGAATTACAAAAGAATAGGATTTGGAGTGTCAAACACCTCCAAATCTCTGCTTATCGTTGCTGATGACTGGAATTGGATTTAGCAGGAGATTAGAGACTCCTATATTGTTGTTGTTCTCTGTGGAGCTCTGAAAATTATAACATTACCTTCAAGGAGGAAAGTCAATCCTATTCCTAAAGCTCTGGATAATACGCTGCTTAAAAATAAACCAAGATATAAGCAGTTTCATTTTCATCTACTTATGTTAAGCAGTTAAACCAGGCTCAAAGGGTTATATCTAAACTCCTTTCCTTTAACACCTGTAGAAACCTACACAGCATTTCCAACTCATGTTACAGAGATTTGCTGTAATTCTTCTTTAAAGCTGCATTCAGTGTTCTGTCTTTCTGTTACCTTTGTATTTTACTAAACAGACAACCGTTGTCAAAGATGTTTCTCATGTCCTTTTAAATGACGAAAAAATTATAATTCTTAAGTCTTTTTTTGCTTGTCACTACATCAATAATTAACTTTTAAAAGGTTGCGTGAAAATATGCTTTAAGGAAGCATTTAATAATTCAAAGGAATCTTAACTTGAAACAGGTCATATGAAAAAGAATAAAAACAAAGCCTGATGTAATCTTGTCTGGCTGGCTCTGTTAGAAATTTAAAAGGAATAAGCCATACAGAATATAATTGATTGTGTATTTGTATTACCACTGAATTATATCATGTTGTATCGTTGCTACTAAATGTAACATTTGAAGTTAAGCAGGCTGCAGCATTGATAAGCTAGTGGTACATTTTGGGCATAAGATCAGGGTCGCTGTTTGTCCAGGAATGAACATTCAAGGGAAAAGGAAGAAAAATAATATAACATGGGTAAAAGGAAATACTGTGATAAATGATTCTACTAGGGGCAATCAAATACAAAGACTTGGTATCATTAATATTTATAATATCATAATTAGTAAGACTGTGCCTAAGCAGTGTTATTAGTGTAACTAATTATGTTATCATAAACTAAGTTTGCAGTATTGTAGGAATCAGTATTCTTACTTTCATAAATTATTATCAATATTGGATTTCATGTACTTGTGCCTACTAAATTTAGTTAAGCACTGTAGTTTCATCTCAATTCAAACACAAATATCTACCTTGCTTGGCAGCAAGTCATAACACACAGTTGTGATTCTCTTTCTAAAATAATTTCATTAAAAAGCATGTCCTTACTCTCTATTTGGAACAGAGAAGTTAACCTATTAATATGTTCCTGTCAATAAAATTAATGTGTAGGAATGTGTATGTTATCTATGGAGTAAAATTCGACAGCTAAAATTTTACAATTTTAAAAACATACAAGGAGCAGTCTAATTTTGTATTGGTATTACAATGAGATGAAATGCAGTTTCTTCAGTACGACGCTGTGAGAAGCTCAACAGCAATACTGATGAACATTTGCATCCAAAAAAAGGTAAAGATGCTAATTTTGATATGTTGTGGGTTTGGTGCAGTAAATGTAAAAACATAAAGGATTCATCCCTTTTTTTGTTACAAGGTTACTATTATTTTCAAACAGAATCACAGGGATAAGAAGTTCAGGCATTTGACATTTTAATAATAAGGAACTAGGGGACAATTATTTTCACCAGCATCAAGAACCACTTGCTTTCTGATTGTTTACAAATTCATTGAGCCTCTACCAGTTTTAAATATGAGCCATTCTGTTCCCAGCTAAGTATGCTCATCTGTTTCGATGCACAGTGCAATATTGAATGATAATGTCTGTATTTTTATGTAACAGTGGACTACTCTTTTTAGAATTCATTTTCTGTCTTGGTTTCATCATCAAACAGATGCTCAGTGCAAAATGTTGCCACAAGAGAGTGACATAGTGGAGTTTTGTCATGAAATATTGTAGTATTTGATGACCAGAGTAAACTAAAAGATAAATACATTCTTCTAAATAATATAGCTGACCCTCAAACTGTCTTGCCATGCAGTCACCAGATAAATGACGAACTGAACAGTTATCACTGTCAGTTGTTACATTTATCACAATAATTTCCTTCTTAAACACAAATACTGAAAATACTGTGCTAAATAGTGCAATATAACAAGCAATAGTGCAATATCTGTTCATCCTTCTGTATTAATGAAACTAATACTTACAGAAGCATCATAGCACTGGATAGTATTTTATGAACTTGAGTGCTGTTTTTGGTTTTTACTGTTGGCAGAATCTATTTTTTTCTGTATATAGACCTTAGATTTATCATCTTTGACCCAATGGTAGATATTTTCCAATAGTCTTTTCAGAAGCACTAGCTTTTTCCTTTTTGCTAACACAGCAGTTGCTGCTGGAGTCAATACTTGCCATTGTCCAGGATGTGACCTGTAGTACTACACTGATTGTAGTGAGATTTCCACTTAGAAATGCTAGCTTCAGTTGTGGATTCCAGTCACTCTGAGTTACAGTTTTCCATAGCTTCACTAATTTTACTCATTCTTTCCTGTGCTTGTAGCCTTATCCATAACAGCTCCAAAAACAGTCCTAGTACAGATGCTGCATCAGGCTCATAAAGGTGGCTGAAGCCAGTCTTCTGGGCTTCCTTCCTCACTGTTTTTCTGATGGCTTATTTAGTTGGATTTTGGGTTGGTTTTTTTTCTGTGGGAGGACCTGACATTTGAAGCCTCAGCACAGATGACTGTCATTAATATCAACTCTGAGTCACCTTTCCATTAAATGCATGGAATAAAACTTGTCAGCTTGTCTCAGCTTTAATCTCAGTTTGCAAATCTCAACACTGAGATGAGAGAGTGGCAATGTAATGATGACACCACACTGCTTCTCACTGACTCCATCAAGGAAGAACTTTTGTAAAAGCACACTTACCTCAGCATGAATTTAGGACTGAGATCAAGTGCATGATGCACTTAACTGTCAGGCAGACAGTTAGGATGTAGTGCACATACTTACAACCCAAAGTTCTTAAGGTGACTGCATAAAAGAGAGGAAGAGCACAGTTAGTCTCCTTACAGCCCAAAATTAACAAAATTATGTTTTAAAATAATATTCCTAAGTTTCTCAGGAAGATACATGGCCAGGAGCAATAAAGATAGCTCTGTTCTCACTAGGTATCTGCATAAGGTACAGTATTCCCCAGAGGTGCAATTTGATCTCCCGCATGTCTCACTATCTCGCCTGGTCTGTTTGTTACAGGACTCTTCTTTTATTAGTTGCTCACTGATCTTAATCCAGAGAGCTGAAGTGATTATTTGCTAGAAATGCACTAGTGTCAGCTGGTGATCACAGAAGTGGTACAGTGTGTCGCTTTATAAACTTCCACCTAATGTCGGCTATAAAAATCATACTTAATGCAGTGGCCACTGTACATGCCAGGGAGCTAAACATCAAAAATATGGCAATATATTCAGTAGGTAGGTGTTGGTTTATAGGAAGAGATAAATATATACCTTGCTTTCAGCACCAGGAGTTTTGGGAAAAGTGATGTTTGTTTGATCATATCTAAATGATAAAAATTGAAAATAAGAAAAAAAATTTAAGCATCTTCATTTCAGAAATATGCAAAATCAAAAAAAAACCCCTGTTTTAATAGTGGATAATTCTCAGCTGTTAAGGTTGAGCTGTATTAAAACTATATCTGATAAAAACACATTTATTGACAGTGGCTTTTTTCAGCAGACAGATGAGAGACGATGATACTGTACATGCACAGTGTGTGAACTTCAGTGAAAATTCATCACCTTAAATTTAGCAAGCTGCTGATTTTCTTCTCTGAATGGACTTCCCATCTGAATACTCTTTTATATGGCAGAGAGAAAAGCCTTGCTATACCAACTAGATTTCATAGAAAATATTAAATTAACTCTTAAATAAATAAATTTGAACTCCCAGCCATGCACAAAGTTTTGCTGCCTTCAGATTCTTCAAGACTCCTGACTGCCTTTACTGAGCTGAGGTTTTCACCCTTCATCTTTGAAATGCTCTGTGTTCTTTGGGAAGGCAAATTTGTCCAGTATAGTAAAGAACTGTCCCCTTTTTTTCCAGCACTACATAAAAAAGACAGAACAAATTGTATTTGTGGCCGTGTCCAGAAATACAGACCATTTCATCATATATTGGTATAGAGATTGCAATTTAAAAAAGTAACTTTGATGAAGAAACCCTTTTTCCCATATTGCCATCACCAGTTCTGAAGAAGAGTCAGAGGAGGGAGAAAATTAGTTTGGGGATGTGGTGTGTTGACCCTGGCAGGATGCCAGGTACCTACCCAAGCCACTCTATCACCCCCCTCTGCAATTGGGCAAGAGAGAGAAAATATAACAAAAGGCTTATGAATTGGGTAAGGACTGGGAGAGAGATCACTCACAGATTACCACCAAGGGCAAAGCAGACTCAAATTTGGGATATTAATTGAATTTTTTACCAATCAAAATGAGAGCAGGATAATGAGAAATAAAACAAATCTTAAAAACACTTTCCCCCAACCCCTCCCTCCTTCCTAGTTCTTCCTTATACCCCCCTGTGGCACATGGAGACAAAGAATGTGGGTTACAGTCATCATCACATTTTGTTTCTGCTGCTGTTCGGGGAGAAGTTCTTCCCCTGCTCCAGAGCATGGTCCCTCCCACAGAAGACAGTTCTCCACAAACTTCTCTAGCATGAGTCCTTCCTATGGGCAACTGTTCTTCCTAAACTGCTCCAGCATGGATCCCTTTCACAGGGTGCATTCCTTCAAGAACAGACTGCTCCAGTGTGGCTTCCCCAAAGGATCACAGGTCCTACTAGGAAACCTGCTCCAGCATGGGATCCTTTCTCCATGGGTCCACAGGTCCCTGTTCCAGCATGGGCTTCCCATGGGTTCACAGCCTTCTTTCAGGCATCCACCTGCTTTGGAGTAGGTCTCCTCCACAGGCTGCTGGTGGATCTCTGCACTCTTGTGGATCTCCATGGGTTTCAGGGATAACACAGCTACTTCACAGCTGCTTCACCATAGTCTTCACTACAGGCTGCAGGGGCATCTCAGATCTGGTGCCTGAAGCATCTCCTCCCCTTCCTTCTCCACTGACCTTGATGTCTGCATAGTTGTTTCTCTCTCATTCTCATTCCTCTCTTCCCTGAGCACAATTATTCTGTCCAATAACTTTTATTAATTTTTTAAGTATGTTAGAACAGAAGTGTTACTATCACTTCTGATTGTCTCAGCCATGTCCAGCGGCAGGTCCATCTTATTGCTGGCTGACATTGGCTCAGCCAGACATGAGGGAACACCACCACCCTCACACCCACCCACTACCAAAACCTGGCCATGCAAACCCAATACAGCTGTTTGATCCTCTTTCCCATTATAAGCTAAGACTTGCACCTGAAATATAGCTCTCAGCCAAACAAAGCCTGTTAAGTGTAAGCCAGTCTTGATCAAGAAACCTCTTGGCTTAGGATATTACGGGAACTGCATCAGCACACTTGGGGACTCTTCCCTCAAGTACTTGTCGGGTTCACCAAAAATAAGGTTCTGGCTAAATATGTCTGAACCATCATTTACAGGCAGATGAGGAGGTAAGTTATTTTCTTCTGCTCCTCTTTTAATCTTCACCTCCTCACTTGATGATGAAACGTCTCCACAGGCATTGTTTCAGGTGAGAGCCTGGTGGTTCTCTGTGGGGCATCACCAGCAGTGTTTTAGGGAGCCCAGCAGAGTGGACCTCTGGCACCCCACTGTGCAAGTGATGTTTGCCAGGTTTGCTACCGTTGGTGAACCTCCCAGCCTTTCAAGCTGAATTCAATTATAAGCCTGACCAATTTGTAGGAAAAAAAAAAAAAGGACCACTCTGACATTATTTTTTTTTCTAACTGTTCTGTTATGGAAGTTTATGTAGTGATTACCTACAGTGATGTTTCTCGCAGAGAGAGCAGGTTGTTACATAAAATGTATCCTCCCTAACGATGAAGCCATTTGCAGGAGAAATGTATAAAACAAAAGGAACTAGGATTATTAAAGTGTATTTAAAGTAGTTTAATCTTTGTGGGTTTTATATGTACTGTATGCTAAATTTGCTTCAAGCATGGAGTTTAAAGTTTCACATGCACAGCCAGTAAATGTGGCTATTAAGAAGCTGTGTATTCACGTTAACTCTTTGGCTGTGGCAGTTTTAATGTCTTCGCTGCTGGCAGTGGACATCAAGCCAGGAAAATCCAACTCCTGATGCAAAAGGGTTTTAAAAAAATCCAGGCACTGCCAAAAATACATAATTCTTTTTTTGTACTCTGCAGTTTGTTTTACTTAGGGAAACGGCCTGGTCATACCCTGCAGCATGCATTCATTACAGTGATCTTTGACTGGCAGATGCAGAGTAATAAGATGCATATTTTAGTGCTTATTATAATACCCTGTCCAAAAACAACTTGACAAATTTGTGATTTCGACAGTATCTCATTTTGCTGGCTGCAGTGCTCTGTGATTGCCTAGTACACGTGGCTTCCAGATTATGCATACCACCAATACTGCTCATTAAAATGGCCACAGTTCACCAGTTTCGGTAGCTTGGAACGAACTTGGAATGAATTATTATACAACAAAGAGGCTGCTGTCATGCAGAACAAAAGACAAGCAAAAGAGAGCTTCAGCTTAATGAGGCTAAGTGAGTGTCTCCCCTGCATCACCAGCTACTTGACGGCTTTGAGCATGGATTTTTTTCTCCACAGGCCAAAACCTTTGGTCTGTTATTTTGTGTTTATGCACCTTGAGGCTAATATACATTTTAATATGCTGCACATGGAGAAAAAAATCAGCCATTAGATTAGAACATGTGCACTCCCTGTTAAGTTAATGACAGCCGAACATAGAGATAAATTTAGGTTTTCATATTTAATTATAGCACAGTGCAGTACGTTTAGCAAGGATAAATTGCACTATTATTATGCTTCATTTTTTTGACATCTTTTCATATTAACCATGCGCACTTACCCCCACTTCCTCCCCAGTGTCACACATAATGTCTCTGCATCATCCTTCCCTAACACCATTAATTTTTTATTCTGTATGGTTGTATATGTATTGTTGTATTTGTTACTTAGGGTTAGCTTGCTAGTTGGATAAAGCCATTCAAAATAGCCCTTGGTTAGGTGATCTTCATAGGCAGTGAGGACGGAAAAAAAACATAAAAAGAACTGGCTTGTGTGGCTAGAAATGGGTCCTCACATCTGCTCCCAGAACAGAGTTCCCAGCCCTTCTCCTCTGTATGCTTTCAGCACAATATACACTGTCTGTGACTCCTTTCCCAAAGAATTGAATTGGAAAAGCCAGAGAAATAATGCGTGTATGGTTAATGAGTTCTAAAGCATTTTGTAGTTGGATAATATTAATATATACAATGGTGATATTAATATAAAATGTCTCTATAAGTGTGTAGGAACTAAACCAGACCTAATGTTCTGGGGGGTATGTGCTATTTGTTAGGGCTTTATACATGTTTTACCTTTGTTGTTAAAGAATAGCATGAGGATTTAGGCCAGACCTCAGCCATATGAAAGACAATATGAATTTAAACATAGAGGCAAGTGACATGCAATTCAGTCTTTGCATATTCTTACCAATTTTAGTGGGAATATTTGAGAATTTCTGTGCTGCCATGGATTTTATGGCAATGCTGGACTATTTGTTGCTACCTGAAAGAGATTTTAGATTTGCTTTGAGCTCTGGTCTGATCTATTGAGGTAGCTGCAGTTTGTGAAAAATATGTTTGCATGCCTGCTTCACAAAATTAAGGAAATACTGCTATTTTCCAAAGTGGATTAGAGCAGGTAATAACTCACAGGAAGAAGATTTTCCTCCTCCTGCTGTGTGTATAAGCAAGCAGAAGATATTATGCTACAGGCTTATTCCGAGATTATTTCTTATTGGATAGTTGTTTTGTGACAAAAGACACTGTGGCTTGATGACCAGAGGGTCATGACAGGAATAATAATCACCATATGAAAGGGTGTCTGGATCTTGGTGATAAAGCTTTCCTCATCACAATCAGTCTGCACTTGCTGGTGCAAGAATTTTCCTCAATGGCAGAGATCAGCTTTTTCATATTCATTGAGAGCAAATCGGTCCCTCCCTCTCCCCCCTCTTTCTGCAACCTTCAGTTCTGTACCATCCTTACTGCCAAAGAGTATTTTCTTTGTCAGGTCAAACTCACAGTTTGGAGGTGTTTAGGATGCTACAGTATTTGCAGGATTGGTATTAGTTGCAGAGCCTTATTCTTTGTGTACTCGCTGAGTAAAGCTCTGGTCAGTAGTGATTGATAGCTAATTGTCTACAGTTCAAGCACTAGAAAATGGGACGGGAATTAATGTGTGCAAAACTCTTCGCCCTGATTTTGTAAGTGCAGATTTTGATGCAAATTGCATCTGTAAAAGCAAGGTTGTGGCTTTCAAAATGTAAGCTATAATTACTAATCTGAGAACCTGATGATACAAAATTCTTTCTCTAGAATCTACCCCTCGTGAGAGAAGGCATTTATTAACAATATTGTGTGTTTCTAAGCAGTAATTCTAACCATTTTTTATTCATTAAGCACTGGTAAAATCCTTGATATTAGATGTGATGTAGTCTTACAGAGTTGCAGGCTGTATCCTACAGACATCCACTACGCAACTAGAAAGGCCTCTTCTCTATCTATAGGTAGCTATTATTAGTAAAACCTAATTTTATTTATCTCTTCCCATTTTGTTTATGATACTAGTCACAGACACACAACTGATGTGCAAAAAAAAGAAAGTTGGACTTTTAGTTTCTGAAAGAATTAATGTCCCTTTAAGCTTCTTACCTAAGAAGTCTGTTTACTTGGATAGCAAGGTGCTCTATGGGCCACTGTGGGCCATGGATGGAAAGTGCAAAACTAAGTCCATGGTATTGGTAATAGACAGCAGATTCAGGATTCACTTTCAGCCTGTTTTCCAAGAATTGTGTTATTCTTATGCTAGTTTTGAGAGGAAGTTTGACAAGAACATCTTCTTATTCTCTTAGAAAGAGATTTGGCCCATAAGAACAGCCCTAAGTGTAGTGGCATGCACAAATGTATGAGAAATTGAGCAGGAATAATTTACAGGGAGAGGATAAAGAAGCTAAAACTGTGTCTGTATGTCCTGCCTAAATGATGTATGTAAATGTAAGAGGTGGAGAAGTCAATGATGTACAAATATTTGAAGTTTGCAATCAGTTGAGAAAGAGGAATTTTATGATGTAGAGTAAGAACTCAACCAAGACTGATCAGTTGAATTGGGGAAAAAAATACAGTGTTCAGGAAAAGTAGGATAAAAATTATCCTGATTGGAAGAAAAGCATTTTTTGTAGAAATCATGGCGGTTTCATGCTGGGTTGCTGAGATTAAAGGTGAGGAGGACTTTGGAAACTTGAATGCATGGAGTCTAATGGAAGTACTGCTGGGAGAAGTTTTGGATTGCCAGGACTATGTGCTGGGCTCTTAGACTTTTCCTGTCTGCACAAGCTAGCCCATGGCCCTTTCCAGCATTATAGCTGCACAGTAGAGGCTCTCCATGGAGCCACTGGATCCTGGTAAAGTGTTCAGATAGAGACTCAACATAAATCACTGGAGCTATCAGTATCTAATACTATGGAGTTGACATGTCTTTTTGCTGAAGGAGTAAGATGAGACCTAAGGAACATGATTATGACCTTTCCAAAGTATTTTATTTTTATTGCTCTAAAAAGCTCTTGAAGATTTTTCTCTAATCTTGTGCGGTTTTGATCCAACCACATGGGTGTCTCAGTGGTCACATCTGTACTTCCTGAGTTTTTATGGACAAATGGATTAAAAATGTCTTTCTGTTTCATTGCCCATTAGTCATACATTGGCACAGGGCAACTGTCCCCAGTAACTGAACGGAGCTGTTGGGCACACCATTTCTAGATGGAGAAGTTGAGACATTTCTTCAGTGTGCTGATCTATTCATGCTGAACAGAATTCATTAAGGCCCAGGAACTGTGTTTGGGTTGTTCCAGGGAAAAATTACAGCCAGCCTGTAATCTGCTGCTCCACACTGGGGCTCTGTAATAGTTTGAAGTGGCTTGGGAAAAATGTTATTGATTTCTTGGGATCTCATTCGGGCTGATTGCACTTGGGTGATCTGATGGTTGATGTTTAAGAACAGCTAGCCTAGCTGTGATTAAGAATGTTGGTCTAATCCTCGCATAGGTAGGACCTTGTTTGCCCTTCATTCAACTCTGCAGACAAGTTTTAATGAAATAGCTCCTTTTATATTTTATGCCATGACTGTGTTTTGATTGCCACACTTGTAACTGTCCAGTGTAAGTAAATCACTCTATAATCCATATATTGGGCAGGATATGCCATGTCATATATCTGTTCTTTCATTAATAATTTTGTGTCTTTTCTGATTGATTTGGAATAGCTAGCACATTCTTTCTTCTATTACTATGTTGTATTTGTTCCAAATTAATGATTTATTGTTATAAAAGCTATAAAATACTATGCTGTTTTATACAGTATGTCTGGATTCATGAAACACAGAAGGGATCACTGAAATGTGAGGGTTTTCTTAGATCCTTCAAAATAAAACCTTGCAGTTGACTTTAAAGGAGTTGAATTAGAGAACCTATCTTCTATAATTTTATTTATTTATACTGCCTATCATTACAGCATAGAGCATTATATCCTAGACGCTAATTGTTACTTAATATTTTCTGAAATTATTATTAGCCAAAGGCATCTTTTCCAATTCCAAACCAACAGTCTAATCCAGACTCTCCAGTAGTTTTTCCCTGCCTTTACTGAGCCTTCTTTCAAGTGCAGAGCACTCCTAAAATGTCAATTTCAAAAATTTCCATTTGTAAATTCAAAGCCAGAAGGCTCATTTAAACCCACAAAGCTCTATAAGTACAAACATATCTATATTTTCCCTTTTGCTAAAATTGTATCACTAAGCTGTAAACAACTCCCATACCACTGACATTACGAAAAATGTTATTCTGAAACCTCTAAACTTACCAGTTAAAATGGGAGCAACAAGAAATCCCTTGGTGTCTATAGCATGAGTTTGTCTTGGGTAATCACTGTTTACCAAAGAGCACCCAGAAGGAGCGAGGCCTCTTGGAGCCATTTTGGGTTGTACAGAGCAGGGCTAATAAATCCCTCATGCTTCAGAATTCCCCTCTCTTTTTTTCTTCACAACAAAGTCATCATCCTTCATTTGATAGACTGCAGACATTTTCTTAGCTATTTTGTCATAGCTTAGCTTTTGACCTTCAGTCCCTGGTCTGTGGGTGGGTTTCAGTGCCTGCTGCTGGATTTTTGACTTAATTACCAGGATAAAACAGATGGAGGAGAAACAGTTTTTACATTTTTCCATTGGAATTAATTTATTTCTCTGTTGTTTATCGCTGAGTTATTTTTGTCTGCATAGTGTGAATAGTTTGCAAAGGTATTTATAACAATATTTGAGTGATGAGCGTGCAGTCTGAAAAGCTTTAAAGTCCGCCACTCTGTCTCCATTAAAAAAAAAAATTCTTCTCCATCCTGACAGTGTCTTTAGTTGCCCCTAAATGGCAGTTTGGGAAGAGATGCCTCTGTGAAGTCATGACCACTATTTTGACTGTGTGAGTACAGGTTCATAATTCAGCACTCATTGAGGATACAATTTTTAGTGCAGAACTGAGCATTTAGTTTTAAGTGAAATCTTAACATGGTCTATCGTAAGAATCTAATTTAACTGTCTAATTACCATTCCCAGCTCATCCACAAAGTCTCTGACTGGCTGAGCTGCCTTTAGGATTCTCCAGCACAAGGAGTAAAGTCTCCGACCTTACACATTAGCCAGGAGATACTCCCTTGCTGCTACGAAAGGGACTGTGCCACAAAAAACTTGGCTTTCAGTTTCAAGAATTTGAGAGGTGGTACAGTGTTATCAGTCTAGCACAAGATAATTCTATAATGCAATTGCAATGAAAACTTGGATACTCAAGAATTACATAGGTAGTGGTGGATACATAGAAATATGTGCTCATAACCATAGTCTCCCTGCCTCAGTCCCATAAGGATACTTCAATTTTCTTTCTGTCTTGCAGCTCATAAACATGCTTCTTTTTAGAACACACCCCAAACACTGCTGGAAAAGGGCTATAAAGTTTTATAGATATATTTGAGGGTATTATAAAAGTATAATAGAGTAAAAATACTGCAAAGAAATAGAAATTATTGAACAACTGAATTAAAATTTTAAGCTGGGATTGTTTTATTGCATTTGAGTTCTACTTGGCTTTTACGGTCATGAAGGGATAGAATTCTTTTTGGAGTTAAGAAAAGTTAGAATTTTGATTTTAATGTACTGCTTGTTTTTAATGTAACATTTCTTTTTAGTGTACTCGTAAGCATTAGCTTCAACACTTAAATACTTCCAGTATGTTGCTGAAGACAACTTATTTTTAGGTCAATCAGTAAAAAACTGAGTTCTGCTGTTTATCTTTTGAAAATATTTTAGTTGATTTTAGGGAAATACTTCTAGATCAGAAATAAAAGTAATAGTACAATAATGGTGGTGAACAAACTGGAGATACTTTATTTAATTTGAAATCAGTTTCACCCCAAAAATGTGTCCCCTTTCTCTGAAAACCTGGCAGAGAAAACAACATAGTTTCCAGTAGTGCTGCTCCTTTTCTTCTGTTTAGAAGCAAATAATATACCAATTGGTCATTGCAAAGGTGAAGGTGAACCGTAGGAGAGTCTGCTGACTTGATGAGCACCATAGCTTACCTGCATTCTCACAGACAGGAGTTTCTGCAACTTAAAAGTTTTCATTCTAATTTGTGGGGATTTTTTCCCCTCCAAATTCAGCTAGAGTATGAGACATTTGAACTTTTCCCATGGTCTCTCAGTCTCTCAGAAATAGTTGCAAACAAGTTCAAATATTCCAGGATTTTCTCTTCTACAAAGGCTCCAAAGTGGCTGTTCCTGGTTCACCCTCCATGGCCCCTCTGCCGCCCTCTGCCCATCTTGCCCTGTGAGTCCAGGCCTGGGGGATGCTCTGCATGAGCTGCCCCAAACCATGAACTCTTCCGTGGTGAAGCCTGATAACCCTCATGGCCCAGTCCTGAGCACTGTGTGTGACCTGTGCTGTAATAGAGGCAGGATAGTGCTGAAAATTTTATGTTGTGGTGTCTGTCTGGGCTTAAGTGCTGGAGGAATATTTGAAAGATAATGTGTAGCTTAGTGATCTGCACTGGTAGGAGGCTGCTAGTCGTGAAGTGAGCTCAGCCAGAAAGTTCAGCTGTGTTTGTGCCCCTGATGGCTTTATGTGCATAAGAACAATAAGACTTTTCTAGAAGGCTACCGGAAAATGTAGTGTGATCTGTTATAGCTGATGATATCTTAAATTATTCTTCAGCCCTTATCACAGCAATCACAAACTTCAAATAAAGACTGAAACCTGCTTTGCTGTCTTGCTGCAGGAGTATGTGCTTTTCCACAGTTTAAAAAAGTAAGAAGTCTTTTAAGACATACAAAAAATACAGCGTGAAACTCAAAGTGTCTGTATCTGGTTTTCATGGTGGATGCTTGAAAGGAATTAGACTATTTTCCAGGGGAGACTTATGGCCCACTGTTTGTATATAAATTAACAACAATGAAAATAGTAAATTAAAATTGTGACATCGATTTCATTCTTAGTTCTGCTTTGCATTTATATAGAAGGATTTATTATTATTGTGATTTACCTTCTACTAAGAGGTAAAAGAAAGGAAAGTATGAAGTAGCAGCCATTGTAGTTATCTTCTGGAAAACTTCAGCTTGCAGAAAATGCTGTAGTGTATCTGCTCAGGGACTGAAGTTGCTGTGAGCACACCAGGACATCATCCCTCCATTTTCTAGGCTGGATTTTCAGCATTTTTCAACAAAGCAGTTCAGCTGTAAGGTTCAGCACACACTGAAGGAAAGATCTATCTTCCAATTCAGGTGAAGCACTGACCTCCTGTATTGCCTCTATTTTTTATTTTTTATTTTTCTTCCCTGAATGTGCTGGCAATAAGGAGTGTTGGTGGTGTGGGAGGTCTACATGGCCCATCCTTGCACAGAATGGCAAACTAGTGCTTGGCTCTTTTCTTCAGCACCATCAGTGCAAAGATCCTTTGTACCTTGCACACTAGCTTAAACCCCAGGGGAAGACTATATAACTCTATCCCTGCATTCACTTCTTGCACTTGCTGGATTTTCAGCAATACACTTTTCATAATGCTGCCTGTAAGGTGACTGAGTTGGCTTAAGGGCATGTCCACAATGGTGGAACAACCTCCCACAGGACCTAAGACTCAGTTTCTTTGTCTTTCACTCTAACAGTAAAAGACACTTTTCCAACTTTTCCTTCTCTATACAGAAGTGATCTATGTTGCTGTTGGCTTTTGTTTTTACAGGAAGGGTGTTATTAAAATCTTACCCAAACCATGCAGCCTGTCCCATACACAGAGAATGAGAATGAGAGAGCAGGTGAGCCTTGCAGGATAGGTGGAGTTCATTAGTTAACAGCACTGTTGGGATATTTTAATGATGAAGGTGGTATAAAACCTTTGCAAGGGAAGACACCAATTTGAAACAAGTGTCCATTTTATCTCATGTCTTTTGTCTTCTGGAACAGAAACAGAGATACTGAGAAGCAGGCTCAAGAAACCTAATTAAATGCTGAAAGGAAATGAAAATTAGTTCACAGTTCTGTTCCCCAGACTGATTCAGTGAATATTCAGTTTGTATCATTTTCAGAAGAAGGTAAGCCATTATAACCAGAATTCTCATGGTAATTCTCATTCTTGAAGAGAGGACTAGGTGTCTGGGCTGGTCTTTAGATATGATCCATACTCCCAGTAGTGTCATTAGGACCTGCCAAGTATTTGACATATCTTGGATCAGTCCCATTGTTATAAAAACAGGCAGCGGAGCTCCCAAATAAGACTCATTTCTGTTGGGGAAATGTTTAAGAACTTTGAAGCAAAGTTTTCCTAAGGAATAAGCAATTGATAGCAAATAATATTAAATAAGCTGAGTTCCCATGGAAGCAATAATGAACAAAAACTTTTTAAAGCTGCTATTTCACTTAGAAAAGAGAATTAAATCAAAAGATTATGATTTTACGATCTGTCTGTACCAGTGTCAGTATCAGTGTCACTGATACCAGTGAAGTGTTGAAAAGAAAACTCTAGAGCATCCGTAGATCACTTTGCTTCCTAATGAAGACTACAACAGCATTTTGAAGAATGTGAAAGGAACCCTCTGTGGTGTAAAGTAGCCATAGAATGGAGAAACCATTGATTTTAAGAACAGGTGTGTTCAAGACTAGGTTGAAGATACAGCTCATTCTTTGTCTCATGCTGTAACATTGGGGGGTTTTTGGCTTTTTAAAGCTGTATTTGTACATCTCCTATTTTGGGGAGAAAAAAAAAAGGAAAAGAAAAAACAGGTCCTCTTAAATGTTAAAAAATGCAGTGATATCTGTGATAAATAACTCCCTACTACAACTTACTTTTTATGTTTAGCAGTAAGCCTTGTATCTGCAGTTCCAGAAAGTCCCTGGTGACAGAGAATAGCTTTTATTGAAATTATTTGGATGCTACATTGTTTTACTCAATTCTACCTGGACACTGACATCAGAAGTGACTATATTCCTATAGGCACCTAACTTCAGAAAGGAAAGATATGTCTGTACTTTCAAATTAAATGTGCCCAGGAATATTCCTAGGTGCTTAGGCCAGCTGGCACCAAGCAGCCTGTGCTGATGATCAGAAGCTGTTAGTCTCCAAAGCAGGTTGGCTGCAGGCACGCTGCCTGCTGGGAATGGCTCCTGGAGCATGCCGACTTCCAAAGCCTCTCCAGGAATTGCCTGGGACACTGATAGTCAGCACAGGCCAAAAGCAGGCAAAAAAATGCTGTAACATTTTGTTAGGATAGATGACAACATCCTTGTGCCCAGAAACATTCCCAGAAACTAATTTACTACTGTGGATTTAGAGAGCGTCTTGCGAATGACTCTGAAGGAAAAAACAGGATGAGTAATGGCAGTATGTGAGTGGACATGAAAGATGGACAGATGGACACAAAAATGAGTTCTATTAGCTGTTAGTGAAAATTGACTCAGAAAAAGATATCTAACAGCCTGAGGCTACAAAATCAAGAAAAGCAGTGAAAATTTTTAGAAAACTGCAGAAATATCTCCTATCTAAGATATAATAGAATGTAATGTAATATGATATAAATATATGACTAATATACATATTTTTGTATGGTGTGACTAGTATATATGTATTATCCAAGTATGGATTGTCTGAAAAAATACTGTTATAAGGCAGCTAACCTGTGAGAGATCTCTGCATCCTAACGGCTGAATTCAGTTTGTAGGGGGGTCAAACTTGCAGTGGTTCAAGTGAGAGCACCTCGAGCCTATGTTTACATTAAGAAGTAGTACATACAAACAAGTCAGATAAGAATAGGGTTGCAGAATGAAATGGTTGATGCTGCAGACTGTGTTCACACAGTATGCATTCCAGGTTTTTTGACTGTGTTCTAGCTCTAGTTTCATCTTGTGGGCTAAATGCCCATTAGCAGCTGGAGCTCATTTTAGGTGCAGTCCTGGAGCACTTTCATTTCATCTAAAGTAAAAAACTGCACTGCCATAATAAACAAAGTGCAGTATGTGGGGATAATCAGGAGATTCACATCAAAAGTGTACTCCTGATCTAAACTAATGCATGAATGCAGAGGCACCTGGTGAGCTTGCACAGCAGCGTGACAGCAAGGCAGGGCTCATGGGCATGATTAGCGAGCAGCTGAAGCCAGAGACAAGCCCTTAACCACCCAGAAAAGAAAATGTTTGCATAGACAAGGAAAAATTTTGTGCAAACATAAATGCATTAGCACAAAGCAGAGAAGAAAAATCAACTGGTAATTGTCTCGCATATGGGATGTTTTTGCATTGGCAAGAAGATTGTTTTGCCAAAGCTTGCTTACAGTAGCAAAAAGAAAAAATTCACCACATCAGGAAAACAAACTGACTCATAAAATGTATCTTTACACATATCTGGCTTTCATGCACTACACAAGAGCAAAAATATACTTTTGGTGCCGTTTGCAGAAGCATGAACTTTAAGAGCAGCAGCACTGAAAAAGAGAAGAATTTGAATGCCAGCTGGACAGTTAAAACATCAATAAATTCTAGACAACAGAGACTTTGTTGGCATTTTCTGGAAGTCTAAAACTGCTGAAAAAATGTACAACATAATATTACATGATAGAATAATCAAAATACAAGCCAGACAGTGTAAGTTACCAAGAAAAGCTGAAATAATTAAAATACCAGGAAGTACAGATAACTCACAAATACTCTTTTTTAACTAAATCAAGTGAATGAAGCATGTGATGAAACTGGGGCAAACAATTCATAAAAAGCTACAGACAACAAGTCAGAAAACTTGGTTGAAATAGGTAGTAAGCTGTAAGACCCCCTGTAGCAAAGTATTTAGACAGTGTTTTAAAGGTCTGGGATGTCTTCCAGGCAAAGAAAAGCTGGAAATGGTCACAGTGATGCAGCACTTAATTAACAGAATGTCTTCAGCCCACAGAGAAAAAGCAATAAGGCAAGTGAAAGTAAGGAAAGCATAAGTCTCATTGCTGAGGTTTTCCAGAGCTTACAGGTCAGATGGGTAGCAAACTAGCTGGAAAGAAGATGGGAAGCTGTACATTTCCATAGTCTTTTAGCAATTTAACAAGGCATTATACAGACCTGCAGGTGATAATATGCTTTCCATCTTAAAAAAAATAAGTATTTTCAGTTTCTGATGCAATATTAATATATTCGCAGATGTATTAGATGTAAGAATTACAGATTGTAACTACCTCAGTATCTTTTTGGAATCCCTTGGTGTGGATACTGGTGGAAGAAAATGCAATTTGAAATGAAAACTCTGGTAGAAGAATGCCAACAGTATCAGCAAGAAGAACTAGTGGGACAGGCTGGGATCACTGCAATAGCTGTATAGATGCAGAAACTGAGCAGCAAAAGCTGTAGCTGATCATGATTACATTCTCATCTATCTGCTTGAAGTGACCAAGGCAATAAATCTAAAATGAAATAAAATGAGATGAAATTGCATTTGACTCCTGGAGCACTGGGATAATTGCTGACCTCCCAAAGGCTATTACCTAGCTCCTAAAAAATAAAACCCACGCAAGATAGACCCACACCTGAAAATGTCAGTTTGAAGATTAGTGGCATTCATAAACCTTCTCACAATACGTTTCCACACTTTTCAGATCTGTACAGTCTCCTGAGGTGATTACTAAACAAAACCATGCTATGAATACAACTGCTGTAATTTGCTTGTCATATATAAAGGAGCTGTACAAAATATCCCATGGCACAGCATTGCAGCATGTAAATGCCAAGGCCATTATATTGCACAGGGCAGGGCTGGGGAGGCACCACCTTTTGCATGAGGCATACACAGGACACAGCTCCTCCAAAAAGGCTTGTACGTCCACCAGCAGTGTAGAAGCAGTTCAGCTGAGGATTGGAGTTGTGTGCAAGTGAAAATGTCGATCCTTGTGTGCTAAGGGCAGGAAACTATGAGTACAAAGTGACCATGAGTTATTAGAAAGCCTTTTATAAAGTCAGAATTAGCATCCCCTCAGTAACCACAACCTGCAGTGATGCACATTTCTCGACATCTGGAAAGGGATTGAGATGTACACTCCTGAGTTGTTATCCAGGCTGCTGTACACAAAAAACAGGGCAACTGAACCAGAATGTCAGATACTTAAAATAAGAGAAATATAGAAAAATGAGGAGATTCAATGTAAGTATTATTTATGCTGGATATTTTTCCATTTGAGGCAGGGACTACAGAAGAACCTCAAAAAAGTGTTTGAACACGGCAAAAATTAGTGTCAGTTCATGCCCTTCAATCTTTCACACTGACCATATGACCAGGGAGAAGTCCTATCATCTCCTGGGGTACTGCAGCCTCACAGGTAAGTGGAGCCATACAATATGTGCTCAAGTTGCAGTCCCCAGGTCACTGAACAGAAATGCCACTGGGGTGCCCTGGCAGAGCTATTCTGAGACAGAACTCTCCATCCAAAAGGATGTCTGTGTACTGGGGAGCATTGAGCTGCACAGTTAGTTGCATTACCCCTGAGGAAACATAGGCCTAGCAGAAGGAAAAAAAAACCATAAAAACTCATTTCACTCTAAAATGGGCCTTTTGGATGTGGTCTCAAACAGCAAATCTCAGCACCTAAACTTTGCCATGTTAGTCACATTTTTGTGGCTTGACTGTCATTTTGGAGCAGCTGCTACAGATGGTACAGTCAGGATGGGGCACTCCAGAAGTCTCACTACCAAACTGCATTTGGAAACGGCCAAGCCTGGAGTCATTCACTCATACAAACAACCTGGGAACAAAAATCTACTTGGCTTCTCATCACTGCTGCCACTGCCATTGCCTTGCAGCAAATTAAATAGCAAAACTCAGTCAAGAACCAAAATTGCAATTTTCTTTTACAAAGCATCCTTCCTCCAATGGAAAAATGGCTCTAGCAGAAAGTCCTTACAATAGCCAGGTGTTGTACTGATGTCAGGTCACATGTATACCTTAGTGCTGCCTCATGAAGTATTATGGCTGGCTCTGGGGAGAGGAATAACAGAGAGAAAATAAACCAAAGGGTAATACTATGATCAGTAGGTTAACTACCACCAAGAAACCCAGGACTCTGCCAAGATCAAATCTTTTCTTCATGCCACCCACATTTAAGAGACCCTGCGATTTGTCTCCAGCAGGAGTGGATGAATGTATTTTCTAGTCTTACCCCAAATATCTGCATCATATGAACAGGAGGCAAACTTATGGATAAAGAGGCCTGTTTTCACCAGGTTTGGTCAGTGGGACAGAGGAACACAAGCTGATGAACACGCCATTGACAAACTTGTAGCTGATTTTTTAACCTCGACACCACTACAACAGCTGTGTCACCAGCAGTCTCTCTGCAGAAAATGCCCTTCCAAGCCTTATGTTGCTTGCAAGTTCCATTTTGGACAGTATTGAAGATGACAGAGTAATCCTCCTAACTCAAAATGTTGAGAAAGTTGTTACAATTTTTTTTCTATTAATAATTACTAAGTTTTGTATGTTCTGTTTCCCAGTTTAAGGATGGAGAGCATTTACATTCATGTTTAAGAATTCCATCTCAGCTAAATGTAACTCAGGGATGTTACCACAATGCGCTTGCATATTCCTGCATAAACACATTTATGTGCAGGAACTTCAGAAAACTCTGCATCAAAAAAGTGACTGAAAGAAAATAATCCATCTGGATGAAAGATTAAAGACTGGAATGAGGTGCATTCTCACACTTCTGAGGTCTGAGCTCAGAAAAATATTTGTGTAAGCTTGCAGATAGCCTGAAACAGTGGCTGAGGGGCACAAGACACTCCATTAGTCAAGTTACTGTCAGAGCAGGCAGCAGGGTGGTGTGGCATCAGGTGAGTAGGGGGTTTGAGGTGTTGCTGCTACCTAGGAGAGCTCTACTGTTGATCACTGTAGTGCTCCCCATCACAGCCTTGTCCATTCTCTTCCCCCCTGCACGGTCAGTAAGCACACCAGCTCTGCATCAAGAATTTCTGGCAGCCATGGGAGGGAAACCCTGTTCTATCTCTAGCAAAATGAAGTGCTGCTTAAACACCTCTCAGCTGTGAGCTGGCTTTGTGCCACAGCTGTCCATGAAGTCCATGTAGCTAAGCTGCATTTTTCTCCTCTGCTTCCTCTCGCTGCCTGCCCTGCTCCAGTGAATCAGTTTGCCCTACTGTAATGTCATGGCATATCAGAGTGCTCAGTCCACAAAAAGATTGGATATTTGGGAACAGACTCCTTGCTTATACAGAACCACTCACTGCATGTTCTCTGATGACAGGAAATGGCCCCAGCCTTCCTGAGGAGTAAGAGCAAATCTCTCCTGTGTGGTGGCTGGTTGTGCCTTTATAGCTGCTCAGACTGAAGCTCTTCTAGGAGCTTTATCCAGTGGGATACACAGCACCTCTGTATAAAATATGGAGAAAAAAAGTCAGGCAGACAGATGGCATGGATTGTCTATAATAATATAAATTATGTCATCTGTGACCTTTAGAGCAGCAGTACTGTTGTAGGCAGCATTAATATAGAGAAGCTGCACTAACTAGAAAATTTTGTTTTCCTTTCTGTCTTAAATGGTTGAAATGGCCAGAGATGACTTTTTGAAGTGTAGACTGAATCACTATAAATATCTGGCACAACTTTAATAAGTTGAATTATGTCAAGAAATAAAAATAATTTTATTTTTACAATTTGAATGAGGATGAGATTTTTAAATATGGGAGGGTTTTGAGTAGTGAAGCTCTGTAGGGCTCGTGTGATCACTCAAGCATGAAGTGAGAGGTATGTTATCTGGAACTATCTGAGTGCAGAATGGCTGGAGACAGGACAGTTTTTTCAAACAGCATAAAAGATATGTACACTGTATGCTCTGTTTTATCTTTCATTGGACACCTGTACTTCCCTGACGTGGTCAGGTGGAACCAGGTGTGCACATCCAAGAAGAGTGGGTTGGTAGTGTTCAGCCAGTGAGACATGTTCCCAGTGCCCCCAGTGGCTTCCCCACTCCAATCAGTGTCACTCCTTGCATATTGAGCCACACATAAAAGCTTTGTAGGTTCAGGACAGGAGTTTCTTTGCAAGTATCAATTGCATGGTCTGTTGTGTCATGACAGTCTGTTTGACCTGCAAAATAGCCCACAATGAGTACACAGTACAAAATGATACATAACGGAAAGGTTTATGTATCTATAAGGAGCACATAACCAGTGAAAAAGTGGATGGCCTGTTCAAGCAATATGTGATTGTGGTTATATTTAATAGCAGAGGGCAAGCTGAATACATTTGCTTTCAAGCCTAACTGTGCATACAAATCAGTGAAGTCTTGCAGTAACAAGATGATCAGAACTCCTTTTAAAGGTATTGTAATAATTTAAAACAAGATAGTTTTTAAAAGTACAATGATTTATGTGTGCCTATGATGTGTGTTTCTAGTGATTTGCATGTTAGATTTTTAAAAATCAAATTCTTCCTCTGATTGACTTGACTGAAAATCAAATCAAATTACCATTTTTGAATGTATGACCATTGTAATGCCATATTTGTAATGTAATGATACTTTAGATACTTCAGCTGTTAAAGACAGATAAATACTCAAGAGGGGCACTGTGGGGGATTTGGATTCTAATGAGGAGGACTTTTCTGTTTTATATAGTGTCTGTTACTTTGGTACCTACATATTGATATCTCCTCACTACCTGATGGTGATATAAAAGCATTTATGTCAGTTTAATAAAGCTATCATTTTTGTAATGTATTATTGTTATTTATTCATAAGACAATTTTGATATACTATTGATTTTAAAGAGTTGAACAATTAGTTATTTCTTTTCAGATCTGTTTAAAAGTTTTAATAGCTTCAAATAATAAAAATTCTTAAGCATCAATTTCCTTTAGTGGACCACTCCAATTTTGCGATCTGGCTATATTTTTTTTCTTAGTGTCATATGTTAATGTGTTGCTTTGTCACATTTTTGAAACTGTTGGAAGACAATCAAACCAGAATACCCAAACTCTTCATACAAGAGCATTCGGCATTTTCTTGTCCCACCTCTCACCAACTGCAGTTGGGACTCTTGAATATCTGACTATCTAGAGGCAAAAGTACTTGCTGTTAATGCTAGAACTATTAGTATTGTGATTCTTAGCATGAAATTTAGTGAGTTTAGGATATTAAGGTGATGATGAAAAGCATTGTTTTATTGAATTTGAAGGCTAAAAGGCAATGGTAGACCCCTTGGTCACAGCTGCAACTGTTGACTAAAGCTCTTTTTTCTGCACTGAACACTTTACATTTAAATTAGGATTGTGTGAAGTTGAGATGGAAGGATTATTGTGTGTGAGAGATGAACAAGGGAAAGCATTGTAGTCTGTGCAGGAGGAAGATAAGTACTGTAGTTCGTCTGCCATTAGAGATGGATTACATTGAATCTGAAGTGGAAGAAGGCTTACTTTGGAATTGTTAGCAGTGGTTTGCATTTAAGTAGTCTATTAGTGGAATAATAAATGTGTAGTTATGCGATGTGTAATCTGCCAGAGAAAGTGGAGTTAATTTCTCAATATATTGAAATTATATGCTGTTTACAGTATAGGCAAGTTGGTTATAAATCTGCAGCTTCCATGCAAAAAATATATCAAAGCAAAAACGCAGGATAAAAAAAATCAAAATAAAAATTTATAAAGGTTCCAACAGATGGGGAAAATGTATGCTCTTACCTCTTGTGGACAGTTTAACTGCTAGAAAAAAACCACTCGGTAGGCAAATTTGCAGCTGAAGCATATACAGCAATGGTGGAAATGCACTTTCTTTGCACACAGTGGAAGCAGTTGTTATTTTACTGAATGTACTCAAAGCCTTACAGAGGTTTTCAAAAATCTTGATTTCTTCCAGAGTGTGGAAGAGGTGGTTGCTGGTTGCCCTGTCTGTCTAGTCTCCTATTCCCCCAAGAGCATGAATTTCATGAGCATTACTGATTATACTGTGTATACTTTACATGGCCATGATGCATACACAGGCTTTCTATGAGTAAGTGCTTCAGAGTGTCTAGAGCTGTATTTCTACCAGGGCGATGCTGGATAGGAGTGTGGAATTGTTAAAGCAGATGTAGATATTGTACTTTTCACCTTCTCCTGCCCATGGTATGTAATTTGTGCCCAGGCTGCGTGGTAATTTTGGATTGCTTAAGGAGTTTTTGAACAGATTCAAATGGGTAGGCAGTTTAAATGCAGCTTCACCAGGCCTCACAGTTCTAGAAACAGGGCAAGGCTGCTCCTGGTACCTGACCCAGCTCATTTAGCACAAATGGAATTACCAAACTCAGCTTAATACAGCTCTACTCACCTTGCTGGATTGGCAGCATCTATGATTGACAGGTCAGTTGGTAGCCACTAATGTAGCCATAGCAGCAAGGATATGCATGCTTTCTCACAGTTGTAAGAAAATATGTATTTTGCTCTTTTAATAGTCTAGCTAGCACCTCTGAAACTTCTTTGAAAGGACCTAGAAAACAGACAGTCATTAAGTGCTGATGGAGTCATTCTCCTCCATACATATAACCGCAGAAAAGAATGGTTAAATCCAAAGAAACAGATGATTTTAGCATTAGTCTCAACAGATCAGTTACCAGCCAGCTTGGAGAAGATGGGTAAAAGTATTTAGCAATGGCATTTTTTCATGTGACCAGGTAATTTACAGCAGTGATATTATAAGTGCATAAATTGTATATATAGATATGCATTCAAATGATATATAGACACCCATGAAAATATGAATAATAGACTCATCATTTTTACTTATGGACCAGTGAAAGTACAACATCTTGTTTGCAAAAAGTTTTTTCCAACACTAAGGCTCAACTGATACTGATCCCTGTTTCCTAAACACATTTGAATCCAGTTATATTTCCTTGCCTGCCAGATATTTGTTAATAGCCATTCTGCTGACATCTTCTTTATGCTGCTGCTTAGCTGACAGAATTTCATCTGCATAAATGGGTGGAAAGTCCTTTCCTCACGTGTCCAACAAACTGGAGACAAAGTGCCTGCCAACATTTTAATTTCTTTTGCATGTTCTGGTTAGAGAGTGAGAAGAATGCTTTCACTCCACAGTGTCATGAATATGGTAATCTATGGAAATCACAGAAAGCAGGTACTTAAGTTAAGCACATACTGTACTGCAGGAATCCCTGATGAATTCAAGTCTCTTCTGTTTAGAGAAGATGTTGTTGTCTATTAAGTGACAGACTGCCAGATGTTCATGAAGTAGCACAGTAATGTGTATCAGTATCTTCTTTTCTTCACCCCAGAAGGTAACATTTTCTTTATCATCTATGTCATCCTGGATTTTGATTGTAAATGTCTAAGCTTGCTTCAAATATTAACTATTTTTTTTGTTTTATTGATGAATATTTCATGACTTCAGTACATTTGTAGAATGTAATTTTTTGCTGCACTACAGTAAGCCTATAATGCTAAAACCTTTTCCCTTATTTGGTGTATATATCCTGCTAAAAACCAAATATTTGAGTTAGAACATGAAGAATAATCTATTTGTGGTTTGAAACTAGAAGAGAAAATTTTGGCAGTGTTAGAAAAATCATGAAAGAAGAAATAATTGTGATTTTAAATAACGTTTTTATCTGCACGTTCAAGCATGGTACTGTGTATCTCATGGTGAGGTCACTGCAATATGTTTTCCTGGAACACACATTAATGTTCCCTTTAGTCTTGGAATTACTGAAGGGCTTGGGGTTAGCTCACCCGCTTTAAATAATCATGGTTTAAAGAGCAGGCAGAATAGTTGACTAACTAAATGCAATGGTTTATACACACATAGTGTGAGCAGCAGAGGTTACAAGAACAAGTATTTGTGCAGTAATTGCAGATGACTGAGACAGTGCTTGTTTACAAAGCAAATAAAAGTTCCAAGAAAAAAAATCAAAATAACTGAAAGGCAGAGGTCTTTTTTTTTTCTGAATAATTGTTGTGTTCTGTCCTTTATTTTGAAGGCATTTCCACATAATTAAAGGCAATGGTGCCAGAAATGTCTCAGCTCTAAGAAACAGAGCTATGGGAATGTGTGAGCCTATTCATACAAGGGACAAAGTCCCTGTGGCTTCTTGTTAATGCAACTACAGCAGCTCCAGGGGCTGCAACAACTGATGTTGGCCCAAGGGACTCGCTATCACATGGAAACTGAGAGAGTGAAGTATCCCATGCTCTCCCATGACAAGTCTCCTGCCCAAATGCCATGGGAAGGACTCCTGCAGGGTTTCTTGCTGGGGGTGTTGACATAAACCCTAATGCCATCTAGATGGCTCCTTCTTGCCATGGGCTCTTACGGTGCAATGTATGGGACTGACACAGAGAAAAGCAGCTAAGAGAATTTAGCTTTGAAGGCCTGAAAGAGTAAGAATGTCTGACAGAATACAAATTCACATCTTTACTTTCTCCATTGCTATAGTTTTCATTAGTTAGGCAGTTTACCTGTGGGGGAAGCTTGTGCAAAATATTCTCTCCATATATCTATGAATATGAAAGTGTGTGTTATTTGCCACCTTTGGAGGAGCAGAATTCAGCTTCTGGCATTATTGTTGGTCTGTGGTGGGTTTTTTTATTTTGCCATGAGGAATACAAGCTACTTGACATTGTGACAAGATTTTGCTGTTACTGGTGCTGCTCTTTAGTTCTGGGACTTTGTGTTTTCTTTCTCTTTGGAAATGTTGGAGTCATGTTTCATTGTATTCTCTGAGAACAAGGAATAAACCAGATATCACTTCAGGAAACTTCAGTAATCTTTCTGTTGTTATAAAGTTGCAACGGGGTGGCGGCAGACTACTGCATGGAAATCGTTGCATGATGTAAAGTATGAATGTGCAAGCATTACATGTATTTTCAGTATGTAATAAGGATTCTATATGTGTGCAGCTATTTTTAGCACATCAGACTTTAGAAAGAATAAATAGGGATTCAGAAGAAACTGGAAAAAACCCCATTAAAATTGAAACTGCTTTCTCTGGAAAACTATGCATCACATGTAGAAATTTTCCATATGAATAAATGGAGGTTAAAAGTTACTAAAACCTTTGTACTGACATTTAAAACAATCCATACAAACCTGATTTAAATTCTTGTAGCTCCCGGGTGAGGACAACTGTCTACTTCAATGTTTCCCTTGTCTGATTGCCTTTCCATACTATGCTCCCACCTTCAGGACCCTGCTTCGCCTAGTACTCTCCTGAAAGCTGTTCATTCTTGTCTGCAATCTTCATACCTTCAACTGTGTCTGAGGTAGTCACTTGGCTGTGTACCCTCCAAAGGTGTTTCACTCTTAGATTTTACCTGCCCAGCTGTTTGTCTCCCCAGTTGTCTGAAGCCAATGAGAAACCTTCCTGGCTGTAGTCCTCCCAAGGCAGCCAAGGGATGAAGCCCAGCTTTTCTACAGAAGAAAGTGACATTTGGGGAGGATAGCTAAAGCCACCACAGATCAACTGTTCTTCATAGAAAGGGAGTAGTCAGCATGAATTGAGAAAGGGAAAACAACGTTTGACCAACTCAATAGCTTACTGCAGTGAGATGACTGGGATGGCAGATGAGAGGAGGGCACTAGGTGTTAACTTTAGGAAGGCTTTCAGCACTGTCTTCCACAGACAAACTGGTGAAACCTGCTGTAGCTGATTCTGCTCTGAGGAGCGGGTTGGACTGGATGATCTCAAGATAATCCTTTCCAATGTCAACCTCTCTGTGATTCTTTTAGAAATCAAACAACTCTGTGATTCTGCCAAGGTAGTTGACCACCTTTTTCTTTTCAATCATTTAGAGAATTTTTATTTTCCCCCTCTTTATTCTGTATTCTGAGGAAAAGCTGTTGGTTAAGTAATTTCAGGAAAAGATATATTTAGAAAAACAAGTCTGAGAGGAGTCACCTCTTGTTTGAATTGTAAAATACACTAGTGCTTGCCACTACGTGGCAAAGTTTTGGTATGATGATTTTGCATAGCTACTAAATGTTTGGTGAATCTCCACTGCAACCAGTATAGAATATTTAAGCAGTACAATTTTTGTTCTTTTAGAAGCTCACTCTTGTCAGACATTTTCAGTCTTTATTCTTGTTCTCATCTAGTTTTGCTATGTGAAGCAGAGACCCACACTTTGAAAATGTGAAGTACATGAAATCAGGCAATTTGGCTTCAATTTCATTTCTAGATTCATGAGGGATATTGTGTCTCTTAAAATTGTTTACATGTTGAAAGTGCACAAGAGGTATTTGGAGAATGACTGCATACACACCTTCATACCTCAGACTGGAGACGGCACTCAAGTATAAAAGAAATTGGATTATGGCATTACATTCAAAATGGGAAATTCTTCACACATGAGGGAAACAGTATTTTTGAAATGTGTTGCCTCATGACTAAAATGATACTATTATTCCAAATGTTCATGAGATTGTGATACCTGGAATTATTTATGTAAGTTGTTCCTGTACCTTGTGACCACTCCTCCCTGAATATCTTTTAAATAACATTACTATGTTTCAGTGTTCTTTTTGTTGCAATCTCATTAGCACATACTTCAGCTCCACTAGTGTACTTAAGGAGTCTCTTGCTTATTTTTGGTTTATGATGATATCTAGCTGTGCATGGTGGCTGACCTTGACTTGATGTCAGGTGCCCTCCAAAGCTGCTCTATCACTGCCTTCCTCAGCTGGACAGGGGACAGAAAAATAACAAAAGGCTTGTGAGTCAAGGCAATCAGGTTGGTTAAACATGATTTCTCTTTGATGAATCCATGCTGACTACTCCTAAACACCTTCTTGTCTTCCATGTACTTAGAGATGGGCTCCAGGATGAGCCATTCCATCATCCTTTCAGGGATTGAGGTGAGGCTGACTAGCTGGTAGTTCCCTGGGTCCTCCTTGCTCTTTTCAAAGACTGTTGTGACATTTGCTCTCTCCCCATTCTCAGGCACCTCTCCTGATTGCCATGACCTTTCAAAGATGATTGAGAGTAGCTTAGCAATGATCTCCATCAGTTCCTCAATATTTGTGAGTGCATCCCATGAGAGTCCATGGACTTGTGGTTGTCAAATTTGACTAAATGGTCTCTTCCTCAGTCCTCCTTGACTAAGGAGAAGTCTTTCTTACTCTAGACCTTCTTCCTGGTCTGCTGGATCAGGAATTTCTGATGACTGGATTTGGCAGTAAAGACTGAAGCAAAGATGGGGTTCTGTATCTCAGTCTCCTCTAAAACCTCTGTTGCAAGGCTCCTCTGTCCATCCAGTAGTGGGCCCACATTTTCCCTAGTATTCCTTTTGTTACTGAGGTATTAATGTTGTCCCAGAGGCACTACCACTGTTGCTGATGGGCTCAGCCTTGGCCAGTGGTGGGTCCATCTTGCAGCCAGCTGCCCTTCGCTCAATCAGACATAGGAGAAGCTTCTGGCCACTTCCCAGAGAACCCACCCCTGTAGCCCTGCCACTATCAAAACCTTGCCATGGAAACTCAATACACTGTGCCAGCTGAAATCTGTGTCTTCTAACAGTAGATGGCATCCAGCCCCTTAGTAGCAGACAGGCCCCAGATAAGCAGCCCATGACTACACCATGGAGATATGTGGATTTTCCCAGAGTGAGGGGCAGTTCAGTTTCCAAGTTAGAAATAAAGTCTGGATCATCTGATGCATATTGCACTGCCCTGTCCACTGCCTGTTCCAGTGATTAGGCTACATGCTGATGTGCCCATAAAAATTTCAGCAATCTGAAGTGCAGGATTCTCTCTACTTTTTGCCATTAGGAAAGAAAACCTTTTTTAGTTCATAATATGCTCAATTACTTTTAGATTGATCCATGAATAAATTATAATCAAAACAGACTTACTCACCTTAAAGCTCTCTGGCTTAAGGTTTCATTGTTGATTCATTAAGTTGTCAGTTCTGTGTTGGCAGGATAATGCTTTTTTATATCTGAATAGAGACAGTTTTAGTGGAAGATACTGTTATCTTTAAATGAGAGGATTTAGCTTTTTTGGTAAGAACAAATTCATCAATGATGAATCCCTGGAGAAACTACTGAAACAAAAATCATAATGTTGCTGAAGATTTATACAGTTCATCAGTTAAAAGGCAGCTTTGGAAGTGGAGGTCGAGGGAGGATTTGGATTTTTGTTTTCTTTCTGTAAAATGCTCCAGCAAAATATTTCAGGCTTCTAGTTTTGTGATAATGCAATTACAAACAATGAAATAATTCCTTTTAATGTATTTATTTTGGCTCCATTCTTGATGTTATTCCTCCAGTAGAAACACATTGAATTATGTCTATATAGAGGCAGATGGATACAAATAATGCAGCTATAGACATCACTGATACAGATATATAAGTAGACAAGAATTATCTAATTACTCTGCTTGTTGCAATCTTCTAAACACTTGCTATGCTTCACATATTCATATTAATTGTGGTCTTTTTCTAGGCAGATGTTGATATAACAAAGATATCAGTGTATGGAGAGTTTAGTGACACTGGAATATATGGAAATTAAAAAAAAAAAGTACTATATAAAGATTTCAAAAGCAAACAGAGTTAAACACAGCAAGCTCTGTGCTTGTGTTTTCACTGGGAATTTTGTTATTAAATCCTCTATGTGCTTAGGAAGATATCCCCTACAATGACTAGAGGTTGTTTAATTTTAAAATCTCTTAAATATCCATGTCTTCCAGTTATTTCAACATTTCCACTTTTTCTGTATCCAGTAACACACTTCATTAAAATACTGTTTGCCGTTTCATATGGCCTTTGACTGCAAAATGTTTGAAACCACAGCTCCGAACAATAAGCAGTCTCCTCAACATTCCCTGTGTCTGTGCATTACTCATAAGGGGAACCATCAATAAGTCCTTTCTAAGCTCCTGAGGCTACATTTTCATGTATTATGTATTACTAAAGAAATGATTGCTGGTTTTCAGTGTTGTTTGATGAAATTTGACTTGGCTGCTTGTGAACTACTAAACACCAAACACAAAATAACCAGGCCATTTGTATGGGGACACGGTCACCTTCTGTGAAGTCCGTGGAAGCTCACTGTGTAATCCCCAGCCTGGACCAAGACCTGGGTGTTTCTCTAATTATTTTCAATTCCATTTGACCAAATTCTTGATGGAAAAACAGCAGTGCACAGAAAATATGAAGGTTGGGCAATAGTTTTCTAGATTAATCATATTTTCTTTTATTTAAAAAAATTAATTATGTAGTTTAATTTAGCTGAATGCATGTCATTACAAATTATCAGAATTCTGGGACTGATGGCATTTCACACTTTTCAAAATGTCTGTTGTACACTCCAGATAGCAGCTATGTTAGATGTAAAAGTCTAAATACGTTAATCTCACAACTATGAAAATTAATTAACCTTTGTAATTTGCTCTTCTCCTATACAGCAAAATGAATTCTTTTTCCACACTTTTCCTTAGGTCATGTATTTCACTTCAGTATACTCAGTTTTTCTGTCAGTAGAAATTAGGAGATTGGGCATTTATTAAAAGAACAGAAAAGTAAAGGATTTATTCTGCAAAGATGATCTTCATTCAGTCAAGCCATGAACAACTGTCTCCTCTCTCTACTACTTCAGTTAAAACCTCAGCAAAATTAGCTTTGCTACTTACTCTCAAAGTCAGCAATTCAATTCCTGGCCAGACAGGAAAGAATCCAAAAGTGCTTTGTCATCAGGTCTCCTGCCCTCTCAAGCCAAAGTTGTTGGCATCAGCACATAAATTATGGAGAGGAAATAGTTTCTCAGTGACACAGTCACTACTTATTCATAGCCAAAAATGTATTTCTAATTCATGTAGCCTAGTAGACTTACCAGAATTTTTTTATCAAAATTTGGGGGTTTTTTGATTTTTGCTAAAGGTTTTAGGCTTTCTAGAAGTCATGTAAAGAACTGAGTTTACTTGTTTTTGCTTTAGAGCCTATTGATTAGAATGAAATTAGACTAATTCTTCCTTCTACTCATTTTGCTGCTTAAAATAATTCCAGTTTTGCCATCTTATTTGACTTAACCATGTAAGGCCATGTCCTAACTGCTGTTTGCAGTAATTCGTAAAGCCTTTTAAATCCTAGAACATTTCATGTATGGCAACTGCACAGAAAGGAAAGTTTGTTGGATGTCTGTAAGGAAGCCCTTGAATGTGACATGCAGGAACAAAGTTCCCATTGAACAGACACAGTAAAAGCCCTCTGCCAGTGGGCAAACTCGGGCTACACCTTCATTTGGGACAGGTGGGTTCTGCAGCATCCCCCACAGTTCTGGCCTTGCATTTGCCCAGACTGAGGCTTTGTCCCATGATTCAGTCCCAGTCTGTGGGAGGGCATCGTCTCTGGAGAGCCGCAGGAGACTGCAAGGCTCATGCTGACTTGCTGTTAAAATGCATTGAGGCCACAAACCAAGTCTTGGAAGCAGGGGAGTGTTTCAAGGACCTGACCCTCTGGCTGTATGCTCAGAGTGCTTAGCTGAACAGCTAAGAAAGCTCTTTTGTTTGTCATAGCAAGCAGCCTGAGGTCCCAAGGCTGGATATTGTGACTAATGGAATTCATTGAGGAATTTTTCTCCTAAGGATTAGCAGAAGAGCAGGGTAACCCCTTCTGGATTTACTTCATTTTAAAAAATAATAATTTGTAAATTTTTTAATAATTTGGGGTTTAAAATTCACATTGAAATTCCCTCGTTAAAAATTGATAACCACAGCAGTACTGTATCTTGTTCGATATGCTCTTTGAGGTTGTATTATTAGCGTGAATTAATGCTAGCAGCTGCTGAGGCTATGGATCCCCTGTTACTACCTGCTGCTTTCTGCAGTACTTCTGGAGCTTCTGAACAGGGTTTGGTTAGGTGGATAAAATACTTCTATAGAATAAGGAACTAGTTTCGGGGGAAGAAGGGCATGCTCTGTTGTATCAAGCAAAAATCTATTTTTCTACCAGTCTTCACTCACTAAAATCTGTATTGTGGCACGCTACAGTTGTCCATATTTCTGCTAGATAAGCAAAGGGACTTTTTCTTTCAGGAAGCTGAGTGTTTTATGAAATCTGAACCGGCTTTCATGTTCCTGTGTGAGACTCGAGTTTTGCAATTCGGTTAAATGTTCCTCTGGAGTTTCCTTAATTGGGTTCTAGGATTAAATGTTGCAGAAAAGCTTGCAAGTGGGACATAGGGGTAAATTAGGAGATTATAGTGTGTTTCAGTTCATTTGGTGTTCATTAGCCTTACTTTGACAGGTCAAGACAGCCTTCTGTTATCAGACTGCAAAATACATCTTTGTAAGCTTTCAAAAATATGTATTGATATATTCAGATATCAGTACAAATATTCTTGAATACTAGTGGAACTCTTCTAAGTAAACTGATAATTTTCTGATATCTTACCACATAGTATAAAATAAAATATAAATAAAGTTACACATTTGAATTATTTAACATGATACATTTTTATATACAAACAAGTATGCAATGGGGAAATAATAGACTGTTGGATGCTGACCTGCAAATCAGCTATTTTTCTGCTGTGGGATATTAATATTTTAATATTCAGTATATATTTTCAAGTCAGATCCCAGTGTTCATAGTTGATTTTTATTCACTTCTCACTCTGGTGTAGTCTTGCTGATTTCAATTTCAACTTCCTGAATAAGAAGCAAGTCGCAGTCAGCTTGGACTTAAGGTCTCACTCCTGGGATCAGATTCTCCTTTTTGCTACCACCACTTACTAAGCGTAATCATGTTTACTGATTTTTGTTTCAGAAACTACCCAGTTTTGGGCCTTACCTGGAACAACGCAAAAAGATAATAGCTGAGAACAAGATTAAACTGAAGGCACAAAACGTGGCTGCTGTGCTTCCTGAAAAAAAGTATTTCATTCCAAAGAAGCCCATTCCAGCAATCAAGGTAACAAAAATACATGCTTATGAATAAGAAACAATCGACCATCAGGCAGTTGACATGCACAGTCATTTCTAGCAGTTTGAGTTGGTTATTACTGCTTTTAAGCTTGTTAGAGGGCATCAAAGACAACTCTTTATGCAGACTTTCTAGCTTTTAACCAAAATGGATGGGAAATGTTTTGTGATGCACATGTATAGGTATGTCTTTAATGTAATTTTTCAAAATGAAGATATTCAGGCAATGGAACAGTAATTGTAGAACAAGCAGGGGTAATGCCTTGAAGAACAAAGCAGAATTGTTTACAATTTCTTTCAATTTGAATTCTACAGTATGAGCTGTTTTGCATGATACCTTTTGATTACTTGCAATGTGCTAAATGCCTTCATCCCTCATGTAGGATCAATGGAAAAGGTTGGTGTTCAGTACATATAAAAGCTGTGTCATAGGTTTTCAGACTGAACTTTTAAAGCTGGAGAATGTTTGTCTAAGTAGCTGATCCACTGTCTACAATGAGTAAATGTCAAGGCAAAAATAAAACCTGTGACCCCTATCTACTGCATAATACATACACTGAAGATTTTCCTTTGCCTTAGGTAGCCACTATATATCAATAAAATGAAACGGCACTAATTATTTCTAGGTTTTCACTTTAGAGCTTACTTAGACTGCAAGTCTGAATAGGAAAAATAAGTAGGCAATTTATTATTCTTCATTTTAAATCAGGATTCCCATGTAGGCCCCTTAATAAAGCAATCTGAAAATTGTAATTGTTGATCTTGTTGACTGTCTTCCTCATATATGGGAGAATATCAGATATCTACAGGTAGGTAACTTTCACTGTATGATCAGACCTCTAAGAATTATTGCAAAAATGAGACCAAACATAAAACACAATATGAGCAGTGGCTCAAAATAACACATAATTCCCAAGAGAATTTTGCAGTTTACCAATACATCCAGTATTCCAAGCTAACTAGTAGAACAGCAAAACCAGCCAAGGGGAACTTTTGAATCAGCTTCCTGTGTAAGTTAAATAGTTTGCTACGTCTAAAGACCTCTCTCAGGTTTCTGGACTTATTTTAGTTTATGTCACACTTTTGAAAATCACTCCCCTCCTCTTGTGCTGAGGTTCCCTTCTATATGTATACAAAAAGTTCCAAAGAAGAGCAATCTCTCTTTTTTTCCCCCACTGTGATGAGCATTTTCAAAGTCTGCTTGACCTTAGAGGTTTCATGGCTCTGTTCTCTTTGCAGGGAGAGTATTGATGTAGGGAAAAAGAGAAAGAAGCAACAGCCAATAACTGCATTTTCAATGAGATAGCTTGCTTCTGAAAACAGCAGAAAACCAAAAAACTGATACCATCCAAAAGCGAATAAACTGAATAAAGAAAAAAGTTTAGCAAGAGGGAAAAACAGGCATACAGATGTGGGGGGAAAAAAAAAAAAGTTGAGATCAATAATTTATCAAGCCTAACTCGAAGTACAAAATCAAAAAAGATCCAAGTAGTAGGAGATAGATAAAATGAAGAAAAGGGGCCCTACTGCAGGGAAGAAGAAAATGAATTCCCCCAAATACAAACTTTTGTTTATAAGATATTGAATACTTCTGAGTGGTGTCTGAGGAGTTTCTCAGACAGAAAAATCAGGTTAGCATCTTTTTCACACCTTTGGTTGAATGAGACTGAAGCAATGAGAAGATAGGCGTTGCCAAAGCTGACTCGTGACAGTCTTTCAGTCTGAACATCTCTTTGGAAGAGAGTGTTTAAACCATAGGGAGAAAAACAGCAGCAAGAGATGCTGTATTGTGTTTGCATGGCAAGGTTTTAGTAGTGATGGGACTACAGGGGTGGCTTCTCTGAGAAGGTGCTAGGAGCTTTCTAGTGTTCGAGGTGTAGTGAAAGGTGTCCCGGCCCATGGCAGGGGGCTTGGAACTAGATCTTCGAGGTCCCTTCCAACTTAAACCATTCTGTGACTCTAGATGATAGGAACAGCTCCACAGACACCAAGGTCAGCGAAGAAGGAGGGGGAGGAGGTGCTCCAGGTGACAGAGCAGATTCCCCTGCAGCCAGTGGTGCAGACTATGGTGAAGCAGGCTGTCCACCTGCAGCCCATGGAGGTCGACAGTGGAGCAGATCTCCTGCAGCCTGTGGAGGACCCCATGCCAGAAAGAAGGCTGTGACCTCATGGGAAGACTACACTGGAGCAGGCTTGTGGTAGGACCTGTAACCCCATAGAAAGAGGATCCCACGCTGGAGCAGTTTCTCTGTCAGGACTTGAGACCCCATGGAAGGGACCCATGTTGGAGCAGTCTGTTCCTGAAGGACTGCACCTTGTGGGAAGCACTCACACTTGGAAAAGTTCATGAAGAACTGTAGCCCATGGGAAGAACTCGGGAGGAATCCCACATTGGAGCAGGGAGTGTGAGGAGTCCTCCCTGTGAGGAGGAAGGAAGGGCAGAGACAATGTGAAGCTAACCACAACACCCCACAACCCTATCCCATCCCCCTGAATCACCGGGTGGGGAAGAGGTAGAGAATTTAGGAGTAAAGTTGAGCCCAGGAAGAAGGGAGCAGTGGGAAGAAGGGGGTTTCAAGATTTGGTCTTATTTCTCATTATCCTACTCTGATTTAATTGGATATAAATTAAATTAATTTCCCTGAGTTGAGTCTCTTTGACAGTAACTGGTGAGTGATCTCTCCTTGTCTTTGTCTCAGCCCATGAGCTTTTGGTATATTTTTATCCCCTGTCCTGCTGAGGAGGGGAGTGATAGTGAGGCTTTGGTGGACACTTGGTGTTCAGATGGAATGAGTCCACCACAGATGCCCATGAAATAGGAACATACCTGAGTTCTGTTTCAAGTAGGGAATTTGCCACTACAGAGGGAGGTTTTAATAAAGTTGATTATTAGTAGATCCATCTATTATTATATAGTGGTGAAAATCTGCCAGAAAGATTCAGAATATTCATTAATGAAACTGAGTGAAGCTTAATGAAAAAAGGTGACTTATCTGGTACTCTTCCCTGATCAGGAATTCTCCATGGATAGAGGCAAAGGGACTTGGATTTGAGTGATTTATTTGTAACTGTCCAAGAAATGTTCACATCTAGAATTACAGATCCCAGACCATCTCCAAGCAGTTCTCTCTTGGGTGAACCTTTAGACAAAAAGAATAGCATATTCACTAATTGAATATGTAAGTTCAGACTAGGGTATCAAGGGGTAGAAATGGTCAGTTCTCACAGGTTTCCCAGCCTAACTCTAGCTCTCCGGACCAGTGAAGAGACATGGTTGAAAGCTGATCGCATCTGAGATACAGGTGCCCTTGAAAGAGCTATGACCCTTGCACTGGCTGGTTGTATTTTTGGAGAGTTGCTGCAAATTTCCTGATGCCTCCACAAAGTTTACTCATTGACCTAATTGGCTGTGAAGTTGGTAATATGTAAATGCCAATATTTTTATAAATTCCTTATGCTGTCAAATTGGGGGTTTTTTTAAATCAATTTAAAAACCCTGTGTGTTTTCCAAAATCTAACTTAATTTTGGATCTCTTTTCCCATGGTTTTTCTCTTTATTTTCTCTATTTTGCAATATTAATTGAAACTGCATACTTTGATATTCAGCAGAGCTGTTTATTCTTTTCTCAATTGTCTGTAATAACAGAATTTCTGCTGTACATGGATATATGCTCTTTCTTTTCCATTGCAGTTTTGTACAGCTCCCACAGATGTATTTGCCTATCCCAGGTTGCTTCCTTATTACTTTCATTTCTTTCCTTATGTGTTCCTGTGTTTTCTTCCTAATAATTTAGTTCTTTGTCCTTAAGGGCCTATACCACAATATTCGGTCACCATTTATCTGCTATTTTATTTCTTCCTTTTTAACTCCACATGTCTTGCCGTAGACTTGGCCTTTTGCACATACATGTAGGCAAGTCCTTTTTTGCTGATGCTGTAAGTATCCCTCTGGAAGCCAGCACCTGGGGAGGCATTCAGCCCCATTTAGTCCAGTCCTATGCTATATTGGTAAAAGCCTTTTGAGAGGTGAGGAATATTGATCTAGAGACAGCACTACTTTACCATCATGGTGTATAATTTGGATCCTTTCTAGGTTGTATCTGGGTGGTTCAATGTGAGTAATTTTACCTTGTGTATACTTGCCTGGAAAAGACCATATTGTGATCTTCATCATAAATATGGAGCTATTGCATATTTCAGGTAGAACTGTGCATGTGTCTCCCATAATTTATGGGACTCTTAAGGCTGCTACTCCTAAGTATTTAATATGAATCATAGAGATAATTCTCCTGCAGTAGCCCATAAAGATCTCCCTCCCCTCCCCTCCCCTCCCCTCCCCTCCCCTCCGCTCCCCCAGTACCTCAGAGTATATTCTTATTGTATATGTAGGAATAGTTGTGTATATGTAGGAAAGTTCAAGTAACTTTTCATCTTTATATGGGCAGAAGTTCTACAGTTCAAACTTCCTCTTTCCCTCTCGACTCTTGACTATGGCAGAAGGACTGCCTCAAGTGGCTTTGCCATATAATAAAATAGAACAAAGTAATTTCAGTTGGAGAGGACCCACAATGACCATCTAGTCCAACTGCCTAACCACTTGAGGACTGACCAAAAGACAAAGCATGTTATTAAGGGCATTGTCCAAATGCCTCTTAAGCACTGTCAGGCTTGGGGCTTTGACCATTCTCTAGGAAACCTGTTCCAGTGCATTTACCTTTGGTAAAGAAATAATTCCTGATATCCAGCCTGAACCTCCTCAGCACACCTTGGAACCATTCCTACGTGACCTATTGCTGTATCCCAGGGAGAAAAGATCTCTTCCCTCTCCATTGCCCCCATGCAGGAAGCTTTAGAGGGCAGTGAGGTTGCTTCTCAGCCTCCTTTTCTCCAAACTAGACAAGCCCAAAGTCCTTCACTGCCCCCACAGGATGATTCTGCCCTTCACCAGCTTTGTCACCCTCCTCTGGATGCATTTGAGTGCCTTCACATCCTTCTGAAATGGTGGGACCCATTACTGCACACAAAACTCTAGGTGAGGCCACAGCGCTGCTGCACACAGTGGGGTAGTGGTGTTTGCTGCATCCCAGGCTGTGGTTTGCCCTCTGGGCTGGCTGGGCACACCCCTGACTCACAGTGTGCCTGCTGCCCACTAGCACCCCCAGATCCCTTTCTGCAGGGATCTTTATACTTCTGCCTGGTGTAACTCCATCCAGAGTGCAGAATCTGACATTTGGGTTCATTAAATTTCATCCCGTTAATCACTGCCCAGTGCTCCAGGGCACTTTGCTTCCATCAGTAAAACTGGAATGACTTTGTACTCCACATCATAATTGTAACAACAGGACTACATTAGTTGGGGTGCTCTTTTCTATCTTAACATCTTCCTAGTTTGCTTGTCGGTGGTCAGGACAGAACACCAACCAGAAGTTTCCATAAGCTGTCTTCTGTGTTTTCTTTTGCAGCTTTTTTATCTATAATTAATCTGTTGGCAAGACCAGTGAAAGTTACTTACTTTGATAAGCCATTTGGCAAGCTGCATTTTTTTGCCATGATAGTACCTGCTCATCTAGTTTTATAAAATACCTACAAGTTCTTAGGACTTTCTTAATTTTAATTTAATTTAAACAAAAATTTTTATCAACTCTACAGTCTTCTGGTTCAAGTATTTTCCTGAAACACACCCAAACATATGAACATCATCACATCTAAACCAGAAAATAGATACAGTTTGCTCTGTTAATATTTTCCCTTTTCTGAACATTGATCCTTTTATTCCACATCTTTATTTTTTGCTCTGTTTTTGCACTTTAGCCAACTTGCAATCCCACTTCATGGCTACTTAATTTCAGAGCTGTGTAACAGACCTCTGCCAGAGGCCTAGTCAAACATTAAAATTACCAGGATTTCTTATTTTTGAGGGGATGTTATTATTATTATTTATTACCTCGTAGTCTTCATAAAGAATTGTGATAGATTCACAAGGCATAATTTTCATTACAGAAACTATATTGAATTATATCATAAAGGTTCATCTAAGCATTTGGACAATACTCTCAGGCACATGGTGTGATTTTTGGGATTGTCCTGTGCACAGCCAGGAATTGGACTCAATGATGTGGGCCCCTTCTGACTCAGGATAGTCTATGATTCTATGATTTATTCTGTAAGCCTCACTTTAGCTAGTACTGCAACTATTTTACTTGAAAACAAGGCTTAGAGGTCCCTAAATCTCAGAACACCTCTTCTAAGTATTGGCAAAGGATCTATAATCTTTCAATGCAGCATTACTTTTAATGAGATGTACGTGGTTTTGTTAGCTACTTTACCATAAATTGACCTTGGTCATGTACCCTCAGATTCTGGTGACTTTTTCTTCTTTAATCCATAATTTTGTTTCTAACATTTCTTCTTTTCATCTCTCACCCTCTTACAGTACCTCACCTTGATTACCAAAAAAGATTATGTGGAAGGGAGATAACTCCCTCATATGTGTTCCCTTTGAACTTGCTATATGAGATGCAGTACCTGCACTGTGTATGGCTTTCTAATGTTCTCATGAGAGGCCTGTGATATTCATCATCTCTAGAGCACAGTGGGATCTTATACAAAAGGGTCCGTATGAAGATGGGCACAGCAGGTCTACAAGTAGCCATAGCTGAATCATGAATTGTATTTACAAATACAGGTTTACTAATATGATGGCTAATGAAAAGCTAATCATCAGAAAATGTTTGATACATTAAGATTAAAATGCAGCTTTTATAGCATTGCAAAAATAATATCCTACTGAACAGATCTGCTCCTTGTGTGTACTCAAAAATCACATCTGCCTAGCTTAGTGACAAAATGAATTTTTTTCTGTACTCATTAGTAACATAAAACTAATGGATTCTGCTCTGATTCTCTCCATAGCAACTGAATTCCCTGCCAGTTCTAGTTGCATGACTACATTTCTCTCCCAGTTCAGTCAGTATAGTTTTGTTGAGAAGAGCAGGACAGCACAGCAGTAATCAAAAAGAGCACTCCATGTCCCTGCCCTCTCAAAGGTGCAGCTTTGGACAAAATTTAACTTCCATCTTTCTTTTTTTTTTTTTTTTTAATTGCTGCTGGTAATGCATAAGCCAGAAAGAACACAGCTTGACTTTCAGAACCTGGCTCCTGTTTGCAGGTCTGGCAGTTGGGAAAAAAAAATCTGTAAACATTGCAAATTTGATCTGGAGGCCATTGAGATATACCAAATGTGGAATCCCATAGTGCCATTTTAGACAGTTGCTTTTTGGAGTGAAACCACTTTAAACAGTGAAAGTTGATTATTTCTTGCTGCACTGTTTATTTTGCTCCAAACATTTATGATTTGATGAAAACAAGAAGCTTTGAGACGCTGTAAAAGAGTGCACCTGCAGAACATCTTTTAAGTACCATTGCTTTTTTAGTCAATAATGTCTTGAAACTTTGCAAATTAATAAAGGTACAGTTTTTGCTTGAGAGAAAGAAGTGATTCAAAGACATGTCACCAAAGAGTGTAAATGAGCAGTAAGTCATTGACACAGTCTTTTGAAATCACTTTCAGGCCTCTAAAATGCTGTCATCCTCCCTATTTGGGATTCTGAGTCCCCCGAAAGTGATTTTTTGAGCTGCTGGGGTTTTTTTTATTCCCTTTGTAAGTCTGTAGCTGGAAAAATCAATTTAGATCATGTTGTTCCAAGAAGCCACTTCCTGAGCTTTCTAATGGTATCCTAAACCTTGGAGTGCCTCCCCCCTGTCCTCCAGCTGTTTCCCTGGAAGGCCATTAACCACCTCACTCCTTTCCCATTTAAAAAGCCATTTCTAATTTCCAGCTATGAATTTATTCACATCTGGGTTATAATCGTGTGTTCTCATGCCAACATTGTCATTTAACTTAAATAGCTCTTTTCTCTCCCTGATGTATGTATAGACACCATATTCCTGCTTTGCCTTCATCTTCCCAGGCTAAACATCTTATAATGTTCATTTTTGTCTTCTGTCACAAGCAAGGCCCTCCATTCCATGATTATTTGAGTAGCCCATCTCTGCAACTTGCTTGAGCTTTGTGGGTTTTTTTAACATCCAAACAATATTTAAAGCATACAAATGTGAATCCAGAGCCTCCCTGAGAAAATTACCTATGCTATTTAAGCGCATGCTTTTTTAAGATTGAAAAGCCCTTCACTTTCAGAAATCTTCCCATGTTGATACTTTTGCCACAGGGCCAGGGAATGAAAAGCTTCTTCACTGTATGTTGTACAGGTGTTATATCAGTTCTTTAAACTCTTCAGTATGCAGATCATCACTTGCAGGAGACATGTATTTGTGACAGTGGATGTTTAGGGCTATATACACACACGAGAGGATACTTAGTATTGCTGGGGGCAGTAGATCACACAAAGATGTGTATTTTGAAACCTGTAGCAGGTTCAGAAGACACGGCTGTCAATAGACAAGCCTACATGAGAGTTGAAACAATCTGGAGCTGAATTACACCACTACAATATTTTAACTGACACGAGAGACTGCAGGCACCTGACAACTGTAGAAAGCTGAGAACTGCTGTAAATCCAGTAAATCCATGAGTGTTTCTGAGTAAGAAGTGGAAATGAAAAGACAGGGGTGTGAGCAGTTCCTAGATCATATTTGATTTAGTTACTATAGCTCTTCTTCAGTGGAGTCACAGTAAAGGGCTGCATGTTCAAGTCTTGTTCTAGTGAAAAGTATTAGCTGAAACACTTTCATAGTAGTTAATTGACCTTTTACAGTAGTTTAAGCAAACAGATTTTACTTCAAATTTGCAATGACTTTGGACCCTGCACATAATCGGCTTGCACAGCTCTATTGATGAGTGCTAACTCATTAAGCTGTGATAACTTGCTCACAGTCATCTGTCCATGCTCATCACGCTGCCTTTAGCAATGTGCCATAGCTGTTTTATGCTGGAAGAGCATTAATGTTCTCTGCATGTTGCTGAGAAGAACTGGAAGGCTTTTAGCATTGAATGAATGCAACCAAGGTATTTCACATGTCAGCAAATTAGGGGTTTGGCAGAGAGGAAACATTTGAGTGGTTTTGGAACAAGAAAACAGTACAGTTTGCCAGTCTTTTTTCCTGGGCATAGGATTTGGTTGAATTTCCTACCTCAACAGTCACTAGAAGCAAATTCATAGACCCTACAACTGCATCCAGTGAAGAAACAAATTCTTCTCTTTACATAAAAGTACTATTGTACAAGTACTGAAGGCCAGGTAGACCTCATCCTTTCAAAAAGTAGAGCTGTTTTTGCAAGTTCTTAGCAGGCTAGGAAGACAACGTTGGACTCATTTCTGCATTTAATTAATGTAGCGGAGCATTCCTTTAGAGGTAGCATTGATAAGGCCACATTAACCCATTGCTCTGATGTGGCAGAGGAATAATTAGGGATGTTTGGGGTTTTTTTCAAAGTAAGGCTGCCCAAAGTAAGATATGTGATGAAAATATAAATTGCTGTAATCCAGTTCTTTGCATGGGCATTGTATGAGATTATATATTATGCAGGTTAAATACAGCATACTACTAGATACTGAAAATGGTTGCTGATAATTTCAAAGTAATTTTGGGACTAACAGGAATAAGGTTAGTATTGCTTGTTCAAAAATATTGAGAAAACGGAATTCAAAAAGATATTTTAACAAATTTTTTGGCAATGCAAGACCAAAGATAAACACTTTGAAGCTTGTAATTTTGGGTAGACTTGTCTGTGTCTCTTTTTTTGCCTTGCTCTTAAGCAGTTTTCAACTGACTTGGATCAAATTTCATAATCAGAATCATGGTGACTTCTTAGTTTATTACAGCAGAATGATTTTTAAGCCAGTTATCCTATGACTCAATGAGATTTCTCTAATACTTACTCAACAGCTGTACTCCTTTTTAAAGCAAAAGTGAAATGTACTGTTGCATCACATAACCTTCCTTTACTTTATTTTAACAATGTAGAATCTTGTACCTAAAGTTGAACTTGTTTTGCAACATGTGAACTTGTAGAAGTGTGCTTAGTAAATTCTCAAAAAATCCGGGCAAGCAATACAGTGTTCAGAGTGAATCTTTTAAAATGCAGTCATGTTCATCATCTCTGCTGTACTTGCACAAGTTAAACTAATTTAATGGAAGAATGGCAGGAGAGAAAAGGACATGGGCCCTCTCCTGTCTCTACCACTGACTGAGTGAGGCTGAACTGTCTCTGAACAGAGCAGTTTCCCTTGATGTAAAATGGAAATGGTTTGCATTTGCATCAGGTAGGTCCCCAACAACTTCTTTTAGAGGACATATCTTCCCTTTGTGGTATGTACCCATATATTGTGCTGCCACAAACCTTTTGCAGCACTGGTGTGTAAGGTTAATGCCATAAGTTCCTCTCAGTGAAGTCAACAGAACTTGCAGAATTAGACCCAGAGCTTACTTCTGTACAGTATTTTTAATTAACTGATGATCATGTCTTTCGTGCATCTTGCTGAAGAAAGAGTGGTTATTGTTCACTCTCTTAGTTTTTTCATCATGCCCCTTTCTTTTCTTGCTACGAATTCTTAAATCTGTGCTAGTGAGAAATGACCAAAGGTGATGTGATTGTAGCATGTCACTCATGTTTTGCATTCCATTTTATTCCTTGAAGTTTTGCACAATAACATCAAAACAATAGCACATGCAATATTAAGTGCAATATCAAGTACTATATCTGTAACCTATTTGTAGAACAAGTTGGTACACTAATGTATACTTCTAGTACTGCCTGCATTCAAAATGTGCCTGTATGGAGCATTCTTCTTATTTTACAGGAGTTATGAAGGTCAGCAACTTGGAAATTTATAAGAAAAATCCTAAACATCATCAAAACATGTGACCAAATCTTCCATATTAAAGTACCAGAGGGCTCTCCTGTGCAGCTGTAGAAACTGCTTTGGTATCTTATTTGTATAAATGAGCCAATAACTTTATTTTTTCCCTAGGATGTAATTGGAAAAGCACTGCAGTATATTGGAACATATGGTGATCTGTGCAACACAGAGCAAGTTGTGGCTCTGATTGATGAGGAAATGTGCATCAACTGTGGCAAATGCTACATGACCTGTAATGATTCTGGCTACCAGGTAAGAGCACAGCTGTAATTAGTATAAAGACACAATGAGTTATCTTTCTGCTGCTGGGAAGAAAGAATTCACCTTCTGTTAATGAGCAGGTGGTAAAAACAGATGCCTAAAATACTGAATTCAAACCCCAGCATGCTCCCAGGCCAAGGTGCACAAGCCCTGCCTGAGGTGCCTGTTTGGCAGTGACACCACCCAGCTGAGTGTGTCACTGTCACGGGCCCTCCCTAAGTGCAAGTGGAATTCTTTTTAGGAGGAAGAAAATTATGGAGTCCCAGGTTAAATAGCAGTAAATGTAGTTCTTGATGGTTTTCAAATACATAATGGAGAAAGGGAGGACTTTATCCCTTCCCACCCAGAGGATGGAAGGAGACAAGGGCTGGTCTTATTGCCAAATGCTTTTTAAGAAACGTAGTCCTTGTTCCCTCAGCATAACTGAACTTGAAACTAATTCTAGTTTTAGGCAGGTGGGGTTTTGTTTTCCTCTTGATTGAGTTACAAATCCTTTCTCCAGGATAACTGCCAGAGTTTAGAGCAGCAGGCTGAAGTTTGCAGAAATCATCGTGACCAGAAAATGGCACAATTTTGAGCTGAGGCTCCTCTTTGCAGCAAAGTATTTCTCTGTTTTCTGTGCAATATGGTAACAGAAGATATATGAAGTGTATCCACATGTCTACGTGCCATTCTGTGACACATCCACTGGAGCTGATGGACTGGTTTGCAGTAAAAAAGGCAGTATAGGAGGACTCATGTTCTCTTAGAAAACCAGAATACAGTCCAGAGTAACTATCATGGAGTCCCATACGCAGTAAGCAATAATTTCTACACAAATTTTCCCATACATCTTAGTCTGAGAATAACTTATCAGAAACAAATCCTTAACTGAGCATCATTTCCTCTAGACACCATGAGTTTTTGTTCATCTTTAGTTCAGTCTAATTAATAGTAGGTCTGATGAATTGAACTCATACAGTCACAGAAAGAAGTCTTCCATTTCAAATCAGTTGCTGCAATTAAACAAGTATATCAGAGCAAAGGCAAACATGAGTTTTTTCCACTGATATGGAAAAATTAATCTGGCATTTATACGAAAATAGATGACTACAGTAGCCTTTTAACTGTCTAAGTTTCTTCTTAACACTGCAGTCGTCACCTCTTCCTCTTCCATCAGCTTTTCCATTGAAGGGGAGTATAGAGCCCTTGGTGAGCAAAAGACTGGGATTATATTTAATAAAACTTTATTTTCTGTGACTGGAAAAAAACTCAGCACCAAAAGAACCAAATTTTAAAGCCCCAGTTTTTCTAGGCTCAAAAAAAGATGTTTTTTCCTTATTTAATTAAGGAAATTTAAAAGAAATTAGTTGCAAAGAATTGCAAAGGAATTCTTAATTGGAAATAAATGAACAACACACCCCTCAACCCTTCAAAATAGCATCTGCTTTATGCTTCCCTTTGTTTCAAAAATTTCCATGCTGCTTTACAGAGCTGTCACCTTGTATGTCTTCAACAGAAAAGCTTTCCTTAATTTAGTGTCACCCTACAGTCCTGACTTCCTCTCCCTCTCTGAACTCTCTTTAAAGACATGCATTGTTGTTAGCGAGAGAGAAAGGCATCCTCCTTAAATACTTACAAGCCAGACCTCTCTTTGTGCTCAATCTAAACTAAAACTCATAGATCCAGGGCAGTTATTACTGACTCCATGCCCTCACTGGTTGCTACAGCAACTTCTGCTTCTTCTGAGCAATGAAACCCCAAATGCTGCAAATCTGCCTTTGGAGTCAACCTGCAGCAGCACCCAGTACCTCCCATCACCTCCCTGTCTGTCCTAGTTGCTGACAGTGGTCAGGGAGTTTTGCTAAGGCACTGCTTGTTTTCAGAGAAGCCAGAGTTCAGCTTTCAGGCCTGATTTCCCCTCCTAAACTCTTAAAAGTAGATATTCAGTGTTTTGGGCATTTTTTTAATGTTTTACTTTTACAGTCTTGTTTCTTAGATATTGAAGCTTTTGAAGTTGTGTGATGATTTTGTTTTTGTTTTTAATTGCTATTTCCATTATACCAGCAGCTTATTTCATTGAGACTGCAATTGTTATTTCACATTCAAATACACTTATCACCCTTATTGGTAATGAGGATTCACTGCATGGAACATGAGAACTAAAGCAAGCTCTGCCTGCCCCAAACTCTGATATCCCCTTTGAAGATTTGCAAAGGAAAATAATCGCATGAGGCACAGTGTGCTGTTTTTCTCTACTGTTTATTACATTAGATTTTTTCCTGCTGTGCTGAAAATAAAAGTCAAAAGAACGCATTCTGACCAGCATTGTGCTGAAGCTATACACGTGTTGTGTCTCCTCTGAGCCAATAACCCGGGCACATTGTTATCTTACAAAGTATTTCCTTCATTTGAAGGAGAAATACCTTCTGGGGGTTTCAATATCATGGGCCAAACTCCTCCTTTTGTAACCAGCCCTTGTGACCCATGAGCTTTTGCCGAGGTGTAATTTGGCCCACATCTCTAATTTTACAGTGTCTGGAGGGGAGGTTGTTTTGTTCCCTGCCAGCTGAACAGTTGCTATAGCTGCACTGCAGAATCACACCAAGATGTCTCCAAGTGCTGTAGCACAGGAAATGCAGACACTGAAATGGGAGCAATTTTGACCTTTTTTGTGCGTGACATCAATAATGTTTATTCCTGTTCACAGGCTATTCAGTTTGATCCCGAAACCCACCTGCCCACGGTTACTGACAGCTGCACAGGCTGCACCCTGTGTCTCAGCGTCTGCCCTGTTATCGACTGCATCCGCATGGTTTCCAGGACAACACCCTACGAACCAAAGCGTGGGCTGCCCTTAGCCATGAACCCCGTGTGCTGAGGTGATCAGTCCCACAGCTAATGTGAACTTTACACTTGTTTGATGCAATTGATTTGCTTTCTAATTAGTCCGTGAACATCTACTCATATAAAAAATGTGATATTGATAGCCATTACAATGAACGCTGATTTCCAGTTACTATTTTTACAACAATTAAGTTCTGAAATTACAGAAAGGTGGTTGTGGCTGTCAGCTGTCCACTATTTGAAGTGTTACTTTCTCCTTACAAATTCATGCTGTGATTTCAAAATTTCTCTATAGACTCTTTAATCTCTATGTATTTTCTGGCTGGAAATATAGTTAAGAAAGCATTTTTAATGAACTACAAATCAATGTACAAGCTAACTGTTTTTAAGGGGGGCATTTTGTAATTAAACATTACATTTAATTGTAAAAGTTTCTTAGAAGATGTAATTAACTACATAGCATTCATACAAAGCAATGGGCTTCTATTTTTCTATAGACAGAAATGAAAGGGAGTTTAAAATAGGATTTAAGAACTGGATTAATCACTTTCAACTACTACAACATATGGTAGTATATTTTTATAATCTTTTCTAATTCTTTCTCACACTAGTCACTTTACAGAATAAATTTACCTTGCACTGACACATGCTGGACTGCTCAGATTTGTGTGTTGCATGGGTAGCTTGAGTGTTACTTCCTCGCCCTGTGAACATTTGTAACACCTCTCCGCAAACAGTTAAACCAGCTTATTAGGAAGTCCAAGTTATACTTCAGGATTCAGAGAAGCAGCGACATTTTTAGGTCCAAGCTCATCATCTAAATAACTTTTTAATTGTGCCAATTAATGTTGCAGAATGTACACGTTACAGGTCAGAGAGCTGATTACGTGCAAATGGACTACATACCCCGCAGGCTGCATTTGCCAAACACAGACACACAGGGCAAACTGGCAAGGTGATTTCCCCCAGTGCTGGCCCTTCATCCTTACTAGTTATGTATGGTTGTAATAGTTTTGCAGACAAAAATAAATATAGATTTGTCTGTCTTGCTAAGCAATATCTCAATTTTAATCCATTTTTCAATCACAGTAGGAACTTTCTAATATGAACATATTGCTGTCCGCTTTACTCCACTTAAGAATATAAAGCCTTTAGTTTCATAATAATAATAAATGATCTATCAATTCAATTTCTCATAGCGTATATTGTGAGTGCCAAAAGTGTTGATTAAAAATATACTGTGCTTTTTGTTTTTTGATTTATGAATTTCATACTGAGTTATAAATAAATATGAAACCAACTTGGATTTGTTTGTGGTATTTTTTTTCATTTACTAAACAATTTCTTTTTTTTAGAGCCTTGTCAGTTGGTGTTTCATGATCTCTAAGATTCAGACCAGAAATCATTAATGAGTTAATTTATGTGTACATTATTTCATTGATTGTCTACAGTGCAGAATGCATCATGCTCTTTGCCCCTCTTGGCACCTTCTTATTTACCTTTGACTTGCCTTCCTTTTGCCTCCCTTCCCCACACAAACATGCATTTTTTAAAATGTCATTTCATTTAGTGACCTTGAACCACCAACAATGTTTGGGTGGCACTTTGGGCTTGCTTGATGGGATCCCTTGGCAGGCTCAAGCCCAGTAGTGTCTCCACTAACAGTTTTCTTGCCATACTTTAATTTTTCGATGTATCATTGTGGATTATTCACACTCAGATGAAACAGGAACAGATAGTCATACTGCTTAGAAAATCTTTGCCGAAACTCCTTTAAAGTTCTTAGTTTCCTGATAGTGTCTTATCTTACATTAGCTACAGAGGACTCACAGGAAGAACAAGCTGTTTCATGAATGTTAGTGGCAAAGTTTGTAGAGTCTCTGCATGTGCTGCTTGTACCTGTGCTGAGGAGCTGCCTGACAAGCAGCATGCCCTTGAGTGGGGCAAAAAAAGACATCAAAATCAGATCACTTGAAAGTAATATTTTATGTTCTCAGAGAGCAGATGCAAGAAAAAGCAGATATCTTCTACTTGGCTTTTACCATGTACTTCTTATTTCATATCCTGAGGGTGAGAGGTAGCATATCACCTGTGACTGAGTTGGGCAGCTTCTCCAGATCCTCTGTTGCTGCATCCGCAGACCTGATTACCTTGCTATCCTGAAGGCATCACATCTGGTAGCCTGACTTCTTTTAAATACAGGACAATGCCAAGAGACCTAATTTAAGTATCTAAGCACATGTACATCCTAAGTGCAACAAAAACTCCAGCTTTTTCCGAGGATATTCAGTAGTCACAGGACATCCAGTATTTCCAACTAGCCATAAAGTAATCTTTGGAGGGGTAAAGGCATTCTTGCTGAATTAAGACTATAATCAAGACTATAATTTGTTTACCAAAGAAGGAATAGTGGAATATGTTATTGAGGTTTCTTTCTTACTACCCACTCTCTCCCCTACTCTTTTTTGGTCAAGTCCATTAACGGTTTCAGGAAATGCATTCCCAAATGCATGTGAATAGTTTCTAAGTCATCAGGGTAAGGCAAGTTGTAAACAGGCAGGGGAGAGAGACACAAAGGACATGTTCCTGGGATTTATAGGTTTTTCATATTGGTCAAGGTGAATCCATCCCATTTGGTGCATTTAAGAGCCAAGGAAACAAATTAGAAAAATCTGATCTGGTCTGCAAGCACTGTAGCCAGTTATTAAAAAAGAGATATGAATTTTCACAGGGTAAAAGGCTCCAAATTAAGCTCATATATTTCAGTGATTTAGTTGCATATTTAAGGAATTAAGTATTATTAAAGACATGATGGTTGACATCCTCCAATCTTAGCCCTTGCAGTTTTTAGACATGTTGTCCTCCTGGTTACTATTATAAAATATTGTAAACTGTACTTGAAAAATTAAATTATGGTAGATGTGCCATAGCTCATCCTCCAGTAGCATGTTCTTACATCATATTCCTGAATAGAAAATCCTCCCCATGTTCCGTGTATGCTCTGCAGCCCAGAAAAAGCTGCCAGAAATGCTTGTGTGAATCCCAATGCACCCATACATGTTCATTGGAAAAAGAGATGTTTTGCCTCACTAACAGACTATACAGGCAGTTTGGTTTTTGGGCCTCCAGGATGAGCTGATGTTATATTTCCAAGGCACTGGCTTGGCAACATTATTAACCACATTTGAAAAATTACATAGGATTTTTAAAATACATGATTTCCTGATTTAAAATGAAATATTAATTTGATCTCATAACAAAATTAAAACTAGTCATTGAATGAATCTGTTGGGCACCCTGTATCTTCAGTGCTGAAGCCAAAGTACATATATACTGCTCCTTGCTCTGAGATGTTACCAATTGCTGGAGGAACCCTTTTGTAGCAGTTACCCATGTGCTCAGTTCATAAAATTTGTCAGGAGCACAATCTAAGTTACCCATCTAAAACTGCTGCCTCTCTTGTCGTGTCTTGGAGGACACAGAGCTTTGGGAGAGGTGACATGGCAGCCGCAGAGTCGCTCACTGTCACTTTTGCTGTCTCCCCACCTTCTAGTACGTCACCTTTGTCTCCCCCAGCTTTGTTGTCTTTAAGCCTTTTATCTCAAGGTGGCAAAAGCCATTGCTAGATTCAAGGCAAATGATCCAAACTCCAATTGAGTGCCATCAACCTCAAGCCTCATAAAACCACTTCATTTAACACAAGCCAAGACTGTAGCCTTAGAAACAAAATGTTAAGCATAGATACTTCCATCAATAAGATCTTGCATACACCTTCTATATGTATGTTTCATTATTTATCTACTGTAACATGGGGTTGGGCATGTTGTTAAAATTTTATGTTTTTCAACATGTTTCCTAGTAGAAAATATTTTTTTAGATAAAATATTTATTTTATTGGCAAAGGTTTCACTTCACTAGGCAGTTCCCTTCTTTGATGAACTGTGGAAGATAGGTTTTCATTGGCAACATCTGGCAACCTGGCAGACATTCTCGGCAGCTGGATTGGTAACTTCAGAGTTGCTTCTGGGTCTTTCATATAATTAGTCTGCTTATGGGCCATCTGGGTTGCTTTGTTTTTGCTGTTGCTGTTTCCTTTTTTTTTTTTCTGAGGAGCTGTAAGCTTTCCAGTTATTTCTCCAGGAGATCAGTCTTGTGCAAATGTCCATACTGTCCTTGCCCAGGAGCATAGATACTGCTTTTATCCCTTCTTTCTTGAAGGTCTCTGAATCTGCACATCATATTTTTTGTGATGTGGGAGCAGAGCTTCTCATTGCTATCAGACAGTGAAACCAGAGGTCAACTTGGCAACTGAACTCTTATAACCTCTGCACAAATAAAGCCCTAAACAATTCAAATCTCAACAGTAAATACATGCATGCACTCTCCCCTCTTCTGGTTTAAGTGCACTAAAGTTACCACACAGAAATGCAGTGGTTCATTTTCTGTAAAAGAACTGCAAGTTATTAAGCTTTACTGTGATATGCCTACCTGGATACTTTCCCACACCAGGGCTGGGAAATGTATGTGACTGGGCACTGAACAGAAGAAAGTCCTTTCTGCTGTGGCTCAGCAGCTGAACACTGAAACTGTTTGGTTTATCTGTGCTTTGACAAATGCTAATAAACCTCTGAACTCACTGGGGTTTCTTGTGCTCCTGAAGAAATGCCCATCTTCCTGCATACACTCAGCACTGCAGGAAATGCAGGGAAGGTTTCTCATGCTCTGCAGAGAGCTGCCTTTGCACCTCATGTGGCAGGGTTTTCTCTGCAGCGATGTTTTAGATGTGGAGGTTAGACAATACTTGCCTGTCTACATTGCATGGGCCTTTCCACATATTTGTCAACAGGATTCTGAAGGGCAGCCAATAGTTTCAAGATGTTGCTCATCCATTTTTGAGGTACCATGTAAGGTTCAGGAGAATCTTAGTAAGTGATTTTCATATAAGTTGACTAAGACAGTGGCAACCATTGATCTGTCTTGTCTTTTTGTAAGAACAAATATTTTATTTTAGCATCATAATACAGTTAGTGTTGCTCCTCAGTGTTTCTGCCTTCAGTGGTGAGCTCTCTTTTATTGCATTTCAGCCAAGGGATAGGCAGTAGCAAATGCTTCCAATTGCCAACTCCAATTGCCAGTGCTGATTAGAGTCACATGCCAACGACTGGAGCTAATCATCATCCTAGAGGACATTATTCTCACCTGTTTAGTCTAGAGACTACTTATCGTCACAGTTTTCACTTCTGCTTATTGCAGACGGGCTTAGACTTCAGTACTGAAATCTTTATATTCCATTTCTGAGAAATAACGTTTCATGGGAACTGAATTCCCATTATCATGTGAATCAGATGCCTGCAGATAAAAGTCACCCAAGTAGTTTGTGCAGGTGCACGAGGCAGAATTTTGTGTTCAGCCAAGGGGAGAAAGTGCATTCTGTTTCTCCTGGGGGTGTGCTATATTGACTGGGATTTATTACAGGTGAAGGGAGTGACCCAGCATGTGACAAATCTTACTGTAACAAAGGGGAGCCAAAGTGAACGGAAGTGGTCCTGTACTGTGGTGTAGGGCTCCAGCCTGATGACAGCATTGGGGCTGGGCACTACTTGAGACCCTTCCTAGCAGTGCATTTCCCAGGGAACGCTGGTTGTGTTAGGGGGGCTGCCACAGACTCTTCTGAAGAGTGGAATGGGCACTCCTCTTTCCTTTGCTTTGGCATACAGTTTAGTGATTATAATCTGTACTCTGCCTACTAGCAAGACCATGGGCCACCCTTTCCATGACTTTCATGTTAAAACAAAAGCAAACACTGAAGGATTTCTTATAGAATTATTATTTTTAAACAAAATCATGTGAAATTCAGGTGAAAATAATATCAACTCTATTTTCCATATAGCTAGCAGGAAGGTAAGCATAATTGTGTCTTGGTGTCTGAGATACTGCTGCAGTGGTTGCCTGTGCAGTCACCTGCTTCCTAACTATAGGAACTGCCCATTGCAACACATTTGCTGGTTCACCATCACATGCAGAGCAGCCTTTTTAAAGCATCCCGTGCTGCACTCCATGAATCCTGTCTCATAATTGTGCATAGGTAAACCCCTTTCACAAGTTTTATGAGGGGACAACATACGTGCTATTTTATGCCACTAGCCAATTTATTGGATTAGCTCGAGGATTTGATGCAAAAGCTGAAGGTGATATTGAAAACACACATCACTTCTATTGTGGCTAAGAAAATCAGCTTTAGAATTAGAAAGACCTTGTATCTGGCATTATATATGGCCCTTTAGCTTTTTTAGCATGGCTGTTCCTTGTTGCTATAGCAACTGAATTAACCATTTCATTAATATAATGGAATAAAACACATTTATTCATTTTTGCACTCAAGGGTAATCCACATTCAGCTTTCAGCATACTTGTCAAGCTGTGCCCCTTTCACCTCAGCCCCAGATATTTTGTCAGCATTGCCAAAGGGTTTCTATTTGTATTTTTCCTTGCTGAAGAGAGAGTGAGCTGTTGTTTTTGAAGAACGTTATGGTTTTTGTAATTAAATTTACTTTCATTTCATTGGCTAGCTTCTGCTTAGCATCCCTTAAGTGGAAAAGCAGACTTCACAGGCAGCATTCGGTGCAGAGAAGTGGTGTTCTTTGCATCAGAAAAGAATAAATCACTTAAAATAATGAAACCTCATGCCTGTGATCAGCTTGTAGGTTAAACTTGGCATGATGTATTCTACAGTAAATACTATCAGTACTCAGCTATGTATGCTGCCCAAACAGTCGAGCTGCTGAACTGTGCTGTTAAAAGCTGATGGAGTGCTGCACTCTTTGTTTACCTTGGTTTTAATGCTTTCCAAGCCATGCCCATGTGTCGTAACAGTTATTGAAATAATAGCTTAATTAAAATAATACATCTGCCCATCAGGAGAAGGAAGCAGAATTACTCTGTGTGTGGGCAGTGGCAGCCCCCTCTGCATATTTCTTCTCAAGCACTGCCATGCCCAGTGCTATCCTTATGCTTACTCCACAACTCTGCAGAGGACTGGGATAAAGTGGGGCTTGGCTGAGACCTGCACAACACCTGGCAGTCCCCTTGGCAACCATGATTTTGGCCAGCAGTAACCAAAACAGGCCCCACAGTCAGCTGGAAGAGCTCTTCATAATGTACCAGTTCCAGGTAGCCATGGGGGCTATGGTGACAGACAGGGTGTAGCCAGGAACTGAAAACTCCCTCAGTTCCAACTTGCAGTCTGTCAGTGACAGAAGGGCCACAGTACCCCAGTGTGCACCAGAGACACCCTGAGACTGGGTCTGCTTTGCAGCAGCGAGGTGACACTGAGCAGAACACAGGCTCTGGGCCATTATTTATCTGACTGTCCTTCAGCAGCTACCAGTGCAAAGTGACAGGCCAAATTTCAGCCCATGAAATCCATTATTATTAGCAATTCCGCATCTGAACTCATTACAAATGAAGTAGCATATCTGATACAAGGGGTGTAATTTTTGTTTTCTCAGGGGTTTTTTAATATAACTCAGAAGTTAGGAATGTGAAACTGAAGTTTTACTGGAAACAGCAGATGTGTAAATGATTTTGAGAAATGAGTTAATTAACTTTGAAGGTATAAACCCCTTCATTAAAAAGACAAGGCATAGAAGTAACAGCACAATAGCATATTGCTTGCTATAATATTGTTCATTCACTGCTGTTTGAGTGAAAGTATAAATCATGTAGTCTACAAGGGCTAGTAGAGTCTGTATCATTCATGTGTGCTGCCTTCCCTACCTGAATTAAATTTTAAGTGCTTCCTCCCAGGCAATTCATTGTCTAAGAAATGCCCAAAGACCCAGAAGGAGAAAGTTATGTAGCTGGCAAGGTGAAAGACCTGTCCTGGACACAAAAGCTGAATCACAAAGGCTCTGTGCGCATTGCAGACAGTGTTGGTGCCATATTCTCCTCCTGCCTTTGTGTCTCTTTGTATATAAAAAGCATCCTCCCAGCTGCCTAGTAGTAATACAGGACTAAGTTAAGTTTACCATTACATGTTGTGATGCTGAAGGCTAAGAGTTTGGACCAGTAAATGTTACGATGATGTTTAGCTATTGAATCAATTGTTTGGTTTTGGGCAGCTTGTCATCTGGTGTAAATTTAGCCAGATTCACCACATTCATGTAATGATCAAGAGAGTTTGTGGCTTCAAAAATCCTGTATCTAACACTTTTTCCCCACACACAGCTTAATGCTGGTACAATAACGAATAGACATTACTTCTTTTTTATTTTTTCCCAAACCTTGATGACTCTTTTCTATTTGTTAGAAACAGAATTAGAATTTTGCTGAAGCTAAAGAAGCTGTATTGATAAATAAGAGAATAGAGGCAGGGAGGGTAGTTAAGTTTCCAACAGTTTTTCATGCCTTGGTAGGGGTGTGGAGGGTGTTGGGTATGTAGGTGGACCGAACAGGACTGTGAATCCCCAATTCCCAGCCAACAGGAACAGGGGGCAGAGACCTTTCAGCCAGGAGAGGGTATAAGAAGTTGTTTCTTTTTGTTCTGTGTCTGTCTTCTAGGCCAGAGGGACACCCAATTCAGCTGAATTTGTTAAATAATACTTTTGCTGTGACAACTTTGTCCCCTCTAAATTTTATTGGTAAATGTGAGCATTTCTCACATACTCTTTACTAAAACTTGTCTGCATTAAAAATGGCAATTGCTTACTTCACACATTCAGCAACTAAGATGGAGTGATTTGAGGCTGGGGAGGGACAGGACATCAGCTACAACTTCATTGTGGCTCCTCTTGTCCAGCCATGAGGAAAAATGTGTTTTAAAAAACTGTGTTTCAAAGTAAGCAGGGGCCTGACGTGGCCTTTCTTTCCTTATTCTTGCCCCTCTGGGTAAAAACCTTCTGTGGCCAAGGGAGCCTCGCCGCGCTCCGGAGCGGCCGCACAACTCCGGCGGCCGCAGCCGTGCGTGTCCCGGGCGTGGCTTCCTCCCCGCACGGGCTGTGCAATTGCTTCCTCCTGTCCCGAGGGCTGTTCTAAGGCTGGTTTGCGCTGTGTCTGTACCGAAATGGGTGTTATTTCATTCCTAGTGCAGTGGGGACTCCCGAGCCAGCGCCCGAGCGAGGGCCCGAGGGGTGTTCGATGGTCTGCAAACAGCGCGCATAAAAAAAAAATGAGATGTTGTCCACGATTTGTTGCTTCCATTCGCACCTGCGCCTGCCAGGGGCCGCTGCCAAGGGCTGCATGGCAGGGACCCAGGCTCTCAGCAGGCTGTCTCGGGCCCGGCCTGTCCACGCCGTTGGCCCGAGGCGGCGGGTCTGTGCGAGCGGCCCGGGCAGGAGCGCGGCGGGACGGGAAGGGACAACCGGAGATGCCTCCAGCTCACCAAGGGTTCGCATCTGCGTCAGAAGTAAACCCCAATACCATGGTGTTTGGAAAGCCTGCTCGCACCGCACAGCAGGAGGTCCTACTCTCGTTAACCCTTCTCCTGACAGTCCGAAGAGGGGGCGTGATGCACCGTGACCCAAATGTTTGTACCACTGCTGACGCTTAGCCTCTGGAGTCGCCTCGGTGTCCGAATGCCGCATCCCAGCGCAGCCCGCAGCTGCCCCTCGGCGATGACCCCGGGCCTTGGTCGCCCGGCCACGGGGCTCGGAGGGAGAGAGATTTGTTTTTCTCGGATGCCTGGCTTCATTCAGTTATCCATGACTCGGTAGCATTTCTCTTTGTCCCACTTGACTAGCAACACACACTCTGGTGCTGTGATACCAGTCAAAGCATATTCCAACTTTCCAATGGCCATTGGTACAGATGGAATGGGAAGCAGAGCTATTGCCAGAGAGACTCTAGGTATCAGAATAAAGTTAGCATCATAAGAGAAGGGAAAGTATTACTGCTACCCAAGTGCAGCTGAATTAGCCAGATAAAGCTAAAAATAGATTGGAAATGTCTACATTATAGCCAAAAGAGTATGACTTTGTATTACTTAAGCTGAAATGGTATTTTGCTGCATGAAATCTTAGGCATACAAACAATGTCATATATGTACTTGTCTGCAATACATTTTGTGTGTGTGTATATATATATATACATTTATATATTGCACATTTCATATAAAAGTCTAGATGCTAATTATTGCTTACAATTAAGTTTCTGTTTCTAAGCATGTCATGTCACTGATAAAAGTCTAGTTATCTCCAAAGCTGTCTCCAAAGACACTTGTCTACAACAGACATGGCTTAAAGCCTAGCTGGGGAGAGAAACAGTGATACAGGTACTGATGGATGGACCCCTCAGATTCCTAGTAGGAGCTGTCTGTTACTGCTGGGTTTTGGCAACTGCATTATGAGGGTACAGAGAGTGACAGGCAGGAGGTTCTAGGAGCCCCTACCCAGTGCATGAGATCATTTACCTGCTCTTTGACTGCAAGACTTGTAGATCTGCTCCTTTTTAAGGCCCAGTCCATTCACAGGCACAAAGAAAATCTGTGTTCTTCTCTGCATTCTGAGAGCCACTGTGGGATGTAATTCATCTGTGCTGTGTCTTCACACACTAACACATGCTTTCACTGCTATCAGCACCAACCCAGCTGTGTATCCAGGCAAGACCAAGGGAGAATAAGGAGACATTAAACACAAATCATACAAGGGCCTTAACTGCACTAGAGCAGAGGTACTATGGTTATTTTCCTATTGCAAGGACACAGCCTCAAAACCTGCCCCCTGGGACGATGGGAATCCCTTGGGATTTCTCTGTCATAGGAGACCGAGGCAGGTGTGTTACCTTGCCCATCAGCTGGTAAGCTACAGCCTGCACCACCTGAGAGGTCCTGTCCAACAGGGCTTCATTACTTTTCAGGTTTTATATTATTTTCATTTCAGTGAAAAATATATCGGCTGATAACTGAATTTCTCACTAGAGATTCAGAGGCACTTTTCTGTAGCACAGACATGTTTTGAGGGGGTGAATACAGGCACTTGGCTGCCCTTCATTGCTCTGAAGACAGTAGCTCCCTGTCTCCTCACTCTTGCACGTCATGGCTCAATGTCAAGTTTGGAAGCTGGATGGGGAAACAACCAGAATACTGGCTCTCTTTGGAAATGGCTCTTCATCTCTCTGCCTGTCTGCTACAAGCTGTGAGCAGAGTGTGCCAGAGCCCAAATGGGCCCTGTGGTCCAGCATAGTGTGTATGCAAATCCTTCTTCTGGCTGGTGTGCAATAATTACCTGTGATTATTGCACAGTTCAGCTCATGAGTCAGCTTGGCATGCTCACTGCCTCTAAAACATTGCTTCACCCCACACACCTTTCCTGACCTTGCACATCCTATTTCTTTACAGGCACCAGTGCCTTCTGTCAGATTTACGCATTCATCACACTGCTTGCTCATTACTGCACATCCCAAATCAAAATTAGGGTCACCTCATGCATTTTCAAAGCCCTGAGCTGTCTCAGGGCAGGATATCGCAATGACTCCCTCTGTTCTGCTAACCCTAGGCAGGCAGCCATCACCACTGGCCTGAGCTCTGCTTCTTTCAAGACAAGACCCCAAGCCCATCTTACAGCTGGCACTGAGCTGCTCACCCAGACACTCCATGGTGATGACAGCAAGCAAAAGTTTCACCACTTAAAGTCCTTATGATATACTACAGCTTTCTCTGACCCAGCTTTCCCACAGAAATGCCCATGACATCAGCCAGCTGATCCTTTAAAACTTGCAGAAAACAGGGAGACAAACACCCTGTCCATGAGGTTGGTTCTGTCCCAGCCTTGTCCTTGCACCCAAAGAGCAGCCTGGAGGCATTTAGCATTGCAGGTATAGTGTGAGCAGCCCACCAGTGTTATTACACTGTACCTTTGGTTTGCATAATTAGTTACACATTGTGCTTACCAACAGGCCATGCAAAATGGCAAGGACACAGTCCAGATGAAGGTGGGCTGGCACTGGAGATGAGCAGGGGAGCTTCAGCACTGCTGTAATGCACCTAGAACACAGCCCAAGGCTGCAGAGAGAGACAGAGAGGAGATTTGCTTGGTGACACTGCTCTGAGCAGTCCTTATAGCATGTTCCATGGTTGCTACAAGAAGTAAGGATGAACAGCACCCAGCAAGCCCAACCTTTGGCTTCTGTCATGGAATACAGCTTCTTTTTAGGGCTCAAGTTGCTCCCTTGCACTTGAGTTGACAAATAGATGTGTTGCAAGGGGAATTGCCTCACTGCTGGGAGGGCTGTAACTCATTTGTGACTCACTTAGAGCCATGAAGAATTAGGGGCTGCCACTTGGGATAGCCTATTGACGCTCTTCAGGCAAAGCCCACACCAGCCATGTGTGGAAGGCAGGAGGCCCATGCCTGCTACCTCCTCTGACCCAGCCACCCCACCACCTTGAGGACTCCAACTGTTTTGACTGATAATTCAGCCAAAGCCTTCAGTATTCTCTGTGTTCACTGCTTACTAGACTGAATTGTAGTAATCCAGAGCCTGCTGCATGTGTGACAAGAGAAAAAGAAACCACCAAAGAAGGTTTTCTTGTTCATTTCACTTGTTAATTAAAAAATATCACTTCAGTGCAGTAACAGTGAATGAACAGAAGAAGCCAACAGTAATAGAGTGGTGAAGCTACTCTGTCACTTCTGCTTTAGCATTTTGGGTTCAAATAACTATGTTGTCAAACAACTCCTTTATAGTATTTACCAAAACAAATTTACAGAAAGGCTGAGGCACCAGTGTAACATGGCATGTAGAGAGTATGAATGCCAAGGACTGCAGCGACAGGGTGGAGAAGACACCAGCTGCGATAGCACAGGGAGAGAATTTCTGCTGATAGCCGGCTAAAAAGATGCAGAACTTATTTCCCAGACATGAGTGCTGTGAATTTGGTAAGAGCTTGCAAGTTTTAGTGTTTACAGATGGCTTAATTTGATAGTCATAATCATTATAGGAGCTACTAATCCAATGGGACTTAAAGACTGCCAGAAGAAAAGTATGACAATTAGAACAACACCCAATTCCATGAGTGCTCATAACTTAGTACCATTACAAACACCATCAGGTGCCCTAATGCATAAGCATCAGGTGTTTGGTTAATTGCACTGCAGTTCAAGCAAGCAGCAACACAAAGCAATAAATGGGTAGTGAAAATCACACCTTCTTCTGTCCCTCCCCACCCAGCTCCTTGGCCACACAGCTGGCATGACATCAGGATCAACTGAAGAAAGAAACACATGAAATCTAAGCAGTAGCCAAACAGCACAAAGCCAAAGAACTTGCCATGTGAAGAAATATTCAGGGTGCATTTAAAGCTTTTCATTATTCCACATCTTCAAAACCCTTATCTTCTGTGTCACTTAGGGCATAGTCACAGGACTAAGCCTGTGGCTAGGTCAAGGAAATATGGCCAAAGTAACCTGCATTGCCTGACATTTGCTAAAGATGTGCCTGTGTCCATCTGCAAAGAATCATCTGATGAGCAGTACCTGCTGTTCCCTAAAAACTCCTGGGGGTGTGCAAAGCCCAAGATGCATGAGTATATACACAAACCACCTCCTTCTTTCTTGTTTACTGTTCTCCAGCTAGTACACTAGCTGCCTGTTTTCTTTTTCCAGAGGCCCTGCACTGCTGGATATATTCTTTGGACCCATTTTGAAAGCAGATTCAGAAATCCTGTAACGTCCATATTATAAGGATGTTGTATTTTCCTTTGACATAGCCCTGTCATTATCCATTATGCCTGGTCTTAAAATCCCAGCTATAAGGTCTGCTGCAGAAACTCCTGCTGTTATGGGAAAGACTGATTGCTAGGTCTCTTAGTAAGGTGGTTGAAGGCCAGGGAAAATACTGCTGCTGGGATGATGCTGACATGCTGGACTGGGGCATTTTCAGGGGACTATACCTGCTGGGGCAAAAACCCATTTTGCTGAAAAAGCTATCTCAGGTTCAAGAAGGGGGGTTTTGGCAGAAAGAAAAATACAGTCTGTATTTCTCTCACAAGTGTCCTGAAATCATCTGTTAAAGATGGAGATGAATCAAATTCAAGTTGAGGGCAATGTATCTCACTGCAATGAAGAGTTGGTTCCTCTTTGGGGGGCAAATGTTGTTTTTTAGTCTCTCCTGCTATCTTTCCTCCCCTCTAGCAGGAAGAATCATAGCTCAGTTTAGACTCAGCAGTCACATAAGAAGTGGGAGATCTTAATGTTGAGTCTGCACCAGTTAGTAGTTAATTAGTGATGGGAGGAAGAGCTGTAATAGTCTATAATGTGCATGACATACAGCATTTGGGTGAGTCTCCTCAGAGAGCCAGTATCAGCAAACACATATATTTTGAACAGACATTAAGTCAGGACTCCTCACTCCAGCAAGGCACAGTGGCAGGAAAGGCTTAATTTCTCTTGCTTTTGCTAGAAGATGTTTCCATCAGCAAAAAAAGGAAAACAATTCTTAACCACAGACTTCAACATAATAGTGACAGTAACAAAACAAGCTCCATTATTAAACTAACTCTTGGTAAGAGCCAGATGATTTCTACAGACAATTTTGCATGCAACTGCTAGATGTAATTTGAAGAGTGAGTGCCAAATTGCCATACTAATTATTTCTCGGCTGATGTTCCCTCTGTGACATAGTGGCATTTGGAGAATGGGGACTAACCAATAAGTGAAGTGCTGAAGTGGGAGATCACTAATAGTGTTTCTGAGAAAGAGAAATATAGCAAATACCAATCTTCCTCTTCATATGCTCAATTCACACTGAGACAATTTAATACGCTGAACAGTTCTGTCTAGTTCATCTATATTTTTGGCACCCTTCAAAGCAAACAATGCCCACCTGGCCCTGGACCAAGTGCAGGTACAGCTGAGTGGGGCCCTGGGCGATGCTGGAGGATGAGGGGTGACCCCGAAGTGGCCTCAACAGCCCTGAAAATCTCCCAGGTAAATGTTTCCCTCACAATGTGTCTGATGTGTGACTCATGCACACACGCTGCAGGATGCAGCTTGCTTAATTCTCTGATCTGTAATATGCTGTGGGGGAAGGGCTGGCAAGAAGCTAACTTAATCTGGGTCTGTGAGCAGTTTTGTATGTGCCTTCATGCCTGCTCTCTCACTAGCAGTACGCTCTGATTCAGTTTTTCAAATTGGATATTTTTGCGCACTGCAAAATGTGGGATGAAAAAGAAAAGCCTTCCTGGCGTACTATGAGGTTTTTTGCTTTCTGTTCATTTCTCTGTCATATTTTCATTTATTGTTGTTGATGCAGTACTTTGTCAAGTTCAAGCAGCATAATTTTAATCTGGCACTACAGACATTGTATTTAGTGAAAAGCAACAGGAAAAGAAAAGAGTAGGTTGGCTTCAAAAACTTTTAGGTCATATTCTCTTCTGTTAAAAGAAAGTTTAAATATGTTCAAAGATTAATTACTGAAAGTAGAATAACCACTTCATATTTGATGGGGAAAAATTACCAAATTTATTTAGATTTTGAATATCAAAAGTTGATGGATGACAGTGAGATTTGGCCAAGGAAATACTGGGTCCAAATGGCAGGAACATAAATTATATTTGCTAAAATGATGATCATTTGCCATTGCCTTGTGTTTTGCTGTAGCAGAGACTTTGGGAGGTATATGGGCTATTCCCAGTGGAACAGACTGGATGGATAACAGTGAGCTGGCATGAAATCACCACCAAATCAGTTCTGCATTGAAACAGTGCTACATGGAAAGAATTTAATTGACCACCATAAGATCACCACCATAAGACCACAGAGATTAAAGGGATGGTTTAAGTGTATGGGATGTCAGAATTGGTGACATAGATTACATCAGCAAATACAAGCATCTCTGAGGCTGGGTTTGAATAGTAAATGTCCAGCTCTCATCCAGCTCTTCCCCAGTGGTACCATGCCTCTAGTGGGAAAACCTCAGGTCTACTCCACAGAGGTTTAGGCCCACTCTCCTAAATCCCTGTTAGGGTTTATGCCTTTTGGTGGTTTTCTATGTGAAGCTCTTCTAGAGAAGCTGTATGAAACACACTAAGAAAATTATGTGGAAACACAGACTATTCCTCTGAAGCCAATGACTTTGCTCTGCTACCAAGTTGCTCTTTTTTTCCCCTGTGCATTTTTACTTAAACTCATAACTAATTTAATCCATCCCAGGTAAAAAGCCTACTTGTTCAAGGACAGCACAAACACATGCTGTCAGATGTCTTGTTCCAGCTACATTTTCTTTTTATTTAAGGCTGCATTTATTTAAGGCTGCATTAATTCCCTTCCCTGCACAATGAGAACATTCATTTCATGGTCCTCCAGCCAATACCCCCTTGGGAGGCTGCAGGCCAGTGCCTGCTGCTCTTGAGTCTCAGGAGGGGTTCAACATGCCCTGCCCCATCTCCTTCTGCTCAGAGGCAAAACCCAAACTCCCACCTTTGTCCACTTGTGTGCCCCACTGCCCAGCACTGGGAGCAACTGGTGACAAACCTCACCTTACATTTTTGGGCATGATACGTGGCACTTCACAAATCTTTCCAGCTGTAACTGCACTCAGTTTTCACCAGAGATGATCCTTTGAAGCTCATTACATCCATTTGCATGATATGCAATAAGGTGCATTACTCACAGCCACCTGTTATCTGCAGCAGCTGTCTCACTGTCCAAGGAGAAGCCACCACCTCCCAGCATGGCTACAATTGCTTAAGGATTTCCTCAGACCAAGATGAACTCATCAGTGGTTTAATCTGTCCAATCTCATTACAGGTAATCTTATTTACCACATGTACTGGCCATAAAACAATGTTAGCTGTTAACCCTTGCTCTCCACACCACCCAGCCTGATAAGAGACATAACTAGGCTAGTGCCTGTACTTACACAGCACATCATCTCCATTCCTAACACTCACATCTTGTCATCAGATCTCTGTGACAGGTCATCAACATCATCACTACCAGTGTGGATGCCTTTTCTAAATAAAATTAACCATGCAAGACTCAGCATAGCCTCATATGAAAGAAGGACAAAATATGTTTCCTCACTGACATCTTAAAAATACACCTAAACCCCACCTCCCACTTGCCTTCTCCACTCTGCTTCCATAGATTGATACAGCCTGGATGCCAGAGAGTACCATCTCACACTGCTGCTATCAGCCCTCTTTAGTGAGATTTCCAGCTCCCTGGTAGAGTATTCATGGACCACATGCACAGACACATCCAGCTGTAGGTGCTGCAAATCCTGCTCAAGGAGGTGTCCTATATGGATGGCTTCAAGAGGGTGGATGCTATCAGTGCCATGATTCTTCAGCCTCTCCCAAATGGTCTGCAGCTGTAGGGGAAGCTTCACCTTCACATCCACCTCAGAACCAGGACTGCTGCTCTGCGTTGTCTTTTGTCTCCTGTGATTTCAAATGCTTGTGCTCAGTTTGGGTCACTTTCAGCTCAACCATCCTTTCAGACTGCCAGCCTGTCAGAACTGCAGGACATGTTTACTGATGCAATTTTGTGTTTGTTCCAATTTAAAATCCCCAAAAAACAACAACATAAAGTTTTTCTCTAAAATCCAGGAAATCTGGGAAAAAATACCAAAATTATTGCAATTACAACTTCAGATTTTTCATTTGGAATCTTACCTTTTCATATATTTTATGTTCTGTCCCACCAGGTCATCTATGGAATATTCAGTTTGCTACATCATCTGCTGGAATTGCCACGTAATGAAAATGCTTACACTTTTGTGTTATTTTATCTCAGTTGTTCAGTCAGTGAGGATTTACCTCTTAGAACAAACATAGTTAATATGGATTTGTCCATGTCCTTGGCCAACACTAGCAAGTATTTCATAAACATTCCACAAGAAAACCCACTGCCTTCTGCACTGTTTCCACAGACGGCATAGTAAGTTCATTTCCATCCATAGTATTTGAAAATACCTTAAGTGTGAACTTAGCAAGCCTGCTTGCTAATGTAGTTTTCCCTAAATTATTTCACGGCTGAGTGAGAATTCAGTCATTAAAGAATAGTAATGAACACGTAGAGTGAAACAAAGCTGAGGCCCTTGGAAGTCTGCCTTGCAGAGCAATGGGAGGAGGGAAAGCTCCTGCCTCTTTAGGACAAGGTCTGATCTTAAACTACAGATCTGGTATTTCTAACATCACCTATGAAAAAGTGCTTCAACTCTGTCTCTCCCTAACCCCTATCTGCTCTGCTGCTGGTCCCTGAGCACTGCACAGGTCTTACAAGCACTTTGGACTGGGCATTAGTGATGGAAGTTTAGCTGTAAACTCATCCTACGGACCTTGTTGATTGAAATTTAAAGATAGTTTGGTAAATGCTGTTGTTTTTAAAGAGTGCACATCATTCTTTATATTCTGTTTATGCATTTGTATGCATCAGAGAGTAACATATCTTATTTTATATATTTTTAAGATGTCATTCTAAAGGATGATCAGACACAGGGAAGTATCTATGAGATACCTTGGGGATCAACTGTAAGGTATTGAATAAATTGACAAAAATGTTTGGGTTCATATATAAAGATGAAAGGATGAGTAAGACATGATTTTCCTTTAGTGTTCTAATCATCCATTCGATGAAGACAGGAGACAAGGTTCAAAATTCCCTCAAAGCATCTGTAAATTCAGCTATAATTTTAAGTTCTAGAGACTTTTTATGCAGAAGAAAAACATTTAACAAGCCCTGTGAATATGTCAAAAACTTATTTTCTCTATTACAAATTTGTCTCCATTTCTTTCCAGCAAGGAACTTAGATCTGCATGGAATTAAATTTGTCATTCCTGTTAAATATCAGTTAGAAAACACCAGCATTTTTCTTTTCCCATCTTGGCTTTAACTACAGTTTTACATGTCTTGGTCTCCACTGATAGATTTCAAAAAAATCTGGATATTTAAAAGAATTTCACTGGGATCTGCTATGGCTTTTCTCTGCCAGTGTAGTGCACCCCTCATTCAGTCCCTCGTTCTTTAGCTATTTCCATGCAAGCAGTAAATAAACAATAACAGAAGTGGCTCTGGCAAGTTGCAGATGAGCGCAGTACTCAGGACTCCCCACATTGATCCTTCCCCAGGTAGAATGGGAAATAAAGAGGGAGTGATGGACTTGATTGATGGGCAGGGCAAGGGAGAGGACAGGGCCTGCTACAGATAAAATTTTTCTTTTAGAAATTCAGAAAGATTTCTGCACAGTGACCATTACAGTGCTGTCACATGGTATGAAAAGATGGTTTACAGACTACCAAGTGAATCTCAGGAGGACAATTTTCAATCTTAAAAGGACTGAAGACAGACAGAAATTATCTAGTATACATCACTACCTTGGCATCCCTCATTCATAAATGCTTGGGTATGGACTGTCCTTCTGTCAAGATGCCCAGTCAGCATTGCAGACCTGAAGACAAATGTGTGAGAAACTACAGGAGTAAAGATGGAACTGATGGCAGAGTCGAGAAGTGCAAATGGGTGAAATAAAAGAGACTATGGTGAGATTCAGAATGTAGGCCAAGCCTATTCAGCTCTTCCAATCAAGTGTTTACTGTCTGATGCAGCATCATTCTGCTTCCATACTCTTCTCCTTCATTCTGAACAATGCAACATTTCAATCTTCTTTAAATTCAAGGACACCAAGTCCTGCAGTGCCCTGCTTGCTAGCACTGAATAGGAAAACAAACCTGCCCAGCCTTAACAGCATCTTCACTTCCGTCAGTGATGCAGAACATATTGCTTCAAATGCATACTCTTCTAGGGGTGCCATCCATCCATGCTGACAAGAAATAGAGCGTTCCCTCCCTTTATCGTGTCTGAGAGAGGGGAATGTGTGAAGCAAAGCTAAATGTGTGAAATGCAAATTCAAGTCGCTACATTCTAGTAATACATTCCCTATATTGTCTAGGAGTATTGCAGGGCTTCAGCTCGGGGATGCTGATCTCCCCAACAGATGGCACATCATCCCTACCTACGTGGAAAAGATGTGCTTCTGAGAAAGTCAAGAGGCAGGAGCAACACGAAACATGCAAGGGGGGCAGAGCCATCCCTCCTATCCACAGCCATGCATGTCTAGGCTGGGGATCACAATGAAAGCTAAGGGAGCTCTATCCCAGGTGTTCTATCAGAGAAGATACAGGCTCTAGCATTAAAAAAAAAAAAGGAAAAAAAAGAGAAAAAAAAGATAGTCTTGAGATGTTCTAACTGGCAGAAAGGTTTTTTTAAAGTACTTTTTGGTATTTATAATAGAATGTGGAGATTTTCATCTGCATTTGCTTTACACCCAAATGTTTCTGCATATATGTATTACATAAATTTCTTATTACATAATTTTCATGTACAAGAAAAGTTTGTCACATCTAGGCAAGGCGGGCACACGTAAATATAGCTGATGCTACAATAGTTCTATTCAGGTAACTTGTTTTCAGCCAATCTGGCTATTTATCAATAATAAATAAGACCTAATCAAGCCCTGTTCTTGCTTAACTACATGCATTGGGCATGACATCACTGCATCTATTTAGAACAGCAAAAAAAAATCACAACTGAACTGAACCAGTGATAAAAACTGGGAGCTCACAGAAGGCCTAATCTGAACCAGTTGTAGTCTCTGGATGTTTGTAGTTGGTGACATTATTATAATGCATTCTCTTTTCCCCAAAAGAATTGGAAGACACTATTGAAGTACTGTGTATGAGTTCAGTATCATGGGGCTTTACATCCTGATCCACCTGAGAAGACATCGCAAAAGAACAGCCTGGACTGTTTGCAGGGGCCAGCTCATGTGAATCCAGACAAATGCTTAGTGAGGCAACACTAGCCTCAAGAGGTAGCCATGTGGATACAGTCTGTTCTTCTGAAAGTCACTAAGGTCTCTTTGGAAAATAGGCTTTCATGCATGAACAAGCCATTCTGGGAGTGGCAGGAGTGGTGCATTGAGTCAGTCTCTTATCCCAGGGTGCTGTGGTGCCTGACAAAGGTCATGCTCCAGCCAGAGCTTGTCCCAGGCCTAGAGCACTGGCATCACCTGTCCCCTTCCACAAGCCCTGCTGCTGCAAGGTAACTGTAAAACTTGCTGTCCTGAGGTGATGGCATCAGACTGCTACAGAGCCTGTAGTAATTTGGTATCATTGAGGTATTTATACTGTCAGGCCTACTTGAAATTGGTTGGTATAGCTGAAAAGTCCAAAAAAAGGAAAAGCTGCAAGTTAACATATGTGTAGCATGACTGTATAGATTGAGTTTCATTGGGAAATTCAGTAGTAGTACCTCTATGATCCCTGAAGAAATTGTATGAGGATAACTTAATTACTTTAAGATATTTGTGGATTCAAGAATTTTACTGGTGGCAACTTGATAAATGTCAGTCATTTTTATCCAGTAGATCATATTGTATTTGGTTGGTGAATGAAAAAAAAAAAAGAATGACACTCAGTTCTTTGAGAATTTCTTCTGTTATATGTTTAAACTACTTCGTACAAAGATAACCAAAAAAGTCCTGGTGCAACCTTGCAATCTATAAAGAACAGGTAAGAAACAGCAGATGTAGTGGCTAGTCCTGGTAGAAGTTCAAGAGTATTCTGACAGAGCTGACTGGATTCATTTTGCCACAGACAGTTGGTGAGGTCTTTCTCACTATTTCTAATCCTGAGCTGCAAGTATTACAGTACCAGCAATCTGCTTGTGATGTATTTTCTGCATAGCTGCAGTTTGACCAATTCCAAATTTCCTTCCACAATCTCACAGGCATACTAAACAAGTATAACACTAATTTTATTACTAAAATCTGCTTTCCTAGTAGATGGTCAAAAAATCCCCAAACCCTACGATTTTGCTAATCCAAAATATAATCACTTTTTGGATTTCCCAAATGTTGTTAAGAGTTATCCTGCATTGGCCAGCTCGTAGCCTTTTGGACACTGAGCTACAAAAAAGAAGGCCAAGAAGCAGGATAAAGCCTTAGAAGAATATTGTAAGTAGAAAAATGATTGCAAAATTCAAATCTTTAAGGAAGGTTCTTTCATCTACAAAATAAAATGAACAGGACAGGAGACTTATGTTCCAAAATTTTACTGATTTGTAACTGATCTGCACTGCAGTTAACTGAAGAAAGGGTTGTACTGTCTTTGTTGGATTAAAGCCGTGTATCCCAAATACTTTCATTTAAAAACTAAATTTAACCTGTTTTCACAATGAAGTTTATTCCTGAAATCCAGTCAATATGAAATCAAGGATAATGGGTTTATTTAAGCAACATCAGAAAAATTAATCATTGGCATCATTAAAATTTGGACTTTCACAATGATTATTACACCTGAAGATATTCTCCACAAATTCTTGGTAAGAGCTGGGAACACCCACAGAGAATATTTGTGCTTCAAATATTGCACTGATTCCCCAGTTGCTCAAACTGGTTTTTCTCCCCGTCCTATTTTGAAGAAAGCTAAAAACTGCATTGAGGAAATTCTATACAGGAAACAATTTGCATGTGCCAACCTGCTTACAAGTTTCTTCTGCTGCTTCTAAAGGCCATCAGTGTCTCAGCTTAATCCAATTACTGCACTGCACAGCTTATCACATTGACCATTTTCTTTTCTTCCTTTTCTTCAGAGCTGAGCCTCATTAAGGGGAAATAGGACTTGTGCAGGCACTGTTAAATACAAACTGTTGGGTTAGTTCTGTGTTTAGAGGCAACCTGAGGTTGGGTGAATTTCATTCAACACAAAAGCAGCCTCCTGGCACTCATGCTCTTTAATGGATTTATACATTTATAGTAGTGGTGTTTGCCATATTGTTTTCCCCCCAAATTTTGTCACTAATAAAGATTAATACTTATATATGTATTTGCACATACACATATTTCTGCGAAATGTCTTTCAGCACCCTGGTAAAACACAAGGAAGGTATTTTTCAATGGATTGAAAAAATCTCTGTATTCTTTTCACTCTGCTACTCTAAAATGTCACAAATATCAATGAAGTGCAGTGTCCTGTCTTTAGCTTGAATCATTCTGAACAGAGGTCCTATTCCTTTAAATTCTTCCTGCCCTTCAATTTCAAGTCTCTTGTACAGCCTCTCACACATACAACAGGAAATAAGCTATAGTTTTATTTCTCTACAAAGGCATTTAAGAAAAATGAGTACTTTAGCTTCTCTGGGTCAGAACATTTCCACTGTAACATTTCAGCATAAAAATAGAGCAATGGCTTACATACTAATTTAATTCCTTTTTAAGGTGTAAAATCAAGACTTGCAGAAGGAATGCACTTAGCATACTTCAAACCTCTAGTGAAGCCCAGCATTCAACCGCCTTGACCATGGAACTTTGCTGTGCTTCTCTTCAGAGAAACCCTCTCCCTGCTGGTGCCCATGGCCTTGATGCTCCCAGATGGCTATGCCTGCCCTGCCAGCACCCCAGTGGTACAGCAGATGCTGCCTCTGCTTGATGGGGCATTTTTCACCATTGTTGCCTTTCATAGCTATCTCATACATCCAGCTGTCTCCTAGCTTTTTCCTGATTTCAATAAGTTTCAGTTTTCACTAGAAAACTGCTAACTGGTTTTAACTGAGATTAAGATATGGAAAAACAGAACTTTTCTGGTACTGGTGAGACCACTTCTAAAATTCCTCTTTAGCCTAGAATGAGTAAAAGGAAAGGAAGGAGCTGTAGGACCTTAGAATCATGGAGCCTGATCCCCCAGGCAGGGGCTCAGCATCCACATTGCTCTTGGGTGCTGGTACCAGGGCTTGAAGGAGACCCTTCTGGTTCAGCCCTGCAGCTCCATCTGGCTCCTCATAATCAGGCACAGTACACACACATGCTCACACAAACACACACCCGGCTCTTGAAGAGCCTTTCCTTAAATTTTGAGGCAAGTGAAACACCACGGGAGAAAGGGATCTGACCACATATCCTTGTAGGGGGCTTGCTAAGGCAGATCAAAGTGTGGTTCACCTCAGGGACGCTTAGTAGACCTGTGTTTTGTACTTATGAAAACCTTTCCTTCTATGACGAGGCATAAAAGCTAAACTGGGCACTGCTTTATCACAGGTATTGCTACTCAAGAACAAACACAACAGCAGAAAAAAAACCCACAAAAAACAAAACAAAAAACCTAGCAGCTAAACAAAAACCCCAAACAAAAAAAAAGGCTGAGCTTTTCCCACTCACTAATTTTAGTTTCAAAGCAAGCAGCCAAACAAACAAGCACCTGACTGTGGGATGCCAGCTCTCGGAGGACCCCAGGGTGCACTCAGACACCATCTCCATGCTCCCCACACTGTGCTGCTCTCTGGAGGCAGCCTCACTCAAAATGTTACCGTAACTTCCCACAGTAGCCACTGCTTAATGAAACATGGTTTAATCCATCAATGGAGCTGAGCCAAAACGAGTACAATCACACTCAGGGCACATTTGTCCATTTTCTGGTGTTTTGGGAATCCCAGCTGGGGGAGGACAGAGCAAAGTAGTTCTCTGACAGTGGATGCAGCCTTGCTCAGGAAAAAAAGTCACATAATAATTAGCAATTGCACAACCCCTTCAGGAGGTGTGGATCAATTTGCAAGATGTGCATTGATTTGTAAGGCGTGCTTCATTTAAGTTGAACCAGAAAACCCACCATCTTTTATGGGCACTAGATTCACTTCCAGAAGGAGATGGAAATGACCTGCAGGCTACATGTCTTTAGGCCCACAATGACTTGTGTGAGGCAAACTCCAGAAGCAAATCCCAGTAGGACCTCTCAGTGCAGGGAGGTGATGCCACTTGAGAAGCAAATAGTCCTCATGTAAGGGGCTGATAATGGTCCTGGGGGTCAGCCTTTTGTCTTTCTTCTTAGGGCTGCATTTGGCAGCATTGGCCCCTCTGCTTGCTGCCGTTGTGCCAGCTCAGGAGTCTGCTCCCTTCACGGCTCACTGTCCCTGGCCAGTCCTTGCCCACACGGCTCTCCGCTGCCCTGCCCTCTACCAAGCAGCCAGCACAGAGCCTGGAGCCTGGCACTCACAAAAGATGTTGTGCTTCTCCCTGACTCCTCACCATGCCTTAGCAGGGATCATGTCCTCTGGTAAGAAACTGCCTGACAGATGCCCTGTATTCCCTCCCCATATCAGGTACATCAGCATACCCCTCAGTGAAGCAGTGACATGGGTAGTACTTTCAGCTTTGTCCATTGACAGGATGGCTGGATGGAAGGAGTTTCTGGGCATCAATCACACAGACTTTCTCCGATTCACTGCCGAGCTGATCAAACCTATAGCATGGCCATCATGCTGGTGTAACCCCACACTCACTGCATACATGGAGCATAGACCTTCCTGAAGCCAGCAGAGCCACAAGGAGTCTAAATTAATAAAATAAATTAAAATAAAACTATAACAACTATAAAAACTATAACTGGATTGGGCTGTTTCTAGGCACTGGAAACAGCAATGTAGGAAAGAGCTAAGGAGCTCTTCAGGAGTCAGTGTGTGGCTGGATAGGCCAATTAGCCCTGGCAGAGATCCAGCAATGCCAGATCCAGCATAATTTTCAATACAAATGAAAACACAATGCAGGAAGCCACAACCTGTCTGTATGAAAAGTTAGGTTAGTCTGGGTTTCTGGCCACAAGAAAATACCTGCTTTGCTTCTGGTCTGCAGCTAGCCCTGGAAACCACACAGGATGTTTTTCTGGGCTATATGTAAGCAGTGAGTAGGTGTCACCTTGATTATCCTGTTATATATATCTTTGAGAAGGACAGGCTATTTTACACCAGTAGCTCTCAGGATGCATAATTAGTGCAATGAAATATAGGATGAGGTGGACAAGTGTTTCCTATATTTATTCTTACATAGATGAGCTGTATCATTAACTGTAATCCATGAAAAGAAGACCCTTGTCCAGTCTGACAAATAGCTAGATCTCATGCCTCCCTAGGCTGGGCAGCCCTCATCAGGTTGAAGCAGAGGTGTACAGGTCATTAAAGAAGGGCTCTCAATAGGACCAGAGGCAGAGGAGGCCAAGCTGCTGCTCACCATGCATGGGCTGGAACAACCCACACCAGCAGCAGAGGGGTCCTGCCACAGGGCGCCCACCTGCACCCACACCAGTAACAGTCACACTGGTGCACAGGGTCAGGGAGATGTCCTCTCTTTTACATGGCCTAGGAATTAGCTGCAAAAGGCAAAGGGGGGATTATTCAACATCCTGCCAGAATTCTGGGAAAGACAGCACAGTTCAGGTTCACTCCTCCCTTCCATTAGTATGCTGGGAAGGTGCAGAAAGGATTCAGAGCAGTCTGGCCTTGAAGGGATGAGACCTAGATTTTGCTGTCATGGAACATTAAAACATTGGGTTCCTGTTACAGATGAAGGTACAAGTTTGGTACAACACTGCTCAGTCCTGACAGGACTGTGGCGCTTCTAAACATGACCAGAAGCAGGATTTCAGATACCATGGGAGTGTCAATGTCAGAAGTACAGGTGCCTACTAATTTAGGCCCATCAAGGGCTGAACATCCACTCAGTGTATTTTTGGAGGAGTATGGTTCGACAGATGGAGGTACTCAAAGTGGGACTGAGGTGTACAAGAAATCTGGCAGTACATTTGCAACTTCATCCTTGTGCAAGTGACTTAAAGTTCATTTTCAAGCTCAAACACTCCAGTTTCTCCCTGTGGTAGAATCTGAGTATCAGAGTAACAATAAAAAGCACACAAACCAAACTAAATCAACCAACCAAAAAAACCCTAACACAGGAACTGCAAAAATGTGCATTCCGCGTTTCTCATGTGAAATTTAGACACTTTGTGAATTTATATTCTCCACCCAGCTCTGACATACAAACCCCAGCTCTGAAGTCTGGGCATTTGCAATCCAGCAGCAGCACCAATCTGGAAGCAGGGCAGTGGCAGTGGAATCTGTGCACCTGAGGACAAGTTTGCACCACTGATGGTATTTGGAAAATGTGCTTATTAGACAGCTATTTCAAATCTCCCTTCTGGTTACTGCTTTGCTTCTTCCCAGTGTGTTCGGTGCGGTCTGTGCCAGGACTGTGCTGCTTTGTGTCACTGGTGTCCCAGCACTGATCCTGCAAGGGCCAGACCTCCCAGTGAAGGTCACCATCTTGCAGGGTGACCTGGATGCTCTGTTGCCCCTCTACACAGCCTTTTGCTGACTGAGTTGCCCGAGTTACACAAGCTGCTGATCTCCATTCACAGCCTTGTATGTGACTCCAGCCTTCTGGGGGCAGAACAGTTACTGCTTTCCTATAGAAAATTTCCACCAGAGGAATATTGTCCCTCTTTTAGCCTCTGCTTCTAAGAGAAAGCACACTTAAAGCTGTGGAGAGTGTTAAGCAGTATGCCAGGTTACCTTTTAACAGGAGAGCACCCGCCTCTTACACTCTTATCCTACTCTTGCACTCCTTAGGAGACCTAAAATTACTCCTGTCTGTTGTGTAGCAAGACAGAAAACCTGTGTCTCACATGGTGATGGACTGGATTACTCCACTGACTTTTACCTTCAGCAACAGGCTCCATGTCTATCAGGACACAGTTTAAAAGGAATGATCATCTTTTTAATAGATCACATACTGAGTCACAAGCTACATATTCAACAGAAAATCTAGCTAATTGTTCACTTCTTCTAAGATATCCCTGAAGGATAATCGACATCTGCAGAGCTGTTTCTTAGTTGGAAACTACATAATTAAGCTGAAGAAATGCATTTCTCTTTCAAGTTTCTCTCTGTATTTTCTTTTATTCTTCTTTGTACCAAATACATCAGCATGAACATAAGCTATTGACTTTAATTAAAAATTAAAATTAGCTCTGTTTTGTATTGTTAAATTCACAGCTGAAAAACAAAAGAGACTGTCAAGACAGGAAAAGAAAACATTTCAACCTTCCTGCCAGTTCTCATCCCTCCCCACTTACCTAGCAAATTGTAAACATGCTGTGCATCATCTTCTTCCTGTGTGTAACTGAAGACTTTTAGGCAGGATTTACTGCACTTGGACTTCAGCTTAAAACGACAGCTGTGTGGAATGTAAATAAAGAAATGGACAGTACCATAACTTGATAGATTTGTGAATCCCCAAAATTTGATAGGAATCTCCTTTAATAATTGAATCTATTACCAGCTAATTGCTTATGTACTATAACTCTGCAAAGGTCAATCACCAAACAGTAAGAAGGTATGAAACTCTATCAAGTCCTTATACAGTAAGAATGTAAATCAATAGTTTAAATGAAGCCTTGTATTGCTAATGATGCATGATAATATATTATTGTTAGGGACTACAAGCATGGGTTTCACTTAAAGCAGTGAAAGAAAAAGCCATGTCTTTTGACAGAAACACAGTATAAGAAGCACCTGTAAACACTGACTGTACAGTGAACTTTTTCAAAAGGGCAACTTCAAGGAATAAGCCATTTCACTGAAAGATACTTTCTTGCACAAAAAGTAAAAATGTGCTGATGCAATAAATACTTGACAAAGGCTACCTCTGAACTATATGGATGTAACAGAAGAACAAATTTATATATATTAAATACTGTATTTTAAACATATGTAAATAAATATTTCTGTACATTAAGCTTTCATAGACTTGCTTATAAACCTGCAGCCTCATCCCAGAAAGAATCCTACAGCTACCTCCTTTCAAACTGTGCCAAGAGGACAGAGTTACTGCAGTTACTAGAGTTCACAACTGTAGGAGAAAGCAGACTCCTCACTTGGAGGCTCACTATTGCTTTATATCCATTTAGAAAACTCTTGTCTTCCTGAGTTTCTAACTGGTTCAGATGAATAGTAAGGAAAAATGCTAATTTTAAACCATCTCTGAATTCTAAAAGGCTATGGAATAATGTTCTGTTTGTAGGAGCAATTTAGCTTTATTAAGCAGCATGACATGGACTAAGTGAGCTAAGATAAGCCTTGTGCAGAGTGTTGCAGTAGTCAGCAGCAGCAGAAGCCAATCAGTCTAGAACCTGATTACTGAGAGCTGCACTGACACACTGCAAGGAAAGGTGTGACACACTCATCCACCAAACTAGAGATCCCATTTCACCTCTGATATTACTGAGGGAATTTCTCATGGCAGCAGAGGTTTGGCAAATGTACTTCTCAAAACACTTTTGTGTTTCACTGTTTTCATTAAACCTCTATGCCAAACTGCCAATTGCATGGCATTGTTAGAATATATTTCACAAGCAATGTAGACAGCACTTACTGTGAAATCTGTATTTCTTATTTTCCTCCTGGTAGGAAACTAGAATACTTAAAACCAGTTGGGAATCTAAAGAGTTAGACCTGCTACAGGCGGGTCTAAATTACTGTTATAAAAAGGTCCATTAGCAGGTTTGATCTGAGCAAGGAGGGTGTGCTAGTTTACCATATTAGTCTGATTTCTTCCCAACTAAATTCTGCTCATGAATTGTAGCAGTATTGAATTAAAGGAGTCTGGTTTTAAGGCCAGGTATGGACACTGGAAACAGTCCTGTAATAATCTACTCTTAAGGTTTAGGCAGGGAAAAAAAGGAAGCATTATTCTTTCAGAACATTTCCTTCCTCTTTAAATCTTCAGATACTCTGCTTTTGCTAAGGTCATTGCATGAATTTAAGATACACCATTCTGGAAACTAAATTAGCCCTCATTTATTGGGAAGTTGAATGCAGCCAGACTAATGGTGGTGCAAATATAATTGGTTCCCAACATGTGTCAGTGTGTATAGTCCTCAAGCCACGGAAAAGATGCATTATGGGACTAATTTTTAAATGTTAATGGATATTGGATGTTTGCCAGACACCCAGCTGTGCACAAAACATTGAGATGGTAAATAGCTCTTGATCTGTTTAGAAACAAATTATAATGGCTGTTTGGATTCCACATGACTGAAGGCATGGTAACCAGCACAGGCTCACAGACTGACCCTATTAACTGCACTAAGGGGAACGCGCTGATTTTTGAAATCAAAATAAGAGACATAAAATAAGGCTATTAAGATGCCATTTAAATTATTTCAGATTAATATTAAGCAAACAAAATCTCAACAACGCATAGCACCTGTTACTATTCCCTGAGTGAGCTAACTTATTTAAGGGACTTACTTTTTGCTAGGTTTCTTTGGGAGTAGGTCAAAAAGAAATGCTTTCATCACACAATTAATTTGATTCTAAAGCTGAGGTCTGAGTGAAGAGCTTACCTGCACTTACAGAATAAAATCTCTCCTGCTGCACATCAGCAGTGGGTCTCACTGAGATTCACCAGGGAATAAGATGTCTCTTCATTTGATGTGTAGTTCTCATAATTTCAATTTAAAGTTTACGAATATCAGTATTTGCAGGAAATTCCTGACTTGAAACGTCTTTCTGATTGTATTAATTTGGTCAGCAAAGCCCAACAGGGAATTTTCAATCAGCTGGATTAGGTGCTTTTGATTACAATACTGAAGCATTAGCAAAAATCACCATTTCACAAGTGAAAAGTGTACTAATTGTCAGGAGAGCTCTTTTCCATAATGCTGTGTGTTCTGCAGTTTGAGACTCTTTTTCTCAAATAGACAAGACAATTGCATGGATATTCAGGAGAACTTGCACTTTAGGATTTTGCTGCTGAATCTGAGAAATTCTGGGAAACAAGCCTCCATGTCTAGGACATGATCAGTCCCTACCAAAATTTCTCCATAAAACCCCACAAAACAGTAGGCAATTCCAAGCAGAAGAGCAGTGTCATTAGATCAATGGAGAATGAATCAAGACTGTCTAAGAGCTGACTATGCAATGTCATTAAATCATAGCCCATCAATGATGTAAAATTTGTACTCACCAAGTAATTTTGAAGTTACAGCTTTGTATCTTGAATTTGTGCTTCTTAGCATCTATTCTGTAGGTTGTTTTTTAACTGGGTGCTTTCTGCTAATTTTGGTACCTTACATAGCTCATTCCTTCTGATCTGAAAAAATAAACTAATGTATTAGGAAAGGAAGCCTGAGAGTCACTTCTTGGAGTTCTTCAAAATTCATTTTCTCTTTCTCACAAGAATGTTCCTTTCAGCAAATGTAGAACATCTATGAAAATAAAAGCATCCTGACCACTAGGAAAGATGTGCTATTCTAAGAGGCACCATCAAAACATGTCAAAGGAGGATATTTTTCCCCTTACAGCTCAAAAGTCTTGATCCACTCTTCTAAAGTATGGATCTTGGAGAAATGTTTTCCTTACTGTCAACTTCAAGTCCTAAAAATTCAGACAACAAAACCCAAAACCAAAACACACACATCCTGCCTCAGCCCTGCAAACTGGCAGACCATGAGACAAAGTCTGGCCCCGCGGAGACATGCTCCAGACTTTCTGTCACTCCACTGTGGGCAAGAGGGCACTGCTGCCATCCTCAGCCCTGCACAGCCTTGAGCACACTATTTCAGTGGCATCAGGACACAGCAGAAGAGTTTTGCTCTCCTTCTGTTTCCTAGTAAATCACTGATGCAACATCAGAATTCAGACAGCACAACTACTTCAAGGACCAAGCTATACCTTCAGTTATGTTAGCATAAATCTGAAATAATTCCACTAAGACTGGAGCATTTATTCTTAATTTTCAAAAGAAAATGAGAACAGTCTGACCAGTAGCATTCATGGTTTGAATGACCTACATACAAAGTGTGTTTTTGCAGATGCAGAGTAATTTCATTAGAGTACCCTGCAAAATCTTTTACTTGCATAACTTGTTTCCATTTCTTTTTAGTGTAATGAGATTTCATGATGAAAGCCAAATACAATCTAGTATAGCAAAAGTGCATGTTACACTGATCCTAATAAGCCCAATGAAAATCAATAATGCTTCTAGTTTCCCTGAAATCAGCCTACATAAGCTCCAAGCACCGTGTTCTGCCTAAAGCAGAGTATTAGCAGCTTATATAAGACAGATATTTCCTAGCAGAAAATCTGAAAACAACTATAGTTGAGAAAGAGAAAAATAAAGCAAATTGTCATTACAAATACAAAAAAAAAAACTTGGGGATAATTGCCTCCTGTCCTTACAGTGTAGCTAAAAGATCAGTTCCTTTTCCTTTTCATCCAGTTGCCAGCTGCTACCAACCCATCGTGCGGACTATAGCCTGCACGAGGGAGAGTCTCCAGGCCCTGGCTTCTCTGCCCCCTACAAAAGAAAAACAACACTGGCCACCCATTTGCTGAACAAGGATGAGGAACTGTGCTCTGAGAGAAGAAGCCCCATTTTCACTGACATAGAAATTAAGATTATAATAACGCTGGAAAAAAAAGTGAAGCACACTGTATCAAGGAGTGGTATTAAAAATTCAGGCAACTTGCTGTAATGAACTTTGCAAAGGTGCATGTATCATCTGTCATATTTCACTCCTTTTGCTTGCAGCTTTCCCTGCATTCAGTAATGGGAAATGGGGGGAGAGAGGGCAGGTCTGAAAGCAGACAAGAACATGCAAACTTCAGAAGAAAGAAAGAGACAATTCATCTATATGTTTAGACATAGTCTGTATATCTGAATGCAATAGCCATCATTATGTAGATTTTTACTCTGCATGTATTTCAAATAAAATCCTTCTTTGAAGTTTGCCTCTTCTTAAATAAGCTAATAAATGCAGGAAGCTTAAAATATAATTTCCATTGCATTAGCAAGCTATTTTTTATTTGCATAAGAAAACGTTTCTCTGTTATGATCTACCTTATGAATGACCTGGGGAAATAATTTCAGGTTGCTTTAAAATGCAACCATTTGTTTCTCATTGGTGAGTTCAATTTCACTAAAAGTTATGGAGTGAACAGCAATAGCCTATTTGCAATATCGGATAGCCAAAGGTGCATAATTATTTCCAGTTTACTATTAAAATGATATTTAAATAATTCAGCATGCAGTTGCTTTTTTCTTTTAATGGTGTACAATTAACAGGTTGGCAGATTTGCAAGAGTGAGGCATTTTATGAATTTTTTGAATCAGGAAATTCTTACAGAAGCAAATGTAAGCACAAGCTTTTATTTTTGTATAACTTTTGCATTGAAAAGTCTTCCCTCAGGACAAGAGTAGATTGAATTTCAGCAAGTGTATAACTTCATGTAAGTAGCATATTTGTATTTATTTACCAAAGGGAAATGGGGTAATAGTGAGTAAAAGGATTGTATATACAGACCACACATAGGTAGCATATAGAAGTATGTGTCATGCATACATGAGAAAGGTACTTCTGCCTTTGACAGGAGGATGGAGCACAGCTCATTCTGCCTAGTTCACAGGTTGTAACAGCTTCTGCCTGTACATCACAGGTATACAGTTCTGTTGCTATGGAGACTGGCTCAAATGAGCAGGAAATTTCATTTTGATAAAGTTCTATTCTGGGGCAGAGGAAGAAGGCTCTATATTCAGCATCACATATGGCATTTTTTAATGTTTGAGACACATGTTCTATAAACAATAACAGACTTATAAAAAGCTAGCAACATTTTCTCCTCATGATGCTAGCACCTGCAAATAGCACCCTGGAAGCCAGTGGCACAGTTGGGAACATCCCTGCAACACAGATCTGCTCTTCACACCACAGAGACCAGCAGCACAAGGGGCAGGGGTACAGGTGGCAGCTCCTGGGCACACACTGACCCTGCCGGGCACAGCCCAGGCACTTTATGCTCAGGGAATTAATAGTGCATGGCTGGCCAAAATTAGAGAGGCTGAATTCAGATGAAAAGTAGAAAATTAATTTCAGGTGAAATGGTTCATTAATTTTAACTTACATAAAAACATTAATATTTGTTAATCAAAGAAATCAAATTTTTTTAGATGGAAGATCTTTCCAATGCAATCAATGAAAACAATGTTTTGAAAACAGTGAAATTAAATATTTTCACTTTTTCTAGTTCTCCCCACACCAGGATGCATCAACCCTATCAATTCACTAGGGCTGACAGAAATTTGCTAAGCAATTCCATAGACCAAAACCTGCGTTTTTCAGGTGAAAGACGATTTAACTGAAAGCTGCCACCCAACTCTCCTCGCTAAAATCAAAGCAAAGACAATTATCACAGGGCTGGAGAGCATCCAAAGTAGTTGCCTCTTCCTTTTCAACTCCAGCCTTCAGTAGAGCACCTTCTGCCCTCCAGGGGGATTGTACAGTGGGGTCCCAGCCAGGGGACACAGCCACTGCTTTCCTCAAGCCTTGAAGCCTCCTCAAACTGAGGTGTGTTCCACCTACAGAAGAACAAACTCTGCTAGTTATGGGCAAAGCCAATGGGAGGATTAAAGCATGAGTCAGGGACCAGCAGGGTCTGGAGGTACCACAGAGTTGCCGAAGGGCAATGTAGCCCCTTGCCTGGGGGTTGAGGGGAGAAAATTTCATAGCTCATTTGGCGAACAACAATCAGGAGGTATTTTTGGTTGGTGGGGTTTCATTGTTGTTAGTTTTGTTGGTTAGTTTCTGGGTTGATTTTTTTTATCCTTTTCATTTTGAAACTCAGTATTTGAAAGCTTCTAGCTATTTACATGTAGCAGCCTTATGCAAACAACTATTATACAAAGACCTTTTTGAGATTATGGGATTTTTTTCTGCACTAATTTGTAATAAAAATAATTTAGATATTAAAGAATTCACTACTACTCTTAGACTTTATGCAACACTTGGAAAGTACAGAATATTAAAAGGCTTTTACCTCAGAAACACCTATCCTTAACAAAACTAGTGTTTCAATCAGGAAAGCCACAGTGAAATCAATTCTGCTTCTGGCATATATTAAGCACCAGTCAGTGCTGGGAAAGCCTGTTGGCAAAACTGAGCCCTTAGCTGTCATATATCTTTTCCTGAACTATATCTAAACTTCCATAAATAACCAATGAGGTAGAATCTTCCTTTGCACCTCAGGATTGTGTTCTTTTATTTTAAGAAGAATCTATTTTGTACTGTAATAATATCACTTCCCTGCCCCTCCTGAACCAAGAACCTAGACTTCAATAAGATAAAGAAAAGCCAAAGAAAATTAAAAATATCAATAGTTACACTGGTAAATTGAAATACTTACTATATTGGGGGGAAAACCTGTTATTAAAATAAAAATACCTGAGATAGTGTCAGGCAGTGTGACAATGAAGATGTCATTACTAACCAGGACTCTTCACTCCCTTAGCTGTCAATAATTAATACATTATTTACACTTGCACATTCTCATTTCCCAGCTTTCAAGATTTCATTTACACTCTGATCCTTTGCTTAGCAGCAAATTTAACATCATTGTGACCTTCTTCTTCCTGACACTATACACCTATCAAGCAGAGAAAGAGAATAGCATCTAATATGTGCATTTATTAAAGCAGAAAGCATCAGTTACTGGAAGAAGTGACAAATGCCAGTGTTTGCCACAATAAAATGGAAGAGAACCAAATTGCTCCCAAAGAAAAATCAATTAAGAAACCATTTTAATAATACCATTTGTGGGAGCCTCAGCATTTGCATGTTTTAGGGAAATGCAGCTGAAGTGTTTCTAATTAAAACCCAAAGGAATTAGCAAACTTATGAAAGCCATGCCACAAATTGCAGACAACTTTATGTTAAAGAAACACCATTTTGACTAACTGAAATTAAAATATTCGGTTAGGTTGAAATAGCATTTTTCTCATCATGCTGAGGGGATACAGCCATTCCTAGGAGAAACAATGTCAGATGGTCATATGAGACACAAATCATTGTTACATGACAGTGTACATAAATGTACATATTTATTTGGTATAAGGATATGCAAACTAGCAGCATAAAATTTAACATATGTTAAAACTGTGCTGTAAGCAAGGATTGCCAGAACATAGATGTCTGGGATAATCCTTTTGAATTCAGTGCCAAGTTTCATATTAAAGTCAATTTTTCTGTTTTGAAAAACAAGTATTCTGGACCTATTGTTGCACACTGGGGCCAGACACTGGATGATCTTGAATTGAGAACATCACATAAATTTCTAATTTGGGCTCTCAGGAAATTTTTGTGTTGACTTCAGTGGATTTTGGAGTATGTCCTCAATGCAATCAGAAACTATTAGGAGTAAGAGCAGCACTAATCCTGCTTTAACAGAGGAAGAGCTAGGAAAAGATTACTCAGAGATGCTTTTCCATATGCAGGCATTCTACCAAACCATTAAAAAAATCCCAAAGAAGCTACTTTGTTGTTTTTTTGGTTCGATTGAGTTTATGGTCATCATTTAAAAAACCTTCTTCTAAGTCTATAGAAATCTAAATCTTTGATGTTAATTTATGTTAACTTTGCAGAAGGTTGCTGTAGCCAAGCAGGCGCTTCCTCCAGCTGGAGTTTGTCTGTGCTGCCAAAACAACAGGGTTGCATTAGGCAAAAGAGATGATTTCTACAGTGTGACAGCTTCAGAGTTAACCATACCATTGACTTTTCTGGTCTCTCCAAGCACCTCTACTGAGTGATTGCCACAGTTCTTGCACTTCTCTGTGGTGGGGATGGCATTCTTGTTAATCACATAGAGCCCTGGCTGGATTTGGCACTTTCTGAAATTTCATGTCAGGAGCTGTAGTAAGAGGGAAAACACATATACATTGGGCAGCTTTTGCAAAATGCTGTACCATCTGCTTGACCAAAAGGAGCACACCAGCCATGAGGAAGCACTGAAGTGATGGGAACACGTAGTCTTACCTAAAGCTGGGCTTTGTCACTGTGTTCAGGCAGTGTGGACATGGAAATCCATCTGAGACTAACTTAAACTTCAGTTCACCTAGGCACAAACAACACAACAACCTGTTCAATAGTGTCATTAAATAATTGCACTGTGGGCTGGTTTAAAGGTAAACCAGCAGGAGAATGAACCCAACTCAAAAGAGATTATAAGTCAGAGTTACAATTTAATAAAAAGATTGCAATATATACAATGATACAGAGAAAAAAGTAAAAGGAAAAGAAAACCTGTTGGTGAGGACGCTGGTCACAGTCTGGTTGTGAGTGGTGGTCGCAGTCCTGTTGAGATTCTGGTTGTCCTCTGGATCTAATGAGTGATACCAGAAGTCCCAAAACACCAAGATTATATACACTCAGGTTCAGGTGGGAATGCCCAGTACCTCCCCGGGGGGGGGGGGGGTTAGGGTTAGGGTTAGGGAGGGGGAGTTTCCACCATGGGTGATTTAACTCTGTGAGTCATGGGGTATTTTTGGAATCCTTGATGGCCCATTAGCAGACATGACCCCTCAAGCTGGGTGTCAAGGTGTTAATGCTTCCCCAGAGGGGAGGTATTACAGCTCTTATCTCACAGGCTTCTCTAACACCCAGCTTGTAACCTAAGGAGTCAGGTGTGCCCTGGGCAGCTGCTGCAAATGGTCCATTATTAACACTTCATGAGAAACATAGAAACATAGAAAGTGTAGAATAGACAGCTTTGGTTACACCCACAGAGTGTTAAACTGGTCCTGCCTGCTGAACTAGAACACACTGATAACCAGCTTCCACTTTCTTCTTGTATACCCAAAATCATATATAACAGGGAGGTCTCCATTAAAGACATTACTATAACCACTCCAAATTTACTATCTCCTTAATTGATTTACGATTGTATGACATATTGAATCCAGTTTCTATAGTCCTGTCTCTTCTTCATCAGCTGGTGATCTCCAGTTGGGTAGACACTGGTACTGCACCTGTGGTGCCTACTGTCCCTCTCTTTTCCCAACCAGCTTTACAGCAAGTGATTGCTACAATGCCATTAAAAAAAAAAAGTAGTTAACATTCAAGGAAAGATACTTCATGCATTATTTTGTACTTTGAGAAATTAGTATCATTCGTTGCAAATAAAAATTTCCAGGATTAATTCTTGAATGCCAGTTCTTATCCAGTAGCACAATATACTGGTTGAATTGTGTTTTCTTGCTAGCAATAGAGATTTTATAGCAGAAGCCCTGGCACAGTCTTTATGACAGAGAAGCAAACACTATTGCATCCATTCTGACAAAAAAAGTAATTATTTCTGGAAGACTCTAACACAGTGAAAATTCCAGGCTGTGGACTGGATTCAAATTGATGAGTACCCAAAATGTGCCCAAATGCCACCCAGTTGCAAGATCTGTTCTGAATTCCTGAGCTATTAGGGGAATATAGTGTTTATGAGACATGCCAGATTGATGGCATCTGTATGCAAATTCTTTTTTGCTCACCACACAATAAATACACATGGAAATTTCCCTCTACTGTCCCTTTCTGTCCCTCCTTGACAAGTGATGGGCCAGCTTTATTTAATGGTTTCTCTCCTAGTATAATTGTTCTTCAGTTCTATTTGCTATCATTTTTATAATTAGCAGAAATATTAGTTATTAAAAATAAAGTTTTGTAATATGAATAATTTGGAAGAAATTTTGTTCACTCGTGAACTACAAGGGGAAAGTCTAGCTCTTCTTTCATCACTATGCACCCCTTTGACTGATGGCATTGTTTTCCCAAACGCTGGCCTAAAATTTGGCCATGCAAAAAAGGACATGGCAGAGCCCATAACTGACTAGGAAGCTCATTTTTATTTCATCTTACCTGCCAATACATTAAGCATTCCTCAAGTTTGGTAGGGAAAAATCAGATACAATGGTTTACTTATAAATTGGCAAAACGATCCTAAGCCATAACCTCCAGGATATATTTATCAAATGTGAGAGATTGAAAAGCACAAGATAATCAGCACTGCTTACTTCTCACACCCATTAGGACAAGAAGAATGAACCAGAAAAACATAGCTTTGGTTTTTTTCAATCATCATCAGACAGAAAAGCACCTGCATTCTCTATGAGGAAAGGAGGACCTGTCTGCTCTGTTCTTCCTGCATCTCATTGCAATTTTACTTTTCATATGTGCAGATGTAAGAGACCCTGATATTTCAGAGAGCAGTCAGAGCAATTCCACACAAAGACAGCTCCAGAGTGGCTGTGCATGCGAACAGCAAGTGAACTCCTGGGCCAAATGGCAGAGATGAAAGCAAAGCCCTCACAGGTCACTTTGCATGTTGCTGCCCCTCTTGGCTCTCCCCACTGGGAAGGTAAAGGCAGGGGAGTGCTGGCACATCCTGGGTACTGAAGGCTCACAACACTGCAAGAGGACAGTTTGTAAGTCTAACATGAGATTACTGCTCCAAAGAGTACAAGATAATATGTCAGACACTTTTGAGGACAGAGGCCTGACTAGCTGTGTTTCTGCTTCATAGCATGAGAGTACTACATGCCAAAGATGAGTTCACATATCCTTTGGAGGAGAAATTCACTAATCTGCGAACTACTGAAGGCTGTAAAGGGCCATGTGATTGGGACAGCCTGACTGAAGGGAGTAAAGAAAGAAACAGAGAAGCTATTGAAGACAGGGAGGAAGAAAAACAATTGAACAGAAAGACTAAGAAAACAAAAGCAGGAGAGTCAGAGAGAGACCAGGAGATACCCAGCACCAGAGCAGACATCTGCTCCTCTCATGGGTCCAAGGCACCCAGAGGACCAGCTCTGCCAGAGGCACCTGAGCATAGTCCCGAGTCCCACTCGCACCCTGGCACCTGAGAGCAGCGTCTGTGACAGGACTGGGCTGGGCTGCTCCCAGGCTGGAAGTGGCCAGGCAGAGCCTGCCCATGATGTGCATACCGTGTCTCCCTGCTTCCATTCCCACAGCCTGCATGTGTCCATGTCACACTGGCTAGAAGTGTGGCACAAAAGCACTGCAATGAAGTACACATGTACATATATATGTGGGGTTATGGATTTAGTTAAGCAGAGGTATAAACAGAACTAATTAATAAGAGAGAGGGTCTATTGATGTTTTCCAAACCACAGGCCTTTTTTCGGTTGTGGGGGTTTTTTTGTTTTGTTTTGTTTTGTCTTGAAGATAAGAGGAAACAGAAACAGCTTTGGTTTTACATGGCCAGGCTTGCTGGTTTTGATAGTTTTGGAACACAGCTGCCAATACATCTAGAGAATACAATTTGGCAGTGTCAGCCCACGCTGTGTGTCGGTCTGTCGTGTGGAATGTGAACTGTGTGTAAAACCACAGTAACTCATCTCGAGAAGAGAAGTTTATCTAAATTACCATTAAAGCCTTTGCTCTTGTTTGCTGATAAATTTATAGACATTAGCATCAAGGTAGAAATCAAGATTCATCAGTTTTACTTTTTTATAACCTGTTAGTCTCTGGTAACTTCTCTCTTCAAGTGACATACTGAAGCATCGTGCAGTATTAAATGATATGCACAAATAAGTACCTAATGGTAGATTTAAAGATGTTGCAGCAGTCCAAGTTCTTTCATTTTCCTGATTATAATGGCATTTGCATAATGTATGAATTCAAACATTATTGCTGCTAAATAATGCATAAATATTCTCCCATGCTGAAATACATCTATTTTCTCTCCATGAATTATTTTGAATGTATCATTCAGTTGTTTTTCTATTTAAAAATGTAGTTAGAACTCCGCATATATCAGTATTATGACTGGAAGAAGTATCATCACAAGTAGTTGGCTAACACTCCAAACTGTAAATGAAGTATACATTATTAAATGGGCCATCTCCTTCCTTCTTCAAAAAGCATTATCACCAGAATACAATATTTAGCATTTCTGAAATGTCAGAAAGAAATGCAGGTACATATTTGATTATCTGGCAGGTCCTAGGAAAGAAAAAATTACGAACAACATTTTGCTCCCCAACCTGAAGGAAATATGAACGTGGTCATATATAAAGAGATAAATCAGCAAGAGGGGTTTGTGTGAGTTCTTGAATAGCTCTTTGTGAAACTAAGCACCTTCAACACCCATTGACTTTCAGTCCCATATCCCCCTGATGATGGACCCTTTTATTTATATTTGATTCTATGAAATGTGCCATCCAGCACATTCCCACATAAATTCTGCCAACACTGTCACAAGTCAGTTACATCAATGACAGATGACAGGGTGAATAGAAGGACTTCAGGATTCAAGTGTCTAGAATTGAGCACAAAAAAATTTAAGTCTGCACATTTAACAGTAAAAATGTCAAAATGAAAATAGCATAAAATGCATGTCCCTCCTGGGTCTGTAGCCCAGTTGAAATGGTCAAGGAAGGCAAAGAATGTAATAAAAGCCCAAGGACTCAAAAATACCCTGTATATATGCTTACTTAGAAACGTGCAAGTGCACAGATTTGTTTGCCTGCTTATGCCACTGTAACAGCTTTTTTATGAAATATCTGCTTTTTGTAATTGCAGTGTTTAAAGTCAGATTTAAGTATTGACTTGTAATTGTATTCTCTCTCTTTTCCCTCCTCTAAAATTGGTGACTTTTATTTTAATTACTTTTTACTTACCATGCAGACATGACTTAGTGTTTCAATTTGGACCCTGACTTGCTGGATTCTATTGTCTCAGTCAATTCTCCATTTGGTGAAGGTGGGAAACAATCAAGTCTCCAATAAACATTATCTTTTTTTAAAGTGTGACATCTTTTACAATTTGTCATTATAATGCTAAAACTCGTCTGCTTCATCAGAGTCATCACCATTACTCTACACATATAAATCTACACACCTATATATACACATGTGCAAAGAAATTATTTATTCTGTCAAATAGATCTTCTGTTGCTGCTCCTCCCTTTTTTCCTTTACTGCTGTTGATGGCATAGTGGGAATGCACTTTTAAAACCTAATAAACTCATCCAGTGGTAAATTGAACATATTTTGCTTACACTTATTTAAAGTGAGTTTGCATAAAATGAAGAACATTCTGAAATAGACTTGATCAACTTGAAACTATTGCAAATAAAGCACAGAAAATATTATCTCTTAAATTCAATGCACTTGTTAACCCAAATAAAATTACTCTGAAAATTCATGTCAGTTTCTAGCACATACACATCTCAGAAAAAAAAAAGGGAAAGAAAAAAAAAGAAAGAAAAAAGAAAAGTTGTTGCGACACAAATGGATTGCCATGAATAAAGTCCTTGATTTACAAGACTGGCTATTATTATACCAATTGGACCATGGAGCCATGCACATATAATTAAAAATACTGCCATTTTACTCAGCAAAGATATTTTTGTAGCCAAGCTGTTAGAGGAAAGACTACAGTTCATAATACCCACCCAGGCGCTGTCTAGCAAGAATTAACTCTTCCTTTCCCAGCATCTCCAAGGTAGCTGAACATCTGGTTAACTTTACTCAGACCAACAAGTACCACGCTCATGGCTAACTTTACAAATCAGTTAATAAATCCAGGTCACTTTCTCTTGGGAAGAAACATCTACAAGATGCAGCTAAGCTGGAATACTCTTTTTTCACCTGTTTAAACAGATTGTGCCAATTCTAAGCATACAATTAGCAAAAGGCTGAAGAGATAAATGGGCTGCCTAAAGCAAAGCTTCCCTATGTGATATCTACTGGACTTAGCAATTTTCGTAAGTCAAAAGAAAGTACTAGACAGGTGGAAAGAAATACACTCTAGCTAAAAACACCTTTGTTAAATTCACAAATGAATTAATGAAGTATGAAACTCACACCTCTGTGTTTTGTTGTGGGTTTGCTGTCAGGAGCAGAGGTGCACAGTTCAGAACAGGGACAAAAGAGAGCGGCAGTGAACATTTGAAACACTACTTCCCATGGGCCCCGTGCCCTTGATTTCTGCCTTTAATACTGATAAGAAGTGACAGTAGTTGGATAAAACAATCAAAATGGAAGTTGAAGAGCTTATAAACCTCCTGACACTTCAATAAGCCAAAAGCCAATATAAACCTTTAAAAAAATCGTATCTCCATTATGACTCTGCAAGGCCACATAAAGCAGAACTGAAACACACTCAAAGAGCTAGAATTTTGTCCCCTGACTTATTTTACTCTCTTTTCGTTAATTTTAAATTAAAAAAAAGCTTTTACATGGAGAAGTAAAATCTTTTATAATATTTTAGACAGTTACTGCCAGTTCTCTGAAGAGCTTTATGCCTGCTGCTAAATATCTACAAATCGATATTTAATATTTTGGAAGATGAAGTCTTAATTATCCATCTCCCCTGTAAGCATCAAACCAACCTTCAGTGAAAATACAACCATTTGTTGGGCAATGCACTGTCTGCTGCTCATTGCCACGCCTTTTCCTGTAGGTCAGAAGAGAAAGGCTTCCAAGCACATTTCTTGCTTGCCTGACTTTAATTTCACCTGATTTCACTCATCTAAGTTGATCTCAGATGGTTTCTAAAACACCTGCCAGAGTCAATGGCACCTTCAAGCACACGATTCAGCATATCAGACTTAGCCCCTGCCCTGGTCAGAACTGTCTGCTTCTCTCCAGAGGCAATGGGGAGCAGAGAGTAGGCAACTAGCATCAATTAAGTAACCAGCATATAGGCAGCAAGAGGCAAATAGCTAATGTATGAAATCATGGCTGAATGAAAGTAAGCATCAAAATTAGAGAATGATATTCCTTAAGTATTTTTTTAATTGGTAGTCCAGAGAAAACTTACTGCAGAATATATTTTTCTCGTTTGCAAGTACAATGGTTAAATGTGTGCTAAATTTATGTAAGAAATTCTGAGGAAGGCCAGATTTTCAGATATGTGGGCAACTAAGAATTCCAATGCCTCAGCATTCAACTATCCTGTGATTTAAAACCTTGCTCTAAGCATTCCAGGAAGGTTCACTCACCTTCTGTTTAGTAGAGGTTGAAAGAATGGAAAAAGCACAGAATCCAGCACACTCTGGATCCTTTGAAAGTGAGTTACATATCAAACTACTCTACTTTCAATATCCACTTTTCAGTTTAGTATCTCTAAACATTAAGATTTTTAGTGGAGCCAGAAATTAAGTCCATTGAAACTTATAGGAACCTTTCAGCTAATTTCAGTGGAACTTGGATAAGCCCCAGAACCACAAAATCATTGCAACACTTAAATACATATACTCCAATTAAGTAGACATTTTGGCATGGGAACTATCTGTTCAACTAGAGCTGAGAAAAACAAATGGATTTTTCTAATGGATGCTTCTGTTTTAGAAAGCCCCTTGCCTTCTCCTTTGTTCATTATGCTTGATTTTGCACTACAGTCTGGGACTGAATCTGTGGCATTACATTTATTTCTCTGGCAACTGATTTTGAGGTCACAGACACAAGAATTGTAACTTCATTCCAGAAGCTGAGTATGAAATAAGAGAGCTAAATTTCAACATAAATGAAAAATACAAATATCAGTATTTTTCAGTAAAATATCTTTCAAATGTCAATGTAATAACGAAAATAAAAAGTTCTTGTAAATTTAAAGGTTTAATGTAAATGGAATTTTTTATTGCTACTGAAAACCCCAGAAAGCATGCTGTATTATACTAAAGGTTTATTAACACAGTATCCCTTCTCTGACAGTGGTCCATATTGGATGCTTACTGACGAAGTTTCAGGATTAAAAAAGAAATACAATTACATTAGCTTCTTTCTCCTGCTAAAAACTCCATGACCTAGCAACCAGCACTTTCCCCTTAGAGTATATACTATAGCAATATTGAGAAATATCAGAAGTTGCACTATTTGCATATTCAACATTATGTTGTCAAAACATTTAATGTTCAGGTAAAAATCAAACAAAACACAACAGAATACCAATGAGGCCACAGTATTCAGTTCCATACCCTACTAAGTCAAGTGCAGATCTCCTTATGTCAGGGCATGTGTGTGTGTGAATATGTGCTCTTCTGAATCAACAGTGATGGGCACAACAGTTTGTGATTATGTGACATGAAGACTCACCAAAGAGTCTGCTACAAGAAAGGAAATCTCAGGTGCCAAAACAAATCAGATTACTGACACAGGCAAATCTTAATCCTGTAACAGAATTGGACTCTATAGGGCATAAAGAAGCACAGTCATTTCTAATACTGCAATCTCACTTTGCCCACTGTGTTGCCCAAGGCTGACACCCTGGTTCTGTTCCATTTTGAGTAGTGCATAATTAGAGTGGAAACTTATTTTAGAAGATGACTCAATGTCTATCAGGGAACTTCTGTTCTTGGTAAGGGTGTTGTTTCAGGTAACATTATGAATTGAAATTTGCTGTCAGAACCCCAGTCTGCTCAAACTAGCACTTAACCACACGCTCGTTCTTACATGTACTTAGATGACACCTCCCACAAGCACTTCCCTGCAGATCACCCTTCTAAATGACCAAGACTTTTGTATATGAACATGCATTAAAAAAATCATAAAAACAAAATCAAAATCCCAACTCAGGGCCCTAGTTCAGTCTTGCAATACAAAGACACAGGGGATGGGCTTCATGGTGGCACAGCCATGGGAGGTGGCCACCCCCGGGTGCAGATCCCACTCAGCATTGCTTACAAAGCAAAGTTGCTCCCTGGACTTACCTTTGGCAATCTCAGATCCCCACTGCCCACTTCTCTATGCCATGTAGAAAACATTCTCCAGCTGTAAGCAGCTGCCTGCAGAAACTGCTGATGCTCTGCCACAAGTGGGATGCCATGAGATGGGACAGTGCCTACAGCACCTGGTAAGAACAGAGACAAGCAGTTACTCCAAACCAGCTGGCATGTGGCATCCTGGCTGCCTTTGAAAAAATAACCCCTTGGCAAGGTCTTTCCATGATCAAAAAACATCTGAGACATCTCACAGGGAAGAAGAGGGGAGAACAGAGTCTTCAGGGCATCATGCCTTCAAAGAACCCAGCTGAGCAGCCTGGCAGTCTGCCTAGTGGAGGGAGGGTTTCCCTGGCAGTGCTGTGATGTGCACACCTTTAAGTCTCCAGCCAGCTATTTTTGTGGTGGCTTTAGACAAGCAGAGAGTATATGAAAGACGCAACTTATTAGCAATTGTAATTTCTTTGAAGAGTTTTGGTGGAGTGGTAACATCTTTTCAACCTTTCATACTTGTGTTCAGGCATTAAGAGAATTCCATTGCATAATTCAATGACAATCACAGGTGACAGACATCAGTGCAGCTCTGCTGAATTCAAGAGTCCCATGCTGACTTAAATTTCTGGCCATGAGCTACTTCAGGGGATTTAATTTACTCTACAGAAAATTCCTTCAAAAGATTTTTTTTTTCCCCTGGATGGAAACTGTCCTCAATACCACGAATGAACAGCAGCTGTATCAAACATTTGGTCCACTAATTAAGAGAACTAGAATAATCAGCTTTGAAGTTCTAATACCCATCTCTAAATACCTCCAAATGAATTCAAACTAATTTTTACCCAAGGAGTACTATTTTTTATAGAAATGTGTCATATTGGTATAACCTGAAGCATTGTTACTTTTTCTGGGTTTATTTTTTGGGGGCAGTTATTAATGATCTGATCTTGTCCACTTTAGGTTAAAAAGACTTTTTTCTGGCATGAGTAGAAGCAAGATCAAGTCCTAAATACATGCTTACCCTAGAGAACCAGGAGATGCTGATGTGAGAGATTGTTTGAGCACCAGAAAAATGAGCTGGAAGTTCTACTTTCGCTTTGTCCTTTGCATTTTTCATACTCTGTATTGACAGCTTCTAGATGTGCAGCATTCTGTGGCTGGTGAACCTTCCTACGCCTGTGTACTTTGCTGTCTACAGCCCTATTAACCTCAGATTTATTAGCTACTTTGTCAGCCACTTACACTGTCAACTTCCCAAAAGGCAAATACATCCCGATGTGAAGACGCACCAAAAAGACAGCAATAGAAAAAAGTACAATTCATTTCACTCTTCAAAACTTTAAAAACATTTAAACAAAAAAATTAATATTTTACATGTATTCACAAAGCTTTTAAAATTAAAACAAGTTTAAAACACCTGTAGCCAACTCCAGAACTCTTCTTACCTTCAGAAATTATATTTTTTTTTACTATTCTGTATCTCTTGGGGAGGGAGAAATATGTTGAGACAAAAAAGATCACAGTGGATATTTAGTGGGAAAGTAAGATGTTCATAATGAAAAAGACGTAATAATGAAAACATTTTTCTGTGTGGTTAAAGCTCAGCTATAGAATGTCTTGACAGGGTGTACTTTGATTGTTGTGCTTGAGACTCCGTTCAACGATGTGCTAAAATTTAAATGGTGGGTGCAGAACCTGGTGTGTGGCACAGACTTGATTTATCATCTACACAGGGAGATGGCTGTGACAACAGAGCAAATGTAAGTTTTTGAACCTCATTAAAATCTGCCTTTAAGTGCGAACTGGAGATTGGAAATCAAACCAGCAAGGGTATACAGGAGAGCCTATGAAATATTTAGATAAGTGGAAACATGAAGGTAGATTTTTTTGGCTCCCACACATAACAAGCAATGACACTTTACTAAAAGATAATGAACACTTTATAAGTCTTCTCTGTGTAAATCATTGAGCACTTAATTTTTTAGGCATGTTTCTGCAGTTAGGATATATTTGAAAAATAGCAAGTTCACAAGGCAACATAATAAAATATCAGTTGCCTCAATGTTGTTGAGGCTATTTTAAACAAAACCTTCTCCTGTGTTTTCCTTGCTGTGTATCTTGGATATTTAAGAGTGGGAAAGTGTTTTTATATTACTTTTTGGATTAAAAAAAAACCCCATACATAGGAATGCATGTAAACCCGTGTAAAAGGGAGGCAGTGTGGGGAAGGATACACCGGCAAATTCAGAAACTAGTGCTGAATATCTATCTAGCCAGCCTATGTTTTATCTCCTTATGCCATCAAGGACTCAATGGTATCTATCGCTCTAAACCCAAGATGCACTTGGGACAAACAAATAATCTACAATCAGCTTGAATGAAAAGAAGCCTGACAAAATGGATTTTTTTAAGGGGCATGATAAGAAGCACAAACAAAAGTTTAGGTAAAATAAAATTCATGATGGACTATTGAAGCACTATTTCACTTATCAAACAAGTCCATTATTTATTGAGAAAATAAAAGGAAAAGGGAAAGTAGAAATACTAGAAGTTTTACAATTGTTTATAGTGGACGTTTTCTCATCCATGTATTTTTATCTCAACATAGTTTTTCAAATAGAAAGAAAAGAATGCAAACATGCCTGTATGAAGTAACAGTTTGTTGGGGTTTTGGTTTTGTTTTTTTAATTTCATTGTGAAGATGTTGAATGCACCAAATCTTATAAAATGCAGAATAGTTCAAGCTTCAGAAGATGATAGTAGGTCGAGGGTAGCCTATGGTTATTACAATAATGCCTATCAATAACTTAGAGTATGTAAACATAATCCTCAGAAGGAATTAGTGCAGACCATCCTGCGCCTTTAGAGACTTAACTGGAGACTTCTTATCTACAGGAGTAATTTGCAGAAGTGTATTGACTACCCAGAATGCTCCTTAACAGTGTGGTAAGTCCTGCCAACAGCCCTATGGGTGGGCAAAATAGGTCTGGTGAAGGATAAAAGGTATAACTTCTTTTCTGCACTTGCTCAAGAAAGGCCTTATTTTACAATTAAACTCTTTGGCCCATCACAGAGGACTCGAGGATTGTTGACATGCTGGAATGGGAATTTGCCACTGCTGACACACTGCTGTGGTCTGCCCACTGCTGCCAGGCTTGCCCTTAGGCTATGCTAACAAAGTCCTCACAGATAAATTCAGCTAACACCACAGTAAATGTGGTCGACAAACAAGCATAGCCCAGAACAGGCTGGTTTAATTTCACACCTCGAACTTTGCTTCACTGCAAACTGAAAAGCTGCTAGTTTGGGTCAGAATTACCACTGAATGAAAAGAGCTTCATAAGGTGGTTTGTTGAGAAAGCTATGGAGAAGGGACTAGCTGGGTAAGTTTTTCTGATTTGGGGGAATAAGGGTGAAAATATTTTCAGAGAACATCTCCACAAACCCAAAGGTTATCTCTGAATGATAGGCTGGAGCTTTATGTCTACGAATGTAGTTATATACAAGGCTCCATGAAGTTTGGAAGACAGAAAATCTGTGCTGGAGAATGCTGTTTATATAAAAAAGCTTCTTATGACAATGTGGCCCAAGTGTTCCACATAGGGATACATACGGGCAGATATTTTTAAGTGTTCATTCTTAAAAGTGTCAGAGTCTTCTCCCTTTGTGTATAAGATTTTTAAAATAAGGTATTTAAAAGCTTTCAAACAGCAAGGTCTGGCCCAGTGTTTTTCCTACAAGGTAGAGAGATGTGCAGGTAAAATGCAAGACCAGAGGAGTTCTGTTAACGCTGTATCACATCCATGAATTCCTTTTCCTTTCTTCTATGTATTCTACACAGGAACCTTTCTGAATATAATAAAAGTAATTATTTTGATTTGTGCTGTTCCATTTATGTGCCTTTTTGTAAGATTTTACCAGGCTGACTCCTTCATAATGAGGTTGTGATATAAAAACATTCTTCATTTCAAAAATTAATCACATATTATTAATTCTGCATATTAATTTGATGATCAGCGTTGATACCTATGCAAGTATATTTTACTAAAAAATAAACAAGTGTGCTAATCCCAGTTTTGTCAATGTATTTCTAAACACTTTGTGTATTTGGCATGTGCAGTTACATACTTAAAACCACATATTCTTCACTATTGTGTTTATTGATTGAAATGCCATTCGTTTTTGTGCAGGTAAAAGAAAATGTGTCTTACCTTGTTCATTAAGATGTTGCAAGCAGAAATTTCACTTCACTTGAAAAAGCTCAGATATCAGTTTCCTTGCATTTGCTTCATACATACAGTTTGAAATTCTGAAGAGAATTATTATATAATGCATTCATTTACCTGCTGTTTAGCAGAAACACTTCTATCAGCATATCTGCAACCTTCTTTGCTAGTAGTTATCCAGTTGCTTACACAGTTTGCACATGTGTGTAAACTGCAATATTAGATTTAACACACCTAAATAAAAGACTAAATGAAGAAAAGTGAAACACAAGGAACTCAGCAATGTTAGAGAATTGTACAATGCAGTTCTTTAGTCAAAACCAAACCATCAGGATGTCTAACTTTAAACCTATAACAATCTCTTTAAGTGCTATGGCTAAATAGGATTCATTCCCCTCTAGTGATGGAGAGAGGACGTGAGACTTCTACTGCTACTAGATAACAAAGCAGACCAAAGTTCAGATTGCATGGCTCATACACACTGATAACATGCAGTCAAGAGATAATTTAAAAAAAAATATTTATTTTAAATTTATAGCAGAACTTCTCCCAATGGGAAAGTATCACAGTTGAGAAATAATAAAGAATTCTCCTGGAACATCACTATAGATACCTAAAAAAGATGGGTTTGGATGGCAAGGCAAAAGCAGAGGATCAGAGTCACAATGGTCCTCAAAGCTGAAAATAAAACCTGCAACTTGATATTGCAAAAACCCAGAAAAATATTGAAACCAGAAAATTATTAGTTCAAACCAATAAGCTTCTCTATTTTTCTACCATAGTAAGATTTTTATGTCTGTCAAAATGATCAGAGGAAGAAAAGTGCAGGAGTGGGAGCTGAGGATTGCCCACTGTCTCATAACCAAGGGCTTCTGAGGCAGAAGCAGAAGAAGCAGCACCAGGGCTCTGAAGCATCGCCCACAGCATGACCATCCTGTGCACAAACTTAACAGCTCTCAGAGAAGTAAGCTACTGAAATCACTCTCTTATTACCAAAAAGTACTAACTTGAAAGGAGCTCTGGTGTATCTTGGGATAAATAATACTAAAGCAAGAATTATTCAAATGGTAATATTGCTTTAAATTCAGAGGGATTAAGCAATATCCACAACAGAGTTAGAATTGGATCATGCTCTTTATTTGTATTTATCTACAACATTGGTTGTGTACCACTATAAAAGCTTTTGCCTAACCTGTTTTCTGATGCTCAAGTTTAACCACAGTGAATGAGACAAATGATTGTCAACTCCCAATCCTTTGGAAAGTTATTTAAGTTAGCATAAATCCCTTGTGATCCATCCATGATTTATTAGAAGTTTGGAAATGAGTGGTTGCACATCTCCTTCCTCCATTTGCTATCTTCTGCCAGCTGTGTAAGGACTCAATAAAAGAATCATCCATCCTCTTTTGTCAACCAACAGTTCTCTAGTCTCAAGCTATAAATGAACAGCACAATAAATTAAAAGTTTGACAGGGAAGATGTATGGCTTCACAATACTCTCTGATCTATGTTTTTAAGGAGAAAACATTGAAACCCAGAGCTCCAGTTATGCTATTGATTACTGGAAAAAAATGTGTTTAAATACAGAATAAAGAACATTTCTTCTCCACCCAAGTTTGGAAATTATTCTACCTTACAATCAAGAGAAACAATAAGAAAATAAGAGGAATTAATTTAAAATAATTGCAGCAAATCCAGTTTGGTGCATCAAAAATACATTTCTTCATAATTAAAAGAAAGGGTATTGATACCTGAAATTGAAAAGATACTTTTGAAAAACAGAGCAAAGGATAGAGCTTCCCTTGCCTTGCTGTCAAAAGTCACAAAAATAAGTCAGAAGCAGGGGAAAAAATGGTTACCTCCAGAGATGACCTAACCCCCTATCTCTGCTAGAAACCTCCCTTGACACAGGTACTGTTGAGCTGCTTATCTCTGATGACTAATTTGGACACTATGTTAGATGAGTGGCTCAGATGAGATGTCTAATATTTAGGCAGCTAAATTTAGGAGAGATGACTCACACAGAAGAACTTGCCTAGCTGTTGTTAAAAATCAATAGCAGGACAAGTTTTATTTGAGTGGTACACTACAAAAGGCAAACTGGCCATTTTAACAACTCAGTCATGCTACTGTCATGCTGCAACATGCCATACTAAAACTTTTAAGTACTGAGCTGTTTGAAACACTGCAGGATGCCTCTATCCTGGATAAGCACAGATTTCTGTGTTTATCATCTGGGATAAATTGCAGCTCAGAAAGCCACCAATGGGGGCATTTTGACTGGGTTGTTAGAATGTGTTTCAGAGAAGTAAAACCAGGAAAGTTTGTGTTTAGTCGTTAAAATCACTACAGCTGTAGAGTCCAACCTGCATTTGGGGGAACCTTTATCCATAATGGATGTATGGACCTAGTCCTGTGAAACTGGTGTACCTTACAGCACAACTCTGTGGATAAAACCCAGCAATATACACAGTGTTTTAGAGAGAGCTGTCAATAGCTGGCACTCAGGAATGAGCTGTAGTTCCAGGAAAGCAGGAAAACCTGTGCACTGTAGAACTCTGCCAGCCTTCAGGCGGACTTCAAGGCTGCTGGAAAAAATCCTGCTCTGCATTTCAATGTCTCAAGGAAGACAGGCCCAGGCTGAGTGTAATGTCCTTTTCAGTGAGCTTCAGCAAGTCTGAATTAAGCCAAGATCACAGGTGCACAAAAGATAACTACCCCCAGCAGGGCAGCACAGGGATGTCTTTTATGGATAAAGAAGTCTGTTATTTCCATGCCCATCTTTTCTTGACATATGAACTTTCAGCATCCAGTCCTGTGTGAAATAACTGCAATTTTCCTTCAACCACCTATTAACAGTGATGAGCTGACAGATGGGAAGCACATGATCAGCCCACTCATCTTTTTGCATACCTGCCAAAACAATGATGCTACAGAATGAAACCTGCCCTCATCTTTAGATATTTTCTGAGAAGCTGGTGTGAAAACTTTTGGAACATCTGTAAAGTAATAAGAGAATCGGTGGCAAACAATTTGTGAGGTGTCAGCCTGACATTTGTTTCAGATAGTACCTAAATAATGAAGATAACAGAAAAGTAGATGTTTCCTGCAATTTAAAGTTTATGCAAAGCATAATTTTTTAGAAACTTCCCTCTACCAACAATTCACTAATCTGTCCGTAGGAGGCAATTTTGAAGTACTTCCCACACATAGACACAAAGATTACAGGCCTATCTCACTACTGGAAACCTTAGGCTCCTTTTTATTGAGAATGTTTTTCTTGTACTACAAAAGACTGAGTAATCCTGTGTTTTAAAAACAGCTTTTTAATCAATTTAGTTATCTGACTGGAAGGAGTAACAGAAAAAGAAAACATCTCAGCCTTAGTTAACTTCTCCACCAGCCACAATTTTTTTGAAAGTTCTCTCTGAAAACAAGACTCAAGCTCCCACCTGACATTCCAGGAAAATACTGAACTCCTGCAAGAAAGCATGCCCAAACACCCTGAGTCAGGATAACCTCTCTAGGTAAACCCTCTCCTGTTATCCTCCTAGAACATGCTATTCATAACCCATGTGTTCTTCAGACAAATGCAGGCCTGAATGGAAGGTGGCCAGGGGTTCATCTGTACAGCATCACTGGGCCTCAGGAGCTTGTTTGGTGGCAAGATGACAAACAGCTGGTAATATATAAGTAAAAGAATGATGATGGTGAGATTCCTGGGGAAAAATGTAGAAGGATGAGTGTTTGCTGCAATCCAGGAGTCCACTGCAAGCTACTGTTGGTGTTTCTGCCTGCACTAGTGGGGTTAAGAGCCACACAGATGAGCTATATGTAAATTGTGCCTGTGCAGTATAAAGGTACCATCCGTGTTTCCAGAAGAATTGAGCACTGCTTAATAGATAAAGTAACCACCATTAACCACCATCGCAAGTTCTACAATAGTAACCAAGATATTTTTTCCCGAAGCAGAGACTGGAAACTATAGTAAAAAGAAAAATCATGATTTTGAAATGAAACCTAAAAGACTGGTCCTTTGAAGAGAGCTCAGTAAACCTCTCTAAATGAGCTTCTGAATAGCTCTAAATTAACTTCTATTCAGGACTAGATTAAGGCAGTCTAGGTTCAAAGGTGTCTTATGAGAGAGAGCCACCAAATGATTCTGCAATCATCCAAATAATCCACCTGGGATAGTCAAAATGACAAAGTATAGCTCAGGCCCTTCTTCCCTCTCAGGAGCACTGACCAGGTCTGATCTCTTGTTTGAAGAAGGGAAACTTTCATTACCAAGAGAGTAGATTAGTTCTGGTGGACACATGGGTGAAACCTATGGCACTTCTCCCCTCTGCCACCCCACAGTCTCTCACTGGTATTCCAAGCTGGTGCTTTCACTCTGGTAGGCACCATGATACTTGATGCAGCTTCAGGCTGTGGGGAAGCAGAGGCAGTTAAAGCAATGTCAATCACAAGGCTACATTTCTGACATCTGCTTATTTATTGCTTGAGACATAGTGGCACCATATGCCTTTGCAGTGAAAGCAAATTTAAAAAATATATTTGCCTATAATATGGTAATTTCTTCATAGCTTGTTCAAGATTTCCAGAGCAATCAGTGCTATTTTTGAACAGAACTAGTATCACCTACATCTGAACTCTCAAATAATTAGATAATTTTCACTCCAGAATATTCATACTGCATTCTGCTTCACAAATTTTTTTTGCTACATCTTGCAGCTCTGATATTTGGAGGTGATTCCCATAGCCTGCACTAAAATGGAGAGTACCTTACCATACCTCTTCCCATTATTTGACCCTGTTTTCTCTGTCTTACCCTCCCAACAAAATAAACAACCTGCCTCCAATGACTTTTTGCCTCATTGGTGCCAGTTTTTCTGATTTCTGTGCCCTAGGCTGGTTTTCTGACATATTTTCCTAGGCAATCCCAGCCTGCCATGGCATGATTGACAGGGTTACCTAGCTGCTCTTGGCCTTGCCAGACTGTTCCTCAGCAGAGACAAAGATGAGGCCTGATCCCACTTCCTTGCATCTAATGAGTAATTTCCTTATTCAAAAGCAGTGATAAATACATTGAAAAGACATGATAACTGTCAGCTCTTTGAAACAAGATTCACTGTTAAATTGAAGTGGTAATTCCAAGTATCATATCATGCGGCTAAGGTTTGACTGAAGCAAACACCACCACACTCTACGTTTTCTTCTTCCTCATAAGAAATAAGTGCACAATTTAAATCACTGAGAATATTGCAATAAATAACTGATACTAGAAAACCTTCAGCTTTAAAGAGGCATTATGGCAATAGCTTATCCCCACAGTTAATTACTCTGGCATAAAAAGTATCCTGACTTGTTAACATTTACACATTGATGTGAAAGTTTGAAGCGATAAATACTATGGATGGCCAAAACCTGCAGAAATGCAAACATTTTCATGAATATGTGCTGCAATTCCAGAAAGTTTTGTTTTATAAAGTGACTTTTGCTAAAACCATTTCCTCTTTCAAGCATGAAGAACAAACCCAAGTGCCTTTGGTCAAAACTCATAACTGTATTATCTATATCTTTCCTTCAAGTATAGACCCCACTGAGAGGATAGCAAAAAAGGCAAGGAATGGAATTCATGTCTTAGCAGAAGCTCACAAATAAAGAAGTGGGCATGCACAATTTCCCTCTTTTTCACATCTTGCATACATATGACATACCTTTCATCAGATAGTTAAGATGTTCAAGGGCTCCAACAAGATGGTAACTACAGAGCCTACACTCCTTCATTATAAGGTTAAGCATACATAGAGATTATATTCCTCATCTTAATGTTTGGTGTCTGGTTTAATTTTACATATTTAAATAAAATAGATAAAACTGCAAATACTCCTCTTCCTCTTCTGAATTTTTCAATTCTTCCCAATGACTTCAGAAATGGTAATTCAGTTTGAATTTCACCATCTTAAACCAGTGACATTTGTAGAGCAGAGAATTATTGCACCTTATATAGTTACACCTTACCTCAGTCTTCTAAGAGTTTTAAAATATACGAGTTTCTCATCACAATGCACAATTGTATTACACAGAAGTAGTGAACTCATGCTAATCACAACTAATTTCTTATTCCAAATAAAGCACAGAATAGATGTGAGCAGGAAAATAAGGTCTTAAACTTGGCTTCTATGAAGTAACCCAATCACCAGCAGCTGAACGTTAATTTAGAAGACACCAGACATGCATTATGTAACAAAAGAGATAAAACTCAGCAAACTTTTAGCCTGGGAGATTAAGAAGGTAAAAAGTCTGCAGAATGGTATTTTCAATTAGCACCTTCTGTGTTTAGCCCATGCCATGCCTAAAGTAATGACAACTGTCATAGACCATGTGTTGCTTTATAAGAACAACCTTGGTCATAAGGAAAGAGTGAATAACTTCTTTCTTTTACCCTGACACCAGCTGTAAATATCTCAAAGCAAAAAAATTCACCAAAGGAAAGCATCATGCACTTGAAACCTGTGTTTCACCCCTGCTTGCACAACAGTCATCTGAGTCTGTGAATCTTCTGCTGTTTCTTGCCCAGGGTTTTTGTTTAATTTTGAATAATTCTTTCTGTGAAGCTGAGATCCATACCAGTGCAGTTGATTATGCTTTTCAAATGGTTTCCTTCACTAACATCCTGAGACTTAATTCTTGTTACAGTCCTCTCCCTACCCTGAGGAGCAAATTTCCTATTGACCAATACTCAGCTCTATTCTGATTATAATTGTAAAGGCACTGCACTGAGATTAAACCTTCTACTTCCACATCTCATGCACAGCAATCTGAGAGTGTTATTAAAATAGACTCCCTTCTGATCATCTCTGTAGACATTTTAATCTTACATTCAGTGTTTTTATATCCAAACCTTGCTCCTCACACACAGGGGGGGAGGGAATTAATTGAATTGAGGGGGAGGTTGATTTGGTGGAGTCCATTGGAACTGAGCAAAAGTATTTCTCATCTATTGAAAAGCATTTACTCTGAATTCTAACAAAATAAGCTCATTTTTAAACTGCTCACTTCAAAGGGAATAGTGGGAATTGTTTGTGCTCTGTCTTTCCCCACTAGTGTTTCTATTATCATTGTTCTTAAAAACAACATGGGCATCTGGGAAAGGATGATACAGCTGCAATGTATGAAGTGGAGTGTGGTGGTTGCTTTTTTCCCCTGCTAATGTTATTTCTAATACAGAAATGTGAAAGGCCTTTCAGTGGAATCATGGAGTGAGAATGGACTGAGTGACACAGTGAGGTAGCAGTTAACAATACTTCATTTTCTCTCTGCCTACTGCATGAAAGCAAACAGCCCGGGTTCCCTTGCTGATTTTCTCACATCTTCTCATCTATATGTAAAGGACACAAAAAGTAGCAACAGCAGAAGAAAGCATCTGCCTAAAGCCTCCACTCAAGATGTTAGTGCACAATACAACCTGGAGCTTCCTCCTGTTACGATTGTGAAACTTCCCCTAGACACATAGAACACAGCATGCTTTAAAGAACAGACTACAGGGTTTGCTTTGGAAGAGAAGATGATTTTGGCCTCTGAGCACACTGGGTGTGCCGCTAGGTTTACTCTCATGACCTGTCAGCATCTCTGGAGAGATGTGTTCATTAGAAATGAATCAGGATTTGCAACAGTCAAGGAAACGAGAATGTGTAGGTGTCCCATATCCTGCCCTCACACTCAAGATCTTCAGGAAGAAGGCAGAATATTTGCAGTGAAGGTCAGAGAAAAGGACAAGAAGGACTAACACTAATATTAAACATAGGGATACTTATGTGTCTGACCCCCAAGTCTGCAGCCAAGGCTCAGAAACAGATCAGTTAAATCCTAACATCCCTTCTGCCTCTTTCAATAACCTGACACAATAACATGACACAATATTACAGTACTTTAACATAACCCGGACATGGTGAGCTCAAAATCTCCTCTGCTTTCCTGGGCCGTGCTAGGACTAATTAAATACAAGCCTGTAAAGAAAGTCTGGGTACCTGCAACCCAACTAGAAATCCTGGGAGACAAGACCTTATTTTCTGCTAAGCTTCAGTGGTTAGTTCAATGTGAACAGCATTAAATGCTGTAGCACAAAGAGGCCCCTCTAGGAGGAATCGAAGTTCTCTAGCAAGTAACAAGAGTCACAACTTCGTACCTAACTTCAGGAACATCAGCAGTTCTGTAGCCTTTTGTTCTTCTTTATGTTAAACCTCCCCTTACTTTTATTCAACCTCCTCACTATTTTCAATTAATTGCTTTTATTTACCAGATTTTACATCTGTTAATCTGATCAATATCAAATTAACCTCACCTTCAAGGTCATTAGAGAACACGCTGAAAGAAACTGTTTTAAAAAAACCCAGGAGCAGCACGTACATCTTCCCTGCTCGACACCAGCAATCACCCTCTCTCCTGTCAATTGATCCATTCTCATTACTAGCCCTTCCTTTAGTATATCAGTAGATTTTGTGATCTAAAAACCCCAAACTAACTGGCAATTCTGCCATATCCCATTGGTATCTTGCCTGAGAAACAGGCCCAGACAGATGGGAAGGGAATGGGTCAGAACCCTCAAAAAGGCCTCATTTGGATTTGGACATCAGTGGAATGAAAAGCTCTGGAGCGTGTTTTTTTTTTTTTAATTGTAGCTATCACCATTACAACACAATCCAACAAGATTTGAAGTCTCATTTCATCCTGTATATACATCCATAACAAACTCATCCTCAAACACTCCCACTCCTCATTTCAGCATTAAGATGGACCCCGTTACCTGGACTCCTTGCTGTGAGATTTTGCCATGGTCCAAACAGACAACAGGTCATGCTCAAGTCCCCCACTGCACAATTTCCAATGTACTTTTAGGAAAGGTCTCCTGAAGCCAGTACTCCATAAATGGGATGTGAAGGATGAAGACGGCACATCACAAGGCATCACTCTGCATTCACCTTTAGATCTATTCAGTCCTTCCAAAGTTCATTTCAGCTGCAGAAGACAAGCAGTTTCTGAAACTGCTTTAAAACCCAAGAGTTTACAGTGTGGTTACACCTGCAGACGGTCAACAACAGCATTTGGATGCCAGGTTTGCCACAGCACCATTGTGTCTTCAAAAACAAGCAAAGGAAGCCCAAAGCAAGTGCATGCAGATCATTCACAGGGAAAAGATGGTGCACAGAGGGCAAGAAGGCAGCAAAATCAAGGCAATGCGATGCTGGAGGGAGAACAGATCAGGAGAGCAGCTTTCAGAAACAAACACAATGCAAACAGCATAAATGCTTCAACTTTGGGGCAGGGAGGGTGATGACAGGCAGGTGTTAAGGTAGAGGAAAGAAAAGCATTAATTCTATTTAAGGTTTGGCAGATCTAGCCTGAGCTAGATGAGGAAAGGGAAAAAGAGATGATAGAGCAAGGGGGAAAGAGGTGCAAAGTTTTGGAAAAGATGTCAACTGAATCTAGCAGAACTTTTTCTTTAATGTTAAGTCTGCTTTAACTCTAAAAAACAGAGCTATTAATGCACTTCAAAAATTTAGTACAAGAACTAGTCTACAGCCACCTTTGGAGCATGTAATCAGCTGTAAGTATGACACATATCACTTTTACTTTGCCCTTAACTTTAAACAGAAATATTGTCTATTTCTCAAGAACCTCCCTTATTCCAGCTTCTTAAAATACTCCCATAGTACTGAATCAACTTGCTAAAGCAGCTTTATTTTTGGCTCACGTTCTATGACATCCAGATTTGTGTTAATATACATGGCAATTATGTTCTAAGCAGAAATGCCACAATATTTTACTTTACTCATTACTACATAAATATGTAGATTTATGTACATGGCTCATAAGTAGCAAATATTACCATTATCTGTCACTATAAAACAGAAAAAGTCTGGCTCATAAAACATCATTTTTTTTCCTTTCTCCTCTTATACTACGGTGATGGGTCAAAAATCAGAAATGTTTCTTTGAGAATTCTTATGGTCTTTACAACATGTCTGACATCGCAAAGACAGCCTTTGCTTTAAGAAACTTAAGTTGCAAATGTCAGCCCAACTCCATGAAGTAAAAGCAAATATCATTCTTGGCATGATTAACAAGGAACTAACATATTGTTTCAAAAAAGCACGTCTGGAAATAGAACAGAAAAATCCCACTGAGATAATAACAAGAGACTTCAAAAGAGCTGTGCCTAGAGAATCCTGCTTGGACCTAGAGCAGCAGTAACAGAAACACAACACAAGTGGCATGATAGGCTAAAGGTAGGGGAGAAAAACACAGTTGTCCACCCCCCTACCCCCAACCGTGTAAAATAAACAGTAGCACAGAGATCTTCCTCGTTAATCCACAATTACAAATATTTTTTCCGGCCTCGCTGAAGGAAAAACACATTAAAAATTTAAATAACATTACTTAGGCAAAACATTCCATATAGTCCATGAAGCTGACGTAACTCACTACTTTGGTAGTGTATGGCAAACCATTTCATGAGGTGTTGTAAAGTGATGTGTTTATTATGTTAATTTATGTTACAGCTCTGTATAATAGACAGTATTTTAGTAATTATTAATGTCTAAAAACTAAAGAGATTGATATGGGCATTTAGGTCAATAAACATCATGGTGTGTGTTGGCTTAACTCCTAGAGCTACTCAGTGTTTTCACCTATATCTAAAATCCATGCTAGTTCCATCCAGGGCTGGAACAATTATATCAGCAAAAAGTGTTTTAAAGATGAGATTTCTTAACATTTTAGCTGATATTTGATTTCTGTTGAAGCAGGCAGTGTTTTCCCCCTTCTCTCAGGAGTATGTTCCATCTACTTCAGCATTTCTCTAGTCATTCAGTAACAAGGCTGAGTCCACTAAAAGGTAAAAACTAATACCAAAAAGGGGAGAGAGAGAAGACGAGTTAGAAGTTTGACTTATTTGGTAGGGATTCTGTCAGTTTAGCAGGTTGAATCATGCAGATGAAGGGTTAGAATATGACAGGCATCAGAGCTGGTAGAAGATCCCAGTCAAGAATTGTAGGAGCAGAACTAATCCCTTCAATAGCAGCAAGCCTTACAAACAGCACAACTGTAACATGAAAGTACCTCCTGAGCGATTCCTGGCTACTTCTTGCGGTGCAAGAGGAGCATTTGGAACACATTCCTATCCTTGAAAGCCACATTGTTAACAAAGGAATAGGAGAGAGAAATAGGTTACACTGTTAGTACCAATGTTTTAATTTGTCTATTGTGTTTAGCTAAATCTTTCATATAACATCACAGGAATCAGGCCGATGTACATGCTACACATCCAGTTACAATTTTACAAGCGTTAGATATTTTACTTCTGCTTTAGTCTTATCAGTTCCTATAATCTCATCAGTTTCACTAGTACGAGATGCACAAACACATCATTTTTCATCATTACTGAATCAGCATTTACAAGAAATATGTTTGAAAGTTTCATGTGATAGCTGTCACCTTCATGTGGATAACAAAGAGAGAAGACAAGTACTACTTCACCAGATCAGTATTCTAAAGATCCATCAAATCATACTGCATACATGCAGGAGGAGCCACTGGTGTTTTAGTTACTGACAACCTAACACCAGCCTCTAAATACTCAAAATGTGGATATAAAACTGCAAGTCTAGAAATGTTACACATCTCCTGGAAATTTCAGCAACAATTTATTTCCAGTGATAATAAAGTTAAGTTTGATTAATATACGTTCAGCACAAAGAAATTCACTACAGCAGTGAGGCAATGTTAAGGATCATATTTTAAGTGCAAGCAGCAAAATCGAATTTGGAACAAACCTGACATCTAAAATATTTGAAACTCTTAACTGTTCCATCTTCGTTACTGCTTGAAATGATTGAAAAAGGAGGCACCTAAACATTGACAAGTGTTAGACATTTTGACACTTCTAAAATTGCCAAACAGAGGGGAAAAAGTGGGTAACAAACCTGGTAACTCATATAAATCAAGCAGTTTAAAACATCAGCTCTTTATCAGTGGATGGAATTGGTAATGTCTCTGAACAACAATGCAGTTATCTGACAGAGAAAGGCAACTTGATGTACAAATACTTACTCAATATGGGATTTTATACAATGTATTACAGAAGCCCAAAGATCAGAGTTCTAGTTGTGACAATTATTAATCTGTCAACAACTTGACTAAAATCAACAGTCTGTGATGCCTCCACTAAAGTCAGTGTCTTAGATTATTTCCCGTTTTAAATGAATCACACCTGGCCTTGCCGTGACACACAGCTCATCTTCATAGTGCCGCTAGACTTATTTAGAGCATCTTAAAATACTGCAATTTAAAAATTTGCAAATTCATTTTCAGATTGAAAAAGGAAGAATATTAATTCTTCTAAAAAGGGGTGCAGGGACATAGGCTGAAAACATATGAAAAGCATACAATTCCAGGACCATGTGCCCTGCCACCTTTCATCTGGTATGTGCAGAGGGAGTTCAGCTACTGTCTCATCTCTAGGGAGCTGAAGTTCTTGTATAGCAATTCAGTATTTACATAATATTGTCTTACTTTCCTTTTCTTAGCCTACTCAGTCACTACATCTGGATGAACTTTTTCTTCTCTCTAGGAACATGGCTGGGCAGATGTCTGCAAAACAGAGTATCTCAGCATTCAGTAGCAGTTGCCCAGATACACCAAGTAAATGCCAAAAGCCTAGGCTTAATTTTTTCAGGACAGAAACCCAATGCTTACTGTCCCAAGCAGTAATCATCCTGCTGCAAGTTCACCAAGTTCTGCATTGAGTATTATTAAGTTCTACTAACATAAATGTAAGTTACTGACTTACTGACACACATACCAAAAAATATTACCTTTTTAATTACAAAAGAATTATCCAGAACATTACATTCAGTTTCTAAAGCACTTCAAAAAACAAGCAGCATTTGAAGAGCTTCTGTCTTAGTGTAACAAGGATGTTGGTTACTCAGGATTCAAGCAGGCTGCTAAATATTAAGCAAAGTTGAAATTAATGTAACTTTTAAGATCCAAGGATTTCAGGATCTCAATCGAAGAGGCTAAAGTGCATATAGCCCTAACTTCATTACACAGCACATACCCTGAAAGTCCTGAAATCATGGAAGCAACTTGCTGTGGTCATTGAAGGGTCTCAAAAGTGCTGAAGAGTCCTCTAAAGCCACTGAATCTGCAAGTCTTGAATTCCTAGAAACCTCATAGCTGCAGCAGAGTCAGGTTTTGCTTCAAGTATGATGTCTCACTGAACAAAATTTAGGGTTTATAATACTGTCCAAGTACACCAAGCACACTATATTTACTCTCCAGTAAATCCAAGCAGTTCTAAGTATAGAAGGCAGCTGAATGACTGCTTCAAACACAGGGATTTCTGTACCTTTCTTTACCTATGAAGGAATAGGTCATGTATGTTGTTTCACATCACCCTGAAAAAGCTCCGTCTTACAGAATTCCCATTTTCAGAAACTGAGGAAGCTGTTCTGGATGGAAAATCGATGTATATTAAGAGGTGTATCATTTCAGATCAGCAAAAAACTGAGTTTTCAACTTGCTCAAAGCTTGCAAAAGCTGGAATTAGAAATGAAATTAAATGTGGAATCCACATCCTTATGACAACCTATTTAGAAGGCCTATGTAAGTCATAGCCCATACAAACCAACAGTCTACATTTATGTGAAGAAAGTTCTGATACTTAAGTTCGCTCTGATAAGGGAAGTAAAATTTCCATGTATCTGTAAAAAAACTGCAAATAAATGTTAATATTGATGTTAGTAAGAATACTTGCAATCTATACACTTCAGTTTTACCGAGCAACTCCAGTCATTTACTAATGATAATGGGTGATGATGTGGAAATTCTTTCATTGCCCTTGGTGGACCAAACATTCTGCAAACTTACTCAAACAAGATATGCCACCTGGAGGAAAAAAAGCTGTTTAGAGTTGATCCACAGCAATCCATAAGTGTTTGTGGTTAACATTCTCTAATCAAAAGAACAATTTAGTCAAAGTACATCCACCTTTTTGTAAGAAAATGCATCACAAACACCTGTTTTTTAAGAACTATTTTGAGCAAAGAGCCACAAATAAGAAAAAGGTCATCTACTTTTAATATTATATTCTGAAGTAACTACATTTGAAAGAAGATGAGGTTTAGCTCCATCTAACAGAGAAATTTGAAAATAACTGCTTTCTAAAAACAAAAGTGGACCTAAAGTTAAAAAGATTTAGGTTAAGCTTATTTCATTTCTCTGGTCTAGCAGTAAGCATGGCAATGCAGTGATACAGACTGCCTCAAGAAGTTGTGCAGCTTCTGCCATCAGAGCTTAAACAAGTAGGATAGATTTCTGATCAAAATGGTTAAACAGAACTTGCTTAAGAACTGGAAAATGAAGGTGACTTCTAGTTTATTTTCTATAAACATCAACATCTCTAAAGAGAGAGGCAAAAAAGAAAAAGGTCCCCACTCTGAAAGACAACCCTTGTTCACAAAAACTTTCCTTAAATTACCTTAAATTTAGTATCTGAAGGTTAACACTTAGGCAACAAAGCATAGCATGTTTTGTTGACACAGCATCATGACTATTTACTACCTGAGAATTGCCAATGTTTTATAGCAGCAGCAAGGCTGGTGTCCCAGCACACACTGCAAATCACTGCTGTTTGTCAGATACAGCTGCCAAGAAACCTTCCTTGCTTCAGAAAAGACTCGTCTAGCATGATTTCAGATGCACAACTGAAATCTTCAAAGGGTGTTGATGCTGTCAGAGGTAAGCCCAAGGCATTAAGGAACTAGGGGGGACAGGGTTAGCCCAAAGGATACTGGTGTACCTGTCCATGGAATACAGATGGTTAGAAATTTTACAGTATACATTTTTTATCAAAAAACGCCAGTTCCAACATGTGTCACTTGATGTCCCCTCTAACAAATCTCTTACTAGATCCCACTAGCTCACTCTATCTAGCCCTTTGGCAAACTATCAGTGTCAATCATCCTAAACTACCCTGACACATAGCCTGCTCTAGGGCTAGAGGAGAGGCTTCAGGCTTTCAGTCTCCCTGGCTTCCAGGAATGATCAGTACTCATCCCCAGAAAAATCAGCTTCCACACCAGTCTGCATGCAATTGCTAAGTTCTAACACCTCCATAACTGTCCAGCTGAAGAGAAAAATACATCACATCTAATCACAAACTGGACCAATTTTGACCAGCTTGTTTGTAAAACAAACCCATAAAACAATTCAACCAATACTTCTTACCTTGTCAACAATTCTTAATGTCTATTGATGCATGCAAATAACTAAAAGCAAGCTACTGAAACTTCCTCAATGCTCCCACGTCCAATACTGCTCCTCCTGCAAAACATCCCTTCCCTTCAATTGCTCATGTTCTGTATCCAGTATCCCCAGGCCCTGCCACATTTGCTACTTCACAAGCTGCTGCTTGTTAGATGGAGAGAACTATGTCCATGCCTGCTTGACAATTTCCAGCAAACGACAGGGCACAGAAGATTTTCTTTCCATTGCCCATAGCACTGAACTTAAGGACTTTGACCTAGCAAGACAACTAGTGGTAAGGATAGAAACAGTAACACCTTAGCAGGGGAGACCTCACCCCCTCTGACAGATAACGAGCCAAAGGGTACAGAAGTGACAAGGAAGAGCCAGGGGTTATGTAGGGAACACCACATTGCACGAAGATGGTGAAATTATGCATGCTTTATTTCCTTATGAAACTGGGCTAAAACTCATAAAACATGCAGAACTCTTAAAATAATAGGAGTGCTATTTTGAGCTAATTTTTTGGAGACATTTAAGTCAATCTGCATTCAATTCACATTTTCCCAAGGAAGAAAAGTTCTTTGCTTTTTCTTTGCTGCCTGCATGCAGAACTAACAAAGAAAGAATACAGATTTTAAACATTACATGCGGTAAACTTTGAAACGGAAAAAAACAAAACAACATAATCCTCTTCCAAATTTAGCTTGTTGATCAGAGGAAAATTCACCAAATTAAGAAAATAACCACAAAGGTACGGCAACCTGTAAAAATTTTAAGGTGAACCAGGAACTCACCAGTCTCATTTTGTTAACCATCCTGAAGAGACCACACACATGCACATGTGTGCATTGATGCACTGGAGAGAATTTCAGAGCTCAAGATACTCAGATTAGGGAATTTTAAGTTAATTCTTCCATTAAAGGGGGAAAAAAAGTTACAGAAATTCTCTAAAGCATCACTACTGTGGGATATAATTCCTCAGTAAGGCAGGAACCTCGACACTGGTTCTAGCAAGCCAGTGGTGGACCAACAGAGCAATTAATAATGGATTATTATTCTCTACATTCAGATTACTGTGATCTGCTGATTAACTTTACCAAGGCCCATTAAATTGAAAGTAGCATGCCAAATGCTGTAATTTCAGAAAAATTATTCTTTCTTCTTATTCTCTGTGTGAATGAGAACTACACTAGCAGGCTCAGCTCCCTGAGACCAGGAAGGTAAGAAATATTACAGATGTTGCCACATATTGGCCCTTTGTACACAAACCAGGACTACAAGAGATGGTACATTCTACCTAATTATTTAACAGAAAATTTGTTCACTTAAGCAAAACTCTGAACTTCAGGTTGCGTCAGTGTCTGGAATGGAATAGGGACTTCAGCCTCATCCCAACCTCAAACTTCTTTGAGAGCCTTGTTCACTGTAAAATATTAATAGTGGGAAAACCATTTCCTAAGATGGACTAGTGGATTTATATGCCTGTTTGCAGAGAAAAACATAATTCTTTTTTTCTAATGCTTCAACAGAAATACGAATCAACTAAGCATAGAATTAAACAAATTCTCTGGAGTAAACTAGATTTTGAAATTGCAGTGCCTTACATCCTGCAGATAGCTCTCTGATTACACCTGTCATGCTGCAATATTCTATAGAACATAAGGAAACTTAATTATGAATCAAACGAGTTGTTTTTAAGTTGGCTTATAAAGCTGAATATGACAATCTACAAAGAGTCGTAGGAGCTTTTATTTCTCAGGGCAAAGGTGCCTTTCATAACATGTTAAATCCAAATATACAGAAATAGTTCTAAGTGCATTCACTTAACCTCTAAGTTTTACCACAATTTTTTGTCAGAATGCTACCATTTTTTCTTTTACTTTATTTACATGCTGTATTTTCCAGTGGACTTTTGATCAAAGAATCATTTTTGGACAGCTCTAACTAGAGAAAAATGTAACAATTCAGAAAGAAAAAAAAATCAGCAACTACCTTCTATCAAAATACTAATTAAAAAAATATGAAACTGAGTTAGGAAAATAACCACTTCTACTAAGATACTCTGAAAACTCACATTCCATGGAGTGTAAGAAGTTATTCATGAACCTTATTTTTAGTAAAATTTTAATAAAAATGCTTTGAACTTTCACATTCTGAAGAGCTAAAAATACAGAAACTTATTTACATTTTATAACAACAAAAATGTACAAATTACTATACAAAATGCAGTACCATCTCATGAAAAACAGATTTTTGAAAGTTTTAGCAGTTAGGATATTATTAAATCTGTATTTTCTGAAGAGATACCACTTTAAAGACTAAGTATCAATAACTGAACAGTAATTTTCTTCAGGTTAATAATAAAAAAAAGCTTTCATGACAATTATGACTATCATTACTTTTAATTTTGGCTGATACAAATATAACTCATAATAAAAGCTGCTGAATGTATAACAAGTCAAAGCCAATAGATATTCTTCCCCTTGAGGTTTTTGTCACAGAAATATTCAAAACAAGAAAAATTTCGGAACTTCTTTTTAAGGAAATAAGCCTGGCAAGAAATGGGTAAGTTAGGGTTTTATGAAATCTCTGTATCTGAACACACTGCAGATACAGTTAACAGTTATTTCAAAATTATCCTTATGTCAGTCAGCATATGCTACCTGATACAGACATTTTAGAGCAGAAATGGTTCAGCACAAGCTGAATCCATGGAGTGGCAGATTTCAATTCACCTTTATAACTGAAACACCCAAGCACATTCTGGTACACAAAAGGAAATCTGACACACTTTTACTTCCAAAAAAATACAGGACATTACATTGTATAGATGAAAAATTCTCAAGATTCAGTCAGACCCTTAACTACTGCTTAAGTCAACTGGGATCCAGTCACATCAATGCATTTGGGTGCTTGAGTTGTAAACGGATGCCAATTCAAAAACTTTGTGTGTGGATGAATCTGATTCTACCAGCATTTCAGACCAGGTGATCACTGCAATACCTGGAGTAGAACTTAAGTCATCTATTGGGTGTAATTTTGATAAAACAAGAAGAATCCAGGGCATTTTATTTAGCATATTAAGACTAATGCAAGCCCTACACTATACCATGCCCTTTAAAAAGCTGATAGCTATTTATTCATTTGAAAGTCAGCCCAGAGAACAGACATCAGTTCACAATGTATTCCAACATCAATATATCTATAGGTTGTAATGGAGAATTGACAGAAAAATGACACTGACAGCTGTTACCAAATGCTCCAGGATCATACAGTTACTCTTAAATTTTACTGATTTTACTGTGCAAAATCCTATTTCAAATCAAAGGGAAAAAACCCCGTAACAATCAGCTCAAAGTAATATAAAGAAACACTACTGAAGTGTCCAAACTGTTTTCACATTCATTTGAACCTATGGCTCTGAAAACATGAAATATCCTGGTCTCAAACATGTATGGTGCAGTACTCTCATGTTAAATTTTGTTACTTTCACCCATGAGTATACTGTATGATTAGTAGGAAATCTTTAGCAGACACAAAAAAAATAAAAGATGAAACTTGCAGCAAGAGAGCATGGCAAACCCGAGAGATCTATTAGTGCATAAATCTGCTTAAAAACTAAAAAGATAGAAAGAGAGAGCTAACGAACTACAATAAAAGTTATGTCTTTAAAGCGGTAAGTTTTAACAGGGTGGGAAATGTTTAATATGCACATATACCTGCAAAGGGGTCACTATCTTCTGAAAATGAAGAGCTGGGATTTTTCACAGCATCAGATTTAAGGTAAAAAGCCATAAGAGTAGTTTTTAATATTATGCTTTTCCCACCCTGGCAGAGAATAAACATGAATTTAGAAGCACAGTAGGAGTGAAAAACAAATAAGAGGAGAGATAGAAAGCAGCAGAGAAAGACAGAAAAGGTGAATACAGAGCTACAGAAGTGTTTATTGAGCATGCTACAGAGGTAAGCAGAGTACACACAAAATGAAATTAAACAACCATCAAACCTCCCAACTTTGTTAGAAAATTAATTTTTAATTGTGCCACTTTCAAACTATACTGAATTTTACAATTCTAAAGATGTAAAAACTCCAACTAATAGAAAATATACATGAACTTTTTTTTCTACATAGATAACAGAATCTATGAATCTTGAAACTAAGTACATCAATTTTAAAAAGTATTGGTCATTTAAACAGAATCAAGGTAACAGTTCAGACTGACAGAGAACTGCTTTCAAAGTAACTGGATCTGCAGATTCTGAGCCATGTTTATAGTAAAGTCAGATCAATTTCTAAATACAAAATATTTTGAAGAGATTTATTAAAACTGAATATTACAATGCAAGGTAAATTAAGACTAAAGGCACATAAACTTTGGTCCCACCTGGTTGTCAGTTTTAGGAAACTGCCACAAAATTTCCTGCAAGCATTTGCAGCAAACTTTCTTCATCATCGAAAAATACATGCACCATTTCCTGAACTAGCTTGACCAGTCTGTACATGCTCAGAAATCCACAACCATATTCCATATCTTAATAACAAACTAAAGATGGCAATATATATTGAAATGCACATAAGTCATGTCAACTTCAAAAACATCTACGAAAAATATTCAGCCACAAACAAGACATTACTTAGTGCTGACATTTATGATACATCCCACAAGAGTGTGTACAAAAAGGTTAAGATTCCACAATGCTTTTCACGTAGGGCTCAAAGTCACAGAAGTCACTTTTTGTCCTTTAAGAAATTAATATTCTGTACCTTGTTAATTTTAACTAATGCCTACATTCATAACTGAATCTAGACCAGAACAATGTAATACAAAAGGCCTTTTAAAAAAAAATACAAAGCAAAAAGTAGCAAAAATCAAATAATGTCATTTTACTCTTTCAGCGCAATGTATCTTATCTAATTAAAAAGAAAAATAAATGACAAGCCAGCAGATAGAAATCAAGCAGGAGAAACAAAAACTTAACCTTTTTACACACCCCTGCCTAAACATATTTAAATTATCATGTAACTATGTGCCCCAGACAACCAAATTTGCTTTTTACTAGTTATGCAATTCCAGCAGTACTAGTTTTCCTTTTTAAGGCACGTACGACAACAAAGTTGAAAAATGTGGTATTAACTTGAAATCTTTTAAACATAAACAATGGTTTATCTAAACAACAGTAGACTATAGCAGTTAATATCACTGCTTTTAATTTTTTAAATTTTTTTATTTTTTAAAACAATCAAGGAATGATAACAGCATGAAAAAAAAATAAAAAAACAGAAGACAAACTCTGGTCCCCACTTTCCTGAACAGTCAATAGGTGACAACACCAAACAATGCAATACGCCTTCATTCTCAATCTGCCTTTTTAAATAGTTGACTTGGAGAAAGAAACTCTCAGATGGTGACTTTCTCCCAGATTGTAATTGTGAAGATCAATCAAAGCCTGAATAGCTTCTTCTACTGTTGACATCTGAAGAAGTGCCATCTTGTGATCTCTTCTGAAACAAAATAATGGAATTAGGAACTGAAACACTACAGGGGTTGCTCCTAATGTTTGGTATCTGATATGTACTTTCTCTTAAGATGTGCTGCAAAAACTCTTGTTAGAGCTATGTGCAGAAAAGTTACTTACTGAAAAAATTTAAATGCTTTCACAGTGCCTCCAGTGTTGGCAAACAATGTGCGTAGATCCTCTTCTGCTACTGATGGTCTACAGACAGAAAGAAAACAAGCATAAGCAGGAAATCATTAGTCAATTCAATGTGTTGTGATTCACATTAATATTACTGGCTTACTGACAGTGAACACTTACGGAATATTGGACAGATGAAGTGTTGCAGAAGGGGGGAATATATTTTGAAAGTTCTTTGAACCAGGTTTCTTGAAGCGATGCAAAGGTGAATTACCAAAATCTTTAGTCAGCCCTTGGTCATCAAGTCCCTCTCGAGGTAGTTGTACTGTCTGATGTTTAGAAAGGGTAACTCGAATTATCTTTCCATACATTTTTTGTCCATTAAGATGGCTCATGGCTGAAAAAGACAAGTTTACTCAACTGAGTGTTACTTTTCAATAGCTTGTGGTACATCACACAAGCAAGAAAAACACCCAAGCAAATTAAAATGTCTATGTGCTAAAAGATTGGAAACAAGAACTAGGTCTGCAGGCGCTTCAAGAATATTTAATTTTATTTAAAGATAATCATTTGTGATTCAGCTGTTGAACTAATTTAGGATATCATGCAGACCTTCTGGAACACAAGAGCATGCAGTTAAGATTTTGGATCTGGTGAGTTACCAGGATAAAAGACAAACTGACAAAAATAAACATGCTTGGTTCACCTGATCTTAAACAGCCTAATTTCCAAGTACTTAAACTAATGCGAATATAAACAGGAAACTAATCTTACCCAGCTGAGACTGGTTTCCATCAGCCATCTGTATAAGAGCACTATCTTTCTTATTGTATAAAATCTTCACACGCTGCACATCACCATAAACACCTTTTCGAAGTCAAAAGTAACCCAAAAGAAAAAGTTCATTTTAAAGCCAGTCACCTAAGTTATGTATTTTGACATATCAATGGAACATTCAGACAGCAACAAGATCACTCACTCAAACTCAACACACTTACAAATGATAAAGGAGATAAAGATTTTGAATAGTGAATTTTGAAAAGAATAATTTCTGAAAAACCCTCAAAGCTATGTGAATGATATTAAATTAAAGATCATGCAAAATATATTAGCATGCATTAAAAGAAAATCTGTGTCTATGGAGAGTTTTAAACAGCAAAAGAAAAATAGCAAAAGATTTACTATTCAACTTTAAGCCAAAGTGCTAGCTACAAATAAGAATCAAGGTGAAACAAAAAAACCAACCAAACAAAAACCATAAAAACCAAAATCAAATCAATAATAAAAGTATAGTGCTAACAATAACATACCGAAGAGGGTAAACAGACTTTGGGGCGTAACCATCTTTAGAAGGAGAGAAGAGCAAGCAGCGTAAGACAAGAAGAGAGAAGAGTCGAGGAAGAGCGGAGATGAACAGATCATCCATAACGAAGGGTGGTTCCCGCAGAATGGTGAGGTGGTCATGGATCATGGTTTCAAGGCGGTTAATTGGGGCAAGTTGGTCCGAGGAACATTTTGTTCAAGCACAGAAGCATGAACATAGGGAATGAAGACAGGGAACGTAGACACAGACAAGAAGAGGGGTAAGACAGGGAAGGGCATGGGAATTTGGGTAAAGACAAGGAAAGGGAAGTTGAACACAAGGGGAGAAAAGGATGAAATGGGGAGGGAATACAGCAATGCAGAAGAAAAAAAAATAAGGAAGTGGGGAACAAAAAAAAAATAAAATATAGGTCAGTACATAGGAAATGCAGGAATTTGGTCAGAAAATGGTTGGTTTATGTACTGTACAAGAAAAACTGAGTAAAATGTAGTCACCCAAGACAAATATGGGTAAAGTACATTCATATTAAGAGTAAACTACAGCATTTCATCTCAACATGAAAATAAATTAAAAAAGCATGCAATAGAAATTTTAAAATTTTAACTTTAACTGCGTAAGCATGGCTGGTTATGAAATGCAGGCAAAGTCTTTCAAAATGGCACTCCGATCTACAACATTTTCACATGCAAGACTGTGGATGACAAAATAGTACCAGATGATAAATAAAGCTTCATGATTTACAGCGACAGGGGCCAGTTAAAAATGGAACAGCTAGACTGATACAAACTTCCCACATTTCATACCAGCTTTCACAGCCATCAAAATAAATGTAAAGGACAGTAAAAATGCAAAACTAAATTAATCCCTTCAGATTTCAGAGTTAGCAGGAAAGATACAGTTAAGGTGAAAATGCTTTGCCACCACTTTTTTTTTTTAAAGACAAATGAGTAACTGCAAAGAAAGAAAAAATTACTAAGAGAGACTGGAAGAGTGGCTCGCCAAGATCTTTGGGAGAACCTTCAAAGAAAAATGTGTTAGAGTAGTTCACATAAACTTAAGACCTCAAAATGTGAGAAACAAGCATGAAATGAAACAGCAAACAATTAGAAACAAAACAGAAATTCTAGTTTCCATGATTATAATTGCAAAAGAAAGCACAGTTGCTATTTTGTAAAAATAAAGTTTTCAATTAAAATGTCAAACATGCAGTAGAGCTACCACATTTTTCTTAGAAAAAAATAGGTAGTGGAATAAGAAGGGATATTCTAAGTTGTTAGCTACCTGGGAAAATAAATGTATTTAAAATAATGGCTTTAAAATTAACTTTGGGGATCATTAAAAAAAACACAGAAAAAAATACTCTGAGCTTAAAATCCAAATATAAGAGACCAAATGCAAAGAAATTATAAAATAGACCAAATGCAAAGAAATTATAAAATACTGACAAATGAAGTGTGACTAAAGAGTGGAAAAGAAAAGTGAAACTGTTCCACTGACCTCTTCATTTAAATTGCTAACCAGAAGCACTGTATTGGCACCAGCTGCAATTCCAGGCATTCCCACACGACCAGCAGCAGCAGCTGCAGCTGCAGCAGCAGCATTTGGAATAGCCAAAGGACTCAGAGCTCCTGGAACAGCTGCAACAGGAAGCCCTAATTTTAAAATAAAGCGTATTTTACGAAACACACACAAGTCATTTAAAAAAAAGTTCCTATATCAGTACAAATGTTGCCTACAACACTCTACACAGCAGACCATTACACTGTTAAAGTCATCCAAATGATTGTAAACTGGGTTGCTCAATTAATATAAGAAAGAGAAATGTAGAACTTTTTAAAATTCAGATCAAGTCTGAAAAGTTATGAGGTGTATTTTTTCAAATAAACATAACTGCACACCAAAACTGTTTCTACTGCACTCCAAAATGCTTTCAGTATCTAGTTTATTAAAATGGTCCAAAGTAAATGGTGATTAGATCAGTGAGAATACACACTGATTTTGCTCTCTGCATCATGACATCCTTATTTTCCATCACCCTTTGAGGAGACATTCCTCACTTCAATTTGATGCTTGACTGGCCACATGAAAAGGCGTATGTGTATCTCACAGCCCTACATAAAGGTGAGGCAGCAGTCTTCTTAATTCAAGATCAAACATGCTCCATGGTTTTTGCAATCTAATACTCTGAAGAAGCACGTTACCATTAGCTAAACCTTCAGTTGTGCTTTTATTTTTACTTCTTCCAAGGAAGTTCAGACCCTGTAGAGACATGTTGGTTTTGTGCAGTCAAGTCCCTGGGGTAGCAGGTGATTGTGCCACTGCCAGGGTTCATGAAAGGTTCTTGTGATACATGTGCACTACACATAGTTCTATAGGAACAGCTTTATCATAGTTGATCAACATTGTATTTGCACATTATATAGAGTTCAGTAAAAGGGCACCGATTTAGCAAAATATATTTCCAGGACACTAAGGCATGACAGATGTCCATATGCAGGAAATCAACTTATTTTATACCAGGTCAGTAGCAACCATTTAAGTTTTAGAAAATACCAAGCTATTTGTCTTACTAGGGCATATACAACCTTCTAGTATGTCTAGACACCTCTCCCTAACCCCAGAAGCTTTAAGCCAGTCCACCATTTTTAGAAATAAAGACATGTAAAAATGGCTAGTTAAGTTTTTATGGTTCTTTCCCTAGCTGGGCACAGCATAGCTGAGTCAGTTAAAAAGCAAAATTTTTCATAGCATCACTCTCCCCAAGGCCATTCCTTGGTCCCACTGAAGAAGTTAAAAAGAAAGATTAATTCAACACTCTTCCTAGAAAGACAATTTGAATTGTTATCCTTCAAAATAATTAGTGAGAATTTTTAAAAGGGGCATTAGCAGAAAGTGTTAACAAAGCAAGCCAGTGACAAGAGCAAAGGATAAAGCAGAACTCTAAGCATGACAACATACTTCCAGCAGTATTACTAAACATATCTAAACTGTGGGTAAAGTATTATTTCTTATCAGTATTTGCAATTATAAGCAGTTCTTACATAAAATATTTTGTTTGTTGTGGTTCAGTGTAATACAGCAGTTGTTGACCCAAAGGTTTTTTTCTTTAATACCTCCTGTAACTTTTTTGGGGGGAAAGAGAAGGGAGAACAGAGATATATTTTTATATGTGAGGCACAAAAACAGAAGAAAAAAGATTCCTTCTGATAATTCACTTGAAATCAGCTCATTTTGTCCACTAGTAATTTTCTCCTTCTTTCAAAAGATAATAAGACTCATTGAAAAGATGTCCAATTTACAGTCTCCAAGATTTTTGCCACCTTATTTCATCACAGCTGAGGATGTAGTAGATGAATGAGTAATGATGCGTGTGGGTTAAGATCATGTATTTGACTGATATATGTCTAACTGATTACATGGCACAAATAGATCTCATTTCTTGGAAAGGTCAGAAAAATTACAAAGCCACAGCAAACGGAATTCTTCTTTTGTAGTCTCCACTGCTTTCTGATTTGACATTGTGACTTAAGCAAGCCAAACTCTTATTTTAATAAATAAGAACAGCTTCTATTATGATTATCAGTCACAATGTACCACACTGTAAGATTTGAGAACTTACTGAAACTATTTAGAAATGTTAGCTACTTTGTAAACATGATCAACCAGTTTTAGAAATCTGTCACTAGATTTACCTTCCAGCAACTGAAGATTACAGGTTGTTTTTTTCCCAAGATATTAAAGAAAACATACAAGTATTATTTGACACTTTCCAAGTCTTTTGAGGTCTTTTTCCTCAATGAAGTTTAAATACAGCATGTCATTATTTATTCCCCCTTAGTTTATGCTTTTGCATAACTTCTGAAATGCAAATTAGTAATGCCATTTTAATAGTAGGCAAATTAAAGCTATACTAAAAATATAGTATGAACCTCTGTGAAAACCACAGGCAGTGGTAGTCATGTTAATGCAGGTAACCACAACCATGTCTGAGAACTGGTTTTAGTCCCTGGTCCTGTTATGAACACTTTTTGTGGCTCTATGTCAAGTTACCAGCATCTTCTCGTAATAGATACAGTCCTGATTCTTATACTTAGCCAGAATGGCGTTGGGAAGATAGCAGATTCTTTTAAAATCTGTGCATTACAGCACAGGAAACCACAGTGTTACTATACCACATCATGAATTTACACTTACTGAAGAGGAGGATTAATTCCATCCAGAAGGAAATTGAGATATGTAATGGTTTAGTATTAATGAAGGTTTAAACATCAAGGGGAACAAGATTCACATCCTGGCACTAAAACACAACTCACAAAATTATGTTAAACCTAAATCTCACTTGTGATATATGAATCACAGTAAATTGTTAAAAAGTCAACAACAAAAAGGCACCCAAGTTTTCTATGCCTCCAGCACACAATAGTTTAACATAAGCAAAAGGCAGAAGTGAGTCCTTACCACACTTCCTGTTAGCAATCTCATTATATACATAGAACAGCTACAGCAAGCACTTTTACAAGAATGCCACAGGTTCAACTCATGGTATTCATTTCAAGCACACAAAAGAACCTGAAGAGCATCACATTTAAGCTCAAGACAGAGTTGCGCTCTTTCATGGGGAAACACTCCCTCTGGGAATCTCATGTGAATAGGGCATGGCAGACACAGAGTATATGCTGAAGACATCTTTATCAGCATTACAGAAAAAAATTCTATATAAAATAGAAGGAAATAAAACATTAAGATAAAAAAAGAATGAGGAGGAAGGTTGTGCCTATCTTTCTGCCATGTTTCACACATCATAGTTCACCAACCTCCATCATAGGACTCTGAACTTTTAAGTCTTTCCACCCTTCTCCTTTTGAGATCTGAATAAAAACACAGCTATGAATTCTATACACAAGCATCCATTTTTGGTCTTTTTTCTATCCTTTGTCCTCTTACCTACATCACTTTTATTTTGAGAACCTGTTCTTCTGTACTCAAACTAGCACCATTCCCATTTTGACACCTATCCTAATGGCTAAGGCACCAACAGTACTAGCAAGTGCTTTTTTAGTTTTTCAGCTGTAAAGCTCAAATTCTATAAAAACAACTAAAAAAGTCAACTAGAAAAAATCCCTGTAATAGCCATTTCCATTTGACAATGAAGAGTTAATATACCAAGCTCAGCCAACTGGCAACAAGTAAAGTTAGAAAATGTACCCAGCTCCCTTAAGTCTCTTTCAAAACAATACATTTTACAGAATAAAAAGCCAACCATGATATATAATCTCCACTACTCATCAAAATAAACAAGACTGACTTCAATGATACTCTGAAAATGTTTCACGGCTGCAATGGAAGTTCCTCATGTCATGTACCTTTTATTTTCCCACTGCTTGGAAAAACAGTGCACTCAAGCAAGTCCACCCAGAGAGTGAAAAATAAAATACTTAATTATTTGACTGTCATCTTCATAATTTTACTAGAAAATCAATTTTACTATTAAAATCAAAAGGTTAGAAAACTTGTGTAGTTTTGCAGACAAAAATCACAGCGGCATCTAGGTGACTTTGAGGCCTAAAACACTAGAACATAAAGTCTGCTAAAGTCACTTGGATAACTGTAGAAAGTATAGTAAGCCCAACTAAACATATCCAGAGTCATGCAATGATCCAAGCATCCTCTGAGTGTGACTGCCCTATACCAAGCAAATTAAACCTGTTAATTTGATGCATACTGGAAGTATTATATACATAGAAATACAGAGGTAAGCCTGAGGCTAGAAAGCAACTTCTCAGGATTCAGGAAAATGTCAGATTTGGAGTTACACAAGGTAGTGTTGAATTTGGCACTGTTTTATAACTCATGAACTTTACTATCTCCTCTCCTAAACCCCTGCCTTACAACACCTAGTATTATGGGACTCAATAAGCAGCTTTATTTTGCTTTTGTCTTCTTACTACTCATACTGCATCCCCTTGCCTACATTCTAGTCATTAGGTGCTGACAAAAGAATTACTAACTGCCTCAAGGGTTTCTCTACAGCACTCATCTCTATACTGTCATATTGCTTCACAAACACTCATCTACTTTCTTTATTGAACCATGAAATGAGAAATTTTAATATTTAAACTATGGGAAGTTAGAAGAGAAAAAAAGAGAAGAAACTTTAGCTACAGGTTTTTCTAAGACTTTAGATTCTTATGATATTCTTTATTTTCCAAAACTTTTCCTGTAGCTGCAAGAGACACATCATTTTGCAAGTCATAATGGAGATGTGAAGTCAAGCGCTCCAAAAATTGTTGGAAGTGGGTTTGTGAGCACTTTGGAACTAGATATGAAATGTATTCTTCCAGTAATCTGATTTCAGAAAAGGGGTAAATACAGCGCAGCATTTAGTAGCCTAACTACAGTATTCATACTCTTCCTGGGCTCACATAATTCACTAAGTGCCTTCTATCTTTTGTAACATATGGAAACAGAGGCCCCTCTCAGACTTACTTCACTTTGGCCCGGCCTGTACAAAAAACCGTGCAATCTATGTTATTCTTATGTTTTCTTCAGAACAAAAGTGGGAAATTACAAAAGAAAAAAAATAAGAGAAAGACTAAGTGGGAAGAACAATGATCACAACATAACCAATCAGCTTTTATAGAAGTAATGATTCTGTATCTGAGTACTATTACATTTTAAAGAGTTAAAGTTGTTCTCACCAAAAAGCAGCAATTTGACAGGAGTAGGAGTATGCATTGATTATTTTGGTAATAGTCAGCAGGTAGATGTATCTGTGTCTTTCCCAGAGCATTTCAACTTCTGATGAAATCAAAGGCTGACAGGATATCAGAACTCACGTATCATAGCACCAGAAGCGCAACTACAAATTTTTTTCCTTTTACTCACAAACCCCACAGATTAGCACCACAGAGTTTGGGTTTTTTAAGCAAGAGCACAATTTTTCCTCATTGAGGGTAACCAACAAAATGTTACTTTTCATAATATGGTATTACAAATAAACATTAGCGTGAAGGAATCATGCAAATCATGTTAAGTCTCTCTATCAAACCTGGTGGGAGGGTAAGCAAGGTGGGCAGTAGCAGCTCATGGGAGCATATGAAAGAAGGATGGACAGATTTGGAGCTGAAGTTGAAGTAATTCAACTTTTCATAATATTTTGTGCATTTCTCATTCTGTCATGCACATTTTCATCCATTTTTGCAGTACTTCTAAAACTATGTAATTGTGTTCCTAGAATTAAGAACACAATATAGACTGAACCCTGGATGGACCTTTGGACACTATTGCAATTTAAGACCTTTAGTTGTTAGAAGGATTAATAAACATTTTCATCAAATGGCTTTGCAATACAGAAGAACAATGTCAGCATCATACCTAGAAGAGAGGTCTCCTTTGCAAATGCTGCAGCAATGGCTGGGTCCAGTGTTGGCTGTCCATCACCAGATGGAAGGTCAGGACGAGTGTAGTCCCTGCTTTTATCGTTGTTGTACTTGACATTCAAATTCACCAACTTGGAAAAATCGATCCGTAGGGTACAGCAAGCATTATAAATATTCTGACCATCTAAGGCCTGGAAAAGGGATCACAATTTATTTAAAAGACACAAAACACAGGTTGGTCACACAACTTTTTTTTTTTCCAACAGGGTCAGTGTATAGATATTTATTTACTGTCTAGTTTAAGACCAATTGAGATTAAAATGCATTAACTATAATGATTCCAGGAAGCTCGATGTTTACCTCTTCTACCTACAAACTGTTTATGCACCAAAATGGCAAGAGACATTTTAACGCTTTCAAACTTGAATTTTGACTGTTGCATGTAGCTAATTCCTCTGTATTCTACAGTACAGCTTAAATTCAGATATAATGCCAAATAGATTTCTCAAAAGTGAAAAAAAACAAACAAAAAAACCAAAAAAACCCAGAAACAAACAAACAAAAAGTCAAGAATCTCACAAGCATTCTTTTACATGGAAAGTTGGCCTGAGGAAAAAAAAATCTAGACTTAACTCCGATGCTAGGCAGCTAACTGTTAAAGCAGAATATATACTTTGTTCCTGCATGCTTTTCCCCTTAAAGGTAAAAGCCATTTAAAGTGCTAATCTGATGTCACAAATACTTTTTTTAAAAAAATCACATTTTTCGCAATTAATTGGTGCTTCTGAAAAAAATCTATTAACAGTGAAATTCACATGAACTCTTAACATGACACCACTTAGAAGTCTATGAAAAAGGCCAACATATACACGTATTTTCTACATTTGCATTCTATATATACACCACACAAATTGATATATCTGGATTTTTGTCCATTTACATTCTGTGCATACCTTCCTTTCACTTGAAGCTCTAACATTTAAATACTAGAGATTTAAAAAACTGGAAACTTTTGTAACAAAGTCAGTTTAGTTCTTAAAAAATGCTAGGAAGTGAAGATGCAGCTCACCTTCAAAACTAGCATTCAGTCAAATAATTACGTTAAGTGTAATAGTACCTTATATATATTACATGGTGAAAAAAACAAGTAAATCACATTTTCAAATACCAAAATCCGATTTTTATTTCTCTTGATTAGTGCTGGACTGCAATGTATTACTTCTGGACCTGAGCTAGCTCTTGGTTAGCTATTGGTTACATCTGCAATGTACTTTCCATCACATTCAAATTCTGGTATGACTTACTACTTTGAGCTAAGCACTGCACAAACCTAGTGTGCCTGCTGGCTATGGAAACAACACAGCTATTCTCATACAGTGATGCATCTGGAAACTGAACACCCTGAAGACAATCCTCTACTAGATCTGGTCCCTACAAAATATATTATCACAGCTGACATCTCCAGGGCTCATGAAATGACTTAAAAGAATTATCTCCATTAGTAGTCAGCATAAAAAAAAAGTAAGTCCACATAATTAGAACTTCCAAGTTACAGGAAAATAAAATCACATAGAAAAAAAAAGTATAGAAACTAGAAAATCTAGACACTGTATCAGCAAAGAGCAAAAAAAAAATCCAAAAAACAAACCAAAGATCCTGTGCTTGAAATTCAGCTTTAAAAAAGTGCCTTATACAGTAGTGGCAAAGAAAAATCTACTGTCCTTTTAGAATACAATTAATTCTGTATTGTTGGGACGGTGGTGGGCACCACCATTACAGCATACAGAATTTGATAGCTTTTATACATGGTGACAAAGCAGAATCCAAGGCTCCCAATGCTGGTAATTTGGGAAAAGAATCTCACTTGAACACTTACACCTGAAGAAGTGTATACTGAGAATCAGTCATCACTTTCAGAAGACTTCTTACCTTCTAAAATCCATTAAGCTATGGATTAGAGGCAGGTCCAGCTTACACAGCCAGAGTTTATCTACTGTCAAAGACAAAGCCATTGCTATAAAGGAAATAACCATTTCACATAGTGAAGAAAACAGGTACGAATGAGACTGCAATGCAAGTATCCTTTAGCTTTGTCTGAATCACAGGACCGTGACAGAAAGCTCACAGTCTTTAAAACACAATCAAGATTCATACCATACCTCTGTGTGGAGTCTGCAGACACACTGACTTACGGCTGGCAGAAGGCTATTAAGTTGATGAAAGTATTTTAGACTTATAGTCTAAACCAAGTGGCAAACCAAGATACACCTGTGTTTGTAGTTTCCAGAGTAGTCGGTGTTTGAAGGGACCCTGTCAGTAACTAAAACTTCTACTGAAACAGCAAAAACTCCTCTTTCTGATAAATACAAAGTGACCTAAACTACATACAAAAGATACTGAAGAAGAGAAATGCTTTGTAGTTGGGACACTTATAGTCTGAAAGAATATCCTGAACTAGAAAGGAAGGAGATGCACTCTTAATGATCAGTGTAGTCAGGAAAGGCTCCAAGAACCAGATCAAAACCAAGAAAATCTCACCCCACCCACCTCGGCCAGCAACACCACACACCTCTAACAACATTCCCACCAAACAGCATTTTTTTCAAGATAAACTGTTCACATGTAAAGTCACACCTGTGAATGTGTGTCCTGAGATCCTGCTTGTATAGCAATAAAACAATGTGCAACTAAACCTCAAACTCTGTTCCTCTCAGAAAGACATACTGAAAAACGTGAGAAGACCAGACATATTGTTAGTGAATGGACATACAGATATCATCTCAAAGAACTCTAATTACTGCCAGGAAAATTTTCTGTAATTATATATACATTCAGATGTGACACTGTGCCACACCACACACAAGCAAACCAAGGACATAAAATATCATGGGACCATCTAGCAATGTGAGTATCATTTTCTATTTTGCCTGTGCCGGCAAACCCAAAACCAAAGCCTCAACAATAGAAGTATCAACACTTACGTAATCACCAATAGTAGAAGTGTAATGATACTAAATCATTTCTGGGCCCCTGCTTTTCCTCCCTCCTTCTTGTTATTAAAAGTACCATCCTCTCGGACTTTCACAGGGGGCGAAATAATTCTGATGAGCTGCTCATCAAGAATCAATCAAGAACTGCCATGAGACTGTCAGCAGACAAAGGACAAATTCACAGAAAAACATGTTGTGGTATTTAGGAGCACACAAACTAGAAAGCTAGTAAGAACATGCAGAACATGAGCCTTCTGATACAGCACTCCAGCACTCTTCTGTTTAACTGAACACTATTTATTGTTTCTGAGCACAAATTTTGGTCTTCAGGATTAAGGATGTCCAAAAGCCTTTAATACAATAACAGCAGATAATAGCCCTGAGGCTAAGAACCCAGTCTGGAGATATCCATTCTTCCATTCTGCACTGACTACCTGAAGTTCCTATTATCGATTTTAGGGCAACAGAGCGCCACAGAGATCTTTTGCAAACTGCTACCAGTGCAAAGCTCCCCTGAAGCTGTCAGTCAAAACAACTGGAAAAATGACATCTGGAACGTACAGTCAAACCTCCTGAAATCTCTTTAAAGGTACTCAATCACCAATGGGCCAAGTAAGTGCATGGCCAACTACAACAGAAACTCTCCATTAGAGTACTGGTATTTTCAACCCGTGTTGGGTTAAGATGACTGCCAGGCACTACACGTATGAGTCTCAGTTAACTGTCCATAGACAAAGCATCAATAACTGTTAATAGCCATCATTTGGCAAGAATATTTTCGGTACATTTGCACAAAGGCATCACTCTGAATTAGCCAGCTTTTTCAGACAAACACCAGCACTCTAATCTTTCCAAGATATATCAAACTACTGGTATTCAAATATTTAAGTTTGCTGCTTATACTGAGACTATTCCTCAAAGAACTATTTTTAATGCTACAATAAATATCTCCTTACATATACAGACATCTCCAAGACAAAACTTTCTCCATTAGGAGAAGCAAAGAAGTTCAACATGGTATACTGTTGCACATTCTGAGTTACCTTCTCCACCACTGGCTACACACAGATGCATTACACAGAACCTGAAGTTTGCTGTCTCCACCTTTACTTCCCACTATAACAAACCTATAATGATCCAATCTGAGGGCGATGAGGAAACATGTATCAGTGTAGTCACTATCTACTTTTACAGGAAATGAGTTTCTCACAAAATAAGTGGAGCAGGAATGCAATTTTTCACTGGTTGCTCATTCAAACAGCAAAAGGGATCCCATGGGGTGGAGACTTCGTGTTGTACATTCCTGTCAGTGTCACTGTCTTCTCAGAACTTTCAAATGGATAGCATCTCTCCTTAGTACTTAAATCACTTGAGTTTTTCATATTGTTCTTTAACTTTCTTAGTAAGTCTTCAATCTCAATTAAGGCCAGATGCTGATTTTCTATGAAGAGTGCCAGTGGAAAATTAAATTTCTCCATTATCTTCTATAGTCAAAAATGGATGGAAAACAAATTGAGAACTTTTTTACCACGCTGCTGATTTTGAACTCCATGCAACGTAAGTGTAGCCACCACATCCTCTAGTTTTTACTTTTAGGTTTTTTGCCTATCATCTGACTGCTTTAGGTATTTTTTGACCTTTAGGTAATTTTTGTTCCGGTAGCACTTCATGTTTTATCATAGTACCTCAAACATAAGAACTGTATTCATTTTACCCTATTTAGTTTGTGAGGGTAGTAGGGAAATCAAACCTTCCTTCAAATTAAGCATCCTTCAGTAACTGCAGCTGGCATCACTCTTAGCATTTGTTGTTTACATATGGGTTGGTTAAAATATGAAACTATAAACCCAAGACCATTTCAATCTGACAACAACTGTACATGCAGAAGTCACTCAATGAAGTTCAGTAATTCACACATGAGCTACCAATAGTGAACAGGTACCCTAAGAAAAACATGCAAAACTGGAGAAACAAATACATGCTTTTTTTAATACTATGACCAATACAGTATCCCACAAGCTAGTATGAGTTTGTCAGAAGCCAACAATAGCAAGAGATTCTTAGGTTCCTTTCATACTTCTACATACCAGATCCTTTTGTTATTTCTCACTTTATAATACATTCCTAGAATTACACTGGAAATTTTCAAATCACTACAGTCCATCCCAGACATCATGTTTACATATATTATCAGAAGACTTAATGGAAGACTCAAAAAAATAAGTCAAAAGATTTTACCATTTGATGTCACATTTTGCATCAAAAATACACTTTAAAAGCAGCAATAACATCTACTATTGAAAATTAGCTTTCCAAACATGAGCCAAGACTGAGTTACAACCTTCTGCAACAAACACATTCCGCAGCCAACTGTTTATTGAATATTTCAAATATGAATCTAAATGTCTAGAATCAATTTCTGCAGCATTTGTAGGTTAACATCTAGTTTCCGTACTACTATTTTAAACCTGCTTGAAACCTGAAAGGTGTATCCCCATCCATACAAATTCTTACATAGCACAGTGACATACTTACATTTCCCTCTACTATGAGGCACAATCTAATATTTGATACTATTTCAACTCTGAAAAAGACATCCCTAATTTAAACTGTGCTCCAGATCTACAAGTATTTCCAGACCGCTTTTCTGGAGCAGATTATGTTAAAATAGATAACCACAAATCAAGCTGCGAATTACCTTGTCTCTTCTCTAACTCTGTTTTTCGTCAATAGCACGAAAACTTACACTCTGCTTTTTAAAAACACAGCTCAGTTTTAGCGATTCCCTGTCTCAACCATTTCAGACAGAGTTTTTTACTCAATGCCCAGTATTGCATTTAGTGATAAGGACAAAAATGACCATTCTCCACCACTTAATGAAGTCTTTATTTCAATATAGCCCTCATTCTTTACAACAGAAAATTAAGCCTATTTTTGTCTTCCCTCTACTAAGAGATACTAATTGCCAACTTAGCCTGAGGTGCAAGCTTTTCACTTTCATGAAGTTCTCAGCTATTCTGTCATCTATGGGCAGCAAGAACTTTCTAGGCTGCCAAGCAACACTTAACCAGCACATCAATTTTAATAAGCCTTCCTCAAACCCAGACTGCCTGTGAAGGTTTGAAAATATAAATGAATTGTATTTATCTCTTCAAAATTATAATAATAATAAAAATCTAGCCTTCTGCTTTGGTTCAACTTTCCTACTGCCACAAATGTGAACATATCACATTCAATTAGTTCAAAACATCTGGTCCAGATGACCTGCTGTTGATCTCTGTCACAATTCATCCACAGGCTCTCTCCTGCTATAAAGAATAAAACCAGTTACCTGTTCTTCCCTCTCCTACCCAGGATAGGAGAGTTTCCTATAAACCAAAAGCAAAATCCTGCTCGTCCATCACTGCTGCAAAGCTTCTCCACAGCATGGTCCCAGGAGTAAAACTGCACTCTCTCTTCTGGGCATTTATAATGGAATCTAGATTTTCTTTTTGGGTGATACTGTAACTAAATACCTTCACAAATATATAACTAATCCACAAAGTAAGTCTTTCTTTTAATGCTTAGAAAGTATTTACCAACAACAACCCAATGGGCTAACTAAATTTGCTGCTTACAATGAATTATACATCCCACATTATTACTTCAGTTGACATTTTCACAATTGCACTCTTGCATGTTATTTAATCTCTGTGCAGTCTTATTATAGTATTTGTTCATACAGATGCATAAAATACTTTAGACACAGTATCTGTAAATAAACTATCTTTAAACACTGATTTCACACAATATAATACAATATAACAGCATTATATAATAACTCCCACTTATTTTTTAAGTGTATGACACATTGTTACGGTCAGTACTATGTTAGATTAACATTTTACAGATGTTTGGAGTACAGGAAGAACTCCAGACTTGAAAGAAGACTATACTTACTTGTTTAGCTTGCTGTGCATTTACTGGATCACCAAACTGCAGTAAAGCTTGAAACTGGTTATTCTTTGTGAATGTGATTATCTTCAGTACAGCACCAAATTTAGAGAATATCTGCCAAAAACATTGTAAAGTTTTACACATGTGTTCCTCCCAATTATAGCTCCAGTTAAAATGAAATTTGACTTACCTGATGAAGAACATCCAGGGTTACTGGATAGTACATATTGTCAATAATTATTCTAAGTACTGGACTCTGAGCTGGAGTCACTGCACTCTCACTAACAGTGGTCCCACTAATGGGAGCATTTGTTGCCTGCACAGCCGTCACTGCCTGAAGAACAGCTTGGGCCCGCTTTAAAAAAGAAAAGAGATGACAGAAGATTTTCTTAATATTTCAAGATAACAGCTTGAAATTGATTAGTAATATTAATATAGTTAACTCCAGAAACATAAAATAGTCCACTTATTTAAAACTGAGAGCTACAGACAGGACACAATGCAAGTGCAATGCAGTCTGACTGTGAGAACAGACAACAAAAATGAGAACACCAATTAATCCTTATGTCATAGTAAGGAGGGGCTTCAAATGGCATCAATACCAACCTTTCTAGTAGCAAGCTTATTGTTCTACTAGTAAGGATAAAGGAAGTGAGGATTTTGTAGGTTTCAAGACTCTTTCCTTTAAAGGAAATAAAACCAAATAAATCCACAAACCAACCAACAAAAAACCCCAACCCTACAGAAACAAGAAGTATTTATCTTATTTTTCCAAAGACTGTATCACAGTTAACATTTCACAGCAAAATTCAGTTATGTAGAAGGCTCTCAAAGGAAGAGAAAATGCTAAACTAAGACTTCCAAACTTGGGAGTTTTCACACAATTAAATAATGCACAAACTGACAAATGTCAGAAAATAGTACCCAGAGTGGTAAACAAACTGGTGTCTGTTATCCACTCTCTTATGTAAAAAATAAAACAAAATTCTCTCTATGTCTGGGGATTTTTTGGTTTTTAAACACAAGCAGGATTTTAGAAATTCAAAGGTAACCACATCATGATATCACAAGAACACACATCTATGTAACTACTTCCACTGCCAAAGCTGACAGTATCAGAAAGATTAGATGTCTTTTTCTGAGAAAGAAAAAGTGCAGAAAAAAGGGTTCCATTTAATACTTTTGTTACAGTAGCCTTATGAAGCAAAACAAAATACAAGAGAGACAAGTGAGCATGCCAGGTAAAAATAATAACCACCATATTAACGCATACTGCATATCTTAAAGGTATTAGAGCTACTACACAAGTTCATGTCTCACAACTTACATGATACTCCTCATACTGAAACGAATCAATGAATAAGGAAAGTGGGGGGAGGAAAAAAGAAGACCTGGTGAACACCAGTTGGGAAAACAAACTTTACCTGTACATTTAACATTAATTATTGTAACTCTGTGAAAACATCTTTTGATACCAACACTTCTTTTCCCTCATGTATGAAACACACAACCTTCAAGCTGGCCAGATATTTGGTTGAGTTGCATAATTACTTCCTACTCCTTCTATAAAGCACAGAAGCAGCACATATCAAATAAAACACATTCATAAAGTGACTGGAAAAGTTTAGACCTTATAACCCAAAGAACTAAAACTTGGGAAATCAATTCTAAAGCAAGACCCTTGTTAGCACTGTCTATCTATGCTTATACACTGTATTTCATTCCACTAAAATCAATGTGAATACACAAAGGAATGGAACACAACAGTGGTAACTAAGAAAATTATTATCAGTGAGTTCTTTGTCAAACAAGTTAAAAGTAACAGCAAAAATAATACATAAATAGCCAATTTGAAGACATGTAAGTAGTATGTAAAGCTTTTTTCTTATTTTTGAAAAATTTAAAGATCAAATACGTCACTTAAAGTATAACATTTATTTCTAAACCTTGCAATGTCTATGCAGAAAGACTAAACCCAGGCATTTATGACAGGTGGATGATTAAAGAGAGCTACAGTTACAGAGGTCATTCTATTCTCAAATCCCCAGAGTCCAGAAATCACACAAAATAAAGTAAGAGATATTTGTTTTATATCTGAGTTTAAATGGTCCTCTTGGTGTTTTGATGTCTCACAGGAAAAGGATTTTCATAGAATTATAAAACTGAAATGAAAACTTCAAGGTCCCTTTCGAATCTGTTTATTTAGAACCATCTTATGCCAAGCATATAAGTAAAAATAATCTCCAAAGGTACTATTACTGAGCAGTTCAGAATAGCACAGCTTAATGGAACCTTTCCAGCCAAGGCCTGACTGTTTAAAGTACCCCGTGGTTAAACAGTCTTTTTCTACCTTCTTTATAACTAAGATACTCACACCTTTCTCCATTTTTTTATCCTATCTTTCCAGATACACATACACATTCTGACTTCTTTACATCTTCCTGCTTGAACATCCAGAAAATTTCAAAATGAATTTGGGTTGACAACAAAGCCTTGAAATACAGACCAAAATTTTTAAGTTTTGCATATCCAAAAGAGCACTAGACTACAAGTAATACCTGCACCACTTTTATGTTTTTCTGACAGAAAAAAGAATATCCAACCATCTTATGGTTTACAGAATGCCTCATGAGATACTAGAATACTTACTGACAAGACCTATTTATATTATTTAGTTCTAAATTAAACTTGATTTTAAAGTTCCAAAAGACTTTGAATATATGCTAAGATTTGGAAGGTATTAATATGTATGGTGGCATAAAAGCTGGTGAAAAGTCAGCATATCCTATAGGCTGAAAAGGTGAATATGTGAAGTACAGAACCAGTACCAAGAGAGAAATTAGAGGACAATGTAAGAGAACATTGCTTAGGGAGCGTGTTCATCCACTTGACTTGCAGACAGAATTCATCCTTCACTGCACTTTCTCAAAAGTAAATGAGAATATTAAATTTTCTTCATAACTGACATTTGCTGGGGTGGGGAATCACAGTTTTAAAAAAAGCAATTTAGCAGATAACCAGAAGATTTTTAGGAACAGAAATGTTTAAAAAGACCAACATTATACTTGAATTGAACCAAAAGGTCATTCAACAAATTACCCTGAAATTGCTTTCCAAGGCAACAGCTATAACTTTACGATTTATGTGTCCTAAGAGAGGATACAATTAACAGGAACTGCAACTTGATGCTTACACTGTTTTTGTATTATCCAAAATGCAATGTTAAAAATTAATCTTAAAATAGCCATCTGACTAGGGCTAAGTTGAGTCTCTTCTACCCCTCTATAGTTTGTATAAAATGGTCACTACATTACATTTGATAGCTTTTCTTTGCTACTAAAAGCAGACATATGCATCTATATTTATTGTGGAATAGGTCCCGTAGAGGCAAGAGCACAGTGTCTTTTTGTTACCAAGTACATCTGTCTCTAGAGCAATCATTGTGGTATTCCTCTCCAGGAACAGCAGATCACATAAACTGAGGTTACCAGTGCCACTGGACTGATCATTCAGAACACTGGAATGTAGGCACTGGCACTGGCCATCACCACCAGAGAAATTCAAACTGGCATTGAAATCTCAGGGGTCAGAATTAGAAAGTTACATTTATTATCCTACAGTCTCTAACACAATAACTTTAAAGTTATTTAAAGGTAAAACACACTTCAGATTCTATCTTCTTCTTTTTACTTTAAGGAAACATTAAGAAAATGCATTGTGATGGAAAGATCACACAGAAAGCAAAACCCCTTCAAGTGTCACAAAAAGGAAGGATCAGGTGCTAGAATGTGAACAAACCCAAATGGTTTAAACATATGTCACATGAGACAAGAACACATGCCATGCCTTATCCTCTACTGGCTGCATTTGCAACACTACTGAACAGTAAATATACCTGGTTAAGTGTGTTATCAGTCTTTAGTTCTTTATGATTGGAATACTGGATGTAAATAGGTTGGTTTCGAAGATGAGGTGTCACAGCAGAGTAGTAATTCACCATAGTGATAGCTGCTTCTTCTGTAGCAAGTTCCAAAAACGCCTGTAATTAAAAGTTAACTTTCAGTATTTACAAAGCAGATAATCTTCATATTATCAGCATATTAAAAAAACCCTTACAGGGTTTGGTAACACATTCTAACAAATATCAGTCTTCAGAAAATGTTTTTCTCTACATACCAATGTTATGTACTGAGCTACTTGATCTCCAAAAATTCATCTGTGAAGATGAAGGAATAAATACTTATCTTACAGCTAACTTCTTGCTTTATGTAGCTGCCAACCACTCCCTGTTTCCCCCCAAAATTTACTAAAATGTGGTGTAAGTTCGTTAAAAAACTGAAAGGAACAAAACTCTTTTTTTTTCTTTAATGGTTACTGTTATACGACTTATCTCAATAGCATTTTAAAAATACATTTTGAAATCAGACAGGGAGCATACTAAAAAATGGAAAGCAACAAATTACCTGATTTTTCCCTTTCAGCATCAGGATGTTCGTTACTTTACCAAAGGGTAAACCTAAAGCAATAACTTCTGTTTCTGTCACTTCCCCAGGCAATTTCCTGATATGAAGAACACGAGAAGGAGCCCCATCCATTTTATCATCACCTTTGAATTTCTTGTTGTCATTACCATTAGCTGAAAGACATATTCAGACTGTATTTGAAAAGTTTACTGATATTATTAGTTCTCTATTAAAAAATTTTAATTATAAACATAAAATATTAAGTGTTTAGTCTAAATAAAAATTCAGGGGTTCAGAACAAATTCTGTAGAGATAAATGTTAGTTTCATGGAAGGTGGACTGTGCAAGACTAACTTAATAGCCCACTGTGATAACTCATTTTCCAAGTAAGACAAAAACCACAGCAAACCCTTCATTTTGGCTGAAGCAATTCATATAATACCATGTAAGAATATTAATCATGACTCAGAGAAGCTCATTTAGAACTCTAAAAGTACGTAAAAAACCCAGTTAGTGGTTACCTAGAATTTTTTTGAAAAAAGAAAAACGGTGGTCAATAGCTGACAGAAGAGATGTTAAAGTTTTTTTAAGAAAGGTTGCACCAAGGAAATGGGTACAAAAAGCAGAAAAGTATCAAAGCAAGACAGGAAGCCACTATTAATGCTGGGAAAGATCACAGTGGAGAAAAGAACGACTTAGAAGACTGACATCACAGAAGTCTTATGAAATCCATAATTTAAGGACAAAGTAGAAAAATGTCCATTAAGAACTATGAGGCTCACTGAGAAAAGAGAAAACCAACTAATAAACATAATGCTTCCAATACAGATTGGAGGTGGGGTAAGAGTCAGACAAGATCTTCCCAGCAGAATCAGGGAAGCATTAACACCAGTGTACAAAGCCCCAGAAAGACACTATTTGGAATACTGTCCAGAATTGTTGCACAGAATTCCAGCAAAATTCCACCTTGAGCCCCTTTTTCTTAAACATGTCTAATACACAGCTAGCCAGTTGGATAGAAGACTTCCTTTTGAAACAAGGCCAGGAAATATTATTTACTTTGGCTTTTGAAAACATGCCAGTGGAGTAAACATCAGAGTGTCAAGAGCTGAAGAACAACAGTGCCCTAAGATACATGGATATTAATGAATTAATCAATACTGGATATCAGCACACATTTAGATATGAGCAAACTAAGTGCTAAGACTTCCTTCTTTCTACTTTCTGGATAAAAAAATGCAATATATTTAGATTTATCGAAATATAAAAAGTCAAGATATTCTCTTAGTTAAAAACAGTATGCCTGAGAGGCAGATCACGCTTTAATTCCGTACCACAACTCCCCACCACCACCATTCCCATCCCTACCCAAAAATATTTCCATGACTGAGCTTTTTAAAAAGTTCTTGCACAGCAGAATATTAAGCAACAATTAGTAATTAGCATTGCTACCTAGTATTGGCATTTTACCCATTTTTGTTGACTCTTGTTGCAGTAGGTTTAAAATACATGTAGAAAAGCCATGGTGAAGTGCCTGCACAAAAGTGTTTATGTGAGAAAGGAGATCAATAAATTAAAGTAGTATCTACAGAAAGCACTAAACAATGTATGGCAATGAGAAAAATGTGCTGTGGGAGGGAAGGGATGGGGGCACTGGCAACAAGCATTCTCTATGCTATGTAATTGCCCAAATAAAGTTTTCAGCAGTAGGGCAAGTAACATGCCAAAAGTTGTTTAATACTTTCTGGCAGGAGCACATCTTGTACAATGAAAGCCGAACTCGTAACTGTGGTAGTTTTGGCTTTAGGCCTCAGTTAGGCCTAAATTTAGCAGGCCCAAAGGATGTGAGATAGATCAGATGGGACACGCATCACCTGACTCAAGCAACCAAAGGGGTATTTCATATCATCTGACATCATCAAGAAGTGTCAGGAGGTATAAAGAGAGGAGGAGCTTCTCTCTCCTTTGGGTTTTGCCTCAGGCCGGTGAGGACGCCCTGCCCTGCCCTGCTGAGCTCAGGCCTTGTCGCCATCCCCGCTTGGTTATCTAGGGAGGTGAACATTTTCCTGTTGATTTCTCTCCTCTTTTGCTGGGAAGTTTCTCTGGAAGTTTTTGGGAGGTTTTGTGGGATTTGGGTGGTTGGTTGGGTGGCTCGGTAGTTATTGTTGTTAGTCTGGTTTTCTTTTCTCACATTTGTATATATATGTATTATATCATGTTCTGTTTTAATTGTCTTTCTTTTGTTTAAGAAGCTTACTACTTCAGGTTTGGGGTTTTTTTCTCTCCCTCCTTTTCCCTCGGTTCGAGGGGACCCTTTCTCTCTGTGTTGGGCAGTTGCCATTTTTCCAGCTCAACCCAAGACAGTAACATTTGCAAAAAAAAATGAAGCCCACCTTCTTAAAGTAAGATTTATGCTAAAATATTTCACAATGGACTTTGGAAGATGGAAGAAATTGACCCATCAGTAGTTGAAAGCAAAGAGAAAATGTACTTTTTCTACTTTTGATTATTCATTCAGCATAGCCTAACACTAATTTACTGTTTCAGTAATGTTAGTAATAAAATGTGTATCATATAGTCAATACACATGGCACATACATAAGTGAATTTTTCAAAACATTCATGGAACAAATTAAATTTAGCTTTTAGAAGAGTTTATTGAGAGTTTCTGTCACTGTATGAAACCTTTCTCCTTCACTTTAGTCTCTTATTTATCATTATAAGTGGTACTTCTCAGCTGAAGACACATCACTGAACTGCACTTGGGAACAGAAAACCACGTTTACAACATGGGAACACAACTTGTTCAGAGCCACTGAAAGGTGAATTCAACTACTGTTAAAACAACAATTTCATTCTCTAACAAGTTGTACTGGCATCATCATTGTCCATAAAGATTAAAAGAAAGATCCATCCATGTACAGCAGTTAAATCAAAATTGCTGAAACCCAAGCTGAAAAACAATTAATGCTGGGAAACTGCTATTAAACTGGAAGCTTATTGGCAAGTAGCTGTTTCATCACAGTTCAGCTTCCGCCAGACCTGAATATCCTGGTGCAATTCAAAGATCTTGCTGCTAACACTTCAACAAATATGAAGATGCACTCAAAAGGACCATGCTACAATATTTGGGGGAAAAAGGTTTTAAAAAAATCACTGTAAAAATGTCTAAAACACACTGCTAATATTAGTTCATTTACTAATCAAGTTACAGCTTTAAATACATAGTTTAAAAAAAATCAGAACCCTAACCCTGAATCATAGAAACATTTAGGCTGGAGAAGATCTTTAAGATCGAGTCCACCCACTAGTCCTGCACTGCCAAGCTGTACAGTTCCATGTCCCCAAGCACATCTACATGTCTTTCAAAGACCTCCAGGGATGTTTATATTCAATTCAGACTACCAAAAATCCTCAAGTTCTGTAACAACCCTTGCATTAATCTAAGTCCTCTTCAGCTCTCCACCAAAGAGAAGAAATTCAGTTGTCATGTGATATCAGGTGTCTACTTCTACACAGTATCTCTCTACTAATGGTATTCTAAGCCTTATTCCCCCATCTGAAGAGGATACTTCAGTTTAAGTATAATTGATACATAAGCCACACCCCTGTTCCATATAGTTCTTTCAATTCAGCATAAATCAAGTTGTTGAAATTGAATGCTTACGAGCTGACAAAGCCTATAAATGGCCACAATCTCAGCAACTTGGGTCCTGGCATTTTCAGTTAGAAACTCCTATTTTACTAAACACAGAAATAGGAACCTATATAAAAAAGCAACAGAATGAACTCCAATATACACAAGGCATATTGTAAATCCAAGTCATTCAATCATTCAGCCTATGAAGATTCAATGCTCCCAAAGTAGTTTTTGCAGAAAAACTGATCTTCAAGTTCAGCATAACTTCTAGCAAAGACTGAATAGTTTACTTCCTGATGACAACTATTTTTGAAAATGTTTTAATAAAATTTCATCCTAGAGGAGTTTTTCTCTGCATACTTTTTTTTATTGTTTGAGAAATACATAAATATGACCTAAGAGTTCCAAGACCTTTATTTCAGTTGCATAATTTTCCTGTACAATAAACTTCTCTCATAAGCAGACAATTTCCTAACATAAGAATGTAACTACGTGGCTATAGGCAAAGATTTTGGATACAATAAGGCACTTATTTCACCTACTATTTTCTGAAAAAAAGGAAAAGATGGTATCAGTTATTACAAGACTCTGGTTGTAAATCCCTGCATATTTAAGGTAGTAAACTAATTGATAAAATAAACATCCTTTCTGCAGAAATCAATCTCTGCTTCACAGCTGTCAGTATATACCAACAAGCAAACTACAAAAGAACAAAAAAAAACCCCGAAACAAATCCCCCAAAACCCCTAAAAATATTACCCCTCCAAAAAAAAAAAAACCCCAACCCACAAAAACCAAAAAAGCAACTCCCCCAAAGCAAAACAGAACAAAACCCCAAAAAATGTTTAGGCCTTCCTGGAACACTTACTTCATCCTCCAATACAATCAGTTTGTACACACTAGAGACAAGCAGCTTACTAACAGCATTATTCATTGTTGTTGCTAATGTCGACAATACTTCTTGTTTCACCTTGGCTAAATAGGTGAAATTTAATGTTACCAGCAAGTAGAACAACATAGGACACATACACAGACAGGAAATAAGTGCCTAAGAGAAAGGCATTGAATTGTGGAGATACTGAGTTTACAGCTGTGGATTATGACCACACAGAAATACTAATTGTTGCCCTGTCTACTGAACACAATCATCTGCCTCAAACAACCAGCTATGAAAACTGTACATAATCATAAATTGAGGATACAACAGAGACCATGTGGTTTCATTTCTGGAAGGTTCTTCTCTAAAATACATATACCCAGCCCTGATGTAACTGATAGAATGTAGGAAACTAATGCATTTCAACTTAGCCCTTAAAAATATATAAAAATACGACAGCTAGAGTAAACTCCAGCTGAAGTGGAACAACAGTGAATTACCATGACATAGTGATGCAGACAGAAATTATCTAAATTAATAATAATAGTCACATTTTATTCATCTCATCCTAAGGTTTTTTATTTTTTGAAAATTTCTTCATTTACAAAATTATGATACTGTTCAGACATCCAGAGAATTAAAACATAGCTCATGCCCATACCTATCTGTAGAAAAATGTAAATTATGATGTATTCTTAAATTATTATACTTTCCAATCACATGTGCCATACTTTTTCAAATCTTTCCAGTTATTAATTGTAATCAATTTGCAACCTTCAGAAATAAATTACCTATGTTTCAGCATCATTTATGTTAACTAATAATTGATTTTACTTAATGTGCTATCAAAATTGCACATCTATGTTTATTTCCCAAGTTAAACACAGCACTTGAAATATTATTAGCTTGTATGCCTCAGTGCTAAGTATTCTGTTAATACAATGAATGACCTACCAAAGTCACTGCTGACATTCCCTGCTAATTAAGTAAAAACAAGATCAAAATTAATAGTATCATTTAAAGCTCCAAGAGTTTGGTGAGCTCAGTTGCAAAAGGATTTTGGAATGTTTCTACTAAGGTTTACCTTAAACACCCAAATGTGAACAATGGAATTGGTGGCAGCTTTAACAGGAAAACCTGCCAATTCTTCTGCTTAAATCCCTTGTCTTTGACAAGCCAGTGTTCATAGAACTTTCACCAGCATCTTTTACTTTTTATCTACATCCCTCAAAAATGTTACACTTACAGTTCATGTCATGAGCATCTTCATACAGGTTCCTAAAACTTCCAGTAAGCACAACTACATCTGAGCAGCAAAAGCCTCACAAGAATTTTGGTATAAAAGTAACCCCTTACAGAGGAAACACCTTTTCTATTTCTTACAGAGAAGGGACTTTCTTCTTCGATTTAAAAGCTGCAGAATAAACAACTGCAGTTATGCATGCACTGAACATACAGCACTGAAAGGTAAAAAGTTATGTACAATCATTTACAATATACACTTCTAAGGTCTTCAAAAACATCCAGAGTCAAAAATATTTTTGAAATACCCTAGTTTCAGCTCTGGTTTCTCAGAATCCTGTTACCAAATCATTTCAGTTTACCTGAACAGCTCGTCTGGTCACTATGCACCAAGATGAAACAAATTAATTCACAGATCTTTATGAGAAGGTTATGCTCTACTAAGAGATCAGAATCAAGCAAGATTATGACAGGAAGCACAAATAAATTTTAAAATTATTTTTCAGAAAAGCTAAAGGAAAGCACTAGTAGTAGTTCAAGCATCAGTAGAAGGCCTGTGGTTCTGACAATAAAATTTCAACATATTAGTATCAGCTGGTGTAAAAAAGATCAGAAACTTACGCATCTAACATAAAAAAAGAACTTAGAAAAGCTTAGATATTTGCTGATCTAGAACTTTACACACTCTCCTCCCTTGCTACAAATTCTAATCTAGTAGATGGGACCCTTCCCTCAATGTTTGCAGACTGCTGTTCTGCCATACTGTTCAAACTAGTTTAGGAAAAAATAAGTTCTATATTTAAATATAAATGCTTAATTGAAATTAAATTCCACAATGGCAATAATCAAATTATGTTCAGGAGATACAAGGGTTCTGAACTCACACAGGAATCATCATCTTCATCCAAAATCTAAAACTTTCTTTTAATGCTGCTCCTTTAGAAAAGACACTGAAAGTACCTAAGACCACAAATTCACTTGCAGTGAATGTTAATACAACACAATGTCAAGTTTCCTCTCACCTATACATTCTTGAAAGTGGACACAATTGTTTAGGAAATGTCCAAGGATCAGGCCTTGTATTTGGAGCCACGTCCAACATGCCAGGCTTTCCCTTAATTACAGATTGTTTATAAAATTATGAGTGATTCAGATAATCAGTAAGAATGCAAATCAAACACTTGCCCATCAATTTCAAAAATTTCTTTCACAAAAAAATAGGATTCATATATCATACTCCCTTATAGGTCAGAGAAACCATTCCTCTTTCACACACCCACACGACACAAGGAACACACCCCCCGACACAAGACAAGGAACACCTCCCGACACAAAAACAAAACACACACACACACAAAACAAGGAACATAACAAAGAAACTCCCAAGAATAAAACAGAACCCTAAATTTGCCTAAAATGGGTGGAAATAACATTATAGGAATGAACATCTGTATTTGTTAAATACATCGCACTCCCAACTCAACCTCAGGGGATTGAAACAGCCTTTTCCGTTTTTAAGAACTTTTCACAGAGAAAAGAATTTCTATGTAAAGGCTGCTTAGACAAGGTTCTGTACATTTTCTTCTGAAAACTCAAAATTATAGTAATTCTTATTTCAATTTTTTTCATTTACCTTCTTTTTCCTTTCATAAATTAACTTGCATTTAGTTTTCCTGACCCAAAAGGTTCTCTGAAAATATGTGTGGGAAATTTGGTAGCATTTAGAACTTTGTCCTAGTAACAGTGCTCTCCCTCCCTCTCCCACTACCCAAATCCAAACTCTTACATACAATTTTAACTCCTTTTCATTCTATCTTCTCTTTTAAGTAAAGAAAATTGCTGAAGCACCAATTAATATCCAGCACTGTAGAGGACATCAAGAAAATGAAAACAAGAGGGACCTCCCTCTTTCAGAACCAGAAGCAAGTAAGAAAAACAAATGTTCTGGTGTTCCAAAATGGCTATGAATGCACCACACTGCATTTCTGATCTACTCCAAAGTATCACCACGTCTTCACCTGTGGTTACAGAACTGCCAAAGAAGTGGTTCTCTGGTGCTGCCACACTGCTCCACCCAACACTGCACTCTGGCTAGCAATGGTGCAACCACATGACTGATCAGTGAGCTGCTCCAAGGGAAAATTATTTTGTTAGTACAGTTAAATGCTGGATTGGCTGATTCTGCAAGAGTGTAAGCACTCCAACAGGAGACAGTGTAGCAGAAACATGTGGAGTTGTTTGGGTTTTGGTTTCTTTTCTGCTTGTGCTAAGGATGTAGGAAGAGAAAGCACATTCTGGCAACTGCTGCCACCACAGCACCCTAAACATAACAGGAAATTGCACCCTGAATCCCAATCTCTTACTAATAGACTAAATGGAAAGTCTGCTACTAAAAATCAGTGATTATAGTGCTTGGCACATAAATACAGAAAATCAGGCATAGGAAAGCAGTGAATCAGGCAACTAATTGGAAACCCAGGCAACCTCCTGATGCCATGAATCAATTCTTCCACATCTCTAAGAAAAAAACAAACAAACCAACACAAAAAGATAAACAGCAAGATAAAGAAAATAAGACCTCTAAAATCAGATTTCCAAGGGAACTCAATGCACATTGAACATATAGAAGCATGAAGTGTGAAAGAAGGCATTTGAGTAAGTGCCAATTAATGAAAAACCTTTCTATGTAGCATCACTGGAAATTTGATTAAAGAACAACCACACTCACTTTACTCTGACATTCTGAGATTCACCTGCTGCAATCTCAAACTGTAGGAGCAAAGTGAAGCTTTCTGCTTTAGCAGTCAATCAGAACAGAGCAAAACTGTTCTCCTGAATCCATAGGGTATTATGAAACTAGCACAGTATTCTGCCCTGTAATGTCCAGACTTGCAGATGTCTAAATGTGAAAAAGGTGATGTCACAGAGGAGAAAAGCTGTTCACCTTTGCTTAGAAGTTGTGCTTCCTCACTTTAAAGGCAGCTGTACAAGTTAAGTGTAGTTTCTCATTCCATCACCCACCAACAATTTAGTGTGCAGAAATGTGAAAGTTGCCTGTTGTTTTATGGGATTATTCTTCTCAGATACCCAAAGGTTTGTGAGTATATACAAGGTCACTATAGTCTAATACATGTCAACAGTTTATCCCTCTATACCACAACAGATTCTTGTTCCAGTGTTCTCCCCTTGCAGAAAGGAAATTAGTCCAAGTATAAATTATAGATTTCTCCTTTGAAAGGGCATCACTTACCAGTAACTACCATGCTGCTCATGTTAGAGTTCGGGCTATTGAGTACACTGCCTGAAAGAAGTTCGTCAGATCCTCTCTAAAAAGAAAGAGACAGTAAGAGATTTTTTTCCTCTATTTTGTGATTTTTAGAGATGATACTTCCTCTTTTCAGATAAGTGCAACAACTTGAAATCTAACTTAAGCACTGTATTTACATGACAATCTGAAATGAGAGCAGCCTAAGCAGTTTTTTAACCCACCACTGAAATGAAGCCATCTCTGGCCACAATGAGAACCGCTGAACAAAAACTTTGTCCAGCATTTCAAACTAAAATATTATTATTATTAAATATATTTAGTCTATTACAGTAACATTTAAATTAACTTATAGTTTTAATTCTTAAATACACATACATATTAAATTATTATATCTAGCTGAAACTACAAGGGAAATCTATACAAATAGAAATATGGAGTTTAGCTCAATTCTGACACTTATTTAAAAAAAAGACTTGTTTTCACAGGAAATGATCAGTTTTCATTTGGGGGACATCCACTTGTTCTGCAAAACACAATTTAGGGCAGAGAATTACATCTTCATTGTAATTCTTAAAACATGACCAATATCAACTAATGAATGATTTTAAAGTGGGCTGCAAAAATCAGAAGAGGGTTTATATTGAAAACATATAAGATAATCCTTTCCTCTCAAATTATCTGTAAAATGGACATGTGACAGAGCTATAAAGCCTTATGTTTCTCACACATTTTTTTCTTTTATCTTTTACCACCCAGCTCCTTTCATCCCTCAAGACTTCACCTCTGAAAAAGCCTACAAAATGATCTTTCAATTAAAAAAAAAAGCATCCTTTGAATATTATCTTTAATTTCTTATAGGTTCTCTCCCCACTGCAAAAGTATTTCCACAGCACCCTTAAGATTAATTCAAGTCACAGCTAAAATGGAAATGAGGGAAGAAAACTGCTACTACCCATCCTTATAAAAATAAATGTTTTTAACACTGTTATGGACACTACAACAGAATCAAGAACAGTCAGTGAATATGTTTAACAGGGCATCACAATACTGCATAATAAATTAATCTGAGGCCATCACCTTTCTAGACAGCTCAACTGCAAGATGTATAAAAATCAAACCCTTACCATTTTATCACATTGCACTGCGTAGCAGTATGTTAGTTTATACATGTGCATGCACATAAAGTCATTAAAGTTTACTGAGTTTTCAAGATCAGAATCTTTGCACAGTTTATTTAATACTCTAAGCTCTGAAGGGTCCATAGCAGGCAATAAAGCTGTGCCTATTAGATCAGCAACAGAGTTCCCTTAAAATTGCAGCACACCTAATACCAAGATTAGGTAGGACCATGACAAGGACCACATCTTGTCCTTTTCAATATAAGGATGCATTTCTAATCAGATATAACCAAGGAAAAGTTTAGCTAGACAAAACTGAGAAACAAGATAAGAGAAGTTATGGGAACTGTTATTCAAACTACATTGTTTTCTAATGTGAATACAATACACTAACAAAGGCACTCAGTATGAGCTGAAACATAAACATTCCTTTGTCTTTAATATTCCATTTTTCTAACATAATACTGACAAGGGTAAAACATTGCACAGTTCAAGATTACCAGTAGCACAAGCCTACTCAGTAATAACTGCAGGTTTTAGTGCTTGCAGCTAATCCCTCAGCCAGCCCTGCTTGCCTGGAAGCCCCTGGCTGCAGCCTGGGCAGCCCAACTCAATGGGGAGAAGTGGCAGCAGAAACTGAATCTGTTCATCCTCAGGCCGATTAAGAGAATTCAACAGCATTTTTTTCTTTTCTTCAGTATGACAGACATTGATTTGCAATGCTACAGCAGTTACCATGTAAACAGCTGGAGCAACCCCAGTACCACATGAATGCTCTTCCCAGAACATGCAGGAACTTTACAATTCTGAAATATCTCAAATTTCAGTTGTCCTCAGCTTCAGAAAGTTACTTACAACAGCAAATGCTGAATGAAAGAATGCAAGCACGATTACATAAACTTCTGGTTCCTAGTAAATCAGGCTTTCAAAAAGCACAAATTACTCAATACAGTGGATATTCAGTTACTGTATCTGTGCTTCACCAACAGTTCTCTCCTCATTTTGAAACGTATTTTACATTTCATGAATACATCCATGGTCAATCACATGATGTTATCATTGCACCTGAAAGTTTTAACAGTTTTGTTTCGGAAGAATAAGTAAATGTGAATTTCTTACATTGGCCTGTATCACAATTCTACACTTCTCTTATTTGCATAAATTAGTGTTCAAAAGTCTGATTCACAAATGTACAGGTCCATAAATGGAATATTCTTCAAGTTCCCCAGGAAATCACAAATATATAACAAACTTCTGCTAACTCATTCCCATACATACTTTCCAAGCTTTTGGTCAAAGATCTCTGATAACTGTATGAGTAAACATCACTAGATATACATGGCTGTTTTTCCTAATTGATTCTTAAGCAGCTTAGAACACCTTTGTACTTTGTTTAATATGTAACTTTAAAACCAGCTATGCAACAAAAGACACAAGATGTGCTTGGGCACAGAATGATTAAATTACAAAATCAAAAGCAGTAACTGCCTGGCAATTGTGATTTACTTCAAAGGGTTATCTGAAGATGCCAGTTGTCTAGTAAAGCAATTTAATATAAGCATCCCAAGTAAGGCAATGTGTGCTCTTAGACTGGCACTACTACATGACACAAGCATCTCCTGAATTACACAGACATAAATACTTATTTTACTTGCATTTATTTAGCAAAGATGAGACTTGATTCAATTTGTGCTTTGGGGTGCTTGGCTTTGGTTTAATGTGCATCTTCTTTTAGAGGGTGCTAAGCCAAAAAGGACTGGCATCTTGTTCCAAGAGCAAACCTTTTCATAACTCAGCTATGCCACATGTGAATTTCAAGAAGTAAAACCAGTTTTTCAAGCATCTTGAATATTTAATTAGTCTTATCTCAAGCACAGTAGTTCAGCTAGTCAAATCATGCAAAACAAAGAAACCTTTAAACTAAATTACGTAATTGTACTGAGTGTTTCAGAGTAAGGAAATGAAACTAAGATCTTTGAAGAGCACAGCAAATCAGATTCGAGAAGAATGGAAGATCCAAGAGCAATGTTCACTTTACTCTTTTCCCCATCTGTGCAAACTGCTGCGTTTAAAGAATCAAAGAAAGTTTGAGATTGTAGAACAATATTGAAGATCACACATACATAGATGGCAGAAACATTCACATCTAAGTTAAAATAACAAACAAAAAACACCACAATGATTTTATTTCATCACAGACTGCAAAGGAAAATTACTGTACCAGCAACACGGAAGAGACTAATTGAATATCCATTTTAGCATGAGGCAAGGAGATTATAAAGAACAAAATAAGAAGCACAAACTGCTATTACACTACTAGTAGGTCATCTTCTGACACGTAGTCCTCAGCAGCACAAGTTTTCAATGCCTTATTTCTATTCTTACCTGTGTCAAGAAGATTAATGTATATTAACCTTCCACAAAAGCCAACCACTAACTACTTGTATCAGAGATATTTAGAACATTTCTTTATGAAACCAGCACCTGCAAAAATATTAGTACAAAAAATACACAAGGGAACTGCCAAACTAACATCTTGCAGTGGGTGAACCTTGAATTTATCACAGAGTCAATATCAGCCTCTCACCAAAGCCCAGGTTACCACACCCTTGCCCCCCACAAGAGCATTTCCATCCATGGTGTGAAAACTCCATGTTAATTTATGGCTTCACTCAATGGCATTATGTAAAACTGACAAGTAGGACCCACTTTCAAAAAAGATAAAGAATATACCAGCTCAGAATTTTAATATATATTTAAGAGAAAATTCAAAATTATATATATAAAAATTATTTTATATACCACTTTGACATTATTGTTCATTTCCCTAAATGAATAGTTATTGTATATGCTGTCACTTCTGGAATTTAAAAAATCAACTATAGAAAGAGACAGAAGCTCCTAGCTTAGCAAAATAACTGCCCAGCTTCTTGCTTTAATAGTCACAGCTAACTCAAAATGCCTCACTACCCAGGCTGGATTTGTGTAGAAGGATGGCAGATTCCCCCCCGCCCCCATAACAAACTACTGTAAAGCTTTGTGCTATCACAGGTTATATTATGTAGCTATGCAATTTCAGGAAGTCATTACAGTCACACTGTCCTCCCAGGCTAATCAAAATTATACTATTTAGAAGTCTTTGCCAACTATTTTCTCACGTGCCAGATAGGGCTTTAAATATTTCAACCATTCTCCAGATTTTACTACATCCAAGGTACAACCAGAGAGTAACAACTTTGGCCTGAGAGTTACTAAAGCGACTTAGTCTTCTACACGTGAAAGTACTTTTTGACAACTGTTTATGTCCCAGAAACATGACCTGTTTTCCCAATAATTCAGGGGTATGGAGACCCTGATCAGAAGTTATGGCTGAACCCAACATACGAGTGTATTATAGAAGGCATGTTAGAAGCATGTGTAGAAGCACTAATATACTACAAGAATACTAAACCAATACCACAAGGAACAGTAAACATGTGACAAAACTGTACTTTGTTAAAAAGTCAACAATCACCTAAAATAATTTCTGAATTCCCACTGGAAAATATAAAGAAGACACTCAAAGATATTGAAAAATACATTTTCTGATAAATCTTCTCATTTGCAGTATTCAAATTTGCTGATATTAAAACCTCTCTCAAAAACCAGGATACTTCTGCCCTCCCATGTCCCTCTTCTCCCCCAGACGAAAGAAAAATAGGAGAACTTTGGCTGCACTGCACATTTACCACAGTCATTCTCAGCCTACGGGCACAGATTTCCCAAGGGGTATGACAAGCCAGGAGACAGATCTCATGATTTAAGGAAATCCAACAGCATTGTAAACCACTCCATTCTAACAACATCTGGAAACAATTTAAAAGGAAGAGCCAGAAATCTCATGGTATGGGAGAGGAATAAAAGGACATGACAATTTCAACCCAGACATGAAGTATTCCCCTCTAACAGATACACACCTGTAAACACACTACTTTAATATCTGAATTAACTTTAAGTACTGGATGTTGGAAACAACAGAACAAAAAACTTTAAACCTCCAAACAAAATATTTATAAATTTCATTGGCTTCACATGTGATGGATCAGAATTCAACAAATGCCTAATTATGAACATGATACACTTTTAATGCATCGCTGCATACATATACCCTCACACACTCTTTTGCAAAGAAGAAACAGTTCATCTGCCTTATGCTCAACCTACATTCACTACTGCTAAGACATACAAGATAACTTACCCCAATGAATTCATTACACCTTTCATATGTACAGGGTCACGGAAGATCCACTCAGGACATGACGGTCAAGTCCGAAAGTACAGTCCAAAAGAAACTCCATGCAGGTTCATAAATATTTTGCAAAGCATACAGTTTAAACTACAAGTCTGTTATCACTTCACCAGAAACTTACATGCAAGGAGTACACCTCTTGATTTTTTTTTAATTACACTATTTATATATATGAGCATGAAATCTTATCAAAAAAGGTCATGAACTCCACGGGTGCTTGACAACTCACCTGTAACTTAATACTGAATGAAAAGTAAGTGATGTTAACTGGATACAATATGACCACCTTTCCATAGTTATTCTCCTTATATTTTCTTTTTCACCCTACTTCAATTCTTTTTTATACTCTCCTCGGCCAAGCATATACTGTTTATACAGCCAAACAACTAACTTTGCCATGTGAACACTCTCAATTTTTCAGTAAGAAAGGATCTAGAAGAAAATTAAGCTTTTATTCTTTTTTACTCACACAGTATATGCCATGTACCTCATTTATAAAAACACACAAAGTTTGTAGAAATTGAGCAAGAGCAATCAGCAGAATCTGAAAAGTCTTTTAGATTTAAAGGACACAATTCTCAATTTCCCTGAAAAGAGACTAATTTCTCAAAGCACCAGAAGATCAAGATGGACTATTAAACCAAAAAGCCAAAGAGTAAAGAATTAAATCTCCACTTGCCCCATGTCACATGCCTCCATTTGCAAACTTCCAATTGTAATGAAACTCTGCAGGCAAAATCTTGTTTAACACAAATCTACACGTCAAACATCCAGGAGGAAGTGCACTCACAAAATAATTTATTCCAGCATTTCAGACTTTCTATTCCACTTTTACCAGGAAAGAAACTGTTACTCTCAAACAGCTGTACATTACTGGTGGTAAATTAGAACAGGCGAGAACAACTCACTAGAGCTCCCATCTGGATGTGTTCTCTGCCTTCCAGACAGAGAATCACGGCACCCACATGTGCAATTTGGTCCTTCAGTGGCAGTTTCTACACCTCAAAATGTGATTCATGTGGAAGGTATTTTCTATTCAGCTATCTGCTATTTTGCACTAACACATTTAGAGCACTAGTGCTATTTTGTCTACAACTCAATACTCATGTTACACATTTATAGAAAAACTGATTTTATAAAAAGGCTAAATACAGCTGTATGTACTTGCAGACATGAAAAATACCCAAACTCTTATATCAAACATCACGGTCCCATTAACAGCTTGTGAATCCACAGCCTCATTTGAATCAACTACCACCAAATGCAGCAACCCTGCCTTCTCCCTGGCCCCAACAACCTGTTCTTATTTTGCCCTTCCCAATTCTATATTGCTACAAGCACTCATGCACCCACACACTTGGGTACAAATCTGAGTAAAAAGATGTAACTCACTATTGTGCCAGCTCAGCTTTATCCTGGTTAAGTTCCCAAGAGAGGTTTGGAAATTGGCTACCTAAGCATCTGTTGCCCAAGTATTACAGTGACAGAAGAAAATCAAATTAAGCTTGATTTGCTTGTGAAAACATAGTCCAAAGACCTAAGAAATGGGAAAGGTATTTTCATGCTGGTATTAGCTAGTATTTTTCAGATCATAGAATCACAGAATGTGCCAAGTTGGAAGGGACCCACGAGGATCACTAAAGTCCAACTCCTGGCCCTGCTCAGCATCACCCCAAAGCATTTTACTTTGTCCAGCCCCCCTACTAAGTTGCAAATAAAGTGTTCTGTTACAAATGGAAAACAGGTGATTTCCAACAGTGACAGACATCAAAACACATCAAATAGGTATACTAAACCTTCCTTACACTGACACATACTTCCTACATAGCACAAATTAATTTTCAACAGTCTTCCTTTCGTTCCATTTTCAGTTCTCCTTATTTTTCACATATATTGTCACAGAATGAGCATTATTAAAAAAACCCCAAAAACTAGTACAATGAAAAAAACGTGGAGTAAACTTTTCTGAGAGAAAAACACAAAAGTCATTTCAAAAAGGGGCAACTTACAGAAGTTACTGTTAGAAAGAGACCAGATGTCTTTTACTGTAAGAAGTTATTTTTTATCACCAAGGACATGTTCCCCATGCCACTGCTGAAAAGACAAATCTGGATGCCACCTCTAAACTTCTGAACACTTCTGAACTTCAGTCTTAGTTCACTGTTATAATGTTCCATATATTTTTTGCTGTCTACTGCTACTATCATGACTAAGTACCATTGAACACAAAAGTTGTTAACTCTGGTTACTCTTTTATGAACGGGTTTAAAAATATAACTAACACGCTCACTTTTCTGTTTGAGAGAAGAAACCAGGCAGACAATAGGTAAGGTAATTTTCAAATGTGGATTGACATGACTAAAGATAAAATAAAGCATATTTTCCAAACAGGAGTCTTGTATCCAATTCATTTCTCTAAGTACAACTGAATATACAACAAACATGCTGTATAACTGATCACCATATTTACTGTAGGTGAAAAATCTCAAGAAAGCATTGGCTGAAAGTAATAGCCTGGCTAGTTCAATGTCCCCCAGGAAAATCCCTGCCCACCATCCAGTCACAATAAAAGCAGCGTTGAAAGAGCATTAAAACTGCTGATAGAATTCCTTGGATTCAAAACTTAATCCCTACACATTTCCCCAGCACCCCAAAACATAACACCAAGGAAAGGCTGGATGAATCATTCCAGTTGTTTATATACACCTATAGATAAAGTAATCCTCAACTTTAAAAACTTTACATCAGTATATTAAGAGCAAGGAATAGTCACCAGAGAACAAAAAGGAAAAATGTTTCACATGGCCTTCAACAAAACATGAATGAAGCTGGCATTAAGCCTGCTACCCACACTGCATACATCAATTAGCAAGAAATTCCATTTTCCATTATTAATATCTTGAGATAATTACAGAAGCTCCAAAATACATTCCAGTTTATTCCTCCCATATTTAACAGCTTTGTTCAGAAAAATCATCATCCTTATTTATTCCCACTACTTGCACACACACATTGTTTTCTTTTAACATCTGGACAAGAAGTCTATTTTTACACGGCAAAGAGCACAACTTTTTGACACTTCTGTGCCTTTCTTTGTATTTATTACTGCCATCAACATACATGGCTTGCCTTCTTTCTTATATTTGTAATATAACTTTTATAATCAACAAAAAGAAGCAGATATTTCATCTAGAGTGTCTGTTTCATTGTCTGGCCAGTATCTGAAAATAGGGTTCCAAAACTGTAACATATTTCATAGCACTCAAATTCTCAGAGACTGAAGTCGCTCATAGTACAGAATGAAAGGTGTGCAGAGTCCATTTACTTCTCCTGAAGTGAGAATGTCAGAATTCAAGGTTCAAGTAATATATGGTTTACCTGAGACTGTTTCTTCACTAGACATGACTGAGGGCAACTTACGGGGGGTTTTTTGCCCCAAAGCTGTTCACATGGATCAGTTTACTGCAGAAAAACTTGGAACTTCTTAAGGTATTCCTCCAAACTACTAAATACATTATTAAATTTTAATCAGTTAATACTTTGTCCTCCCAGGCAACAGAGAAACAATCATGCCAGTTCATAGTTCTACTGTGACCAGCTCCCACTGAAGTGCTTCAGTAACTACACTTGACTCTCGATTCAAAGTGTGACTTTAAGCCCGTCTCCAACGCTGCACAAACATTCGAAGCCAGAGGGGTCCAGAATCCACATAACTGACTTCTTACAGCTCTTCCAAGAAGGAAGCTTGCTCAGAACACAATACAGGTACATCTGACAGAACAGCTGCTGTAGCTACAGGCTGGCTGTATTATATAAGGACTAGCCCAAATCCAGCAGAATCAATACTGAAGCTGAGCAACAGAGCCCTACCAGACGAGGCCTGCCTTGGCAAGCAGTTAACACAAAACAGCTTCAGGTGAAAAGACAGGTATGTAGCACAAGCTAAAAAGTCCCTGAACACTCGTGAAGAGTTAACTCTATGCACTAGAAACGTTTACATTCCTACCTCTGAAATAGAATTGCCCACAAGCATTCATAAAGTTCCACTGTCCCATATCTTTGCTTTCTCAGTCTGTACTGTGAAGTACCAATCTAATTCCTGAGACAAATTTGAATACAAAAGTGAAATAAACAGTAAATTAACAACACTCTGGAAGCCTTTTCCTTGCTACATAAAATATGATAAGTTCATAATCAAACTTGAGAAATAAAAAGTATAGCAAAGCAAACACCCACTTCTGTGTCTATCTATTACAGGCAGCCACTTCTAAGTTCAGCTGTAACTGCTCTGAAAAAAGGAGGGGGAGGGAGAGAAGAAAACACGACTTTTACAGTCATGATGCCATAATGAGAAAAAAAAATGCAAAATTAAACTTGGAAATAAGAAGCTAACACCACTACATTAATCTAGAACGACTGTTTACAGTTCAGTGCCTAGAAAGGTCTTTTGTGTAGAGCCTCCAATTTACCCTTGGGGGATTTTTGGTTAATAAAGCATATACTGCTGACTAGGTAAGAGCTCACAATGACTAGCTAAAATCTTCCAATCTGCATTTACTGATGTTCAAAGTATTTAATTTTGTATCAACAGTTTGCCCCCTTATTTGTTAAGTGTACATCCTACCTTCACACCCACTGGAACATCAGTGACAATGCTGTAAAAAAAGACAAACAAGAACGTAAGTCAAACAATTTATCCTCAAACCCAACTCTTCAATGTATTGCAATGACAAAACAAGGAGGAAACAAATAGAGAACAACTTCCCCGACGAAGAAACTATTCCAGGAGCACAGCAGGACTGAGGGGGGAGTACAAAAGAAACCTACAAAAACCACTGAGCTACTCCAGCTTAAAGGCTTCTTCAAAAGAGTACAAAGTTTCAAGTAAACATTACTCCAGTACAGCCCTGTTAGGAAATTTCGTTAGAAAACTCAGGTCTCTGTACTACAAGAGATCATAGGATAGAAATAAATTAATTTAAAAGCAAGTACAGAACCTTTCACACATCTGTTAACCAGACAGATAGTTCAGCAACATATCCTGCCCTACAGATCTCACAGCAGAAAACAATGGAAACATTTTTCTAAATTAGCTTGGGGGGAAAAAAAAGGAATTGGCAGCTACATATATATCAAATTAATGAGGTTCATCTATTCAAAACTCTGCAACAGGTGTATCAAGGTCCATCTTTTTCTTTGAGGTTGTGACATCATCACGTAGTGTGTAACACAATCCTCAAGGAAATCTAAGTCTACGCAAAGGAAAAAAAACCAAACATGAATATATGAGAGCATTCCACAATGCACTACTCATTAGTGACAAGACTTCTCAGACAGGATTTGTAAAACCTAACATTATAAACACAACTAACCATAAAAAGCCTTTAGAACTCTCACAGTTGAGAGGTTATATGCTTTAAGCATTTCAAAGAGATGGCTTCTCTGTTTGAAGTAAACAACTTAATAGGAAATGTGCAAGCTGGAAGCTGTTGTATGGACACTGACCAGGGCTACAACCAGCAGCCCCATTTTCCAGGTCCAACAAAAAGCAGGCCTTGTGTGTGGTGCCTGCCCATCCTTCGCTGTCCCGTATGGTCGACTCCTTCCAACCTTCCCTTCTTTGGCGTTTACAATAACTCCGCAGCATATACAAAGACATCTTTCTACCTGGGAAGGGGGGAAGCCAACTGCCTTATTAGGCAGTTACTGAAAACAAAAGAGCTCGACATCTGGCTCCTGCTGGTATCGCTCCTCCCCTCCAGCCAGCTCCAAAACAAACCCGAGCCCTGCAGCGTGCCCCTCCTCACCCCAAGGCCGGGGGGCGACACGGCAAAGGCGAGGGAGGAGGGAGCGAGAGGCTCTGGGGGGACAGTGGGGGTCAATCGCGCTGCCGCTTCACGTCGAGACGCGGCGTGTCGGGCACTGCACTGAGTATGGGGCGGCCCAAAGCCCCCGGCCATTAAACGGGGGATCCAAACGAAGGGCCCGCGCTACGGAGAAGCTGAGCCCCGTCCTGTGCGGGGACCTCATGCTTCAGCCGTCCCGCGGCGGGGAGCCCTCCGCTCCCCACGCCCTCGGAGGCGCCCGCCGCCAGCCAGCGCGCCCGCGGCACCGCGACGGGTCCCACCACCGCCCGGCAGCAGAAGCGCTGTGGCCCGTCGTCCCCAGCGCCCCCAGCCCCCACTCACTCACCCGTCCATCGCCGAGCAGGGCAGAGCGCGGGCGGCGGGACAGGAGCCGCGCACACGGGGGAGGCTGAGAGAAAATGGCGGCCTGGCCTGCACGGAAACCGCCGAGCGTTGCCGAGTGCCCGGGCTCCGCTCCCGCGTCCCCGCCGCTACCGCGCACGCGCCCAATGCCCGCGCATGCGCCTTGCGCGCCGGTGAAGCTTTTTTGCCCTCAGCTGCCCGGCCCGAGCCGGATCGTCAGCAAGGCGGCGGCGGGGTCGGAGCTGTGGGCCCCGCCCCCGCCCCCCGGGTCCGCCCCCGAGCCCCGAGCCCCGCGCCCCGCCCCCGTCCCCCCAGGGTCCGCATCCGGCCCCCTCGGGCCCTGGGCCGGGCCCCGTTACGGGGGCCCGGATGCGGACCCCGGGGGGCGGGGGCGGGGCCTCGCCGTGCGGTGAGTGGTGGCTCTCGCTCCTCCCGCCCTGGCGAGCCGCTAAGGGACACAGGACAGGGCTCAGGCTGCTGGAGGCGGCGGACGGACACCGGAGGCTCCTGAGCCCAACACTTTTCCCGGTGGCCTCGCCGGGGCCGCGGCCGAGCCGCCGGACCCCCACGTGTTGAGTGGGCAGAATTCCAGCGCTTGGTGCCAGCGCTTCCCAGCACCGGGAGCTCGTCCCATCTCAAGGATGATGCCTTGAAAGATGCCAAAAATAGCTCTGAGCCAAATTAGTGTGGGATATAAAAAATGGTCGATTCTTAAATGTCTAGGCTTAGGGCTTTCAGGAATAGATGATGATGCATCTCCCCTGAACACTGATTTCCATGGTTTTTATAATATTGTCCACGCAATCCCCAGTTCACACATCTGTCACTCCAGCCCCATCCTGCCCCTGGTCACACCTCAGGATTTGATTCTGGGGGACAGTGGGACCCTTTCTTCATCATTTTTGTTTTTCTCAGAACACGCAGAGCCCTTGGAACTTTTCCAGTGTTGTTCAGACCCAAGGTTGTTGACTTACGTCTCGCTTTGCAGGGCTTTTGATATTCTTCAGCCTTCTACCTTGAAAAGAGTCTAAATAGCTGGTGGAATCTTAGACATTGATATGGGATATATACAATAGATTAACATTGAACTTAAGTTGCCAGAAATATTAACACACTAAATCTGTGTTTTACTACAGTTACAAGTACTTCTAAAATCTTTTAAAAAAATCAAAAACACCTGAGGCATCAGGGACAATGTTCAGAGGGCCCAGGGGCCCCGTCCCCACCCAGGGAGCCCTGTCCCCATCGCTCAGTGCCTGCAGCTGAAGAGTCAGAGGGAAACAACCTGTTGACTATAGAGCTGATCACTAATACTGTTTAAGAAACTCAGAACAAACATTCAAATTAACTATTGCAGCGAATTAGGTGTTTCCTCACAGAAATCTGTGTCGCCATCGTTCTCTGTAAAGTACCATGTCAGGGTACGAACTCGTCACTCTATGGGGCCATCAGGAAATACACATTTTCTTCCCCTTATTTTTTGGCCAGTCCCAATGTTTTATTATAAATCTCTAAATGTTTGATACAGAGTTTCCGGAAAGAGCTACTCATGAGACAATCCAGACTGCATTCAAACAAAAAGTCAATGATTTTATACCTATGAAAGAAAACTTGAAAATGTGATCCAAATGTTCCTATAAGATCCCAAACCCAGAATATTAGAAAGTATTCAAAACGTCTTCTGTGATTTATAAATTTTGATCTGGCAGTACTGGTTTCAATAAAAACTTTTCAGGAGGTAGCCCATTACTTGATTGCACTTGAATTTTTTCAGGTTAGTGTAAGTCCCTTGGAGTCTGTCACTGAAACTATGCAATGAAGCCTGATAATAAAGTATTTTCAAACAAAAAAACTATGCATACCTCAATAACTAGAAAATTTTCAGTATGCTTTAATACCTCTGTATTCTTCTTCTCTAACTGACCCTGTGAATAGCTCAATAACTGACTTAACAGGAGTACATACAAATTCTCATTCTACTCTGGGACTTTTATTGTTCTGTCCTGGAAAAGTCGCTGGTTCTCTGCAGCAACCAGTTTACTAGGTGGAAAATAATTATTAATGCTTCTCCTAAATGCCATTATCACTTGGATATCTGCAACTATCTTCTCTTTCAGAAACTGTCTTTGGCACCTGTCACTGACCACTACACTAAATGACTTATTATTCTCTTTCTTATAAAATCCCTTTTAAACCATTTCATTTGCTTAGATTGTTTATAAAGCTCATCATGCCAAATGCTGTTTTTTAGGGGTTTGGTTTCCACATTGTTATGTTGTTTTGTTGGGGGTTTTTGGTTTTTTGTGGTTTTTTGAAAGTCACTGATTGTTACATTTTTGCATATGTTAAAGTACTGTGATTGAAAGTAACCAAGAACATCAGAGATTTGGAATTGCTTTTAACAATCTCTATAAATTCAGTGTATTTTTATAGACATACTCCAAATATATGTAATTCCTGTATATTCTGACATGTTTAGTAGACTTTGCACCATTGGAGGTTGGGTTTATAATTGATTTCTCTCATTTGCAACTGTGTTCAGTCCTGTTTTTTGCCACAATGTACTGGGGATTTTTTGTCTTTTTTCCCTGTTGTAAATCTGAATACATCTTGCTTGGTTTTGTATCTAATCCTTCTACTTCCTAGTAATTAGGGGAACAGGTGTCTTTCTATCTGACTTCTCTGTCTCACTGCCTGACTTGCTTACCTTCTTTGTCTTTATAGTAATGCCATCTTCAAACCTGACTTTCTCTTCCATAACATTCCTGTTTTCTTCTTCTTTCATGACACCTACCAGAATGTATCTAATCAAGTGAGCTAATATTCATTCAGTTTATCCTCTAAGTTAGATGCTCTTCCATATAAGGGAGACTGAGGAGCTCCTGCTGAGTATTTATAGTAGAAAAGACACTGGAACTGAGTTTGCCAATCTGAGTTTGAAAAAACGTATGTGACTTTATAGAGCAAATCTCTGGTCCCACACAAACCATCAATAAAAGTGATAATTAATCAATCAGGATTTTACCTAGAGCATTTAATTTTAGAAGGGGAAAAAAAAAGATACCAACGTTCAGTATGTACTAATAAAATACCATGGCACCCTCTTGCTCAGTTGTTTGTGCAGTGTGGTATTCCACTTTCCTTTTCAAGTTAGCTTTGCCTTTTCATATGATTAGATCCTTTTTATTATGCTTTTGGATGGCTGATGAAATGTCTGCCATATTTGGGACAAACAGTGAGCTGATCAGTTTTCTCTGGTTTTGCTTTGATTTTCCAATGTTTTAGAAGGTCAGAAAAAAAACGTTGCCAAAAAACACCCCCTTGTCCTCAGGACCTGTCAACTTTCTGCTGAAGTCCTGCATCAGATATTTCAGGAGGCAGCTGTAATGTCCAGTAAAAGACAATCATTCAGTAACACTTCAATCAACACCACCCCCCCCTTATATCCTTGATCCATTTTATTCTAACCAAAATTTAAGTGAAGATACTATAGGTTGTTCAAAAGTTCCATACTTTTAAAAACCTAGTAATCTTACTGCTGCAATAATATTTTGTTTTCCAAAATTATTTCCTTTGATCCTTGATATACTTAGATGTTTCACTTTGATGGGTTGTTTCCTTTTTATTTGAAGAACAGCTAATAAGTAAATCTGTGTAGTTTGGTAGCAGTATGAGTAGTTAATGATGTATGCTTAGTGAAATATTGTAGGAATTAGAAAACACTCAGATATTTTCTGCTGTACGTTGTTCCAGACTGAATCTCTGATGCTGCTGGGGAAAAAAAACCAGCATCCACCTTCTCAGCAAATAGCTTGTCCAAGAATGTGCCTGAGTACTTTTTGACATCTGGAGCATTCTAAGGGAACAAGTTATGCAATTTGGGAAATCACTGTGTGAAAAATATTTTCTTTTGTTTGTGTCAAGTCCACTGCCTAATAATTTCTTTTGATGTCCACTAGTTCTTTTCTTTTAAAAAGTAAAGGGTAATTTTCCCTGTTCACCTAAATATGTTGCTCATGAATGCATATACCTTCAGCATATTGTCTTCAGTTCTATCTCAAGAGCCCTAGTAAATTTAATGTCTTCCCTATTAGAAGTCATTCTATGTTTTCAATAATTTGTTGTGCCTTTTTATACACCTTTCTTAATCTTATTCTAGAAAACCATAATGGTCCTCATTATTCAAGTTACAAATGTAATGGCTTTATATAGGTACATAGTAAATGCTTTCTGGTTTTATATTATTTTTCTTTTCTGATAATACCAATCTCATTTCCATGTTGGAATGCTACAAAGCCATGAGTTGGTGTTTTCACACCCCCCACAACTCAAGCACTCTTTGCTGTGTGGAAGCCATTCATTTAGATTCCGGGATTTTGCATATATATTTTGGTTTATTTTCTCCCTTGCATATTACTTCCATTTTTCAGCAAAGAATTCAACTTGCCATTTTATCATTCAGTCACACAGTATCATGAGAGTTTTCCACAATTCTTCACGGTCAGCTTTTGTTTTTATTACCATGAATAATTCAGCATCATCAGCAAACTTGGTCGCCTCGATAATCACTCTTTTTTCCAGATCATTTAAGAATATGCTGAACAGCACAGGTCCCTGTGGTACACTACCAGTGACCTCCCTCTACTGTGAAAAAAACAGATCATTTTTCTTGTCCCTCATTTAATATGTTTTAATAATGTAGTATTAATAACTAATAATTAACAATTTATTAATATATCAAAGAAAGTACCTGCTAGTACTGTATCAGCTTAGTTTCTCTCAAGAGCCTTGGGCAGAGAATTTCAACAAATGTTTTTTTTTAATTATATAATGTTTCAATCAGACTAGGTGAAAACTCAAACTTAATGACTCCTTCAAAGAATATGATACTTCTTAGTATTAGATGCACTTACACAGTACCCCTTTTTCCCTCTCGCCAAACTAAATAGCCCCATCTATTTAGTTACCCGGTGTTGTTAATGATAGTGTCGTTAAATGGCATTGCTTAGAACAACAGATCCTCTGGATATTATGGAAAAGGTTGATCATTTGGTTCACCAGTCATTGCTATATTAAACCACATTATTCTATCTTAAGCCAGTCTTTATCATCTTCATAAATTCCCCAGATGCCTTTGAGCGAAGTCCCAACAGTTATTAGCAGCTATTAATCTTTTTGTGTTCCTGTAAACAGTGTCCTTAATCAACATTTCTTTACAGCAGTCTGTGTTGATTTACTTTGTTCTCTTAACCAAAGTTTTGAAGCTATTGTGTAGCTCTTACAAGCACAGTGCCCTAAATTAATGTCTCTTTTTCAAGTTCAGGTCAGAACTCATTTTGCTGGTCTGAATCCCACAGGGTGCTCTCCAGCATTTTATTTCTAGCATCCTTGCTAGAAAGACAGCTTATCTTGGGCAGACTGGGAGTGTTACTGCTCTCTACCATATCAAACACTGAAACATGTGACATAGCTCATACTGTACTTCAGTGAATGTTCGTATGGATCCGAAGGTCTATTTTTGACAACTAGATTATTATCTGTCTGCCTACTTTCCCTCACTTTCTGGTACTATATCCACCTGGAAATTTATTTTCCACAGCAAATTCACCTTTTTCGATCACTGTGATTAACTGCTTGTACATTTACTTTCTTCAGGACTGGAGATCAGTTTTACTTTTTATTACAAACATTATATGCCATAGGTGATTGCAAATATCTTTCATTCCACTGGGTTCTCTTGGCTTTTGTCTTAGCTTCTTGGCGGTTGATCACGTTATGGGTCATGTACAGCCATGGCTGCAGCTCTGGGAAGAGTGTTGTTTTCCGTTATGGAAAAAACATGAAATGAATTTTTGTTTCTTTGTTTTTCTGAATGCAAAGGTGTCTGATGAGGCTATAAAACAAAGGGTGGAAGTTCTCTGCTCCTTAACCTAAAACAGTGTAAGGATTTTTCTGTTGTCGCAAAGAGAAGTGTAAGTGATGGCCTGGCACTACAAGACAACAGGCGAAATATTCCAGCACCAAAGCTCTGATTGCTCTCCAAGTACATTAGGAGAGTAATTTAATGGGTAATGAGAACCTAGTTGTCCCCTGCCCCCAGTATGGCTGAGCAGTACAGGTGAGGACTGCTCCCTTGATGATGGTGCTTTTACCAGCCTAGATCCTTGCATTGCCGACAGCACAGTTGTCCTGCCTACCAGGCAGTCAAAAAACACGTTAAAAAATCTCTAAGCATGGTACATTTAAAATCATTATTTTATGTGTGGGTTACATGAAAGACCCACAATCAGAAATGACTGGCTTGAATTCTTAGAGTCTGCTTCATTGCTACAATAGCTTTTGCCAACCAGTATTGCAGGTAACAAAGGTTCTCCATTTGAGGATGAGACAAGGTATGAATTTAGGGACTTCGAGATGATTTTTATTTTTGAGCTGAAGTGAAGCTGCTTAAATTTTGGCTAACAATACTCATATAAAGGTGTGGCTAACTTAACTGAGCTCAAGCATTTAGTCCAGCGATGCCCTGGCAAGCTGCTTTGAGCAAATTGGTGCCCAGTCTGGCATGATGTCTCAGCAAGTAGGTGGTGATTAGTAGCTGAGAGTCGGCGAAGATTAACCCCTGATCTCATATGTCTGCTTTGGCAGGGAGACTTTTCTTCTGTACCAGTGCAAAATCAAGCAGATCCATTGCTGCAGGTGATCTAAACTCATATAGTATCTAGACAGACTCACAGTCATTTTTATCAGAGAAGAGCCCCAAACCCCCAGCCCTCCTGCCTTCAGCTGCTCATTTGCAGCGTGAGAGCCTTTCCTGCTCTATGCCCTGCAGACAGGAGCAAGCACAGGCCAGAGGTTTCAGCCACAGCCAAACTGGGATAAATGCAAAATTAAAGGTTTATTAAGGTGTATTTTGACTAGCCCTCTATCTAACTCACAGACCAACATCAGACAGAATGCTTTATGTAACACACACAGTAGCCCAGTCTTGTACAAACTCTGAGGTTACCTAGTTTTGCAAACATGACCATTTTGCTTATTAAAAAGGTGACAAAAAAAGTAATGGACAACGCAATTTTAAAAAAAACCAAAACTGCAACACCAACAAGGAAGAGACTCCAAATCCCCAATAACATAGTAGTAAATTAAAACAATACTTTCTCAAATAAAGAAAGAAAACATAGCAATTTCAAAAAATGTTCTTTGCGCAGTTGGACTGAAATGGGACTTTTGCTATTGATTTCAGGAATACCAGAACTTGAACTCTGAACTCAAATAATTTAAAAGGAATAAAAAGTGTTTCACAGTAATTTTTAAAAGGCCATATAAGTGACAGATTGTTCACCTTTCCACTTTACTCTTGATGTTAGAAAATGGAATTATTTTTCTACAATTTTCCCACAATTGGCCTCTCGTAACATCCCATCCTACAGAAGTTCTTCCAAATGCTTTTGCATCTTATTTAGGAACAGCATTATATTCCTGGGCTTTTTTGATAGGGATTATTTTATGGGCTCTTACAAGACTGTATAAATTACGAAAAAGAATATCATAGAGAAAAAATATTTTCAAGCGGATGCTGTCCATGGTGGCAAAAGATATTTAAAATGAAAATCTTTTAAGTGTTACAGAAAAATGTCTTCAGAGAGGACACTCCAGAAATGTGATTGTTTTTAAAGAAATTAAAATCTTCAAAGCAGACACCTCTTTCTGTGAGGAAATCTTCAATGGGCCATTTTTCCACAGTGGGACTCTGAAAATGAAATCTCTTAACTGATATGAAAACTTTGAAAGCAATAAGCCATTCCTAAAACTGAAAGTAATATTTCTTTGGCAGAGTAGAGAGTGTTTTTAAAGAGAGAAATAACTGCACCAGCATCAATTATAGAGGTGATCAGTGCCTACTTTTCTTACAAGATATAGTTATTATTTAAAATGCTTATCATCATCACAAAGTTATTATAACACATTATTACAATATTTTTAACAATGAAAAGCATTGGTGGCAGCATATCCTTTCATGACTGGAGAGAGAGTTGCTGACTTAAAAATAGCTTCTTTTTTAAACATGTAAGAAAGTCCATGGAGTGGAGCTTGTTGAAAATATTTCTGTGAATTATATTCCCATGGAGTAATACCTTTTTTGGGTTTTGAGTTTTTCTTATTTGGTTGGTTGGTTTGCGTTTTGGGTGTTTTGGTTTTTGTTCTTTGATTTTTGGGTTTCTTCATGGTAGGAGTAAGACAGAAAACGGCAGCTTTGCAGTATAATTTTCCAGTTCAGAATAGTATAGTTTTTGTAATCTGGACTATTTTTACAGGATGGATATCCATTTCCCAGTGTTTTCCAACTGGCACAGTCCATGGAGTGCTTTCTGGTCAAAAGCTTTACAGGGAAGTGATGTAGGAGCATGGATGTGAAAACAAAATGAAGTAAATAGCCTACATACATAGCTTAGAAAGGAAACAATGAAAGGAGAATTTGTTCATTTTGCCATGCTGAAGCATCATGGGCTTTCAGGTGACCGCAGATGAAGCATTTCTTTGAGCAATGTAAGGAGATGGATCTATAGTATCATTTAAAGAGGCTGACTGGTGGGGAACTAGACAAGCTATTGGATTGTGGTGAACTGCAGCTGACCCAAAGCCAAGGGCAAGCCAGAATTATTTGCAGGGTAAGACAATGGCTTTTAAAGCATCCTGGAGAGAGACAGTCTGTTTTGAATTAAATTCAGAAATTAGAAAATAAAATACATATTTGCTTGCCTGAGTGGCCACTTTCTCTCTTACACAAAAACCCCATGGAAGCAACATTCTAGTCTTCTCCTACTCCTGGTTGTGTGAACATAGAATGGTGCCAACCACCCTCACACAGTTCCTACACTCAAAAATATTCAACAACATAGTGTCTCCTCCACTCTCCCTTAGTATCTTTCATGCTGTCTTCACAAACTCCTCACTTCAGGATTTGGATGTCATAAACACCCTTAGGAAAACGTAGCTAAGGTGATGCATTGTGGTATTCTGGTTTTTAAGTGCTTTACTGTACATACTTTTCTCACTGGTCTGTTTGTCTAGCAGCAAATTTAACTGGAATCACATAGGCATCTTTCTGTATTAAATATTCTAGATAAAATTATTCTTTCAGCTCTACTCAGCTGAAATACTTTTTAGCATATCAATTTCACAGAACTATGATTTCTGTAGTGTGCAGTACTGGGAGATTCAATATGGATACATAGAAGACAAATTTGACCCAATCAGCATAGCCTATATGACAGAGTTCTTTAATAAGAGCTTATAACTGGAGTGTGGGTTTGAGTTTTAGAAAAAAAAGACAACCACAAAAAGCAGAAGTTGCTTGCATGCTAAAAGGTAGATGTGAATAACAGTTTTGGTAATAGCAGAAAAAAAATTCCAGGTTGCAAGGACCAATTACAGTGTTCAGTTGCTTATACAGTCTTTTCTGTCACTGAATTCAGGCAGTCAATGCAGCTGGCAATGTTTAAAATTAAAGTAAAAGCTACAAATACTTTGTGAGACCATTTGAAGACAATCTGCCCAAATAGCTGCACATAAAAACCCTTCCGTAACACTGCCTCTCAAAACACCAAAACTCCTGAACTAGCCTGTAGGCTTCCCCTGCCCCGCCTTCCTGGGCACTGAGGCAGCAGCAGCCCACGTTGTGGACAATGGCAGCGTTCTCCACCTCTCTGCAGCCAGCTCTCAGCCCCCGGAGCTGCCTTAGGCTGGGACCTAAACTGCAGGCACTGTTGAGCTGTTCTGCATCTGAAGCTCTCTCAGCATTGTGGCCAGTGCCTCTTATCAGTCCATGAGACAATAACAGAGCCTCTTCCCAGGCTCTTGCTCAAGCCCAGGCAGGTAAATTTCCTCTCACCCTTCAAACAAGATTCTTTCAGAGGTGTGTGCCCCTGCAGCTGTGGAATGGCACAGCTGCTCTGGTGAGTGTGGGGCTGTGGCGTCGTGGCAGGAATGCCTGAATAATCATAACATGAGACTTCACTATCACAAGTAGAATTAGTGACTTCTGCCATGCCTGAGGCTACAAGGCTAAAAAAGCACCAGACAGCAATACATAAACTAATGTTCTGTGGTTTTTTTCCTGTTCCTCATGCTCCACAGGAATTTCGTGGTATGTTAGATGTAATTTAAAGTTGACCTGCTACAGCAAACAAAAATCTCAGGGTGAAGTAGGGGCATCAGATTGAGCCACCTCGATCAAATCCTTGTCAAATCTATCTCTTCTTGTCTTTTTAATTTGGAAATAATAGAAAAATTCAAAGGTTTTCGAGGAATTCAAATATTCCTCTCTAGACTACATGATATTTTCCATTTGAAAATTGTAATTTGCTCTATCACTATACAAAGCAAATACAGTTTCCTTTCTTTTGTAGTCTAAAACAGTTTCAGAAACGTTAAGTGATAAAAGACACATGAACTGACTGGAAATTTGGAAATGGGTGCTGAGTAAAAGAGTTACAGATTAGATACGGAAGTCAGAAATAATCCTGTTCTTAAATTCATTATGTATCCAGCATGGATACTATTTTTTAAAAATTTCAGTTTGCCAGCCTGAAAACTAATTTACTTTATAATCTCGAGAGTAATCTTCTGTGTACTCTGCTGTCCTTTAGGAGTGCTGATGTAGCTGGAGAACAAGAGCAGCTTGTCACACTGCATTACTAACCGTCTGCTTGCAAACTTCAGAGAATTTCTGGCCACATGTGACATAGTATGTTATTAAACTTTTGCAATATCCGAACCCAACAAAGATATCTGCATTTTCAGTATAAACAGCAGCTCTCAACTCCCCCGAGGAACGGCAGCAACTTTTAACAAATACCATCAGCAGTATCAGATGCAGTCCAGTGATATGTTAACTCTTCAAGGCTCGGACCACAGCAATCATGTTTGTGTCAAATTTACATGCCTGTATTTCTTTACTCAATTCTTAGTTCAGCTATCAGTCCAATATTGTGCTTGCTGTCTAATGTGGTACTGCACAGAAGTAAAATATGATTTTAAAAGGGCAAAATTGATAATTTACAACCATTGTAGGAACAGAACATGTAAAGTAGAAGTCATTGCCCTGTAATAAATAATCAAAATACTATATTGCTGCAGTCCTAGTGCAGGTTTTCAAAGGGATTGGAGTCAGGGTAGTCACATCCCTCCTGTTTTCTGCACAAGGGCAGTCAGAGTTAAGCCTTGGCCTCGGGGCACAGGAACTCACTGGCGTAAGTGAGAAGGGATCAAGGCCACTGACACATGCAAGTGCTTATCAGGGTGAACAGGATATTTGGAGGCACAAAAGATCTCAGGGCTTCAACCCAACCTGAGGCAATGCAGCTTGCTCCTATTAAAGGCATCCACTGCTGAACAAAATATGGCTCTACACAAACATCGTTCTAAAGCTGTTTACATATCCCTAGATCTTTTTTTCAGCTCTGTCTTATTATTTTAGTTCAGACAGAAATTGCCCCGCACTGATTTTCATTCTTATTTACATTCAAAATGTTGCTGAGATCATCCCAGACTTAAAACTTAGGGCCCACCAGATCTAAACCTTAAGAACTCTGGATTTTGATTGTCTAAGTCTGCTAAAGGTATGTTCTTAATGGTAGAGAAACAGCAGGCATACATGATCAGTTAAAAAGGAAAGGTTTAGTACACAAAATATTCAGACACTACGTATTTTTATTACCAGCAATGAGTAGGGTAAAACATCAGGTTGTCATTATAGTATCCTAGGTATGTTTGCTCCTCAGCTTGCTTCTTACTTGCAACATGCTTCCTCAGTCTACTCTGTCACTTTTGGAATTAGATGTGATGTCCTATTTAGTCTCCTGTTGAAACCATATGCAGCTGGACAATGCATCAATGGTGCAGGTTGAGAGCAACAAAAATGCAAAGCCAACAAAAAATTTAGGATTAATTTTCACAGTTTTCTGTCTTCTTTCAGTTGGCTTTGCTGCATTTTTCTGCTTAAGGACACAAGCAAAACGAAGCAGGCTTGACTGGATCACTATTCTGGAGAGGGTTGCAGTAAGATTTGAAGATTTAATAACAGATAGGGACCTTTCATCCAAAGATCACAAATGCTATACCAGTATAAATTAAGTCTCCCAAATAGTTCATAAAACATATAATAATTATTATTATTATATATCTTCATTGTTGGACAAACTGATTCATTCCAAGTTACAAGAGCAGCAGCATGGTACCAGAGGAAGAAAAGGAGGTTTAGGGTTGAGTCTAAGACTCTCATTGTAACTACAATGGTACCTTCAAAACTGTAATACATACAGAGGGATTCTTTGGTAACAGGACAGTCACGCCTTTGAATTTCATATCTACAACAATAAAATACTCTATTCAGGAAACAAATTAAAATGTAAATATCATGGGACTTACAAAAACTGTATTTTGACCTCTTGAAGTATTCAAGACTGCTCAAGAAGATTCTGATCGGCTATGGGCTCCTTTCTCTGTGGTGCTATTACACTCAATATGCTCAGCTTTCAGTGAAAAATACAATGATTCCAATGGTCATAGTCAAAAAGATCATTTTTAAACCATTTCACTATTGGGGGTATAGTCAGCCTGACATATTAAGCTACCTGTGGTGTATGAGCTCCCTTAATAAACTGAGCTGAAACACCAACTTAGCAACCCAAGTATCAAGATTTTAAACTGCTTTAGAGAGTATCAGAATATGTCTAAAACATAGGACATGAAGTCAAATACCTCAAATCTATTATCATCCTAACATGATCCTAAAATCAACCTATCTTGCATGGTGCCTATAAAGAACAAATAATAAGCCATAAGCATTAATCTCCATTATAGGTTTCCATAAAGTATGACATAGATTCAGTGCAGATCTGGACATTTTCATACTAAGAATGTATATCACTTTTCAATGGCCAATGCCTTTTAAGTAGCCTCATTAAATACAGGGGATTTTGGCAAAGGGAAATAAGAATCTCCATAAAAGTAGGGTCTCTTAATCACACAGAACAACTGGAAATTGCCTCCTAAATTAGCTAAGAATCAGTACTACATGAAGCAAAGCAGAGAGGAGAGAAGATGTGATTTTGAGTGACCTGCTGAGCAATCCACAAGACAGAGAAGAGAGAAGAAAAGGAAGCTGGCTGGCAGGCATCAGCTGGTGGTTCTGCTGCCCAGGGCCGGAGGGAAGGCATGTGTCTTACGGCACAGATTCGTTAGACACCCACAGCCCATCAGCTGCATGCAGAGAAGACAGGATAAGAAAGACAAGTGATTAAATTTTATTTTCAGATAAGTGTACTACTGTTTCTGTATTTGCCATTGTAACTGGGTCTATTTGGGATTTTTTAAATAAGTGCTTCACTTTAACATGGTTTCCATTAAGAACAAGATTTCAAGGTTAGTGGACAAATTCACACCATTCCATCTCTGTAGCTGTAATGATCCATAAATCCAGCTTACTAGAACCCTTTTGAAGTGCCCAGTCTCCATTTCTCTAGGTATTGAAAGCATTAAGCATCTGGTATTGTATTACCTGCACAGTTTAGGCAATGGAGATTCAAGAAGTTCCCTTGAATGGCCTGCATGAGCCATGCAGACAGCTGAACATGCAGAAATGAAAGAGAAGAGTGCCAGAAAATAACTGTATTCTGGTCTAGTCTCTGTCAACTAATAAAAGCAGGCAGATTTTAATTAAGCTGAAAGTGCTGTAGAAGTTTCAGCGAAGTAACACTGACTCCTCAGACCTGGCTGCAGTTGTTCTTAATTCTGTTATTAAATGTCACAAGAGTAAATGTAATTTGAAGGCAGGGGTAGCTGCTCCGACATCCAGGTTTTTACTTAATGTAATTTTAATTGAACTAAGAGAAATTCTAACATGACATGTAACTGAAAAACATAATACACTGTATTAATTCACTCTCCACTAAAATTTTAACAAAAACTAGAAAACTGCACTCCTGAAAACACCAAGAAGTAAAGCCACTAGAGAAGCCCCTCTGTGAAACTGTTATATTTATGCAATGGAATTTCTGATCAGAGGAGAGGGAAAGCTGAGGAACAAAAACTTTCCACAATATTTCTTTCACAACCTGGTAGAGCTGCCAGAAGAAATTCCTGGTGGATGTAGTGCTGACCATAGCTGTGATGCAGCAAGCTTTTAATTACATACTTGTTCCCTGAGTCACACTCCATGGCAGTCTGGCTGCCTTGCTTCAGCCTACATCCTTATAAAGAAAGAAGCAGTACTTAAGCACATCATAATAGCAGCATAACACAATCCAGGCTCTTGGACAAGAAGAGGTCCATTCCAGAGTCCTTGGCACGTTAAAGAACCAGTCAGGGTTGGAGAATTGAAGTGACTCATCCAGCAAGTGGTAACACAGGTGAGACTGGAGCCCAGCTGTGGTGATACTCAGCTCTGAGGAGAAGAAAGTTCCCTGGCTGGGAGTAAACATGCTACTTAGTTAGCATCTGAATGTTCCCCAAACACTGGAGAACCTCTGGGCAGCTGGTGAGTGACCCAGCCCAGGCCTGGGAAATGCTGCCTTCCCTGCTGCTGCTGCCCCTGCTCTGGGACCAAGGTTTTGAATACTGAGCCATCTTTGTTTTATTTAGATGTTCTGGCAAGAGAGATTCTTGTATCTCTCAACAGGCTGGAACAGTGCATATTACAAGGTTTGAAAATGCACAGTGTCATTTACTGGTAGCATATACCACACCATGGTATATTTCTTTAAGCATTGTTTATTCCAGCTTCCAAAGTACATGAAAATAAACAATGAGGTTTTTCCTGTTGACCAAAATAAAGGACAGCAAAATTTTAATGACTGTTGAGATGAGCACTTCATTACCAAACCTACAACCAGTTCACTGAGGACATAGTTTTGTTTGAAACAGCAGCGTGCTGCAGCTGTGCTGTGCTGTTTGCTTTTAGAGATGGAACTTGCAGAAAACTGCTCCTTCCTTTAAGTAGTGGTAACTTTCTCATCTGCCTCAAGCAATTCTTTGGGATGTCACACATCAAAACACAGCTTTGATTCGTTCATCCTAATAGGTAGAAAAGAGTTCAGAGTTTTTAGGTTCAGAAGATGATGTAGTCTTCTTTTGACCTTTCTCAACATGCTAAATGCCCTCCAGTGCTCTGCACTGGAGTGTGGCAAGCACAGCAGAATCCCCATCAATCTCATGAAGGAAGGCAGTACAGCTGAGCTGTACCACAGCTTGAGAGCATTGCCCCATATATTAAAATCTGATGTTGCAGCCCATTTGCTACAATGGTTGGTAGCTCAATAGCTGTAGTTAACCTTGCTGAATATTCAGCAGCAGCTCTATGTTGCTCAGCACTATCAATTCACTGACAGCGTTTAATATCTTCTAATTAAATGTGAGTGGCAATAACCATATACCTTAATCAAATCTTATAAATAAATTTTTTTTAGGTTTTTTTTGGTTTTGTTTGTTTGTTTGTTTTTGGTTTTTTCTTTGGAGTGAGAATGCCATTACCATCCCTATGGCACAAAGCATCCTTTCTGTCTATTGTATTCACTGGTTAGGATGGAGACCTTGCCAGAGTGACACACAGTATTACACTTCCAAGCCTGCATGGCCAACAGCACCTCGCTTCCCTGGGGTTAGAAACTTCAACTAATGCCAGGTGCTAAATCTATGTAGTAGATCATTGAAATGGTTTGTTTTTATTTATAATGCTGCTGTTCTCCTAGCACTTGCCAGAGGTATGTATCATTAACATAATTTAGTAGCTCAAGGAGTTGATATATGGTAAGATACTGTGACTGGCCCAGCACATGAATCTGGAGCTTTTGTCATACCATCTCAAGCTTCTTAGAACCAAAATCAAAATCAAGACAAAATATATGTTATACTTCCAATTCACTAGGAGATTTTTCAGTGGCTTGCCACTTAGAGGCATGGCAAACCTCAGACAGAAGAAAACATGAGAAGGCAAATGAAGAGTATATGAAGTGGAGAAAAATGTGGTCAACAAACAGAATGTGAGCAAAGATTTACAAAAGAGTTAGCAGACCTCTTAGAAAGGTACTCACATAATCTGTTTTAGACAAGTTCTGGCATCCAAATTAGGTACCATGAGGATTATTTCACTCATCTGCTGCTGGCCTCTTATCCAAACAGTGGAGCACACCCCATTCCCTCATCCATCAGATAATGAAAAATATCTCCCATTATGGGGAAGACACATTTGGTCATATGATAAGACACATACACAGAGTCCTAGTTACATGACCAGGCATGTGACCATCACGCAGTAGTTCATGGCATTTTTGCCAGGAGCAAAGACAGCAGCAGCTCACAAGCAAGATTAATTGTTCTGGAAAACCCTGAGGTAGGTGTGGGAAGATGACTAGGGTTAAAAATTAGAGGAGACTGAGAACTATAGGGTAAAATGGGCCTGTATTTCCCTGGATGGAATGCAGTCAACATGCTCCATAAAGATACCCCATACAATGATAAGCATCTGCTATGGGTGGCGGAACGGATGATGGAGCGGAGACACCATGGCCTCCTCCATAGAAATCCCTGCAGGGAGGGGAACATGATGGTACTTTGTAGCTCATAAGACCGTATAGTGCCTGTAAAGCAAGGGAGATAGATGAAGATGTTCTGCAGCTAAGCCAACAACTATATAGAAATCCTTCTCCTCACATGCCAAGATATGACGACCTCCATTAAGCATGCAAAGCAAGAAACACCAAGCAGAGAAGAAAATACTTATGACTAAAGTCACTCAAGCTCCACCTAAACCCAAAGAAATAGTATAAAAGTAAGTTGAGAATAGAGGGAAAATTGAGGAAGACTCCAGCAAAACTGCTGGCATCAGTTGGCAGGCTGAACCTGCCTTCCACCCTTATGGGGATGCCTATTGGGTAAGAATTATAGTTTGCACACATTAAACGCTGCTATAGGACTAGAGCTTGCTTTATAGTATAGTAGACTGCTTTAAACATGTTTTTGCAGCCAGATACTATCACTGACAACCCTCGAACTTTATTAACCTGTCACAATTTGTATTAATGAGAAATGTTACTTTATAATCTGTTAGAGTGAGTCCTTTATAGGACTCAGCAGTTGCCAGTGGCAGGTAACACATTGTGAAGACCTGCTGAGGGGTCTCCACGCTGTTGGCTTAGCCCCTCTGAAAAGGGCAGTCGAATCACCCTCTGAGCCAGTGAATCTGTTCAGTGAAGAGTCCCCTTACAAGGCACTGACAGGCTGGTCAGACATAAGGGTCTCGGCTTTCCTGGGGAACTGACAGACATCTAAATCACTAAGGGTCAAGAAAATCTCCTTATACTGAGGGTCAAGTAAACCCACTCTTTCATGTGATAGGTAGGTTTCCCCTGAGCAGGGAAGCCCCTTCTTTTTAAAAGTTAGAAGCATAAGTTTCCCATATAATCAGTAGATGATAACACAGGGACAATCTAACTTATAATGTCAGACACTTCAGTATTAACTACAGAATGCAAAAATACTTCTGGAAAACTCTGGCTTTCTGCTTGCTATGCAATCACATCTCTCATTTTGATTTACACGCAAGGTAAGGTTAAGACATGCTCCATATGCTCTGCTCTGGCCATTCAGACAGCAAACTTGTGTGGTCATTTCCACAGTTTCTTACTTTCAAGGAATCTCAACTACAAGCAAAGGAGTGAGGATGTGAATCTCCAAGCTCCCACTGGACACAGAGCTGATCTCAGCTGGACTCCAGCAGACCAGGTTGTGGTGCCGCTCGATTGCTCTCATGTGTGTCCTGCAGCAAAGGGCACAGGGCCTGGGAACCCTGCCCAGGACCAGGCCAGAATAAGACCACACCAGGCTGACTGAACAGCTGGATGACTCTGGCACCAGGGCTCAGGTATCACAGCCACAGACAATACTGCTAAACAGTCATCAAAACACAAATTGCAGTGCAAAGTAGCTGATAGTTACTACTGCCAAGCTGTATATTTTTGCATGAAGAGAAGCTAAAATTTCTCTTATGATAAAGTTAGTGGTGTATGGTGTGTAAGTTAGTTATATCAACACCTCAAGCACTTCTACAAAACTTAATATTTCAACCCATTAAAAATCTTATTAGAGAAACCAATTACAGGTTTTATAAACATATTTTCATATTATTAGGAAAAGACCTTCGTAAAGAATAATTAGAATGCAAAAAGCACCTGTAGAGTAAATTGATAATAGCAAAACTAGCTAAATGAAATTTGCTGTGAGCAAACCTCCTGACTAGTTTCTTTGTCTGAGTTATAAACGGACTATGTTTTTGTGTACTTGGACATTTTTCTAATAGAATGAGTGGCCCAGAGAATTCAAGCAATTGAGACAGTAGTGCAAACATCGGCCATAATCCCTGCTCTGAGGACCAAAACATTCCAGAGCAGGCAATGATGAGCACGTGCAATTGATTATAAAAAATGATGGAACTCACATCTGTATAAATTTCCCTTTCAAGATATAACAATTTTAATAGTGAAAATGAGAAGATTTATCGACTCTTAGGACAAGGCTCTACTATAGTTCTGGTGGAAATTAAGTTTTGATCAACATAGAAGAATATTTATTATGTTTAGCTACTAAATAATCTAGTGGTTTATTATTTTAATTGATCACCATACTGTGATATTGTGTGGTGATATACCAGTGAAATTACTCATTAAAAGAATGACCTAAAAGTGAGCATGTTTTGACTACATAACAGATTTTTAAATAAGTCAATGGAGTAACAGTGATTAATGTATCATTCCTCATCAGAATGGAAACCAATAAAGGTTTACATCACCTGTATTCTTCACTAACATTATTTGTAGTTGCTATTCATAGCATGTGCATTTTAGAAGCCTGTAATATTTGAATCTTATATGGCATTTTTATACTTGTGTTTTAAATTATGTGCACTAATAGGCTCAAGTACGTAGAATTTTAAATCTTTATAAATAACAGAATTTGTTGTGTTCAATAACAATTAAAACATTAATCTGCAGATCCCTATTTTAATGAATTTGTAGTGTTTTCTACATAGAAAATAAATGCAAAAGGTCAACTTATTATCTTCAAAATCTACTGTGCAGTCATCAGAGAATTAATTTTGTTATTCTGTTGAAGCTGCATGCAATCACCGAGGTTCATACAGGTGAAGTACTATTAAGTTCTGCTCACTGACACATACTGCAGTACACAAAATAAGAGCTAAGAAGTGCGGGCCAATGAAATTACTCCTACATGCAATTTGATTGTTTTTTGAAACAAGCTTTTGAAATACAGGCAGCAGACCTGTAGGTGTGGCGCTCCCTGTTTTTTGGAGCACCCCTGTTTTTTGGAGCACCCCTCTCCAGCAGTGCTCCCACAAGGGCAGTGAATACAGCACATGCTCCCTGCAGCCCACAGACAGCCTCTGGGGAGCTGCATCCACCTTGGTGTTTTACACTGAGCTGGGAACAGGCTGTCTGGGCCTGAGAGAGGGAAAGAATACCTTCTCCATCTTCGGCAGCATCAAGACATGGTGGGAATGATGGGGAGGGGCAAGGAGTCAGGGCCTCAGGCTCCCAGGGTAGGGCAGGCTGTGAGATACATAGTTACAGATACACTGTAGATTATGAAAATACAATCCCACACACCAAGACCCGCAGAGCTGCCCAGGGCAGTGAGATGTGCACCCTTTTCCTTGGTAAACCCTGGGCAAAGCCAGACAGGACTGGATGGACTGCCCTCATTTGAAACAAACTTTGGAGAGTCAGTATTGTATTTCATACACCAGGACTATTTCTTCATCCTCTAGTGCATTTGCTCATGACCCTTTCATTTATCACAGCAATAGGTCTCACATTTACAAGTATGGAGGACTTAAAAAGAAACAGGATTTTTTTGTTATTTTCAATATCTATTCCATTGATGCTGTCTTTGTGGGCTTTCTGCTGCTGTACCTCACTCCCAATGCAAATGTCATCATCAGGTAAAAATAAACTTTAAAACTACCTAGCAAAGTAGCTTTGTTTGCCTTTAGCAATTTAATATAGCTTCAGCATAAAAGTTTGCCCACATGTGGATGAAAAAGCATCAGTGCTTCTGTGTGCACTCTGGAGCTGACTTTTCTCTCCTCTGGGCCCATGTGCTGAACATATTTAAAGGTGCCAGATCATCTTTTAAGTACATAGCCACAAAGTTCAACTGAGGCTTTGCGGTTAAATCTTAGCTCAAAAGCCAGAAATATGAAGTGGCAGCACTAAGCCTACAACCAAAGTGCCTTTAACAGGTCTTTTGTGTTGACAGAGACTCCAAGGAAAGATGACAGGAAAAATGACCATGCTCCCATGCTTTTTGTAAATGCCTGATATTTAAGCAAAATAACAAATATTCATTCATTAACAGGACTTACTGATATAAGCCAAAGGCAGATTGAAATGTTGGGATTTTTTTCAAGTGACAGATATAAGGTTATCTGAGGAAAACAACAGCAGGTTCTGAGGCAGAATGTTGAACTTTTCCACTGTATCTGCTGTGCTATCAAATAGGCTGTTGTGATCCGAGTTCTTACTGTGATGTGCCAACAAAACTGGTTTTATATCACTTCTAAGAGTTCCATAACAGGATGTTATTCACTGCTAATGCATTTTGGTTCATATAAATGCAGAAAGAATCTGTGGCAGGTCATAGTGTATCACCCTGTTATTTTTAGTCCATGTACATAATTTACCTTATTCATTGCTACAGGGGCTCCACAACTGATTCAGGGCTGTGATAGAGGCTCAAATGAAGTTAGAAAAAGGGCATTAGCATTACAATCTGTACAAAGTACTAACCAGAAAACTCAGATTCAATTTAGGGGATGAGAGTTATGCTGGAGATGCTTCACCTGCTCCTAATAATGTCATGAGTGCTATGCAACCAAATATGTTAGATAAGGTTTTCCTGGTTTAATGGTGAGCATAAATAAAGAGGAACAGTGCTCAGAAGATGCAAAATTACATACCTCTTTTGAAATAATGGAGCTACAACGATCTAGAGCAGTGTCTGGAGACAATTTTAAAAAGGTACTGTTTTCATGTAACTTGGCAGGATCACTCAAATCAGTGAGATAAGAAAGAGCTGGCAAATAATCAGAAAACATTTTGCCTGTCAAAATTCAAAGCTTCTCTTTCTGGGTCTTCTGAAAAATAAAGCATGGGCAGATGTGTTCTGTTTGTTCCTCCTTTAATTCTATCAGTTAAATAGCCAACCAGCAGACTTACAGTTACTGCATCTTGACATGACAGTTAATCTTTACTTCTTTCATGACACTCATATATTAAATATTGGGGATCAGGTTCTATTTACTGCTCTCACTTTCTGTAATCCAATAAAATGAGTCTTCCCAGCTGCCCTCAAAGCAAAGTAAATCTTCTTTTCTAAACCATTTGCAAACAAATCCTCAGTGTTCATTGTCAGATCTAAGCTAGAAGGTATTTTATGTGACCACAAGCAGTTCACTGTCAACAGAAAAATCAGATGTTACATCCCAAAATACTTTCAAGCATATTTCCACAGACTAGCATACATGAAAATTATATTTTTTGAAACAGAGAAATCCTACCACAGAGCCCTACCATCCAGTCCATGTAGTGTATTCCATGCATCTGGATGAAATTATGTGCTAGGGAAGCCACAATATATAATTAACAATTACAATATTTCTATTCACCTGAAATCATGCTCTTCCCATGAAATCAAACCTATATCCTCATGATACTGTTCTGCTTGAAAAAAAAATAAGATGCAAAATATCATGAACAGTAATGAATAACTTATACTCTTTCTTTGCATATCTGTCATGCTCTGACTTCAAGGATTGCAGATCATGCTTCATAAATTTTAATTGAGCTGTCTATATCATGCCTATGACACAGGGAAAGATTATTCCCTGTGTTTCATAGCTAAATGATAGCAAGACAAATACAGAGGCAAACATTGCCCACAAGCAAATGGTCATAGGGAGTCTCCTCATTGCCTTACAAACACAATAATACTATGCAAGCAGTACTCTGAATTTATTTTGTAGGTAAGGAACAAGGAAGATGCTCTAGCTTTAATACTAAAGAGATGGGATCTTCTCCAAGGCACCCAGAAGAAGCAAACAGGAGTGTGGTAAAGCAGGAGGCAGAGGTTTTGTAGGTGCAACCTCTCCTGCACTGCTGACAGGCAGTAATCAGTTGTGGTGCCTCTCTCAGCCACTCCACAGTCTGGAGCAAAGGATTTCCTCCCCTGCTTCTCCATTTGCATTACCAGACAATGTTAGTGTTACAGCTAAAAATGCATCTCTAGTCTTAAGTAACTTAAAATGTCTCATTTCCACCTTTTTAAAGTCCTCCCTAATACAAGTGAAATAAGGAATGCACATGGAAGCTAAGTCTACTGTCTTGAAATTAGGATTTTTAGGGTGAGCCAAAGATTACAGCTTTTCTTTTACATAGTTTTCCAATTCACATCTTAACTGGTTTCAGAGTCTGTACCATAAGCACAGGCAAACTACCAGTTCCCAGGTTTTCAGTTTTCTAAGTTAGTTCCTTCCTTAGATTATGTGCGTTGTTGTGCTTGTTCCCATGGCTCTGCTTTGTGGCATCTCCTGGTGACCTGCGGACCCATTTCCACAGCCCTCTGACCTTCTGCATGTGCTAACGTGCAGTAGACACTCAGGTGAAATACAGCCACTGGAAGTGGATACCACAATTAGCTGCCGGAAAGGATGAACTTTTTTAATGCACATGAAGTAGAAACCCAATGTCAGTACGTGTAACGACTGGTTTTAGCTTGGTTGTCTCAGTGGTCACCCTCCTCTCTGCTGCCTAAGACATTGTTATCAAACAAGCCCTACTTCTCATGAATACTCTTTGTCATTGCCAGGAGGACAGGACAAGGCTGCATATGAAACAGGACGCCCAAGTCATCACTTATTATTCAAATTTCAGTACCGCATAAGCAAGATGAGCAACGTACAAACAAAAGAATGATCTTGCTCTTCAGCATGGCATTAAGTGGTCTTAAGAAACAAGTAACAGCTTCACTGGGACAGCATTATTCTATTTAAGTCAAAGCAGAAGCCTCAAACAGGTATAATCAAGAGTAACAAGACAAGTGTGACAAACAGCAGGACACAAAGCATTTTACTGGGAAAAAGAGGGCATGATTTGATTAGTAGTAATTTTCAAGACAGATGACTGTCAGTGACTTTAGCTGCCTCTCATAAAACGGCATTTAAAAATATTTTTATTAAACTAATATTAGTTTTGTTTCCTAGTGAATGCTCTGCTTTGTATTGCTGTGGGGCAACAGCCTTGCTTTTCCAGCAAGTACTTGTCTCCTCTTGGTTAAGCTATGGATAAACAAAAGGTCACAATCTCACCATGAGAGGTCACCCGCCTTTGCTGTTGTGCTCACCACAGACCCATCTTCTGTTCAGGCATATGTTCCTTAACATGGAAATAACTCATGCAATCGCATTATTTGGAGTCTCTTTTCATATGTAGATGCTCTTTGAACTCTTTGCTGTTCTGACCCTGCCAAGCCACCAACTGGTTTTCCAAGATTCTTGTTCAACTCTATTCTGCCATTATTAGACATCAATAACTCTTCAGAAAAAATATTTCTATGAATTGACAGAGTAACATTTTAACTCCAAATAAGTAACTCAACTTCAGTTTGTTCTGTATTCTCCAGAGTTCTCCAAGGTCACACACTGTTAGGCTGGAGCAGTATTTCTGACTATGTCTGAAAAAGCAGGAGGCACCAGGTCAGGTAGGGTGACTAGGTCACTGTTGTTCATTATGGCAGAAGGATTCCTGACCTGGGGAAACAGGGGTTTCTTTCTGCTGAGCTCATTTTCTTGACATGTGCATGATAAGCAGGAAAGCAGATGAACTCTTAAGAAACAAAGATACTTTTTTAATGCAAATGCTTCCAGTAACTCAGAATAAGGACAAGGAAATATGGAAAGTATAGAGTACATAACCAGAATTGTTCTGACACAAAGAAGTATTTAGCAAGACTTTCCAAAAGGCAGCTGCAGTCCTGTGAAGTCAGCAGAACTGTAAAATTACAACATCCAGTGTTTGTTGTTTATAATTAGTGACTTATCTCTCCACTTTGACTTCAGTGGCCATGTTACTATGTAGGAAACCAGATCAATTATCCTCATTTATGGATATTTTGAAAACTATCTTCTCCTAGACATTATAATTCAAAATGGGTTTATGTGGGCATATGTATATTTAAAGGTGGTAATATTATGAGTAGGATACATACAATTTAAAAATAACAGCCCTTCCCTAAAGCTGTAACTAAACTTTTTCTGGAATGAAGGTTTCTTGTTCTCTATATTTTTAGAGAATATATTACATAGGTTCTCAGTAGCATGAAATGCAGAACTGAGCATGCAACCCTCTGTTGAGTGCATCAAGTAGAAAGCCAAGTTAGTCTGGCAATTAAAGACAATACACCAAGAAACATTTGGACCTCTTCTGCAGTGAGAAAGAGCTCAGAAGGTGCTCATGGTTGACCAGGAAAACTGGCATGCAGGACTGAGATGGTTCAGCCTCAGAGACAGGAGCACAACATGTGACACCTCTGCACAAGTCAGCAGGTTCCAGCCCAGACTGGAAAGCCCAGTTGTGACAAAAGTGTGACACTGCTGCCAGGAAAATACTCAGCAAACCAGCTTTGTCTGATACAAAGCTCTGGTTTTCAATCACATTTTTTTTATTTCAGAATGCTTTAGACTCTAATATTTAAAATTCCCTATGAAATGAAGCAGCTAGGAGAAATGTTTTGCACATGAACAAGACATTTCATTTCAATGAAAACAAGATGTCTTCTGTTTTGACCTTTCTAGCCTTTTATTGTAGGAAGCCACAACACACAGAGAAAAGGACCTTCCTAGCTAAACAAGAAAATGAAAAAGTTGTTCCTTTGAAATATCATAACAGGTTAAGGGGATTTTTTTTCCTGTTACCTTTTTTACCTACCAAGAAGGTCAGGTTCTGAGCACTAGCAAACCCTTTCAGCTTGAATGGCAAGTCAGGCTGGGACTGGAAGGCTGGCTGGATGTGCCAGTCTCAGTGGTGGGGGTTGCTCCCACGGGCTGTGCAGCACCTCTGCAGCTGACACTGAACACCATGAAACAGCTCTCCTCCTTTAGGACAGTGATTTCCGCGCCTAGTTAGAAAACATCTGAGATGGTGTGCGATGAAAGGCCATGATCTTGTGACAGACAGATCATTATTGCAGTGGCTAATTACCCTTTGCTGTTCCTGGACAATGAGATTAGCATCAGTGAGGCCAGGGAAATCTAGCGAATGAAGAGGGACTCAAAAGACAAACAATGGAAATTAAATCCCTTGGTTAAACAGAGCAGTGAGCCACTCCTCCCGAGGCGGACTGAAACCAGGGTGCTCCCTGTGCCTCCCTGCTGTGAGCAGAGCTCAGAGGATAGACTGTGACAAATTATAGACCCTTGGCATGGCGTATTTTACAGACAGAACCCGCAGACAGACGGTGAGACTGGGCTGAGCTGTCTGTGCCGCACCCTGCCAACAGCATGGCTCGGGAGCAGCCCAGCAGCTGCACCCGGGACAGCCCTTCCCTGCAGCAACACTGGAGTAACTCACCCAGCGGCTGGGGATGAGTACGCTGCTGACAGCAGTGTCGCTCGGGTTTTGAAGCTAGAACTTGAGCATATATGCTTAAAGATAATTATGGGCCTACAAATTCAGGTCCTAAGACAGAAAAGTGGGGTGACATTTTTAGAAGCGCTCGGCAGTGATAAACTTTGCTTGTATTGAGGTCAATGGGATTTCTTTCTACGTGTCTTAAGTGGGAACTGAATTAGGTCAGTGCCAAAGTGCTTTTGTAAATCAGACCTGTGTGGTAAGCAGAGGCACAGTGCTTTCCTTGCCTTTAATGGCAGCTTAGGGACATCTGCTCTGATGCAGTGCAGCATGAAGTTCCTCTCCATGACAAGGGCACTTTTGTGTGCAAAACGCCAAGGTAATTGTGTATATGTAAGCAAAAGAATTTTTTAAAATGCCCTTAATGGGTTACAAAATGAAACATTTGAAATTTTAAGAAATTATGGAATGTATCTATTTCGGTCTCCTGTTTACAAATTCTCTACTCAATCTGGAAAAAAGCATACCTGCACTAAGAACAAGCCATCTTTTAGGACAACAGTTTGTTTGCAGTGGAGAATTATTAACCACTAAAGGGTCAGGTAGGTTTGGAGCAGAAAAGTTTCCAAATCCTTACCTTGAGCAATAATGTTCCAATAGTAATGCTACACCAGAGTAGAAGACAGGAAATGAGAAAAATACTCAGAAAAAAAGAATGATTTATGAAAGGATTAGACACACAAGTGTGTGTTGAATATGCATGCACAATTGCATGCTTAATTTGCACACCCAATTATTACCATTGTGCATAAAATTGAATAATTACCCATGAAAATAAATGATTATGGTTATTTACTTCTATAATTACTTGATTTGCACATACAATCATGGTAATTAGGCACACAAATTAGTCATCACACAATTGCATGCCTAACCTTATTAAGAATCAGAATCAATGCATTTATTTTAAATCGCCTTTGCCCAATTGTGTTGTCTATGATTTTTTTTTTTAATAGCTGGGTTTGGAACTGATATATGTACTGGGGACAAGCTTCCCAGTGTGCCTCTGTCCTGGTGCCACCCTACAGGGATCGGTGGAGCCCACGGAATGCCCCCATGGCCCACTGCTCCCTTCATGCACAAACGATAAAGGAAATGCTATAAAAAGGAGAAAAATCAGTCAGAGTGAGACAAGAAATTGGGAATAATACTTTTTTCAAGTAGTTACTTTTAATTCAGGAATAAATTCATTAAAAAAGAAGTCGTAGACATTTGTGGGGAAGAAATGGAAGGTGTTATAGAAGAAACAAAACCTTAATGATGTTTTTCAGCATTAAAACTTTAAAAAATTTAACTACTATAATTAGTTAGCATAATATTTCTGAAAACCCAGAAAAAATAGACAAAGCCAGTTAAGAATAGAGATGTTAAATGCCCAAACCTGCATCAGTTCTTTGCTGCACCTACAGAAATAAAATCCAATTTCAGCTTTTAGATTTGTGATTTCACTTATTAGTCTGAATGTCTGCCCCTTGTAGATGTCCTGTCTCCAGGTGCAGTAGGTGAGGATACCTTTATTAACTTTCCTATAAATCACATTTTGCTAGGAAACATAATAAAAGCCGGGGGAATTAGTCAATAAAATAGTACTGCTTCTCTATCACTTAATAAATGCCTGGGTCCTGCAGTTGGAAGTTGGTATGCTCTCTAATTAAAAAGAACAAATATGAGAAAAATACTGGCAACTTGAAATATTGAGTTTTTTCATGTTTGTTATTGGAGCCTTCTTCAGTACAATTTTCTAATAATTGGACCAGATGGACAAGAAAAAAAATTAGCATGACAGTTCAAACCAAGTCTATTACCGTATAGAAAGGATCATGCCTGACAGATCTATGAATCTCCCTACATAAATCAGTAAAAGCCCTACTGTGTCTATGCATATAATCTATATTTTTTCCTCTACCAGTTTTGCTGGTTTTGAGTTAATGCAGAGGTAGTTAATTCTTGAAGAAATACAGAGGTTAAAACATTTTGTCCTGAATATATCTTTTTTTTTTTTTTGTTTTTGTTAATTATGTGCCTTAATTTAGTTCTTGCTTAATGCACTTTAGAATGAATAGTATTTCTTGTAATTGCTTTATTATTACTTGACATTAGACTCTATGTTAAGCAATCGAAAGGGTATGGCAGGATGAGAAGGAGGGAAAATGATCAAGATACAGTGAAGATGAGTTTGCATCTTTAAAGCAATCATATAGTTCCCAACTTCCAGAAATGTTATAGGATTAACATAACAATTTCTCTATGTTACATAATATCGAAGAAAGAAGAGAGAAGGAAATCCTTAAGTGAGCAGATAGTTGGTTTGTTAGTTTGTGACAAAGTTTTGCTTTGTGTCATCACAAGTGGGACCTATTATCAGCCTGACTCCTGTCTGCTGCTGTGCAATGAAACCCACCACATTTGGGAAGATGTGGCCCTGGGTCAGGAGGGCCACATGGTAATGCAAAAGCCCTGTGCTCCTGTGTGTGTATGTTTGAAGCACTCTCAGAAATCAATGGCATAAATGCCTTAATAAAACTGCTTAATGCCATGATACAAGAGCTCTCTTCAAATCCCTTAAAATATTAGGTGTCAAAACATGCCAGAAAAATAAAGTATCTTTGCAACACAGGCCCATTAGTATTTTATAGGTAGTAAGAACCTTAAGACGCCCCTATCTTAAATCTTAGGGAGAGCTATTTATTGGAAATAACTCACGACTTCCAAAGTAAATGTTAACACCTCTTGCTAGTTTAATGCTTTCACGAAGCAATTTTTATAAATCACAAGTTAATGATGGTTTAGAGTGTCACTGCAACCGGTCTGAAGTTGAGACATGAAGACAAACCCAACCCCAGGAGGTGTATTGACTTTAAACCGCTCATTCTGCAGTGTGTTGTCCTGCTGTAGCCTGACAGCATACTGATTTGATGTGTTGATCAAGTGCCAGTCCCATGCAGAAAAAGTATTTATTTACATGTATAACCCTACTTACAAAATAAAAAAAAAAATCTGTATATTGCCTGCTGCTAAGGGGGTATTTGTTTAGTTGATGTAATATTTTCCATAATGATTTCTGATTACCAAAATGCATAGTACAAATGGTAATCAGTGCCCCTTTCAAAGCAAATGCTGCTGCTGAGTACCTCCTATGAGTTTAATCACAGTGTGCAATTCACACTGTAATGTGTTATAATTGCCCCCTACAAAGTTGGTCCTGTTTCATTTTAATATCACTGGACTAACTACTGAAACTCAACATGAGTTCCTTGAATGCTACATTCTTCATTGACAATTTTAAATACATAATTAATCTCAAATAAGGGTACCATAAAAAAGATGAAGAGTTTTAAAGAAATACCTTGGGTTTTAATAGCTGTATAATCAGAGGTGGCTCTTTGAAAAGTTCACCCTGTTGGACATTTTACTCTGAGATCCAGTGTGATTGCCATTTCCTTCAAATAACTTTAACTATTGTTTTCACAGGGGGAAAGTAAACACCAATGTAGTAGTTTATCCTTATTTTTATTCATCTATGTATGTCATTCACACCAAGATGAGGTGATAACTCTTATGTCTCTTTTTAAAAGAACTACTGAAAGTACCCAGGGCTATAAGCTGCAGAAGACATGATGCTGGACAGCATTTTGAGCCAAAGATCTGAAAGGGCAACTGGAGATGGAGTATGCAACTCACCTGCTGTCAAGTCTGTGCAATCCACCTCTAACTTTTATAGTAAATAGTGTTACTTGTATGGTCATGTAGCAAATGAAAATACTCATTTTTAATACCTTTTTAACTACTTGTTACTTTTTTGTGAGCAAGTCTTCGGACATTCCTAGTTCACGCAAGTGCTGTTCAGAATATCTGAACATTCTTTTAATGGTTCCCATTGGTCAAAATGCCAATCATCTACCCACTTTCCCTGCCCACCACCGAGGACACATCTGGGGCAGCCCAGCTCTACCACAGCCAGAGGAGCCCCACTTTGTCACAGCTCACGGGGTTGTTGTCCCAAGAGCCTTCCATTTCCTCTGGGACCTATCCTTGGGAGGTACTGCCAGGGGTTAATGAAAGAACCAGGTGGGGAACAAGTCAAAACCCATTTAACATTGCTGCTGTTTGGAACTGGTGTTTGTGCTTTTCTTTCACTGTATGAGTGAGGTTTTAAACCTGAGGAGGTAGAAATAACAGAGCATTCTCATTAAGGTGGGTCACTGCAGCACAACATGCTGCCTGTTTAACTGGATTCAGGACTGAAACCCGGCATACAGTTCAGCCCTCCACCAGCTCTCAGTTCAGCTCAGGCAGCCAAAGGCAGCACAAGGCACAGGTCACCAGTGCTAGAAACTCCTCTTGTCCCTCTGACACCAGGCCTGCTACAAGTGATACAACCACTTTAATTACACCAATTGCATCAATCAGAGCTGCCAGTAAAATCACCAAGGGGAGCTCTGGCCTGGGACTGAAACATCTTTTAATAACACTGATGAACTGTTCCCTTACTTTATGTCTGACCCTCACTTCCCAAAGGGAATTACCAGTACACCACCTTCTTTCACAGCAGATGCACTGCCAAGCCAGGGGCTCCCACCTCCTCATTAACTGCAGCTCCTGTTGCTGCTCCCCTAATGAGGGCTTGCTCAAGAGCCTGCCAGCTCCTGGCAGCTCACTGCTGCCAAGCATCCAACATCAGACAGGAACCCAGAGTGTTTCGAGCCTCTTGACTTCTGCAAGCAGAACTCAGTCCCTTTTTCTTGAACACAATGCACAAGGGTAACTTTGCATGTGCAGAGAGGTGAGGCACAAAACCCCCCCAAACTTTTTAGTAGCTAATATTAATGATGTTTCGCTGATGACAACTTGTTTGGCCCCAGTGCTTAGCGGTGGCTAGAAAGGATAACACGTGAGAAGCACAGGTCTTATTTTTTCTTGCCTGCTTACTACCTCCATTATTTCCCAAAACCTAAAAAACTCACCATTGGGCATTTGTTTGAGCCTTCATTGTTCAGCTACTAAGGGGCAAAATGAGCAGATGGTGATTACCCAAAAGTGGGCTGAAGCCAAAGCCAGCCTAGGAGACGTAGCATGAGTCCTTGCTACTTGCCCTGCCCCTCATATTTTCCTTCTGTCAGCTTATGTCTCCTCTCTTTTCCTTCTGTCCTTTTTAGCTACATCTCCTTGTCTCCTTGCATTGCAACACTGAACAACCAGAAAGGACAGTTAGAAACAAGAAACTCAACAGTCCAACACTAATACAGTTTTTCTGTGGTTTAGACTAGAGCTAAAATTGCATCCAGCATCTGTCCTTTTTTGTTTATATCCCTGCACTAGATTTATCTGAAATACAGCATATTCCTTCCAATATTTTCTGTTTCCTCCCTATCTTCCTTCTTGACTTTTGTTGTATGTGACAAAACAAAAACCCAAATCTCTGCTTCAAACTATTTCATTCAGTTAATGCCGTCTTGAAAAGCACTTGCTTATGGTAAAATCCAACTCAAAACACTCTATGCAGCTCACTGAATAGGAAACAAGATATTCATTTATTTTAAAAGTTAAAAATTAATCTCATATGTAAAATACTGTGTACTTTTTCTAACCTTTAACATGGCATGGGAATAATATTTATCAAAAAAGAGATGTGGCACCACTAAAGGTCAAAACTGCCTTTGACTGTATGATGTTGTAGCATTAATTGGTAGCAGCTTTTTTCCTGGGCTGAACCCCAGACCTTCATGCCACATTCCACCCTGGTGTAATAACAGAATTTAGACTTTTCTTTCTTTGGTGGAAGTCACTTTAATGTTTCAGGTGTGCTCAGTGTGGATGGGCTGTGAAGGCTAGAGCAGCACACATGCAAGAAAAGGGCATAAAGACAGTGTTTACATGAGCATTGTCTTGGAGACTTTTCATCCCTGAAGCCTCTGATAACCTGGAACCACACACAAACACACCACTTTTCTGTTTTTAAAAAAATCCTTAATTCAATACATAACTGTACAAATTTTAGATCCAAGGACTGTTTCAAATATGAACTTCATAACAGATCTTCCAAAGGTATTGTAACCATTGTCAGGGAGCATTCATGTTTTCAGAAATAATTAAGAATTAATTCAGGCAAAAATTCTTTAGTATACCTTGCCAAGGTTCTCTGAAGCTTGTTCCCTCAGCTGCATTGTTTGAGAGAAGGGGAAAAAAACACAGGGAAAAAAAAGGCAGCATGAACTGTAATTACTCAAAAGCAATGCAGAATGAAGCAACAGTAAATTCCTTCACAGTTGAACTCAACTGTTTAACAAATGAAAACTCTAATTGACAATTCTATACCAAAGTGTAAATTTGTCAGGGAAGGATGTGCAACAAGTTTTTGGGGCTTTCTTTTTCTCCTTGTACATCATAGTGAGCACTGTTGTGATTTGGATCTATTACTTCTGAATATTGCATGAAGCTGACAAGCACTTGTCATTTAAAGACCACATGGAGGCATTTAGTTTTCCATTTAGACATAATAACACATTATGCAAATAAGCTTGCCAAGGAAAGCTGGAGGCTTACATGAAATAAACTGTCAAACACCAGTTGCTAATAAATGAACATTTCTTTATAGATTGTCTTAATTTGGGCAACTGGAAAATAAGCGCGACTGCACGGATAGACAATCTTTCAATATGAATTCTGGGGATCATGCAGAGCAGAAATCTTCCCAGAAAATTGATGTTCCTTGCCTTGATGCAGTTAAACAAACACAAAGAACTTTAAGCAACCCTGTTAAATATTTGCACTATATTGCATAAAGCAATAAAGGTTTTGAAATTGGCTCCCTGCATCGCAGATGCCAAGAGAAGTATTTCCCTATGCTGTGGTCAGTGCAGGTTGCCTCCTGCCAGCACAGTTCCTGCTGGCCCTCCTGGCATATCCTTCTGTGCCACCCCAAAGAGAGCCCTCGCAGCCCCATGGCACTGTCCACGGCTGGTACACTCCATTTCAAATGGGCACAGCTTCACCATAAGTTTTCTCTATGCTGTACACAGGAGTCACAAATTCTTGCCAGGAGACCTCAGGTTAACTTGGTAATGGGGCAGCAGAGTGTTTAAAATAAACCAAAGCTTAGGCAGCTCAGAGCAGTAAAGGTCCCAGGCTTTCATATGCAGTTAACTGCATAAGTGGACAGCTCAGAGATGCTGACATGCATGGTTGTCAGAATTAAACACAGACAGACTTCTTAAAACAGCTCCTGTCAGCAAACAGACCACTATGACAGCAAACCAAATTAATTACAAAAAGGGTCAAATTAAGGGGCCTGATAAAGTACTATCACAAATTGTGTTTCTTTTCTGTGGTGAGAGAAGGGCTCTAACTTTGAGCTGTTCTGTACCATGCTGAAAAATTCCATCATTCAAGGAGGAAAAGAAGTCTCTGGGTGCCAGAGCCTGCTGGAGAAGAATGTGCCAAGAGGAAAGGGTCACCTGCTCTACTCTTCAAGCAGAATGTTCTAAGAGAAGGTCTTAAAATGGAGCAGTAAAAACCAACCCAACCAATCAACCCACCACCACCAAACAAACCAAAATACATCAGTAATCACGCTCTTCTTGTGCAAACTAAAATTTTAATGGAGGATATTAATTTACAAATTCACTCTGTGTAAAAATAGCCTAATTGCTCTACATGTTTTATATTGCTTTGAAGGGAAACTCAAGCCATGTATAATTCCAATGGTTAATTTACTATGTCATTCCTTGTTTCTACTTTTTAATAACATGAGTAACATACAGTTATTTCTAAATTGGCATCTTTTCATCCTTTAGGAAACTACACCCTAAAGTATTATTCTGTCAGAAATCTGCTCTTAATTGGGCTAATCAGGTAGTATTTCCACATTAGGAAGGAAGGATTATAGTCTCCTTTACTGCTAAGTTCATATGACAGTTGAAGACATTTATATTTGAGTAGCTGGTTTGGGATCTGTCCAAATCTTTCTCTTTTTGCTTCCTTTTAATTAATATTTCAGGCATACAGGATTGCTTCTTCTTTTTTGGAAACTGAATTGAAGGATTTGATTTGCACTGGGCATTTTGCCATTGGGGGAAAAATAAAAAATAAATCAAAAACCTAAGAAGTAATTCATGAAGTTTTACTGTATAACTAACCCAAAGTTTTCCTGGATAGGGAAAACTTTACCTGATGAAACCCCACTGTCCCTCTACCATACATACCATACCCTCCTCTGAGGGGACAGCTGGCTTGCTAGTTATTTTAAGACAAAGTAAAACCAGGAAGCTGATGCTTTGTGTAATTTACCAAAATGACCAAGAAGCTATATTCAGAGTAATTTGAAACTGAACATTTACTTGTAATTTAAGAGCCCTTGCAAAACTTTTGACAGTTCAAACCTGACAGCTGAAAACATACCTATCTGCCAGAAGCCTGTGCAAACCTCATTTCTACCTTCACTCTCCACAGATCTGTAAGATTTAAATTTAGTTTTTAATAAAGCCTGTCAACGCTTGTGGGTGGAACAGGTGCAAAGCAGCATTCTGGGTTTAGTCAGAATTTATCCCTGTGGTGTGAGAATGAGGAGGCATCTGGTGGAATGTGAAGAAGATTCATTCACAAGAGGTGAAATAAAGCACTTCCTTACATGGGGAGCAGCAAACTTTGGGGAGCTGCTGCCAGAGGAATGTGGAGAAGACCAATGCCAGCAAATGCAAAAACTGATCAAAAAAATTCATAGACAAGGTCCATCAACAGCTGTGTTAGAACCCAGACAGAAGTTCGTAGCTCACAGAAAGTACAGAAGCCAGAAACTTAACTGAACTGCCAAATGGAGCGATGAACATTCCAAAATCTTCCCCTGACCCCAAGGTTTACTGTATCAAGGTGTTGCTTATGCACCTACATGCATGGCCCAGAGCCCCAGCACGCAGCAGCAGCAGCGATGCCTGTCCAAGCACAAAGCAGAAAGTGTTGAAATCAAAGCAGCTTGTGAGAGAAGCATAGAGCACTGTTGGGGTTAAGAGTGAAAACAAAACCTAAACCCAAAGTAAACCCAATTCCCTAGCATGTATTCCTCTGTTCATTTTATCCCTGTGACAGCTGATTTCAGACTATCACCAGTGGCTCCACTAACCCTAATCCTCTGTATTGTGTAAATACTGCAGCATTGCCACAGGCTTATATGCAGGACAGCACTGTCGTTATCAACACTGATCAGCTGGCAGAAACAGGATCCCAAAAGCAGGCATATTTTGGTACAGTCTTAGCACTACTGAACAACACTGCTTTTGAATTTGGGAATTAGCTGATGCAATGTGGTAAAAAAACCAGAACTACTGACTCTTGTACCAGGATCAGACAAGGGCATCAGGGTAGAATTTTATTAGATTATTATTTCCTTGCTCTCTTCTTGACACAGTCAATCTTTCTTGCAGGGTTTACATTAATAAATAATTACCTATGGCAAGAGACAGAGATGTATAAAAAGGCCTTACAAGTGCTCTCATACAGCAGGCAGCCTTTTAAAAAACAAAGATGGAATTGAAAAGTTTCACTAATCCTGGCCTTGTCATCTACAATGCTGTTGAAATAACCCCCTAAAGCATTGTTGAAAGGCACAAGAGAAACGCATCAAGCAAGAAATGGTCGACTTCTGGATGATACTGTCTCGACTACAAGGGCATCCCTTTGTAGCAAAGATTAAAGGGAGAGTGCCTTTTCCTGAATGCTGTTGACTTATACAACTACCGTTTAGCAGTTTGACTTCCTTTTTGTGGTTGAGAATGTATTATTAATGTGCAGTCCTTTAAAGAATGTGCTAAATTCCTCCTACATTTAGCACTTTAAAAACATACAGAGAGGGAAAAAAATCCTGCCAGTGATTTTCACAGTCTAAACAATAACAAAGTGCCTCCAGGATTCATTTTAATGAGAAACACTGGTGTAGCACTGTGGAAGTCTTGAGATGGGCAACACACACCAGCAGATTAATTATCATTTAAGAGGCATGAACTATGTGGATTTTATAACACAGCTTGTAGAAAATAAAAATTCTGTTAATCACTGCAAGAGTTGTATTTTCTCAAAGGTACCATTATCCCATAAATATATGTGTCACATACATTCAGAAGGAATAGGAAATGAAGAAGCCCTTCCTCTCTCCCATCTTGAACACTACAAGCTGGGAAATTTTCTTCCCCTAGAGGTAGTGGTGGCTTTTTGATTTCTATTTTTGTTGGTGTTTTGTTTTGGTTTTTTTAAAGTCGAGATTAGTATAAGGTTTTCTGAGTTTAACAGAGACTTCAGCAGGCAAACAGCATGACACCCACTAGTCCTGCACACATCTTCAGGACAGATTTATCACTGTTGGCATGCCTTGTAAGCAATGGCTTCAATCCCTGACAGAACAGTCATTGACTTTCATGAAGGTTTTATGGATCACTGAGTCCAAGGGCATCTCCTGATACCATTTCTGGACTTGTGTATAACATTTGCAAGGCAAAGCCCTCTCTCTGCCCTCATGCAGGACTTCCCTGGCTCCAGCAAACCCAGGTGGCAGCCGATGCTCCAATGGCTTCAGGCTTCAAAATGGGAGGCAATAAGAGATGGGAATTTTAACAATGCAGTGACTTGAGTCATAACCTCACTGAACATATTTGATAACTACAGCCTAATTTCTGGTTGTAATTCAGAAGAGCACTGCATTGTTTTACAAGATAAATGTATTAATCCCTATTCTTCTGTGGTGGGTATCTAGGAGATTAACTACATTGCTGAATGTGTGAATTTGTCTGTGACCAAAACCTGACATGAATACAAACTATATGAATGATTTCTAAGACTCTTTTGTTAGGGAATGATCTCCAGACAGATGTCCATGATATCTGAGCAATCAGCCCCACACTATCATTTATTTGGAATTTGTACCTCAAATAAAACCAACTTTACTCCAACCTGTTTAATTTCTAACTTCTGCATGTTTGAGCCAGTTTTACATTCTAGCATTCCTTGATTCACAGCATTTGAAGGGCTCAGGCTCACATTCAGCCTTTCAGAAACTACACACATGATGAAACAGGTTTCGTACAGTCCTTTGAATGAGATAGCTTGTTTAAAGAATTACTTTGATAGCTTCTCCAGGAGAAAGCAGCTCTTGTGAAGTGGAAACATTTTCCGTGTACCAGTCACAAGAGTGCAGAAATGTACTTCTTCCTGTTACTGTTTCAAATCCTGGCAATGCTACTGATCTTACTCTCCCACTGAAATCTCTATCTTGGTCCCCAGCGGTGACAGCCTTACTCTTTCACGATCCAGCTGAGTGCAGTTTGGGAGTGCCTGACTGCTCACCTCTGGCTGAGCTGAGGACCTGGGGCCTGGAACGGTAGTATGGACACATGCATGTGTACAGGACTGCTGGCACCAAGAAATCCTGTCTACCTTGTTGTCATTACTTTGTGACCTAGATATTAATGATAATTAATTAATATTAACACCAATAAGAGCAGGGCTTGTTGTGCTGCACACATGTCAACTGCAGTATCCATACTGAACAGTACTTTCTAAATCCCAATATTACACACAAGGTGACAGTCTTTTTTTCTCTTGGACTAGCAGTAAGTGAAGAATCGTTAATTCTTTCTCAATTTATGTTTTGCAACTTCTGCATTTTTCATATATGCAGGCTGATTCTGGTTCCTCTGAACAGATTAGTTACTTATAAATGTTCAGGTAATCCATGCAAATAGATTACAGTAAGGTTGTTTATGATTTTTTTTCCATCTGCAATGGGTAAAGAATTCAATTTCTCATTTTTTAACAAGTTCTACAAGCAAGTGGAAAAAGTGAATAACAGTAAGTAATGCATATTTAAATTAAATTTTTGAATTCATGTTAAAATTTGTGAAGCTTTTAGAATAAATGAACATCCCTGTGATTACTTTCAGAGAATGAACTCTCTCTGCATTTATAATTCAAAATACCCTAGCTGGATTCCAGAGTGGGGTACAGAGGACATTGCATACAGATAACATCTTCAGAGAAACTGAAACATTATTCTCTTTTGAAAAATGAAGGGAACAAAGCTTACATCCCCGAGGTGTCCCTCCCATGTGTCCCTTCTAGGATGGTGTTCATAGTGATGCGGAGGAGAGGGCAGAGCAAGGGTGCTGTGGGAAGTCACACTGAGTGCCCCTGCACCCCAAGATGGGAGCAGCCGCAGCACCCCCCTGCTGCTGCCATCACCCTCTCACCAGCCCTGTCCTGGAACAGTGGTAGCCTGGCTTCCTATCTCCAGCTTTCCAGGCAAGGGAGGTTAATGCCTCATCACCACTAAGGCCCATGGTTCACAGACCCTTGGTTTCCCCTAGCAATTTTCCACCATTTGTTTATGCCTATAGCCAGTTCCATGGAGAGAAGCAGGCTGTGTGAGTAGCAGAGCTTATCCACTTCGTATACCTGTGTGGGCCCCATTGTTCAGGTCTTGCTAATCCCCTTCAAACAGTCAGAGCTGCTGCCTGCCTCTTTGGGTCCCCTGGTGTCACCTGTCAGGTAGGGCTGGACCATGCAGCCAGGCTGAGCTATGCCCACAAGAACCCACAGTAGGGCTTGCCAACACAGAAACATCCTCCTAACACTCAGACACTGGTGCTTGTGCCTCCCAAGTCAAGGCAGAGAGCCAGCATAGAAAACTGTATAAACCTACAACCTTGTGTGCACTGACATGGCATGGGGGAGCTCTGCTGGGAGCCCTGCTCTGGAGTAATGACTTGAACAGCAACTCACGTGTCCTGACTGCACAGAGACCAGGCTATTAGCAGAGATCTCACTCCTCTTTCAGCTGCTTGACTTTGTGCAGATGGCTTCAAATTACTGGAATAAAGCCACAGATATACTTCACCATTCCAGGGAAGTGACCAAAATATGCAACATCCCAGTCTTTCCCCATCTCAGAGTAATTTCCCAATAGCATAGCTCCAGCAGTGAAGAATACAGCAAAGCACAACAGACCTGGCAGCCAGGATATCTTCTCCAGACAGGAGTGGCAGGGGTTCAGGTCCCTTCCTCTGAGGACCTGCAATGTTTCATGCATGTGCTCAAAGTGATAAGATGCCTTTTGAACGTACCAAGCAGGACTGAGGAATACAAGCTGCTCTCCATATTCACAGCAGAGTAACTACCTTCACCACTGAGCATTTCAGCCAGGAATATTAAAAGCTACTCTGTTAGAGTGAGGGAAGCTTAAACAATTGCTATTATTAATTTTAAAATAATTAAGTGAGAAGCTGTAATGCTATCATTTTCTCAGCAGGACCACAAAATCTTTCAGCTGTGTGAAATGTTTTACTATGCCCATATGTTTGGCTACAGCTGACTCCGACTATAAAAGTATGACATCTTTTAATTACATTTTAATGAAAGTTGTAACTAATCCAATAGCTCATTTGTTAGTACCTTGTGGGAGAAAGAAAAGCTCAAGAACAATCTCAGAATTCTTGTTTTTGGAGTCTGTGGAGAGATACAGGATGCTGGTTATGCCAAATTGCTGTTAACAGCCTACAGCATTAGATTTTGTTTGCCAATATCCACAAAGAACATCAACATTTAAAGAGGTGTATGCCTTGGTGTGTCTCAGTAGTGCTTTCCTCCATTTGCCAGTTTTCTCAAACACTGAAGGAAGAACAGAGATGTACAAGGGCCACATGGTCTAGGGGCATGTCTGGCTTGAAGGACTGACTAGTGACTTCACTGAGATTTTAATCAGACCTTTACTGAGCCATCTCCTGTTAAGCCCTTTCACAATCCCTTCTTCAACACTGAACAGCATCATTTCAGCTATTAGATACATTGAAAAAATTGGATTTGAGCCTTCAATAGACATAAATTCCCCCATCTCGGAAAACTGACATCTCTTTTATGTTTGTCATCCATAGACTTATATCTTGCCTGCCTGCCCTATAGACAAATATAATCATAATATTCATAATTGCTGCACATTTCTCTAGAACAAGGTAACAGTATCTTGTGGATTCAGGCTGAGACTTGGAGAGCTCAAGGACAGTCTGGAATTGAATACATCAAGCAGTGGGCTAAAAAAAAATCAAGACAAAGACAGCATACAGTTTCAACTGCTGGGGAAGAAATGTGCTTCAGAACGGAAATCAAGCCTTTGATGGGCATAGTTTGGCCCCTAGTGGGTAGCAATTCTCATTGTCACATTGAATTGGTAGCCTTTGCTTAAGCAAAAGCCAGGACAGAGTAACCCTGGAAACTAAATTACCTCCTACCTTTGGAGATGAAGCTTGCTTCAAGCCAGACCCAAGATGAATTTGGTCTGCTGACAGGACTGAAAACTAAATGTTTGCCTCCTCAGGAGGACTGCCAATACTTTTAAAATTCACATCCAGAAAATGAATCTTCCTCTTTAGCTACAAAATATTCATCCGAATGGAAAGGTCAGTGAACATTTTCCTCTTCCCTTGCTAATTGAGAGGCAAGTCATATGCTTAATTTGCCAAGAAAACAGGACCTTGTACTTCTCATGTTGAGCAGAAGACTCCAACAAATACGCTTGATAGATCCGCGTCCATGGCATCTCTGGATGGCTGCCATCATTCAACCCAAGGAAAATGATGCAGTTTGCTTGTGATTATAGACTCCTATTGATTTCCAATTTTCACTAGACATGGTCAAATCCCTTGAGATCTAAGCATTTGTAGATCCCAATCAGTCTTGCAGTGCAGAAACAGAAGTGGCAACATAATTGGCATAGTGGAGCAATAAGACACTCCTATTCTGCTTTCAATTTAGTCCCTTACTGCAATTTCTTGACAGTAGATTTCTTCTTAGGGCTAATGACCTCATATAAAGTTCTCTAGGACCAGATTAATCTTTAAAAAGAAGTGTATGTATTTGGTCTTTTTAAACTTAATAACCACTCACTAGGAATGCTATCTAGAGCAGACTGTACTACGTAATGTTGGCTTTGTTTGGTTTTGTTTTTCACTAGTAATATCAACTAATGCTTTGTGAGTTCCTGTACTGCTCAGTCACAATATCTAGTGAACATTTGATCAAAGCAGTTCATGTCAGTAAAGCATGCTTGTAACAACTGCATATTTGTAGTATTAAAATATGGCATACACAGCCTCAAGTTGTTGCAAGGGGGATATGTGCTCAGACTACAGCAAACCCAAGGTAATGAATATATAATCTCCCCCTGTAAGGTGAAAAGGGAAAGTGCATCAGCACTATTTCTGTTTAGAACAGCTTTTTTATCACAGAATTAATTCTGGCCCTCCTCTGTAATACTTGTGCTCCAATCAGAAAACTTGAACTGCTAACGTGGGTTAGAAAGCTAAAAATGTGCTGAAATACAAAACAAAGCATTTACAGAGGGAAATCAAAGCAAGTACGTTTCTACTTGTGAGCAGAAAGTGGCATAACATTTATTGTTGAAGATGTAGGCTCTCCTACATGCAGTAGACAAGCTGCTGGAACAACACTGGGGTTGCCTGTGGGAAGCAAAGCTGTGCTTTTAGCATCTCTGCAGAGCAACACTAGTTATGTTGTGACTAAGAGTTCTATCAGGAATCGAGCCTGATTTCATCAAGACACAAGGCGAATACTTACTCAACTCAGAGTACTCAGAGGCTTAGTGTCTCAGAAATGTCTTTGAGGGGCAATCCATAAGTAATGTTTGAACTGTAGGTGGTGTACTTTGCTGTTTAACCAGCAGTAACAACCTGACTACAACTGAAAGCAGCTATGTTTGATCAAACCATTATTTTCTTACAAAGCAAACCCACCTAAGCAGATATGCAAGAGATACTTCTTATTTACTAGAGACAGAGGGACCACAGGTATCCTTAGAGTTTGCATGGTTCTCCAACACAGATATTTCCATCAGTGGACAGCAAGACATTTAAAATGAGCATCAGATGCTGATTCCTGGAAAGAGATGATAATAAACTCCTCGGGAAGGCACTTAAGTCTTTGGAAATACTTATCCTTCATTGTGGACACTGCTAGAAATGAAACAAGTTTTAAGTGTCTGAATGTTACTGAAGCAATAAGAATCATTGTAAGTATAATGATGATAAGATGGAGGCAAATCAAGTTTTGTAAGTTGGAGTAATATCTTACACCAGACATGGGGATATAGGGACAAAAGGAACGCATACATACAAATCTTTCTACAGACAGGAAATGCTTCAAAGAATGCCTTCTCTTTGAAACTGTATCTCTCCTCATGAACCTCATGTAGCTTAAATGTGACTGAGCACTTGAAAAGAAGCTGATTCAAAAAATAGTTCCAAGGCTCTTATTGTTCAAAATTATATCTATATTAAAAAAAAGACAACCAAACAAAACCCTAAAATAGTAGGTGAGCTCACTCAAAAATACCAGGACAATGACAAAGAGTTGCAAGAGGAATATGTTCCTTGATTATTTTGTTCTTAAAATAAGGTTTAATTGAAAATTTTCACGTATAGAAATCTCACTACAATCTTCTTGGAAAGGCATATTGCTAATGATGAACTGAATTTTTTTTTCTTTAACACTGTCATCAGTACTGGAACATAAAGATGAGAGAGGTCTTAGTGGCTTCCTGAGCAAGTGCCCTGCACAATTCAGTGAAGCCTACAGAAGAAATCTCCCACTAAAGCCCACCAGAATAAAAATGAGACTTAAAGAAACAAAATTTACTAGGAATAAAGAAGCAAGGGCTAAGATTTTAATACATTTTTTTTCTTAAATAATTACTCAGAGATAATTATAGCCAAACATACTGACAGTAGGCGTAATGACTTCCTGGAATAATACCTGGTATCCTGGGTCCTCAAATGGTAAAGAACTTCAGGTTCACTACTAATAGTAGCTGGTGTGTTCAGCAAAGACAATAAGAAGCACAACATGAAAACTTGAGGAAGATGCATGTTTTCAAAATGAAAAAGAGCAATTCCTTCACTCAATGCAAGATGAAAAGACGACACAGAATCATAGAAAACACATACAGAAAGATAAGCTCACAGAGTCCAGTGTGCAGTCAATCGGGGGTCTAAAAAGGGCAGTTACAGGATGTTCATGTTGGGCTCAGTTATGTTGAAATGGTTGGTGTAAAAGCCATTCCAGCTTCAAACAAGTGATGAGTTAGCAATTTTATAAGGATATCATTTATAACATTGGCTTGAAACCCTCCAAAAATTATTTTCTCGAAGGTTGAATCTGAAAGCTCAGCCAACTGGGAAAAACATGCTCAAAGGCTCACAGTTCAAAGGTGATTTCTGAAATGGATCAAAAATTTTAATTTTCAGGTGCAAGCATGATGGAACTTGGTTATTACAAAGAAGAATCACAAAAGATTATGGAAACCAATATTAATTTAACCATGGTAATCTGTTAAGAAAAGAAATGCTTAAGGACTACACCAAAAAACAGAATAGCTTTGTATTTGTTCTGCCCTGAAAAACAAACCAGTATCACAGGCTCTCAATCTTCATAGAAAAGGGCACCAGTGTACATCCTCTGCTGACCCCCTTGTCATGCTCTCATCACACAGGAAACCTCAAAACTCAGTAACATCTATTACTGATGAATCTTTAGAACAATCGATAAATAGGAAAAAACTTGATAAAAATCAAGCTATCTTAGATTTATGTTTTCTTTGGGGTTTTTTTGTTTTCTTTTTTTTTTTGTTTTTGGTTTTGTTTTGGTTTTTTTGGGTTTGTTTTGTTTTGTTTTTTTAAGCAAAGCGAACCCTTTCAGTTTTTCCCTGCTGCAGGCAGGAATGGGGAAGGCAGTTCCAGCAGCAATCCTTGATTTCATCAAGTTACTACCGCCTTAGGAAATGCAGGCAGTAGACACAAATGTTATTTTAAAACTAACTCTGTGATCACAACACAGCAAAGTCAGTAAAGTGTTTGTGTTAAGCGAGGACAATGCCCTACCTAGGAGACAGACACAGGTTCAAAACTCGTAAAAGGAAAAAACAGAGAATGAATAACCTACTGCAATACAAGTCACGCCAAATTAGCAACAGCCGTGACACGGAAGTGGAGCCAGCAGCTCACATATCAAATTGAGATGAAAAATCATAGTGATGAATCAGATGGTGGGTAAAGGCTCAGCATGAAGTTAGAGCAGGACCTGGGCAATGGCACTGCCTGACATTCAGAGAGGGGAAGCCATAGGAGTTCAGATGAAGCAAAAGCCTAGAGACAGGCAGTGGCAGGTTTGCTTTGTTTGCCATTATTCATCTCTCTGAAAAATACAGAATAGGAATTTCACCTTAAGAAACAATAACTACCAGATAGTCTGTTAGGGCATGACTGTGCCTTAATCCTGTAAGTTATGTTTTGGGCTAACTTCATTTGTAGTTCAACCTGGAACAAGAATGGAGGATGCTTGAGGAATGGTAGCAAGCTCATAAGCGACAGTACAGGCTGGGGTCTCTCAGGACCTGTGTTTTTACTAATATGTGTTTCCCTGCACACAATTCTACATTTTGTGCCCAGACAGGATTCTAATCTCGAAACTTATGCCTTCAGGTTCCTGCAACTACCTATTTTCTCTCAAAAGCATAGCAAGCAGTATTGAATATTAATTTTGAGTACAATGTGATGCAATCGACCCCTTTGGTCAAGGGCTCGTCCAACCTCATGCTAAGTGTCCATTATTACAGAACTGTGTCAATTATCCCACAAGGAGCACTTTGAGCCCTGCTACAGAAAGGCCAACGCTGTTCTTGTTGCACCACGACCTCACCTTGCCTGCGCCATCATTAGCGGAGGTGAAGAGGTGAGAAGATGAAGGGCTGATTTCCTCCTGCCTGGGGGGTAACTAGCAAGGCAGGAGGTTGTAGGATCTTGTGAACAGACCCCCTGAGCCAGACCTTCATTTGAACCAACACACAACACAGCCTTTCTTTATAAAGATTATCTCATCATGTAATTTTCTAGAAGCTGAAACCCTTTTTAAAATATACTCAATCTTCTTCAAGGCTTAGCATACTCAGACTGAGCTATTCTTGTTGCCTTAATGTTTGTGCAAAGTGAAAGAGATGCAGCACTTGTTTGAGAGGGGTGAGAGGCAAACTGCTACAGAATTCCAGCTTGTAATTCTAGGCATAACAGTATAGGACACTGTCAACCTGAAATCTGATTTAAGAAAAAATCCAATTTAAGCATTTCTAGGTGTTGTGCCTTACTGACTTCAAATGAACTCTTAAAAATAATTTTACAGTCATATTTTCCTGTTCTAAAAATGTTTTCCTGCTTTGCTGAGTTAGTACACCTACAAGAAAAAAAAGAAACCACTTAGTTAAAAGGATGCTATTGTCACTGTACAAAGCACATGCATTTTAAGAAGTAGAAGTTAATACCATCCAATCTCTTTCAATTACAGTTATCTCAAAAATTTAACTACAGCGTATTTCAGATGGAAGCCAATTTTGCATTGTTACCCAGCCTATTACATATATTCATGTGCATATTAACATGCATGCAAGATATGTATATACATATCAAAACATACACACTAAAGGTTGCATGCAAAAACATTATGAGGTGTGTGCTGTATGGTCTTGGTGATATAACCTGAACTTTTGCTCAGTAATAGCAAAGCTCAAAGCAGTTAATTTGCATTAAAATAAATAAATAAAATCCAGATATTTTTTCATATCCTTAAGGAGTTTTACCTGAGGTTTATCTTTCAAATAAAGTGAAATAAATAATGTTCTATAGGAATCAATGCCTACATTTGCTCTCAATTTTGCTTGCCTTTGATAATCTTCTATTAAAAAGGCCCAGCAGAAACATTTTAATAAAGGAAGGTTGTATGCATTTGGACTGAGATCTTTATTAAGTATAAAAATGTTCTCTATGAGAACTTTATCATTCTAAAAATAGTCAAAGTGAAATTATGGAAATATCTGAAATACAGCATTTCCCATCCCCCTCTGTCTTACTAGCAATTACAGCTAGTCAGGACCTTCTCTTTACAAAAGGTTTCACCATAAACATTTCAATTTGATATTTCAAATCTCTCTTATGCAAAGATGACTCCCATGAAATTAACTCCTTTCTGTTCACCACTGCCGTGACAACTCTGGTAATTGCTTTCATGGGGTAAGCAATACTCAGAAAGCACAAATATTCCTTTGTGAAATTTAGCAATTACACATAACTGGAAAGCTTGTGGAATATGATCACCAGCGCTGCCCCACAGGGATGGGCAAGCAGCACCTTGCCACACCATGCCAAGCCATGTCACCTTGCTCCAGCCTGTCCCTGCTGCACACAGATGGTGTCAGCAGGCAGCCTGTACAGTCAGGAAACAGTCTTCACTTTGCTCATGGCCAAGATTAGCACAGAGGTTGGGCAAGGAACTGGAGCAGAGGTGCATGGGGCACCTCAACTCAGTGTGTTCCCCAGGGCACCTATTTGTGGAGGTCCTTCTGCAGGTGTGGATTGCCTTGAGTCCTGTCCAGACACGCACCACCCTGCCCACAAAACGCCAGGTATTGCAGCAAGCAAACGCCCTGACATGCCATGTGAGAGGTAGACAATGGACATGGTAACACCAGCAACAGGCGACTTAAGCACCTGCTATACCCTCCAGATAAAAAAAGAATGGATTTGCAACAATGTATTAAAGACGACTTCTGAAAATTCGAACTGTTTTAATACCTTCAAAAAGAGTGGGGAGAGAGGGGGAAAGGTAATGCCACCTCCAATGTCTCTCCAAATACAGCAATGCCTGGATCATCTCAAAATTAAATATACCTTGATATTTGAACTGCTCAGGCTTCAGAGCCTCAGCCTCTGGCATTTCATAATACTTAGATAATAAACGAACAATCTTCTTTTATAGAAAAAAAATAAGGGTGTCGGGGGGGGGGAGAACGCAGAGGAAACAGTAGCTGTGAAATGGAATCCACAGTTTCAGACACCAGGTCTCATTAATCTTGCTGATGAATAGGACTTTTATAAAAGGAGACCCTGCAGCTGGGAGAAGTAAAAGGAAATGGTATGGAAAGTGAAGCAGTAGTTTTTTGTACGAGTTCTTATATGTTTTTAAATTAAGTGGCTTTTGTGGAGGCTTGAGTCAAAAAAACAAATTCAAGTAATCCCTTCTGTACAAGAGAAATGCATGTGGAAGACACTGATGCTCCTTTTGCTGCAAGCCTTTTCTGGCAAAGAGATTAGATCAAGAACACAGCCAAAAAAGGAATGGAAATGCACTGTTCGGTGATTAGTTTATGACATTCTACCCTATATATAGTGCCTATTTGGCAAACCCTCCTGCAGTTCTGTGTTTTTCATTGCAAGTGGCTTATATCAGTACTGACATCTTGCAGATGTTAGTAGCTTTGATTTTTTTTCCCCATGTTGCAAATGAGTTGGCATGGAAACAACTCTTTTCTGGCAACATGACATATGATTCAAGGCGAAATGCATTTAACACAGATGAATAGTTCAGGAATATGCCTATAATAAAAAGTCATCTTGAAAGCTGCTTTGCATTCCTTGGTGTTTATGACAACTTTTTCAAGACATTCTAAAAAAACCAAAAAAAACCAAAAAAACCCCCACCACAACTGTTAGACTAGATACCAATGATGAATTTCTCACTGCTTGATGCTACACACTGTACTTCATCCTCAATGTATTTGTTTTAATAATGAGAGAAAACCATTAAGAGGAGAAAAACATTAAGAGAAGAAAAACATTGAGAGGTTATTTTCCTTTCTTTAAAATGACCTTTGTTGTGTTGATTTTTACATTTAGAAAGAGTTGTGTAAGCCCTGAATTAACTCTGGAACTGACAGAGGCATTCTGAGCATGCTGCTCTTTCCAGGGATTCATCTGACAGCTTCTTGGAGGGCCAACACTAGTGGGAGTACAGCAGTAGCTCAGTCTCACTCACTCCAGGCATTTCCTCTGCCTCTGGACACCTTTAACTGAGAGCCAGGACAGCCCTGTGCCCATAGCGATATTGGTAGTCAGGTGAGCTCATCCAGAGGCAGTAGTGGGAAGGGGGCAGCTGCTGGAGGCTGCTCATGGGGGCATGAGCAGGACGCCCTGGGTTCCTTCCCAGCCACTGTCCCCACTGCTACTGAAGCAGGTTGAGAAGAAAGCAGCAAGCTCCTTCCAATCCCCTCACTAACAGCTCCAAACTGATCTCGAGCCTTGGTAAAGGTCTAACTATCTTTTGATCCTCTAAAGGTATCTTTGAAAACAAGGTAGGGGAGCTCTCATTTCCAGCAAGAGCAGAACCCACACTTCACGTGGTTAGAGTCCAGAAAGGAAAGGCAAGAGAAGAAAGTGTGCCATCAGCTGCTCCCTCAACAGACACTCCTACTGCAGGCATCACAGCCTTTACTTTCTAAGTTGAACAGAAACCCACACTTGTGTAAGTCTTCAGCATGGTCTAAAGCCTCCACAGATACCTGCACGAGCATGCTCAATGCAGTGTGACATGCACTGCATAACTACGTGGTGCCATCAACCTGTGCACTAGAATGCAGTTCTCATGCCAAAAGTTTTTGTCATCACACTGTAAAAATGGCTGTGAAGGGATAACTAGCGCTCAAATAAGAATTTGGGTGTGTCCTTGTAGTATATATGTATCCGGCAAATACATAGATTTGATTTTATTTAAAAAATCCCAAAGTGGTCTTTAAATATAAGCAACTGAGTTTCAAAGCAGAAGACAAAGGAACTCAGTCTGTAGAAGGGTATGAGAGATCTTGCACAGGCAGCAAGGCATGAGAAACCTCATGGTTTGAATCAACATTGGACCTGCAAACAGACCTTTCAGTTCTTGTCCAAACCTAATCTGACCTTCAAACCTTTTGAAATATTATTATTACTGGAGGAATCTGACAAGAACTCACCTCAGTGATTTAGAGGACTCTAAATTCAATAAAATTAGCATTTAAATGAACCCAATTAAAAAATGCTTTAAACTGAGTATGCAAGAAGGTAGTATGTGAAACTTGTCTGTTAGAAAGCTCTGTAGTGCTATGCCAGCATGAAAAGCCAAACCCTTTTGGGCCACTATAGCTGGGGCAACAAACATCAGATTCTGTAGGTGGAACACACTGCCTGATAGCACAGATAGATGCATTTTACTTCATTGTCACAGAAACAAACAAACAAACAAAAACACCAAAATCGTGCCTCATTTAAAAAAAATTGGCAATGGTGATGTATACTGTCTGCTGCCTGCACAATATTCATCTGACTTGTCATTTCTGAGCACTCATATTAGTTTGCAAAAAGTATACAATAAACATAAATGTCTGCAATGTAACAAGCGAGTATTGAAGCATCCTTTGTGTACTTGGCCTCCATAGCATGGAACAGCCCAATCACAAGAATAACAAATCCGAACAGGGCCCCTTTATTTTACTGGTATTTGAATGCAACTTTTCCTCTAATAAATGCATCTGTTTGGGATGATAAATTGTCCATTAGAGAAAAATCAAGCGGGTTTTTTTTTTGCCTTCTATGTTTTGAATAAGCTGCCATTAACATGGGTCACTATTTTATCATTGTTTCTGCCATCAGCTGTGCAGTACAGAAAAAAATGACAGAGTGAGCTTATAACCACAAGTATTTTAATTTATTAAATAAGTGACCTAATTGCTTGCCTAAGATCCATTTTCCTTCTTTCTTTTGACCCTATTGAGAGTTAATCAGTTTCTTGGTGCTAATTAGATGTCAGCATTAGTAGCCTGCTAATACATAAGAGATAATGACACCTCCGTGCAAGGCACAGTGTCCAACACATGACCCTGTTTCCTTAAATTATGCCCTCAGGATTCATCAGGAAGTCTATAGGCTTTGTAGGTTTACAGCAGCAGTTCCTTCTTCTGCTTGTGAATAGTGGTACAAGTTTGACATGCAAGTGGAGAAATACATAAGAGATACAACCTCATCCTGTGAGAAGGTGTAACAGGAGTGCTAGTGACTCTGTTCTTATCCCATCTTGTAATTTTAGTATGCAATATTTCCTCATACAAAAAAGGCTTAAATAACAATTCTGTATTCAATTTTATAGACTAACAAACTCCCAGCTGGAAATTAAGACACACATTTTCCCTTTACAGCTCCATGACCCCATCTGTATGCTCCAGTACGCTGAGGGAGAAGCAGAGAGCATTTTGTGCAAACATATCTTCATCTGCAGCTCAAGGAGAAGCCAGCACAGCAAAGTCAGGCTTCACAGGGACTTTGCATCAGGCTGTCTGTGCCAGGCAGAAGCAAAAGATGCACAGCTGGGGAAGGGAAGTTCTTCACATGCAAGTGAAACCTTAAACACGCTTGTGACATAGTTTATCACAGCACTGCTGAGCTGGAAGAGAATTCCTCATTTACAGCCTTTTATACAATCATCCAGGCCTTGGGGCAGGGGCTGATGCATCTGCATGGATGGGTGAAGTTTACCAGACTTCTCCCATTCAGCTTCCTGCTCTACTCAGCTTTCCCAGTGAACCACATCCTCTCCCACGTGGGTAAAATTAACTCAGAGCTGCAGCGAGGCTATGGATGTAAGACATGCACTCAACCTCAGCTAGAAAGTGTTTGGGAAGCACAATAGAAGGTCTTTCAGGGGTGCCTGGGGCAAAACCATCCCAGAAGCTAGCAAGGGAACAGCAGCCATAAAGGCTGATCACAGGATCAAGACCACCTCAGCAGTGCCCTGAGCAGCAGCTGCTCAGGAGATGGCAGGAGATCCCAAGCACGCATGGCGGAGCCTGTCCCCACATGTGGGGTGTGCAAGCCCCGAGAGGCTCAGCTGTGGGATCCCAGAGGGGCAGCATGCAGGCAAGCTGCAGCTCAAGTAACTTTCTGCCGGAAAAGAAAATAAAAACATGCAACAACTTTGTTTTATGGAGAACATAGTCCAGACTAAGATCAGTGCTAAAGACCCAGGACAAGGCCTACAGCATGACCAGAATTTCTGTGGAAGTTTGTTTCAGAAGAAACAGCCTCACACAATTTTCAAGAGTCCTTTTTCTTCCAGGTTTTCACTTCCACAAACCCACATTTGGAGCTTGCATCCCAGTCTGAGGCAACACACCCCTGCCAACAAGAGCCTGCCCATGTCTCTGAAAGTAGACTGCGGGTGAGCAACAACTTTTGTAGCAAAAGAGCTGCAAATCATAATCTCTGCTAGGACAAGATCCCCCTGCCCATCCACCCAGGGCACTCAACATCATGGGGGAAAGCAACGTATCTTAATCCCGTCTCTTGGTGTCAGAGGCAGAAATTACCTTATCCACTAGGAAATCCTTTCTGATAGAAAACAGGACCTCAAACCTTTCTGATATAAATTCAGTGAATAAACCAGCAAAAATACATGCCAGTACAGAACTGCTGATGAGAGCTGAAGTTTTGAAATAAAGTTTCCATATCAACATGAGTTCTTGAAGTGTTAAGCACTTAAACAAAAACAGTTACCTGTCATCTGGTAGCTTTATGATGGCAAAAACCCGCCTGAGAAGAGCTGACCTGAAATGTAAATATACAGAGGGCAGGAAGCAAAGTAGGGAAAAGGCAATGAAATTGCAATCTTTTTATGATGACTTGCTCTCAGAACACCCTGACCAGCTCTGCACCTGAAAGTCACTAAATGCATTTTCTGTTTGATATTTTTAAGTGCTGTTATGCCTGGGAGGTGTTAATGGCTCATCCATTAGTTGTGACCCAGCCTTCACAACTTCACCCTGGCTTCATTAGAGCAATTGTGGGGGTTAATGCACTTTACTTTTATCCAGCAGTTAAACTTCGGAGGTTCATTTGTATCAAAGCCGCCATACAAAGGAAAGGTCTCCTTTGAAGGCCCATGGTCTTACGGAGGAGTCTTTGAACTAGGGACAATTCCTGAAGGGAAGGCTGGAGTAGGAAGGGAAGCCTTGCTTGGTGTGCAGAAAGCAACAGAAACTCCAGAAAGACACAGCACCTTGCAGTGATCACATGTAGCAGGAGAGCAGTGATGCCTTACCAGGCTTTTGCTAGAGGCCTTCTCAAAAGTTTTATCTGTGTTTCACAAACATTAAAATGTAGTCCCCCTGTCTCCTGCTGTGAAGAAGGCACAATGTCAGCCTCAGTGCAGAGGGCTGGAAGGACTCTGGAATTCATAGGTTAAAATAACCATGAGCTCTAGGCACTGTGCAGCAGGCAGCTTTCAAAGCTCAAAGTAAGTAGCACGTGAAACATGAGGGTGGTCAACACATCCACCAGCAGACTGGCAGCTTTGTAAGATCCTCCTCACACCAATTCCTACCATCCAGGTGAAGGTGCTTTACAAATCACAGTATGGTCCTTGGGGAGCTGAATGCTGAGCTTACCTATCTCAAAAGGCAAACATCTCAAAACAGGAGGGGAAGAAAATAAATTTGGCTGCCTGGCTCACTCCTGGACATCCAGGGAGTCTGTGCCTTCACGTAGCCTCTCAAACATCCCCACTGCAACAAACCCTCTACACTACTGGAAGTAGAAAAATGTGTTGTTGATTACAGCTATTAAGCATGACCTAATGTAGCAATTACCACTTAAAACATACCCAGATGTTACCACTCAGCTCCATAGCTATTTTCATGTGGCACTATAACAACAGAAGAGAGTAGAAAGCAGTAAATCAGTCTTTCAAAAGGTGCCTGGATCCCCAGCACCCCCTGTGTGTACACAGATACAGACACAACTTCCACAGAGACCCAAAGCAAGCAAAATGGGGAAAGAGAAAAATAAGTAAGAAGATACTAGGATTTTTCAAACTCTGAACATATGAAAAAGTATACCCTCAAATTCAATTTGCTGTAGCTCCTGAAGAAACACATGTGAAATTCTTCATGTGAAAGAAAGCACTTTGTAAAGAAAAATCGCATTGTTGAACACACTATCCCCAAACGGGCAACAAGGAGAGTTCTTGCATTTAAAGAAAACAGAATTAGGATACCTCAGAGTCCAACAGCAAGTTCAGCAATTAAAGAAGTTGAAGAAGAAAGGAAAAAAAAAAGAGAAATGAGGGGCAGAAGCAGAGGTGACCCTGTTCTGCTTTGTAGCATTTCCCTGCTGAGAGCAGAGGTAAGTGCTGGAGTTGGCTCCTGAGCAGCACCTCAGGGTGCCCGCCCATCAATCAAGCACCACTGAAGGCAGTGGGCTCTCTCCCTGTGAGCTGGACAGGATGGAGACCCTTGGGGGTGGCTCACTGAAGACAGCAAATGAAGCAACACATCCCAAATCACAGGAGCCAGGACCACATCCCTGCTTAGGGACAGACACGTGGCCAGTGCACTGTAGGCTGTCAAAAAGTTTCAATTCTCAGCCCTGGATCTCCACTTTCTTCACTCTTATCACATGCACACATGTCAAGAGACCTGGATATAACCAGATTAAATTGTAGCACTAATGTGTACAAGAGACTGATTTACACATTGCAGCAGTATAAATATTTGTACAACTTAAGGAACAATTTAAATATTTCAATTCCACTCATAAGAATAAAACTGGGAGCACAAGAGTTAGATTGTGGCTTAAAGCTGAACATCCCTCCAGGAAGAGAGAGAATAAAAAAAGTACACAGACTGTCATCTTAAGTGAACTCTATCAAAAATTTTGGGGTTTAGTGAAAGGTTGCTCTGCCCAAGGGCCCTCATCTGTGGTAACTCAAGGTCCCTTGCTCAAGGGAGATTTCCACGATACTGGGATTCAAGGTCCAACCCCATGCAGCTCCCAAACTGCACTCTAGGAGCCTTTATCAGGCTCGTGCTGCTCCAGTACAACTGACAAGGGATTCTCTGTAGCAAAACGAGGAGGGGATATGAAACCTAAAACTGTTTCTGCTTAGGAGAAAGTTTATAACTGCATGTTGGAAACTTGCTGTTTGATATTGCTAGCAAGATGCCCAAAATGCAGCATTACCCCTGAGTACATCACAGTATTCAGGACCATGTGCAGCTCTGCTATGAATTATTCTCTATAAATATCTACTATATTTAACTGCTAGGAGAACCTGAAATAAAAAAGGGAACCGGGCAACATATTTGCCAAAAGCTACAGGGAAAATGGAAAGAAAATTGTAAAAAAAAAATAATCTAGAGTCAAATAATAATAGATCACTAATTAGTAAGACCTTGTGCTTATTTACTGAATAGGTGATAAGTTCACCAGTATATGCCTGACCTTTTAAAGTCATATTTCTAGCCAGGAAAGCCATGGCTATTAACTGCAACCAGGGTGCCATGGGATTCGTGTTCAGAGGCTTCTTTTTCACTTTGTTGTTGTAGCCTCTCATCTTTTACTGACATTACACACCACTCATCACGATCAGTGTCAGAAGCTATAACAGCATCTGTTGCAGTGGCAGCTTCTGCTGGATGAAGAGTCTCCCCCTTTACCTTAAAGAATGTCAATCATTTCTCATTCTCAGCATTCAGACTTGCTCATCAGTTAGTAACAACACTTTCAGCTACACCAAATGTGATTTTTGAATAAACAGTGGACTGAGACCACTGGAAATGATTGACAGCTTTTAAATCACACTTTTCAGAAAACTGTAAGGAAGGGAAAAACCCTTATCCTTCCCTATTTCTGATGTTTCACTGTCATTTAAAATAGCTTCTACCTGAGGGAGCATGGGACAAAAAACTTGATTTGTGACACATGAAGGCCTTACAGGAGGCTTTCTGTAGGGTATTTTACAGGGTCCCATCTCTTTTATGCTCATAGCCCTACTGGAGAGAAAGAGGAGGTATCAGAAGTGAATTAAGGCAAAGGAAGATCATTTAAATATTAGACTGGGTACCTAAGAACCCAGTTAAGTTTTCACTCTGGCAGAGTTGGTGTTCACCATTCTTAGCATAACTATGTCCTTAAAAGCTTTATTTGTTTACTCTCTGTACAGTGTTCCCAACAGAATCAGTCCAAGAGGTGGCTGTGTAACTAAACAGGTCAGAATGCTGCCCTGGGCTGCCCTTCCTTGGCTGCTGAGGACTGACAAGCAGGGATCTGATGGTGAAAAGCTGCATGCATAAAAAAAAAGGTATTTCTAAAACCAAACCAAGTGGAACAGATCAATATGGGCTCAAGAGAACAAGAATCTACAGAAGTGAAAAATGGTGGCAAACTTATTTCCAGGGAAATAAAACTTGCCTCTGCGAGAAGGTGCCTATTACTCCACACAAGTAGTGGGTGTTGTGCTCTATCTTACAGGTTCGCCTGTTGCTCCCCTGCCATCACGTTTCCCCAGCCCAGGGGCACTGTTTTGGACTGCTGTCCTCCCAGCCCTTGGGTAGGCAAGCACAGCTGGCTGCACCAGTGCTCACTCCTGACAAGGGAAAAAGGCCAGTGTGGTGCTGGGGCTCTCTCAGGAGGAAAGGGCATGAGTATATCAGCCACCGCTCAGAAAAAAAAATGGCAAGCAATTAGGCAAGGAGGAAAACTGAAAATATTCTCTGCCTTTTGTGTCTTGTCTTTCTCTTGAATTTTCACTAAAAAGATTAGCATTATTTTTTCAAGTTTTCCTTCAGCTTTACTGGACATCAAGAGCTGTTGACTCAGAAGAAAACCTGGAGAAAGACACACTTTCCCAAAGTTGTGTTAAATTTACAGAGGCTTTGTACACCCTCTTTTGTTCCAGTATGGATTAATCAGGCACTTGCTCAGCAGCTGCCTTTTCCTTTCTTTAATTAGCAGCTCATTGTACCATCCTGAAGCACCTGGTGACACCACCTTGCACCCTGGCAAGAATAGTCTTGCTCAGGGCTGGGTGCCAGCCCAGGGAGGAAAGGAATGCACCCAAGGAGCCCAGAGGAGCTGGGGTTTTTAGGACAGGGCTTCCTGCTTTAATTCATTCTCTTTGATCATCAGGACCCATATACCCAGTTGAGGCCAAGAAGGGCAGCAGGGATATGTCCAACACCCCACAGTCCCACTGCAAGCAGGCTTTAATGTCACCTTGGAGCACAGGACCTGCCCCTCAGAAGTTGCCTCTGCCAGACAAACCATACTTAGGAGCAATGTAGAAAAATAAGATAAGAGAATGTTTTTGCATGTTCTCAAGATAAAGATACTTTACAATAAAGTTTCCTGTAATAGCAAACTTTCAAAAGCTTCCTGTGCAATGCTCAATTATTCTTTTTCCCTTTTTAGTATTGAGCTTGATAAAAATGCTTAGGAGCTCACTATCCTTCTTAAAAAATGAAAAGGAAACTGGTTTTGTTCTTTGTAAAAAAAGAATAGGCCTCTTTCAAAACAGAGAAGACAAGAAGTCTCTAGAAACTGCTTCTTGCATCATCTTTCTCAAACAAAGCTTAACTCTCATTCCTTTGTAAACACTAACAGGATCACAGCTTACCACTGCAGAATCAGCTTCACTGGAGATACTCAGACCTTCTCCAGCTTCTTCTCCCTTCTTTATACTTCAAAACATAGAGGAGAGATTTACTCCAAGTTCTCAGACTGGCTTAGATGGCAATATCTTGGTTTGTTTGTTTTTTTTTTAAGGAAAAGAAGTGGATGCTTCTCACAAAAATACTTGTCTATTTCAACAGATGCTTTTGAAAATAAAAACAAACAACACCCATAATCCTTTATCCTACAATATGAAGGCTGGTTTACCTTTCATTTTGCTAAGTACACATAGCTAACTACAGTACTTGCACAGGTAAAAATTGTTAGTATTAGCCCTTAACAGATGTACTTACTCATTCCATGGCAGATAGAGCTGCTCCTTCCCAACTCTCTCGGCTCCAAAGTAGCTTGTTGAATTACAAAAACGTGTCTTCAAAAGAGTAGCCCAAACACTTTCCTTAACCTTTTTAACCACCAGAGAGAAATTTATCACCTACCCAGATAATAGCATGGGAGAAGAAGGAGGAAGAGAAAGAAGGGATGAGGCAGGAGTTAATTAGCTAATGTTCTCCAGCTGTGCCCAATCCTTTGCACTTCCTACACAGATGGTTTCTGGAAACTTTCTCATCCCCCTTCCTCTTTCCTTTTGACAGAGCTCCTAAAATATATGTTATTGAGAGACTTATCACATGCATTGCCTTCTCCAGCCAGGGTAAACTATTTCCCTTCCCTCCTCCTGAAAGTCCTTGGGAAGTCTAAGATCTGGGAAGAGTTGGAGAGAGGGACAGGAGGAAAGCCCTATTTAAAGTTCCCCTCCTCTGCTTTACTAAAGTCAGTGTTGACACAATATGAAGAACTTTAATCCATAAAATGGATCAAAAAAGCTCCATATCAAAGCCAATAGATACCATGCAACCTACGGCTACTTCTTGTCATTGCTGGGAAAAACAAGTACAAAAAAGGCTCAGGCATCTCAAGACTGAAGCAGAAGTCAATGCAAGTCTGAGTTTTACTGACAGGTGGATTCAGTGGGTGTTTTCCATTTTCAAAGCCAAAGGTCTACATTTTAAAATACTTCTGCTTTTGAGTGTCAACTGGATACTCTGCAAAGGGCTTTTGAATGTCAAATGTGGGATGAGCTAAATCCTGTGCAATTCAACAAAGTGGATGGAAATGTCAAATTATTACTTTTTAGTTGTGGATTGGAAGAAGAATTTGGACAATAAGATTTCTCTTTGGGGCCATGACACAAACCAGAGTGCTTGGACCTTTGCATCAGTGATGTAGGATTACATTATCCATTGATCTTCACTCAGGTCTCAAAATGCAAATGCTCAGTTTCTCCTATAGAAGTTGCCAAGGAGCAAACTTACCAGCAGCTTTTCCACCCAGTCCCACAACTGTGGGCTGTCATGGTTTGTTTGCTTGAGTAATGCTCAATTTTCCCAGCTGAGCCTGTGACTGACTGTGGAAAAATGACAAACATCCCTGTTTCCTAAAGTTTAGCACCGTAATTTTGAAAACTAATGCATATAGAAGTTCTGCTAATAGTGTCTTAATGGCAAGATTGGGGCTGATACAGATGGGGCTGGCAGACAGAAACTGTTGTTATCAACACCTGTGATTTGTTGAATCTCTTAACTAAGCAATTTTGAGAGATATGAAAAGTGGTGTTGCTTGAAACAAGTGGTATAGAAAATGATGAAAGTACTCAAATGTGAGATAATCTTAAAATAAAAACGGAAAGCAAACTCTTAACCAGTGTAGAATGACAATATATGTTATGAACAAAGCAACACACAGGTTAGTCAGTTCTGGGTTGTTAGTTTAGTTTGGTTGTTTGTTTCCTTGTTGGTTTTGTTGGTTTGGGTTTTTTTTAACTTTCTGCATAGCAATACATCACTTTGCATTTCCAGATTCAAAGTTTTGGGGTAACATCACAGAGGGAATTGAAGTTTTGCTTCATGAAGGTTTTCCTTCATCTATTTTCTACTTATGTTTACCAATATTGTAAAGTATAAAAAAAGTCTTCTAGGATAGATTAGACTGCCACCAGAAAAACATATTCAAAGCAAAAAATAAAATTGGCAAAATTAGTCATTTTCAGTGAAAGAGCTTTGCAGGTCAAGAATTACTTGCTGAAGAAACACTAGCTGAAGATGCAGCATTGTAAATGGTCTTCTCTCAGCCACTTGTAGCAGTGGTCAAATAATTAATTTCTTAGTAAGAAATATGATGGTCTATTAACAGAAAGAAAGATTAGGTATACATTAATCAAATATTTCAGAGACCTATAAACATGCACATAGCATCCAGGAATATCCCATTAACCTATTTCAGAAGATATATGTAATCAATATTTCAAATATATCTAGTTAGTTTCATAGCATTGAATTTTAAGTGTTCTCCCTCTTCCGCTCTTGTAAAATAGTCAGGGTTTTCAAAGGTAGCAGCAGTAATTTTAAGAAGTACTGCTTAACCAAAATAAGTGTTTGAGCTGGGTTTTCTGGGCTGTTCAAGGAAACCAGCTGAAGACAAAACCAACATGATCTCCCACAAACAGGCAGACAAAAAGATTAACTGTTGTTTTCAAAGTTCTGTTTAAAGAGCATTAATTTGAAGTAGCATTAATTCTTCACCTTTTTCTGGCTGAGGAAAGCCTCTAAAATGTTGGCTTTTTCCCCTCCCCATAAGCTAACCAGTGAAAAAACGTTAAAATATATTTGGTAGAAACCAGTTTATCAGAGGCAAAATTAGTTGTTCATACTTTGGCATTTGCAAACATCAGTAAATATATTTTTATTTGATGGTCACTTGCTTGTTTCCAAAAAGAACTCTAGGGAGAGACCTTTGGCCCCTGGCAACATTTACCTGGTACTCTGCTGACAGCCCCTCTTATATGCTTCTTGCAGGAGAAGGACTGATTTAAAACTTGTTCATTCCTGGATATCAATTAATAAAACCCCAGTGGTCTCTGAGCTTCAGAATGCATTATATTCTTTTCATAAACAGCCATAGCTCAAAACTTAAATATTTCTCTTAGGGTTTTGTTTTTTTTTTCCCCAAAAGACTTACATGAAAGGGTGTGTCTTAAGGATGAGTCACCTAATTGCCGTGCAGTACATGCAGATTCCTCCTGACATTCTAAGCTCAGAGTTTACCTATAGGCAGCTTGCGTTTGCACAGAAATAGAAAAATAGAGAAGCAGCTACATCAGAGGTGGTGACATTTTTGTAGAGAAAGCAACATAAATGCTGGGACCTTCCCGTCCTTTCTGGGAGAGACAGGACACTTTGCTGGAGTGGGCTCCCCAAAAAAGGCTGCAGGACCTGCCACAGGGCTGGCAGGCTTTGAAAGATGCCTGAGCAAAAAGTGGGAAGTGCTTTCTTCCACTGCATTTTCAGGGTCTTAAAGCACAATGCAACATCTGAGGACAGCTGCATGGGGAGCCCATGACCACAGATTGTCAGAGAAAAGGAGACCTTCTGGAAAGTCTTCCAGAAGAAAAGGACCAGGCCTTTGTTAGGACTGATGCATGTGTAGATGCTTGTGTAACACCCTTCGGATCTAGACAGAGGACAGCCTGGAGAAGCAGGCAGTCCTGTTAATTTTCTTAGGTGCCCTCAGGAACAAGAGGACCTGAATGAGGGACACTAGATCACCCTAGAGTGAAAACCATGCAGAAGTTCCAAGAGACTATGAAAAATGGTCTATAGTTGCCATAGCCCAGTACAGCAGAGCTGGAGATATTGTCATTCTTGAACTTTGAGTCCAGGAACATACGCATTGAACAGCAAGGATTCAGCCAACACGGATTTTTTTTAATAAGCACTACAAAAGCTAAATCAAAAGAATGAAACATGAACATGTTTGCTCTTGAATGAGACATTCCCATCTATTTGAATCAACTCCTTTTGGGCTGCTTGCTTAATACCCAGTGTGTCCATTTGCAGTTTTTCCTTAGCCACTCTCATGTGTGCACAGTGCTGCTTAGCACAGCCTTCTCTCAGCAGGGCTGCAGCCAAGGAGGCACAGGTGCCACATTCTAGCCAGCTGCAGGGCCCATACTGCACAGGGCTGTGCATCACTGAGCTCCAGCTGCCACGTTGCAAAAGGCATGGGATTTGTGAGGCTGCGGTTAATGTTCAATACACCCAGATAGGCACCCAAGTGTCCTGCTTACAGTGACACCTTGGATATCTCTTTCTCTACAGATCAATGAGTTTTCTGAGAAGAAACTGAGATGACATTGCACAATCAAGGGCTCCATCTGTACACTGTTATCCAAAAGCCAGATTCCCCCCTTCCTTGCACATTGAGCAGTCATCTCTGTGCCCACAAAGCAAAGGCAAACTGTTGTACATTGACACTGGTGCCACCATGGGAAGTTTAACTTGTAGCATGTATAGTCAGTACGTGTAGGTGTGGCTGTTGGGCTGGCATTTCAAAGAATGACTGACCTGTGTGAAACAGGTAGGTCTCATTTTGAGATTAAAGATGTTTGGCCCTTGTAGGTGCTGCTAGTTGATGGATGCTATATTTTGCCCATGCATGATCTTTACTGCTCACATTAGCTCTGAAAGGGCCAATAAACAAGGGAGAATAGTCTGAGACTCCAGTTGCTAAGGCAATGAATTAATCAGAATGTATGTGTTCAGCAGATTCACATGATCCTGCCAAGGCCTACAGCTTTAGGTCTTCTGGTACATTTTTGCCAGCATGAGAGAAGGGAGAAGAGAAATTGGCAGGGAACGAAGTGTCAATGGTTAGAGCTGTAATAAAAATTTTGGAAGGAGAAAGCAGCACCTACTGCTACATGTTCATGTATTATGTGCTGTTATATCATGCCAACAAAATGGGGCTCTCTGCCACCATTCTGTGTAACGGCTTCATTTAGCCTAATTATTCGGTATAAAATCCCCTTGTCCAGTAAGAGCTGATTTATCCTCCCAGAGTTGTGAATCCAGCCTTGACTGTATTCATTGCGTTCCTATTTACAGACTCTGAACTAACTCTTCAGCTGACAAGATATTGCTTTACTTAAATCATTAAATTTCTGCCTATCTCAGGAGTTGAGTGGTTTAAAACCATCTTAGTTGTTTAACTCCCTCTTGGAGTAGGATGCAAACCAACCAAGCAGCATCAACACCTTTTCCAAACCAAAGAGCATCAATGCATGCTCTGGAGGGCTGAGGATAGCACAGCACAGTTGATGTGCTTAGGTGAACCCACAGTTTGTAAATTGTTTTGATGCTGATCTGTCTCTATATTAAGTACTGACATGTGCAATTAGCCAGGGGGAATAAAACAAAAGGAAAACAAAAAGTTATTTTAGTTAGGAAGATTAAATGAAGTTGTTTGTTTTTGGGCTTCAGAATTAATTCCCCTTTACATCCCTAAGCCTCAGAGATGAAGTCTTTCCTAGAGTTCTTTACCACAAGTCATCAGTTAGACAAAGAATTCTGTCCCTATTACATTCTTCAGGGCCATTGTCATGGGAATGCTTATTGCACAGCACTTTGCACTGTTTCCTCCCTCAGCTGCTGTGCTTACTTTTTGTTTTCCTTTCTCTGTCTTACATACAGATGCATCACTGTGCATATGTACCTAGCAGATAATTTCTGACTAATTTTACACATGCACAGCAGTAGTTGCAGCTGGTGATACATGCTTCTTTTTCATTTGGAGCCCTTTTGGTTTTCTGAAGAAGCTGACCTGCTCTATTTTCTGTAATGAAGGCTAGCCTTAGCAAGGGCTAATTCTTGAGCCTGCTGCTAATAACACCAAGGTTGTTGGTTCAATCCCTCTATGAGCCGTTCACTTAAGAGTTGGACTTTGATGATCCTTGTGGGTCCCTTCTCATTCAGAATATTCTATGATTAAGTTAAACGCCACACATTCAGTGAGGTTTAGCCAAAGCTGAAAGAAAAAAATGCCTGTAAGAAGGAAGTCCACATCATGAACGGCAGTATCACTCTGGGGTGAGATAGATCTGAAGAAGCTACCACTATAAGCAGAGAGCTGGTTATCATCACACTAGAGCTCTGAAACCAGTCCTTACCCCAATTCCAGTCTGGCTTTGTGTGAATGTAAATCTTCTTATCAGTAAAATGAAGATAATGCCACTACAGAACACTGCACATTGTAGGAGAATTAAATGGATATAGTTTATAAAGTGTTTCATATGTCAGACAAAGTATATATAAGACCTAAACATTCTTACTGAGAGCTCTGATAGCTGACTATAAGAAAACTATTAGGGAGAAAGGCCATACAGACCCGGTAGAGAGACTGGGTTTGATCCTGGGTGCTAGTTCTTGTGGAAAATCAATTTAATCTTTAAGGAAAGTAGCCCTGTGAGGGAGATGCAGGCAGAGAAGGTCTTACTGCGACACCCTTCACTGCAGTCCCAAGGCTGACCCTGCTTAACCCTGAATTACCCAATGGAGAATGCCGTGTGTTGGGGGATCTAATCAAACCTCATTTGCAGTTAATTAGTCAGTCCTGTGTAGCATGCAGGCCTGGCCTGTCACTGGGGTGCAGTATGGCATCAGGGATATGCAGATGTCCCACAGCCAGCCCCACATGCCCTCGCCCACAGCCCTCTCACCACTTGCACCCTGGCTCCAGGAATATGCAATGGCAACAAGGGTGTTAACTTAGACAAAACATTAAATACTAAAGCGTTCAGTTGTACCGGTTGTTGCGAGGAGCAGTGGGGCTGTGCTGATGCATAGCTGAAGCTGTGGCTCTCTCTACAGGCTCCACGTGCAGCAGCTGTGCAATGGCAGCCAGCCCAGCCCGAGCGCACGATCTGCCCCGGGCAGTCCCCGTCGGGCAGTGGCTGGGTGTGCACGGGCACCACACCGGGACCCTGGGACAGGGGGGCGAGCATGGATGGGGCTGCCCACCGCGGAGGACCTCGTTCTTGCTGCAGCAGGGGTGGCTGCAGCCCCTGCAGCCAGACTCAGAGTACCACGGAGCTCAGCCACCGCCAAGGGCACAGCACGAGCAGAAGGGCTGGAGCGTGTCCCAAGGTCACCAGCACACACATGTGCAGACATGCTCCATATGGGTCCAAGGCCACCACGCCAGGGCACAGAGCTGCGCAGGAGCCCTGCCTGGCCTAAGGGCAACGTGGGGACATTTCAGAGCCTCCTTTGAGCCCTGGGTTAATGCAGCCATACAGTGGAGACGTAACTGCTCCAAATGACCCTTTGATTTGAGGGCTGTTTTGCTTTTCATAACAATTTCTTGATAACAATATAATTGGATGATTTCTTAAGGCCATTTCATGTGCTAGATTTATTGGGAATATTACCTGCATATTTAGAGTTAAGGACAAATATTTTATTTCCTTTTTTTATTGTCCCATTATTTATAAAATTCTCTTTGAATCTTGTAAATACATTTTTTCATTTCCCTTCAGAGTTTGTCTTTCTCTTTGGCAACCATTGATTTTTTTTTTGTTCATGTTTTTTCCAGTGAACCTTGAAATTAAAATGTCTTTTTTTTGTTTAATTTCTTTTTTTGTACACTGGACTCATTGTCAGCACAGCAAGAGCAAGGTGCTTTGTTAGATTACTGCTACTTCAAAGCTGCTGAAAGGAAGAGTTGACCACATTTTATCGTATGCGTGTAGTTCCTTCATGGGTTGCCATTATTCTCTTTCCAGCACAAAGCCAATCCCAAGTTCTCAGCATTTGAAGGAAGCATTTTAATTTTTTTAGTATTTCATAATCAATTTTCACTGAGTTATACCATTTATAAGAATTGTAGAATTCTTTGTCCTCTTAGTGGACAAACCACATGCAAAGAAACAGCTATATATAAAATAGCACATAGAGTATCTTTTATTAGACCAGCTGATATAGTTGGGAAAAAAAAGGACAAGCTCTCAGCCACACAAACCCTCTGAAAGCATTTCTGCTTTTTTCCAAATATATCAATTGTTCAAATAAAATATATTACTCTCTCTGCAAACCTTTCCTCTCTTCTACCCTTTTACCGTTGCAGCTACAGCAACATTATTTCTAGCAGAAAAATAATTGTATTTATATAGTCAGGAAACCATATCACCATTTTTCAAGTGTTTCTCATCAAAACCACTGTCTGTTCCTTTCTTACAATAGAGATTTTATTTTAAAAGTATTTTTAGAAAAGAATAATTTTTATGGTAATTACATTGCCATTGTCATTTTATCTGCTGTAGCAGAAGAATTCTCTATTACACAGACTAGGCTAAGAATGCTTTTTTCTTTTGCTTAAGTAGCCAGGGCACTGTAGGTTATGAAATTAAAAGCTTAAATTATAGTAGGGTAAAGTTGTTGGACCCAGGAACACAGATACATTTGTATCCTTGGCAAGGCTTGTGTGCCATCAGAAAGTTAGGAAATTCTTAAAAATATTCAGTTAAAATGAAATCCTCCATAAACTAAAAGGGTTTGCTTTAGCTTTGTGACCTAGGGTTATACATTATGCTAAGCAAGTATAACAGTCTATGTTCAAAGGCTAAAGAGCAGGTAGTAAGTGTTTAAAGCAGCAAGAGTCATGTTTAAAAAAAAGTATTTAAAAATGGATTGTTCTAGGCTATAATAAACTATGAATTGTAAAAGGTTAATTGACAAAATGATACTCATCTAACACCATCTCTGTAATAGCAATCATTGCTCAATCTGTAATTCAGGGGTCTTGCTATATTGACAATTAAATTTCCTCAAAAAGGCTCTGGTTATTTCCTCAGTCTGTTTAACCTATGGTAATTAATTATAGATTTACAAGCAGTACACAGGCAGATACAGGTACCTGCGACTATTGTGCTGCTGGCAAGAAAGACAGACGCCAGTCTGCAGCCTGGGGCGGCCCAGGTATCCACATGAAGATTCATGCCAGGAGCTGACCTTTGCCTCGCTCGCCATCCAAATCAGAGAGCTGGCGTGGGCGATGGTAATTACCCTCACTGCACATCTGGCATTCAAGGAAGGACAGCCTTGCCTCAAGGTTGCTGTGCTTAGGTTCAAATCCCATTTTTGCAGAGCCTCTGACCCGCAAATTTGATCTGTTTTCCTCTAAACTCTTATTCAATGACATACGTTAGCAGTGAGCAAAATGCTAAGATTTTAAGAATAGTAACATTCAGTCCAACTTCCTCCATGTGCATGTACTCAGAGTGGCAGATAAACTCCTCATGATAGAAATGATCCTTTTTTAACTTTTTATTTTCCCTCACGAAGATATCATGCCAAATGATAACTATTTTGTTTGTTTACTATGTTTTTGTTTTTGTTTTGTTTTGTTTTTTAAAGCAGAAGTTTCACAATAGAAAGATAAATAGAGTCACTGCTAATGCTGTTTTGCAGAAAGGACTTTCCAGGCAGCCACTACATCAGCGACTTTTGTGAGCAGGGTGAAGTGCCACATGATCACTTCTATCCATGCCTGCCACAAGCTGTAACTAAAAAAATAGCACAGACTTGCTAAAAACAGGCTATTATAATGTCTCCTTAATTACAATTCATTACCTCTTTTTTTAATAGTACAAACTTGTCAGCTATAACAAAAGATGTTTAAGAAACAAACCTTGTCAAAATAAATGAATTAAGAGCATTCATCCTTTTCCAGAGTGTGAAGAAGTTTGTAAGGTGATAATGAATTCTATAATGCATTAGCCACACTTCTTAAAATGTGTGTACCACTTACTCCTAACTCGCAAAAGTTTTTTCATTCTCACTGAACCTCCAGTTATGGGCACAAATTAGCAAGACTTGATTGTAATTGGACTTTGAGAAATTCAGCTATTGTTCTGCCAAATGCAAGATGTTTCCTCTGTGCAGAAGCCTGTTAAAGCTGCATGAAATCCATATGAAATCCATAGGCATACTACTGTTGGCTTTGCTGTGTTACTTGGCAGAGGCTTGTGCTGGAGAAGGTGTAGAGGAGATCTGCTGCTTGCCAGGATCCTGTTATGGCTTGGACTGTTCCTCTGCATTAACAGGTGAGTCTTGTTCTGGGTTAAACCTGCTCCCAAATCAGCATAAGACTTCTCTAGGAGTTCACTAAAAGCAGGGCCAGGCAATGATTTGGGCTATGCTCCCAATGACAATTTTACGTCTGCTTTCCCAAGCCATTGCTTTCTTTGCACATATCAGCCCCCTTCCATAGTGTCAGAAAATTCTATTTAGGCATGACTGAATGTAGATCCACAGTATTACTGAGTCCACCCATACACACACTGGTCTATGGATGCAGCTTCCTCCCTGCTTTAGTTTCTTTATGAACTGTGCACCAGCACAATCTCACCATCCCTCTAGAAGTCTAACCTTGCTGCTTATTGACTCTATTTTCAGAACCACCTCAGCATCTGACTAAGACCAGTTTCAGATCCATGATTTTTTGTCCCTTCACAATCACATCCATGACTGTTGTTCCCCTGAAGGAAGAGAAACTCACGGTACACACAACAGACGAATGGCATTTCTGCTTCCATCCCAACAAAGGGCACTTCCCAGCATCTCTTCTACCCAATTCATTGCCATCCCAGTGTCTTCTATCTTCACAAACCTTTTCCTTCCCCTTCCTCAGGATAGCCCTGCCATTCACCACCAGTTCACAAATTTATGCTTGTCCCTATCATGGCACCAATCTTGATGTTCCTTTCAAATAATAGACCTGCTGAAGAGTGTCACTGTTCTGAGAAATTTTTCGGTTTTGTGTGCAGTAACTGAGCACACAAAACTCCTTACATGTAGTGAAATCTTTCCAGCAGTGACATGGCATAGCTCATTTAGCATTTCTTCACATAAGCACTTGTAAAAATTACCACAAAAATAGATGATGCTGATGACTCCTCCTCATCTAAAGCAAATGCTCTGAAGAACTGCTTAGATTCCTGGAGCCTCTTAAAATCGTGGCTTTTAGTTCTGCTAGTGCAAAATTACCTTTTTTACCCCCCAGAGCACAGCAATGGTACTTCTACATTTGCCTGTGTGTGATGGTGGGGCTTGCTGCCATTGTCCTGCCGGGTGCTGGAAGTGAGGTTGTCTCCCATCTCATCGCTACATCACCTCCCTCCTGCTGCACCTTGGACAGACGGACTAATGTTTCACTGAGTCCAGGCTTCTCCAGCTTCTGGGGACCTTGGCTCACAGGTCCAGCTTGAGAGCGCAGACTGAGGCCTGCCTTCATGGCTGCGCGCATACTTGTTTGAGAGATGCTCCAGAAAACAAGACAAGGTTGCTGCATTCACCACATAAACCCAACTGAAATTTTAAGGAGCTGAGCTGCTTTTAATCCAGCTCACACACAGCTACGGACATCTTCAACCTGTGTACTTTCTGATTCTGATAGAAATTCTCCCCCCTGCTATTTAAAAACAGAGACAGGCACAAGGAGGTTAATACTACTGGGGGTCTGGCTTCAGATTTTTGGCAGCAGAAACATGAATGAGCAGGGAAACAAAGACTATAGGAGATGTATGGGAGAGATGTATCAGAGATAAGGAAGAAAAAAGGTTGGACAGATATCCAGGGGAACAGTCTGGGACACTGGCCCCTGCCCTGGTCTCTCAGTGATTCCTTGCAAGATGAAGGAGTACAACACACACAAGAAGAATTTTTCCTAGAGCAATACAACACAGTTATCACTGGAGTGTGTCTGCACCTCAGGGAAATGTACAGAGATTCAGGCTACCCAAAAAGAAGGGAAAATCTGTAAATCTTATGGCTCTTTCACAGCCCCACTAGGCTATTCTTGATACTCTACTGCAATGTGCCATGCAGATGTGTATCCCTCACATGCCTTGGAACCAAAACCTGAGGCAGCAGGGAGGAGGTCACGAGTCTTCACTTATGGGGGATGATAGGAAGCACAGAGCTGTGGAAATCTCAAACACATCTTGGAGCTGCTAACTTACATGGCAACCACTCCCATCCCCACAGCAGCCAAATTCAAGAAATTGCAAAAGCAGAATTGCACCAGTTTTATTTATTCACAGGGAGCAGAAACAAAATCTAAGCTCCAAACTCACAATCAAAGAAGGTTTTAAGAGTGGCAAATAGACAAATACTTGTGCCCAGAAAATAGTAGCCTGTTTCAATACCAAACTCTGTGGGAGATCCAATATGCCACTGAAGAACTGCTCATGAACATAAAAAATAATTCCAGCACTGAAACAGTCCAACCTGCAACAGTATTTCCTATTAGATATCTCACTACAACATACAGAATTTTAATAAATCATATGGCAATTTTTAGTTAATAATGTAAAAGGCATTTCTTAAAGGTAGGATATGGCATATCTGTTGACTGGTAAACAGCTCTCAGGAGGCAGCTTACCTCATGGGCAGAGAAAACATTGCACTTCTCCAGAATGGGAGCTCACTCTCTGCAGCCTGGTAGGTGCTGCCATCAGGACAGGTGGGACATCAGCTGGAGACATACCCTCTGCTGGGCTCAGAGCAAGCCCCAGTGGCAGTGACTGCAAACCACCTCCTGGGCGCTGTCTCTGGCAGTTGTTTGTGCCCCAAGCCCAGGACCTGCCAGCACTGAGCACAGCCACATCCCTCTCCTGTATGTGCAGGAGCACAGATTTCCATTTCCTCATCTCAGCTCTGCCAAGGTCCTTCCCTGGCACAGGGAGCATCTCAGCCATGTTTTGACCCATTTTTCCTACAAAATATGGCATTCTTCACTAGCAACAGTTGTTCCCAACTTACCAGAATGCCTGGTAGTAATTATAGCAGTAAATGTTTGGAGATAAAAGTGTAGTTCTAAATATCTGATATTTAAAGCTATGGAAAAATTCATGAATTGTAACATTCACCTAAAAAATTCATGATTATAATTGGAGAAGAGCTCCCACTGGAAAAATTAGACCATACTGACCCATATAAACAAATTCCGTAAGCCACAACAAGCTACTTAAATCTATTTACAATACTACTTTGGCAGCACAGCAAAAAGATACTGACTGGTTAGATAACCTAGGGTCCATTATATATATGTATATATACAAAGCATGTTTTTATTTCCTGGTGCAGAGATGGCATGTGCTGCTACTGTAGTTCATACACCAAGATGAAAAAAATCTATTACCTTTAGTATGAATTAGGTGAATACTCAACCATCTCTGCAGCTTCCAGGGAAAAGTCTCTTCTACCTGCCTTACAAATAAATGCAAAGTCTGGTATTTAACCTAGCAGAAAAGTACAGCACAAGGAAAAAAACAACAAACAAACAGAAAAAAAGGTTGCTCTGTAACAGGGTATTTACTCACTTTATATATGGACTATAGGAAGAACTGAAATTATTTTCACTAACCATGTATGTGTAATTTAATATCACCAGTGAAAACTAGAAGCAGCTGAACTGGCTGGGATAAACTCCAAGCACGTGTAATTTTTCAAGTTTTGAACATAAAAAATGAGAGCTAAGCAGAACTCTTTCAGCATCTCTGCAATGATCACAGCAGTATTTTCTGGAGGATAGGATGGAAAACTAAAACTGTGCATGGGCTAAAAAAAAAATGAGCAGAGGAAACAGACACTCTCCCAATACCCTACTATCAAACTTCTCTTGAATGGAACCATTTTTTAGCCCAGTTGTAAAGAAAACAGCCATGTCTGTCAAGAGTCACAAGATACAGTTCATATTTCTTCACCTATTCTTGCTCTGTGCAATGTTGTTCCTGGGATCTCACTCCCCATCAGCTCCTTCTCTGTTCTGAACAAGGTCATAATGCACCAGCCTTGTATACTGCAAACACAAAAGCATCCCCTAAAATGCTGTTTTATTTTTTTCCTTTAAATCTCCAGACTAGGGAAAGTATTGAGAGTGCATGGCTCCTGATGACCTTTAGAGGAACTTCCCCTACATCACTGCCTCTTGCACTGAAACCAGAGAGTCATTCCCCTCACCTGATTTATTTTTCCTGCTGCAAGCACAGCAGATGCATGCCAGACTGCTGAAGAAAGGACAGGCCTGAAGAGCACAATAAACTTCAAGACATGGCATGCATGGGTTTAGAAGGGCTCCTCTCTCTGAGCCTGGCAGGCAGGATACACCAGCATCATCATGTCCTTTTGGAAGGCAAAGGAAACACTAATCCAGCTTTGTTTTCCCTGCATCTTCTACTCTGAATTTACACCTCAGTGAGAAGTAAGTTAACGGATTTGTGAAGGGGTCCCATGCTACCGTTTCTCCTACAGTTTGTGCAGCAGCGTTATTTGGATTGAGGGTCCCTCGTTCTGCATGGGATCAGACACAAAATCAGGCTGCCAGAGGAGAGACAGTAGAGACCAGCAGCATAAGCCAAGAGATGCTGGAGAGCAGCAAGGAAGGAACAAGGTGATGGTCATTCAGACCGTCAATCAGTGACTAGCTCAGACAACAGTTCACCTGCTCCCTGTACCAGCACAGCCGCTCCTCCTTTTCCCAGGCACAGGGACAGACCACGTTGTCTGCTTCAGCTGTTCATCCTGGGGCCCTTAAAGGCTGAGTTAATGTTCATTAGTTCATCATATAGCTCTCTGCTTTCCCAAAGCCATTGGATCCAGTTTGCCAGTAATAAATCTGTATAAAGCAAAGTTCAGCACAGCCTGTGTTAAGAACTACTGTTACAATCACACCACAGCACCAAATGCTGGCAAGTGAAAGACTAGTTCCATGAAAGCCTACAAAGTTAAATACATATTTTCTCATTAGCAATTAGCCATTATTCTCAGTTCTCAACAACTCAAGAAGCCAATGAAGGCAGACCAGAGCAGCACTAGTGTAGTGACCCTGTACTGGGCAGGCTCTCCCTGCTCAGGTGTTTCAGTCATCGTGGAGAGCTCCCTGAGACAGCACATTTTGAAAGGTGAGCTGTGCACCTCTGATCCTGGAATAGGCTACTTCCTAGACACCATCTCTGCAATGTTAACAGAGAAATGAGGCTACCTAACCTGGGTAATCTGAGTCTAGTGATAAGCCAGACATTTCAAGTCCAGCCCATCTCTGCTTTTTTTTTTTTAATCCTGTTCATGACTTTACATTCATAAATACTCTCACAATGTCAAGGGATAGGGGGGTTTCATCAATTCATTAGATCTGCTTCCATGAATTATTTATACGCAGTGCTAAAAATGGTTCCGAAACATTACAAGAATTCAATATCAGTTTTCACAGTGGGATTTCATCATTTTAGCACTGGAGCATAATAGCCTAATGCAATACTAATACTAATATGATATGGTGCTAATAGGGTACAATGAGAGTTCTCTCTAATATGCAAACATTTCCATGTTGCATTATTATTTCCTTTAACTTAATATGATATGGTGATAATATGATGAAATGAATTAGTTTCATATAATTGTTTGCATGAGTTGCACATATTAAAAGAATATTTCCCCCCTCCCTTTGAATTCACTTGGAATGAGCTTGAAAATTTACCCTGTAGTTATTCTTATGCTAATGAGGCTGTTTAGTAGGAAACACTCCTGCTGTTGCTTAGCCAGCTGAAGAAAGAATAGACGCATGCCACCTCTTGCTGGAATAAGAATTTTCCTGGCCTGTTTTAAAAGCCTGTGTCCTAAACCTGTTTGCTTTAACATTTCCCACTAGCTCATAGATTCATTGCATATTTATGCTAAATTCTCTGGTCAATATTTTTCAGCAGCACTTCTACATAAGCAGACATGTCTTCCAGCTCAGCTGCTGTGAGGGGAAAGGCACGTGAGTCACACGCCAGCAGCACTGATGAACACCAGCTGGGGAGGTGACCACAGAGAAAGACTCATCACAGCTTTGTGGTCCAGGCCTGGTCTGTGATGGGAAGAGATAGATGGCAAGCCCACACCCAGGCTTCGGGGTCAATTGCAGTACTCCAGGTCTTGAGACATTTCGCCAAAGCCTGTGCTGTGTATGCATTGATGCGAACAGTGTGAAGGTTTTTCCCTCTGCCACACAAAGCAGAATATCTATTGACTTTGGAGAGAAATTCTGTCGGCTCTTCCTGGAAATGCACACTGTGCCCTGGCATGTCACACTGATGCAAGGACCGCTTTGTTACTCTGCTCTGGTGGCAGAACTGTGGAAAGCATCCTAAAGATGCTTTGGCTTTGCATGCTGGACACAAGCTGCAGGGCTTGGGGCAGCCAAAAGCCCCTGTGCTGATCCCTTGCTGATCCCTTTTTCTGTAACACTTAAATGTGCAGACTGGAATGCCTGTAGCAGGGCTTTATTTGGCCCTTTCAGAGGGACTTGGAGGACTCACTGTCCTCATTAATAAATGGGCTCTGAAACATTGAGGATTTCTCATCAGGGAAGTTGTGGGATTCCCATACAGGATGATGTGGGAGGACATTCATATCAGCCTCTGGCTATTTTCTCCCTATGGAAACAGAGGACATCGCATGAGGTGGCTGAGAGCAAGATCCTGATCAGCCCATGCCCTGACTTTAACTTCATGTAGGTCCCAGAATCAAATCCCAGCAAATTGTTTGACTGAATGTGAATACAGGCTCTACAAGGATTAATTCATACAAAAGTATGCAAGAAAATTTTACATATGAGGTTAACAACACATGTACAACACAGACAACTTCCACAAATGTTACAGAGGCTTAAAATGTCATAAATAAAAGAATCCAAAGTTTTTTTAATTATCAGATTTTCACAGCTACTCTACGTAATTCCCTGTATAATCCAATCTTAAACTCAGAAGACACTCATGCAGATGACATTTTCTTTGTTTTGAATGGGGATTATTTTTTAAGAGGATACAGAACCTGAAAATATTTCAATAGGACTGATATTTAAAGCATATTTAATGGCATTTATGTTTTAATCTTCTTACCTACTAAACTTTAAAGAGAGCTGCAAGGAATTCAACAGTGAAAAAAATAATTAGACATTAGTTAGTAACATAAAATGCATAGGTAATGGGTCAGTTGATTCATGATCAGGATATAAAGGGGAATGATTGTCAGGGCACCACAGCACACTATGCTTTCTGCCCCTTGGGAGCAATGAGTTACATTGCTCACATCCTCTCAACACCCTGAAAGGGTTCAACTCCTTATGGACTTCATTGCACCACTGGCAATAGGGTGATCCAAAAGCAATGAGCCAAATTCATCAGATTCCTTACAAATTAGCAGATTGGAGGAATCTTTGCCAGGAAGAGAGAAACGAGACAGATGAGTAATTCTCATAACTTCCATTCTGCATTTTCTAGCCTGAATGCAACATTGCACCATCCAAGATCTCTCCAGGGATGGCTGCTCACATTAAACAAATCTCACAAGAAACCATACAAGGAAAACCTTTTTGGTTCTAGAAATAAAGTCTTATTGTGATAATATAGGTTCAGCCCCACTGCTGTGGTGCCGTTGTGAGTTGGTTGCTCAACTGCTGTTGGGTGGCAGTAGGTTACACCTTCTGCTGATGCTTGTCTTCCTAAACTTTACACATAATCATCTGCTGTTTCAATCCTGAGAGAACCTGCAGACAACTTCCTGCTTGTTTTTCTTTTCACACTCTGCCTAACCCCAGGAGCAAGGAACTACTTCGCTAGGAGTAAAGGTATTAATTAGCAGTGAACCTGTTTAACCCACATGCTCTTTCATGCAGCTTCATAATGAATTCCAATCTCGGGTTGTAACATGACTACTATTTTTCCAGATCAAAGCAGATACTTATTCTCCTGAAATCAGGGACCCAGAATTTGCTGCAAGTTTCCCTCAAAGGGGTGGGTGTACTGTGGAGTAAGAATGACTATGTATGGCACTCCTGCAGCATTCCTCCAGCTTTCTGAAGCTGTGCCCTAAACCAGCATCAAAAGGGAGGAGGAAAGGAGTAGGGATAAACTGCAAATAAAAACTGTTTATCTTGTTTCCAGCATTACTACCTTTCCGAGCTTCTCTCAAAGAATAGTTTGTATCAGTGAAGCCATGCCAAAATGAAGAAATCAAGGCAGGTTTGTAGAGCTACCAAACACACGCTCCCTGCTATAGCTCTGTGCACAGTGCTGTGTTTGCTGGCGCTGGGTGCACAGTGCTGACAGCGGTGTAGGACCACACCTGAAGAACCACATCCCCTGGGCCCCAGCCACGAGGCCTTGCTGGCTAGGAGGTCCAGATCTTTGTGAAGTTGCAGATTTTTCATCCCCACTGTATCAACAATATCTGATTTTGGTTATTTCCCAAACAGGAGCAACACAGCCATGAGGCAGCCAAAGCTTTAAGCTCTCAGTCTCTGGCTAAGGAAACTCATATTGATGTGCCAGGATTCACATGTGGCTGCCTGAGGAGTCACCTCAGACTGACCATTGGAAAACATACAGTAGAAAAGCCACATTTTAAAGGTTTGGATTCATCCTTATTTCTACATTAAAACAATAATTTTGAAAAACTTCCCTGTGTGGCCCAGCCAAACTGACATGATTACTTTTAGCTACCAGTGGGAAAAAATAGGTCTTATACAACTTAAGCACAGTAAGCCTGACCATTATTCTATTCTGAAAAATCAAAGATTTTTAGTGTTACCATTACTATTGCTCTGTTAGTTGTGGAAAACAATTCCAACTATCAGGAAATAATTATGAACAAAGTCCAGTTAATTATACAAGACATCTCAGCTGCCCTAATTAAGGATTGGTTCAATACTGTTCACTTGGTAATTTTTTTTTTAATTGTGAATAGATTTAGTAGAAGCCCAGCTGATAAACAAATAATGAGATTGGTGGTCCAGAAGGAATTTGATTAATAAAACTATTCACTAATTATTTATTTCCTCTGGTATATATCATTCTTCTGCCTTAGAACATGAATAGAAGAAGAGGGAGTGCACTGATTGGTTTCAATGCCCTATGATTCTTCCTGTCACAAATATCCTACAATTCTGAACCTGAGGATTAAAGCTTTATTCATGCAACCATGATAAAATGGGGGAACAATTCAAATCAAGAAACCACTAAATCCCTGATGCAGCAAAAAGTCACATGCAGGTAGATTCCTGGATCCATAGAGGCCTTATGGACTTTGCTGCAAGTGCTCACCTTGCATAAATACAGTGTTTATGATCTCTGTGCTTAGCCATGAGAAATTGGTCAGGGTTGGTAAAAAACAAAGAAGATAAGGTATAGATCTGGTCCCATAGCAGATATCCCACAATTTCCTCAGAGAAATATACATAGTGCCCTTTGGCCTACAAATGGCCAGAAACAAGCCACAAGTAGCAGAAATTGAGTCCTGCTCCATGTCTGCTGAAATCAGCCCCCAAAGGTTCTCAGAGGATCTCAGCAGAGCTGTCCCCAGAGTGGGTAGTGGGCAATCAGGTCTTTCATGTGGGCAGGGCAGGAGTAGGGCTCAGGGGTGGCACTGGGGGAAGGAGGAAGAGCCTGTGGTTTGAATGCCAGTGTCCAAGTTCCAGCAAATCCTTGTGTGTTACCACCAGACCAACAATGGATGACTGCAGTTTAAACAGGAAAACAGCTTTACATATGTTTTAAACGACAGTCTGTTAGCCACATATTTTAATATGAAACTGAAGCAATTTCCTTCCTTTTTAATGGATTACAGAAGGAACTCAAGCATAATGCTTCTACCCTTGTATGATCAATACCTTTAACACACTTATAAATTATTAATATTCTCCTTGCAAAATTAACAACCTCTGAAGATGCATAATTGCTCAATACTCAAAAGAAAAAACATTTAGGGAAGTAAAATGTTTCTTTACTTTTTTAGAAGTTTCTAGTAGCTGAAAACCTACAGTGTTTATTGTTCAATGTAGTATATTAATTGTGATTTTATTATTAATTATTCTTCCTTCTGTAGCACCATAAAGGGACTTGGCATATGACTGTTCCACAGTCCATAGCATGAGGACTGCCTTCTTACATTCTTCCTATAAATGAATCTGTTTTCCGTATGGGGAAGCTTTGGGTAAGAGGAAGGGGTTGAGCCAATTTAGGAGCTAGCGCAAGTCAATATTATTCAGGACTGGTGTGTGCAATGTTATATAATATTCCTAGGGCTAACACCAGAGTGCTCCTGCTGACATCTCTTCACCAGTGTTGTTGGTAAGTATCCTAAATGGGGCATACATTTTACTGCTACTTAATATCATATGAAATATTCACTTAGATGCCTTTCATGAGCTGAATTTTAAAATTAGATAATAATCTTCCAAAATGTGTTTCATTTTCAAAATTTGTGTCTAATTTTCTGAATGAAGAGGAAATACTGAGATCTCAAATCTCTGTCTAGGGAAGACAAAATTTCAGTGCAGTTCTGAATACAAGTTTTTTTACCAAGTGCTACTCTATGTGTTCTAATAACATCTGAATTAGAATATCTGGGGCAAAATTGACAGTATCAAACTTTAAAGCCTACTAAAGTCTTTAAAAGTTTCATCTAAGGGAGAGCAAATATGCTCCCACAGAGGGAACAGTGGCTCGGAGCACTGCTTTGTGTCTCAGAGGCTCAAGTGATACTGTAGACAGTGAAAGGATTACAGGGCTATCCTTTCCATCTTGTAGCTTGGGGAGCTACAGATCCACTCATACAACCTTATCTTGATTTAATGAAAATGAATGAGCCTGAGATATATATTCCTATCTAAACAAGATGTGAATTATTTGATCAAATATATTCATGGCAAAATTTTTATATCTGTGCTTAACAACCTTGAGATTACATAGCTCATTGTTGGTAAAAACAAAACAAAGAAAGCCTCACTTGGTCTTTTACACAGTACTCCAGGACTGAGCAGATCCCTAGCTGCTACCAGTGCTTGAGGTGTGTTTGCAAGCGGCTTGCCTTGAACAAGCAGCAGCTTGGCTTGCACTTCCAGAAAGATATTAACACCTTTGCTGCAGCTATCCTCATTGTAAATTTTAATGTAAATGTCTTGGGTATGAAGTACAAACTCTCAGCTCTGAAAGTGATCCCTCCCACTAAATTCATGCCTATGGCCATGGGAGAGGTATTGTTCCTACGAGGAGAGCTTTCAGACCAAAAGTTTCCCAGACAGATACACTGGCTTGGGGGGCTTGGATGGGGGGTGGTTGGTGGTTTTAGGCATGTTGGGGTGATTTTTGCTTGGGTTTTTTTCCTTGCTTTGTCTTGGTGATGATTTTTCCAATGAGGAGTACCAGAAAGAATTGAAACTATGAGACCACAAATGCACTCCCAGATTATTCCATTACCTACTATAAGCCAGCTTTAAAGAGATTCTTTGTTTACTTTTCATGAATCCTTTGAGCTTACTCTTATTTGCTTAGTTTTTTGCCAATGCTGGGAAAACTTTGAGCAACAATTTCAAAGGTTGTCTGGTTCTTTACAATCATTTCCTTAAAAAGCATGATGTATATCTGAAAACAAATGCTGGATTTCAGCAACCTCTTGTGTAGCCTAGTAAAATAGCAGAAAGAATAACATAATTAACTGGGCTGACTTCTCAAATTCAAATATGTTACAACCTTCACCATTGGAAATTTCAGTAGATACTATAATGGTATAGTGTTTAAGCTTATGCATTTCCTTTTTTCAAAGTCCAGATGCAGAGGAAATAGCTGCCAACACAGCCAAAAAGTCCCAACAGACTTACAAGCAAGAGTGCAAATGCTAAGGAAGTGGCTGTCTTTATACAATTAAAGTTCAAGGTTGCATCTGTAATAGGCTCTTCAGTTGTAATTTAAATTGTTACTCACCCCTAACCTTGTTAGAGATTCATAGTGTTGAGTATGTAAAGCAGAACAGACTGAAAGGGTTATAATATATTCACTGAAGGAAGACAGACTTGTAGCTAAAGAGAATATTGTGCAGGGAAACTACAGGGGTTTGGAAAAGCTGCTTTTTGTGAAAGTACATTTCTCTTAAAGCATCTGAATTATTCTTAGGAGATAATTCTTTTGAGAGGTAGTCATGGTCATTTACCAGTTTTGTAAAGATGTTTCTTTTCCATCCAGCCAAGAAATTAAGCAACTTTGGCTTGGTTAGTGATAAATAGGTAATTCTTTCTCAAACCAGCTCTGGCAAGGATACCAACTCTGGTAAGGATATAGGAAAAGATTTTCATTTACATAGTTTAAGGAAAAAAAATTATAGTAATAATAATAATAATAAAAAAAGTTGTGATTACCAGTGTTCTCCATAACAGCCTCTGGCCCCAAAAATGCAGCAAATTCTTCCAGGCATCTTCAAGAGCTCCTGTGGAACAGTGATATGATTGGAGTTGTTTTCACTTTGATTACTGGATGTTTCTCACACTGTTCATCAAATACAAAGTGATGTGGAAGTTGTAAGCAAAAGGAGTGATCAAAATCCCACACTGTTTCAGAAATTACAGAAGAGGAGGCAGAAAAGAAGAAAAGCAGAAGAAAAAAGGGAAATGCTAGCAGAGCAGCCTAGTGATTTAGAGCAGCACAAAGAAAACAAGAAAAGAGAGAGAGGGCATTGAATGGGTAGTATTAAGTAATGGCTTCATGTCCAGATATGTGCAATGTTTGCTTCCATGTACATGGTAAAGTCATGTTTCCCATTACAGAATAAGGCCAAGGCACAAAACCCGTGATTCATCTGCAGTCCCCTCTGGCTCTTTTCACCATTGAAATATTTCTGTGGCAGCTCTGCAGATTCCACTGTCCAAATCTTCACTTCCAGGAGAGGCTGAAATGGCATCTCTTGAAATTTGCAAAATGTCATTTAAAAAGTACATTTAACCCTACACAACTCTTCATTTAGAGAATCTGAAAATGAATGGAGATATTTAAATTCCTAAAGGGCTATTCTCACAGCATCTCCAACAAAGTCAAGAATTTCAAAACCCCTGTTACACCTGTGTACACTTTTCACTGTATCCATTACATGGCTTTTAAGCACGTCCAAAGCTCTTGGGTATTTTGTGGTCACAAGGTTTGATAAGCCTCCTGGATGCTTATCTTTTGAAAATAAGAGGTCAAACTTTTTGAGAGTCAGTTCTTCCTAAAGAAGCTTCTGTCACACAAATCAGATACCTGACATAGCCTGTCAGGTGCAGATTCACCAAAGAGACCTCATGACTGTATGTACATTAGTGATATACAATGTCATCACCACTGCTGTTATTCAACTACAACCTTCAGTGGCCTATAAGCTTCACCACAAAGAATAGTTGTTTGGGTTATTTTTTATATAGATATGTATGAGGCTACAGGTTTCTGAATTCATAAATTGTAAACTATATTAAATACACTGAAAATTGTCTCATGACGAGTGCTGCTCTTGTAGGCTAATTTCTCTTTCAAACCATGATATGAAAATTCTAGCTAATAGGCTCGTGACAAGACTAAACAGGGGTAATAGCAGACTTAATCAAGAAAACAAATGGGATTCATTAAAAGCTGGCACTCAGCGAATAATCTTTGGAGAGTTTTAACCTCAATCTACGTCTCCCCATCAAAAATGAAGAGGAAAAAAAAAAGAAATGTTCAGCTGTTTTTATCTCAGGCTGTTGAGCCAATTCAGTGGAAATTCATGATGGAAAAATATTAGACACAGTTAAATTCTAACTCCTTGTTCCACGTATTGGAAAATGAATACATGTTCCAACTATTTTTATACTCTATCACAGAATTCACAGTAAAACATTAACTAGAATTTTCTTCACACAGTTGAGAAGAGAAATGAGCTTTGGTTTTCACAACTACCTGTAACAGGTAGCTTAAGATAATGTTGCAGTACTGGAGCATTTCTTGGCAAATACTACTAAGAATATATTTGCTTATGCACATATATATATACACATACACGCCTTTATATATGTATGTATTATATAAAAGCCTATAAAACCTATATATTTATATGTAGGTTGAGTACAGAGACACCCACACACCTACTCTACATTGTGTACTTTTGAAAGCTGAAAGGATAGAAAGGGAAAACAAATGCTACTCCAAGTTTCAGAAATACTCTATCTACAATGAATGAAGCCAATTCCCTAAATATAAACATCTTCAAAACTCAGTTTTGACTCTGCAGTTCAGCCTCCCATAAAATGGAGGAAAACTTAGAATTTGATTATCGCTCTCCTCCAACAGCTACTATCTTGTTAAAATATGCATAGAATTACCAGATAAGCAGATAAATTCCACAAATTAATATCTCAGTATTTATTTAGCCAATATCACATTATCAAAAAAGAAGTGCCAAAATAACTTCTGAATGGCAAGGGATGCATGTCCAGCCTTGATCAATTTTGAATTTAAAAGCAAGAAAAAAATAAATACAATGTTTTAGAATTGTTGGTTTGCTGTTTTTTTGGTTTGCTTTTTTTTTTCACTTCTCTTAGAAATGGAAATGCATGGCATCTACTGTCCCTGAAATCTATGTAACCTACCTGCACTTTCTAGAGGCTAAGTGAAGGTCTCACTGGTGCCAGTGGAAAGACTTTTGATGGTTTGTGGATGTTTGGGATCAAGAATTGATGATTTTATTGAATCTGTTCTGTAATTTCTCCTCTTTGCAAAGACACTTCTGCTTTTTGTTCCAGTACCCCTGTTAAAAAACAGGATTAGCTACATTCTCTTTCCTGCACTTGAAGAAAACCTGACTCACAATTTACTTGCACTCATTTGGTTCACTAATACTGTGTTTTGCAAAAGCTTAGGTACTTTCACTACCACTTCCTAGTTACTTTAGGGAAGTCATATTGTTTTGTCCTTATGTTCTTCTAACTCTGTTCTGAGCAGAGCATATTTTCTGTTAAAGTGTCCAAATTCTTTTCAGGCAGCTGCACCCCTTGCAGGGTTTGGCCTTACACAGTGTCTAAATTTTCTAACGCAATTTGAGCATTATCTGTCTGCTAATTGATGTCCTATAATAATTCTGACTTTTAAAAATTGTCTTCTAGCCCTGCTGGATTTTTTGGTTGTGTGTGTGGTTTTTTGGGGTTCCTTTTTGCTAAATTTTTGCACTTACTCCTTCTGCTGTCAGAGAAGTCCCAGATTGCTTAAGTATTGCTGAGGGAGGCTGGAAATAACTGTACATAAAATTCTGAGATATGGTTTGAAGGCTGGGGTTTTTTTGCCCCTGTTTTGAAGGCTTCATTATTTCTGTTGCTCTTACAGAAAACACTCAGAAAGAGGACCTGTTTGCAGTGTTAGAGCATGCTGCAAGCTGACTCCTTGACAAGCCAAGTCCTACCCCTCCAAGTCAGTGCAGATCAAGAGCAAAAAAAATAGTGACCAGCTGTGAGTGAGCAACAGAGAATCCGCACTTGAAATCATCTGGTGCACAAGAACTGTCATTAACATCCCTACCTTTCAGGAATGGTCTCAATGCACAAACACAGTGCTCCAACTCTAACAGACAACCCTTCAGTTTCCTGTGACCATGTATACTATCCTTCTGTAGATCCTGTTGTTGACTCTCTATCTAATCACTGTCCTCCGCTGATGAACATTAACAATATGGACGTGATTGCAAAAAGGTTTATTACTTAAGAATAAAACAAGAAACTTACTTTGCAGTAGAGTCATTCAGGAGGGGGGTGGGTGGTACAGATGTGCATGGCACAGCTCACGCTTCCATAATAACAAGACATCTGATAACACAACTAGCCTTATTAGAAACTTTTTTCTATTTTTGAGATGAATCCAAAAAAGGGAAACAACATGCCAAGTCAGAAAGCACAGTAACTGTGATCCCAGCTGGAGGAAAGGCTGTGCCTACACATTGTTTTCCCTTCTCCACACTCACTCTGAAAAGAGGATCCAGAATAATTATCTGCCTTTCTTGGTAGGTTTGTATGTAGCCCATTTAGCTGAGTGCTGAACACCACATAGCATGAACAGATTTACCTCACCCCTGCTTTACACAGAGAGAAACACTGAACAGAAGAGTGATTTACTGAGGCTGGGAAGAGCTTGTATTTCAGAGCTGAGAGAAGGCAGCAGACATCAGTGCCACTGTGCCAGTGCTGTGCTCTTAGGCAGACCCAGAGAGGATGCTGGCAAGTGGCCTCTCCCTGCAGACTAGCAACAGTGCTACCCACAGACCAGGACTCTGCTGGCAGCCATCAGGTCCTTTTGTGCCCATTAGACAACATTTCTCCTAATAATCCCCAGCTGCGTTGAGGTCTTTCCAAACAACAGAACAGCTGGAGCCAATGTTTTCACATATTACAAAAAAGAAGCAGGGAAGACCATCATAAGATACAAGGGTACCTTGAGAGGAAAACAACTGTTTAAGAAAAAAAAAATGCAAAAAGAGTTCCCTGTGATGAAGTTTTATATACATTCATGTTGTCAAGGTCATAAACTTGGAAAGTGATGCAAACTTTGCTTGTTACAAAAATGATAGCAGAGATTTTTTTTTTTTTAAACCTCCAAAACCACAGGATTTTCTCATAGTCCTGCAAAGACATCCTTTATGAACCCAACATCAGAGGTTTCCTCTTACGCAGTTACAAAAGCAGTGGGGATTTTCAAGGGGTTTGCTTGTCACACCACCAGGAACTCAGTGAATTATCTGAGGCATGTTTTGCAGCTGTCAGAAATCTGTACCTATATGACACAGCACAAAATGGAAACGAGCTGTCCGCAAGAGAGAGCTACAACTGTATTCACCTGAGAACAGAGAGGGCATGTGAATAAAAAGAGCAATATTCCAAAACATGTCACTGGAAAAGACAGCAAAGGATGTTGACCCTTTCAGTAGTTGCACTAAGGATGTCAACATGTTATCAAAGCTTAAGGAATAGAAACAGTCCCTTCTTACTCCCAAGGTATTTCTAGGCTTTTGTCACTGGTCATGAGCATTGTTATCTTAACCCACAATGAATGAGAACATGCATACATGTGTCACACATTAAACTTTACCTGGACAAGTTTTCTGGGGGGTTTCAAAGACTCTCTTTCTTCAGAGTGCTTTACTATAGATGCAAAATGCTTCTATCAGGTAACGTCAATAAACCTCAATATCAAGATATTGTGTAGGAAAAAAATACCTTGCCACAGAAAAACCAAGATAGGAAAGATGGTACTGACAGAGAGATTCCGTGTTGGCAAAACTACCATGGCCTGATTCCAGTAGATAAAGAAGAGGTATTTCACCCAGTTACATCAATACATAGCACAGCATACTCAAGAGGAAGAGCAAAGAGCATTGACTGTAACACCCACTGAATGCAATCGGGCCTCTGATAATCAGACACTTGTGACTGTTTACTGGCTACAGAAGACAAAGTAAATAAGTGAAACCCAAATAACAGCAAAGCCAAAATCAGACTCACTCATCTGAGACACACCAGGAAATGAGAAGACAAAAGAAGTTCTGTCCTTGATCAGGGTGTGTCTCCCACCATAGGCTGCACTTACCAATGAAAAATTCCGGCTGTCACAAATCCCAGCCCTTCATTAGTCTCCTAGGTTCTGTGATTCCCAAGATGTTCTCGTTTTAATCAGGTTTCACTACAAAGATGCATGGTTAGTTGAGAGCCCCAGCTAGCACTCACAAAGAGGTGCCAGAATAATCAACCACATGAAGGGACTCTACCACTGTGCAAGGCCACTGGGTAGGAAATGACAAAGAGCGCACTTAGCTTTCAAGAGTTCCTCATTTAAGGTGCAAGAGGAAGAGTCTGCACAGGTCAACAAGACCACTGCAAAGTACAGAATGTGTCAAGCTTTGGACTGCTCACTTCATGGAAGTAATATGAAGATTATCTGTACCCCAGCCAAATCCAGCATACAAGGCCAAAGACTGTAGCCAGGCTTGATCATAATTGCTGTTGCTGTTTCTCCATCCTGAAAACAGACCACAGATGGATATGTTAATAACTCACTCCTAGAATAATCTGGAGAATGAATGCTGATCTCAGAAACATGAAGAGACTTTCTTCCTTATTGCTTTAGAGAGAGGTGGGGTGTAACAAAGACCTGATCCTGCAAAAACTTCTGGGTGACTTTGATCTCCTTCAAAAGTATCTCACCCACGTGAACAGTTGCATTCACAAATATTTACAGTTATCAAACACAAAAAAAATCTCAAAACATCTAAATGTGTTGCCTCTCTTCCAAAGAAACATCTTCAGTGTAGAAAAAAAAACAGGAAAAAAATCACTTTTTGAATATAAATCTTAAAGTTGCTCTGCAGTGTCTTGGCTTTAGAAAGCCTACTAGATACCATTAAGAATAAAGTTCATGTATTGAATGCAGTGGCTTTTATGGGGGTTGCATCGTGAAATATTTAGCCTCATTTTTGTCAAAGTAGGGTAATAGCAGAAGGCTGAAACATGAAGTAAAGGGGACTGTAGCCAACATGTTGCTATCCTGAAGCCAGGGGTAACTCTTCTGTGTGCCTGTGCCACTGTGGCAGCATGGTCCCCTTCACACAGGCAGGCAGCAGGTGCCCCTGGGCCTTGCAGTTCAGTTCTCCTTTGGGTGACAATGGCAGATGTTGAGGTCTTCTGTCCTCCAGCAAAGCTTTAGTAAATTATTAATTTTCTCTGTTACAGTTTTCTGCCTTCGGACAACCTGTTAGCTCAAATAAAGTACATCCCAAGGCTCTCTTGAGAATGGAGAGTTGCTGAAAGGAAGCAGACTCCTGCCTGGCTGACAGCTTTGCAAACGTTCATCCAGTTTTCCTGCCTGTAGTAGGGATGGGAGGAAGGGGGAAGAGATTAAGCTGTCCTATGACATTTTACATGCAAACCTTACTGAGATAACCTTTACAGATGATTTTCCCAGCAGGTGTTAGATTTTTTTTTGTGAGTATTTAACAGTGAAACATCATTAAGTAAAGACTGGCAAAAGTAGCTTATAAAAGTTATAAAAATTTTTGGAAGGGTGGAACCAAGACATATTAACCTTGGGATTTTAAATACAAAGGCAATGTTTTATTCTGTATGAATCCTATTATTGTTGATATCATTTCCAGCATACTTGAAAGCAGATTCACTTGTGCTGAATTTACTACAATGCATTGAAGATACCCTTTCTACAACTTTTAGAGGGAGGCCACTGCAAACAATTACCATTAAAATTATTTTAAGGTTTTTGAAACAATTCCTTCTTGTTTCAAAAGATGCTTTTCCAGCAAGACTAAATAATACTTTTTTTAAATTCCTTTTGAATTCAATTCAAATAGTAGAACTTACTCTATCCTTTCATAAATCATAGCATCATGAAGAACAAGTACAACTTCCACATTTTAATGTTCTACTTGTTGATCTCAGAACACTGCAATCATAAAAAGGGGGAATGGGGAGGGGGCTTTGTTTTGGTGGTGGTTTGTTGCTTTTGTTGGTTTGTCTCTGCTACCTGAGCACAGCAGCTCTCAAAGCCATCACCAATGACAGGCTCAGCTTCCAGATGGTAAACACATACTCCCATAGCTGCAGAATTTTTCATCTTCAGGTGATAAAGGCTCAGCCTTCCTCCATACCTGTCCTTCATGCTCACCCCTCACTGCCCAGCTTTTTCCTCTTCCCTCCTCTTTCTCTTGCACTAGTGCTTTGTCATGTTCCCTTTCCTGTTCCTCCTCTCCCAACGTAGCCAGGCCAGTGTGCTGCCATAATGCCCATCACATGGTCCCCTCTCCTGCTCCCCATTTTGAGTAGGAGCTGTGCTGACCAGCAGAGCCCTGCAATGGCCAGTGACAGTCCAACACATTAATAGCTCCACCAGCATGTTCCCTCTCTGATGCCAGGGAAGTCTGTCAGCATCCCTGTAAGGCTGCGGAGTTCCTGAGTCACCTCCGTACAGTGTTTTGCTTTATAATGGCTCCATTTCACACGCCGATGCAGCTGACTTAACATACTGTATTTCACTTTTCTTAATTAGATTTTGCTTGCTATTCTTGAGCACCTCCAAAAGGCGAAGTAGCACAGTGTGCTGCCGACACGGTGCTCTCTGTGCTAAAGCAGCCCCAGGGGCTGAGGTTCTGGTCTGCACCCACACACGCTGAAAGAAAGCTATATTTTCACCAAGGAAGGAGGTATGCAGCTGAGAAGGTTGGTAAAGCACATAGCCAAGTGGCACTAGGGAGAGGTAAGCACTCGCTCAGCTGCCACACTTTTGTGTCCTATGGTCTCCATCCTCATCCCACATGCCAGGAACCTCACTCCTGCCTTTGCTGTCAGTGCACCTCCTCCCATCTTCTGTTCCCCCTTTCTGCTCTCCACTCACTCTGAACATAAGGGAGTATTTTTTTAAAGGAGTGAATTATCTGATAGTTATCTCTGACTCCAAGACCTGTAGGTGCTCCTGAAGCCCCTGGACCTGTAGGAATTTATAGCAGTAGATTGACAGGGAGTTTTTTCTGCAGGTTGTTTATATTATTGTAAGCTGCTTAGAAGGAAAGCTTAAGAGAACACTAGATAAAAAGAAAATGGGTTTTAAAACCTCCAGTCACTCTGTTTTCTTAACTTGTTCTTGAACAAATAAATGTGAGCTCTGGGAAAGCACCTGAAGGCACTTTCACAAGAAACTAGCACAGAACACAGCAGAGTGCAATGGGCAAAACATCCTCTGCTCAGCATTTGGCAACAAAAACCCCCACTGAAAACCAGGGGGAAGATCAGGACCTGGGCAGTGAGGTCAGATTATGAATGCAGGCACTCGGGTATGTGAATAAATAAATGGTCCTCACTGTTTCCTACCAGTAGGATGCCATATCCTGCAGTATCACGTATCTTAATAGCTATTGATTTTTTCCATATTCCGCCCACAGCTAGAGCAAAATTTCATCCAAATGAAAAACTCACAAATGTGCTAGCAGTTATCATGGGTGAAGAAAAGACAAAGAGCTGGGGAACAGGACACTAAACAGAATATACCTTCTAGCACTATGCAATGGTCCCATTCAAAGAAGGACCATCAGCAATCAATCTGACAATTATTTCAGATTAAGAACAGAAATGGAGCAGTTGTCTCTCATCTACAGCAACACTGAACTGACATCTTTTAAGGGACAATTGCATGTCTTTCAGTCACTTAATACATTCTTATCTGCACCAAGGGCTTGCCCTGTTGAGAGAAGGGCAGCACAATGAGTAACTTAAGATCTCCCAGGTGGTGCCGTATGGCAGCCTGTGCTAATGCTTTCCCCCAGCATCCTGAGCAGAGGAGGAGTTCAGAGCCCATGAGAATAGTCTCTCTGACCACCTAACCAGAAAGTGCAAAGTAAATATGGGAATTGCTGTTAGAAAAAAAAAACCACCAGGATCATGGCTTAGGATTTATGGCAGTCCAAGGAAATTGAAATCTTCACATGGAAGAGAAGTGGGACTCAGCCTGTCCCATTGGATGATACCTAAGAATAAAGCGATCTGAATAAATAGTCTCAATCCTATGGTTGTCGAGTGGTGAACACATGGAAAAAGTTATTTTCTCCTCCAGCACTTCTGCATAACCTTCAAAACTGGTGCTTCATAGGGACGGACCAAGCATGTTCAGTGTTCACTTTTTAGTGCCTGTCTTCAGCCTGGAGGACAAAGGCTTTCTCCAGGCAGGGAGAAGACATCAGTTGGCCTGAGTCAAGATCCACAAGGAAGTTTCCCTGCAAAATACAGAATTTAAATCAGTTACTTGCATTTCTGGTATCTGAAGATGACATTAAGAGGGAGAGAGAAAAAGAAATCTGGGAACAGTAGGCAGCTTCCTTGCAAGGGAACTACAAACACAACAGTGAAAGGGCACTTGAGTTCCTGTGCAAAACCCAATATAAAACCTGGTAATTCTCAACGGTAAAAGTAACTCAGAGCAAATTTACAAGTCATAGCAAATTGAGCAGGAACAATTCAGAGTATACACAATAAAAGAGTACATTTCTTCATATATATTCGTGTATATTCTCTAATATTTTAGCATATTAGTTGCTGTGTAATAGCAGTCTATTTCCTTATTGACAGCAGGCTTAGTTAGTGTAGAAAATTAAGATTAACTAATCAAGTTCCTAATCGTTTTTTCTAGGAGAAAAAAGGCAGGTATGAGATAGCTTTTAGTGCCATCCTGTTAATCCAGGTCACAGGGAATGAGTGCTACCATGACCTGTAATGCGGTGGCAGCAGTGACCATTCTTCATCCCTATGCATGAGGCACTTAAACCTGTAGTTAGAGAGGTCTTTGAGATACTGTTTGCTGTGCAACAGAAGGGAAGGCCAAGGAACTATGGAGAAACAGAAGCAAGGGAAGAGATGCAAGAATGAGTAGGAACACAAAATGTATGATGGAGATGCAGAGAGAGGCTTGGGCTGGAAAGGGAAAGTTATTGAAAACTCATGAGAAGACAAAGCTTTTGAACCTGCTATGCTGTCTTGCTTAGTTGCAGAATTGGAGATTAGTACCTATGGTGTTAAACCTTCTTTTCCAGATAGAGGCACAAATGAGCTAAGGAGCCTCAAGAAAAGGGAAGGGATCCACTGTTGCTGAAGATCAAGTCTATAGATGTAGTCCACAAATACAGAATTAGGGGTTGGGGTTATATTCCCAGCAGGACATTGGTTACTGTTCCATGATGATGCAGTTGTCAGGGATAGTTGAAGAGAAGGGGTAAACTCAAAACACCTGTGTTAGCAGTTCACACTGAAATTTTTGATCGCTGCAGAAAAAGTAAGTAAACCTCAAAGAGTCATTGATCCCTATCATGCTGTCACCCATCCACTTCAGCTCCATCTATCAGTCTAGCTGTCAGTGCTTGAAAAAGTATGACAGTCTCCTTCCTTCAAAGCAGCAGCACAAAAATTGAATCACTGCCTCTGGGCAGGTTGTGCCCTGGGATGAGTATCTTCTCAAGACCCCTCCAGCCTCCATGATCAAACAGGAGGCATCAGAGGAGTCAGTCCTGTTTTCCCTGGCTTTGCCCTCTGTGATATGTATGAGAACAAACTTTTGACACCTGTATGAGTACATAGGTCTCCCTGCTTTCTTCAGCAGTGGCTCCAAACAAGCATCTGAAAATAGACTGACCTTTTCATTATACATGGCTAACTTGCCTGCTCATTTAGCTGCTGCCATTGGGTTTTCCCAAGCAATCTCTAAATATAAAATAGGAGTGACTTTAAAAGAAAATGGGTTCATCAGGTGAGTGGTAGTGTAATTCTGAAAAGGGTATGAAAGCAAGGAAGTAACGATAATGCATGAATTGAAGGGCTGATGTAATTTACCACAGCTGCACTGAGTTAAGAAATTGTAAATAAAACTTCTGTCTGGTTGAAACATAATGAGTTCCCTACCTTTTAACATTGCCTGCTAAATAAATTAAAAGACATACTGCCTTTCTTCCCTTGTAGGTAGTATCTATTTATTAAGGTAAAGGGAACAGTGACAGAGAGTACTGCTTCTGCACAACAATACTAGAATTAAGTCTAAAGCCCTGGCCACGGCCCAGAGATGAAGAAAGTAGAGGGAATGATGCTGGCATAGGAATAAAGTGATCTGAAATTGCCACTGACAAAATAGGGAGAGTGATGGGCAGTGAAGGCTTGTCCCTAGCCTTCTTTTAGCCTTTCTTCTGCTGGAGGGAGGGACAGGATATTTGAAGGCAATTATAGTTTCTGTGAAAGAGGTATTATTAGTGGTGGTTAACTGCAGCCACTGCTTTTATAACTTCTTAGTGCTTCAGTACAGATACTGCCCTTGCTGGTCTGAAATTTCAGAATGGTCTTGCAAGTGCAGGAAGTCCATGAACAGAAAGGGAACACTAGAGCAAGAAGAGTGGTATGTGTAAGTACCCAATAAAAATGTCCATAGCAAAAGAACTGGAGCTGAACAAGCTCACTAAAGGGCACATAACAGCTGAGTTTCTGCAATGTGCAATCATTAGACAATACTTCTTATAAAACTGTGCCGAAGATCTCATTTTACCTAGCTGGGGATTCACACCAAGTTTCTAAGAACAGGAATATGGCTAAAAGAAAGCAAACAACAACAAAAAAAACCCCAACGACCCACAACAAACAAACATAACAAACAACCCCCCCCCCCCAAACAAAAAAAAAGAGAGAAAAAGAGTGATTTTTACCTACACACAACAGGACTCTGCATAGTTACTTCTCATTCCCTTAAACCTCACCATGGGCAGGGACTCTATGTCAACTGACTGATCAAGGCCTCTGTGAACTACACACTTCCATTTCTTACCTAGAGACAAAACGGAAACTATGGTAACAGAGACAGACCTGGTGAAGTCCACCAATACCTCAGAAGGAAACTTAGTCTACCTCTGCCTAGAGCCTGTGACCTCTCTGCTAAGGCTCCCAACCAGAGGGGCACTCCTTGTGAAATTATGATGGGGATATAAATAACTCTTACATAGACATAATCCACTGCACAATTGCTACTGATTTTCACCCATGCTGTGCTGGGTCTCCTGGCTGGAAGGCATATGCATCCCTCATTTCAGGAAATAACTCTTAAAAGCATGTACCACTTAAGCTGTTATCCAGAAAATGAATAACCAAAAGTATTGAGATGTTGGTTGGTAGTTTTAGCTCAACCTGCTATATTTATCTTAATCCATATTTATATGAAACACATCTGGAAATTGTGCCAGCATTGTAACTTGCAATTTCATGTAAAATACATTTCAAATATAGAGAATATTTCTGAATTTACTGCTTTTATACTTAAGTATAATTTAAAGTTTTGCTTATTTTTTCATGAAACAACAGATAGAAATTTAAAAAATAGTGTAAGAAACTTTTCTTGCAGGAAGTATGGCAATTTTTATAATATGCTCAAAGGCAATTTACTGTGACATGACTTAAAAAGTAAAGCTCATTTTTACAGGGTGTAGGGGTTTTTGCAACATGATAAATTCCTCTATGTCTGACAGCACAAAGAATAATGTGCAAAATACCATGTGGATTTAAAGTGACCAAAAGCAGAGGCTAATTTATAATTCTCTTTGTCGTAGAACCCAAATTCTTCTTTGGGGAGGGCTGAAGAAGGGTGTCTGAACCTCAAAAGAGAAAAATATCTACTCTATTTTAATGAGAAAAAAGATGCATTTTGGCTTGTTTTCTTTTCCGCACAAAGTGCATCCTGAGCTTAAAAGCAGAAAACCCAGTGAGGTCAGCTGTATTTCTGCCATTTTTCTTTCTGGGCTGATTTTTAACTCAGTCTTCAAATATTACAAGGAGATGCTTCTAGTTAACCCCTCAAAAAAAAAAAAAAAGAAAAAAAATAGAAAGAGATAAACAGCACATAGCATGGCAGAATCTGCGTTTCTCCCTAGAGAAGAGGACTGAGCAGAGCAGCTGGGCAGTTGTCTATCCTGCCTCTGGATTGCAGCCTCTGGTGCCCTCAAGGGAGCAAGGCTCAGACAAACTCCATTCACGCTATCAAGGTATCTGGCCTTGCAGCCACTCACTGTGTTCAGTGCTTTCAGGTGTATCCCATAATACCTTCTGCCCTGTGGTAACTTAGGAGTATTTGCACTGGAAAAATAGAAAAGGAAGTAATGCTTGAATTGTCTACATAAAAATGCTTCAAAATTAACTCCCTTTTAGTATCAGCATAGCATATGTGATAAATATAACAGAAACTGAGAGTTACAACTTTCAGCATCTCTTGGAAGACATACGTGACAGACTCTGAAATTAAAGAAAAAAGAAACATCAAAATTAATTAAGGGTAGAAAACAAAATCATAAATAGTGGGTTTGTCATGCACATTTGCTGTTTAGCCACAGCTCTGGAATTTTAAGCACTAGCGCTGGGGAAAGGAAGCAACTGGCAGGATGCAAGCTGAAATCTAGTTTCAAATGATTCCAGAACCTGTTCTCTGGTATATCAGGCAGCTAATACACAAATAGATGTCTTTATCAGAGCAGCAGTTACCAGATTTAAGCCACATTTTTTCATAGAAACTTTCACGGAACTAGCTTTATTCTAGAGTTACCACTATGTTGTTAATTCCGGACCTCAGTGGATTTCTAAAACCACTATGCAAAATTAACATATGGATTAATTGCAGGAAGAATAGATACTATCACTTACCTCTGAAAAAGAATCAATATTACAGGAAAGGCTTGTAAGCAGAAAAGGAGAGGTAATTTTCTTTAATCGTTTTTGAGCTAATATGTATTACCAATTTTCATTAGCAGTTCTTGTCTGTCCCTAGAACATACATATAGGGGGAGAGGGGGATGTGTATAAAACCAGCTTACAAAGTTCTATCACTTTTTAGATGCTGTTCCTTGCCTGACTTTTTTTTTTTTTTTTGCGTACTTCTCAGCTTTTACACATTTTAATATGATACAGTAGTATATCAATTATAATTGAGTGGTAATAAAAAATATTACTTCTCTGTTTGCTAGATGTATGGTGTGTGTGAGACAAAGCAAAGATTTGTAGGCTGTGGAGAGATAATTTAAAATCATAGTGGCTGCTAGTGCTTGCTTGTGTTACAAAGTTTGTTTTCTTTTCCCTGTTTTATATTTGTCATATAATTTTTACTATGTGTTTTTCTCCTCTGAAAGCATTTCAAAAGACATTATAATATACCACCTAGTCTTTTAAAAGGTCATCATTCACACAAATTGTCATTTAAGTTGAACTTTAAATTTGATGAATTTTCTGTTTCAGCCTGTAAGAAATGAGGCTGAAAGTGGAAATTAGAACCAGTCTTTGTCCAAGACCAAAGCAAATTATGAGGGACACCACAATGTCTGCCCAGCTGAAATGATGTTTAAACATGTGGTGTCAGGGAGAAGTGTGCAACACAGCTATGCCATTGGTGCATCCAACCTTTGAAAGGCTCCAGTGCCTCATCAAATCCTATTCAAAAAAGTAACACACATGTACACGTGAACATTCTGAAAAATGAAGATTAAAACCTAGAGTGTAAAAGGACAGACCAAGCCTACAATAGTACTGCAGGGATCTTCCACTGTGCACTGCTGCCTTGGTAAGTCAGTCAGCATAGTTAATATTTGGATTTTAGAAAACTGAATGTCATACATGTAGTTTTCACCTGTCATGATACCTTGTGTAAAAATAAGCAGGTATTCCCCCAAGAACAGTAAGCAGTGGAAAGGATTTGAAAGGTTTGTTTAAGAGTGAGAACACTGAAAATTCAAAGATCCCAACAGTGTTGTACGGGCAGCACCGGCCTCAGAGCAAAGGCAAAAGGCAAGGCTTTCATTTGTTCCTCAGGCTTTGTCATCGCTTCTCCCTCCTTGGCTCCCCCATTGGCTGCCATGGCCTTGCAGCACATCTCTGAGTGTTACCTCTCTTGTGCCTGGGGAGGAACCTTCTGTGGAATGCATGCAGAGAAACATCGCAGAACTGTGCCTGGAAAGACGCCTCCTTCCAGGCAGGAAAGCTTCCTTAGTGAAAACTAACTGCCTCCTTGCTAGCAATATCTTCCAGAAAAGAGCTATTTAGCCCTACATCTTTTACGAAGAATATTTTCTACTTTTCTGAAGGAACAGCTACAGGCACAGATCTGAAATGCAGAGAATCTAGGCTGCACTATTTTCAGGGCTATTATTTAAACCACAACAGTGGCGCAATCCCAACTTTACCAACAGATGTTTCAAATGACAGATTTAGGTGTTGAACAACCCTTTCATTTTGCCCTTTTTTTCATCTGGCCAGCCTGTACAGAATAGCAGAGAGGGGAAGGAGCAGCTTTAGGCAGATGCTGCTTGTGGTCCCACTTGCCAGTCATGCTCCCCAGGGCACTCCTCATAATCATGGCCACCTCCTGCACATAGGTCTGATGCTACAACATTATTCTCCATCTACTTTAGAGCTCTGCTTCATCCAGGCTGATGTTTATTCATACTTCGTTACTGCAGTTTTCCACATTTGGAGGCTCACTGCAGGACAAAGCCATTTTTTGTGTCTAGAATTCTCTGTTTTACTCAGAGATTTGTTTCACACCATGTCAATTGTGTACAAATTATTATAAAAAATGTTTAGTGGAAAAGTAATTTATAAACCATAAATAGAATTATTTAGTCTCTGTTTTTATCAGTGCAGACCAACACAGCTCTTAACTGCAGAAGTGACCTGGTCCCAAAGCAAAGGCCAGCCGTGTCTAATCATTCAAGGGAGGGCCAGAACACACTGAATAAAGGAAATGGAAAGTAACGCCAAAAGGTTTTAAGATGTAAAATGACACAACATTCAATGAACACTTGCCAACATCATCTCTAATTACTGCAGTGATTAAGTAGTAAAGAATTTGGTCCCAAGGGGATTGCAGTTCTGAAGGAAATGCAGGGCCATGTGTTACAGAATTTTTTCTTGCAAATCATTATGGAAATCCTGCTTCCTCTGGTTCTCCTAACAAACTCTTTCTTTGCAAAAACCATGCTTCATTTGTGAAGTGCAGAAGGAGTGTAGCTTGCCTGCTTCTGAAGATTTATGTCTTTATTGCTATGTATTCAACTTGCCTTTTAAAAAAAAAATCCTTTTATGTCTCTAAAGAAAGAAGCATAGAAAGCATTATGTATTTGCATACTGTAAGGGTTCCTCTCATCCTCACTGAAGAACAAACAGAGAATAGGCGAGGGCTGGATAAAAGCATTGAGACCTTAACACAGCATGGCAATGGCCTAACAAACAGCCAGAGAAACTGCAATTAATGGAAGACCAGCTTAAAATCATAGTCCCAAGGGACACCTTAGAAGACCTTGTTTAAAAGTTCTTTTTTTTCATAATTCTCTTAACTATGAGATCAAAATTTTTCCAGCTTAAATAAAGAACAACCAAAGTGCAACAAAAAACCTGAGGTTGAATAACAAAAGTGTTGGAATTGATTTTAATTTACAGTTTATGTTTAAACTTTCTATAACTCTGGATCAAAATGTCTATTGTACAAGCAAAATATGTCTCTTAGCATAGTATGCTCATGTTTATTGTGTTTTATTCTCTCAGCAGGTGTCCCTAGATGTATTCTGTGTTGTCGTCTTTTCACTCAGCAAGGAAGAGGAAAAAAAATCCTTATCCTCTTATAAAGCTAGAATAGGAGACAAAGAACAGCAAGGGAATAACTGTGGACCTCCTTCTCTGTTTTGTTCGGATTTTTTTTGCATCACATCCATGTCTCTGTCATCATCCTACCCCTTGCTATACAGACCTTCCAAACATGCCATAGCATGTTCTACGAAGAAATATTTAGCTCTCACAAAGCACTTTTATCAGTACATCAAAGCAACACAATTATCCTCATTTCACTGGTGTGAAAACCAAGACTCAAACATCATCTGTATGGAAAATGCACAGCAGGGAAATAGTGCTGTAAGTTCTCAGTTTATGAAAGCCATACATATACATTGGAAATGGAGCATTCCTGTCTGCCGTTGTACAGAGCAGTCAAGGGAGAGCAGAAAGAAGAAGAGGCACCAGAGCCTAACACCCTGGGTTATATGCTTTCTGTTATCCTAAGAAAGATATAGAACCAGTCATAAACAAACGCAATGAGGATCAACTGACTTCAGATATAGCTTTTAGAGAAAAATCTAACACCTGATTAAATGTGAGTGAGAAATGGCAACATGGGCACTTACCAGCTGTCAGCTGCACCCCAATAGCCTGGCTGTGGTGTGCTGCTAGTATGTGATCAGATGTATTAGCAGAATGAAAAACAAAACTGGCTACACTAGTAAATTAAAATGCTTCCTCTTGCTTCTTAGTAGATATGAAGTTAGCTGGAAAGGCAACAGATGCTCTGAATTTCAGTGTTTAAAATGAGACATTGAGACTCTTCCTTTTTAGCCGAGATGTTACAAGTATGGGAGAAGATGCTCTTTTTTTCCTCAGCACTGAATATGATGTTAAACTTAGTTTTCTAAGCTTGTTTCATGAATCATTCATGATCAAGTACAAATCCTCACAAACTCACAAGCTTCCTGGTCGAGAGCACTGAACCAGCAAGAAGACTATTTAGGGAGATTTAATGGGGAATGCCTAAATAGTTGAAAATACGACTGGAAGGATCCTGAGCAGTAGGTGAATTCATTGGACCAGAACACTTATCAGTTGCTTCATTCCCATTTGTACTATCAGCAGTGTTGATAATAAAAGTGTTGCAGATTTTGCAAAGAACTTCAGATTCTTAAATTCTTATTTTTTTATGCATCTGCAGTTCTTACTTCTGTGAAATGCCATCCTGCTTGTGACTTACTAAAATCTTTTTTTGAGACTTATCAGTATGAAGTTCTAAGTAAGTCACACTGAGAAGAACACACATTTTGGATAAAATAGACCAAATTGCATTTATGGTGACCAAAGAACTTCTAATAAATGTTGCCTCCACAAAAATCTGAACAGATAACCAAATTTAGAGGGAAATAGATTTACTGACTGGCAAATGTGTTGAGCTAAGACCAAATGTTTAAAAGGCACTGAAAGAAAAAGTTTTCACACAGTTTTTAGTGCCCCCTTTTATGTACTCACTCAGTTAGAAGGTGCATTTGTTCCTCTGGCATCTGCTCCCCTTTCTCATTACCTTATTGCGGGAGAGGACAGATGGAAGAAAGATGGGTCTGGGACATACATGCTAAGGAGAAAGAAAGATTAAAAGGCCTAACAGTGGTAAAGGGAACAAAGAAGGTGTATCCTGCTTGTAAAATGGCCAGGTAGGATTAGGTTACAACAATGCAGACTTTCAACAGCACAGCCAGCACGAAGTGTATGGTCAGGTGGGAGCCTTCTGTGCCCCATGGCAAGGAGAGCTGCATCTCCAAGAAGGGATGCTCTTATTCTCCTTTCACCAAATTTTTCATCACTGCCCCTATAACCCCCAAACAGCAGGTCTAGGTCCTTTTCATTTTAATGTCTATTGCAATTGGCTATAAACCTATCAGCAAATATAGTGGTGACTCTCAGCTGATGATCTGGAAATGAACATGCACCTCCACAGGCTCCTAATTCCTCACCTGGAATCCTCTCATACCCAAATTCTTCTACATCAATCTAAAGTTTGGTTGAGCTACCTCCAAACTATACCAGTGCTTTCTGGCAGCACCATAGCAAGCTCCCAGAGGCACTAGTCTGCAATTACCTGTCAGAAATATGGCACAAGAGATCAGAAGTGGCAAGCTGCTACCTCTGTCACCTACCCAAAAGGAGACTGGGTAGAACCATAGTCATCATTTTTCTGTAACACCTCTATGATGCTATCAAAACACAGGAACTATTGTAATCAGAGATCTCTCATCTATAGCATTTTCATACAAACTGAGTAGACCCAAAATGCAATAAGAAACTAATTAGACTTTTCTACTGCTTGCTAGCTCATATCTTTGAAGCTTAGGTGTAAATATGTGTTAAAAGTGAGTTAAAAGGATATGCTTGCTTTTTTAAAAAAAGAAATTAACTATGTTCTAAAAGAAGTCGTAAATTTATTCATATGTTAAACATCAGCTGTTTCTGTTTTCTATGAAAACAGCTCTGACTTTCCTTTTATTAAAAAAAAAAATCAGGAGATTTTCATCTTTTAGGCTTGTGCTGTTGTAAAAATAAAAAACATATGGTTCCTAAACTGTTCTAAATTGCATTTGTACAGAAATATAATTAAACCTTTTGGAAGGAGTAAAATCTATGTATTGCCTTGAAAAGGGCACTAAATGGCTCCTGCATTTAGGACTGGATGGCAAACTCATTTTACTGCGACGTCTGAGATGCTGCTGCTGGCCTTTGCTACGATGTCAAGCATCAGCCTTTGTGGCATTGCAATTTCCCTTCCAGAAAAAAGTTGGTATTTGTGAACTGTATTACACTGAATGAAATTTGCAGTCTCTGATGCCTGCTAGTGGGACATTCGTTACATGCTCTGTTTTGAATGTAGTAATACATATTTCAGTGTGGCACTGCTTCTTCAAAAGATTAAAAACCTCTTAGTCCTTGGAGACTTGTGTCAGCATCTGATTTCATGTGCACAGTAATCTTTAAATATTAATATGGGGCAAGGTCATGCTCTCTTTAACCCCCAAAATGGAGTTAGTAAATCATGATCTGGCAGTAAAAATATAAAGGGCACATCAGTATTTGTTTAGGGCAAAATCTAAATTTAAATTAAACTAAATTGGCTACTGGTATTTTTATAATCACATATATACAATGTATTATTTGTGGGCAGGGAGGGAAATATGGATATCCTATGAAGCTGTAGTTGAAATATATTTATTAGGATGATTTTAATAAAATCTCTGCCAGTGACAGCAGAGAAAGATTATCTGAAATACTAGTTAGATAAATCTGAAGTTGTAATTTTGAAGCTCTTTGGGGCAAATCTGCTGTTGTCAGATCCTCTGTTGACTGCAGCAGAATGAGTCAGTTTACACCAGATGAGCAGGAGCCTTTTGAGCTCTCCTCTGAGCTGAACCACTGATTTATGGCATGACACCAGTAGTCTCTTTGACCTCTCTATATGCCATCCGTCCTGCTAAGGAGCAGGGGAGGGGGGAGTGCTGGACCTTCCTGGAATCTAAATGATAGACCCAAATAGAATTTCCCTAGGCAAAATAAAACATTTCAGAGTTAAATTTCTTGAGAGAGGCTGATGGGTTAGCCTTGTAATTCTCAATACATTACCATTACATGTTATCCGGAGCTCAGCTCCCAGTGCAGCTGAGGTTCATGCCACACATAACTAACCACATTTGTTTTGCTGCCAGGGGACCTCCCTTGCTACAGAGATGGGGAACGGCTTTATCCTACAAAAGAGAGCCAGTTGAACCATGCAAAGAGTCAGTACTGTGAGCCCATGACCTTTCATATGGAGTACTTAGAGGGCAACTGAGAGGTAGCAGAGTCTGGGGAAGGAGTCTTCACCTAGGCATTGGTAACTAAAGGGAGACAAGTAAATTAAATTTAAAAATACAGCAAATGTGCTTGTTAGATAGACAATGAATGTGTGATTCTCATTTAGAGCAGGGTACTGAATATTTCAGCTTAGGCATTAAGTATTTGAACTACCAAACAGGCAAGATTTTCCTTACAGAAGCGTCTGAGACTAAAGATGATAATAAATAATTAGCCAAAGTAACTGCATTTTCCACTTTGCTTTGCTTTCTAAAGTTGCCAAATATTTCAAATTATGTATATAAATTTTGTGATGTGGACTGTTATATCCATTGGGAGATGGGTTCAGGCTTTTAAACTCATTTCCTCTGGCCGTTTTACTTTGGTCAAAATTGTTTTATGGGCCTCACTGGTAGAGCTTTCTTTGGATCAGGTCATGGAGGCTGCATTACACCAAACACAAGTCAGACATGTAGAACTGTGCAGAATAGACTTGGAGTCTCCAAGATGCAACAGATGCACTAGAGTCTCTAAGCCTAAGGAGTGATTTAAGTAATGTTTAAATCACCATTTAGGGCAGGTTACTCAGCTCAGCAAACTTGTAATTTTGGGCTTCAGCAGGAAAGATATTCCCCAGACCTCACAGAATGTTAATCTGATTGGTGGCTGTAGCTTCCAATCTGGGGTCCCTGAATGCTCAAGAATCTGCAGATCCATTCTGAAGGCTCTGGAGAGGTACTGAGGAAAAGCTTAGTTTCAGGAGGCTTACATTTGCTATACAGATGTTCACACTTCACTAAAATCCACAGATTACAAAGCTTGACTCAAGACTTTGCTCTCATATATAACAATTTGATACTAATACTTTTCAGATCCTTATTCACAGATGGATTTTTTCAGCAGGTTCAGAACATGTTCCTAATGCTCATTAAGCAGCCCTTACCTACTAAAAATTCACTGGAGTTATTTTGTAAGGTCTAAAATTGTGTGAAAACCCAATCCTGCCTGTCATTGCCTCATGTAAATCAAATTCTGAATAACAAAAAATTCTTAATCTAAGAAGGATGCGGGAACAAAGAAACAAGACAGTAGGCAACGAGGACACCAAGAGAGAAACAGCAGATCATTTGACAAAATAGAAGACTGGGGAAGGAGAAGGAGGGGAAGACAGGAAAGAAGAAAATCTAGAAATTAGCCCATAAGAGTAGAAAGTCACACTGATTTCCACTACACTATCTCTTTTAGCCAGGAAGACAGAAAGGTCACGGGCTACAAATGCTGCACAGGTGTGGTGGCAGGGTTGCAGTGGCTGTGAGTTGGCATTTGGCAATCAACAGCCCTTGGTCCCCAGCCAGCCCTGCTGGAGCTCTGCACCCATGTGGCCCCAGGGCAGGGACCAGACCGTCCTGCAAAATGTTGCTGTCATTCCATAAATTACTAGTAAAAAAACCCCAGCAGGTAAGCACAAACAAAAAACATGTCTGAATTTAAAGCAGTAAAGTGCCCTGCTCTGAAAAGGTTCATAAGTGCCCCAGGAATTCAAAACATATTTTTTAGCACTAGTTGTCATAGAAGAATATGGGGAAGTTGTACTAAGGAACTTGTCACCCCATGTCAATTGCACATTTATCAGCATCTGAGGATGGAGACTGCATTGCTGCCCCCTGGAAGGATGGAACAGTCAAAGATGGAGGAAACCTAGCAATGCCTGGTTTCCCAAGTAAGAGAGCTGCATAGCAGTTTTGGGGAGCTAATTTTAGCCAATGAGGGCCTCGGCAGCTGGCAAATAATTTGATTTAAAGCCCTTTCTGGAGAGTGAAGAGAATGTCTGCAGCACAAGGAGTCATCATTCCCAAGGGCATCTTTCTGTTAGCTGCTACAATACCCTGGTGTTTTTAGACACACAAAAAGAAAATCGTCCCTGAGACACCAGAGAAGGTGATAGCCAGGGCAGAAGAGAAAATGCAGACAGCCGGTCTAGTGCTGGGATCAGCCGAAGAAGTGCTCAGAAATAAAACCTGTTTCAGGAGAAGATTCTGGCTTGTCAAGAGCAGAATTAATGACAAAGAAACACCAATTAGCATGATTTTAAATATTCCTCTAAAATACGCTATAAATCGCTTTGCCCTTGAGAGAGCCAGAACAAAAGACAAGCATAAAACTGCAGGCAAAATGCAGAAGTCTCCATCTCACTGTGCAGGCAGATGGAGTTATTTAGTAAATTCTCTACAGTCTTCTCTGGGCTACAAGAAAAGGAGAAATAAAAAAGCCGCCCAAAGTTTCAGTCAATATTTACCTCTTGGGTTAATAAATTGTGATCCTGACCTCAACAAAAGTCAATATCTTCTGATTATTATACTCAGGCACCTTTTTATTTGTACTCAGTCATTGTATAATGAGCAACCCGTTTCCACTAGCAACTTCACTTTCATTTAGAATGTCTGAATTGAACAATCATTTATACTCCAAAGGCATGAGACAAAATTACTATAAACTAGAGCTGTAAAATGTGGACATAGGTTGTTATTTCCAGTGAATAAGCAAGCTTGGGCAGGGGGCGGGCAGAAGGGATCAAGGATTAAGCACAAAAAATAGCTGGTTTAAATCCTCTTTTAAATACCTTTGAGTGACAAGGAGTAGAGAGGAAAGCTCTGAACTGTGATATTAAATACAATTAGGCTGCAAGCATGAAAAGAAAAAAGTTAACAATCTGGTCTAAATAGTAAACTTATTTCAATGGAACATTATTAGTCTTTCTCCCTGATACAACCAAAAACAACACCAGAAAATGTATGCCAAGGGCAACAAGTATAGATTCACACACTTGCAAGCCAAGCCACAAAGACAGATCTGAATGAAAGTCACCACACACTTGCTGCTTTATTAGAGGTGGACTGGGACAGAGCTGGAGGGAGAAAATTCAGGGTATTATTCTCATAATTATGTAATATTTTATATAATACCGCAGGTGTGCACTGTTCTTTCCTGAAAGAAATCAAAGCACAGCCTCCCCCAGCAAGATCAAGAATCAGCCAGAATCACATTTTTGCTCTTCAACTTCTCATTGTTTGAACATCCCCCACTGACTATAATAAAAATGTTCTTTGGGTTTACAAGCCTTGTGATGGAAAGATTTTCACCCACATAACCCACTATGCCCCTCTCTTTTAAAAAAAGCAAGTAACTTTACCAGTTTTAGTTTGTCTAGCTCAACACTATATTGCTCTTAATCCCACTCTGGCAAACAATGGTGAGAGCAACTCATGTCTACCTTAAACACATTGATTTTTGAACAGTGGAAATCAGAAAGAGCAAATTATGATGAAATCAATCATGATTGGGCTGTCTTTGTGAACACTAATAAACCCCATATAAACAATCCTAATGTATTTCTTCTAAAAACCACATTATAGCTCTGCATGGCACTACTCTGATACCATATTACCTTGTATTGCAAATAAAACATAGTTCATTATGACCAAAGTAGATAATGCTGTACTCATGGGAAAATGAGTGCAGAAACATTATTCTCAAACTTGAAAAGAAGCTATCATGTTCAGATGGGACATTCAGCCCAATATTTATCAGTTCAATAAATGCTTTTTCTATTCTCTATTAATACTATGCTTCAATTGTATATATTCAAAAAGGTGTATCTCCTTCAGAAGGAGCAGAGTTGGTCTGATTAAGCTTCAGGAAAAGTATGTCATCATAAGTAGATTTTCCCTTCTACCTCACAAATCCAGCTTACAATTCACTCACTACAAGCACATTTTAAATAGAGACCAGCAGACGTAAAAGTCTTTCCAAGAGCTCATACACCAAAAAGCAGGTGAATTAAAAAAAAAAAAACCACAAAACGAAAACACCGAAACTCATAAAACCAGAATTTAAAAAAATCTCCCCCACCAAGAAGCCACAAGCCAGAACCTGACCATGCTGAAGGCCCATACATTAAAGATTCATTCTATATACTCAGACCTGCTCCTACTAAATTCAGATGGTTCTCACCATTAACTTATTTGAGATCCTCTATTTCCATCTAATGACTTTTATCAGCAACTGCCAACATTACCACATTGGTGCCAACAAGTAGACATGCTAATTTGTGTGCCATTAAACAGCACGCATATCCATAGGGGAAGGCTGGAAACAGCCTTGGGAATGGAAATTAATGCAGTTTCAGTAGGTTTGAATAAATCTGTGGGCACTTAGTAGCTACAGATTTTCATCAACAGTTTCAAAATGGCAACTAATTTAAACACATCAGTATCAACAGATAGCAACTGCAATAAGGTGGGCAAGACACAGATTTCTGAAAATCTAGTGTGCTCCCAGGGAGATGCATGCTTTTGAAAAGAAGTTATTGCTCTCTATACTTTAGCAGGCAAAGTTGAAGTACATTATCTTGTAGTGAATGGAAAGACACAAACATAATGGGACATTCCATAGATTTGGTTAACTGTGGTTGAAGCCCAAGATACTCTGGCCACACTCAGAGTAATTTATATATTTGTTTGTGGTGAAATAAGCAAATGTGTCCCAGTCTGTGTGTTCATACTGGGTAAGAATGAAAGCTGAGCTTCTCTTTCAGCATCTAGAAGGAAGGCCACTGCACTGTCTGTCAACACCAGCATCGCCAGCCAGATGCACTATTCATACACTGCAAGCAACAACCACTCTGTATTACAGAGAAAAATGTAGCTATGACATTTTTAATGATTGCAAAATGCTTTTACTCTGGTTTCACTCTTTGCTATTTGAAGAACAGAAGTCAAAGGACCTGAAACAATGTGGAAAGCTAAGGCCTCCAGGTCAAATTTAGTTTTAGTCAGAAAAAGAGTGTTTATCTGCATGCATGCCTTTGACAGGGCAAAACTGGGGATGAGACAGTTGCCCTTCCCTCCTATACATTTCCAGAACAGAAACTGCATAAATAGAGACAGGAAATAGCATTTAATTCAAAACAAGTTTGTTTGGTTTTGGTTTTTTTGTTTGTTTGTTTGGTTCGTTGGGTTTTTTGCAGAGAATCTGGAAATACTGCTCCATTGGAAGACACAATTCTAAAGCTCTCTTTCAACATGCTGAGGCCTGACAGAAGAGTAGATAAATTCCATGATGATATTTCCATGAGGTTATATAGAGACAGGAGGAGAACTTCTGCAAGGAGGGTAAAGGTTCCGGTCGTTGGCCACAGGGCAGTAATTCACAGCTTGGAATGCCACTGCAAGCAATGCCATCAATGTGGGAGTGCACAAGGCAAGTGAATCAACTACTACCACCAGAGAGCACCTCACCAGGGAGCAGAGCAGAACCCAGACGCAGGGTTTGGATGGAGTGATTATGCCCCTCTGCAGAAAGAAGCTTCATTCCTGCCCCAAGCAGCTGAGCACTGTGCAGGTACCACAGCACAGGCAGGGCTCCATTGTGAGCTTTGTGCAGCCTGCTCTGCACTGAGACCAGGCCACAGAACGCCTCCAAGATAAGGATGGCAAGTTGGAGTTTGTTTTTAAATTCACAGCAAGCCCGTGCAAAGAGCAGAGAATATGTCTGATGCATTTATCATAGCCTGTGCTGCTAAAGAGATTCAGTGAGCCTCCTAAATTAGTACAAGCTCCTGAATCCTAAAGAAACATAAGAGGGTCTTGTGAAGGAAGGAAGCAGGCAGATGGTTTCTGCAATGGAAAACAACAAATTATTTTTGTTAGAGGATTTTGGAGTTACTGAGGGAACATTTCTACTGGCAGCCAAGATACTAACAGCTATAAATGTTATAAAATAGCAATTCAGCAGTTATTTCTTCAGTCACTCTCACTATGGGATGTATGTGATTTTAATTAATAAGCTTAAAAGCTTCAGCTGGATGGATTTCTGTTATCTTCTGTGCTCTGTCTCCTCTTTATTTTTCCAAGAAATAACCTAAAATATAATGTACTGTCCAGAGTGTAATGGAGTGGACTAAAATATACGAATCATAAAAATACTTGTTTACAATACAAGGTATGGATTAATATTAGCAAGTGTTTGAAAGCACTGAAAGAACATTTGCAGCCCCTACTTTTATGATCAAGTAAATCCTAACTTTATGCAGAAAATAATATTCAATAAGGAACACAATCTGGATCTTGAATTATATAAAAATCACTACACTTTTTTTTCTGTGCTTCTCTAAAATTCAATAAATAGTTCAATAGATCATCTTTATTCCTTTCACCCTTCTGGGGAAAAAATGATTCTTAGGCAAAGAGCTTGCAGACCAAATTTCAATCTGAAAATAACCTTTATAGCTGAGCTATAAAACAATGAGAATAAGGGTTTATGATATGAAAGTTGATGCAGGCTTTACTGCTTTGGTACAATTGGTGAAGCTGTATTAAAAATAAATAAATTTAAAAAAAAAAAAAACCAAAAACCAACACAAAAAAACCCACAGGCATTCTCTATCCTTTGACTAACTAATAGAAGCTGTATGCTATCATGGCCATATAAATCTAAAGTCTTAAACCACTCCGCCCTTATTATCTCTTTCAAAAGAAAAATGTTTATAATAATACATATATTGACTTCAGCTTTTTGTTCAATAACAAGATTTACTGCTCCACTCTTAAGTCAATTGTAACCTCTTTGGGTCAACAAATCTCGATACTGATCTCAATAGAAGTCAATACCTGCTTATTACTTACCTCCACATTTAGACACCTACCACAAATTCTTATGGGCATCTCCCTGACAAGCAGAAATGAATACTTTCTCTTTAGTTTTTATATGAAATAGATGTGTGTGCTTTTCACACAGTTATTTTTAAAGCCATGAGATGATGTTGTATTTTTGGAAAACAATATTATACATTAATTTCTGGAACTAAGATATAAAGTTGTTTAACTTCTCTGCTGTTTCTTTAAAAATTCACATATCGACTTTCTTGCAATTCCTACCTTTTTCCCACACATAAGATGTAACTTAGCAATCTGATATTTTGTCTTGATCAACTGAGAAAGGTGAATAACAGTAAGATTGAAAAGCTAGTTGCTAGCAATAGCACACAAACTGGCATCTCAGATGATTGACAGAGAAACATACCAATCACCTTCTTAGATGCATTTGTTTAAGGCTAACAAAAGAATGAGCCTGAAAATCACTATCACACCTGCATTTGTATATGAATTGATTCTGTACTTAGATAGAGTCAACCTCTGTAAAATTTATTTGGTACCTAAAGTGTCAAACATTTGCTGTGAGAGGATAATTGAATCAGGATTTTATGTCTTATATATGAACAGATTAAATGAGTATCTAATTACCATACAATCCAAATGCTTGTATAAGAATCTTATCACCAAGTTGGACAACAAGAAATGCATTTTAAAATGCTATTTCATTGGACTTGATCTTGAAAATTGGATTTATTTACATCATGCATGTAAGTAAATAGGAATTTGCTTTATTTCAGAATAGAAACTGAGAAAATACCAGTACAAAACTCTTGAATGTATGGCAAGGAAATGTCAGAAGTTATGTTCAAAAACACCATTAGAAATGTCTGAACCACCTGCAAGGAACATCACTGTACTCGTCCTTTCCAGCTGTACATGCATTACAATATTAGTTGTGTCAAAGAGAGTAGACAACAGTTGGAGCAATGACCCAAACCATGAATTATTTTGTTCTCCTATCTTGAAATCTTCATTTCAGAAAATCACAAATGGGAATCACAGTATTTGTACTTCCATCAGTGGAAGGATGGCAAGGATGGAAGGAAAATAATGACTAAGTGTATATTGAAGATGTAAATATAAAATTAATTTTTAAGGTTTTTTCTTCAGCTGAGCTGGTGCAATTCATAAAACACTATATAAGGTTTGCTTAATGTTGCACATTTCCATCACTGTCCCATAACTTTTGCACTATCCAAGGTAACGTGAGGCAATGCAGCCTGCTGTACCTGTTTTCTTGTGTATGCCCATTAAAACTTCCATAAACTGAAAATTTAGATGTGGTTTATGCACAGGAGATCCCATTCTCAACTTGTTGACACCAGGTTTGCATATACCACAGGGATAAATGTAATTGGATGCATGAGAATCATGCCTGGACATACCCAAGAACTGTTTTTGACTAACAAGGTGAGCCAATTCAAAACTAAATAGTTTTTCAGGGTAAACAAAATCAATGTTATTTGTAGGATGTGATAGTAGGCCTAAAAAAAACATTTCCAGCTTTCAAAAAATAGACAAAGCTATATGGATTTACAAAACATAAGGCACTAGGCTGCTCAAATACACAGAACTGTCATATAAAAGATCTAGGTCAAGAAACACCCATAAAACTCCCATTCATCTCATTAGTCAAGGAGCACAGTGAAAGGTCAGGCAAAGTTAAAGGGCTTTGTCTAGTGTCTGATATTCCTGCAGGATGACAAGTTCTTCTTTATGACCAGGTTTAATGACTGCCTCTGACAGTCCAGTGAAGGCTGTGAACTCTCTGGGCTGAGGGGCTGCAGCAGGAGCTACCAAGAGCCTCCATCGCACCCAGCCGTGGCTGAGCCTCTGCTGAGCCCAGTCTAACGACAGTGCCATCATTTACACCCTCACACCTAGATAACTGGATCTATAGGATGTTTTGATCCAAACCACACATGGATACATAACTAGGAGAGAAGGGAAGTCTAGCTTCCTCACCCCATTCTCTCTGTTGTGGATTTCCATGAGAAAAAGGAGTGAAAGTGTGCTGCTGAAAACCAGACATAGTGGGATGAAGCCAGGAGTTAGAAGCAAAAATGTATATGACCCAGAGCTGCTGCACGGAACTTCTCTGTGTATGAAGAAGTAGAGCAAAGCTCTTTCATAGGAAGAAAATGTTAAAAGTAAATTACAATAGCTTCAACAGAATAGAAGAATCCAGGATTTGGCTCCTATTCTAGCAAATGGTGAGGATGATATTTATTGAACCTGACTGTAATACATTTCATTCACAGGAAATGATATAAGCAAAACAACCTCCAAACTAAAACATTAGTAAATTTTTATGTGATACTGTTTAAAGTGTGTAGACCATAAGATGAAGGATGTAATACTGTAATATCAGGGATGACAATAGTTAACACAGATGAAGAGCTGGTAGAAACAGCAGAAATTTGACAAAGATCAAATTCCAGAGTAAGAGAAAGTGAGGAAAAGCAGAAGACACTATAAAATATTTCTTGAGGGCAAAACTAAGGTTAAAGAATGGTCATTAATTTGTTACTGATGCTCCACAGTTATAATGAGGATTGGGCAAATGAATATAAAATGCAAAATAGTTGTGTAACACCAGCTGAATGCAAACAGGCAGAGTGCAACAGGAAGACTGGTCTAAGAACAGAGACATTCTGCCCTGACTGTGGCAAAGATCTTGGAAGATGCTCAGAGGGAAGAAATCTCTATGGAGATTTAGGAAAGCTGTTCCTTATTATTATTTTGAGGAGATATTTCTACCCTGAGGCCCATTCGCATTTCCTGAACATCCCTGAACATGAAATCTAACTTTGAAATGGGAAGAGCTAAATGTAAGTGGCGATTTACAATTTTCTGAAGGAGGAGGTGGGCCATTTACAGGTCTGTATGCAGAGTGGCAACACAGCACTGCTACAGCACGGTGGCCCCACCTCTGTGAACACATCTTTTCCAAGACTGAGCATTCTGAAGTATCACTTAAGTCTCAGCACACGATGTTTCAGGTTTTGGTTTCAAAGTATCTTCATGTTAGATGATGGTATTAGCACAGAATTATAGATCAGTGTCTTTATGGCTCAGAAAGGCACAGATAGACAAGGGGTGAGACAAACACCTAATTGCTTGGTTTATCCTGTGCTAACATATGCATCTAATTTTTTGAAACAGAATTCAGCTGGTCAGGTTATAAACCACTGTCACTATTTTCAAAACCTGAGCTCCCTCCCTCACTAATTTCTATAGCTGCAGAATTAATAGGACTGATTATGGTTAGCCTTTGACTTGATGATACTTTAATTGAAAATGTTCAGTTGTATTGAAGATTTTCTACTATCAGTCTTCCAGATTATAAGAAATTATGAGGTTGACGGGGCTACCAATGCAGCCAAATTTAAGTGGGGTTTTGAATGTGAGGGTTATTATTATGGGAACCTCTTGAGTTTCTGCACATATTTCACTGGCAGAAAGCAAAAAGTACTATTGTGTTATGTATTCTGTTCAAGCTTCTCACTTGGAAATAGTTCTGATTGTCATCCTTGGCCAGGTTTAAACTGACATTTTTATCACAACACTCTTGGCGTGGTACTGCAACTTGCTTGCTTGTGAGTAGTTATCAGCTGGCAAAAATTTAAAGGGAGGTTGGCTGATTAAAACTGTATACTAAGAGCTATACAGAGACAACAAAATAATCAAAAGCAGCCAAAGGTAGCAAGGGTTCTTTAAAAAAAAAAAAAAAGAAAAAAATCTTTTCAGAGAAAGGAACATTATTCATGCAAAAGTCATAAATCACACATCTTCATTTAATACTTGATAATCAAAAAGCTAATAATTAAAACTGGGAGGGTTAGGTTGGTCAAGTTTTACAGCTGAGTGCACTCCCTGAGCATGCCCAAATCAACACTTTTGAGATTAATTTATAAGCTCTTCAAATTCTGAATCTCCAAGGTTTATTCTGTCTGTGCATTGTTTGCATTAAGCAATTTTATACTACTAAAGCACTATAAAGGGATTATTTTCATATTCAGCATATTAAAGATACAGCACAATTCATAGATATCATACTGTGTTTATGCCTGAGATAGCAGATACAGTGTCTCAAGTTCTGATTATCTATGAAGCAAATGTAGAAATGTGGATGTTTTGGGAGAGAGTGTATCCTTAGTGAAATTAATTCCCCAATGGTTTTATTAAAATCGGCAAATTGCATTATTTTCCCATCATATTTGAAATATTGCACTTCCTTAATGCCTGCTCTAACCCATGGCATGCCATCTTCCCTGGGGTGTCTAGACATGGTGTCTTAGATTTATGTGTATGATCTCAGTGTGTTACAACATCACTCCTGACTAATGCATTATTACAATACTTACATATATTCCCAAGTGTCACTGTTTTGATTAAAAAATCACCAATCTGCATATGCACACCATCTGTGCTTGAGAGAAGCAAAACATGCAGGGTAACATTTGCCTTACTCAAAAGGAAATTCAAATACTACTAAAAAAACAAATGGGAACCTTTTTGTATGTTTGATTTGTAAAACAACAAAGAAAATGAATACTCTTTCTGTAAAACAACAGTCCATGCCTCTGATGCTTTAAAACATAAGACTCTTCCTCTCTACACAGCAAGATTTACCTTTAGTAACAACATGCAAACAATCTGCCCTTTTAGAGATAGCAAATAAAATGGAAGGGAAATGTACTGCTGCAAGGAATTTTAAGTCTCTGCTCAGATGCAAGAACAGGGGACTTTTCAGCAGAAGGGAATGTAGTCAGCAGAGAGTCCTTTCTCAGCTGAAAGCTGCAAGAGTGGTTGTAAAAGATGAATGAGGCCCTTGCTTACTGGGGTGAAATGCTTTTAAAGGACAAGAATCTGCTTATCTTTGATTGATTGCCCAGTCTGATACTTTCCTTTATAAAGTTTATTGACTACAAGCCCATAAATCAAAGAAAAACAAATCACAGGTTCAATTTGGGGGGCATTGACATCCTGCCATCTTGCAGCAATAGCTTAGAAGTCACAGGGCAGGGAAGAGGAAGGATACAAGGGACTCATGGAGAAAAAGCATTTTTTTGAGGTAAACTAATATTTAAAATGTTTGCAAATGATTATTCATTTGTGCCCTACAACATTTTCAAGACAAGAGAAAAATGTAGACAACCAAGCTAGCCAGATCATTATTCTGAAGTCCTTAAATGCAGAATTTACAACTAAGAGATGTGATTCTCACCGTGCTGCTGTGTCTCTCTCTCATTCTGTGAGATTACAGTCACACTCCCACACGTTCCTCACCCATTGTAAGAATGTTACATTTACAATTTAAACTTTCAAAGCAAGAATCAGATTTCTTTCAGGGGAGTTTGAGGGCTTGGGAAACTCTGCATATTGAAACACCCCATACAGTTGCATGTAAGGAAAGCACTAGCCATAGATCTTTCTCATATGGGGCATACAGGATAATATGACAGCATGATAATACATATTAATTTGTGCAGTTGACCTTGACACACTATTCTACTGTGTCTTCTTTTAAAGTCAGCACTCGGGTCACTAGAACATCTGGTGTTTAACAAAAAGTCCCATTCTGAAGTGCTAAATGTGTTGAAACAAGTGGCACTGTACTATTATTATACAGTGCATCCTCTCTGCTAGGGGTCTAATTTCCAGGCTACCCTGACTGAACTACATTATTATTAGTGGTTTTGTAATTCACATCTTGACACAGTACACAAAATACCTAATTATCAAAACTAGCCTTTTAAAATCTGGATCCTGTTCATGTAACTGGGACTGACAGCCACTTTCTTTCCATATTATCTCTGGAGACATCTGGAAGGGCTAAGCCTGCACACTGCTGAACATCCTGGCCTTGACCCAGCAGAGCACTTCAGCATGCACATGCGTTTGTATACACAGATAGCCCCTATATTTCAGCAAGACATGCTTGTAGGTTATGTATGTGCGAGACTACCTTGTCAGATGTGTGAACTGGGTTCAGCACAGCAGCTGGAAATTGCTCTGCACTCAGCATCATGTCACCTCATCTTATACCCCATTACTTTCAGTTTGTGCTCAAACCTATTGTAGTGCTCAGCACTGGGAAAGGCTGATGCAGCCTTTTAAAAGGAGGCTGAAGACTGGAGAGATGATTGGTAGCAAAGAGTAGTAGCTTTGTTTCATATGAGTATTTACATGGTGTTTAACATGAAAAAAAAAGCATGAGGTGATGATTCTGCCCTAGAAGGTATCCCAGTCTCACTGCCCATCTGACACCACTGCCATTCCCATGCCCCTCTACCACCACTCTGCTAGCTCTCTGCTTCTTGCGGAGATTCTCCATGTAACCAAACATACAAGGTTGTGTTTGTAGCATCCTGGGAAATCTCACAAAACTTTCATGGAATGGATTAAGTGTTTCCAGGGGTTTGATAACCTTTACCTGACCTGAAGTAGATCACAACATCAATTAGCATTTTAGCTTTCCTGGTTAGCAGGGATACACACAACCCAAGCTGGGCTCTTCCAATTGTGTTTGTGCTATGAGTCACAGTGGGCTGATTCTCCCTGTTTCACAAATCTGGAAATTTATGTCCCAGCAAAACAGCTATGAAATGCTACTACTCTACCTTTTCACCTAATTTGCCCTCATTCTGCAAGCACAGACAGAAAGGAATTAGCCCTGAGAAACACGCTAGTAGCCTAGTACTGCACATCTAACAATACTTACGTTTTTTTAATAAGGTGAAAAAAAATCATCACTATCAAGATCACAGAAAATTACTACAGGCGACTATGAACTAAAATGTGTGAGTGTCAATGCCTGTCAAAGGACCAACACCTTCAGCTGTGGAGAAAAAGGAATACAGCAAAGGTGAGCGTACAGGTGTATTTACAAAGAGCAAGGGATGTGCACGCTGAGCCAAGCAAAGACGGGGCAACAGGAAGAGGCTCAAGGTCGTTCGGCACAGGAAAGTAATGACACAGGAAAGTAATAGCCCAGAAAATGTCTTTGACTCACAGCAGGGCTGGAGGAGGGGAAGGTATCTGTTACGCTGTGGCTTGAGCCAAGGTGAAGCAATATCCAGTCGTTTTAAATGAGATTTCTGCCATGAGGTCCCAGCTGATCTCCATGAGAAGTTTATATATGGTTACTGAAAGGAAGAAAAAAAGAAAAAAAATTACAACACTGAATAAGACAGCATTAAGCAGTCAGTCACCAAAGACCTAATCTCATTAACTCCTTCTGAGATTTCAGCTGTCAGTCTGTAGTCGGCTGCTAGTAGAGAACTGAGTACAATGAGACATCTTTAAAACATCATTTTTTCAGGCCATCTTCCTGATCTTTTATACTTGTTTGTTCTGCAGTTTCTTAGAAGTTACAACTGCTGAAGGAAGTAGAGAAAATCCAGAAAAAAAAAATAACCCGCTCTCCTATGCAGCTTCATGCCGCTGGGTCAGTGATTCACAAAGACAAGGTCCTGCTGCAGGGAAGCTAAATGGAGTTCATTATGGACATGAAAGTTAGCAGGGCCAAAAAGGTGAGACTATAGGAAAGAGGATGAAATAAGAGCCTAACAAGTGTGGATTTTACTTCCTTGGTGCAATAAGGACAGCTTTGAATTACCAACTACTCTAAAAAAATGTGTCTAGACAATAGTTACTTTAAGATAAGTATTGTCCTACATACTGTTTTGCATATAGTCAGGAAAATAAAAATCATACTTAACAAGATCTGTGTTGTGCTGCAATGAGCAATCTGATTTGTGGACTGAAAATTTGGGTTTGCAGTTTCTCTTGGAAAAATTTGTAAAATGGAAGCATTTAAATGGAACAAAATCATGTCATTAAACCTGGATAGGGACATCTACCTCAAACCTCCGCTAATCTTTGAGTTTGTCACCTGAGCTCATTGCTTGAGTGCTTCCTGGGGGTGCTTCCCAGCAACTGCAAACCTTCTGGGGAAGAAAACTAGACGGTTTGCTCCTATGACAATGACAGAGCATAGAACTACAGCCAGCAGACACTGAGAAATGAGAGGATTTTCTTGGCCCTGAAGTCTGCAATTGATAGCCTGTGTCCTGCTCACAGGTAATTTTGGCCACACTGAAGTGAGCAACACTAAAAGGATTGGCTCTCACAGAGTGCCATATTTTCACCCCCAAAGTGGCAGTGAATAATCTCTCAGTACCTCTGCTTTAGGCCATTTCCACCTTGATTTTACACTGGCACTAACCCCATTGTCATCAGAGAACCTGAAGTTTTCTGCAACAGCTGCCAATGTCCTGTATTAGCAAGGAGTCCAGATGGCTTTATAACAACCCTCCCACTATCTGAATAGGTAGCAGTCAACTGGCAACATGAGACACTGGCTACTGTAGAAGTTGCTTATAAGTAGGGCTCACCTGTAAAAAGTGTACATGATTGTAAGGCTAGAAAATCAAATACATCTCAAAATAAGTTATCTGATTAGCCTCAAAAAATCAGGCCTAAAGGAGTTATGAAAAGTAACACAACAAAATCTCAATAGGTTTTCATTCCACAAGAGACCAAAGGCTTCTAAGAAGGAGTGCATAGGAAAATACCTAAAACAGAACATACATCCAATAACACAATGTGTAAATAAAAGTTTTCAGGGAAATTGGAGGATGAAATGTGACTTGAGGTACCTGGTTCCAAGATTGAGACCTAGAAAATCATAAAGAAAAAGAAGAGTGGATAAACAGCTGATGAAAAACAATATAATGTTTGGTCTCTGTAACCACATCAAGGATTTCTGTAGAGATTAGCTCCATCAATAATTTTACCCATATACTAACATCTTGTTTATTTCTTTGTTGCTAATGTTTTAGTGTGATATAAGTAATTCTTTGAATTAACAATCATACTTCCACTTTTTGGAGAAGGGAACTTCTTTTATGAGATACTGTTTAGGAGATGATCTGTTATTTAAGCAAGCCTTAGAACAGGCAGGACAAATCAGATGGAAGAGTAAATTAATGTGGCATTAACTTGCTTCCAACAGCTTGTTAATGGAAGTGAATGCAATAAGCATCACATCCAGGAAGAGGGAAACTGCCCCCATTTGTTCTGTTGTGTAAAGTAAACCTCAAAATAAAACAAGAGCTACTTACTACAAGCATCCCTGAGCAGCTACAGTCTCAGCAGAGAAGACAGGGATGAAACAAAGTAACTCAAAGTAAACTAGTCAAGACAAAAAAGGAACCAATGGGAAGAAGTGTAAATCATTAAGACAAGAATTTTGATTATACTTCCTAGGACTTTAGCACCACTTTGGAGCTGATATAGCCCAAATAGTGCTCTGTGATTTAAAATATTTTAAGTATTTTGGTGAAAATCTGTCTTGTAATAGCAAAAACAAACCCAAAAGCCCCTCCCCCCCCCCCCCAACCCCAAACAAATAATACTGAAATAATAGCAAAATAACTACCATACTGGCACATGGTGATAATCACAAGAATAGTGCTAAACCATGTAATATATTGAAAATATAATACTTTTTACTTTACTTCCCACTGTTACATGCTCTCAGACTTGAAGGGAAAATGAAGAACCTAGTTTGTTATTTTGCTTGGATAAAAAGTTATAAAAATAGATTAACTGTCAGTATCATGAATTAATATCATAAAAATACAGAGGCTCAAATAATAGGCCTAGACCATAAGCAAAGGAACAAGAACACAAAGCTTATGCTTTGACCTGGGAAAGCATAGCCATATCACTACAGCAGAAAAATGCTTACCTAAAATGAAATTTGTATTTAATAATTCTGTATGATTTTAAAATCTGCATTTTGTTTTGTTCTACACATGAACAGCTTTTGGTGTAAAGGATAATGTACTATCTGCAAAAGCTGATGCTCAAGTTAAATATCAGCAGCTTTTAGTTCATGCTTTCAAGGTTTTTTTTTTTCCCTAGCCCCCCTCTCCCTCCCCCCCCCTCTTTTTTAAAGAACCTCTGAACGTCTAAATGATAACATGTTTCAAGTAGCCGCTTCTTCCCTGGAGTTGAACAAAATAGAAAAGATCAAAGTTAGTGCAATCTTGTTCAAAGGTGAAGAGGTGAAATCTTATGTGTGCTGGAGGATCAGAGCAAAGAGAGATGTACAATGCTTAGTGTGTGACACCTGAAACCCACTTTCATCAAGGTACCTCATTTTCATCTGAATTCAGAATGTATCTCATTTAATGGTAAAATAAGGAACAGCATAGGATTAGCTTTGTTACAAAGAAGAGAAGCCCTTGCTAAAGACTGAAAAGTAAACATCAGTAAAATGTGTAAGTAGTCACTTTTTATAGATTTACTAAGTTCACCACATTAAATTCTATATTCCTTCTTTAAGTAACATTTATATAATTGAATAAGATGAAGACATTACACCCACGATGTTTCAAGAATCATAATGCTTTGATACTTGAGTTTCTTGGAAAAAACACCATGTTTTGAAGGGGGGTGCAGAGAGGGACATATAAAAAGGGTGTGCTTTTTTCCAATAAAATCTTCATGTGACTGATGTGCCCTGACATAAGGTATCACAATGAAATATGGCTGCCAAAAAAGAACTTCAAACTAAGCCCTTTTCTAGAGTAAAAAGAAAAAGTGATAAGAAAATAGGTACCTTTTCAGCAAAAGCTTTTAAAGCTTTAAAAGCATGGCAAGTAAAAAAGTTCTCTCAATTTTGTCTAAGTAACTAGACGCTAAATGGGGGGGAAAGGGTGTGGAAAATAATTCTTCAGCCTCTGTGAGAGTTGGAGACACCCTGAGCACAGGACAGCATTACCCAGGAAGAAAAGAGGATTTTAATGTTCTTGTCCTACCTTGGCATTTTCAAACTCATGGAAGCTCCACTTTCAAATTATTGGGAATTGTGCTACATAATACTAATAATGCTGGTCTGAGAATGTTTTAGCATAAACCCGGACTTAGATAAGGCAAAGTGGTCACAAACATGCAAACATTTAGAAGCTGGACAGAGTCGCATTTCAATTTTTGCTTTTTGACTATGTAGAGATTCTTTTGCGTATGTCTCTGGGCTGTTGCTATAGAGCTCACCTAGATTCTAACCTGTACTTTGCTGCCCAAAGCAGTAAGTATTGTGTATATACTGTCTCTTAAAGGTCAAACCTTAACCTGGACATTAGGTCTCCTCAGGAGTACTTTAAAAGCCCTATTAGGAGCAATCCCACATAGCTACCTGCGAAAGCCCATGTGTCAGGGATTCACTCAGCACACCCACACCCAAATCCCCACTTTTATTTTAATTCAAGCCTCAAAACTCACAGAAAATCTGCTAAAAAAAAGTGGTAAGTGGACCAGCATTAGCTCCAGAAAATGAACTGCTGGAAGCATGTGCAGAAGCCAGAGTGTGCAGGCTGGGCGTGAACTGGGGTTCAGGGACAGAACAGAGACAAAGGTGATGAGAAATTAAGAAAGCTCAGGCAGGCTGCCTCCAGCATAATGTATGTGCATGATTAGACTGCATGCAGCTGAATCGGTAACCAAACTACTACCTCATAGTAGGTCAGAAATCACATCATTCAAACTTGAATACTTCCCAAATTGTCAATTGTCACACATTTCTAATGGTTTTCCTCTTGGCTACATAAACATTCACCTGCCATCTATCACAAAGTATCATCTAAAATACACGCTAGCAGGTCCCAAAGGGATGACTCAACACACTGGTTCACACATGTTAGCACAGGGCTTAGAGTAGAGAAATGAAACTCTCATAATTTCCTCTTTATCCAGCCACCATTTCTTATTTTATATTTGGGATGCAGAAAGAATTGATCTATTGTCCTACATGCATTACCAGCCTCCTGCAATTAAACTGAGGAGATAACTGTGAAAGTGCTGCAGGCAGACCGATTCTCTTGATGACAAGGAACCTCTACACGTTTCATAAGCAACATTACATTGACATCATATATCTGAGGATCAGTCATGTTGTGCAGCATGCAATGGCTGACTTGCAAACAGAGGTTGTGCTGCCTGTGTGTCTTTATGCTTCAGTTTGCTCTTGCATTTTGGTAGCATGTCAACAGCTGTATTTGCTGCTTTGAAATGGCTGACCTGCTGGGATTTCAGGCTTCTTCTGAAGCGCTCCACAGAATCAACTTCAAGTATTTTTTTAACCAAATATTTCTTTAGTGTTCAGATTCTTCCAGCCAATCTCTGAAGCTACTCTGCAGACCAGTGCTTTACATAAGTCTTGAACAATGTGCTGCAAGCATAAAGACAGCTTTTATTCACTGAAGACTATGCTGACAGCACTGTGTTCTGCCGCATGACTTTTCCTTCCTGTGCAACTGTATCTGTCCACAGAACAGAAACACGTGACCAGTCGCTATTCTGGTACGCACAACAAAGTCTCACAAGGTGGGATCATAGATCAGATGTATGGTACTGTTATTGTTCCTGTCTATATTTGTATTTCTTATGGACTATAAACCCTGATGATCCCATGAAAGGCTGTGACCATGAATTCCAATTGGCTGAGCCATGCTATTTCATGGAGGGGTGAGTCTGTTGGTAATGAATTCAGTCATCATAATGATTTCAGTTTCACCACACTGCTCTGCTTCCTGGGAACCTGCACAAGATGAGTGACTGTGTCACAATCATAAATTCAGACACATACAATGCTAAAATTTCTTACAGAGCTTTAAGTCCCTGTGAAATGTCAGACTAATAAATATGATCATATTTGCTATTTGGCAAAAATATTAATTAACCTGGAAAAGTTAATAAAAATACAGTCCCCAAAATTATGAAACAGAAAAAATATTTTTTTCTTATTCACCATTATATGAATGCAAAATGCCATGAATTCTTCATCTTTAATACCTAAGGGATTTTCAAGCATATTGTTTCCATAAAACTTGGTTCATCAGTACAGTACACAGCCCAGATATGCATATTTAATTACTCTGAAAGTAATTTACTTGTACAGATGGTGGTATTAGAAGGTCTTACTTCAATTTAAATTACTTCTATTTGAAAAATAATGTTATTTTGCTATGAATCCTGAGTGAAGAATTCACTCATTACAGATGAATAATACTTGACAATTGTAATTAATCTGTGACTAATCTAATACTTCCTGGATAAACATTTTCTTTCCAATTTTACAAATCAAAGCACCCTCTTTCCTGGGGTTGATCTAGCAGCATTTCATATCCAAACCTGCTTACTGGGAGGGACCAACAGAGTGCTCTTGGGGTATGCGAATAAAAAGCCACAGAAGAGTTTGTTGAACACCCTTGAGACTTCCCAAGGCAAAGAGATGTTGCAAAATTGTTTGCATCTTTCTGTAAGATTAAGTAGGGATTAAAGCAAAAGGGTGCATCTCAGGAAAGCACCTACCAGGCATGAGATTTCAGGAAAACAGTGACTCAATGTGCATGTTGGTTGTTCAGGACAATCTTTAATGGGAAAGCATCCAAAATATCCTGGGCAGCAAACTCTCCCAGTAGCACAGTAGCAGGGCCTTATGGAATGCCCACTCCATCACTGTTGCCATACCCCATCCACACTACCCAAATAACAGGAATTCCCAGGAGTCAGCAACAGCAGAGGCAGGGAAAGCTGGCAGGATATTGCATTAACTCTTACACACTTCCTAGGAAAACATGTCTGCTTCTCAAGTGAGATTGTTTCCTTGTACAACACTGTAAAAGGTCTACATGTGTTTGTTAGACTTTCTTCAGTGAATGTCTGTTTTTGTTAAAGCAATGGCTATTTCGAAGGGGGCTGATGTTGTTGCTATGGTAAGCATTCATGCTTTATTGAAGACTAAATGTCCACAACCCCCATAAAGGGCTTCCGAGTGGCCTTAAAATGTGCACCGCCTTCCCTTTCCACCACGTTTTCTGCAGGACAAAACAGTTTTTTGACAGCTGATCTGATTTTGAGAGCCTACCCGGAATAAGGCACTTTGTCACTTCTATCTATGTAACTTTAACCTTGTAGTCTGGATTTAATGCAACAAACACTGTGGAACTGATTCAGAGAGCTGGAAAGCATCTGAATTTACCACAGAGTTTTGGGGGAATTGGAGATGATGGGTTAGCTGAGCCACTGTAAGACTGCTAGAATCACAGGCCTTTGCCACATTAAAAATGGGGGGAGCAGTAGGGGGGAAATATCACTCACACTGGCTGAACCAGAAATGCTGTACAGCCCAAGCTGGATCATACAGCCTGAAATGTAGACATTTTACCCAGCCAGGGCAACCTGGGTGCTGGTGGAGAAAAAAGAAACAGGACATGTCACCCCATGAATAAATCTGCTCCTGCTATAGCAAAGGAGCTGTGGTGCTCTGTGTTTGGCATTCAATTTACAGACTGCTTTTCTTTTTAATTATCCTAATTACGAAGAAAACTTTACCTCCTTTGGCTTTCATATATTTACAATCACACAGAATTTCCAATAACATCTTTTTCCAGGAAATCTAAGCACATTCACTGAATTTAAAAAGGACTAAGGTCACTTCTTTTCAACTTCAAATTTTCTTTTTTTTTTTTTTTTGGTTGGTTGGGTTTTGTGTAAACAGTTTACGGTTTCTGCATCTCCAAGGAACTACCCAACATTTACATTATCTACTGCTTCAGCCCCCGGCTGCCAGAACTGCACTGAGCTGTGCCTGAGACACCCTTTGCATTGCTGTGCAAAGAATGCTTGGAGCAGGGCAGTGCTCGGGGGCATTCCACCCCTAATGCTTCCGCAATGCTTTTCTCCAATGCATTTCTCACCAAGTGTTGTCTCTCAAAGGGAACGGGACCCTTATTGTCCTCTTCATAGCCAAGATGACCCCAGAGACTCTCCAACATGACTATTGTCCCATTCCTCCAAACACACCGGCACACTTGCTTTAACCCTTCAAAGACCCACAACGGCCATGTGCAAAAGCCACAGGCCCAGCATCAGACCAAAGTGTGCCTGCCCAGGCGCAGGTGCCTGGTTAGCAGCTGGTGGTGATCAAATTGGGAAGGGGAAGGAAGGCCTGTATCTGTAGCCAAAGGGTAGGTGGGGAGGCAGAGGTGTAAGTAACAGTCCTGTAGAAGTAGGGGAATAAGAGAAGGTGAGTCAGGAATTTGTAGAAGAGAGGGAGAAAATAGATGTGAACCCTAGGATGGCTCTGGCTGAGCTGCTTTCAATTACAATATTTCTCTTTTTAAGTACGCCATTTTAAAGCATGGAAATTCAAGGCTCCAGTTTGTATTTTGTAACACAGAGCCAAAAGCCAAAAACAGAAGAAGCATCTTAACAGTTCTGTACCTTATTTTCATACAAATTCACACACATGCACTCATATGCATATAAAGTCAGCCTTAAACACAAGATCCATTGTAAGTTTTTCTACAAAATAATCCTTTAGACATTGATAAATCAAGCAACAATGACACGGGGATATCATAGCATCACTAAAAATGTCACCACAGTTAACAAGCCTGCTTGCTTCAACAAAAAATATTGGTGAATAATCATTCGTCAATTAGCATGTAAAAAAAAAACATGTGTGGTGTTCCTTGCCCAAAAATGATGGGAGTGGAAACATTGTTTTCTTGCCAGGTTATTTTCATTTCAGGAAGAGAAATAACCAGGGGAAAGGAAACATGGAGAGAAGAATAAATAACAAGGAGCAGTATGAGGGGAAGAAATCCTTCGTAATTCTGCTGTCGCCTCTGCATTTCTCACTATCAGATTCCTCTCCTGTACCATACTGTGCCAAACCACTCACACATGGGGCAACCTCCAGATGAATCAACACAGTGGCACACGGATTCAAGCGTACATCAGAGGCACAGAGGAGGTGTTTGATACTGTATTTATGAACAAATCAGAGACAAGAGCTGGGTGGGGTTTGTTTGTTTTTTTTTTGGAGGAGGAGTAAGGCAAATCATATTGTACACCAGCTTGGGAGAAAAAGCGTTGCATTACCTTTTTTTAGATTTATATTAACCACAAACTCTGTTCAGCTTCATCCTCTAAATGATAAATTAAAACAGCACACACACAATCTGTAATTTGTTTCTTCATCCATCACTTGGTAAATACAGCATGAAAGACTGCCTGAACTAATCCAGGATCATACATCCACCATAATGCTGCACACTGGGGCAGAGGGGCTGAACTGGGGCACAGTGTGCTGCCCGCAGTGCACAGGTAGCCCCTGGTGCCACCAGGTAAGCATGGCCAAGCACCATTACCCCAGCCAAGAACAGAACCCCTCTCTACATATGGGAAGAACTCCATTTTGGACAATTTCACCATAGTAATCCCTTATCTTATTTTGCTAAAGCAAAACTAACTGATTATGTTCACAGGCCACCAGGTATGACTACAAGCCATCACAACCTCCCAGCTACCTGGCAACTTCCCTGAAACCAGCCCACAAAGATCTTACATTTGCTAAAAACCACTCTTGAAGAAACACAAAACCTTTTTCCAAACAGCTCTTAAGATAAGTTCTCCCACCAATAAACACATGTTCAACAGGTGGTAACACAGAAAGGACCTCTGAAAAGCCTGACATCAAAAGCTCACAAAAAGAGAGAGCTCACAGGCTCAAGTCCTAGGCCTAAGAACATAATTCATCTGCTGCATGTTCAGCCTCTTTCACAAAAGTTGTCAGCATAATTGTGTTCTACTGGTGAAAGGAGGATGTCATGCCAAAAAGCTGATTATGTCTCTTACCTTTTAAGAAGCACAAGTAACCCCAATTCATAGGCACGGCCTTGTACCCAGCTTGCTCCTGTCTGTGAAGTCTCCTCTGCACACCCCTTTTTTCCTTCTTATCTTTTTTCTTCTCTAAAATAGGCGAACCAGATATGGCAACCATTAATCAAGCAAGAAACAAACAATTTTCATGTTTCAAAAACTTCATTGGTAAGAGAGTTGGTCAATAGGTCATCAGACACATAAAATATTGTTTCCATATATGCTGTTTTGTATATCAGTGACACAAGTTTTTATGCTAAGAGTGTTCTGTGTGTGTGTGTGAGCTCCAGAAGTGGCACAAACATCTCCAGCCTGCCTTCTGTACCTCTTGTTTTCCAGCCTACAACCTTGCAGCAACTCAAGAGCTGAAAACAAAACCAGAGCCTCTTGCTAGGGTAAAAAGTATCTGAAATGCAAACACTTTCCTATGCCAGACTGAAGAACATGACTAATAGACACTTTTCTTACATGAAAAACTCTCCCAGTGACCCAAATGGACATTTTCCTAAGTAAAGGATGACCTAGGGCTTCAGAGGTTGGCTGTGTGGTTTCAGGGGATTTTGAGGCCTGGATGGACTTAAACACGGACAATGAAACAGAACCGACTTCAGTGTCAGACCATCAATTGAGAGAGAGATATCCTTTAGAAAGCCACAAAATTTGGTAGGTATCCCACCAGACTCAGCAGGAATCGTTGTCATTGCCTAATTACCTCCACTCTCAAAAATGTGCAATGTATTTAACCTGTAATTTTCCTGAATTTAGTCTCAACTATTTTGGGTTATTTTATGTATTTTTTCAACATTCTCAGACATGTTGCAAGTCTTCAGGTAGCAGGCATCTTCAGTATACCTAGGTACTTATGCATCCAATTCTTTGCTGCTAGTTCATCATACTTTTTATTATAGATTCAACTATGTTCTATCTAGGCTCCTCAGAGGGAAAAAAGTTTCTTTTCTGGTTTTTTATTTAATTAAAAAATCCCACTCAAACTCCAACACTGTCAGTGATATGAAAATGAATCATTAGATTAAAGATTTTTCCCTTTGTGTTGCTTGAATGTGTAAAAATGCTTACAGCAAGAGAGGGATACAAATTGCAGGGGGAGGGAATGAATGTGTGGTTCAGAGAATGGATGTGTGTGGGTATATGTGCACTGTGGGGGCAGCTGTGGGTGTGTTTGTCTTGTCTGAGCATATATGGACATTTTGAATATCATATTACTATGGGCAATCTACACAAGCCCTTGTGCATTCCCCATAGCAAACTTTGAAAACTTAAAATGCAGTAAATTATGGGGTTTGTAAAAACAGAAAATAATCAGTAATGTTAACGGAGATAGATTTTATATTTGAGTTGAGTGCTCTACCTCAAACCAAATTTGTACTAAAACCAGTTTAGATTCTTCAGTTTCATTTGATTATTTGTTGCATCTTAATCCATATTATAGATGCCAGTATGAGAAATTAGCTATTATTTTTAGGTCCTATAAATATCTAAGTTAAATCATGAATTGTACATAGCTTTATATACAACATGTCTCTGTGACACATTATTTTTCATATACAAAATGTCTGTAAAGTGCCTAGCCTGAGACTGCTTTAGCTGGCTAAATAATAATCAGTTGCAGAAAGCTCAAACTTCTGTCAACTGTATGAAATGAGAAGGCATAAGGCTATGCCCCTCAGTATTTTGATTACATGGATCAGGAAAACAAGTTTTAAGAATTAACGGTGCAAATTTTTTAATATGCCAAAGCATAGTAATTCTAAGTGCTATTGGAGCAAGAGAAAGGTGTTGCTTTCAGATTTAGAAATGCCTACTGCAGTCTAACCTCTTTGTCAACACATTTGCAGTTTTGCAACATCCATTTCTAAATGAAATACCTTATGGAGGAAACCAAAAGGCAGAAAACTAAAGAAATCGGGGTCAAATTCCTTCTGTGAGATCTACCTTGTAAAATTATCCAGAATGTAATAATACCATGTTATTGACTTAAGCACAGTTCCCTGTGACATGCTGCAGCTGACCTGTAATTTTTATCCTACATGTTGCCAGCACTATTAAAATGACACTTGTGAATGTAAATTAAGCTCACAAAGGGGACAGATTGTATGATTCTGGTTTCTCTCAGATGCCTGTAGGCTATCACAGGTTCCATATGTGAAGTAATTATGTTCACTGAAGGAAAGAATAAATGCTGTCAAATTGTGTACTGAGAAAGAAAGCAGCTATTATATTGCAGTAGTCACTGGAGCATTCCCTTAGAAAGTGAAAAGATGTATAAGAAAATAATAAAAAAGAAAAACTGGAGCAGAGCTATATTAAATATAACCTTTAAATGAGTATCTGCTTTTGAATATATATTACACAAAGTTAATATTTCATAAATAAAAGCATTTCACCCTTTTAATCACATTTTCTTTCAGACATCTAGAAGTCACAGGGCAGAATATTTGTCAAAGGGGTGAAGACAGATGGGGCATCTTTCAGCTCTCTGTGTTTTCTCAGGAAGAAGAACCCTCAATGGCCCCAGAGATGCTGTCCCCTCTTCCTTCCCCACCACAAAACTCCTGCAGGAGCTGTGCAGTGGCCAGCCTTCCTCCCTGGCAGGCAGAGGTGTCACAGCACCCAGCCCTGCCTTCTCACCCTATCCATCCCTTATGGCCAGCTCCAAATCTGCCCCTTCTGTGGGCCCTGAGTGAGGGTACTAAGGCTGGGCAAGGGCACTGCTGAAGACACCGGGCTGCTGCAGTGTTGCAGAAGAGGCTTCAACCATGGAAGTCAACGTTGCTGCTAAAAGGAAAGGCAACACTTCCGTCACCTCCACAGCTGCAGTGCACTCCTGCTCTCCTGAGCCTGGGGAGATGCACCTATATTTAGACCAGTGAGGCCATCAAGTGAACCAGCACAAGTGGAGAGAACGCTAAGCTGGGAGAGTGGCACTTTTAAAACCTTTCACTTAAAGGGAGCCAAGGACACCAAAAGCAGGAAAATAAAAATTCTAAGTGCTCGTGCGGGTTTGGATTTTCATCCAGAAAAGAAACAAGGAAAGAAAGGAACTTAGGATGCTTTGGAAAGAGACCTGAAAAACAGAAACAGGAAGGTATATTTTCTGACAAGAGTGTAACTACAAATACAGAGCTCATGAAGAAGCCCACAACACTAAAAAACAGAAGACTGAGTGCTTCTGTATGTTTTTATGGTTTACTAGAATAGCATCACCGGGCTTGGCACTCAGGAGCTTCCCATGGCGATGGAAAAAGGACGTTTCTGCTGCATCCCACTAGTGTTAGTTCTGTATCTCTGCAGTTTCAAGCTTAATGGGTTGCAAAAAATAGCCAAGGGCAAACAACTTCCCAACACAGCTGCCCTCTACTCTCTCCAGCCATCTGTGCTGTTGTCACCTGCATACCTGTTGCTAACCTGACTACCTTAATAGCAGCATGTGCTTAGGCCAGGAGAACCAGCTGCTGAGCTGCACTGAGAGGCAGAGAGCTGGCTGGAGATAGAGCATGACACAGTTATTAGCTACCCAAACACTGAATCCCTTGTGTGGCCCACACAGTGGTCTGTCTGTGCTCCTCTGATATTAAAAAGCTACTATGTCCAGGATACCAAACCTTTTAGACTGCTCTAAGATGTGAAGGCAGCCCTCAGGAAACCAAAGCACCTGCTGAAGCAGAGGTGATGGCTGAAAGCTCTGAAGTCCTCCTCCCTCTCCCAGAGCCATGACCAACTGTTGGACAACATTGTCTGGAAGCAGTCATACTAGGTCTACAGCAGGGTCCTTTTCCAAGTGAGTGATTTTCCTGACTAGCACCATCAGGTAATTTGAGTCATTAACTTGCACCCAAAGATCTGTCCTGATGCTGGACAAACACACTTTACAGGCAAAATGCTGTTCTGCCTTGACCAACACCTCTCCCTGAAGTACAAGGGTACGGGTGCACTACCCACCAAATCCTCATGATCACAACAGCAGTAACAAGAGATTGGTACTGGCATTGGTATATTTCATCAAAGCCACAGCTTGCAACAAACCATTCCATTTGCATATCACATTTCTGCTTTTGGAAAAACAGAAACCATAGCTATTTTTTGAGGTTTCTTAGGAAAAAAAAACCTGCCAGCTTTTGCAGTCTCACCATGGAAGCCATTTTAAAGAAGCACATTGCATTTAGTAGAACCATTTAGCACAAAGAAGCACTCACTGCACTAAACACCACACAGTTGTCTTTCATTTTTTCTGGGCACACAGGATACATCTCCCACTGCTGAAGGAAGAGATCCCCAGGCTGCACCTGACACCAGCACCATCAGATACAGCTATGCAGCACAGTTCACATCTCTTCACCTAAACTCTTTCTATATGTTAAAATATGAGGGTTACTTCTGAATTGCCCACCAGGAACAGGGCCTGACACATACTGTCCCCCAGGTACCCAGGAACATGATAACAGCCTACTACAGCCCTGTTCCACATACACCCTGACTGAAAGGGCTTTCCATTCACTTTAGTTTCTCTACATCCAGCACAGTGAAGAAAGAAGACATTATCCCATCTCCTTATTTTGGTCATTGCTTTTGCACTTCTCTTTCATTCCCTGGCCACCCACCTCACTCATGCCAACACCATTCTCTGCAGAGCCAGACTCTGGCAGCAAATTCCCCTCAGGGATCCTCAGCAAAAGCAACTAATTGTCTCTTTTTTCAAGGCTGACGTAGTAATGAAAGGGCTGTGAGCACAACCCAGAGCAGCGTCCAGAGGCAGACAAGAACACATAGCAAACTGTTCCATCCCATGCACCAGACCTCCTTCACAGCTCACACTGGCCTTTGCAGGCTTCAAGTGCTGCTCTGTAATTGCTCTGTAATGGGGAGACATGCACCCTTGTAAGAGAGTCCTTCACAGGCAAGCCTTCCCGGGGGGGGGGGGGGGGGGGGGGGAGAGGGTGCTGGTGCATAAGTGAACCACCGCATTGCTCAGACTATTAATACCAATTGGTCATGGCTGGGTGGGCAGTGTGATGGGCAGACAGACAGTCCGGCTGTTTCCAATTAAACACAGTAGCAGTTGTACAACACACTACTGCAACTTCTTTTTAAACAACAAAAACAAAATGAAATCAACTACCATTTCCTAAGCAGCTGACTATTAAACAACTGTTTGCAGGGTAGCTCATGTCATACGTGGGAGGCTGAAACGTGATGTAGAAATGAGAGGGTTTTTCTGGTTGTCAGCATTGACAGCAACTATAATGTATGACTCTTTCGGATGCAGTGCGGCAGAAGCAAGGTGAGGATCATCCAGTGCTATTCACTAGAGAAATTGTTACACATAAAGAAAAGGCAGAATCAAAGATCTCAGAATCATGGCAGAAAGGAGGGAGGGAGGAAAGGAAGGAAAGATGTGGTTTGCTTTTGCAGTTTTAATAAGGATTTGTGGGGTAATGTTGTGTAAAGGTAATACAGCTGGATCTTTAATAATAATAACTAGAACCAACTCACCATGTTAACTGACCTTTAAACATTATTGTCCTTTTCAGTTTACCAAAAAGACATTTACTTCATGAAAGATGTTATTCAATTCTGTTTAAAGATCCAATAGGCTAAAATATGCTAAACTGACATTTAGAATTATCTCATAACACCTTTTTATGATAACTCATATTCTTCCCATGTGATTTGAATGCAAGGGGGATTTTTGGTTTTTTTTCAAGTATTTTGAAACCATTTCAAATAATAGGCAGATATTGCCTGGACATTCAGGCTATCTGCAATAATATTAGGACCTTTCTCAATAGCTGAGTAATTACTTCCTTATTATGCTCAAGGCAAGTTGAAATCATATGCCCTGCTCAAGATTTAAACCTGCATCGCACAGGCAAAGGAAGAATTCAAAGTGACATTTTAGATACCTAACTGTGTTTTTATAATAATGAGAGCATCTGTGTTATATTGCCTTGATAATCTGTGAAATCAAGACAATCAGGAGTACCAGAAAAAATAATCCACTGCGTTAGGGGGAGAAAGGCAGTGGGACTCAGGTAAAGGTAGACATTGATTCTGCATATACTGCCATCATTTCCCAGGGCCTGTTTCAGATGTGGCCACGCACAAGCAGGGTATGCGTAGGGCAACACTGTGTGTTAGTGTGCTGGAATCCCAGCTGCTGCCCCAGGGGGGATGGGTGTGCAGCCTTGTGCCCTGACACACTGCTCTCTGTCCCCCAGCAGACACAGCAGCTCAGCACACCTCCCGTTCCAGCTCTTTGCAGAGCCACACTCCCAATTTTCCTACACTGGTGGGATAGCTCTAGTGTCCAGGTTCTACCTCACCTGCCACATACTCCAAGCCCACCTCCAAATGTGTTAGGCATCACAAACCACACCTGAAAAAACAAGAAATAAATATTTCTCATCCCTTCTCAGTTCTGTCATCCATAAGAGGGAGAAGTTCAAGTTCTGACACCCTTAAACTGGGCAGGAAGCCTGAGGAGTCGCCCAGCAACAGCCAAGGCACAAGCCATCTTTTATTTTTTTAATTCTGCATTTTCTTACCATGCAGCATTTTCCACCCCAGGGGCCTTCCTGCCCCAGGCTACTACGCATTACAGCGCATTACAGCCCAGCTACCTCAGCATCTGGTGGGAGGATGGATCCCTTTCCCTGGGCATCCCTCAGCTCCAAGAGAATGAAAAATCAGTAGATTGCCAAATATGCCAAGAATGAGGATAAGTAAAGATGTGGTAAATTAATGCAGGATAATAAACACCATCCAGCAATCTGCTTTGGCACTCCTGGTTACAGTATTTCTTATGCAAGAGAAAGGACTGGTCATTTATGTGACAAAAGACTGTTAAATGTGAAAAGGAACAGACACACAATCAGCAAAGAACTGAAGTGGAAGCTACAAAGCAAACCAACCTCTTACGAGAATTTAGTATTCCATGATTTTGGCAAAAAAGAAAGAAGCAAAGATAAAAGGGACAAATTATGTAATCAGAGATAGAAGGCTAATCTAATAAATAAAATCTGTAATATTTTCTAAAAACACATTCTAGATAGAATGTTCATAGGATGTGTTTTGGTTCAGGCGGGCTCTTCCTTCATTGACAATACTTTTAACATTAGTAATTTAAAGGTGACTAACCTAATTTTTACTTTGATATTATAGTTAATTTCTATTGAGCTAGTAGCAAAGTATATGCAAATCTAAACAGAAGACTTCAATAAAATGTTTGAGATAATCACAGCATATCTAGCTAATGCAGAGCTCTACTGTGGAAACACATTATTTATCAGTTTTGCATCTTCCAATGAATTAAAAAAAAAGTATTATCTTTTTTCTTATTCAACATTTATTCAGTGAGTTCTGTTAAATTCTAGGTCAGATATATACTTGACAACAGGAACAACTAATTATCTTAGAAATTCACACTGATTAGAAAACTGCAGAGTAAATACATTATATCCAGGCAATAGCAGAAGGTAAGTTTGTATTTCATTTGCTGTGGATTGCACAAGCTGGTAAATGTTTTCAGGCAGGTGTCCTTCAAATTCCAAAAATAATGCATCCATTTTATGGCATTATCTCATTTTCTATTAAATTTGTTTATATCTTTGCAGTGAAACCATATTGTTATTAAGGGTATCATTATAACAGAAAATTGTATTCGCTTTTAAAGCCCTGTTCTATTTTACGTGTATATAAATAGGAACATTATGATCATGCATGATTCCCATTTGTCCTTGCTATACTCTTGACATTGCTGTAAATAGAAGCAGAGCACCAAGCCCTTACCTGGGCTTTCATTAGCTGCACTGAAATCGGTTTTGCTTTTATCATGCAATATCTGACCCCGATGGTTACGTACCCAAAAAGGTACAAATGTTGTGTTTCTCTTTACCTTTTACCACCAAGGCGGGGCTTTGTGCATCTGTATTTGTCAGGTTGGCAACTACACCCAATATCTGGCAGAGCACTGGGTTTTGGGGGTTTGTAAGTGGCAAACAGCAGTGAGGTGTCTAATCACAAGTGGGGAAAAGCAAGGCATGTAGTCACTCTCCAGCAGGCTCCTGAAGGGATGTGTGACACCCAAGGCTGAGGCTACAAATTATGCAATTATTTCTTAAAGTGCAATGCAGAAATCTTTGGTGGGCACTGGCATGACCCTCCTGTAACAGGAGGAGTTGAGATTTCCACCTGTAAAGGCAATCCAGCCTGCAGACCTCTATTTGAGAACTCAAGAGCAGCCAGATAGGCTGAAGATGAGTGCATGAACCAAGGCAGGGCTGAGGAAGGTGTTACATTAATGAAAGAAATTAACATTGTGATTGCTGAGAAATCAGATAAGTTCAGATGATTTCCTGTCACCTGATGCCAATTAAAAGCTGTGAATTTTGAGCGCAATCCTTTTTTTTTTTTTTTGCCTCCAGATAAGATGCAATTTAATTTCAGCATCTTGAAATGTTTTACAGAGTGCAGTTGTGTGTCCTTGCTGACATAACACCCAGCAGTTCAGGGAACACTAGGGCATGTGATTACAGAGCAGCTTCCAGTCAGATACACTATGTAATTAGGGCTGATACATGGTGGTACACTGAGCAAACCCAGAAGAGTCTGGTCTAAAAAGTTCTCTGAATTGGGGTAATTACAATATTAATCACAATCCATTGAACTAAAGTGGAATTAAATACAAATTTTCTGTTTATATAGTAAATGCTGAATGACAGTAAGTTAGCAACAGCATTTTGGTCTGGTTTAACTGCCTAACATCTGGAGAATATTATTCAGAGTCATCAGTCATTTGGCCAGTGCCCAATACGAAAGCAGTTTTACCCTCTTTTCTCTAAACATCAGTACAGCCTCGCCAAAACACATGTATTTATCTTTTCTCTTCTCAAAATGTTCTCTTAAGTAGTTTCAAATATTGTAGAATTTAGATGGGTTAAACCACTTGTTTCTGTTTAGAAAGCAAACAAAATTGGATCAAAATAAGAGGCAATTTTAAACATTTAATTTAAGCAAAGACTGTGCTGCATATGAACGTCCATGGTAAAGGCAGTTGTTCCAGCTATTTAAACAATATGATTACATGGCTTTTCACAGGATAAAAGAGACAGATTACTAGAAAGTTGAAAATTGTATGCCCTTGTTCATATATAAATATGTACATGTAACCTATCACTGGTTACTTCCAAATTTATATGAAGCATAATTTGGTATTTATTACACTTGCTGTGCTTGAAAAGAACCTCTTTACTTATGAAGAATTCTTTCTTTTTTTTTCTATAGTAATGAAAAAACACAGTTGTCAGCATAATATCCTGACATTCAGGATGCCAGCCTGTCTCTACTGGAGTCAGATGTGAAAATAAATAGATATTAAACTGTCAGTCAATGAAATTACAAAGTCAAGAGCAGCTCTAGCTGCGATCCTGTGTGTTCTGTTTGATGGACACAGGTGTTTAAGTGTTATGAAATCCAGCAGAGCCTCAAAGTGAATAATGCACCTTCCAGCAGTTCTGCCTTAGCCAAAAGAGCTGCAGTGAGATCCCCTCTCACCCTGAAACCCCCAAGCAGTCAATGCACTTTAAGAAAGGGGACAGAAAGGCCTTCCAGGTTTATCAGAGCTAAAATCCAAGAAGTCTTATATCCTGTGTTATGGCATACATTGAGGAATCGAAGCTACACTTCTCGGAAATTGTGAAGGTTAATTCCACTGGCTTTGCATACAAATCTAAGGCAGATGCCCCAAATCCACATAATTTATTTTTTATTCATAAGGCACTTTAAGTCAATCATCTGTCACTAATAAACATTAACACTATTAAAAATTAATGATCATCTTACAGCATGCTGAGACAGATTCTTCTTTCTGTTTGATGAGTATTGGAGCAAAGTACATCGCTTTCATTTACTTACTCTGAGAGTGCTTATGCTTTATATTAATGCTGCTACTTCAGCTGCTCCTCTGAACATCAGTGACCCCCCCCTCTTCTTGGAATGCCATGAAATGATCAGTCTCATGAGAGAAGATTGAAAGGATGGGTTTAGCTACAAATATGTATCTGCAGAGAAGAAATATAAACCATGGATTCAAGGTTATCATATAGCACAAGCCTTTGTGATTACAAAGCTTTTTGTTGCTCTTTCCCCTCTTTGCTAAACAGTAAGATCTCTGTGATGGCGGACATGTGTTCTCCACTGTACAGGAGAGTCCTGAACTCACATATCATACAACAAGTGGACAATGAGGCTGGTAATAACAGCTCTGACAAGACTACCTGAGAGTCTCACAAGCTGGAACAAGAAAAGGCTTCCTGAAGAGCAACTAAAAAAGGTAACTTCACCAAAGGTCCACATAGTGTCACAGGGCACTTTCTTCTCTTAGTGGGTGGGAGGCAAAGCCCACTGCTAGAGATGAAGGAACAGCTTGCACCTTAACCCTCAAAAGGACATTTCCTCTAAAGGTAAAAATGATCCTAAACCCTTCATCTTTTGTGTTCACATTTTCAAATATAAATCTTGGGGAATACATTTTCCTCATGCCTTTATGCATGTCTGTCTTGCAAAGGCAGAACTCATAACTCAGCACTGTTTCCTAACACATGCTCATTATGTTTTGCCCTGCTCCCTACTTTAGCAATTACTTAATTTTGGGAGTGCTGTAAGTATGTTATAAATAATCACTTGATACACAGTTGATTCTGTTAAAATGCAGATAAATACATCTAAGTAAACCTGTATTAAAGACTAGTCTAGTAGTAGAAGAGAGATAATATGATTATGCACATCAAATCAAAGTTTCTGTGAGTTATATCAAACCTCTAAAAACAAGCTAAACTTAAGGTCTCAGTACTAATGATATAATGGGAAAACTTGCCAAGATATAAGACATATTAATCTCCCTCTTACAATTTACAGTCTAATATTTCAGTGCCAAACCATTTTTCATAGGAAAATGATGACTGTTAAGAAATAGGAAGATCTGTGTAGAATTAAGTGACTGCAATCAGCCTGTTTTCTTGCCTTACTGATGTTTAACATAAAATAACTGATGAGGATTTGCGAAGAGGAGCTATCAGAGCAAGAAATGTTCTAACCAACTGGAAAAACATGATGTCACAGGATCATACTCCTTCTGCTAAGAACTGAGAAGGGTTTGTATTACATATGTACTACCTTCCTGTCAGCTATTGCCATCACATATGAAACTTGGAGCCATTAGGAAAATCCTGTCATTCAACATGTATTCTGCCTTTCAGGATCCAGGAAGTCAAGAAGGAAGAACTCCCAGCAATGTCTTCACCAAAACCTGAATAAAACTCTTCTCAACTACTGTAGAGCATCAGGGACCAGTTCAGTGCCTTGCACACCATTTTTACATTTGCACATCTCCCATCTTCTGCAGAGCCACACAATTATGGGCAGCTCTGTGAGTCATGACTAGGGTCCTGCAGTCACGCATACCAATACAGCCCACAGAACCTGTAATTTAACAGTTTTGAAAAGAATTAAGACCTACAACCTTCTAAATTTCAGGCTGAAGATTGTTCTGATAAATACTTTCTAGTTATACCTCCTTGTCCTGCTGCCCTGCTCTTCAGTGCCAGTAGACTTCTTCCCAGTATGTCTAACTTTTATCTTAGAATTCACTGACAAGCCAATTTACTCTCATAAAGACAGCTAGAATTGCAGTCAAGAAAAAGATATATTAAAGCATTGTTATTCAAACTTAAAAATGCAATGAAACTGATAACTAGATTTCCCTATAAGGCAAAGGTGTTTATTGCTAAGTTTTTGCACCACAGTTCCATTCGAACAGACAAATGCTAGTTTAAAATCCAGCACTTATTTTTTAATCTACCTAGGAGAAATGGAAAAACACCTTGAAAGTCAGCTCCCTCATATCAAATACTTAGCCTAAAACTTCACTATTATAAATCTTAGAACTTTAAGACTAATTTTGAGAACACCAGGCAGTTAAAACACAGTGCCATATTTTCCATTTTCAGCATAAACCATAGAATGTATTGTGTTGGAAAGAATCTTAAAGATCATATAGTTTCAATGCCCCTGCCACAGGCAGGAAACCTTCCACTACATCAGGTTATTCAAAGCCCTGTTCAGCCTGGCCTTCAACACCCAGAGATGAGGCATATCTACAACTTCCCTGGGCAAACCTGTTCCAGTGTCTCGCCATCCTCAGGGTATGGAATTTGTTCCTAATGTCTGATCTAAACCTATCTGTAGGAAGCAAACCAGACTACAAAATATGAAAAGAACAAGTTCTGAAACAGACCCACATGGAGAACGGTGCCAGCGAACAGCCTGGACTGTACCAACTGCATATATGAAAGACTTCAGTTGGGGGAGTTTGAAAGTTATGCATTTTACTGTACTGTTCTGGGTCCAAAGAGTTCTATTATTATCCCTCTGTGCAGTTCTCACCCTTTATGTTTATTTCCCGTGTAGCTGTGTCCCGATCTGTTGCCATCTCTCCTTCTCTGCACGCAGCAGCCACATGGCTTCCCTGGACAGAGCTGTGTTCATCCTACCCACCTATCCAGCCCTGCCTCTGCCCTAACCCCATTGGTTATCTCACCCGTCTATCCCCAGTCCCTTGGTTCCTCTTGGATTTGATTCTTCTGTTTCCCCTATTGCCTAACCAAGTACCCAAGTCACTCCCTTCCCCTGAGCCCTTGTCCAATTCTGTCCAAGTTCCAGCACCTTCCCCGTAGAATCCTATAAATGCCTCGTCATTGCTCAATAAAGTGTTTTCACCTCGAGTCACTCTGAGTGAACAGACCTCGTTCTTGCTCCCCTGCTTGGAGGGACCTGTGGGAACTGCCTCCTATCCCTCAATGCTGTATACCTATCTTCTTTCAGTTTAAAGCAATTGCCACTTGTTCTATTACTACATGTCCTTGTAAAATACCTTTCACTGTCTTTCTAGTAGTGCGTAAACTTGGAATTTATTTTTATTTCTAAAATGAAATCTGACTTTTTTTTTTACATTATGCTGTGTAAGCCATATTTTCATAGATTTGCCGCAGTTGTCACAACACAGTCACACTACAGCCAGCAGACAAGTGTACGTGGGGTGGTTCATGCTCCTGACTGCCACTCTGGAACAGCTCCCCAGACCACAGGGGCTGGGGACTGCAGGACCTGATGATTGCTTCACATGAAGCTGAACTGCATTTTATATGGGGCAATGGCAGGCATGGCACCAGCTTTTGGAATACCATCATCAGAGGTGCTGGACAGGGAGGGGTGTCCATGGGACACAGTCTGACAGGTTGCATAGGCCCACACAGGCACAGCACCTTCATTTTCCAGCCTGCCTTCACTGTAGGGCATCAGGCCCCCAGCCTAGATCTCTCTGCTGTCATTGGCTGTTCCTGTCGGGTTTTAGGTGACTCACTCAGGTGTCACCTTCTTCCCACCTGAAAAGACACAGACCCTTTTGCCTCACTAGACATAGGTGAAGTGATGCTGCCCCACAGGCCCATCTGGAGACCCTACAGAGGCCATGCAGATTACAGATAGCCAGGGACCTTGTGTGGGCCTCTGGCACAAGTGACACAGTGAGAAACAGATCATTACAGCAGGGGGGAATATGGCTCATACTGGGCCATGAGAAACAGCAATGCTGCAGCACCAGTATTTATAAACACACTGAGGGCTGCTGTGTCTCTCATATGATTACTGGACCACAAGCTATGGACCATCTGCCCGCAGTCCATTATCACAATCTGCGAACAATTAGAGACAGGATATTTCATTTTAGAAAATAGCAAAATTAACAAAAAAGGCACAGAAAAAAAGCTAGAAAACAATCAAAAATCAAGCAACAAAATGGCAGTCAGCCACTGCATGGAGCTCTATTTGCCAGCTCTTGAACCCAGCAGCTCTCAAACTCACTACCATCACCACATCAGCTACTTCAGAGGGGAGATGACTTCTACTGGTGCTGAAGCCATGGTGCGTGCCAGCAGCAGCCTTTTTCCTGCAAACATAGGCACCTGATCCTGCTCCGAGACCTCAAAGAACCATAACCCTGCCTATGAAACCAGCTCAGCACATGCAGGTGGCATGAGGGCAGACATAGTCCATGTGGCACTCTCAAGAGGAAATGTTCCCTTCACAGCCAGCAGTTGAGATTGCACTAGAACTTGCAGCCCTTCCTCAGTCTGACCTGTCTCTGCTCATCACCATTCTCCAGTCCCCTCTCTTGTGGTGGAGCTGCTGCTGGCAGAGGGCCAGCTGCACCTGCAGGTGCTGCCCAGGGCTGCAGTGGGAGACAGAGTCTCCAGAGGCACAGCACCAGTGATGCTCTGGGCCACAGCTGGAAAGGCAGGGGGGAAGGACATAACCTTACCACTGCTGGCCTTTGATCTGTGATGCTGCTGTGGAGAAAGCTGGGTAGGTGGTAGCTGCTCCTTAGGTGGTTAGCTGGCTGTCACTGAGCAGTGGCTGGCAATATGTTATCTGCAGGATGGGGTTTGCAAGTTTCCCACTTCCAGACCATGGATATAGCAAGTGAGTATCCCTCTTGGAGGAGCCTACTGAAATACTGTGCAAAAAAAATTCCTTCTGGGATGAGGCTTTTACCATGAAGCTGGGGAAAGACTAGGTGTTGGGATTTCGCACTATCCTCTTACTTCATTACATAGACGTCATCTTGGATCTGAGCCTCTCCACCCACATTCCACCCTTTGACTTAGGACAGCTGGCATCCAGACCAAGTAGGTGCTGCTCCTTGGTGTCCCTGTGATGTCCCCATTGGTCAGTTGGTTCATTTCAGGAGAAGGCTGCTTGGAAATGCCATGTCCTCCCACTCACTGATGGTCAGGTCCCACCTGATAGAAGTCCTACATACTTGATGGCCCAAGGAGAACAGCAGGCAACCAACTGCTGCTGAGCATTGAGTACTGCAAGGGTGAGATGAGACTGCCACTTCTGCCACTAGTTACCCCCTGTTCAACTAGTGCTGTGCTCCTGGCTGGGAACCTGCACCTGTAGAGCCCTGACACTGTTGGAGTCCTGCTTTCCCCAGGGATCTATGTCATGCTCTGGGTGGGAGATTTCAAGGATGCTCCAACAGGCACTTCCAGATGGGATAAGGTAGCTGTACAGCTGCTGGGGATGTAGCGTGGGATGGCACCACTGGGCTGAGGCAGCACAATCCAATGGAGAAGGCTTAAAGAGCAGCAAAACCCACACATATGCAAAAACTCTGCATCAGTCTTCAGTGTAGTCTGAGTAATTACTGGTTTCTTACAACAGGGAAATGGTAAAGAAAGTAAAAATCCAACTGCTTTAAAACAACAGATACTCTCAATTCATTTCTAATTTATGCATTCTTGTCATATGAAAGCCACTTGCTTAAGCTGCTTTTCTATCTATTTGCAGTCTATTCAAACACACAATGCTCAGTGGGGGTCTGTCTCCATGATTCATTGGCTCAGATTTCCTATAGAGTTTACACGATGTCTACTAAGCCCCATACAGTTTTGTATCCATTATAACCAGGGACAAGCAAGCAGGGCTCACGAGGCTGAGCATCCATCTAAGAATAGCTTCCTGTCTTCCAGCTCTCTTCACAACAAATGAACAATGGTTACATTTTGCAGGCTAGCACTGCATGGTGAGGCAAAATTAGAGGAACTTGTCTGAGTTAAATAAGGGAAGAAGCATTTAGAGTGAAGCTCCTTAAATGAGCAGGTCAATAACTAGTTTACTGAGACCAAGGCACATAGCTAATGAGAGAATAAAGAATTATTCCTGTCAAGAGAGAAAAAGAAGCTGCTCTGGTTTTGTGCTAAATAATTACATTCATTATACTTAGGACAGCCTTGCAAGTGGTCTTCTGCAGTAGTAAATTCATTAGCAAAGCTAATAGGCAAACTACTATTGGGGCAAATCTAAACGTTGCAGTAGGATGGATGGCAAAGATGGGGAAATGTAGTATGAGAGCTAAGAGCCAAAGTCAGCTTTAAGTATAATTGAATTTATCTTCTCATCAACTTTAAGGCCTCCTTCTGGGCTTGAAGCAAGAAGAGGGAAAGGCATTGAAATGAAAGAATATTCACTTGATTCAATTTGTTTCTAGCTTTTCCAGCTTACCAAGCTGTCTAAACTGACCTCTTGATGCATGACCACAATTATAAATCCAACAAAAATTAAAACATTAACTAAATTGGCTCAATGTTTCTAAGTGACAAAGGAGCTCAAATGTGTCAGGAAACCATCTCCCCAGCAGAAACATTGAATTTAACAAGAAGTTTTTGAAACTTATCTGGGCATGCCTTACCTAGACTGTAATCATAGGAACTTCATAGGTGCAAATGCAGCATATTGAGGTAAGGCTTGAAAATTATTGAAATCAATTCAGCAAGTCTGTGGAGCACAGCAGTAACACATGTAGGACAGAGCAGATCACTGACAGCACTTACAGTGGTGTCTGGCACTGATGACCATCTCCAGGCAGGGCTACACAGCCCCTACACCCTTCAGGGCTACCTACCTTCACTCACAAATTGAGGCACAGGGGAGTGGGGACAATTCCTGTTATTAAGTTTAGCACAGGATGAAGCTTTGGCTGAAAAAGCAGAAGGAAAATTTTTCTTTTTTAAATGTTAAAACAGTTTTTAGCATTTTAAAAGTGAGATTCCACAGTGACTTTTTTTTCTAAAAATAACTTTACCACTAGGAAATGAAAATGTGTTATGATTGAAAAAAATACACACTAAAAATAGGGGGAAAGATAATCAAATATTTAAGTTTTTTTTTCTTCAAATGTAGAATATAAATAACTCTTTGCTAACTTAGTAAAAAACTTCTTAAACTGTCCAATTCAGGTTCAGCTGGGTTGGGTTCAGTTTTGCCACTGAACCAAAAAGCTGTTATATATCATCTGTGTCTAGTTGTTTTAAATGGACACTCAGGGTATTGGCTAAAGGCATCCAAAAAGTAGCTTTTCAGTAACTGGATTTTGGAAAGATAGAAAAGAAGTAACTCAAATGAAGCCCATAGCTGAAACAAAAGAGCAGAAAAAAGAAATCTTCTTTGCCAAGTGGAAATAGGAATAAATGTTCTTGGCTACTGCTGCAGCCTGAAAAGCCAGAATAAGCCTGAGGCTCCCCGGTAAACTGTGTTTAGAAACATTCTTAGCTGATCTCTCATTTCTTCTGGCTAGTTGCCTTATCCAGTCAAGTTAGAAATTCAGGATCTAACTTCCAGTGAAAAATTGGAAAGACAAGATATATTGTACATGTGAAGAAAGACATCAAGAGAATTGCCTTTACCTAAACACTGAGAAAACACTTTCCACCTTTATCATTTCAGTGAGAAGCTGATCCTTTCCCTCCAGCCATCATGGTACACCTCCCCTGACAACAGGTCTGGACTGCGTGGGTTGTGACACAAAAGGCTACTGAACAGCCCAAAGCCACAATGCCTCTGTCCATCAACAGAAGAAAATAATGTGATAGTTACCCTTCTACCCTCACCTTCATTCATGCAACTACAGCCCTCAAAATCAGAGTGAAAAGGTGAAAAAAAAACTGAGATCTCTAGATAGTGAAAGTTCTTCTTAAAGAACTTTTAATAACTTATTTCGACAAGGACAATGAAAATCAGAAGATAACTATTAAGGGAAAGGTATCAAAGAGGTGTTTACTGAGGATGGGCCTAAGCACAGGCTGGGGAGAAGTTTGCACTTTGTTCTCTGAAAGGTCAAGACCAGACCTGGCTTTCCTCATTAGATTTTTGACAGTTATTAAGTAATACAAACACTTTATGCAATTTTTGCATTTAGAAACTCTAAAAGTTCAGTTTTGGTCTGAAAAGTGACTATGAAAATGTCACCTTGTTTCTGCACTTATCCGCTCCCTCAAGTGTCTGCTCTCTTGTCAAAATATATCCATTTTACTCACTAATGTTAATGGGAACTCCATATGCCAAGCAGAGAAGATTGGCCTCTTAAGCTTTACCTATTTGCCTGCTAATAAAGCGCACTTTTTAGCCCAATAAGCAGGGGAAAGCCAGCACAGGTGCACCACAGTAGTATGCATTATACTTTGCCTCACGCTGTGTTACCACCGGTGAAGCTTTATTCTCGTTCCAGAACTTGTACAATTGCTGAAGGTTAGTGATGAAGTACAGTGCAGGTCATAAACAACTTAGCTTCATTTTCCACAACTAGACGGAGCAGCAGGCACTTAGGAAAAAAATTATACTAGCTTGTAAATGGAACAATTCAATATGGAAGTAACTGATGGCAAATAAACACAAAATACCAAGGCAACTTGTCTGTCACTACCCGTACTCTTTTCTTCACATTTCTTTTTAAAAAGCAAAGCTAGTAAACTAGAATTTATGCAATCTTAGCAAATAAATTGCTTTAGAATGAGAAATATACAGTTAAGAAGGGAGAACACTGTGCTTCTTCCTGACAAAAACCTTCCCTACAAACAGTGCATGGAAAAAATGTAAATATGTGCTGCTATGGCTAACATTTTCCAGCCATGTGCTGGAAACACTCTGCATTGTCATCCTTGGTAAACTAGTCTGTGTGCTAAAACTTCCTCAAAACAACAGAGCTTAAATGACACAAATGGCAAAACATCTGTCTTGTTTCTTCAGTTACCTTCCAAGTGCAGAGGTTCTTTCTCCAAACATGTGATGCTTTCACACATGCTCTGACCAACAACCTCTTTTATAAATGACATGAACACTCTTGTTACCTAGTGCAGCTAGTGGTGCTGGAACCCAATCTCTTCTAACAGGTTGGACTATTTTCTGACTTCCTGCAGCAAAAAACAGTCATTGCTCATGGACTCCCATTGGCAGGTGAATGCAATCTTGGTGCTGCAGCAGCAGCAGATTTGAGTCTTTTATGAATAGGTGCAAGGCTTAGCCATAGAAATCTATGTGGAGCTCTAAGAAGCACTGGTTCCAAACAAAATCATGTTGGACCTGAAGAAACCGTTGAAAATACGCATTTGTACTTTAAGTGTGATTTCTGGGCAGGCAAACAGCAATGAAGCAGCATGCCAGGGCAGCTGTGTCATCTCTACTCTTGGAGGTTCACAGGAGCAGATGAGATGAAACTCTGAGCAACCTGGTCTGGCCTCATGGCTGATCCTGCTTTAAGTAGGAGGTCAGACTTAGCCCTCCTGTAGTCCCTTTTCAACCAAGCTAGGACTGTGTGGAGTGGAAATGTGTTTCTGCTTGGAGTCATGACTTCTGTCACCTTCCCAGATGCCCTTATACAATAGGTGTGAGGCCCTGGAATCTGAGAACCGGTGAAATGAGGACCAGGGAAATGAGAACATGGATGAAGGTTCTTCCAAGATGGAGGCATCAACTAGGGAAGGCAGCCTGTCTCCAGTATCACAACCTCCTCAATTAAGAAAGAAAGAAAGGTAGTAATCATTGGTGACTCCCTTTTGAGAAGATTCACTGCTGAGCCTGATATTGTTTAACTCACTTATCAATGATTTGGAGGAAGGGGCAGATGCCTTCTCAGCAAGTTCACTGATAACAGTGAAGGAGGAGTGACCCATACCCCAGAGTGCTGTGCACCCTTCAGAAGGACCTGGACAGGTTGGAGAGATGGGCAGAGAACTGCCTGAGATTCAAAAAAGGCAATGCAGGGTCCTATATCTGGGGAAGAACAGCCCCACGCACCAGTACAGACTGGGGATTGACCTGCTGGAAAGCAGCTTTTTGGAGAAGGACCTGAGGGTTTTGGTAGACAACAAGCTGTCCGTGGGCCAGCAGTGCTCTTATGGCCAAGATGGTCAATGGGATCCTGGGGTCCATTAGGAAAAGCATCGCAGCAGGTCAAGGGAGGTGATCCTGCCCCCCTATTCGGCTCTAGTGAGGCTGCATCAGGAGTGCTGAGTCCAGGTCTGGGCTCCTCAGCACTACAGGGACATGGAGCTCCTGGATCAAGTCTGGTGGAGGGCAACAAAGATGATTAAGGGACTGGAGCATCTCTCTTACAAGGAAAGGCTGAGGGAGCTGGGCCTGTTCAGCCTCAAGAATAGAAAACAGAGAGGACATCATCAATGTCTATCAGTATCTGAAGGGAGGAAGTCAGAGGGTGGAGCCAGGCTCTTCTCAGTGGTGCCAAGCAGTAAGACAAAAGGTAACTGGCAGAAACTGATGCACAGGAAGTTCCATGTGAATATGAAGAACTTTACTGTGCAAGTTACTGTGCACTGGAACAGACTGCCCAGAGAGGTTGTGGAGTCTCCCTCACTCAAGATACTATAGAACTGTCTGGATGAAATCCTGTGCAGTATATTCTAGGATGACCCTGTCTGAGGAGGGAAGTTGAACCACATGACCCACTGCGATCCCTTCCAACCTTATCCATTCCTTGATTCTGTGTCTGACTCAAAATTGCACTGCCATCTTCAGCCAACCACAAGTCAGAATAGATTCTTACTCTATCCCTTCCCTGAGCACATGGCATTTTGGTGACAGACCTCTTGCTAATCCCTCTCTATACATTGTTCTGCCCAATCAGAAAGAAACCCACACATTCCTCTGTTACTTTCCACAGTTCTCCCTTCCCAGAAGCCTGTAGGGTACAAACCTACAGGTCTTACAGCTCCTCACCGGTCTTTCTCAGTGGTTTGTCAGAACAGAGAATGCTCTGAAAGGAGCAGCAGCAGACACCTCTGATACTCATTTCCAGATACTCTGACTAGCATTCTGCAGTCACTGCTATTAATACCCTCTAAATTCTTGATACCTATGGCTCAGTGAACTTGTCCAAAACCTCTCCCTGGTTTATGAGTGTCAATTTAGTTTTTATGTTCACTGACCAGTAATGAGGCATCTTCCTGCTTTAATCCTGCACAAGATTAGATAACACCTACTGTAAAACACTCTTTCCCACTGGTTTTCATTGATTGCAAAAGGAATTTTAGAATCTGGCAACCACTGATAATGGCCATGAAGAGATGTTCACTGCTCTCTTGATCTTTCAAAGTGAATTTGGTTACAGTAAGTGGTCAAAACATGGCCCCGCACAAGAAAAAAAAACCAAAACCAAAACACTTTCTCAGTCAAATCGTGCCAGTTAGGATTCTTGACATCAACATGGAGATGATCTTAGCAGATCTGGCCAAAGTGACAGGTAGCACCAGTGCCCAACATGCCATGGCACTATCATGCTTGTTGTACCCTACACATTGTTTCCAGTTTCTCTATGTTCCTTGAGAACGGAGAGCAATATAGAAACTCCTTCTGGTTCATGATGCCCATATTACAGTGCCTCCAGCTTAAGGTTTCCCATGTAGCTAATGTAAAAAAAATTGAGCAGCTCCACAGACATATCTCAGTTGACTCAATTCTTCTGCTTTGGAAATGGAGGAGGCAGAATTACAGCATCACTATGTGCAGAGGCAGGCTGTAGGCTTGGAGGAGGTACAGGGTCTAAGGAAGGAGCTCTCACTCCTTTTTGTTCTCTCATGAAGGTGAAAAGAGCAAATGACAGTTCAGCTTTCTACTGCTGCAGGTCTATGGAAAGAGCAAAACACAGCAAATGAGGGTTGACATAACAGTCCTAAATTGGTGATGGAACAGCTGGCTAGCATATTCGTGGCTGAACTTAGTTATTTTGTTTAATGTAACAAATTATATTACAATTGAATATGATCTATATTTTTGGCCTTTAAATCAAGAATAATCTATGGCTTTTCATATTTCAGTTTATCCTTAAACAATATTAATGGCTATCCATAGAAGACACAACTTTATCAGAGGGGAGAACACTGAAAAATTGAGGAAGAACATCTCCATCTAACTGCCTACCTGTAACTGAGATATTAATGTTCTTCCCAAGGGAAAAGAATGTTGAGGTTAATTAGGTGATTGATGAACAATGCACACAAAGTTTCTATAGTGAATTATTATTTTACAGAGAAATATGTGTACATCTCCACCTTGCCAGAATCTGATAAAAGATGAAGGAGAGTACAGTACATGCCATCAAATGCATGACAACTTCACATAACTTCTTCTAAAAGAAAGCAGCCTGTTGTTTACTGCATTTATCGACAATCTGTGAAAGTAGACCAGAAATCAGTCTAATTACCAGAGTGCCAGTTGTGCTTGTTAACACCAGCTTTGTGACCAAATGTTATTCCACAGTTGTCACATCACAAGAAGGTTTCATTACTAACATAATAGAGAACAAGATCACATGCCTGGCTATTGATTGATCTGCCACACAAAGGAAGGACATTTGTTGTCTCTATTATAACCAGTTACATCTTTGTCTGCCTGTATAATATGCACAGGAATGTATCACAAGCAGTTGCTGCAGTGTTTCCTAATTTCGGCCTGTTAGCCCATTAACAGCCTACTAGGATTTGCAGACTTTACCAACGGACAAGAAATGACTTTGCCATAATTCTGACTTTTACAATCTTCAAAAAATTGTTTTCATCAGCCTTCCTGCAACTGACACTGCAATGGGTCCTACAAGAATTAAGACTTACTCAACATTTGTATTATAAATACATCATTTCTGCCAAATCAAAAGATATTTTAATTCTTTCCAGACACAATTGTGTAACACAGCAAAAACAGTAGAAATATTCATTGTTACTGCAGTTGAATGGCGCTGAAAGAACTCTGTCTTATACCAGAGATGTGCTCTGCAAACAAGCACCTCACACAAAATGAACTAAGATTGATCCTCAGAACAGCAAGATATTGCTTGACTGACCAGTCATAAATGCAAACAGCAGCTTTCAGACCTGTTCTTGATATGAAAAGTGAACAGTCTTGTTTATTTTTCTATGAACTCAATAAATATTACAATATAAAAGTGGATTTGTTTATCATTGTGAGCCTACAGAAAAACAAGCATGCCTCATCATCTTATCTGATGATGAATGATTTATCAGGCAGAACGTGAATCTGCTTCTAACTGAGTCTATTTTCCTGTTTATGCTTGTTGAACAGATACAATTTAATGAAGAATATAAAGTACTTAAAAATCTGTCTACCATTAATAGTTTAATTAAATTGACATGTACTTCAAAAGCAGAGAGACAGAAAACATTAATTTTGGTTATAAAAGGGCATGGCATTATTAAAGTGAAATTAAAAACAACATTCACTTAATAGCTAAAACAATTTAATTATTTAACATTTAATTGTCAGTTCTGGCTAACTTAGCCACCCCAAGATATGTATGTCCTTTGGTCCTCTTGTAAAATGCGTCACATGGCTGCCATCACACTGCAGAGACCCGAGCACAAGCTAACAAGCTTCTCCTGATCAATATCTCACTGCAGATCCCCTGAGAAACACCTCACTGTGTCATTGTCTCCTGGGCCCTCCCATGTCTTGCAGTGCCAGTTCCCAAAATATCCCTCATGAGCCTCTCCACTGGGGCATGTACCAGCCTCTGCTGAGGCTGGTGCAAAGTCTCAGATGACTGGTGAGCTGGCTCTGGCTTTTACTGCGCCCCGGTAAAAGCACTGATCTGGGACTCTTGGACATACTGAAGCACCTGTTTTCTTCCTAAACTTCATGTCTCACAGCTCTCTCCTGTCACTTTTAATTGAAATTGATCAACTGTCTCAGCAATTATTTGAGGGAAGGCACTGAAAAAGTGGAGCAAAGAAAAGCAGCTCAGCCACACAGGTCTCATTTTGCATGGAAACAGGACAAAACCCTCTCCTGCCAATTTCAAAGTTAAAACGCAAAGATGCAAAGTGAGAGTCTGTCAAAGAACTGTTGTGAGAGGACTTCTCAAAAATATAAATCCTTTTTGAACAAAGTAGCAGTGGAAATGTCCCTTAAATTCAGGCTACATTTTTTTAAGAATATACCAACAAAGAAATTTAGAAATTTCATCTAAATTTAAGGTTCAGAAGAAAATCTAGACTTAAAACACAGGACTAGTCAAAAAACAGGAATACTGCTCTATAAGAAAGTTCTGTACTTTCAGAGATATATTGAGACATCAGTTTTTTGAAGCTTTCCATCAGAAGTGAGACAGACCTGTTCCTCATAGCCAGGATCCCAACTGCAGAAGCATCCATCTGTGAATGAAGTGGTTGTGTCTGGGTTACATTAGCTAACACACAGGCCACCAGGCAGCTGGCATTGTTCGGATATGTTTGAGAAAAAGGTTGCTTTCAATGATTTTCTTTTGAAATGCTATTTCATTGATCAATTCTTGAGAAGCACTGTTCTAATCATAGGTAAAGAAAATCAGCTGCTAGTTTTCTCCATGTTGGCAAAATATCATGGCAAGTTCTAGGGCTTTCAGGAGAATTTCACAGGTCTCAGTTCACTCCTACAAGGAATGGGGATTAATATCCTAGTAACCCAGCACACCTATTCTTGAACACAGTCTGGAGCAGACATTATTTCAGGACTCCTTAACTAATTCCTATAACTTTGGTTACTCATTTCCTTGTAGAGCTGAGGTATGGGAAGTGGTTGCACCTGCACCCATAAACCCAAAAGAAGACACAGTGCTCTATTACCTCCTCAGGCATAAAAGGAGGAGAAAAAAACATAATTAAAATGTTCACAAAAGCTTTCCTTTGTCCCTTTTTACCAGTCCAGAGAGTGCCATTGCCCTTGTCATACCACTTGATGGTTGCTGACTGTGTTCTAGAGCCCAGGAAAGGAAGTCCTGCCCACATTGCACGAGGCTGAGTCAAGATGGAGCCTCTGGGATTAGAAAAAGGCATGTACTGAGCCTGTGTCTGCCTTGCAGGGACAGTTTCCACATCTAGGACATACACAAAGGCTCCAAACCTTTACTTCAAGTTGCAAGGATAGCACCTGGACTTACGCTGGCAGATGAGTGTAACAGAAAGTTGATTGGGAAAAATATGGTTTTATTCATGATTTCATAGAAAGAGCATTCTACTGACAAAATACTTTTTTCACTTCACCTGTAAGCAACATATCAAAAATTAGAATAAAATTCATCAATACAAAACAATATATTCCTGCACTTTAGTTTCTCCATGGGGGAAAAAAATTCTGAATTTTAACCTCTGTTAAATTTAATACAAATTTATCTATGGAAAAATTTAAAAGGAGTGAAATGGTAAAGGGTGGGTTTTATATCACAGAATATTCTGAGTTGGAAGGGACCCACATGGATCATTGAGGCCAGTTCTTAAATGAATGGCCCATACAGGGATTAAACCCACAACCTTGGTGGTGTTAGCACCATGCTCTAACCAACTGATCAAATCTCAGGGTTTTACAGTAGGATTCATTAAAAAAAATAAAACATAAACAGACTGTCTTCACCTTTTTTCCCTCTAAAGAGTATCATGATAATATATTTTCAATGCAGTCATTAAGCCAGTTACCTTCATGTAAAAGCATTTGCACTGATACATCTTAGGTTTTGAATTCAGGTGGGTTACTCCCAAAAGACTAAACAGAATCAAAAATGGCCTGAGCTAAAGCATTTCAGCTGGCCAAAAGAAATTCTAGTGAAAATGGGTGTTCCTTTGAAGGTCTTGTGAGGAATTCAGCAACTGCATTGAGGAATATTTGCTGGGAAGGTACCTAATACCCTCACTGCAAAGTGATGAGCTGATTTTTCACTGAGCAAGGCAGAGAATGATGGCTTCTAAGGGTTTTGAGGCCTTTAAGTGTTTTGCCTCTGCAGTCTCTAACCCCATTGTTCACAGTCTTTTCAAGATCTGTAACTAAGATGTAATTGCAGTCTAATATAGGCCACCAGAATAGGCAGAATAGAGTCTAAGTCTGGAAACAAATTTGAAAATAAGCCAAGAGATATGGATAGCCTATGTACCATTTGATATAAGCTAGAAGTAAAATCCCTTTGTGCCTGAACCAAGCTTCTTTGCTTCCCTGAGAATTTCTATCAGACTGCTCACCACACTAGTAATCAGACATTCGTGTATCTTGAACAAAACATCAGGCAATTGCTGAGCTGTATTTTATTCATTGTTTATTCACTGTTATGTAACTGATGAAGTCTGGAAAGACAAACATCTTACAAAATAATATATTAATTGACCATGAGTTTCAATCTTTACTTTGAAGACAGAATGCTGCCTATAATTTCACACTTTATATATGTATATAAATATATAAAAAAGCCTTACTCCATTAAGAATATTTTTCAGATATTTTGTAATTTGTCTTGCAAGTCTACAGATTTAATAAAATATTTCAAACTGCCATTTATGAAACTATACCTTGATCTATGTTGGTTTTTTTTCCCAACAGTACAAAATCACATTCAAATACTATGATCTTTTAATTAAGGATTTGCCCCATATAAGACCCAGGCAAAGCATGTCTGAAGCATTCCCGATAAAGAACCTTTAAGAAAAAACCTATCAAAGTCTGCGACCATCTAGACAACTTTATAAATGAAATCAAGACTTTGGATGTAGATTTTGTTATTATTGTATTTAAAATAAGCTTGAAATGCCACACAACTGAAATAAAAATCAGAAGCAGAGCAGGGTATTGTTTGTTTCCGAATATTAAATTCAATCAAAAGGTAATAGTACTTACAGATTTTTCACATAAAAACAGTTTTGTGAAACTCATTAAAACCATTTGCTCATTGAACTTCAGGAATCTGCATAGTTTCTTCTGTAAATAATCAAATAAGTTAACTCAGGCAGCTTCTCTAGTTCAATGTTACATACAGGATTTTTATAGAAAGGGCTACTTTTTCTAAAGCAAGTAACTTCACCATAAATGTCTTCAAGACAATGAGACAAAATACAGTGTTGAAAAGAAGAGTTCACAGTGTTCATAGTTGTTAAAAATGGTAAGTCAGCAATTTTCATTGTGGTGCTAATAAATTTTGCTTTCATGTTTGCATACATGAGAATTAAGTTAAAACACCTAAAGGCAGGAGTAATTTATTTTACAAACTTGTTTCTTTACATATTGCATTTCTATAATTTTATGAAAATGTTTCTATTAATTGGAACTTCCTGAAGAGCTTTTTCAGTTTAGAAAAATCTCACAGTTTTTTTTCAGCATATCTTTTACTTTAAGCAATCTGCTCTCTCAGTAAAAGCACGAAGTTTATTGACCCAAAATTTTCTTTTGATAGCTTTTCAAAAAATTTTATGTGAGCTTATATGTTAAGAAAAAAAAAGCAAAAATCTACTGAAAATTTTAGGGGCCCGGGGGACTTCCCAAGATGTCTCTTCCCTGCTTTGGAGTCACAAGAATGCTAAATATGGAGAGAGAAATCCCTTACTTCAAGAAAAAAAATTAAAAAAAGACACACCAACAAACCAAAACCTAACACCCCCCTAAAATACCAGATCATGTCAAAACTGTGGAAAGAGGTTTCAGTTACTATCAGTTGAGGGCTTATATCCGTACTTTGTTGCCAATGTTTTGAGTAGTAATCTGAAGCTGAGCTTTGATCCTTTTAAGGACCTCCTATCCCCTAGGCTCAGGTTTGATTGAGTATTGGAAGTGCCAGGACAGCAGCTGCTCCAAGAGCAATCTGGATGAAATTTCACAAGAGCAGCTTTTCCTGCAGTATTTTAAACCACTCTGAAATCAGAAAAGTAGGGAGAAAATAACAAAGATAAACAGAAATCAGACTGAGGAAAACCTGGAAGGAAGAAGATGCAAAGCAGAATGGGAGCTAGGAAATACACACGTGTGGAGGGACTAAGGAACTAAATGGGGAAGCTGAGAGAAACACTTGGAAAAAAATCTGAGGAACAGAAGGCTGACAGAGGAGGTAAAATCTGTGAGGTGGGGGGAAGCGAAGGGGAGTAACACACAAGCACAGAGAGGAACCAAAAAAAATAATATTGAAAGAGGCAGAGGAAGGACAAAGTGCAGAGAGACAACAGCCAGAAGCATGAGAAAAAAAAAAAGGCAGGGTAGAGATGGTGAGGAAGGTAAATTGGAAACAGAGATCTAAAAGGAAGGCAAAAAATTTTACAGAGTGAAGCTCAACTTATCAAGCTTCAAAAAGCTTACAGGAAATTAGTTTTGGGGAAAGTCCAGGTTAACAGAGCTCTGTTCATAGCAACCCCCAAAAATAAATACCCAGCCTACTGGAACAAGTAAGGGGGACATGATACATCCACTGCCTTCTCTCTGTGACCAATGCAATCTCCTCCTTTCATGCCCTGCCTTTCAGAACAGGAGGAACAAACAGGCAAAACATAATTTACAGTCTCAGTTTATTTGTATCCACAGCCCATCTGCTGACTAGAACCACAGCAGAATGTGTGTGTGTGCATTCGGAGAGATGGCTGTCATTAGACAAAGAAGTTAACCAATGTATAAAAGCCAGGATCAGAGCAGTAATAAAGTTTACACTTCACTATGGATGTCAAAATCCTTGCTGATTTTTTCTTTTCCACAAGTATCGAGTACATTGAATTTCACAAGCAAAACCATCTCTAGCAAGCATTCAGGAATCGGTTACTTGGAAGCTGAAGCATTCATGATTGAAATATAAAAAACAGATATTTCCTTAATAAATTAACAGAATTAGAAACACTGGACATATCTCTATTCTTGGCTGTAAAATGACTAGATTCTTGTCTCATCAAATTTACATTGTAGAAACTGAATATAGTATGATTAGGCATTATTTTAACAACTACATTAAAATACAATTTAAAATAAAATGGCCCTTTATATCGCACTAATATCAGTGTTTTAAATAACAAAGGGAACTTTTTTTTAAATAAAGGAAAGGATTAGCATTTAGTTTCAATCAGTACAAGCAATGCCGTACCAGTTGGTGTCTCAAAGATTCAGGATTTTATTAATATTCCAGAGATGCATTTGTGTTGCCTCTGGGTACACTGAAAAGCCACTTAAACTGCACTTAAAGCAGCACTACAGGATCAAATTGATGTGCATCAACCATTTACAATAAAACTTGATTATTATAAAGGCATACATATTTGCATAATTACATGTTTGATTTTTTGATAATGCAGCATACACTACAAAATGTTGCTTCATGTAGAAAGGCATCGTCAAAAAGCACCATCTGCTGTAGTGTTTAATGCACTGCAGTGTTTGAAAAATTGTGAAGGTAGATTTGTGCAAATCAAAGGGGGAAGCAAAGGCGCTTTGCTAGAACAAGGGGATATGGCAGAGTGTGGACCTTTTGTTAGGCTGTCCTATTTCTCTCTGGCTATTTTCAAATAAAATTGTCAGGGGGAGAAAAGTAAAAGACAACAGAGCAGCACATCCTACAGTTCACAGAACGTAGGATTCAGAACTTGAGAGCATTTGGCATAAACACATTTTTGATGTTTTCACTCAAAAAAAAATCAGTATCTAATATATGCAATGAAGGAATCATAATGGGAAAGAAAGCAAACTTCAACAAGAATGAATCTTTTTAAAGGAATCTCTACTATGCACCACAATATCTTAAAAGACATAGAACTTCAAAGTAAGAATATCTACACATTTGCTCAATTCAAAAGGAGAAGACAACTGTTCTTCAGTAATAGCTGACCATAAACCCCAATGGGAGCCCAAGGGGTTCAGGAAGTGTGAAGCTGTTTGCAGAAGTGTATCTTTGATTATGAGAAAAAGTAAGCACTTCTAGACTCAACACTGTTAGCCCAGAGTTCTTGTATTCTAAAAATATGCATCATTTTGATTAGCACTACATGTCTATCATTTTAATACCTGAGGCTGTATTTCAAAGTGGATTCTGAGAAAGACATTAATCAAATGTAGTTGTAGCTGTTTGTAATATTCTGCCATCCTGAGGAGTTTGTATGCGTGCATCCACAACACAGACACACACAGACACACAGAGAAAAGGATCATTTGTGACTTTTTCCAAGTCTGTTGCTACCTCTGAGCTATGCTGTGAACATTTTTGGACATGGTGCTGAGTAGTAAAGCACAGCACAGAGCCAAGACTGGGAATATCTGGCAGGGAAGTCAATAGGCATGTACTAACCTGTTGCTTCCCAGTAGGAGCTCATTCCTTCACAAATTGGCCTGTGGTAAGCAGTGTGATTCATTGCTCGGGGACTGGATTACAAGCTGGAAACCAGCTGACAGAACTTGGGCAACTCATTTCGCTTCCCCATGTTTTCCATTTTCCTTCCTCCTGTTTTTCACATCGCATTAGCTGAAAATTACAAAACTCTTCAGGGCAAGGACTTTTTCATAATACAAATTTCCAGCATATTGGGTATTAAACAAGCTTTTACCTCCATGGGCACCTCAAGGTATACAAGGATACAAACAACAGTTGGATTACATGTTGTATGTGGGATAAATACCAAGTCAATTAAAAAGAATCTTTAACAACACAATCTGACTATAAAGTCCAGCATTCAAGAACAGCATCTGGCTCCAAGACATATTCTACAGTCCAGTGACATAAAAGAGCTACAGAAACAGATGAAATTTTGTCCAGACATCTAAAGCAAGAATGTGGTGGTGTATGTGGGAACGCAAATATCTCAAACTTTCTGGGCCCAAACCACAACAACTTGCATGTAGATTCATTGAAATCAAAGAAATGGCCATAGAGCTTCAAGCCCTAAAGCTGCACTGCTAGCCTGCTAGGTTATGCTACATATGAACTACAATAAATTTACATTTCCATTAAGAAAATAACTACGGTTGTATGGTTATGAGACAGATTTTTTTCATATTATGAGGCAGAATGTGCTTGAGTCCTCTATTATGCATAAAATTATTAAACATCCAGGTTTCTCACCCTGAATTATCAGGTACAATTATAGCTTGGCATCAGAGATGCTGAACACCCACACTTGTCAATGACTTAGATCAGCATTGTGAAATCCAGTGTTTGTGAAAAATCAGATCTTTTATGTGTCATGCAGAAAAATATGAAATATTTTTTTATTAAATAGCCAACATATTGTTGGGAGTACATAGTTAACAAAAACTCAGAAATATTTATCTGTTAATATTTTCCCCCATACCCATAATTTACTGAGTTGAACTGGACTGCAATATGATGCAGTGTCATTCCCTCTGCCTCTGTCTGCACTTAAAGCAGAAACTGTATGGTTTCTTGCTCATCAGGTACCCAGACAGAAAAGATAATTTATTTATAGCATAATATTGAAAATAGCCCCAAATTATAACAAAGCCTCAAAGACATCTGCATTTCTTTCCAACTAAAGTCTCTAAGTGCATTTTGTCACAGTGCTCAAAAAGGAAACAAAACCAGTCAGGCAGACACAAATCATTAGAAACAATGACTTTCCCTTTTGTGTGCCTTAATATTCTGCTCTTGGTGAGCTCCTCTAACAAAGTCCGCACTAATCGTTGCTGGAATCAGCACAGCGGCGACTGCTAAGCAAACTCTTTTTCTCCACCCTCTCTGCACTAGGCAGACAGGGTTTTTCATTACATATATCATTTTCAACTTGCTGCAGTGATTCCACAAAGACAGGAGGATTTAGAAAGCTAATGAATGGGGGCAGGGAGCAGGCTGGAGTTGGAGCTTCAGTGCTAATGTTTAAGGCTAGATACTATGCGTGGCTTCACACGAGGCAATGCCACCGATTTTATTTTCATTCCATGGCACTGACAGACTTTGACAGCAAAATCAGTCATCCCAAGTTAATAAATCAAAGTAAGGAGTGGGGGTGGGGGGATTTTTTTGTTTGAACATTTATTGCTACAGGATTTAGGGCAAGGCTCACTGGTCATTGCTTTGCCCTGGTTGTTATTGTGCTGCAATGACAGCAAAATTATTTATCTTTTAGTTGCTAATTAAGAAGAGAAGCAAAGAAGAATAGGTTTGGACTGACTAAACTATAGCACCTAGGGACCATTTCCTACATCATAATGGCTTGACATAGATGCTGTATCTCAGTATATCTACAAGTCCCTTGCTGCTCTATTATTAGGAAAAAATTTCATCTTGCAAGTTAACTGACATAAAGTTAACAGTTTATAAATAAGATTAACCTGAATGAGAAAAAAAATAGGCCCCTCCCTCTCCCCAGGAAAAGATCACATTCCTGTCCAAGCTCTGTTCTAGCACAGAACGCTCCATTTCACCAACACCAGTACCCTTGCTACTGTTCAGCAGATTGGTCTAACCCACCATTTGCAGACATGTCCTCAATATTGCCTGCCACTTGGGAGAACAGGCTATACTGATTACGAAATACTGGTTCTATAAATCTGATCATTTTAATGATAAACCAGGATATTTTAGCCTTTCTTGTCCCTGAAGAAACAAGAACAATTGCAGATTGATTGTAAACCAATTAAGGACCTTAGAGTTATAAGTTGTGAATAAAATTTCTTTCTCCTAGGGGAAGAAGACAAAACAAATAAACTAAGAATTTTCTGGTTCTTACCTCTCTATATAAAAACTTAAGATGTGGGTGAAGCTGTTAATTCAGATCTAAGTGACGGATTATGACTTCAAACTTCTTGAGTGACAGCTATCACTGGATCCTACTCAGCAGCCTTTTTCAATGACCCATGTTCACTGGCATGTCTGGCAGAGGGGGGAAAAAAGTGGTGAACATCACAGAAAACAGTCATATGGCCAATCACACACAGCTTTGATCTTTGATGGTTGATCTCTGCAATACTCATAGAAGTTAATAAACACTAGTTGTAGTCAGTGGCTCCACTTCAGCACTAGTTCTCTTCTTAAATGCAGAATTTGGGACAATTAAGAAGCTTCAACGTATGGTACAGACTTTGAGATGTTCTCCAGATTGACCTCAGTAATCTACTGCCACTGTGGCAAGTGGACACTGTCCAAAGAGCTGAATGAAAACTACACAGATTAGTTAATGCCTTTTACTTTACATTTAAGGATAGGTTATTCCCTGCAACTATATCCTGCTGCCAATGCTCAGTTAATAGGCTTCTGTAGTGAATAACATCATGTGCTCTGTCAATTATTAATAATGAGACAAGCATTTTCACATCAGAATGCCGCCTTGTAATGTGATGAGCCTGTGTTGTATGTGTATCAAAGCTCAGTCTCATAACATTACTAGTTTACCAAGTGAACTATGAACAAGATTTATTCCCCAGTCTGCTGAGTCCTAATTTTCATGAATTTTGTAAACAGAAAATGTCTTTTTATTGGCAAGATTTTTAGAATATGGTTTGTATTTTAAGTGCTTGATTTACTGCTATATTGCATTTATTCTAACACATCATTGATCCCCTGTCTCATACATCAGATTTAGTTACTTTTTTATTGTATGATTTCTAGGCAACAGTGGCTATTCCAGGACAGAAACAGCTGATGGATCTAATTTGATTTTGTCCTTATACCAGCAGAAGTTCACTTACTAGTTCACTTACTCAGAATTCATTGATCACTCAAAGGTCTTCTGGGATTGTGAAATCTCATTCTCAGTGTCTTTTCCAATTGTCAAAGCACAGACTCAATACCATATCTGACATCCTTGCAGCCTGCCTTGTTCTGCATAACACAGCAGTCAACTATGGGGTTATAGTCAATGATGGGACTCTCATAAAGGATGACAAGGCTAAATTTTACTGACTTCAGACATGGCAAAAGGTAGATCCTTCTGAAAGGTGGGTTTGCTGATGATAAGCAAGGAGCAGCTCAGTGACAGCCATATCTTTAACAAGGAAAAGGAAGAACAGGGAAAGGATGATTAGAGACGAAAAAGGAGGATAGTAAAGGAAGAAGAAAATGCAGAAGGAGTTTTACAGAAAGATCCATAGGTCTAAAAAATCAAAGAAATAGGTACACTTAGCATAGCAAGATGATTGAATTCCTTTATCAGTGGCTTACTGTTCCCAGCTAAAACACAAGATAGTGTCCTGTGCACAGCCCATTCAGTTCAACGGCAAGACAGCAAGCCTCGTGGAGGGTACTGTCAGAACAATAATCACTTTTAAAGTGGTTGTAAAGATCTTCTAGTCACAGAGTGCAAACAAAGAGGCAAGAGGAGGTTAATGAAACTTCAAGAAGTGTTAATGTTCAGTAAGGTTACTTCATCTTGAGTTTTTGAGAGCAGGTAAGATGGAAAAGAAAGACATTGGGAAAGTGGATGACATTTAAAAGAAACAGTATTAAAGTCCCCCATTACGAGAATAAAGACTATTTTGTCAACAGAAAACATATTCATCATTTTCTGGGAGAAACAACTGATAGTTCCTGTTACCTGGGGGAATTCTAAACCATGAGCTAACCTGTGCACCTACTGCACAATTTTGCAAACTTGCATCAATATTTAAGCTACCAGTTTGGGAACAAATACATTACCAAACATGAGTTTCTTTCACAGAAACAAACATTAGAATCAGAATAGACATGCTTTAATCACAAATTATTTTCTGAACACATTTGCCAGTCTCATTTCAAATTGTTTGAGCACCTGAGCTTCCATTTCCCCTCTCTGGAAAGTAGTCACTCTCCTAAATGCAGCCAGCTATGCTGGGTAACTTTGCTCTGAGAGGCATTGCTCATTTTCTCCTTTTTTTTGCTCAACCTTTGGACAACGTGAAAGTATTATTCTCCCTATGTGCTTGAAACCCATCCACAGTCATCAGCTGCTACACTTTCTTTTCATTATCTTTTTTATATTCAAATAGGATCTAATGTTGCTATGCTCCATCAAGAGACTAGGTCAATAGTTCCAAAAAACCAAAAGTAACAGGGGAAATTGATGGGAAATTACATTCCCAGTAATACAGTATTTAAAATCCTTTGGTTGGCTTGCAGCCTATGGCACTTGCATTTAGAACTGCTGGTTTATTTCAAATGGAATTTTATTTAAACAAAATGAAAGCATAACTTCTGAGGCAAGGACTAAAGCCTTGGAACAGAGGGGGAGCGATCCTGTACTTAACATCACCACTCAGAGCCATGATCTCTCACTATTTTGCTGCAAACATCCTGTGCAGCCTTAGTCAAGTTGCTTAGGGGAGGTTGTGGCTTAATCCCCAATCTTTGAAACAAGTATGACTTAGGCTCCCTATCTCACAGGCACACAGCAAGGATAAATGCATTAAAGAAGAATTAATATATCACAATATAGTGATAGGAGTTCAATACCCTGCACACGGAGTAATTTATCTTTTTGTCTCCTGGATCAAGTTTAGTTTCCAGGTGTGTGCAACAGTAAAAGAGTAATCTATTAATATATAAAGAAATCAAAAAATCTCCAGCCCCACATTCCTGCATATGAAACCATGAACAGAAACATAAACCTGTAGGTATAGAGTGGAAATGCTGGAGCAGAAAATAACAGAATTTTTTAATTAATTACAGTGGGCTTAAGGATAGGAAACACGAGCTAGACATGTTTAAAGAAATTTGTTCATTCCAACAGAATAAACCAGAAAACACAACAAAATCAAAAAACTGTACAACAAATTCATATATAAGCTAGAAATGTAAGTATTTAGACACCCTAAAAAAGAAACCCCTTAATGTTATCTTGTATACGGAATACAGTATAATTTACTAGCATATGAATTATATACTGTTCCCAGGATGAAACTTCCGTATTTCTTGCTTCAGACTACTCTCCCTATAAAACAGCTCTATTAGAGTTTAGCAATTTAGGAAAAAAAGAAGGTAATGTCTATAGCTCCCATTAAAAACCAGATCATATATTTTACAGTGATTATAGAGTAATATACTATAAAAATGAGATTTCACCAAATATTCAAAATTACAGATTTATTCAAACTCCCAGAGAAAAATCAAACTTGTAAATTGTGCAGATTATATATCCAATGAAATATTTATTGTTGCACAATGTATACTGTTAACTGTGTTGACTACTTTTCACCAAGGTGCCAGAGAAATGAAAAATTAACCAGTGTAGAATATAAAATACTTTTTTCAAGTCCTAGAGGTAGTTCACGAGCATACAAAACAGATTGCATTCAGACTTGTAATACAGAAATTCTTCAGTGAAGAAGACACTAGAGCTGAACACCTGACAGCAGAACAAAACAGAGAACAGCATTAAAGCCTTGTAGTTGAGGTGCTGCATGCAAATGCAGGAAGACCTAAATTAGTAATGTTGAAGGTCTAGCTAATGTAGACAGTAGCTGTGTCAATGAATGTTTTAATGACATCCTACTAGTTTAAGGACTAACAAGTGCATACATGCACTATGATGGAATTTTGGAAATTCAGTGAATATGTGGTCTAAAATCTCTTTGGGTTTACAAAAAGAAGTAAATATTTGAATATTCTCCTTCCCTGCCACTTCATAAACTGACCTATGAAAATCACACATGGTTTGAGGTGCACGTTCTTGTTTTCAGCACTAATCATAATCACTACCAACCAACCTCCCACTGTCTGCCATTTATTCTTTTTCAAAACTTACATGAATATTCATATAAACTTCATCTACAGGGCAACAAATGGTGGTCGTGCTATGACAGAGAAAACTTAATAAATAATAACACCCACCCGTAGCTACTTTTCACCTTAATGCTGTGACTTCAAATATACCTTTTTGTCCCCTTTACTTTGAGATGACCTATAGAACTTTGTAACAAAGGACAAGGATAAGAGGTAGGTTGGCAGCACCAGAAGGTTGGACTCAGGCTGTTGCTCCAGCTGTGCTGCACAGAAGGGCATTTCTGACCTGACCTGGCCATTCACCAATTACAATGGGTAAAAAAAATAAATACACCAATACTCTGAAGCAAGGACTTTCATCCTTGCCCTCCGTTTCTCTATTTCAGTTTCTCCTCTTCCAGCCTTTAGCACAAACCACACCAGGCTTGGACGTGCCAATGCACACTCAGAGTGAGCATGTGCCAGCCTGACAAAATGCTGAACAAACAGCATGTGAGCTCAAGCCTATTCTATAGCTATGGCCCATCTCGGTCCAGACTCCTGCCATCCTCTTCCAGAGGAGCAGTTTCATCAAGCCAGGGGCAGAGATGCTCTAGGCCAGACTGCAGGAACAGCTGAAATATGTTTTGCCACATTCTCCATAGCCCTCCTCCTCCTTGCAGCACTGGTGATGGCTCGGCAGGAAAAGCAGTTACCTCATAGGGTTTGGGATTTAACAGACAGCCGTCTTTCTCCTCTCACCCAAACTGGTCTGACTGCTTGATATTAAATACGAAATATTTGACAATGAAAGGTTGCTGAATATTTCAGAACTAGCTGTCCTAAGGAACTGGTCTCTAGCTTACACTAGTTCATGTCAAAGGAAAAATTACATCAGTAAGCCCTTGGAGACACATGCTGGCTTTCTTAGCCCAGCCAAGCAGCAGCCACAGGTCCTGCTTTTTGAAGGAGAGGAAAAAACAGGTGAAATTAATTGAAAACTTCAGGTTATCTGTTCTCTTAGGACCTTAGAATTCCTGTATTTTTGAATGCTTTTTCTGTCAGCACTTGGCATCTGCAAATTTTCACAATTTTTTTTGATTTACACTGAAGCAGCTGGATTATGTGATCAGACAGCATGAACTCAGTGCAAAACACTGCTGTTGCCTGCATGTTCCTGGTGTGCAAGGCCAGAGAGGGGAGCACACATACACTTGCATGAGATGAACCCTATTCCACCATCCTTCTGCTTAGAGAGACTACAGCTTGGAGTACTAACATTTACCTGGAAGATAACAGGGCCAGACCCAAAACCTGGATGTCTAAAACTTCTTAAATCAATTGAGATGCCTAAAAAACAACCTCTTGTGAAATTTAGACTGTGAGGAAGCTTTTATGAGACCAGTCAAAGCTTCAGTGCACTACATAACTCCAGGGTCCCATTTTAAAAAATCCTGGACTAGAACCAAATCCACCTTGATATTTAGATGCACTATGGAGCAGGAAAAGGTGAACAGGTCTGGATGCCTGCACAAATGGGCAGGCAGCAGCTGGGCAGGAGCTGCCAATCCACCCCATTGACTTAGTGCTGTGGAAAGAACCTCACTGCTGAGGATAAAGATGGGCAAAGCACAGGAAATTTGAGGCTTTTTATACACACAAAACAAAAGGATTAAAAACACCATATAGAACAAAGATTTACAATGGATCAGCCACACATCTCTGTGGAAGCAACAAAGCTTTTACAAATGAATAAACGAAAAAAACCATATTTCCTGAGACTAAGGCAGCCCTAGAGACTTCTAAGTATTAGACCAAAGGCTGCCAGATGCTTCCAGAGCCCAGGCAGCTCACTGGGGAGTTCAGGCCTTTCCGAAAGGGTGAGGCAGGTCAGATGGAGACTAAAGAGTACAGAGCTCCCCAGAGAATTACTTTTTTTGCTGTCTTTAGTTTTAAGCACCTTTCCTTCATAAGATATGGTCTGAGGCTTCCTTATGTTTTCTAATTAGAGGTTTTATTACAGGGAAATTAGTGACATTTTCCTCACTTGAAAAGTTTCACAAAAGTTTCACAAAATCCTGATGTCCACTTAACTGTGGCTAGCCCGTTAGCAAACACCACTTCATAAGTTCTGTCTTTAACAAACTAACTCAGCCAGGAAAGCTTTCATTCTCATCTTCCATGAATTCTTTCTTTTTCCCACTCAATACCCAAAGTAAAGGAAACTAACAGCTTAATTATCCTTTTTTTCACCTTCCCTCTACCTTCTTTATAGCTAAGATTTTAAAATTTGAAGATTGAAGCTTACTCCCCATTTTCATACAAAAGTACAGTGAGGTAGAGCTTTTGTACAATTGGTATCTATTGACAAGAAAGAATTTGGCATCAATAAATGCCTTTATCCTGCCTTTCTCGACTCCAGCAGAGTCCTATCCCAACCCCAAGAAGTTCTAAGCATGCATCACCTGCTCATCTCCATGACACTATTGCAGCCATGTGAGCTGAGCTGCCTCTGTAGAAAGTGCTTTAGGCACACTTTATGATTTTACTTCTCTGTGTTTTTCAGTCTCTCATTACATGATAACAGACAAAAGCTCCCCAAATAAAAAAATAACTAAAAGAACATTTGAAGTGAAATTCTTATACTTACTTTGGACTGCTTGTTTGAAGCAACAGGAATGGTTGCATGGGTATTGCATGGACTCAAGAGTAAGATGTGATATGCAACCAGAAACACAGTTCACTTTTGCGACCATCTGTTCTCCAGGGAGCACTAGCAGGAGGTGACAGTGGTCTGCAGAAAAGAGTTCATTATTTTAAAGCCTAGGGAAAAAACTCACACAGTAACATGTAAGGAAATGCAAAGCCAGCAGGTAAGGCTCCCTTTCATTAGGAAAAGACACAACCCACCACTGCAAAAACACCCCATATTTTCATGTGAATGCAGCCAAGAAGCACTCCTATGACTCCCAGCGAGGTTCAGAGCTCCGTGTCAGAGGCAGCACTACTGGAAACAACAGTTTATTCCCTATGATTTATTTAATTCAGCAAAACCATATTACTTTCTTCATTGATTCATTTGTTTTTTAAAGTAGTATAAATCTTTACAGATCAGTGAGAAATTTAGTTAAGATAACATATAAGTTGCTTATCTTTGGAAAAGCAAGAATCTGGCCTCATGGAAGACCTGAGTGAGAATGCAAGCTTGACAGACTTGCACACACCTTTCTTTAAAGATGTATTTAAATAACTGTAAGAATCTATGATCCATGTGGATCCCTTCCAACTCAGAATAGTGATATATGTTTTCATAGTGATATATGTTAACATTCCTATTTTGCTCATTTTTTCTAGAATAGGATGGAAATACACACACACATATACATAAAATTTAAAAACTTACACATTTATATAAATATATCTTAAAAAATACTACAGAATATTAAAGAGAAGAACTCCATTAAGGGCAATGTTTCATTTACATCTCAAGAGTCTAATAAACATCTCACTACAACTCAGGACAGAGCACAGAATAAAAAGAAGGGATGAAAAATTTACCAGAACTGAAGAATGCCTTAATGGGAGGTAGATCTTCACGTTTTTCTGACAGATATGTTGTTTCTCTTTTCATACCACTGGTTCAGAAGAGGTGACTTCAGGTATCTGGTTAAAACAGAAGAGGAAAAAAAATTGCACATTGTTGTCAGATGCAGCTAAGGTGTAGATACAAAATACTGAACCTGACACACGGAGATGATGATACTCTAACAGGGTAAATTACTATGAGTTATTTCCCCTGTAATTTAAGGAAGCTCTGTTGCTCCTTGCTAAATTTTCCATGAAACAGACAGGCACGTATATGTGAATGTATATGAATGCTTATGCCAACGCTGTCTGAAGTGAGCAGTTCCAACGCTTTTCCCTACGGCCTCCTCCACACCAGCTGACACCAGTATCTTCTGATGCAACATCCCCTCGTGCCTTCCCTTCTCCTGAGGACATTTGTCACTTCCTAGACATGTTATGAAAGCCGAGGCTCAGCGCATGGTCCAAGGACAGCATCACAATGTGGGGGCAGCGCAGTTTGGGATGGACATTGCCAGCCACTCAGGGTGCTGCACTACACCTTCTAGAGCCAGCAGCACTCATGCAGTTGGTTGTATTTTCTGCCACCCTACAGGAGCATACAGCAAGTTTCAGACTAGATTACCTACTATTTGCAGATGCTCGTTAATTGTAAAAGAATAATTTAGTGCATATAAATAAAAAATCCATATGCTGTCAGCCCTCTGCGCAGATCCTGATCATACTCATGCATGCTCTATGATACCAAGCAGAAAGGAACCAGGGTTTAGCTCTGGTTCTAAGACCAAGTCCTGACATTGCCTAGTACAGTCAAATGTAACTGCTCCGAGACACAAGACAGATGGGATAGAGAGATCTAAGTGCTACAAATAAAATCTAAAACTGAACTTTTAAATATTCATTCTAAACTATAAAGAGAGCTGTGGCTTTTGTGTGCTACAGATGGCTTGGAAATGCAGTGCAAACAAAGGACCAATTTTTGAATACTCATAGCTGCTCTACCATAATAGCTGGAGGCCCAAAACTCCAGGGGTTTGAGATGATTTAACTAGATCCTCTTACCTGCCAAATTTCATAAAAGTAACTTTGCTCTTAGCATCTTATAAGGGATGAAAGAAATATGAATAGTGTGGGGGTTTTTTAATGAAATGTGGACTGTTTAAGCTGGAACAAAAAATTACAATATGAATGGAAAGTGCAAGGTAAAGGGAAACCATCTTTTTATCATACATACTTAAAGCATCATATAATATGAAATCTGTACTTTTTATAGATTGAATGACTAAACAGAAATATCTGGTAGATTTAGATAAATGAAGGAAATAAAACAAAAAATAGGCATAATAAAAATATCTGCCAGTCATGATCAATGAGAAACTGCTGACTGATTGCCAAGTATGGCCTTAGGTTTAAATCTAAGAGAGACACATGTGTTTCTTTGTAAGGTAGTAGGGCACGACCTCATCAATCAGAGATTATTCTCTGCATAATAGTTTATGGAAAGAAACCACTAACGCCAATTCCTCATCTGCCTTCCAGACAAAGGCCAGCTAATACAAATACAGCTGGAAAGGAACTAAGCCGAAGTAACACTGCTGCTAAGACCATACACTGCTGCATATAGCAGTAATATAGCATTTTCTGATGCTATTAGCTACAAGCATAAATTATAAAGTCTTTGGCTCTAGAGAGGGGATCCTCTCCCACCTTCTGTATGTATTTGAGCTTCTATAAGAGTGGAACTGGAAAATGTAGTCCAGAAGAGAGGTGAAGTGTCTGTGGGCAAGCAGGGACCACCTGAGGAGGAGAGAGAACTCCTGAACTGCCAACAGTTCCCCAAACATACGAACCACAAACATGTAGCACAGAATCAGATCTAGAAGTCAGGTTTATGGGTAATTATGAGGTACCACTGCCAGCTGAAGGAAGAGAAAGGGCAGTAATAGAAGGAAAAGGCATGACGGTCTTGATAGAAAATGTAACCATCCTGTAATGACAGCAAGAGCCAAGAGACAGTCACAGGCTGATACCAAGTGACAGATGACGGGTGGAAGACAACGAGAAGATTATGTTACCTGTGAAATCAAGAGAATTATCAAGGAGGTATTAATGGAGGGAGGCAGCTTGGACAGTACAAGCTGTTGGGGTAGGAATGGTTGCCACAATGCTCTGCATGGATAGCAGGAATAGAGCTGTGTTTGCCAAGGTTGGAGAAAAGGATTCTGTGAAAAATCAAAATGAGATGCTGGGAGTTGGGGTAAACATTTTAATTGTTTCCACACAAGATGGGAAAAGTGGCAATTTACAGCAGGGAAACAGCCTGATGGTTTGGGTAATGGCCCAGGTAAGAGGTGTGAACTGAAGAGCAAACCTGCAACCTTGCACTGCATTGCTGGCAGGAAAAAAATGAAAGAGGACTTGATAAAACTTGAGAAAGCAGTCAGGAGGACCAAGGCCTCACTTTCAGACATGTTTGGCTGGCTCCAGATCTGAATTCATCAGAGGGAAAGCAGGGATTGCAGTCTGAGAGGATGGCTTGGCCTCTGTTCATAGCTCAGGCAAAAGAATGGCAGACGAACAGAAGAGAAAGAGCAGGATCCTGTAGCAGAAAATAGAGCTTTTCCAATGACCTCCCTGTCCTTTGGAGCGTAACTGCTTTCCAGGACAGAGTGTCCCAACAGTATACTTAAATGCCTTCAGCTTAGTACAGTATTCAGAGATAAAACTGAACAACTTTTCATGAAATCTGCCTCCAATAAAAACATCTTTATTGCCCAGGGCTAATGTGTAAGTTAGTGAGAGATTATGATTCAGTGTCTATAGCCATTTTATGTAATAGGAAAAAATCCATAGAGATCTCATTTATGAGTCCTTTAAAATATAAAATGAAGTTTAAGCTACACCTCATCATGGTAATAGGCTATCAGCTATTTTCCTAAACTCTCAGACTCACTGCTGTCATTCTAGGCAGAATCAGACAACCTGACAATGATTTTCTTGTGACTTTCTTCACTATGCCCCTTCCTTTTGAATATATATAGATCTTAATTATTTTTAATCCTTTACTAAAACATTGGCAAAATGACTGCTACCCTTGCAGCATACATACGTGGATGTTTATAGGCACAGGAGCCACAGTGCCCTGGGGTCTCCTTCCCTGGGGCTGTGTGCCACTAGCACTGCTTGGCAGAGGGTACCGTTGCCTCAGCAGGAGAAATCCTCTCCAAGCTTCTCCTGCTCCTCTTCTGGAGAGACAGTAAGCATTACAGCAAGGTTATATTTGCATGTTGTAAGGCTACAGTGATGTGATAGAATATAAACCTAACCCTGAGGTGAGTTTGGTTGTCTACAAATGTATGCATTTGAATGCTTACCCAAACTGTCAGGCCCCTTTCAGGATATGGTTTCCTTGGGGCCACTCATCCGCACCTGACATCAAGTGCCTTCTTCTGGGCTGTCTCTGCCCTGCTCATCTCATGGAAATGGGGTTCCTCTCTATCTTTCTTCCCTCCAGTGTACTGCCACCTTCAGCCTCAATGTGCAAACCCAGGCTTGCCCATGCTGTGCATAACTGAGAGAAAAGACCCCCAAATCAGAAGACTAGCTTTAAAATTACAAGCTGATTTCAGTGATCACATATACAGTTCAGACTGCAGTTTTGGCTCTGTTCACCTCTGCTGCAGAAAGGGAAAGTCTAGCTCTTGATAAAACAGTAAGCGTTGAGTGAGAATCAGAGTGAAGGAGGAGTCATTTTTGTTGGTCTGTTGCCCTCTCTGAAGTCTGTAATAGAACGATTCATTCATGCATATCACGAGAGATGGCAGGGCTGTCACCACCAGTCTGCTGCCTAATGTCTCATGTTTGCAGTAGCAAAGACCCCACCACTTGCAGAGAGGCAGGCTGGGATCAAGGATCCCACAGGGACAGGTGCTGTCCCATGTCTCTGTATCTTCACCTGCCGACAGGTGGAACATGCTCCATGTGCTGCTATGGCTTCCAAACACTGCCTGTGCCTGTGTCTTTTTGCTTCTGTAGATAAAGTGAGAATTGTCACACTGTGCCACAAGAAACAGATATATATACAGAGGATGGATTCATACCACATCCACAGACCAACCTCTGTTCCCAAAGGAAAGCACAGTCCCCTTCCTAGAGTTGTCCTAATGCAGGTGAGCGAGCAGGACCTATGCTTATAAAGGGCTTTTGAGCCCTCTCAAAACACTGTATACTAGCATTGTCATTCTTTTACACTCCCACCCAGAAGCTGCAACCACCAGCATGTCACTGCTTGTCCTTCCCAGCTCTGCTTCATACGCAGTCTCCATTCCTCTCATGAAAATAAACCAGAGGCAACTCATGCTCCTACTTTAATGTCCCAATTCTGTGGCCTGCAAAAGACTATCTACATTGTAGTATATTTCTGTCCAAGCCTTAACAATTAACTCTTTCCCAGAAATTACTAGTTACTGCGGAAAGAAGCAATAGAAAATCAGGGCCCTTCCTGTGGTTGTTTAGAGACTGGATCACCAACTCTGGGATACCAACAGGATAAACATGGCCCAAACTGTTTCTTGTATCACCACAGTAAACTTAAAAAGATGCTCTTATAAAATGTACTTAAATTAGAAGGACTTACTTTTTAATTTTGCAATTTTAAATGTGAGCATGTTATAACTTGTAGATGAACATTTCTATAAAGATAATTACATATGGCAAGACAGAAAAACTTTTTAAAACATTTTCTCTTGAATGTGTGCCCGAATTCATTTACAACTGTTGCTGCTTTAAACACTTCAGGCAGAATAAGTGGATGGCACTAAACAGCTTAGCTGCAATTATTATGGAATGTCTGAGGTATAATTTCCCCTGCGGTTTTGTTAGGCGTGCAAAATTCATAATTCTGATTTGTGGCAGGTACTTATTACCCATCGCAGGTGGAGATATGCAAATATTATTCTAGTAGGGGTGAACAGCCTTTATTTCAGTATTCAGCTATTAACGAGATTTGTGAGTCTGGTACTCTGGGGCCATTTAATTAATTAGATGGTACAGATAAAATATAAATTGTTTTGTAGGCTACACAATTCCAGTTCTAGAAGATGTAAAATATGCCTAAATGAACTTAGTATAGACTGATTTGTTGTTTCACGTATGGCACGGGGTAGAGGCAAATTCTGCCTGTTATTTTGCCTATAATAATCCTGTACAGCACCCTTGCATTGTCAAGCATTGTGGAAAAGGGATGTTATTTGTCATTATTATTAAGAATGTCTATCAGTTATCCTCTTTATAAAAAATTGCTGGCATGCATCAAACAAGCTAAAAAATAGGCATAATTTTTTATGGAATTCAATATGTGCATATTTCAGAATAAGCACATATTTTCAAGACATTTAGATTCGGTAGGATATTATTGTCTCAAGGTCTAACACTTCTATTTTAGATAAATCATTTCCATGGGATAGATAAGCTGAACTTGCTAGAGGGGAAAGCATAGGGAAGCTACAGCAGCATGTTAGTGTCTAGACTTCCAAATAATTCTACTAATTGGTTAATTCATGTATTTCTTTTCCTAAACTATGACCTCCCTAATCCTCCAGAAGATTTCTGGAAAACATTGAATATAGGAATCAGTTAAAAAAAAACCCAAACAAACCAACATGCTTTTATTCTCCAAAGTGATGGTTATAATGGCCTCCATAAAAGAAACAGCATCTACCAGGAGCTACAGTGAACTAAATGGCAAGACATTCATCCTACCCTTATATGGAGGAAATAAAATGCATGATGCATGAGACCGGAAATTGTTAGCAAACTGTTGGCATTTAAAGGCAGGCATTGACCATTATATTAGTTTTAAATTGCAGTAAAATACTACACCATACAATTACAGTACTATAAACATTGAATGAAAACCAGTTAGTTTTACTAAAGTAGGAGTATAAACAGCAGTCACTCTTATTGGTTTATTGAACATATTTTGGGGCCCATTCCAGCTGTCTTTATTAGCTCTAATGCAAATGATTTTACTCGGCTATTTTGCCAAGCCCTAGTAGCTGTACTGCTGCAAACAGACCCTGCTGCTTTGTGTCTGCTGGAGACTTACTGACAAATATGATAAAGGATACATAAAATGAATAACAATACCAAACTGGCACCGTAGGAGAAAAGGAAAACTAACAGGGGAAAAAGCTATTTTTTGTTTTTGTGCAGTGTTACTGTCCCGGTTTGAGGGGAAAAACTAAAATGTTAACGCACAAGCGGGGGAGGGGCCTTCTCCACAATAATCACGCCACTCTTTACCAAATTTAAGAAAAGGAATTTTAATACAAGAAGGATAACTGTCCCTAACTGCTATAAATATATATATATATAGGTATAGGTATAACTATAAACAGACCAGAGCAAAACACTTCCCCAACACCACAGAGGAAAAACAAACAAAACAACAACCCCCCCCAACAACAACAACCCCTCACAACAAGAAGTTTCCTTCGGGAGAAGAGTTATACTCATGGCAGTATCAGTATCACAGCCTGGCTAGCAGCAGGGCGAGTTCCCAGATGAACTCTGTGTCTCTTGTCCCAAATGAAGAAAAGAAGTTAAAAGTGGGGAACCGCCGCGTGTCCTGGAAAACAGCTGCACACATCTCTCTCCCGGGTCACAGCCCCAGCCGGGGCGGGCAGGCCGTGACGCTGCAGGCGGTGGTGAGACTGGAGCAGAGGCCGGGAACCCAGATGCAGGAAGCACGAGAAACAGCCGTGACGAGGAGAAAAGGCAGCGGCTCAGCAAGAAGCCCCAGCGGTGCCAGCAGCAGGAGCAGGATAGCAAAGAGCAGCTTCCCTCCTAGGCCGCACACACAGTGCTCCGCCGAGCTAAGCCAAAAAAAAAAAAGAAATGTCCCCAAAAACAAAAGAGACAACCTGCCCCCACCTAAGCGATCAGCAGTTAACTACTTTTTGTTAACTGCTGGCATGGGCAGTTAGTGGCAGGGGAGAGAATTTACATAATAATTCCAAACTACAACAGTTACTCAAAAGCATACAGTTTTAAAATCAGATACATACCAGGAGTTCCTCTGGTCAGTTCCCCACAGGGTGGTCAGCGAGCTGTGTTACCGCTGGCATGGCCCCCTGGAGCTGGTACTCCTGCGACCTGTCCACCTGATGAGAGGGCTGGAAGGAGATTCAGGGGTGATGGACTCCACCAAGGGCTGCAGCTCAACAAGAACATAGAGTCTCCTCGAGATGGGAGCAGGCAGGACCAGGCCAACAGTGTCTGAGCGGGATGAGCTTCTGGAAAAGAAGAGGTCTGCAAAGACATAAGGTATTTACCCAAAGAGTGAGCTTGTCACTTTGAAGACATCCTGTACAGGAGAGGGGAAAACCTGATCTCTTCAAATATGGCTAGGGAATGACCTGAGAATATGGTTGCAGAGATAAATAAGTGTAAGGTAGAAAGTAGAGCAAATTAAAATGAGAAGGCATTGATTGGTATCTGAGGAAAAGGGCCAGTCATAGTCTGTGGGCGAATTAATTGATCACGTAAGACATTTCCTGTGGCTCAATTTTCAGTAAGAAAAGTCAATTGTGTTTATGGTGAGAAATTCCCTGAAGCAGAGGAGTCTGCAAAACCGGGATGATGTATGGGGAAAGGAGCTGTGGGTAACCGAGTCTGTCAATGGGATTTCCAGCACAGGAGAGAAGTGGGTGTTTTCATTACGGCACCAGCACAGGTAACTTCATGGTTTGGCTGAATTGTCAGCTGTGATTTGCACACTGAGAAACCTGGGGAATCTGAGTGCTGGTGCAATGGAAATGCAACAGTTATGTCTTTGTGTTGCACATATGGAAACACCTAGAAACATCACAATATTAAAGTCATAAACAAATACTCTGCAAGCAAGCACTAGAGATTGAGTGAATAGCTTTTATAGAAGAACTGAATAGAAGCACAGTGACCAGAACTAGAGAAAATCTCAAGAAAGAAAACATATTTTAGTTAAATACAAAAAAATATAAATGACAGTGATCTATATGGAAATGTTTTAATAGAAAAATAATAAATACTTACTATGTTCAGACACAACAAGGCCAGGTTACCTGCAGGCTTCAGATAAATGCAGAGGAGAGTCAAACTCATTTCAATCTCACCTCTCATAGCAGTTGCAGAATGTGGACTGCATCTCCTCCACATAACAGCAAACTAAGCAAAAAATTAAGTCTAGATTTCCACAGAATAAATACACCAGAATAATAGTCTGCATTTTAATACATAAACAATACCCCATGTGTAGAACCTTTAAAAAACCATTTCTGCAGATGATGAAATCTAGAATACAGTTGTAATTAAATCTTTCCAAGGACTTCATAAAAACCCAGGCACAGCAGCAGTGCTACATGCAGTACCTCCACAGCAGCTCTGAGCTATACAGTCCAAAATGAAGGAGGAGTTCTAGTATTTCCTTTTTTTTCCCTAGGTGTCACACACAAACACATCATTAGTTCAAAATCAATGTCCAAATGAGAGATGTGATCAGAGAATTACATCTATTCACAGTAGCACAGAGAGCAGCGCTGTGGGCCAAGGGCAGTTCCTGAGCTGTCATGGGGAGCAGTACTGCAGTGGGCAATTGATGCCTCTCACCACAGTGGGAACTGCTGCCTGCTGGTAGGTGATTATCACCAGCATTCTTTCAGAGTAATGTAAGTAAGCAACGTTTCAGGTGGCACTGTAATATCTACCACGCATAGTATTTGCAGAGGGATAATGGAACAAAAACGCTTATCTGAGGAACCCCTGCTCCACATGAAGTTACTACTGCGCAGGCATCACTCCCATCCTACAGCAACTACTCCTCAGTGCCAGAAGCCCATTGAATGAGCCCAAACCTACACGCAGAGAGCCAGACAGCCCGCTGGGAGGAGTCATAGGCACTTGAGACCATTTCCCTGAGTTGGGCAGCAACGCAGGAGCAGGAGGAGGCTGAGACCTACCGAGTGCCCACTGGGTCAGACACACACAGTACCTCAGCCACAATAGTGCAACTGCACCAAGTTGCCCAGGACAAGAGGGATCACTTGCTCTGTGTTCAGTTGAAAATATATCCCCCCCCAAACATTAACGTGGCATTTCTGCACCTCTGTTATATACAGACAGGAAGCACTGGCAATCATGCAGAGATGGGTAAGGGCTGACAGGCCATTTTGAGAGCATTGAAATCATCCTGAAGCTCTGTGGTATATGTATAGATGATGAACTAAACCAAGAGCACAAGGTGTATTTGAAAAGAGAACAACAAAAAACAACAAAACATTACCTTGGGTGAAAAATCCAATAAGCAGCCTAAACCAAAACAGTGCCCAGTCCCATCAAACCACCAGTTTGTTGATGATTCCCTGCCTCCTGTTATAACAGCTATGTTTTTATTCACATACAGTGCTATTTAAGCCATACATTCAGCCAGCACAGCTCAGTGTAGATCCCCTGCCACCAAAGTACGGCAGGGCTACAAACATAGCTTCAGCAAGGTAAGATCAATTTACACACTCTAGGAAAGCATTCAAAAGTTAATGCAACTAATCTCCTGGATTCACCTGACAGGAGCTAAATTACTGATCTTTGCAATATGAAAGCACCAAAAAGAACAAACTCAGAACTGCACACTTTCATGTGCACACTTGCCTCCCCTTGTCAAACTTAAAACAGTCATATCCAAAGAGCTGCAGGGAGATTTGAGAAACACATGTTGTTTCTGTACAATTTAATCATGGTGCAAGCAAAAGGCAGATGCTCCAAGAAGTCAGTGGTTGTGTAAACAAGAAACAGCATCACCTGAACCTGTGGTACAAGCCAAGGCTCACAGAAATACATGCAGGGAGACTGGCAGTTTAGGCTATTGGAGCCTTCCCTGAATCTTTAACATGTACTTGAGGATGTACGGCCCTACAGCCAAAGCCTGCTACAGTCACTGATACATCACTGATTCTCCTCACTCAAGGGACAAATGTGCATTATAAACCAAACTTCATTTTTCCCTATTTCCCCCCTCTCTCCTGGCAGCTCCCTACACTGCAACATAAAGCAGAGCTCCTGTAAGGCCACTGCAGAGGCTGACAGACTATGGGATGAAAGCCTACTGCACAGCAGATGCCCCCCTCACACCTGCCTGCTTTCCTCCGCATCCCACCATGCAAATGCAGCATGGGGATTTCCATCCTCAATAGGCAATATGTAAGAGAGGAAGAGAAGATTACTCTACCAATAGTCCCAAATATTTTTTCTACTTTTTCACTCTCTTCATTGTGGAAAAAAGAGCAATTTCTCCAGGACAGGTCATTGTTCCTTGACCCTAAACACAGAGCATTACATCAGGCTACAGAAAGTCGTGTGATGTGGGTTAATATCACTAACATTAGCTAAACAAAAATATTTTTTTATTCTTAGATATCGCTTCCATTCTGCACACCATGCACACTGATTTGTTGTATGGAGGAAACAAGTTGAATGATCTGAGCCCAGGAAAGGTTTTCATTGAAAACACTGAGACTACCATTTTTCTTTTTTAGTTTTGCCTATCTTTTAAGTTTGAAAATTCAGATTGCACTTAACCTGTCTAACACAACACTGTGGCTTTCCAATGTATTTCAGTAGGAGTCTCGCAGCTTCCACCAGGTGCATCGCACTCTTCACAAAGCCCATCACTGGAGGAGGAGTGGTTCCAAACTTTGTACCAAGGATGCATTATTCCAAACTCCAGCTGTTTATCTAATATGTCATATTCAACTACATCTTCCAAAAATTATTCTGCTCTTTGCTGGAAAGGGATAAGCTTTCTTCCTTATCCTGTAAGAAGAAATGTTATCTTGCATATTCAGGCTCTGAGCAGAGTTTGAGCACAGGATGATGGAGGCTCCGAGTGTACTGCTGTGACATGATCTTTTTTTGAAACATGTTCCAAGAGTGAATTTTGCATTTTACCAAAACATCACACATCACAGACACAATTTCATGAGCAAACTATACTTAATATATGTACACGATACTTAATATATGTACATTTTACTTAATATATGTACACTAAACTTCTTCTGCATTTGTTTCAGGCCCTCATTCTCTCTATATCAGATGGTGTATAATTCCCATCTTTTGCATTGTTTTTATCTTGAAGTTATTATTGATTAGGAATAAAACCTTTAGGTCTTTCCAGTTCTATAGATCTCTTGGTATCATTTTCATTAAGTTACTACTTCTGCTGTTTTCTGTAATACTGCATTCTTCTCCTGCCTTTCCACCTTCATTTCAAAGCCTGGAACAAGTGAGATGAAACTTAATGCTTCTCTACTTACCCTGCTGTATCTGCTAGCACTTAACTTGAATGATGGTGGTAGTTCACATCTGACCACACCATGATTACCATTCTGCCTTCAACTTACTCTTGTTAACCTGCATAGTTTGTTCTAGAAACAACAGTTTCAAAATTTCTTTAGTAATGTCATGCTAGTAAAATTCCTCTTTAAAAAAAATCCTCTTTTTTTTAGGTGAATTTATACCAACACTCTTCATTATTATTCTGTCAGCACATTCCTTAGCAAAAATTTTGCTGCAGCCCCACTGGAAAGACTAATTTTGTTTATTTTTTATTTATATTGTATGTATATTTCCAGGAGGAATACTATAGACCAACTATTATTTATTTTTCTCTTGTTTTGCAACATAATAAGGCTTATATAAAATACTCCTTCTTCTTTAATCTTCATTATGTTACTTGATCGTATATGCTATTCTGAATATAATCACAATCCACACTTCAATCACCCTCTACCATCTGCCTCTTGCTCCTGTACCAGCATACACCTATGTGAACTAGAGAGATGGAAACAGGTGAAAGACTTCTGTTTTCTTTCTCCTTATTATTTTATCAGAAGCTTATAATTTACTCCAAAAATTGAGGAGTCACAGAGTACTATCAAAGGCTATGAGTATTTTATCACATTTTCACCTCAACACATCCCAATTCAGTTGCATGATGTTTAATTTTAGCACTTTTTAAATAATATTTTCCATGCCCTGAACAACATCCTGAAATGACAGCAGCATCTTCAGCAGACAAGTTACCTCAGCAACCAGTGGTTTTACACTCTCTGTGCAATTCTGTATCAACAATATCCTGTGTGATACATCCCAAATATGCCACACTGACAGCCTCACTGTACTGCATGAAGACTTGGTTAAGGGTATTTCCTTTTGAACAACCTTCCCCTTGTTTCCCTACGGTCTGAGTGCAGCACCTCAAGGATGCAGCTTCTCAGCCATTAGGTGCCCCTGCCACAGGATCAGAAATAGTCTTGCATCAGACCATCCAACAAGATCCCATGATTTTTCCCGCTGATTAAGAGTTGATATTAAATCCTCGGTAGCATTTAAATCACTGTAGCTTTTGCAGTACGCTTATGCATACAGGTTACCAAAAGACATTTGTGAATAGTACCTCCAGCTACTGCATGACAGTTTGGTTCACATTTTCTGTTAGCCTAAGAAAGGTTATGTAACCTTTAAAAGTTCAGAACTTGTGTTCTAGGAAACATAAGTAACCAAACTGTATCCTCAAAATAATTCAGCACTGAAAGATTTCACAACTGTTTCCTAGCATCCGTAAGAGACAATGAAAGAAGAGATAACTGTGGAGAAAGCTTCTCTCAAGCTTCCATTAGAGAACTCAGATGAATTCATTTTGATGTCAGTGGCAAAGGGTTTGGCTTTAGAGGCCTTCCATGTGGAAGGTTTAGGTCACTGCACCACTAAAGAGAAGTAGAAAGTTAGTAGAGTAAATGCATAAGTCCAATTAGGCAAAACAGTCTCCTTTACTGCCTTCTGCATGGTTAAGACTCACTGTTTGCTGATCAAATACTAAAGGCAAATCTTTTGTGGTTAACTGGGGGTTGCAGTCAACAGGGAAAAACAGACCTGATGTAGCAGCTGCATATGGGGAGATGCCGCACTCCGCACAGGGGCTGGAAGCACCACCCGCAGGGCTCCATCTGATGAAAACCCTAGTGCGATGTGTTCAAAACCTTCATATAGAAAGGTAAGTAGATAATATGTATAGCTTCACTTATGCACAGTTCAAGGTCTTGCACAACCAATTTGTAGCACAGAGGTTTTACTGCATACAAAGATTATTGTGTGTCTGTTTGATGGTAGGAATATCCATATGAAAGCAGGTCAACCAGCAGCTGGAGCACAGCTTGATGAAGTACAGAAGATTTTATAACATCTTTTGAGTTTGATTTTTACTTCTAAAGAAATTTGTTGTGTGACAAGTACAAGCCAACTATTAACTATTAAACAAAAAGGAGAATATTTTGGTTAACAATCTTTTAGTCCATTTTTGAATGTCAGCACATGTCCCCCTGGCAGATTCCATAAATTCAAGAATTACCAGATGGTTGTATAACAGCAATGCCCAAAATATGCTCTAGAAATTAAAGAATCACAACAAAAGACAATGATTGGGTTACTAAGAGACATGAACATCTACTCCACTTCCATTAGGTGGACAGAGAAATTTAAAACAGTGCCAGGAATAGCCCATCTTCCATCTGCAAGAGTAGCACACAGCCTGCCCTGGTATGATGCAACACTATACATAGCAGCATACTGTAGATACAGCTAGAAATGGATAGATTTTACAAGAGCTGATTTTAAAATCAAAGTAATGGAAATGAATAGAAAATGACATGAATAGTTTTCTTGCAGGATTTGCCTCTTGGAATGATTTATCTCCACAAACAATGCTCACATTTGGGTTTTGAAACTTCAGCAAAGGATTTTTCTTTTTTTACTAGGCATTTTACATATCCCCTCTTCCAAATTTATACTCAGCTTCTTTTATGACAAAGGTACTTTGGGATTTTTTCTTTTGCTATGTTCAGTAACTTTCCCACTTAAAAGCAGTGTTACAAGAAGTGTCCTCAGTTACAGGTGTGCAATTCAGTCATAAGGGATATGTAGATAACAAATTATTCACAGTTTCAATTTTTTTTTCCATCTAGTTAGTAGGTGCTGTACAAAATCTTTCCTGACAATGATATATTTATGAAAACTTAACTCCCATCAACAATACATCACTGATTTAGGAGATGTGCTCTAAGTGAACATTTATATTCTAAATTTCTGAGAATAGAAAATGTTATCCAGGAAAAATGTATATGTTAGCACAAAGAATTCCCTAGGAGAGGGCAGTAGTACACGACTTGCAGTCAGACACCACAGCTTTTACATAAAAGAATTTAAGAGGTGCGAACAGCAGGGCACTGAGTGCTGAGAGAGGCGAGGATATGGTACTGGTGTTTATGAATAGGACAGTGCTACAGGCTGAAGCCATTCACGGTACAGAAGCACATGTTTACAAGAAGATCTCAGGCTTGTAAACAGCAGGGCTTTAAGCAGGCGGAGAAAAGTTCATGTTCCTGAGAAGGGAATGCAGCACAAAATGTCCTGCTTCTTCACAGAGAGTCACCCTGCTTGCAGATGTCTAAAATTAGAGGCACAGCCATTGTTCCAATGGATAATCAAGGCTAAGAGCTTTTTCAGGGCATCTCTTGACAGCATGAGGGCTGGTACAATTCAGCATGTCAGTTTAGCTGCACTGAAAATCTGAAACGGCAAAATTACAGTCTTATTTTTTCTGTATTTCATTACAAAGATACTAATATCAATTGGATTCATTTGATGATGGGATTAAAAAGGTGTTAACACCTTTTAATGAGATCAATCACATTCTAAAAAAAATATCAGGATATGGAGTCAGGGGAGTGCTTTGAGAACAAATTTAATGTGAGAGCAAAATTTGGTGTGCATAAAAGATTTCTTGCAGGATTTTTTTATTTCACTTTAATCTCTACATAGTAGAGTCTAGAAATCTATTAAGAAGAAAACTATAATATTTCAGCTGCAAAATTAGAAAGCACCACAGTAACTAATGTTCCTTCACCAACATCTGAGGGGCATCTTGCAGTAGTCCTGCATTTTTGAGGAAACAGGATGCTGATAGAGCAACATCAGAAATGACTGCACTGAAGTAGAGCCCATGATAATGGTAGGTACCTGCTGACGTCCTTGAAATTTGCCCAGCACTGCTACACAGAGTTTAGGTTTGCTTAAATTCACTAGAAATGGCTCTGCCTGCACTTTGCTTTCCAAGACACTGTCTCCAGAAAGTAAAATGGCTGATTAAGATGACACCACAGTAAAGAGGTTGTAAACTAATATGTGATCTGTGCCATATAGGACATAGTAATGATAACCAAATTGGGAAAAATAACACAGAAATCCCAAAGAAACAAAACTCTGGAACCTAGGCTCAACAAATAACAAACAGCAAAAATAGTAACAACAAAGTAATCATTAATCATTGCAAATTATTCTACAGCTTTCTAAATTTAATTACATAAGGTCTTCCTACAAAAATCTATGCCTTTGCAGCTCAAGTTTAAATATGACATGAGCAAAGCATTCCAGTAATGCATCAACTAGCCAAAAAATTACATAAACAAGGAATTACAAACCAGAGCCATTTCTGTGCTCTAGAGCAGTAATATTTCTTTTCTGAGCACAAAATAAGGTTTGCTGTCCCTGTTACCAAGCATACACTGATTCAAAGTTTTACAAATGTTGATTCAAATTTCAAGTAAGCATCTTGTTCTGTATGATTTCAGAGAATTATAACATTAAACTTTTATTATTCCCCAAATTCACTGACTGTTCCCTTCACATGAGGACATGGAGAGGACTCTGTAATTGAGATAACATATTGCCTAGTCCTCCTATCCCTCTGCAAACCTAAGCATGATTATACAGATTACTCTTTTTTACTGCTATAACATGGTTCATTTTTGCACATTGACTTCTAAATTTGCAGTGCGACTGAAAACTGACGTTTTGATTAGGAGCCTACATCATACTTGATTGCATGTCTTACTCACCAACACATGTTCACATGTCCTACAGGTAGCACAGCCTGGTGCACCAACACATTCCAGATAAACTGAATATACTGACTCAGCAGCACTGCAGCCACCCTATTGTTACTTGCAGTCACCATCTCTAAAATAAGTCTGATTGTTATTTACAAGGGCTGTGGGAGGTACTGCAGCACCTTCTCTTTCTACTGAAAACAACAGCAATAAACCCAGTGCACTTAGTAACAAATGCAGTTTTCTGCACAGCACCACCCAAGCCAGTGTAGTGCCTCCCCCTGCCCCAATCCCAGCTTGCTGCACCCTCCTCATCCACACACCACTGCCCACCAGTTATCACAGTGCCAAGAAATGTACACACCACTCAAGGAGCAATCATGCTAAAAGCAGACACAGTCACATTTCTTCCTTTCTGTACCATCACAAAATACCTGTGCACATGTGGAGGAATAGACAATGATCCCTTCAAGTCCCAGGGTGGGAAGGGAGACATTATTCCATGCCCCAAGCTCTTCATCTTGCAGCTGCTTCTTTTAGGTAATCTCCATCTCTACCAAGCAAATCCCATGCCACTTGCTTCAGCCTATGCTCATTTTTTTCTCCAGTCTCATAGCATTTCCTATCCTGCTGCAACTATAAAACTCTGGGGTTTTGCATTGTTTTAATGCCATATTTCTTTCTAACTTTCTTGGGCGATACCTTGTCACTGATTAGGAGTGCTCCAGCCTGATCAAGGAAACAGGATTATTCAAGATAATTAACATTTCTATAGGGCACACAGATTTGAGACCCAGAACACAAAAGAGTGACATCAATTACAATGCTTGAAGGATCCTCATTCATTATCATGTTTACTTGCAAACAGAAAATCAGTGATGCCTGGATTAATATTAAAAACAACATGGACTGTTATCACAAATAAACTTATTTTAAGTGTATTTCCCACAAAGCACATGCAGTACCTCTTCAAATATAAAAAATGAAAGTATTAAAGACAATCTAGTGTAGGCCATTTTTTTTAAGAGCATAAATACAGAGAACAGAAAAACCAGTTTATGATAATTTATTTAGATTTCTTACTAGTAATATACGTTTTAAAAGAAGAGGCATAACAAGCTGTAAACCAGGGTATGATAGTTAAATTAAATGGCACAGTTCAACTGTATAATTCAGAAATTTTTTTAACAAAAAAAAGACAAAAAGGGTCATAAGCAGAGTTTTTCTTGTTTCATAAAACTGTTTTTGAATTATACAATTGAGCTCAATTGTTATAAGTCATTTTAAAAGATAATTTTGCTGTATGCCACAGGTTGTGAGAAGAACATAGTATATAAAAGACATCAAAGCTGTACTTCAAACCTAAAAAGACAGCACTTTCTCACTGGTCAAAAACCTGAAAGTGATTATAAGTAAGAGGGAAAAAAAGCATTTACTAAGTCAGAGACAACAAACAGGAGCCGAGCAAATGGGGGATTTCTGAAAGGCGCATACAGGAAATAGCATGCAGTTTTCTTTAAACAGAATTCAACAATTTCCCAAGACTTGACCAGCCATCTCAAAGTTCTTGTGAAGACCCACTTTCTGTTCCAAAATAGCTCTCATGACCTAGACAAAATTCTTGACTGCTTCAGACTCCTAGCCAGCCTGGCCCAGGTTCACCTACAACCAAGGCTGAAAACAAACACATCAATTTTTATCTTTCACACAGAGTAGTCTCAATATCTTCAAAGTCTTTCTTCATTTACTGAGGTTGATCCAAAGTGCAAGATACAGCTCTTTTGAGGAGTGGGAACGTGATGTCCTTGGGTTTCCAGGATTGAGGGGGACAAAGAAACCAAACCAAAACTATTACTTTCTTTTTCTCAGGCCTTGTTTTTGTCTCTGAGGAAGGAAAGCTGCTTGTCTCCTCCTCCAAACTCAACAACACTGGGTCTCCATCCTTTGCCAGGGGTCATTGATTTTCCTGTATTCATCATGTTAGTAATAATTTCTACCTCACTGTATTACACCAAACATCATAGCAGTGTGACAGACACAGTAAAGGCAACAAATACAGGGAAAGCTGTAAAGGGTCTCAACACATAAAGAGGACTTCAGTTTATCAGGCTCACAAGAACCCTCCCAGAGCACCAGGAGAATGGTTGCCCAAGGCTGCAGCTCCCCAAATGCTCTTGATGTGCAGAAGACTTCTCTTGGCTGCAGAAGACCTTGAGAGATGTTGGTTTTAAAGTATCATTTTACAGTACTTTCTCTCCTCATTTTAGGACAGCTATGGAAAAGTAACAAAAGCCACACAACAGACCCATTTTTGAAGACCAAGTGAAAAGAAAAAACCCAAACACTTAATATTGTGATTCCAGACCTAAATTTAGACCCTAACAAATTTTAAGTGAACACTAACGGAAATTAACTGAATTCTTTCTCACCTCTTCTTGTTTACAGTCTGATAAACTGGGATACCACACTACCAGTGTCACACAGGATGTCATTTTTTTCTCTTGGCAAGTAAATGTCTGTGAAAGAAAAAGCATTGCATTTATAATGATAGCAACAGAACTTGCTAACATAGTTTTTACCAGGTTTCAAAGGCACAACTTCAGGTTTCTGAAGTACAGTGCAATGTCTTTTAGATCTACACACATTTTTCTACCCTGTTGAGTAAGTTTAAAATGCAGAAGTAACATAATTCAATATTAGACTATTTCACAGTACCAGATGAGTCCAAAACATAAGAAACAACATTAAAAGCAGTGAAATCAATCAAATTATGTATCTGAAAAAAAAAATAGAGCATAAAACAATGGTAGGCCCAGGAACAGACAGACTGTCTCCTCTTTTCCTCTTGGGACAGATTTCTTTTAGTATGGCTTCAGTCACTCACCCTGACATTTCCTCAGACTCCCCAGAGCCCCTTGCAAGCCTGGGTCAGAATTGAGCACTGAAGTTAGAAGATGCTTCTTACCCTTTACTTAGTAGGAAACAAGGGGAAATAGCCACCCTATTAAAGCACAAGATATGTGTGCATTTTGTGTGATTTTTCTTTTTTGATTTAATATGTAACTAATTTTCAAGTACTTTTCTAATTTTTTAAATCTCAAAACCACATTCCAACTTCTATATATTAGCCTTCACCTTTGATTCTTCCAGAGTTTAATCTTTCTCCTCTCCAGCATGCTGCCAGTACCAAACTGCTGCTTGGCTCCTGCTCCTTAGTTCTCTTAATTTGAAATAATTTCTCCTTTCTCCTCAGACATTATCTGTAATAATTGATGGTCAGTTGCTGCTTTGCTATCATAGCAGCTGGCAGCAAGCAGGGAGGGATGGGGCCGCTGCAGAGCACCAAATCTGAGGTTTTACCTGAAACCCAACACCAGCAGCAGTGAAAGCCAGACCTTGAAGACAAGCGGCAGGGGCCATCTGTTGGCAGATCTCCAGTTAAAAGCAAGAGCCCACAGTGCAGGTTTGGTGAGCTCCTTTTGGGCCAAAAGGAAAGTTTAGGGGTTCCCCACTTCACTGGGGTACACAGTCTGGTCGGTGGGGGACGTGAATCAGGAATATATTAGAAAAATATGATAGCAAAAGATAGTTTGTCACAAAAGGAAAGAAAAATGAGAAAAGGAGTTGTGCTTAAAGGCAGCCCTAAAGGGAGAAAACTTCTGTTTCTTGTAAGAGGAATGAAAGGTTATTGCTCCTACATGACAAGAATAGCATTTTTTACATTCCCCTTTTCAATAACAGCAGCTAAATTCTCACAGGATTCAATGTTTATGCTCACAAAAATCAATTTTTCCCGTTTTTAAAAAAATTATGTACACTAAATTGCTGCTACAACACAATCTACATTGTTTAACGTACCCTGCTTTGATTTACTGTTCCATTCATAATCTGCTGATGATTAAGCTTCTCAAAACCAATCCACTGGCCTTTCTAAGTGATATCAAGTTGTTTGTTTTTAATCTGCTGAAAATCATACTGTAGACAGATGCATTATTGAAGAATTACATTTTAATTCATTTTCACACAGTGCCTGTGATGGGCATTTGGATTAACGGAGTACAATAATGCTTCTTTATGCCTGTATCTATTCAAATCAGAAATTACCTGCATACACTGTCTCTGATGGTGGCCAAAAATTGTACAAAGAATGGAGGATATCACACAGCCCTGCTGCTCATCAATGAGTCTTTTTCTGTTCTAATGCTTTTGTCATGTATATGAAAGTCATTATGTAGTTTAGAAAACAGGAGATGAAGTGAAAGAGGAAGATCAGGGACCTGGGATGCATTAATATTCTACCAGCGTCAAAGATATTTCCCTCGAGGGGCTCCTACAGGCCACACTGTTATTACAGTGCCTATCCATTATCTTGTGCTGTACTTGGTATTAAGACAATAATGGAGAGAATAGGATTATGTGCAGATGATAGGAAATGCGAAGGCAATTCAGCAAGATAGGAAATGAATGGAGACATGATTCTTTCATCGAAGCTGGGCATGGTTTAGCATAGGGGAAGGGAGAAGATAAATGAAGCAAAATGAAATCTTTACAGGTTAGCTGGGGTAAAATGAGTGTTTACATAGAATCCGATGAGTTTAACCTTTTTGATACAGAATATCACAGCATCTTGCTTTAATGCAGCAGTGTATATCCCTTCCGAGGTCTGGTTTGATCTGAAAACTCACTCAACACACATAGGGAAATGACTAGTGTTAATTTGATAGAGGTGGCCTTATGTAATGGATAACTGTTTAATTCATCCCAAAAAAGGGAAAATACTGAATGCCACTCTGAATTTCTGTATTTCAATTATAAACTAGAAAAATCGTGTCCTGCCCACTAAAGAAACAGACAGAAAATAATTTTTTTTTTAAAAGCAATAAAGAAGGATTGAGCATAACCCAGTGAAACCCTGATCCCACATTTAAATGCTCACATTATGCTTTGCTATTGCACACCTTTTTATTTCACAAGTAAGAGTCAGTGGCTGATAGCAAGTCACAAAGGATAATAATTTTAGGAGACCAGCAATGAATTATAGTGATAAACAAAGACAGGACCAGATTGTGTCATTTACAGACATTTCTGTGGCTTATGTCTGTCATATTTTTTTTAATTAGGATAAATCACACACACATTTGCAATAACAGCACAATGCCAAAAGAGATCATTTTTGCTCCCTAAAGTACAACTATAATTTTATTCCTTTTAAGCAGCACTTGAAGGCTTTTCTTCAGTTAGGTTAAAACCCAACCAAGTAGATCAGCAGCGCAATGCATCTAAATGAACGTAGACATCAAAGAGGCACGAGGCAGCTGTAGCACAGCCCTCGCGGCACACGCGCTGCCCTTGCACTGGATGGTGAGTTCACAGCACAGCGAGAAACATGCACATCATGGAACTGAAATGCCACCTTGCACGCGCCAACTCTAACCAAGGATCCTCACTAACACACTGCCAAGCAACGAAACGTGTCCATACGCACAGCAGGGCTCCCAGCACAGACAAACCATGCTGCGATTGCGTTGTCACCGCAGGCCTGGCCCCGCATCAGGCACACAGCCATGCCAGCGCAGCTCCATGCTGCTCTCTGCTGCTGCCTGCCACTCAACGCCTCACCATGCTTTCCCATTCCTCCCTTTGTCTCCATTCCTGCTGTTTGTCCATCACGACGTAAACGTTGCCTTCCCTTAGCTGATGCTGCTGACTAAACCACATGATGTATTGATCCTGGTTGCCATTCCTGCTCCATATCTGATCTCCCTCCCAGCTTTGTGGCTGTCCCTGCCAGTGACTGCCACCTGCCAGCAACCAGTTCTTCCACCAGCCTGATCCACAGCAAGGCTTCCCTCGGCTCCTCCACCCTCCTGGAGCCTCTGTCACGATAAGGTCTTTCTTCACCGGAGAGGTTTCCTGTATTTCACGTTTACAGGCCAGACCCCAAGCAGATGAATACAAGTTTTACGACCCAGAAGCACATACTCATATGTGGCAGCACCTGCACTACACTGGCCAGCAATGGCAAAACACTTAGCTTTAAAAAAATAAAACTGATTTATGAGCTTTTAGACATATCCTGCATTACTTTTAACACCTCCTGCAAAGGGGCAAAGCCATCAGTAAAGCAATGAGAGAATGAGAACCTTGTGACAGCCCCTGATCAGGCAGCAGCAGGGTGGCAGGGCTCAGGGAGGAGAGAAAGCTGCAGCTCAGAGCAGAAATGGAAACTCCAGCAGCCCAGTAAAACCAGAGTACATGATGCAAGGCCCTACACCCCAGTTCAGCTGGACTAGGGCAGGGGCCTGAATGTCTGCCCCTGCCAGCTGTACACAGACTTGGCACTGGACCTGCTCAACCCTCATGTCCCCAGCAGTGCAGAATGTGGGGCAGGGAGCTGCTACACAAACCCTGGAAGGAGGAAGTAGTCTGGAAAATGCCAAGTTTTAATACTGACACACAGAGGAGAGGTAGCCCAGAAGCACCTCACAAACATCAAATAGCTCAGGGCTCCACAGCAAGAGGCTGAGATGGCAAAAGTACCCACGCTCCAAGCAGGAAGTAATCTTGTACCAACAACATCATTTTTTATATTATCTTCTATTTCTGAGGTATCAATAGGTGTGAAATTCAGCCCCTCCATACCTGTGTTTCATCTTGCGGTTCCATGGGGCTAGCATTAGCAAAGGCACACAGTGCCAGCTAAAATCAAAGCATCCTCACTGCAGCTAGCAATGAGGACAAGGTTTCCCTGGTGCCCTAAATCATCTTTTCTCATCAGCTTCAGGTGACAAGAAGCTTTTCTGTGAGAAGTATGAATCACCAAATTTGGGGAATTAGGGACATATTCATGAGGGACATGAATATGGGGAGATGTTTAAGAGCATCAGCAGAGGTAGGTGTTAGGACTGCCCCTTGCACAGGCAGGTGGGGACTGTGCTGCACTGCTGGGGGCTCTCTGCTCACCACCTCACAGCACCACATACTCCAAAGATATTGCTAGAAAAAACACAAAGAATATCGTCTAAAAAAGAGTAATAGTCCAAACAATGTTGTGTGGCTAGCCAGTTATTGAAAGAATGTTTATAATCATGTTTTAATACTCCTTAACATAATGAACCCTTATTTATATAATTTTTAATTATGTTTTGAATTAACTAAGCATGAATCTAGACTGTCCCATAACAACATATGGGGGCCATGAGAGATAATGATGCATTTTCTTGTCACCTTTTGATCTTATCTAATGTTACTAGCTTTTATATTACTAGAAAGAGTTAACAGGAACAGCCAATTTAATTAATCTGGTCTACTTACTTTGTACACTGCTACTTCCTTCTCAGCTGAGTGCAGCCTGACTACACATTTGCACTAGAAATTACAAGTGAGTGAAGGAAATACCTTCATGAGTCATAAACTTTACCAATCTCTTACATCAATATCTCTTGTCAGAAGTTAAAGGCAACTAATTGATAAAGTCACTTTCAAAAATTATGGATGGATTAAGCACATTCCAAAACACTAGTTCAGTATAATAAGGTCAACTGCTTTGAATGACCCAGAAGGTCACCCTAGCATGGGGTCAGACCCACTCTTGGTCTGCTGCATCATATTTTATTGCCTGGTTTAAGAAACAGCTTAGGGATTTTTCACCTGGTAAGGCTGACTAGCTAGAAATAGTCTGTCCAATTTATGTAATGGGAAACCTACTCCACCAAGTATTTCTACCCAAAGGGTAAAAGCTTGGCAAATGATCCCACAGCCAACTTCCCATGAGCAAATTGAGCCCAAGAACACAGATATGGAGGGTCCTCTGTATATATATCCAAGTGCAAAAGCACATGCATAAAGGCAAAGCCACACCTCATAAAAGGTGACCTGTTCCTTTCTGTTCTCATCTGTCTGCATGTGACACACCAGGATAAGGGCTGTCCCCATCCACACTGTATGCCTTTGGCCTCTCTAGAGCCCCACTGGAACTGCCACAATGGGACTTCTGCCCCAGCTGGTGTTGGGTTCTCTGTTTCGAACAAGACTCTTATGTTCCTCATAGCTTCCCACTAAGATATGACCAAAGCTCTCAAATACTCTGCTGAGACTTCTGGATCTATAGGAAGGACAGTCACTCAGATCAGCATCGGGCTGGAAAAACTTGGGAATCCTTCTGCTTCCACTCTTAAGGCCAAAGAATATTGAAATTGGGTGGAATGGGGTCAGAGAAGTAGTTTAATGATTAAATTCAATGGTTACAATTTTTTGCTACAAGGAAACTCCAGGATTGAGGAGGTTGTTCTCTTGCTTGCTGCCCCCAAGGAACACAAGAGAGTCCAGGTTTATGGGGAGTAGTATCTTTTATGAGACAAACTATTAGAGTTAGGGGGAAAATACACAAGCAAGAAGCCATTCTTTAGATCTGAACCAGAGGCTACAAACTGCAGCAGTAGTATGTTGGATAATATATGCTTTGGGTTGAAGTTATTATATGATCAATTAGACATCAGGAAAGGAAAGGACAATTAGCACCTCTGGAACAGCAAATGGCTGCAGCACAGGGAGCCATGGTGGAGTCATTCCCTCCCATGGGACAGCAATGAGAGAAACAGATAGCTGGACAGGAATGAAAAGTGAAAAGTTAACAGGAGAGAAATGAAAATAACAAAATTACATAAACCGATGCCTTTTGTTGGCTCTCTGCTCTTCAACTTCTTCTAGAACAAGAAATCTTCATTTGAAGGTTTTCTCTTCAGTTTGTTTTGTAAATCTGCTTTGAAAATCAGAACATCAGAATAGACAGTTTTTCTGAAAAAAAAAAAAAACAACAAACAAACCTTCAGGCTCTGATAATGACATTCCTGTGCTTCCTTGAATACTTGAAAGAATTTGTCTTGGTTTACAGGCTCACTGAATCTCACTTACAGTGTTTTCACAGGTGCATCTGATGCCTGAGTCAAGCTCTCCACAGTACTGGTACGTATGTGCAGGGTGCCCATGCCATGGAAAATTAAACAAAAATATCAAAATAATTAGTAGAAAGCCTTTTTTCTTCTTGGCTCAGCTCTCATGGATTGACTCCATTAAAATTAATTGACTTATGACCTGCAGATTAGCTTTTTTGCTTTGCACAATACATTCAAAATCACTGTGGACACCATCATAAAAAAATCCAAAATCACCTTTAGTCTGTAATCCTGTTTATGGAACATGAATGTCCCATTTTACCCTCCTACATTCCAAAGCAGAAATACAATTATACTCAATGCCATTTCTACAAAAACAAAAACCCAGAACACCTTTGTGAAAGTGAAATAATTGCTAAAATATGAACTACTACATATCTCAGCAGACAGCACCTATCCTCACTACCAGCTTGCTGCATCTCCACTTCTGGAGGAAGAATAAAAATGCTTAGGAACTCCTAGAGCAGGCAAGAAAATTATTATATTGGATTACAGAAACAGAAACTTTAGCTAGTCTAACATAAGGTAAAGATTCTTTGTTTGATCCAGTCAACATTAAATACCACCTTTTTGCTGACCTCAGTGACTTCCAGGTCAGAACCTGCCACCTCATTAAGACAATTCCAGCATTTCTATGCGTACAGCTGCTATGGGCAGAGCTGTCCATAACAAATGACCACTACCCATATCCAGCTTCCTTAGTCATCAGACACAATCAAGGAGAATTATAGGCTCCATTTATTAAAACAGCTAACAAGAACAACAAAGAAAGCATCACATCCAGAGTGCATCTTAACAGAAATATTTTGGCTCTGCTAACATGCATCTGGTTCACAGATAACAAACTACTAGTCTGATACACCTGAACTATCACATGTTTTCATTTTTCTCTAGTTGTAAGCAACTGATGTTTGCAATGCTCAGTGAGAGACATCTGCTTACACAGAAAGCACCAAGAATACTGGTGGTTTTCAGACCTACCCAGGCTCTGGGCTGGAGACAGGGTATAGTACCTCTGTTCTCCACTATTGTAATTGCTTAGAGCTCCATCACTTTGCCCATCAAAAGAATTGAAAAGGAATGGTATTGGAGATCTAAAATCAGGCTGTGTCTTGGTTGACATAACTCACCCTCCTCTGAAGACAATGTTTTCCTTGGCAGGTGATAAGCACCACCTCCCACATTCTACCGTAGATGCTGCTAATTAAACCACAGTGAAATTCAGATAATTAGCAACCTTTTTTAAAACAGCAGGTTACTCATTTCTAACCTTTATCTAGACAAAATGGTATTTAAGACATGTTTTAAATCTCCTATTTTCCATGCTTTCAAAAATATTGTTCTGTTCTAATAGGAAGAAAAATAAAAATAAACAACAAAACAGGACAAATCATATATGAAGCCAAAAGCAGAGAAGGCATTCATCACCAGTGCTTGTCAGCATTTGCATTGTTTGACCATGTGAACACGGTAAAGAGTATGTTCAATCTCTTTAGCAAAGATAGATTCCTCAGATTATAAAGATATGGCAATTTTATTCTATTTAAAAAATAAAAGCAGATTTTTAAAACCTATTCAATACCTGTATACTTTTGTGGGTGCCTTTTTTAACTTTCAGTAATGCATTACATTACCAGCATTTGGTATGCAGCGAATTATTATGCTTACTTTTTTATTATTGTTATACTTAAGCACACATTGGTATTTCTGTAAAAGATTTGTTTATATTTAGGATTAATATAGGGATGCCACAATTACCAGGATGGAGGCATACCTATCCCCATAGGAAATACTGCACATCCACCAAATCCTTCCCCATTCTCCGTTGGCTGAAACTTCTGCCCACAGACAGGTGGAAGGGGACTGACCCACCTGCCCTCTCATTCCACAATATTTATACTATTGTTCAAACCAGTGGCTATAGAGAATACAAAAAAAAATCAATTCCCTTTTTTTTTTTTTTTTTTTTGCTTGCAGCCACAACTATCTACCCTAACCCCTTCCCATCACTCCCTGCCACGTTCAGCAGGGTTACTGAAAAGAATGTAAGCAGGGCAGGGTTGCCAAAGCTGCTCTGCTGAGGGATCACATTTGAACCTTGCTCATTACATTGCAATTCATCTGGGAACTGGGGGGCACGGTTGCAAGTTTTTCTCTCTGCTGCCTATAGCCTTTGAGCATCCCTGGTTACTGTTAGTCAGCTGCTCTCCCCCCTCTATACACCTCTAATCACACTTCTCCCTCACCAAGCTGGGAGCTCTGCATGGGTTAACTCTGAAAAATGTTACAGTAAAGGCAGCTTTTATTGTAGTGGCTATTACAGAAAGAGAAAAGGCAATTTAGTCTTTTATCTGGCTCACAGTTTCATTAATGCCATACACTTTTAGCTGACTTGTTATGCATTAACTCACAAAAGCATGGTACACAAACACTGCTAAAATAAAAAATAACACAAGATAGTGCAAACCTGAACTCCTCAAACATAGGCTGCCTCAAATACCAATAACGCTTTTATATAATGGCTGCACAAAAAAGAAAGAAGGTTTTAAAAAATCAGCAGAGTTCCTTATTCCTCTTGCAGTGTACTGGGGAACTCTGCTCTTAGTGCTTGCAGCATCTCCTCTAGTGTGGTGACAACACGAATTTAGATGAAAGGCAACATCCTGCATCAGTAGTGACATGCTTCCCATACAGTCCATGCTTCCTCTCTTCTGGTAACAGTGGACATGAAAACAGCAGCCACTTGAGCAATTCTCATGCACCCACTGTTTCTGAATATCAGCCTCCTCATTCCCAACTTTCTATTAAGGGATTTCTTTAGTCATGGAGAGTAAAAGCCCAACGTACTCAGCTTTTCTGAAGCATCCTGCACTAACAGTCCATGAACACTCACCAGCCTAACATAACTCTGCTTCCTTTTGCTGCACTCTGTTGTGGAAGGCCAAGAAGTCTCTGCAGGACTGCTGATCAGCGCAGCTTCACAAAGCTATTAATGGTGTCCTGAGACAGCTGGTACTTACCATCCAGCAGGCAAGCATCAGAGAAACATTAAGGTTGGAAAAGACCTCAGGATCACTGAGCTCCATCTTTGACTGAAGACTGCCTTATCAACTAAACGATAGCACTAAGTGGCCATTCAGTCATTTCTTGGACCCTATCAGGGATGGTGACTTCATCGCTTCTCTGGGCAGCCCATTCCAGTGCTTATCCACTCTTTCAGGGAGGAAAGCCTTCCTGATATTCAGGCCGGATCTCCCCCAACACACCTTGAGGCCATTTCCTCTTGTCCTGTTGGTGGTTACCTGGGAGAAAAGGCCGACACCCACCTTACTACAACCTCCTTTCAGATAATTGTAGAGAGTGATAAGGTCTCCTCTCAGCCTCCTTTTCTCCAGAATAAACAGCCCCATTTCCCTCAGCCATTCCTCACAAGGCTTACAAATATGTTGATAGCATGTTCTATTCCATTTGACTTGGTAACCAGCTGAATCAGTTGAACCAGAAAAAGGATTCTCATTGCCATGGGATAACCCTGGTGTGTTCTCTTCACCCCTGTGGTGTAATCTGTTCAGAAGACTTCCATAATTTTTGTTTCTGATGACACTGCAGCATTACATGCTTCCAGCACTATCTTGTCCTGTTGACCATTACCAGTTATCTGGCATGAAAAACATCATTCTCTCAAAGAAAGCTGTTCCAAGGACAGACTGGAGAAAAACATAGTCAGTGTTTCCTCATCCCTTTCGTCCCATCAGGTATAGGATTGAAGCTCTTCACACAAGTTGAAAGATATTTCCAGTACTCTGCTGATATTACAACTGTGTGAGGTAATGTTCTTCCAAAGTAATTAGTATCCTTTCATCTTTAGCCTGCAAAACAGCACAGAGGACAGGCTGAACTAAGAGTAACCACTGGAATTATTTTTATTGAGACTCTGCTTCAAAATTTAAGGATTTGGATTGTGTCCGAAGAATCGCTGATGTTGCAGTGCCCAGCATGTAAGTGGATGCTAAGCATTTATTCTGAGGCTTTCCAAATATTTCTGGGCACTGCAGTCACAAATAAAGAATTAACTTTGTTATCCTGTGGGATCAGAGTGTATATGAACAACCTAACAAAGCAGTTCTCACTTATCATGGTTATGCTAAAACCTGTATCAGATTAAAGGGCATGACTACATCACTGTGCTTTAAATAAGCTAGTACCAGATATCTATGTCTATGGTTTTTCTACAAAAAATCATCCAGGGAAGTTAAGATAAACCAACTAAACCCATGATGATAATGCATGTAAGTCAAAATGCATTAAATCCCTCTGTGGATATTCTCACTGAGAGGTAAAGTGGTCTGACTTTACTGTAAAGAGGATTAAGCTACCATGAATTACAGCCATTTTCCTTTTGAATTAGATCATCCACAGAGGAGCTTAAAGCACTGTAGGCTTGGTACACTTACTTCACACATGTCCTTCATTTATCTGAATTTTCTTATAAATGGGACAAACCTTAACCAAAAGTCTCCTTTAGTGTATTTCTGGCTGACATTAAACCACATTACCAGTGGTTACGAATGTCCTATAAAAACAGCAGATTTACAAATAGCAAAACCAAAGCCATCCCTTTATACTGCAAAATAAAATGCCAGGAGCAGGTGCAGAACCTGGGACACCTGACAGGATCACAGACTTCAGTGCTCCTACTTAACTGTGGCTAATCTTGAAAAGCAAATAAGCAAAGAACCAAAACTTGAGTTCAGTGTGATGACCCATCTGGAAACATCTACTTCTCAAAATCAAGGATTTTTCAGTTTCCCCTGCTCTGCCAGCGAGCAGGTGTAGAAGCTGGTAGGGAGCACAACTGGGACAGCTGACTTGAAGTGGCCAGAGGAATATTCCACAGCACAAGATGCCATACTCAGTATATAAACAGGTAGGAGCTAGCTGGAAGCCTCCAATCACTTCTCAGGCATAGGATGGGTGTGTGAGTGTACTGTGCATCACTTGAATGTCTCGGGGTTTAGTCCCCTTTTTAGTCTTTTTTCTATTATTGTTATTATTTTAAATATGGGGAGTTTACATCAGTTATTAATCTCTTCTTATCTCAATCCATGGAGTTTACCTTTTTTTCTGATTCTCCTCCCCATACCAGTAGGTACTGAGTAGTACTTACTTACTGTCTGCAGTTGTCATGACAAGAAGATACATTTTCAGAGGTTAAATAAGATGCATTCTGAAATTTATCAATCCCACCCTCACAGATGAAATGCTAACTAATGAACAAGGAAGAGCAAACACTTCCTTAGTCTGATACTGACTGGTGTTAGTTTATCTGAATGATAAATTTTACAGTTGGTTAAAATGAAATGGATACAATTCATATTTCTGAGTATTGGCAGGTAATTGAGAAATGGCAAATAAAAATGCAATAAAGAAAGATTCTTGATAACTGAAAAGTAGTTTGGCTTTGAATGTGTCAGGGAACAGAAAGCACTAACTACAATGCAATAAAAAAGCAACAAATTCTTAAAATATTGCCTTTATCCAGTTTTCTCCACAGCAGATGCAGACATATACGTTTAATAGAGATTTTGCACTAACCTATCTATTGATGTTCTCTAGGGATCTGAGCTACTAACATTGAAAGAGGGAAAGTTTAAGAGAAATCTAACACAAGCAGATGTTGAGCTTCTGTACTTCATTTTTTACTTCTTTGTTAATCCTTGACCTTCCCAAAATGGATGAGAAAGAATCTGCCTACCCAAACAGACAGTAACTGCCAGACCCACTGCTGGCTTCACACCTGCAATCCAGATGCCAGCTACAGCAGCAGCTCAGTGCCTGGTGTGGAAGCAGCAGCTCTACTGTCAGTGATTCTGCAGGAGAGCTCTACAAACTGCTGTTGCTTTGACTCCAAGCAGATTACAATTGTCTCCTTTGTGTATCTCCAAATAGCCACTGTCAAGACTAGGTTCATGTACATTAAGTTGTAGCACTTCACCAATGAAAATATAGGGTAGTTTCTGTGTGGTGATCTATAACAGGTTAAATAAGAGTCAGATCTGAGGAGAGAGTCTGGCATGAATTGAATTTAGAAAAAAATTGAACAAGAAGCAAAAGACCATGTATTACTCATTAACTGCAGAACATGCTAGTATTGCATGTGCTAGTAAAATGTTTTAAAATTGTTCAATCATCCTCTACAAGAAAAAAAGAGATTCAGATCATTTTTCTTACAGGTCTCTGCAAGCCACCTCAGAAAGAGGACCCCTACCACTCCCACAAATATAAGATCATTCATACTAGCTTATAACATTGATTTTTACTTGCACTTTATACATAGTGTGCTAAAACAAAAGTTTTCGCTGCATTGTGTTAAATCATTATTATTTACAACTTCAAGTTTTATTTAATCCCTAACTGAAAAACTCTCTGTGCAAGAAGTTTGAAGAGCAAACTGCCATCCTGAAACTCCCAGCTCTGTCAATTTGTGCCTCTACTTGATCTGTGATGAGCCTCCTTCCATGCCCACAGAGGCCCTCTGTGTCCCACTGCCCTGCGGTCAGTTATCCCAAGGGACAATGCAGGAGCTCTGCCCATAAGGGGATGACTCCTGTCCCTGCTGCTGGGGACACTGCAAGCCACAAGGGTCCCCATTTGCTTCATCCACCACTCTCACTGCTTGCTATGTTATGAGTGGGGCCAGGCTAAGATGTTCATCCTGAAGTGACACATTTGACAGGTACCAGGTACTTCTATCTGGCACAGCTTGAATCTTCTGCATCACACAAAAAACATTCCTTGAGGGCACATGTTGCTGCAAGGGACCAGTCGTTCAATGTATATTTCTCCTGCACAACTTTCTTCAGCATCTGCATTGCTCTATGATTATCTGAATGCCATTCAATTCACCTCTAACTTGAGTTACATAAGTGTATTTGCATGTATATTGTAAGCATTATACTAAATGAGATAGGACTGCCTATGTAATCATGCTATGACTTTCCCTTAGGGAAACCTGGTAAAATTATGTTCCATTACATTTGTAAAATACCACCCATTAAAATCAGGAATAAAACTTTTATGTTCATGTGAAACAAAGCCCAAAAGGTTCTCAATACTTTAACTCATATAGATTTTGATATGAAAGCAGTATTTTCCAGGCAAGAAAAGATTCTGTATTTGACTTCACTATTAAGCACTTTTGGCTTTGATTGGTTGACAGTTATAGCTCTTTCCAATTATGAAATGTTATGAAATAACACAGAAGAAAACCAGTTCATCTGCCTTGAAGAATATAGGCAGCAACTTTGGAACAAATTTTCTTGGTGAATTTTTCTCATTTATTACTGTTTATACCATGGAAGAGAACAGCTGTTTCTACTGTAGTATTCAGTGTCCTTTACTCTTGCTGCTGGTCAATTCATTTGTCGATGCTCTGGCAAACTTTCAAGTATGTCATGGGAGAATTTTAAAAATGAAGCATTCATTTAGAAATCACACAGTGGTGATATATATACAGAGCTTCAATTTAAACCATTATTGAATACCATCCTTTTCCTTTTGTAATAATCCATTAAATGCTTTCAAGTATGGAGAAGGAATAGCAACCTGTAGATCTGAATGGAGCCCAAATGACCTATAAAATACATCCTGCCTCACTGCCTGACTAGGTCCAGCTCTCATCTCTAATGGTTACAATTGTTATTCTACTGTCCAGACAACCACACACATCAATTATACATTCTTCTGGGTCACAAATCCATTTTGTTAGGCAATGTTTTTGTCTTATTGCATAATGCTTTTTCTTCAACCTGTGATCAAAGTTGAAGGTCTCAATATTAAAAGGATATTACTTTTTCTTTAATAATTGTTGATAATTTGAAAAACAGCTTTATTGAATTCAGAATGTGCAGCTTTTTGAACTATTTAGAAGTATGTGTTTAGACCATATATTGTCTCTTTATTACAGCAAATATATTAGGCAGTACTTTGTGTTTTATGTGAACATTTTTTCTTTTGTTCTATTGGTGCCTGGCAGCACAGATATAATTAAATGTCCTTTGCTGTCTGTATTTTATGACACTTACAATTCAGTCATCTTAATTGGACTTTACTAAGAATATAAGTGGCTGGCTCAATAAGCAAAACTTTTGCAGTGAAACAAACTCAAAACCTTCCACTATGCAGTATCTCAGTGACTTTTTTAGTGTCTTGACTTATGCTTGCCTTTTTTTTAAATGATTGTGATGACAAAAGCTTCAGATAACTCTATTTAAAAGTAATCCTAAGACAGCTCTCCAAATTAATATTTTGCATATACAATTCTCATAAAGTACTCATTTATTTCCAAAGAGGTAAACCAATTTCAATTTCCTGGTTGACAAAATAAGTTAAATATTTTGGGGAGGGCAACACATACACTTCCAAGGGATTCTTACACATGTATATCTTTAAAACTCAAGAAAGTGAGAAATTCAGGGTAACAGTCCTGAAGCCTTCTTATCAGGACATGAAGCTGAGGCCTCAGCTTTGCCCAGCCACAGGCGCAATGGCACCCCATCAACAGCCAGCAGCAGAACCTCACCAGTATTCTTAGGGGCTGGAGGAACACATCCAATATGCAGTCACTCACTGGAGTGCAGAGGCTGTGCCTCAAGGAGGTTGCTTCTAGCCATGGAATGCTTACACCAGAGGTGCCACCAGAACAGCCCAACAGGTTTAAGATCAAGTCAGTGGAACAACCACTGCAGCAAAACCATTGTATTTTCATCATTTTCAAACTCTAGTCTCAGCAGCCTTCCCATCACAGAGGCAGTTTTGCTGAATACAAGATTAGGCTCCTCTTCTACGGGCACGTAGGGCACCACAACAAAATCAGGCTATGTTTAAGTGACGCAAACTGACCTACTGAAAATTATATTTGAGGCAGTCAGTTAATCTTGTAGCTGGATAAGTAACTCCACAACCAGAGGCACCAGGAAAACATCCCTTCACTGGCAGACACAAGCACCTGGCAAACTGGAAAAAAACTACAGGTAACTATAGAGAAACAAAAATTGTTTTGTTTTGAATATATGTAAACACATGAATGCCCACGTTCATATAAATACACATTCCAGTACACACACATCAGTAGGCACAAACCTGAACAGAACCTGCTGGCTTTTCATGTACTATTTCCTCCATCCATAGGCAGCTTTCTCAGGATAGTGTTGCAGTCAGAGGCTTGTGCACAATCATCCCACACTGGTCCCAAAGCATTCTCCTCATTTACTCAGTCCCATCCTCATTGGGCAGGGCCAGCTTAATCGCCATGCAAAAAGCAGCTCTTCCCTTTGAAGACCCACAAGCAGGGGTTTGGTATCATCAGACAAATGCTTTAAAAACTATTTTCATGTTCTCTTCATTCCTTTCTGGGGCGTAGGGAGGTAAGGGGGAATCATTTCTGAAGCTAGCATAGAAAACCTTGTACTTTTCAAGCCTACACAAGCATGGCATGCATTCTCTTAACTCACTTATCTTTGGTTCCACCTTTTGATCAGCCAAAGCAGTCACGTCTCTCTAAGGACATCAACACAGTTTGCAAAGGGCTTAACTCTATGTTCAAACAAGTAGAATTTTCAGGATGAGCCAATGTTCAGTATCCAGGACCTTCATTTTCCATGCTGCAAACTTCAAGAGAGTCTTCAGGTGTTAGGGGTGACAGAGGGATGGTAACAGAGCCAATTTCAGGCACCTTATAACCACACCGTGAAGACCATGTTAATTCCCAGTCTCCCACCCCTTTCATTCAATCCATGCCTTCACTCACCACACATCAAGATAATTTTTAAAGAAATCTCCGATTTTATCCTTTTGAGGAAAGAGGGAGCCTTGCAAAAGAGCTGAAGCTGAAAGGATGGCCTTGGCTCTGCACTCCTGCACTTCACCTGGTCACCAGCTTTGGGCCTTTAAAGCAGCCAGTGGGAAGTGTTCAGCTGAATTCTATTCAGATCTAGGAAAACTGAGGACAAATACTATTTCAGCGTTAAGCTTTCTGGCTGGCTGGTTAGTTTGTTTGTGGAGGCAAGGGTGTGCTAAGTTTAACTTTACTATAACTAACCCTATATAAATGCAAATAGTGTTTTTGTAGATATAATTTCATAAAGCCAAACTACCCACAATCTTTAGCACTGAAATTCAAGTGGCAACTGTGACAAGCAAAGAAAAATGAATGCATTTAACTTCACCCATCCCTGCTCTATCTGAAATCTTGTGTCAGTGTCTAAATAAGCTTTTCATTTTCTCTATTCAGTCTGCTGATCTTTGTTGATTTACAGCATGAATGAGCATGGCACATTGCAACTTGTAGAGTATACTTTTTCTAAATAATAAAACATTTATTGCAGACACATCAAGCTGCTAGTAGCTTTGAATTATTATTGCAATGAAGTGCCATGTTAGCACCTCATTTTCATTGTTACAGAAGACTCTGCGTTAACACCATATGTAATTTAATCCCATTCAGGAGAGAGGACTTCCTAAAATACATCTAGAGCTGATAAATTACAACTTGATGTTATTTTTCTAATCAACTGTTTTTCAAGATGAGACTGCCTTCATTAAGTCCATCCCACTCCACACCTTCCACACTGCGCCTATGGTGGCTGAGCAAACCACTTCCAAATGGTCTTCCCCTCAGCAAGCTCCAGCCTCAGGTTCTTCCTCTGTCAAAACAAGAAGAAAGGATATTTAATGGATAGCTGTAAAGATCTTGTTGCTTTGGGAAGGAAAGAATTTGTTAGGCAGAGAGGCACAGGTCAGCATTTTGGTGTCTCTTTGAAGGGTCTGACTTATGGCTTCAGCATTAGCCTGGGGTGGGTAACAGCCACCAGCTGAGGAGGCACAAGAAGCACAAGCTCCCTGTAGAAGCAACAGTGCTGAGGCAGCTGCTGTGCTTGGAAGGAGCCCCCAAGTAGCAGAGCAATGCCTAACAACAACAACTCACCCCAGCTGCACAGGCCCAGAGAGGGGAAATATCACAGAAAGACACTTTTCCTGGAGCGCTCACATGTTTCAGAGGATACCATAACAGTAAGGATTATAATAATAATAAATTATTAACAAATGAGGGGAAAAATCCTTCACAAAACTTAAAATTCTCAACATACCAATCAGAAATGATCTTGTCCCTGTGTGTTATTTATTAGTTTCACTTCCAAAAACTTTGGGTTTTTTTCCCTAGTGCTCCAGGTTGCATACTGCATTTATTCACTTGAAAAAGCCTCCTACTTCAGTTCCACTTCAATTTGCTTTAAAGGGCTGAATATAAGCCAGCAACACACACAATTTCATCTTAAACCAAACAAGCCAAAGCCTCTGCCCTACCACGAGTTGCCTCATTTAATCCAGCAAAAGGAGCCAGACACACGCACCACTTCCAACACACACGTACCTGCTCCCCTAACAAGCATCAATGGGAAAGGCCACAAGAAAGCAGTAGCTATGTGGCAAGAAACACCAAATATCTCCCACTAGTTAAGAGAAATATTCCTGCGTACAAAATCACATTGCTGTTCAAGTCATATGGATGAAAAATACAACCATTAAACCCACATCCTACCACCTAATGGCATTTAATATGTTAATTCAACACAATTTCAATGTCTCTTTCACAAGAATATGCTTATTCTGCTTTATTTCAAATAAATTGTTCAGTTTAAAAAATTATTTGAACAGTAAGGCACAAATAAATGAGCATTATTGTTTGCGGGTTGACTAGATAAGGAGTTAAACATCTAGAGGTGAAGTGGAGGACAATTAATGTACTACCCTGCTTAATTATCATACAATGCCCACTTCTCAGGGAATTAGAGCTATTATGATCTACTCCTACGAATAAAAGGGAATTTCAGCTCTCAGAGGGTAGCACAATAGTTTTGGAAATAATCTTTTTATGAGATTCTGGCTTTATCAGTTATGTTTTAGAGTCACCATAAACACTTCTGTATCATAGGAGAGCAACTTCAGACAGGCTTGTAATTTTAATTTTTGTTCTCATATTTTTTTATTTATTTTTCTTATGGTCTTATTCTAGAAACCAAAGGAAAAATTTCTTTGCTTTTTCAGATAACATTACTAGAACGGTAATAAAAATACAAGTAGTGTTTTAAGAAGCACAAATTATGCATAAATTGTTTTCCAATGTAATTGAACACCCAGGAAAAGTAGTCCTGATGATACTTAATGGTGCCAATATATTGGAGAGTAAGTCAACCACAGCTTCAAAGACGAGGAAAGAGGAAAAAACATTTCTTTTAAAATTTCACATGAAGTTCTAAGGCATTTTTATATAAAAATATTCTTTACTGGACATTTAAACCCAAATTCTTTCAATCTTCATCAACAGAATTGCTGATTTACTCTAAAGCTGCCAAGTTTCAGAGTTTCATAGTCACCTTTCCAGCAGACAAAACAAATGTAAATATATGAAAGTTTTAAAGCAGCCTGACCACAAAAGAATGCTTTAGGAGACCCAAATAGTGGACCATATGTGATATCAAATGGGCAAGCCATTAGCATCAGCTGTGAACATATTGTACCAACTGGGAATGAAAATAAAACATTCAACTACCAACTGTTATAATCTGTAAATAGTCAAACCAATTCCTCTGGGTTCCAAAAATATATGAATAGGGTGACTCATTGGGGTCCCATTGTCCTATTCATAGGTAATGCAGCAGATTTGCTCCTAGGGAAAAAAAAAAAAAGGAAAGTACAAAAAAAACACCCCTGTGGTTAGTGAGATCTGATATTATCAACAGTTCTTGTATGTTAAAAGACTCTTGGGTTTTTTGAAGCTATATCTAAAGATTTCACAGTAAAGACAACAAAATAGAGAATTCTTTTGAAGCAACTTTTCTCTCTACAATGTGAAGCATTAAAACAAATTATTCCTGTTGTAAATTATGTTGAGAAACTGGCAGAATACTAGAAAATTTATAGAGGGCACCAAACTGCTGAAAATTCATTCTACAGCTGGCAAGTGCACTCCTACCTACTAGTTGCTTCACATTTAATAATGCATGTTATGAACAGATGGATAGAATGTCAATAAGGCTCTCTGTATCATCAGTGGTAATGAAATACTGGACTTTGAATGCTTAATAACACAGAAAACAAAAAGCCTAGAGGAAATTTATCAATGTCATGCATGCAATACTTCAGCAGTGCTTTAACACTGTTAGTGTGAGGCCATATGTTTCTTCTAACAGGATCTACTGTAGCTGAGTGCCAAAAAAAGTTTAACACTTTTTTTTTTTAACTCCTTCAACATGTTAAGAGCAAATACTCTGTGAATCAGTCGAGCAGACTAGTCAATAGAAGTGCAATATTACTCTTTTTATCCCATTTCTCAATGAAAAGAAGTTAAGGGAAACTTGCTAGTAAGCGTTGGTCTTTATGCCTGTTTTAGAAATATATTTGCAAGTAATCTCTTTACAATTAAATACAAAAATAAAGGCACTAACATGTCTCTATAAGGCAGTGGATCTCATTGTCAAGAACTGTGTCCACCAGCATGCAGCAGGAGATTGCAACTGCTTCCTTCTGCAGCAGGGGAAGGATGTGCAGAGAAGCAGAGCCTGTCTCTCAGTGCCAGCAATGCATTGATATGCCTGTGCTCTGATCTGACATAGGCTGGACCCTCTTCTGGAACCCTGAACTGTGCAAATACAGGACTTGTTCACATTAGTAAGTGCACCTGAAAATTTGTTACAGCTCTCTATTTCTCTGCATGGACATGTTTTATCTTCTGAACAAGGAGCTAAAATTCAGCCCAGGACTTCCAAATCAGACCTTGGACTCCAGTAAAGCATCACCCTCCTTCTCTTGCCTCCTGTTTCCCAAGAAATATTGTGAGCCTTGACCACAGCAGTTGCACCTAACAAGAATGAAGTGAATTTTATGCAAGGTGCAGAAATACAAAGACTAAGAAGTATGCAGGCTTTCTGTGAAGCAGAGCACCAAGAGGTGAGACATTAAGTAGCAGCTGGGGATCCTCATTCACAATGGCCAGAAGAACTGTGCATTGAGAAGTAGAAAGAAAGCAAAGAGACCTTCCTCAAATCATTGATGAAAATAGGCTACTCATTAGATTTCTCTTAGCTAGAATCTCCTATGAGTTTTGGACACTGAGAAAAAGAACCTGAAGATGCTGTGGTGAGCATCTGACTAGTATGGTTTGGTAGTAAATGTAGTTCTCAGCCTAGAAGGTCTTAAGTGAGTTTTTCAAAACCAAATAGATATTGATAAATTTAAGAAAGTTTCAAGAACAACTTCTTAAGGGAAAAATATAATAATCTATAAATATTTGAAGTGTGTAAAGCCATCAAGGGAAAAGGGTAAAACTAGAAATAATGGAAAGAAAAAGCTCAGGCTTAATAGAGTATTGGGAAAATCTTCCTGACAGTGAGATGTATTAGCCTGTGAAATAGTCTCCCAAGGAGAGATATGGAAGCTTTCACTTGGGATTTTAAAAACTAAAATTGACATAACATTAAAAAATGTTCTCAATGAAATAATCCTACACTGGCAGAAAAAAACAGACAGAATGATCTATTGGGTTTTTAGTAAGTTTCTTCAGCCTTTGATGCTTTGGGAACACAACATGAACAGCCAAAGGTTATCAGAAAGAAGTTTCTTAAATTAATATGATGAACAAAAAGATTACAAAGGTGATCATTGCGAAAGCCTATTAAAAAGCCTCTCTCTAAATGCTGAAACGCAGATACTTTTCAGACAATGGAAGTTTTTCTCAAGACCTGAGAAATATGACCTCAATCCACCAATTTTCAAGTACATGCTTAATTTTACGTATGTCCCATTAATTTAGAGAAGACAAACCTATAGTTTGAAATAAACTTAAAAGAAACAGGCTTTCCAAGAGTCTTTGAAAATTCCCACTCTCTCTACATAGACCAGGAAAGTTTAAACAAACAATAATATTTGTTACCTATGTATTAGCACCTTTCAAGTCTCCACTCAAAAAGACAGGCTACCATTAGTTCAGAGTTACTATCTTGATCACTACTCAAAACTACACATCTTCCTGCACTATTTCCAGTTTAGTTTCATTCACCTGGACTGTGAACAGTGTAAATGAATATTACAGTCTCTCATATTGACTTATGCACAATAAAAAAGGATGCTTAACTTATTTTGGGAAGTATACTCTGAATTATGTTCTACATGTCCATTTTGAAATCGTTCTGTCTTATCACATATCGCCACCAACATCAGTATTTAGCACATATGATATTTCATTCACTGTTCCAGATCACTGATAAATAGTTAAACATTAGGAACAAGAAATAATTGAATTGCTGAGTTAGTGGCTGAGAATGAAAAAGAAAAATGTGATCAGTAAATATAACCTATTATAATTTCTATCAACTTTTTCTTGTCAAAACCAAACTTCAAGAACATTCCATTTTGGAACAAAAAATGGTTGCTTCTCCTTTTCTTTTTTTTTTTTTCTGGTGACTGTTGAAGGGCTGTTCCAACAGCAACAGATGTAAAAGGTATAGTAAGAGCTTTTCTCAATCCAGCAGCTTGAACCTCCTCAGTAGGTTTGCCTTTGGGGCACTCTCAAGGCACTGGACAAGTCTGTGCTGCTCTGGCTGCAGCTGCTGTGCTGTGTAGGAGGGAGATTCCCCCTGCAGCAGAGCCACCAGAGTGCAGCGTGATGCTGCCTGGCAGTGCCAGCGGAGGAGGGCACAGACCTTGTGCCATGCAGATGTGCTATATCAGAGCATCATCATGGTCATGTTGCTGTTTCTACAGACATGGTCCCTGGGCACAAGTTACTGGCACCTTCCACACAACCCGTGAGTGAATGGAAAGACAGGGCTGGGCTTCCCTTTTGAAAAGACCTGAGATACTTAGCAAGAATAAATCAGTAAGGATAAGCAGACATTATTCCGAGCACTTGGAGACCAAATTAGAAAATATCAGCTCATTAGAAGGTTTAACGAATCCTATTATTACTACAGCAGAAATACAACCTCTTATTAAACACTCAGATACAAGAAGTTGTAAACTATTTCCTCGAGGAACATTACTGAGGCTAAATCATAGCTGATCCAGAAGAAACTCTCTGTTTATGGGCTTTAAATAACAACACATTATTTATATATATATATTTTTTAAATCATGCTGTATATCCATGTGTATAAAATACATAACTTAATGTAAAATAGCAAATATCTTGTCATCCAAAAGTTGCATTTGCAAACATTGAGTAATGCTACACCACAGGTGCCCCTCACTTTCTTAGTTACATTTTAAGTCCTTCACCCCCCACCACCAGGATTTTATCCCAAAATAACTACCTAGTTCTTCAGAAACACAAAACATCTGGACTGTCACTCCCAGGAGTTTCTTGCAAGCAGAAAGAGTAGGGAGGAGAAGAAGGATCTGTTCATGGTCCACTCTCCCACCCATCCTGCTGCTCCTTGGGCAGCTGAGTACCCCACCATCCCACAGGGACCACTGCTCCTCTTCCTCTCTCCACCTGGCCCCTTCCTACCTTTACACCACATATCTTTTTATTTTTCCCTCTTATTATAAGACTTTACACTTTATAAGGCATTTTATTATTATTACTATTTTTGCCTGAGTTCTACAGCTGGCACATCATCCCCTGCTGGACTAAATCAACACTTGTGAAATCCGCAGCCTTTGAGTGACTGAGTAGAGCTGCTGCTTGCAGAAGTGTCAATTTGGTACAGCAGGGGATGGGGTCACAGCTGCAGAAGAAGAGAGGCCCTATTTTGTGCCTCAAAATGGTACAAATGTCAGAGGGGAGGGAAATCTGTACAAAATATAAACAGGGTAGGCAACAAAGAGAAGAAAGAAGAGAAAGAGGAGGAAAAGGATTTGGAAAGAAGGAAGAAAGAGAAAAATGACACTGCACAACGGAATACAATCACTACTAAATAAGATAAAGGATTTTTGTAAGTAGGCACTTTCATGTTAAAAACAAGTCATGTGCATAGCACAAAAAGTAAACTTGATGATAGCATTCTTCTGCTTTGGGTGGGAAAGTCTGGCTCATTAAACTTAAATTGCCTTAACTACATGTGATAGGTCGGGATGTAGTTCTAAGCACAAATGCTGGACATAAAAAAATTATTTCACAAAGGCTTGATTTTAAATGAAAATTTCAAGCAGAAGGCTTGAGAATCCTGCATTCAGAAATTTGAACCAGCAAAAGTGAACTGAAATTCCACATCCTGGAGTAAATTTGGTTACCTCTAAATCTAGCACAGTTTAGAGGCTCCCATTTGAAAGAAGATACCTACTATTTTGAAAGTCAAAAGGAAAATAGACCAAACAAAAGTATAGACCCAAAAGAAGAATTCACAAAACTCACATTTGTTTTTCACATTATATAAATATGTAAATTAATCTAATGCATATTTCAAATACTACTGTCATTAATGTTTTGCTTTTAAGGATGTCCTTTGTTTCTTCTAATCCTATTCTGGGAGCTGCTGCTTTACTCCCTATTAATTTTCCAGTGTGTATTTGCACTAAGGGAAAATGACATCAAACTCATATTCACACAGCCAATGCACTGCTAAGAAAAAAGAAAAGCATATACATACACCATTTATCTATTTCCACAGAAAACTGAATCCACCTCCCCTGCACTGCTGTTATGCTTTGACAGACCACAGCATTCCAGGTGGAGCAGAGATAAGATTCCTGAAAAAGAAGCATTTTCCTTCAGAATTTGCCCCTCTCAAGTTTCTCTACAGTCCTCTCAGCTGCACATGTGCCATGTGCAGAATTTTGTCCATCTATGAATATAGAAAGCTGCTGCAGGGTCAGCTCTGGGTACAGAGGAGACCTGGAAAATCAGAGGTCCCACCATTTCCTCAGCAGCTTATCAAGAATCACAGAGAGCTCAGCTTAGTTGATGTGCTGTGCCTCAGAATCTATCCTGCTCCCTTTTAAGCCAAGAGTGAAGCTCTCATAAGTCTCCAGAATTTGTCTCTCTAGGTCATTTTATATATACCCAAGCAATCTCATTTTCTGTTTCCATCTCTTTTGCTTGACAATGTCACTAATCCATATATCAGATGAAAAGAATAACAAAATTCAATAAACAAGTTGACAGAACTAAAAATCAGAACCCAAATTAAGAGACTTTGAAAAGAAGACATATAGACCAGATATTCCCTAAGAAGATAATTCAGCTCTGTTGAAGAGACAAGGCAAGTTGATCTCAAACTTTACCCAACATTTCAACAATTTCTCTTTAAAACATTCACTGAGAGTTCATCCAGTCCAATATTTAACTCACTTTGACAACAGCAGAACTTGGTTTATCAGTCTCTCAGTCATTTCCTGAGATGCAGATCGCACATACCTGCAGGGCTCCCTCCTTGCATTTCAGTTTTCAGAGAAGTGGGTCTCAGATGTCCTGCTGTCCATTACCTGCTCTGCCAGGGTGGATATCTAATCACTGTGTGCCTTTCTCCATCCTCTGAGCTCCTTATCCCTAAACTGTCAGAAAACAATGAGCTTGTGCCTGGTCAGAGCCAGAGCAGCCCAGCCAGCATGTGACACCCAGCACAGCCGCCTCCTGCAATCTCTGCTTCCATGGGCAGCTCCTGTAGGACCGGTCTGGGAGCACCTTGCAGACTGTACCTGCATCCTGAAAGATGCACTTGGTTGTACCTGTGCTCCCCAGAAGTTAACTACAACTACACAGCCTTGAAAGACCACAGTGCAGCTCAATGCCTGGCACCTATCCAGACCCCAGTATTTACAATACTTCTGGCTCCAGTGGTTCCCCTGGGTATTGCAACAGTCCTTCAATCAGGCAGCTTTTAGACAGCTGCAGTTCTTCAGATTTGTTGGGAGGATTTTAAGGCACCTTTGCATCACTAGCAATACCTGTGGCAGGGTCCAAGAGCACTGTGAGTGCATGTTTTGGAGCTCATGTGAGAGTGGGTAGTGGTTTCCCCAGCTCTCCCACCCCTGATGCTGAGTGATCTGGAAACACTTGGATGCAATAACCCAAAGCGGCCTTTCCTTAAGACTATACTTCTCCATTTTAAGGCTTGTTTTTTTTCTATTTGCACCGTGTGGCTTGATTCAACACACAACCTACTGCAATACCTCTCTCCTGCTCTGACCTTGTCTGGCCTCTACACTATTCATAATGTGAATTTTCAACATCATCCATCAAAAGGCAGATAAAGACAGGGATTCTGCCCCAAGAAAAAAATCCAGTATGGATACATGTAAAGAATGGAGAGTGTGATTTCTGCAGCTCATCTTGGAATATGACATTAGTCACTTTTCAAAGACTTGTTGGAAGGAGAGCATTTGCACAATAGATTTCAAATGTAGTCTCAAAACCCAAACATTTTACCACAAGAATTCATTACTCTCCTTATGTCCACTCTGTTTTGCAAAGTAAATTGTACAGCCCTTCATCTCCTATCATTATTCTGTTGCCCATCCAGCACTCACTCTTTATTGATACTCCTGTTTTGACTCCATGCTTCATGTTCATAAGTCCTTAAAGGACACAACAATTTTTTTCTTTCCAATTTGTTAAATTAAAACATAAACATAAAAAAGGCCACAAAACCTTCCAACCTCGAACCACATCAATACTGAAGTCAATATTCAACAACGACTACTAGCTTAAGTATGTGGCATTGTTTTTCTCCAGTGGTTAGACTAACAATATGAACACCTGACTAATTATTAAATAAAAACCTTCTCTGTTGAGTTGATAGAGCCATTAGGTGCTAAAGTAGCCATATTTAAGTTCCAGCAAGTTGTGTCGTCTTGCTACAGTATATCAACATATTGATTTACCAGTCTAATTGTATAGCATTCTTCAGGCTTGTTCTAACCATATACAAAAAGGCTACCCGGATCAAGTACAGTTTTTAAGTTAGTTACAGCTCAGCCTATATAAAACATATGGTATACAGAAACAAGAGCAAAGGATGGCCCCCTGTGCAAGTTAGGCAGCTCATCAATTCAAATACATCTTCTCTGAGCCCAGTTCTTGCAGTAATCCCGATGTAACTGAAAAATCCTCCATTAACAAATTTAAAGGCACAAGGGTGACATTAAGCGAATTAATAATTATCAAACAGCTCTGTGCCCTTTTCATTCACCTTCTTTAGTTAGAAGGTATTCACTTAGCTCATTGTGTACATCAAATTACAGACCATCTGCATAAAGTGTTTGCACAGTATGAACAGTGGGACTACCAGAGAGCTATTCTCTTCCTGTCCAATTCCTTGTCTTTTACAAGATCTACAGCGTTTCCATGAAAAGTCCTGTAGTAAGACCTCCTCAGCTACTTCTCAGCATTAAACATGCTTTCAGAATGAAAAAAAAAAAGAGAGAGAAAGAAAAGGAACAATCTTTTCCTTTGATTTTTACATAAATCACCTATTCAGTGTAAACACACATAGTGTAAAGCCCCACTTCCTTAAAATGGGCTTAATTTTCCACTCTCTATTCTTTCTCCAGTTTGCATGTTTTTCTTCCCTTGAACCAGGGGCAAAATACTACTGCCTCTTCAGCAGCAAGACTCAGCTCAACTATTCCTAGTCCCCTATGGCTGAAGGTTTTCTCTAGACCTGCTCTTGTACTGTATCACTCTGAATCAACAGCCAATAGATAAGAGACTTCTCTTAATGCTGAAAGATGAACCATGGTTAAACAAGGACTCAAACACTTCAGTAATCCCTCCTTTGAATGGGGTGCAATAACAACTGCTCTGTCAAAAGGTCTTGTGCTGGTAATTATGTTTGGTCCCCTATTTACATTGATGACAAACACGGGCCTTGCTTACCGTGACAAATGACAGATGCTAGTCATGGTGTTTATGGCACACAGATGCCATATTGGTAGGCACAGTATAACACAATTCAAACAGAGCAGAAAAAACACATTTTGGCTTTGGGCAAAATTAGTGTGTCCTGCTAACAGAATACATCAAGATAAGAAAATATGGCTGAGCTAATAATATGCTGTGTGACAATAGTTCCTGCAGTTGCTAATGGTGCCATGGTTGAACTTCTGGTCTGCTTTCTAAAAGGCTTTATTAACACAGGCTTACACCTTAGAAAGAAAAGCAGTAGCAAGCAGCCAAAAATGTCCTCCCACAAGAAAACTTTCATGTATTAAAAACCCTAAATAAATATACTCCAAAATGTTTCATAAATCTGAATTTTTGCAATGCTGTTTGAATTCCAGGGATTTTTGAAGTAACTGACTTTTTAAAAATCAGTATTCATAACCTTAAATACCAAAATGAGCAGGTACTACAAATAATATTAAGGAATAACCATATTTTACACATTTATATGTGATTATCTATTTCAAAATAGCCCGAAATTGCATCCATATAGCCAAGAATATACTCACAGTTAAAGGACTACCACAGTACATTTCCCACTTTTGTTATTTAACTTGTGAGGACTGACACGGGTCATTGTGCTATGTGGGGTGGCAGTAAGAGTCAGATGATGTCAGTGAAGGGCCACCTGAAGCTGTGCCCATCCCACAGCGCCTTCCTGCCACGCTGTCCCACCAGCCCTACCGCTCTCTGCTCAGACACATCAACGCAGCTCTTCTCCAAACTGCTTTACAGAGCAGAACAGGATCTGATCTGCCTTTTAACCAAAACCAAAGAGTTTTTTACTGGTTCCTGCTCCTCATCAGCCCAAATCCATGGTAGGACACAGCCAGTTAAAACAGTCTCAGATGCTGATTGCCTCATAAACACTTCTGGGTTTTTTCTAACATATTCTCAAGCACAAGGAGGGGAAAAACAATATCAATTAATTCTTAGTGTAACAACAATTGTGAAAGAGGAACAAATATTTATTTTCTAACAAGTGTGTTGTTATGGAAACAGCTGCAAGACGCTGTTTGCTCCAAGGCTCCCCAGGCTTTGGCAGCACAGCCCTGCAGTGCTGAGCTCGAGCCAGGCAGACCCTGGCACCCAGTGACAGCAGCACCCTTCAGGAGGTTTGCATGTGCTGACACAGGTTGCAAGTGAAGAGAACAGGGAAAAGCAGCACTAACTCTCAGAAATTTATGCTAGAGCAGTTCTGACCTACTATGTAAGTAGCAAGTTATCTCATTAATTTGCTCAAAATAGCAGATCATTCTGTACGAAGAGATGAAAAACAAAATCCATCATTTCCACTGCTGGGAGAAACACCAAAATGAGACAACTCAGTGCTTCTCACTGCAGCTGTATTTTCTTTTCCCAAGTAATAAACAGATGACCAGCAGATATTTAGCTACACATGCATGTGACAAAAATAACTAAAACCAGAATCCCCCAGCAAGCTGTGCATGGCAGAGGCTGGTGCCTCCAATGCCCCACCCCATGTTAGAGCTGTCAAAGTTGAGCTGAGTGGTCTTTGCCCACACATGGCCCCACAGGATCCTCCCTCAGCGGAGGTCTGTACAGCAATTTGGTGACTTCTGAAAGGCACATTTATCCAGGTCTACAAGTGTTTTTCCCCCTCCAAGCTTATGTGTCCTTATAAAACTTAAACAGACTTGGTAAAAAGCAAACAAGAAAATCCAATAAACAAAACTCTATAACTTCCTCATTTTGCTCTTAACAAATCATTCCTTGATCTTTTCTGTATGACTAAAAATTCTTTTGTCTCTAAGTCCAATTAATTTTGCTTTCAGGTTTATATCATTACTGCATCCATATATTAAACACATGGTGCATGTTTGGATAGTATTCAGATAGAAGTGTGGAAGAGTTCCTTTAAAGAAAAAATTCAATATTTCATCCAATCATAAAAGAAACCAAATCTTCAAACATTGGAGTACAATGCAGCTACCCTAGAGAATAGATATTTGGTTTTCTGACCAGCAGTAACAGTTTGTAATTGAACAGCTGCAAAAAAGAGAGGAAACAAACATACCAACAAATTAGTTTTCAAGCCTATGTTCACAGAAAATTTTCTATTCTATTGTGCTTTTGATCACAACATGATAAACAGGATTCCTCTCTTCCTTCTCTGATCTTCTACAAAACAGATTAGAATGGTGTATAGAAGTTTAACCTATTATATTGCATAATTCCTCACTCATAGGAGCAAATTAAAAATACAGTATAAGTATTTCAAGAACTGAGATCTATTCACAACTGTTAGGAGTGTTAGAGACCAAATATTAATTCACTTACTAAACAGATAAAATTATTTTTCAAAAAAAATTACTATGTTCTTCTTAAAGAATGGTGCCTTTTTCTTGTGATTTTTGTTTGGTTTGGTTTGGGGTTTTTTAACTGCCTTGGTCGTTATTAGCATTGTAAACAAGGTATCATTCCAAAGGGCAAGGGAAAATTTTAATCATACTTATTTTAAAAGTAGAAACCCTATTTCTATATTTTCAGAGTGAATGGAGGAATACATCATAAAATACGAATTTAATTCATATACGTGTATGTGCACCTATGTATATTGGTATAGTCTTCTACTGCTGAAATCATAAATGTTTTAATGCGCTGACTGGGTTTGTTCATTTCACATTTTCAGGGAAGGAAGAAAAAGAAGGTTCTTTACTGCAGTACAAAGAAATATGTTTTAATACCAAAAGATGCAATTAAAATAATAGGGCCATTCATTTCAGTAGGATTTCACACATATAAGAGAAATACTAACCCTTGGGAGAATGTTCTCAGCTCATTTAACAATATGTGTTTCCTCTGATATAAAAACTTTAGCTTTTGCATTATAACATCATTGCTAACAAGGCACACGTATACATCTCATAAGTAGATGGAAACATGAATGTGGGAAGAATTACAATAGTTCTTTTTCCATATTACACTCCTCTCAGGATATACTTTCATCTGTTTTGTACTCACCCTGGGTAGCTTTGTGCACTCCACACATCTACAATACACACTCAAGAAAGACTCTGTACTCTGAAACACAGTAAGAAGATTAGTAGAGATTAAGAGAGACCAGTCAGGGAAACAAAGAGGAAGAGTCTGTATTCCAGTTCCAGGACTACCAAAACACTTTAAAAGGTAGTTGGCATACTTCTCTTTTCCGCCAGCCAAAAAAAGGCAATCTGCTCCCAGAACAAAGTGTAGCCTGGGTCACTGCCCCGGGCACTGAGGCAGGTCAGGGCTGCACAGGTGCCACCAGTCTGCCTGGCTTCTGTCACCAGCACAAGGCAACACTACCAAAACTGAACTCTGCAATTCAGGAGGTGCAGTCTTCGTGACAGGGTCTGGGCAAAGAAGTCTTGACGGCTATGAAAAAGAAAGACAAAAATTATTGGGTCACTAGAAGCTTACTTCGTATTTTTATGTACCTGGAAAAAATTCATTTGGAGAAGAGCTTTTCAAGGTACAACCGGTTTTATGAGTCAGTTAAAGATATTCAGGACTGGGATCTGATGTCAGTGGACAATTTTTAACATCTGGGCATTTTAACATTGCAATAAACACATGTTGTAAATTTTCCTGTTTATACTAGCATCTAATTTTATCCATTTGCAACAGACAGTTCAAAATTGACCAGCCAAGTCATTAACGGGGGAAGATTTAGTTTGGTAGATCACTTTCCACTGACTGTCAGCACACAAATGTTTCTACCTAACCATGAGGACAAATGTAAAACTAAAATCTGAAATACCAAATCCCTAAATGAATTTAGGCAATAATCACAAATTACAGATACACTCCTACAGTCAAAATGTCAAAATTATGTCCAACCAATTCAGGATGGAAACATGACTGATGTGATTAGGCATTTCATAAAGCATACATAAGGGACAGATCTCTAGGAAAAAGTTGGTCTCTGAATACTTTTTTTCTGCAATATAGTACTTGTAAGTCTAAAACTAAAACTTGCACATGCCTTGTATATTTGATTGACTCCATAAGGTTTTCATCTAAATTCAAAATATAACTGTGTTTAGATATATTTGAACATTTTATTGCATTTAGTTATGAGATATGAATTTTTCCTGAGAGAACCCAGGGCACACAACATTGCCAGATCATTCCAAACAAGTTAATTCTGAAATGGGCTTGAATCAATAACACAAAAGAGGCGGTAAAGCCAATTTTTGCGGTAGTCATGGTTGCATAAAATAATATCAAGACAGTCAGATTGTAAGCTCCCTGCATCACAAATATAATTTGCAACCAACTCTAAGCACAAAGAGGAAATAGACAGATAGGCAGAAGATACAGATAAAAACGATAGATAGATAGATAGATAGATAGATAGATAGATAGATAGATAGGACAAAAAGAACTGGAGGTAAAGAAAGAATGCAGAGTAGTTGCCATCCAACACAGCGCGAAAAAACAAACAAGTATGCCATGTAAGTAATTCAAGGTAAATAGAATTCTTTTCTTTCATTCAGGCTTTAAAATTGTTATGAAAAGGCTCTCTTTTCACTCTATCTGTAAGACAGAGACAGACAGAGGATGAATGTATAAATAAGTATGTCACTGCAATTCTTGGCTTTTAATGAAAATGGATTTTTAATGATCCCAAAAGCTACATTTCTCTCTGACTTACTCCATTTTCAGACTATCAGCATGAAGTAAACACAGCAAATGCACTTGTTTTCCATGTCCTTCACTAAATCCCAGGACAACAAAGCATCCAAGCACTGTAAAAACCAGAGTTGCCATTATGCAGAGCAGATACAGAGAAGCTGCGTGTCCTTCATTGTTTTTACTGAACTTTCAGAGCTCCATGACACCACTGTGCCTTCTCCCACAGCAGAGCCCAATGTGGGTTACCTTGCACTCCATATGCATAAATAAAGGATGATGCGTGGCAATGTGCCTTCCTGTTGTTCTGCCTCAAGGACACTTGTTAAAAGTGTGCTGCTCCTCCTGTTCCTCCCACTTCCCCAGGCAGCCACATTGTGTTGAAGTGCTCCACATGAAACTCCGAGTACACAAATACCAGAGGATTTAGTACACAAATGAAGAAAAGTCACAAGAGGAAAAGAGGCTGATGCAATCCATATCCTTCTTGCTGTCTGAACACAAAGAACTCTCTTTCCAATGTCAAAGTTCCCCTTTCCGTCAGTAATAAACAAAACTCTCCATAATAATGTACCAGCTAGTATAAATGACATTTTTTTGTTTGTTCATATAGGCAGTAATACTTTTTTTTAGACTTCAGCATCATCAGAGAATAAAGGGACATTTTCCTTACTTTATTGCAATCTGTGAAGTCTTATCTATAAATATTTGTTGTAAGGTAGGTCCATAGATTGAGAAACTGCAATATACTTGTCATAAAACCAAGGTAGCATTTAAAATGGGTTGGTATTCACTTGATGTTCAATATTTCACAGGTAAGCTTTGTGCAACATATGTTACTTGGGAAAAAAATTTCCTGTGTTAGCATTTTTACTTCTCCTTGGAAATATTAGAAGACCCATAAGGAATCCAAAACAAGAACACTGATGAAAAGGATTATGACTGTGAGGTGCCACATAATCAGTTAACAATGCCCCCAGAGTCAGAGGGTACAGCCTTATGAAGGGCCTCAAAGAATCAAATGGTATTTGCATGCCCAAAAAAAAAACCACAAAAATCCCATTTGTGGGGCACTGCCAACTCAGTTTTTTCCCATTTTTGTCTGCTCTCCTTACTCAGAGTGCCTGCCAATTAATATTTACCAAATGGCTCTCCCTTCTTCATTTAAATCAGTTTAAAAACTGCACCTGTTTCATGAGACCTGTGTGCACTTCTGACAGCTGGTATTTGAGAAATAACAAGCCAAAGTACTTAAAAATCTTAACTAACTGCATTAAACTGGAATCAAGAAAGAGAGTACAAAGATTAGCACAGCTAGTACAAAACATCAGCAAAGTACATGGGGGTACCCCAGGGACACAGGAGACAGATTTAACGGAGCACAGCCTGGGAAGGACACCACACATACAGATGCAAGCACAGAAGTACCTTGGATAAATGAGAAGTTTCCAGACCCTTTGTGCAGGCTCCCTGTTCCACGCCAGTGCACAGCCCAGAGCAGCAAGTGCCACCTCCCCAGCTGGTTTGGGAAAGGATGCACAGGATGGGCACTGACTGCTGCCCAAGACACAGGGCCACAGAACAGGTGTTGTGTAAGGCCGCAGCAGCCAGGCAGAGGGAGGTGAGGAGCACAAGCCAGACCTGCAGCCCAGCCAAGGGCAAGCACCAGCAGTGAGGGGACGGCTCAGCACCACCACTGTCATCTGGGCTGCCCACACCTTCATGTCTCCTCTTCAAGTTTTCTGGTGTCCTTAAGAAAGATTTCCCTATCCGGCAGCCGGAATGTTCGGTTAAAGGTGAGCAGTTCATGCAGTATTTATGCACATGTACTCCAAGAAACTTAGCATCTTTGAAGCTGTGTCTTATGTCATCAGCTGTGGTTGAAATTCAGCAACAGTACTCAACAGTTACTGACTGCCCTGGAGACACCAGCATGGCCATATTCACCTCATCCCTCACAAAAAGAAAAAAAATCAAACAACCAAACAAAGAAAACCTCACAAAAACCCCACAAACAAACAAAAAAACCCAATCTCACAACAACAACCAAAAAAAAAACAAGCTTCAGAAAGCTACAATATTCAGAGTTCATTTTAAACAACAAAATGTGGAAAGAGCTTCAAAAACCAGAAACAGATTCTGTAAACAACAGTCAGGGGATGCAGCCAAAGCCAAGGTACAGACAGCTGACGTCACTTGCCAACATATAGATTCACTCCAAACTTCACTTAAAGTTATCAGTTCTTTCATACAGTGCAGGGGAGGAAGCAGATTTGCCCTAAAAGCCTATATAAGGCTGTTTTAAATTCATTTTTGCTAATACACAACTTAAAGTATTTTATACAGCATTTTTGTTGCTTCGTTTTATATAGCAGTTTTCCCAGATTACCTAGATGAGAGACAGTTGCACATGGGCAGGTAAATCTTAATCAGGAAGCATTCGAAGTAAGAAAGAAGATAAAATCCATCTTGCCTTTAAAACACACAGGCAACATCACAACTCTGTGTTTTGTGTATGCTGAGGTACTCTGCCTGGGATTCTTGAAATAGAATTTGTGGAGGAAGAGACTTGCAGCTTTGTGAAGCATTTTCCTTCAATACTGACATATTTCAAATAACCTTTTTTTTTCCTGGTAGCCATTAAGACACTGGTGTTACCGGAGCAGATTACCATAGACTGTCCTCTATGGCATACAGCATAGTTCCAAGTCCACAGGAGTTTGGGGTATGTGTTTAGTTGCTGGTCCATATCCAGGGACTGTGACATGACCCTGAATGTTAGAGGTTCATGCCGATTTCTGCCTTACTTCAAAGATTCTTCAATACCAGAGTACCTTTAAACAGGATCTAAGTCACTTCCATACCATAGCTCATACAAATTAACTTCTAACATATTGCTGTAAGGCTAACAGACATAATTCAAAGAATATACAACCTTTAAGACCTTTTAATGTGTTATTTTCAATTGCCTTATTTAAATTGTTTCATTCCTCTAAAGCAGTAACTTCTACCCTTGAGTCACATTTGTTAATTCTGTATTAAAATGCACTCCCTTCTCACTATTACAATGTTTTAACAGTTATGCTCACACATTTTAAAATGCCTATTCAGTATTAATCAAAAACAAAATTCTCAACTTAAGCATGGGGTTAATTGCAGATGCAGACAGCTGACATATTTTATATGTTTTACACGCATGTCAGAGAATGCAAGTTAAACCATCTTTAATCACTAAGTTTAAAGTTTATTTCAACAGATCTGAACTACTTTTGAATGTGAAAGGCAAGTCAACCAAACTACAAGGACAACACTGTCTAACTATACCTAAAGGCTGTCAGAAGTCTAAAAATTTTCTTCACCCACCACTTACAAGGAGTGCCTTAGGGTAAGGAACATCACTGTTTCTGCCTATATCACATACACTCTCTTTCTCGCTCTCTATTCTTTCATTCTGCCCATCTTTCTTACTCTTCACTTTGCCTCTGATCTCTGCTTCCATCTCTTGGGTGCATTCCTGCAGCAAGGATGTAACAAGGATGGCTCAGCTGTTGCACCAGCTGGTCACTCCTGCAACAGCAGGGTAAGCCCAGGACCGTTCATGTAATCACAGGCAAAACTCATTCTACTTTTGAAATACACAAAAATAATTTTCAGCTCAAAATTCAGTTTTTCTTCCCACCCTCAGAAATTCTTGCTAAACTTCTAAAGGAATTTCTCAGATGAATTTGTCAGCCAAGAGTGTTTTTTCCATTTTTTTCCCATATATGGATTGTTGGAGGAAGAAATATATTCTAATACTGACAGTTTTTAGTCCCCAGCAGTTATCTCAGTGATGACTAGTTTAGTCTTTTTGCAGTCTCTGATTATAGTAAGTACAGGTATATATACTACTGATATCCACATGCCCAAATGTAAAGGAATGCCAGCAATTTCAAATGAAATCAGTTTTCTTTTTTGCTAGTTGGATGCTATTATCAGTGTTAATGCAGCTCTTCAGTGCCTGATCCTGCTTTTAAAAAATTTTACCACCTACTTTTTATTTTCAAACTGCTTCTTTTCCTCCTGTTGCTGTGAAAACCTGGCTGTGTAGAAAACTCTCTTAGTAAATGCTTCCAAAGCTAAGCAAGGTAGCAAAAAGAAAATGTTTCCTGCTACCTTTCATCTATACTTGTCTTCGAAATTAGGTGAATAAATTGGATGTACATTTGGACATTTCTGAAAAAGAATATTTAGATAACTATGACTTTAGATTTTTCACGACCTTGAAATATTGTTCCCATACATTTTGGTAAAAACAGTCTCATTTAGGTCCTGAAAACATGCCTCAGTACAACCTGCTTAAGCAATACTTTGGGGAAAATACAGAAGTAGTTCTGGACTTGCAGCTGCAGCTGCAGAAAGGCAAAAGACCTCATAATCATAATCCAAAGAATCCTTACTAGTTATTGGTGCTTTGTTAATTCTTCATTAAGAGGTTGACACAGTAGTAGTTATATCCATAAATAAGATTCTTTAATTACAATCTAACCAAATCAAGACTGTAACAGTGATTCGTTTTTTTTTTAATAACCTTAGTGCTTCAAGACTTCCAATCCTAATGGAGCAATCATGCATCACTGTTGTGTTCCAACAGAACTATTAGGCTCTGTGCTGTGCCAGTGCAATTGCAGTCAAATGGTTTACACTACCATAATAGCACTAAATATTTTACTAAACAGAGTACAGTATGTAAGAAGTGATTTAAATTGTTCCAGCTTTAAGATTGTACTGTTTTCTGACTTCTAGCTGAAGTATTAATTTACAGGGGTTTTTTCAAAAATCAGGACTTTTTCTTCAGAAAAGGTTTTTTGAATTTGGACTAGAACACTGGGGGATTTTTTTTACTAAAATTTTGTATACTACTCGTATTTTATATATTGATCTGCATTAAAAAAATACAGCACAAAAATACATTTGTATTATCTGGAGAACATTTTGCATAGTTCATAACTCCTTGATTTAGGGACTGCCAAAATCTGAGGTCACTTCTTACCTAGAGAATAAACTTATTCTTTTAAAACAGTAAAAACTTTTTAAAAATGCAAAATATATAGAATAGCGAATTTAGTACTAAATATTTCAGCATGGACAAAGGTGCTAATGAAAAGAACTGATTATTGCTCAACCTGGAAGTGAGAAGTTGCAAAGATAGTACTTTCTAACATTGAGCAGGTTCTTAACCAAGTTCTGCTCAGACATAGAAGCATCTCTCCAGCAGCAAACACTCCCATAGGGCTCAACATATTCACTACATTTAAAAAAAAAAGTGTGGAAGGAGACCTGTCTTATGAGCAATGGAAGAAATATTACAGACAATGTACTTATAGTGATGACAGCAAGTTGGAGGCATTAGCTCCTGAAGATGATCAGGGGAACACCACCACAATGGTTTAGGAATATTTCATGGACTGATTTATTACACAATGTGGTGCTAATAAAGTCATCATGGCATTCAGGTTGTGTTTTCCCTTAGTCATTCCTATCCAAGTTCTTGTCCCCATAATCCTCCCTAGGCCTCCGCTCCCGCCTTCCCTGAGCCTGCCATGCTTCTATTGGTCATTGTACGTGGCTTCCTATTGGTTGTTTTCTTGTTTATCTCTGAATGTTATTGGTGCATATCTTGATCCTCTTTTTATCCAATGAGGATTAAGGTACCACCCCTAGCTCTGGAAAGTTCCACCCCGAGTTCTATATAAGGAAGTGTTTGCCTCAAGGTGCTTCTACTTCCCCAGGCTTGTGTTTTCCCAGACCTCAAGTGTGTTGGGTCTCCTCTGTGAGCATGTTGCCAGGAGAGCAGGAGCCAAGGAAATTTCACTAAACCCAAGACAACCCTGAAATCACTAGCAACAGCTGCAAAAGGGCATTTTCTAAGGGAAAAAGTTGCTTAAACCAAACTTCTCTAATAAAACATCGATTTGGGGGAAAAAAACCACTGAAAATGCATTTTTGGGCTTTTGTTCTCATTTAGGTTAGGAAGGTTTTGGGGTTTTTTTAAATACAGATGCAAAACAACAGAGTAGAAAATCTGTTTTCTAAAGATCTCTGAAAGGATTTATTGATGTAGTATACAGACCTGACCTATTACTCTTAGATAATTACCTTACACAATATTCTAATTTCATGGAGAAGTTTAATTTTAATTACAGTTTAATTGTCCTATCTAAGGTAAGCCTGTCACCTGTGTCACTTTGTGGCTCATAACTGTAATCCTCATTTAATTATTTATTTCAAGGGTGCATTTTAATTATGGATATTACTGTATGTCTAAAGCAACCTATACTCAAGAGTAGTGAAAATTAATACAGCAGAGGTCTCACCTACTTTCCACTGGCTGTAACTCTCTGTGCCTGTGTCTCAGCTGCAAAGGCTACTCAAAGGCTGCAGAGTGATGCTTTTTACCCTCTCTAGAGCAGACCACATATGGGATGCCTGAAAACAGGCAGGACCACCAGCACACAAATGGCTTGGATTAAGATTAGCAATGACTGCAAGGTTCCCAGCTGAAATATAAGTGAGACAATAACAAATTCTCACATCTACATTTGACCCTGCAAATAATCTTTGGACAGGAGCAGGCATACAGTATTAGCTCCAGGGTGAGGCCAACACCGTGCCCCATTTGTGTGGTGATCAGTAATGGAGTCCAGTGACCAGAAGAGAGGCACAGAGCATGAGCCTTCCTCTGATTTATTTCTCCAAATCTGAGCAACCTGTGATTTATGGGTTCCCTAAGATAGCAGCTGCTTGTCAGCTTTTTTGTTTTTTAAGAGCCATCAGTTGACCAATATTCTATAAAATTATCTAATACCTTTGCAAACCAGCTATATTTTAGCTTCCCAAGTATTCTATGGCAGCAAGCTCCATCATTTAATATATTGCATTAAAAAAAACCACCAAAAACAAAACCACAGCCAACACTATAAAACACACTGCTTGGTGTTTGCTTTAAATCTGCCAAATTTGTGGGTTTCTATACTATCACTGGGTCATCTTTCCAATAATTTTAACTTCCAAAGCAGACATTTCATCATCACATGACTGGCCCTATGCAACTTTCCTGCTCTACACCAAGCAATATTTTTTCATTGCCTGGAGCCCTGATCAGCAACTTTAGAAAGCTGAAAACATTTTAAATATTAACAGACTTGGCACAATAGAAACCATTTCTGTGCAGATATGTCCAGCCAGAAGGGATGGTAGGGGATGCCCTGTTTTCCAGCCTAGCCAGCAGTAAGTAGGGCGCTCTGCCTGGGGCAGATGGGGCAAAGGGGCTGCCCTATTCAGCATATAGAAAATATGTGTCAGAGTGAAAAATAGGAGCCCAAGTCCTGAAGAAGTCCTTTTTTAACCATTAAAATACTTCCAGCATTTGTCGTCCCCCTGATTTACTGTTTAGTACTCCTGACTCACATATCTTGCTTAGTGCCCAGAGAGCCAAGCAGCCCCACAGGCAGTCAGGGGTGTTTCAAATTGGGATCCTTCCCTCTTGGATAAACTACTTCTGTGAACTCCTTCCTACACAGGAGGAGACACCCAAGCACTGCCTCCTACCAGGAGACGAGTGCTGGCGGGATTTCTGAAGGACACAGCTCTGCACCACATACAACAGTGCAGGAAGGGGGTCATAGAATCATAGAATCGATTGGGTTGGAAAAGACCTCCAAGATCATCGAGTCCAACCCTTGGTCCAACTCTAGTCCATTTACTAGATCATGGCACCCAGCGCCACGTCCAATCTGTGTTTAAAAATCTCTAGGGATGGTGAATCCACCACCTCTCTGGGCAGCCCATTCCAATGCCTGATTACTCTCTCTGTAAAGAATTTTTTTCTGATATCCAACTTAAATTTCCCCTGGCAGAGCTTAAGCCCGTGCCCCCTTGTCCTATTGCTGAGTGCCTGGGAGAAGAGACCAACCCCCACCTGGCTATAACTTCCCTTCAGGTAGTTATAGACAGTGATGAGGTCACCTCTGAGCCTCCTCTTCTCCAGGCTAAACAACCCCAGCTCCCTCAGCCTCTCCCCACAGCACTTGTGCTCCAGTCCCTTCACCAGCCTTGTTGCTCTTCTCTGGACCCGCTCCAGCACCTCAATATCCTTTCTGAACTGAGGGGCCCAGAACTGAACACAGTACTCAAGGTGTGGCCTCACCAACGCAGAGTACAGGGGAAGGATCACTTCCCTGGTCCTGCTGGCCACGCTATTTTTGATACAGGACAGGATCCCATTGGCCTTCTTGGCCACCTGGGCACACTGTTGACTCATGTTGAGCTTCCTGTCAATTAGTACTCCAAGGTCCCTTTCTGCCTGGCTGCTCTCCAGCCACTCTGTGCCCAGCCTGTAGCGCTGCAGGCGGTTGTTGTGGCCAAAGTGCAGGACCCAGCACTTGGCCTTGTTGAACTTCATCCCATTGGAATCAGCCCATCTCTCAAGTCTCTCCAGATCCCTCTGCAGAGCCCTCCTGCCTTCCAGCAGGTCGACACTCCCTCCCAACTTGGTGTCATCAGCAAATTTGCTGATGATGGACTCAATCCCCTCATCTAAATCATCAATAAAGATGTTAAACAGGACTGGACCCAATACAGACCCCTGGGGAACACCACTGGTGACTGGCCGCCAGCTGGATGCAGCTCCGTTCACCAGCACTCTCTGGGCCCGACCCTCCAGCCAGCTCTTAATCCAGGAGAGGGTACACTTGTCCAGGCCATGGGCTACCAGCTTTTTCAGGAGTATATTATGGGAGACAGTATCAAAGGCCTTGCTGAAGTCCAGATAGACCACATCCACAGCCTTCCCCTCATCCACCAGGTGGGTCACCTGATCGTAGAAAGAGATCAGGTTGGTCAGACAGGACCTGCCTCTCCTAAACCCATGCTGGCTGGGTCTAATCCCTTGTCCACCCTGAAGGTGCTGTGTGATTGCACTCAGGATGAACTGCTCCATAACCCTGCCAGGCACGGAGGTCAGGCTGACAGGTCTGTAGTTGCCAGGGTCCTGCTTGCAGCCCTTTTTGTGGATTGGGGTGACATTCGCCAACCTCCAATCATCTGGGACCTCCCCAGAGAGCCAGGACTGTTGGAAGATGATGGAGAGCGGTTTGGCAAGCTCTTCTGCCAGCTCCCTCATCACCCTGGGATGGATCCCATCTGGTCCCATAGACTTGTTAGGATCCAGCTGGCTCAGTAAGTCGGTCACTATTGCCTCCTGGAATACAGGAGGGGTATTCAGCTCCCTCTCCCTGTCCACCAGCTCCAGAGGCCAGTTGTCTTGAGGGCCACCTGTCTTACTGGTGAAAATTGAGGCAAAGTATGTGTTAAGTACCTCAGCCTTCTCATTGGGCACACGGGAACTGCAGGTCCCCTGCTTCTGAGGTAAGTGCCTCTCACAGTAGTCACTTCATTATTAATAACCTCCAGATCTTCATAAGATGCTATCTTTTTTAATAAACAGAAACAGTAACTGAAGGGTTTGTTTGGCTTTTTTTTTTTATATTGGAATAAACCCCATAGAGCTGCAGATGTATTCTTTAGTTTCTTTCTCCAGTGATGGATTTTTTTCATGACCGGTGTCATTACATACACTTTATATCGCCTAGATTGTTCTACTTTATTCAACAACCTAGGAAAAAAACCTTCCTTTTTCTCTTCCTAAAGAGGTAGCCTTCAACCTACAATTTGTCTGCTGCCTCTCCCAGTACCCTGAGCACAGCCAAAGGCCCCTAACCACTGAGGTCATTCAGCACCCTCCAGTATGGAGTATATCCCATTCCCCATCTGAAATTGCTTACTTCATCAGTCACTAAGGGCCCAGGTTGGAAGTCATTACAAATAATGAGAATGCTGGCACTTCTCCCAGCAATAATGGCATTGGATTCCGTGTTGCTTTTCTACTTTAAGACATTTGTATATATCCACAAATCGTTTAACTCTTATCTTTGTACTAGCTTTAATGAAAGTAATGGCTGTTGAAACTATGGTATTTATTCTACTTTTTATTTAAATAAGCTTCTGCCCACTCCATCATAAAATGAAACAAACACTTACACAGCACATCACATCACGAAAGCCCCAAAGTGTTTACCAGAATCACTATATCCATCACTAAAATGCAAGCACTTCTCAGTCAATAAACACTTCAGCTGACAATAAAGTCACAAGAGAGTTTTCAGAAGGAAATCTGAAGAGCAACAAATCCAATTTGTCCAAAACAAATTTAGAACCAGTACAGTGGATAGAGTCTCACAGGGTCTCATGTTTTCATCTCCATCTGTACCTACTGAAGCCTTTTTCCTCCTAGCACCATGCAAAAAGTCCAACTCCATATTAACTCACTGAGTAACAACATCACTCCTGCAGGGTCCGTATCTTACAGGCTTTGACAAGATAATGAGCCCTCAGGAATATGCTGCAGGGCATCACAAAATGCAGCATTAAAGAGTTTCAACTGATTGTTAGGAAATGCATATTAATGCATATTAAAACTTTAAAACATTCACCCTTAATGTTCAAGGTCTAGCTTAGGGCCAATGTAAAATTTCTCACTGCTATGCTTTTCCTGATAAGAACATGTATGATTTACATGCTTTGAAATAAATAGGAATGTCATAAATATAAAAAAAAAACACCCTCCTTAGAAGTATGGGTAATTTCTCTAGGCATACATTGGAACTGTACAGTAAAAACAGACCTCTCATGAGGACAAACTCCAGTCATAGATCCAGCACTTCTGCACAGGAAGTGTGATATTTCAGGCTTCTAGAAAGTAATCACAGTATATAACGTGACACATACATTTTGACATCATCTGCTGCTGAGGTATCTCTAAGATGCAAAGGACTTGAACTCCAATCAGTAGAGTTTAGTATGAATAAACTGCCTGATATAACTGGGTGGAAGTATAGAAAAAAAGGCAGATAGAAGTGAAATAGTAATAATTATAACCAATAATAAAACTAAAAGTACCAGAAATAATAAAAATAAATTCCCCAAATGCTTCATAAGGTGAATTTTAAAGACGTTTTGATGTTATTATCAGTATATGTGAAAATCAGAAGTATAATATTGCCACTGTAAAAAGGTAAAGCTAAAAGATTTGTAAGGAGAATGTGGCACTCGGTTATTAAAATATACTTCAAGACTGTTAAATGTTTAATACCTTTACAACATATTTTCTTTGCATTTATTTTTAAGTGGTGGACAAGGTCTGTTTTTAGAACACATATTGCTTAATGTACCCATTAGTTGGTGTAGCACCTTTAAGATCGAAATATTTTAGATCACGTTAAAAACACTTTACAAAGCCATGAAAAAAAAGTGCCCAGGCATCCCTAGCAATAAGCAGAATAGCATGAGTTCAACTTCTTTCATCGATTAAATCCAAAAATAAAATTACAGCAAACTAGCTTTATGATTAACCTTTAAATTACCTACCAAACATCAACCACAGAAATACTGGTACAAGCTACACAATTTAAGCAATAGGTGCAAATGTTCAGTGTCATGAGTGGTCTCACCATTTTAAGACATGAGAACATCCTTACACAGTTCAAATTAGAAGTGAAGGAATAACATCAAAACTGATTTGAGGATAACATAGAACAGCAAAGATAAACAAGTAGTTTATTAAAATAGATGTATGTTTTTAGAACATTTGGGGAAATTTTATGTTCTATTTTCTCCTGAAGCAAATGGAAAATGAGGATAATACTTTTCAGATACCTAAAACCTGCCTGTGGCTCATTATCCAATTAGTTGATGAGTAAATCAGCTAAATCAATGACAGCTAGTTGTTCCACAAAAAAGTAGAATAAGGTGCTTTCAGGTAATTAAATCAGTGCAGAGGTCTTTTGAACCTTAGAAACACATAAAATGACATTTCTATTTTCACTTTCAGAAAAAAAAGAACTAAAAAAAGTATGACAAGTAGTTCATATTCAGAAACTCATTGAGAAGATTACAGGTGTTACAGTAGCAGTGGAGAGTTTCATTGTAAAAGCGAGACAGAATTTTTTCATATAGACCCTCATTCATAAATGGATGAAATAAGTTCTCCCATACCTATTATCTCACATGACCCTCTCCTGGTCCTCCCCAAGGAAAGAGAAGGCAGCTTGGTGCCTCTGGTTCTTCTCTCTCTTCTTACCACTGCACCAATTGGAAGCATCCTGCCATCCAAGGTACTTCTTTTTACAGAGACCAGAATGACACACAGGACAGCTCAAAGAGTCTTGTTAGTCTCATAGAAAATTAGATGGGATAACTGGGTTTTAAGGTCTTGTAAAAATCCTGTCTTGGCTTTGTGCAAATGTAGGATAGCATAGGAGATGGCACAGGACTTAAAATACACAGTTAATTAAGCCAGGAAGAACTGAATCTGGATTCATTACATTGGAGGTGGAGTGAGAAACGTAGTATCAGGTAATGCAGAAAAAAAAATTATAAACAACCCACCTTCTGTTTGGATGTAAGCATCAATGCTGACTAAACTGCAGGGGTAAAAGCTGCACTTAGGAACAATAATCACCTAAAAGCTCTAACCAAAGTCTTAAGCCTGAATTCTGCTGCAGTGGAGAATAGACACTCTCAGGCTTCACAGAAGCTTCCTTTAGGTGAGAAAGAAAAAAGTCCCACAGCTTTACTTACCACTGAGATATTTATCACTCTTTTTCATTTAGGGGTGGTTTGTTTTTCAACCTCCTTCCTGTCACCTCAGACAATGGCAGCTCAGGTGGACAATACAAACAGATGGGACATTTCTATTTAGCTCACTCCTCCCTCTTTGTTGTTGTTGTTTGTTTTGTTGTTGTTTTACAGGCATCAAAATGAGAATTTTGCCCAAGACACTGCCTGTGTCAAACAGTCCGTGTCACTCAGTGATTCTGAGCTCTGGGTATTCACAGACAGCTTTCAAGTAGGTCCTGAAGCATGACAGCCAAGAATTACAGCCAAGGGAACTGGGGCTGTTCAGCCTGGAGAAAAGGAGACTGAGGGGAGAACTTATCACTCTCTACAACTACCTGAAAGGAGGTGGGGTGTCAGCCTATTTTCCAAGGAAGTAGGATGAGAGGAAATGACCTCAGGTTGTGCCAGGGTTGGGGTTAGATTTGATGTTAAGAAAAATTTTTTCACCAAAAGGGCTGCCAAGCATGGGAACAGACTGCTCAAGGAAGTGGTTCTGTCACCATCCCTGGAGGGATTTAAAAGATGTGTAGTGAAGCAAGAACAAGGCCTTAAAAAGTTATAATGTTAGTGTCTTGCTCTGCAAAGTACTGTGTGAACCTTTGATAACTTGTTCTGTCCTTCTGACTAAATAGATGATGTTAGGAATGTACTTCAAGCTCCCTAGTAATGATAAATAAAGATTAGGTGGACATTCAGAGAAGACAGAGAGAACATGAGTCAAGATCTACAAGCGTCAGCACTTGAGTCAGGCTAACAAAGAAAGTTGAAAAGTTCAAAGCGAGGAAGAGAAGCAGAAGACCCCAAAAGTGAGGCTGAAGGCCAGAACAACCTCCTGAAAACCTGCCAAAAGAAGGTCCAAGAAGACTCTGCCTCAGGCTCCACCTAAACCCCACCTATTATGACTATAATTAATGTCAAAATTAAATGCATATGTATGTTAAGATGTAACTTTGTATGAGGACAGTATAAATTACCCCATTTTTCACTGAAATGGGGGAGCTAGTTGTCCAGTGCTGTCTATCCTCCCCATGCTAGAAAATAAACACATTTTCTGCTTAAAGACAAATTGTCTCTAAGCAGTTCTTTTAATTCCATGCTTTTTTGGCATCAGATCATGTGACACTTAGGGATATGTTTTAGTGAAGGCTTTGGCAGTGTTAATAGTTGGCCTCTATGACCTTAGAGGACTCCTCCAACCTAAATGATTCAATGATTCTGTCTTCCTGAAATATTGCATACCAGTAGAAAAAGCCAAGCTTATGATTTTCATATCCAAAAGTTAGCAAGAAAGTGTTTAGCCCTGAAGACATGTTCAGAAAATTAGTTCAGAGCCTTTGCACAATTTAATCTGAAGAAGTTTTAAACTCTGATTGTGCAATTAAACACAGTCTACTCTTCTAGTTGCCATTTATCACACTGCTACTGTATGAAGTAATCTGGCCAACAAAACTGTCTGGCAGCTAGGAATGAAGAAATGAGAAGGATAATGTTCTGTAGGAAAGTAGGTCTATCCAACATCTTACAATGCTAAAAATACCCTTGGGACTTGTTCTGCTACCTTGTAATTATGCACACATATCCTGATTTATGGTCCATATCTCCCACCTCAAAGTAGCTTGCGCTCTGCATCATATCTTACCCTATTTATGTGTAAAAAAGTCAGTAATGTCATAAAAGAGATGACAGGCTCATTGCACATGTTACTATTGCTTTCATATAAGCATGGGCATAATCTAATGATCCTTTTCAACTAAGGATAAATATGCACAATTTAGCCTTAAACATATTCAGTGTCAGATCATTGCAACTTCTGCCTTTGAGAAATGTGCCTGTGATGTTAAAGATCTCTGCTGCCCAACCACCTTCTTATGGAGAGCGTGGCAAAGGAGAAAAAGAAATGCAGGCTGGGAAAGAGACAAGAAAGCTTGGCACCTGCATATCAAGAAACACAACTGCTTCAGGTCAAACTTGCAAATTCATGCTTCACTTTCCCCCACTTCCCACCATCTCCACATGACCCTGCTCTCTCACCAGGCAGCTACAGTAACTTAACAAAGAAAAGAGAACCTGGCCTGTCCCAGTAAGCAGAGAGGTGGCTGGTAGCAAAATAAATAGATATTTCAATTGTGACAATTACTGAAAGCATCCTAACTAACAGGTATATACTAGTTCATTTCAAAAGAAGAAAGGACAGCCTTGATTAGATGAGGAGATGTGAATTTTATTCCCCAAGTTTGCTCTGCAACTCTCACATAACCTCTGGCATGTGGCTGGAAACCTCTCTGGCTGCAGGTGAAAAGTCATCATTCATTTGTTAGCAGGTTGTTTGTTTTGTTCCTTTTGTGTTGGTTTGGTTTTGGTTTGTTTGTTGTTGTTTTACTTTTCCACCACTTTAAAAATAAAACCACACATGCAGATTTAATGTTGTCACATGTTTCTCTCTACCTCTTATGTGCTAATCTTTAAAAGAGGAAATGTGGTAAATGCCATGGAGTGGTCTGACCTGCTGCCTGTACAAGAAACAGCTGGAATTTGCAAGTGGTAACAAGGGATACAAAGACCATAACAGGGGAAAAAGATCTTCAAATAACTGCAACTGGGGCCATTAAACATTTGACTACCTTTTTTGTTCTTTTAGATACATCTTGAATTTGTCTTACAGTTATATGCATATGTATTCACACTTATAGACAGCACAAAGGAATAAGGTGTTGCATTGTTGTTAAAATAGTTTTTAACAGGAATCTGCAAGGTAAGGTCCAGTTTATCTATGAAATAAGTCCATGGTTTTGCTGATTAATTTTTCAAAAGCAATTTAAAACTTGTAAGCTGAATTCAAGACTTATTTCATTCTACAACAGAGCTTCAATTTTCTGTTTACTAGTTCAGACATCTCTATATCCACTTATTTATTGTATGCATACAATTAAAAATTACTAATAATAAACTTGCAATATTACCAGTCACTGCAACATAATTAGCAATTTTCAGAAAAGGCTACCACCCAAACCTGAAAGGTACATAATGTTATTTTCATTCATTTACTTTTGTATTCAACTGCATCCATTATGCATCATTTATGCTCTTCCTAGTTGTGGTTCCACCAAGTTTTTCTATATTACAATAGAGCTATTTTTTTTGCTTTTCAGATACAAGTAGTTTATCATCTTCATTCTGAAATTGGTGCATGAAGATGTGGATCAAATGAATATTTTTCACCACATATGCAGAAGCCACAAAATTTATAGAAAAGAACCACCCTAGGGAAGGGTTTACAGAGTACTCATTGCTTTTTCAGCAAGGTCACATAGACATGAAGTCAATTTTATGAATAACCTAACCAAATAAAAACAAGTGACACTTGTATTTAATAACCTCTTTCAGAAACAGTCTAATCTGCATACACTTCACTTTATTTTAAACGTTTTTGAAAAAAATCAAATTAGAAGATCTGCTTTTTCTGATCACTTTTATGAAGGTTTTATGACTAGTTCTAGCTTCCATGTTTATTAGTTTTTTCCCCTTTTTTTAAGGATATCTGCATCCCTTCCAAAAGAAGATCATTTTCCTTGGCACCCCACTGATTTTTTTTAATGTTCCCTGTTTCAGAGATCTTACATATTTAAACAAATATGGGCTCTGTTGCACCATCATGCATCAAATGTAGCCAAGAAATAGTTTTATCCATCCAAATTCTATTAGGTGCTGTGACAGTAAAGAGCAAAACTAGACTTCTTAAGAGATAATCCAACATTTTAATACAATCAATACCTTCCTTCCTCTATGTAGGGGCTCTCTATTATTCATCTTCATGAATCAGAAGCTCAGCAATGGCCAGGGTGAAGGACTGAAGCAGACTGTGCCTCTGCTGACAGTGTGCTGAACTGAATGAACTGAGTACAATGAAATAGGAGGGGGATCTTTTTTGTTTTAATTATCTCAGTGTGACTAGACCATAGAAATAAAGTTCTCATCAACATGCTGCCAACCCAGATTGATAAACCAGGGGCAGAATAATTTCTTTTAAAAATAAATTAATAAAAAATTAGAAGACAGAATGAAAGAATTTTCATGTAAGCAGACAAGAATGTTTAATTATCCAGGTTTTGTGCGATTTTCTTACAAGATTCTCATAAGAAGAAAAGAAATGAACCAAAAATCTCTTAATCTACATGCTTACATGGAAACAATGGGATAGAAAACCTACCTACAGAAAAAGCAAGGTAGAAACAAACTTAAGCAACCCAAGGTTATAGCGCACACCTTAACCACTTGAAAATAACTTATGAAAGTTTCTACAGCAAATTGAAGACCCAGAATAAGCTAACATCATGTTAAGAATTATTATTTCTACAGTGATATTCTATAGGCAAAATCAAAATAACAAGCGACTTCATCAGAAAATAGAAACTGTACTTTATAGCCATCTGGATCCACAGAGATATTTAATACTGCTAAGAATTAGGGCCTAACGCAGAAGCCATATAGACAAAAGAGAGAAAGATGGACATAGAGTTATTTAGCCTCAAAAGCCCAAAACTGTCAGGAGTCTACCAATTTTAGCTTGCAAGATAGAGCATATATTTAGAATCTGAAAAGTCTGGATTTTGTAATAATCACCAGACTCAAACTTAATGCGCAGAGATACAGCCTCTTTGTAAGGCATTCAATAACATCATACTTGATCAAATAAGAAGGGCCATTAAGACTTTACATATTGAGCAATGGCTCATCTACAAAATATCAGTGTATAGAAAAAGCAAAGGAACACATTGCAAAAGGATATCCAGTCCTTCCGATAAGACTTTAAAGCAATATATAATATACCCTGGATTAATAACATATTAATAGCTGTGGCAAACTCATACCATTCCCATTTCAATAGTCTGAGCCAAATAGGGAATGCATCGGACTATCTTTTCAGTAATTCTACTTTTTAAGTGTTACACTGAATCAGGTCAAGCAGAACCCAAGATACTTTATTTCAAGCCTATTTCAATGGTTAGTGAGTGCAGCAATTTGAATAGAAAGCGAGAGTGGTACTGTTCTCTGTATTTTAAACTATTTTAATAGTTTAAATAAATGAAAGTTATTGAAACTGGTTTCCAGAAACGAACTTGAATCACACACAAATGTGCTGTTTCAATACAGAATAAGATCAGCAGTGCAGAAACGAATTACATTAAAAAAGCAAGAATATGCTAAATCAGACAAAGATTTAAAACTCTAATACATCGAAGTTGATTCTCCAGTAGCATATGTTTTCTGCCCAGAATACAGCTATTGCACACAGAAAGTAGGAAATGAAAAGAAATGCTAATCCACACAACAATGCAGCTTCACGGAAGCAGTGAAGTGACACAAAGGCTTCAGTCAGGTCCCTAAAAGCAGGCATTGGGGCAAAGTGAGATACAGCAGGATGCAAAAGGACTAGGTGAGTGACTTGGACAAGGAAGGGTTCTCACCTTCCTCTCTACCCGGCTGTCCATGCTCCATGAAACAGATGCCTTTAGCAACTCTAGAGTATATGTAGGGGAAATATATTTGAGAAATTAAGACACTAGAGGTACATGGTGCTGCTTCAAAGAATGAGATGTTTCTACGGTCTCTCATTCTTATTCTCTCTTTGATTTCTTTTTATAGACACAGACCCATGAAGGAAAGACCTTGCTGACTGAAGCAGTTTCTCTGCTGAGATATGCTATTGGCATAGAGCTGGCAAAATGCTACTAAATTAAAATAGAAAGCTTAGCAGTTACCTTCACTTAAATACAAAAGCATACACATACTCCATTCTCAGTGAAAGAGCAAATAAACACAAAATAAAACTGTACATAACAGCAACTTCTTCTTTAGCTGCAATAAGAGTAATGTTCATGCCGTTATTGTCTAGAGCTCCCAGGCCATACTAACTCATCATTGCACGGAAGTTACAGAAAGAGCTGATAAGCCAAAGCACCCTTCAGTCATGCCCACCCAACAGTTGCTCAGAACCAGCCTGAGGACCTGCCCACTGCCTGACAAAATGCAGCAGAGCCACACTGTCCAGAGCCACTTCAACAAATCACTGGACAGCACATGCCTATAGTAAACCCTGGCCACAGATCCACTACAAATTCCAGTATTAGACACCCATATTTTATGTCTCAAATTAGAACTTTAATCCCTAAATCTACATCAACTAACCCTGGAGTTGCTAAGGTTTTCAGCACAAAAAAGCAAGGTATGTCCCAAAATATCCAGCATCCAGCAGGCATGCCTGGAAACACCTCAGTCCCAGCAGGTATGAGAAATTCACATCTTTGAGGTCTGATCTTCATTTAGGATTGCAGTTTCACCCCCTAACATCTTGCCCAAGAACATCAGTACCACAGGCAGGCAGTATTTTTACCTAGACAAGTTCCACATGAAAATGCAGCAGTAAAAAATTCCCTCAAAATCACTTATCAATGCCATGACACAGGTGGTGTATCCTGCACTCCTCCAAACAACTCTTCTCAGCTAGTATGTACAGAAACCAGTTACCTCTTCCAGCAACGTGGAAAAAAACTTAAAAGGTGGGGCAGGAACCCCATGACCAGATGTTGCAAGTACATTCTGGCTGAAAATTCCTCTTTCAAACCTATCCCTAACTTCACTGGCAGCTCTGCTCTCTCTGTGTCTAGAGTGAAGGAAAGGGGAACAATTATACTATCTGAAATAATTTTCAATGATTGTTTCAATGATTGCATTAACATTCTCCAAGCATAAACAGCCCACAAAACATTTGAAGCAGACATCTAATGATGGATTTTCCCAACAGAGAAAGCAATTCCTCTAAGCAATAAAACAGTCTGTGAGAAATCTTGCACCCATAAATCTAGTATTTCTCATTACAAAATTTACATCAGCCATGAAGTGATTACTTCTAAAATTACAAACCCTTGCGGGTAGGAATATTAGTGGGTTACCAATTGGCATTCTCATGAGTCATGAGAAAAATCAGTCCAAGTCATAATAGTCCCGTAAAAAACAAAATATAGAAAGAATTAATAGCCTTATTATAGACAGAAAGTTTAGGGCATCCACATAACAAGCATCTAGACATCAAAGTACAAAGGCCAGCAGTAAGTTCCCATGGAAACTTTCAAAGGTTACACAGGAATGTCCAGATAACACAGCTTTGTCACAACTTTTCAACATATCTTTCCCAAAAGCAGTGCTCAGACCCCTCAACTCTCCCCAGCATGTCCCACATAGGTGCATGGAATATGCATAAAGAAAAGAGAGGAGAAAGAGAGAAGAGGAAGTGCATTCAAGGCATTCTACTCTTGTAGAACATGGGCAGTAACTTCAGTTCCCAAGGGTCCCTTTGTGTCAGGTGCTGTGTGCTGGGAGCACACAGGATATTTAGCACCTTGTCAGGTCCCATTCTAAGGCAGAGAGGAAAGGAAGTGGGGCTATATGGGAACAAGTTATGTCCAGCTATCTTGATAGTGCAACAGACTTATCCCAGGACTTGTCAGAGAGCTGACATGACCCTCGTTCTGAGGATCACTGTCCTATAAAAATGGTTCATCTCACCTTTTTCTTCTTGCAGCCTTCTCTTCCCCAGACACTGCAACCTAGGAGCAATCTAAGGAGCTATAAGGACAACTGGGATTAAACTAAACATGTTCTAGTAGAAAAACCATGTCCTACAACACACCTCAGTTAGAAAGAGGTGAGTGTTACAAATTCCTTGAGGAAAGTAAAGGCATTACAACAAGCACCTTATATGATTGATCACAAGTGAATATAATCAGAAATAAAATCTGTTGAACTCATCTAGACTCACACTTCACATACATTAAGAAACTTTTCTAGCTTCGCTGCAGGGAAAGTAGAGGAGTAGATACACTCAATTCTAAAATACATTTCTACACAGCTAGTTAAACATAGCATGTTATACTGGTTTGGATTACTCACAGAAACTGAGGGAGAAGGCAAACAGAAGAAAAGTGGGGGAAATGGTAAATGGAAGAAAAGGGGAAAAGGGGACTACACCTAAAAGCAAAGCAAGAACTACGACAACATTTCCCCTCCAATTAACAAGGCAACTGTTCCAATGACAGGCAGAGGACTAACCTTGACCAAGTATCATGGCAGATGAAACTTTGCTGTGCAGTGCTGGCACCATCCATTGCTATTAAGCTCCGCTATTGCATTGGTAAGAGGCAACTCAGGAAGGAGCAAAGAGGCCACTTCATTTCCTCATTAGCAGCAGCAGAGCACTGATTCCAGTTCACAGGCACAAGTGAGAGATAGAGGAGGCAAGGTGGGACATTCAGTTGACAAGTCAGTTCCCAGCCACATAAATTAGAAGATTGTTCCTCAGCATGCTGAATAACCAGGTTTTGGAACTGGCTCTTCTGTCTGGAGAGTCTCAGAGCTTGCCTGAGACCAACCTGAACACAAAGGGGAGAAGGTAGCCTCAGCTCACACCACAGTCATATGAATAGTTTAGTATTTTATTTTTACTGCAACTCTGATTATTGACTGTTGTGTTACTTGACTTGCACAGCATTGTGCAAAATTTACTACAAACAAGGTAACAGTAGCAAAAAAAAGCCTGTAAATAAATGCTAGCAAAAGAAATTATTAGGAACAAAAATATACTGAAAGAAAACATTCACACAATTTATTGTCTCATCTTCACTGTACCCTGTGCATTTCATTTTAACTCTTCAGGGAGGAGCCTGGTCACATACTCCATGTTTATGAGAAAACTATTTCTCAACTATTTTATTCCTTATCATCAAATGAAAAAAATATTCAACATCCTTATGCTTTCTACCCTAATAATACATTTGAAATTTATAGGATTGTAAAATGATAGCCCATCATGGCATTAGTTTTTGATCTATTGGTGCCATTTTAGTAGATGATAATCATTTATCAGCTGAAAATACTGGCCTAGTAAAAACACAGTTCACTGCTCCCAGAATACATTTTACAGCTAAAGGATAAATATTTACTTTCTGTCTATTTTCTATTTCACTAGATGTCCACATAGTGAATTGCTCATGTATCTGATTCTAAATTCACCACTACCCATTGTGGTCTTTGATCACACTTTATTACAAAAATGCATTTTCTAAACAAAGCTCAAAGCACTGTTACAAAGAGATGGATAAAAATTAATATGCATATTATGCATAAGTCAGCTTCAGGACTCATATTTGAAAATCATCCTCAGTCAGATTTGCTTTAATGTGGGGGTGGTATCTACTGACAAGCACAGAGGGGCAAGTCCTCCCATCCTTCCTGCTGGGAAAAAATGCTCCATTCCTTATGTGGTCAGCAACTTGCAGAACAGATAATCTAGATACTGTTAAACTCCATATAAAGTTTTTCCTGTTATTCCTTTACTGCTATTAGGTGATTATGAAACATATTTTATTACAACCCAGACCAGAAGCTTTCTATTTTTGTACAGAACAAATGTGCCTTCAGCAGTAGCCAAGCTACTTTGCCTGCACTGATAATCCAATATCAACCATGATTGAGATCAGTCATCTCCACAAGAGCCTACTTTTTGCCTTTTTTAAAAAGATCCTTAAAGAAGAAAAAACATTTTTATATTAAAGTTAAAACACTTCATTTTGAAACTGTCAAAATGAAAGCTTTCAATTTCCTGGATTGTTTATTAAAATCTCAAAATAGTTTCAGTATTTTTCAAAGCCTGATCTGGCAGAGAAAGGACTGAGAAACAAAGCTGTTCACTAGATTAGACCACAGTTCTTACACACTCCCACTCTTTCCCCACTCTGATTAAAAATAAATATATGTATTCTTGTATTATTGGGAACATGCTTGCAAACATTTGGCCAAAACATCACTCCACTCCAAATCTTTCAAAATTCCTTTTGAATGTTTTCATTACAGATTTTAATTAAGAATTGAGATAGGCATTAAATTATCAAAATTAATTAAGGCATAGAGAAACTCAAAGTAGCATATTTTTCCAGAGAACAAAGATCTATTTTCACTGTTATGGGTTTAGCCAGGTGGACCTAAACTTAGGTTTTAAAGTTCAGCTAGGCCTAGGATTGTCAGCTGATTTAAGCTGGGCTGAGCTAGCTAACAGCTGACTTCTTCCAGCCAATAATATTGTATTCCATACCATACTACATCATCTCAAAGGGTGTACAATCCAGTGTGTGGGAGTGGCTTGGTCAGTTCCATCGTGGCTGCAGTAAGAGGAGGACATCTAGCAGCTCCTCTACTATGTTAAGCCCTGTTCCTGTTGCCTCTGCTTGCATTTTGTTTGCATTCAGGGAGTTAGAGATATTTTGTTGTTATACTTTCTTGCTAAGTGTCTTTTGGAGTGCTTATGAATTTAGAGTAATGGGCTTTGTATTAATTGGGGAGTGGGGAGTCATTCCTTGTTATATATATATGTAACTTGTGTAAGTGTGTGTTATATTGTAGTTTCCTCTTAATATTCTCTTCTCTGTATAAATACATGTAGTTAGTTTCAGCATAAACCTGGCTTTGGAAGTTGCTTTTTCCTCTCTCCCTCTTCTTTTTCCCTTGGCTGGTTGGGGGGAGGAGGAACCCTCTCACTCTGTCCTGGACAGTTGGCGTTTTGCCAGCTCAATCCAGGACATTCACACAATGAACTCCTCAAGTAATAGAGGCTGAACTAACACCAACAGCATCTGGCCCACTGCACAGCCAGTCACTCTTCAGATTGAAGTCACAAGACCAAGTTGTGAAGTGCAACTCTTACACCAAATTAAACCATGTCCAATATGGCAAGACTTCTCACCACATTGTCAGAGCACAAATCCTGTACCTACAGCATCTTTCAGTGTTGAATCTCACTCTCCAACTGTCTTCCTGCAGGGTCCTGTCCTCACACCGCAGGGCATAGTTTACACCTGACATCCCAGTGCAAATTAAACACACACTTCCTCCAAATTTTGCTAATATTCAAACTTCATGTATAAGCCAGTTTTTTTAAAGCTGATGAAACAGGTGCTTCTGCTTTTGTTTCGAGGATGAAGCACAATTTACAGGTTGTACTTGGATGGGCTTTTACAAGGATGGGTGTTCAAGCTTGTTAAACACAAAATTTTAACAAACAGTCTGGAAGTAGAATGAATAGGGATGTGAATGTGCTTACTGGAAGTATTCCTTTCCTTACAACTCCAAATAACTTCAAAACAATGAAACACTGCAAAGGAAATTTACAAAACAAAATAACTGGTGTAAGATACTAAACCAGAAAAAATTAAAATTATGAAGTGATATATATGGAGCAGGAGAGGTGAGAAGAGGGAAAGAATTTTCCATATATACAGATAGATAGATATATAGAGAGAGCTGTGGTCTGAGTTAATCTTCACCAATAAGAATAGAGGCTTTGGGGTTATAATGGATAACTGAAATGTCAAATACTGAACTGTCAAAATTTCAAGAGTAGTCCAAAATTTTTGCAGTGGTCAAAAAGCCATGTCAGAAATTACTAGGAATGGAGCAGAGAATAGAAAAGAGAGTATCTTAGCACATCTGCCTAAAAATATGATACTGACTACTTGAATACTTTTGTGCAGTTTCACTTTGCCGTGTACTTCAGCTAGAAGGTGTAAGAGGAAAGGCAAAAGGTATAAAACAGATTCTTCCTGCAAGATGATGAGACAGATCACAATGCCTCAGCCTGGGCAACGACAACAGAGGTTATGAATGACATGTATACAATGACAGGTGACAGAGACAGTGAGTAGGAAATCACTGCTCGCCATCTCTTCCAGCACAAGAATAAGGGTCAAAAAGAGAAACTGGTAGTATCAAAAGAGATGTTGTTTCAGCCACTGAATAATTAAACTGAGGGAACTGACTGCTAGGGGAATTAGGTGATAAATATTTATCTAAGCTCGGGAAGTGTCTGGAGAAAATTTGTTAAAAGCTGTTACATGTAAAGATGTCCTTCTGGCTGAGGAAGTTCTAAGCAAGTTACAAGACCTTCCCCAGTGTCTTTGTTGGGGTAGTCTCATAACATGTAAGAGAAAAGTAATTTTATACTCTTGAACCACTCTTTGCTGTTTCTAATATATCATCTATTTACAGACAGAGAGCTGACACAGGGCCAGACATACTGGTGTTTGGGTTACAACAGTATTTTGGCTTTTTTTATACACACTAATGACTTTCATGTCATTATAAAGGCTAATTTCAAAAATATCCAGTCGAGCTCACCTTTCCTCTGCATACAAGAATAAACAACTTTCAGTATAAAACCTACTACTGATAGGCTAATCTTATTACTTTGGGGAGTTCAACCTACTTTGGAAGGGAAGGCAAAAGACATCAGCAAAGAGAAGTTTTTTAACCAGGAATGGAGCTGACAGGCTGGTAGAGCCCTGATATTCCTCAGCATCCACAAGCTTCATAAAAGGAGGCCTCAGATCATCACAGCACAGTGCTTTCCCACAGCTCTCGTGGCAGCTCTGTAGAAGTAGATTGTATACAAGTTGTTCTTTACAGGTGCTCTTCGAGCAAAGTTTTGCAGGGATAATTTTGATAGTAACATCTACCAACTGAAACTTTTAAGTAGCCTAGCTGGTTTTGCTGAAAGGAAGAGGTGGGATATGAAATGGGCTGTTTGAGAAGCAACTGTATATGAAATATCTATGGAAATATTTGAAAGGATATTGTTTTGGGTTTACCTCTAATAATTTCATACAGTTTTTATACTCTTTTTGAGTGTCTTGCGCACTAAAAATGAGGCCCAGATATAAATTGTATTTATCTAACAATGAAGGCTTGAAATGTAACCTCCTATTTTGGATCATAAGGGCATTTATACCTACTCCAATTTCCTTAAATTTTAAACTATACTGGCTAGAAAGCATGACAAAATAGATACACTACATGAAAAAGATTTTTATTCTTCATAGATAAGACTACTCTTAAAAAATTTGCCTAGTAAGAAATTTCAAAAACTGACATGGGCTTGTTGGTTGGATTTCATTGCTAGTGAAATATATGTTGTTGTGTCATGTCATAAACAGAAAACTGAAGCACCCTTTTAAATCCTTAGCACTCCTGACACTTCCAACAAGTACTTTGGTATTGGTTTTGGTCTTATCTGTTTGTAACAGACAGCCTCATGCCTTGGAAATCTGACCTGAAAGAAAAATTCAGCCCTAAGTATCTGCTGTCAATTGGGCAGAAAATAGAAGATGACAGCAAAGTCACTTCTGCATGCCAAATTAGATCTCTTCCCAACATCTTCTAATGTCATTATTAGCACTCAAATACACCGCATCAAAATGTGTCTGTATAGGGAGATGGACCAGGCAACATCAAATTTATCTCTTAGTCAATATGACAGGCTGGTTTTGATTCAGACTTTTCAATAGGGAGAAACTCTTCAGTATCTGCTCCATCATGAAGGTTTGTTTGTGAGTATGGATATTATAATAGATAGAAGCAGTTAGGAAAAAAACCCCTGTATTATGCAGCTTCATTAAATTTCTGGAATCAATAGTGCAATATGAGTTGCTAAAATCACCAATGTAAGCCTTAGTGCCTAAACCCCAAAGAGTCAATGGTGCAACGTGAGGAGTTTCAACAAGATCATCTGCAAGACGTCTACTGTCTGCTACAGAGACAGCCTTAACAGAAAACACTCATTCTAAAGCAACCACATAAATGTGAATTTAAGTATACCAGATGGTGTTAGAACAATATTCAAAGCACTGAAGAATGAAACTGCATTTGCAGATTAAATTTCAGTCATTTGTTCACAGTTTTATTTCTGATTAAATGTATCCAAATAAAAGTGAATAACCAGACAAAAAAAGCACTTCACTACTGACAGAAAACAATTCCTGGAAAGTCAAAGTCTGTCCCTGTAGCACTGAGAAGAGCAAATCATCTAAATACAGTGCCAGTCAGTAAAAACAATAGACATTACAGCTCTATACCCTTCATCTGTATGGCAGAGTTCAGGAGGTTAATAGAAGAAACTAAATAAACTACAATGGAAAAGGTTTGAAGTCTCATACACATGGGACTATCAACTAACCTAAAGAGGAACCTAAAGACTACTTAATTCTACTAAATAAATATCAATAAACTACACTCATTTTAATAAGCAAAATTCTTCCCGTTATTTCATTTTTTATGGCTTCTTAATATCCATTTCATTCAACCAAAGGCCAGACAATTATAATTTGGTAATGACAATAGAGTTCTGTACCTTCTCATTAAACTTGGATGAAAAAAAGTGTTTATGAATGTTTAAATATTTTGCATTTGGTTCTTAATGAGCATGTGAAGTGGCTGTTAGGCATTTACACTCATCATCCACAGTGGAGGGGGTCATGTTCTGCCTTCTGATCTGGGCTCACAGATTTGCAAACCAGCACATGCTGTGTAATGAAAATGCTTAGGAAGAAACAACAGTAATAATCAAAGTAGTACAAAACCTTCCATGATTTAATCCTGTGTAACAGCAAGTTTGTGCAAATCTTAATGTTCCAATTTCTTAAATTCTAAAAGCACAGGAAGTTACCCAGGATTGATGCATATTTTAATGCAAAACGTAAGTATGTCATTATCTTACCAGAAGTTAATTTTACTTTTTCCTATGGCAATTATCAATATTTTCA